>NC_136069.1:209749363-211215613 GCF_964261635.1 Lissotriton helveticus
CAAATTACATCATTCATGACACAGTCAGTGACATCACTGATGAAATCTCAAACAACATCACTGATGACATCATCCACGCAAAAATCGGATGCACCTCTTCACACCCTAATATAACCTTTGATACACCCACCTCTAAAATACAGACTACCATTTTCAAAACCATAGACACACCAATACCAGTTACTACATACTGATTCCTAGGTCTACACACACATCCACTCCTTCACACTTATAGTCACTCATACATGCAGCCACTCATCAATACAACACTATCATATGCACTCATACACCAATACAGACACCGCCACTCATCCAGAGCTACTCACACACCTAGTCAGTCATGCAAAGAATCAATCACACTTCCATTTACTCACCTATACACACACACCACACCACTTATTCATACAGATACTGACGCATACTTACTCTTATACAATCACTGATACAAGTACACAGTCATCCATACCTCCACTCTCACAATCACTGACTCTCTCTTATAGTCATTTATATACTCCAACTCTCACATAAACTGCCTTTTAGATATGTAGTTACTTGGACATGTACCACTGAGACACCCATTCACTCATATGTCATTTGAGATGTCATCAGTGATGTCATTGACCAGGTCATGAGTGATGTAATATGTGACGTTATCAGCAGTGCATTGCGGGCGTGCGAGTTACAGTTAGCTGAACTAACTATAACGGGGGATTTCTATGGTTTTGTACGAGTGATATGTCAAACTAACTATAACGCCCCTGAAACCTATGTTTTTTCATTGAATTTCGAAGGTTTTTTTTAAATGCTAATTTCGAACTATAACATGCCTGAAACCTATGGTTTTTTCAGTGAATTTCAAAGGTTTTTTAAATGCTAATTTCTAACTAGAATGTGCCTGAAACCTATGGTTTTTTAAGTGAAATTCTAATGTTATTTAAATGTTAGTTTCTAACTATGCCTACAGAGGTAGGACATGTGAAGAAAGAAGAAAAAACACACAGAAAGAAGCAACAGAAATGCAGAAAGAAGCAACAGAAGTCCACAAAGACGAAGAAACGTGCAGGAAGAAGCAAGCCGTCCAGAAAGAACAAACAGGGGAGCAGAAAGAGGCCTTGTTGCAAAATCTTCTTGTGCCCTCAACTTTTTCAGACGGGTACTGGTGGTAACTGAATCTGACTAACCAGGCCTAGAGCCAGTGCTATGCTAAAAGACAGTTAGAATACAGTGAAAACACCTACAAACACTAGGGAACACTATGCGTTGGGGTACCCCTTTGATTAGCATGACCTCCTCTGTAAGGCCCTAGTACATAATGAGGCAGGGGGCCTAAAACTACCTCTAAGTCAGAGGTGCAGAAAGGCCCTGCCCCCTCCCTTCACCACTGTGCAAAAGAGTCCTGTGGCGCGTTTTAAGTTGGGGAATTAATTCCCCTTCAATACTGGGGTTCCCTGGTGGCCAACTATCCCACCAGGTACCTCCAGTAAACGCCACAGAGCTGCGTTGCAGAGGTGTAAAAAGGGGCGTGGCCTGGACCACCTCTCTCCAACGCAGCCCTGTGGCGCTTACTACCTGGTGGGCTAGTTGGCCACCAGGGACCCCCAGTATTGGAGGGGAATTAAGTCCCCAACTTAAAACGCGCCACAGGGCGCGTTTGCACAGTGTTGCTGGGAGGGGGCAGGCCTAGGCACGATCATGTTTATTTATTTTTGGAAGGACCCTTTCGTTTTACTTTTTTGGGTCCCTGGGGCCCCCATCCCCCAGGGCCTGGCCCCCAATTATTATTATTTTTTTTAATGATTATTGGAGGGGGGGTCGTGTCCCCCCCCCCCCCCCCACTCCCAGGCCACTTCTGGCCCCAGGGACCCCATCACCTGGGGCCTGGCCAACTCGTTGGGGAGCATGGGGGGAGCCCCAATTCCCCCACGTTCCCTGTAGGATCCCAGCATCCTGTGGGAGCCGGCACTGCTTTTCCACATGGAGAGCTGCTGACATGCAGCTCCCCTTGTGGAAAAGCAATGTGGTTTGAACCCCAGTTTGCTATGACAGGGTGGGAGCTGCGAGGCTCCCGCCCTGCCATAGCACACATCAGTGTTCCGGGGGTGGGCACCCCGGGACACTGCAGGAGTCGGCCCTGGGGGGGGGGGGGGGTCACAGGCTCCAGGAGGGGGGCCACGCGTCCCCCCTCCCATTCCATGCAGAGCCCCGGGGAGGTGGTGGTACCCGGGGCTCCATACTGGATCCTCAAATTAGTGCCCCGGGGAGGTGGCGGTCCCCGGGGTGTGTGGTCACACAGGTGTGGTTTTTTGCTGTTGTTTTTTTTTTAATAAGCCATGGTGGTCTCCAGGGCAGCGGGGGGCCTATAAGGCCCCCTCACACATTTTAAAATTAGCCCCTAGGGGGCTCCCCGGGGCAGTGTGGGGGGGATTGGGCCCCCACACTTTTTTTTGCCCTGCCCCCAGGACCTGGCCCACCTGAGAGCTAATTATTAAGGAAGCGTGTTTTTTTTTATTTTCGCGTCCGGATCCGCGGATCCTCCGTGGATTTTGCCGTTTTTTTTTTACATGCTTTTTTTAGCCCGGAGGGTCCTTGTGGGACCCCCTGAGCAGGCCTAGGCTGTCACGGTGTTTCTACCCTGCCCCCTTTTCTTGTTTTCCGAGTTTCTTTTTCTCTTTTCTTGTGCCTCGGTTCTACCGAGGCACAAGATGGCTGCCAACACTTCCTGGTTTGGAGTGTTGACAGCCAATTAGGAAAAAGCTTGTGGTCGGGAGGGTCCGCGGATCCTCCGTGCCTCTATATATCAATATTTTTATTTTTTTATTTTCTCAGCAACTACTGAATGGATTTACACCATTTTAGAAAAAGTGTTCTTTCTGAGGCAAGGGCTACCTTTATGCCAAATTGGTGTCATTCCGTTCAGCAGTTCGAGCTGTAGCTGTGTCTAAAGTTTCCAAGGGAAATGCATTTTTTCACCTCTTTCTTGAATTTCTCAGGAACTACCAAACGGATTTACACCATTTAACAAAAAAAGGGCTCGTTCTGATCCAAGGGCTACCTTTTTGCCAAATTTGGTATAATTCCGCTCAGCAGTTCGGGCTGTAGCCGTGTCTAAAGTTCCCTGTGGGAATTAACATGGAGAAAACACGCTTTATGACCCCCTTTTTTTCCCCTCGGCCCCCACTTGCCGAATCACCCCGATATCTTCAACATAGGAGCGGACCTGAGAGCCCCACTAATTTTGAAAATTTCACGAAGATTCGTCAACCGGGCCAAAGTTATTGGGAAAACACAAAAACGCTTTACTTATGGAAACTATGTCATAACTACCTACTGGCGACCGCCAGTAGGTAATATATTTATATATTTTTTATTTTTTTAACTTACCTTATTATACTTGCCATGCATGGTAAAGGCACGAGTTGTATCGGCATACAACCCACCTGTACCTTGTGCGTTATATGCAGAGCAAAGTCACTGTGCTTACAGCAAAGTTGTCCATACCCATGTCTGCTATACCACTGGGCATGGCCTGTGACTATGCTGTGTTCAATACCCACACCCAATTTGCAGCATTCAAAGGACATGGCCTTGAGCTCAACTATGCATGTATCAGGCAATGACCTGCAGGTACTGCACATACCATGCCTTCAACTTAAGGCTTTCAGAGGCTTTCTTTTATCGCTAATGTTACTGTGGCCTGGTAAAATGGCAGCTATTATACCCTTTTAGGATCGATTTTTTTGTCTTTGCATACCACCTAATTGTACCCAGAGCACATGGCATGTGACAAGTATTTCTATATTTTTTTTTGCTTTATTTAATAACTTGATAATAGTTTTCACAAACCATATACAACACAAAATATTCAAAATTCAGAACTTCTAAAAGATCGAAACTGTGCAGTCTCAGACACGAAAATAATACAATACACAATCCTTAAACAACCAAACTGATTTCACTTTTCATTTTGTAAAATATAAAGCCACTGAGATTATCACAAGACGAAAATAAAATTACTCGTGAAACAGGTTAGTTTTGACTCCAGTTTGTTTCTTCTACGTTGCCTCTAAAACCAATACTTCAACAAATTATAAAATTAAATTAGTTTTTTAAATTGAACTAACCGTATCCTGCTGGAATGGCAATCGATGGCTGTTTCATGACATGGGGCAAAGAGGAGGGGAGTGGATAACCTTGAAGTTTAAGTTTGATCAGTTTCATGGCTATGGAAAATTCCAGCTTGTCCATTCTGCCATCGTTGTTCATATCAGCAAGAGCCCTGAAACAAAAGGGGAGTTCATACAGAAGTGTATCTGAAACGGTTTTCATCCCCGTGGTCACTCAAGTGTGCTGAAAAATACTTTGATTCTAAAACTGAGAAGCTACACAGTAGGAACTTGAGGGGTTTAAATCCATCACATTAAAGAAATCAATTCAATAAAGTAATCAATATGTACAAAACAGCTGTAAGCTTGCAAACAATGGGACACATTGACAAAATGTAAGATTTCAATATGACGAAATGTATTGCACATCTCGAGTTTCACGATTTATTAAAACACATTCTGGTCTTCCAGCGTTAGTGCCGTAGTCAAACGCAACACATAACAGAAAAGAACACAGACAACAACAATACATTGGCAAAGCCAATATGTCTCCTCTATGTCACACATTAGCATTGGCAAAGCTTTTAACCGATTCTGTACAGCATCGGCAAAAAAAAAAACGGAAGACCCAATGAGGCGCCACACACACGAGTGTGAACGAGTAAATGTCGTGCACCCGTATCATTCAGTAGACCAGCGAATTCATAATGACAAGATGACAAGCATGCATGTCTACAAAACGATACAGTGGCCATTTTATTTATTTTTGTTTTATTTATTCATCCAAGGTGGAGGGTGGTACTTGGAATGGTAGTTAAAAATATATTTTTACTTGTGCAAAAGTGCATTCCGTAAAGCAGAGTAGCTTGGCAGTGAGCTGGAGGTGTCAAACCTCCCAAAAATAGTAGGGGGTGGGGAGCATTTTAAGGACCACGAAAGGGGGGTGGGGTGAGGCGGGACACGAGGGGGCTACCGAAGAAGTAGGTGAGGGAAAGGAGAGGAAGCAGGTAAGAGGGAGCATTGGGCGAGCTTCAGGCCGTTCGGCTGCGGGAGGGATTATCTACAAATAAAACAAGCATTTACAATGCAATGGTTTCGCCTTTGGAAAAGGTAGAGCTATTGGCATTGTAAATGACAAAATTTGTATTTATGTGTTTTTGAAAACAGATAAATAAATGGCATTGTCATTTACATTGCCATTAGCTTAATCTCTGCAGTCACTCTGCGCTCCCCAGTCACTCTGCGCTCCCTTGCGCTCCCCAGTCACTCTGCGCTCCCTTGCGCTCCCCAGTCACTCTGCGCTCCCCGTCACTCTGCGCTCCCTTGCGCTCCCCAGTCACTCTGCGCTCCCCGTCACTCTGCGCTCCCTTGCGCTCCCCAGTCACTCTGCGCTCCCCGTCACTCTGCGCTCCCTTGCGCTCCCCAGTCACTCTGCGCTCCCCGTCACTCTGCGCTCCCTTGCGCTCCCCAGTCACTCTGCGCTCCCCGTCACTCTGCGCTCCCTTGCGCTCCCCAGTCACTCTGCGCTCCCCGTCACTCTGCGCTCCCTTGCGCTCCCCAGCCACTCTGCGCTCCCCAGCCACTCTGCGCTCCCCAGCCACTCTGCGCTCCCCAGCCACTCTGCGCTCCCCAGCCACTCTGCGCTCCCTTGCGCTCCCCAGTCACTCTGCGCTCCCTTGCGCTCCCCAGTCACTCTGCGCTCCCTTGCGCTCCCCAGCCACTCTGCGCTCCCCAGCCACTCTGCGCTCCCCAGCCACTCTGCGCTCCCCAGCCACTCTGCGCTCCCCAGCCACTCTGCGCTCCCCAGCCACTCTGCGCTCCCCAGCCACTCTGCGCTCCCCAGCCACTCTGCGCTCCCCAGCCACTCTGCGCTCCCCAGCCACTCTGCGCTCCCCAGCCACTCTGCGCTCCCCAGCCACTCTGCGCTCCCCAGCCACTCTGCGCTCCCCAGCCACTCTGCGCTCCCCAGCCACTCTGCGCTCCCCAGCCACTCTGCGCTCCCCAGCCACTCTGCGCTCCCCAGCCACTCTGCGCTCCCCAGCCACTCTGCGCTCCCCAGCCACTCTGCACTCCCCAGCCACTCTGCACTCCCCAGCCACTCTGCACTCCCCAGCCACTCTGCACTCCCCAGCCACTCTGCACTCCCCAGCCACTCTGCACTCCCCAGCCACTCTGCACTCCCTAGCCACTCTGCATGCACGTGGGGTGACCTGATGTTCTGGTGGGTGTTTGTCAACAGTGAGGCTGGAAGCCTGACTGTCAGCCGCAGAGCACGCTGAAGTACTCGAACTGTGATGAAAGATGGGAGGTGGTCACTATTTCCAAGCATGTTACGGTCGCAATTGGCCTGTAGATGGACAAGTTACCGCGGTCAATATTCTACATCTTGAGACGGGTGCCTATTTTGTATTTCAGTACCATAGTGACTGCATCTCTTGAAAGAGAGCCATCTAATCTATTAGGCAGTGACAGCTCAAGGATGTGTAGGGCCCCAGCAAATTATATTTTCTGGCCCCCTGTTTGGGACAGCTTTGAATGTATTGCCCCTCGGCTCATTCAATGCCTATGATGAAAAGCAATGCTGAATTGTATGTTAAACTATATGCAACAGCACCGGCCAGCTAAAGAGAGTAGTAAGGAAGAGACAAAGGTAGAGAGAGGTGAAGGGTAGAAAGAAAAATGTAGTAAAAGGAAGTTGAGAGACAGATGTGAAAGAGAGGTGAGGTTTATACAGGAATAGAGAGTTATGGGAGGAAGAGCTAGTGAGGTACAGAGACCTATAAAAAAAGATTGAGAGATACAGTTTAAGTGGAATGGGTGTGTTGAGGAGAAAGTTCAGAGATAGATGTGTTTGTGTGTGTGTGTGTGTGTGTGTGTGTGTGTGTGTGTGAGAGAGAGGGAGAGAGAGAGAGAGAGAGAGAGAGAGGGGGGGGAGAGAGGGGAGTCGACGATAGAAAAAAGGAAGTAGAGGCAGAGAAACAGACAGTCAAAAAGGAGTAAGATATTTAGTAAGGAAATGGAATGGAAACGGAGGTATAACTGAGAAAGGGATTGTGGATTGGTGAGTGGTGATCTAATGGTGAGTTACATTTTGAGTTTAGGTAGTGGGAGAATGCAGTGGAGTCGAGAGAGGTGATGTAGTGAAGGAGATGTGAGGTAGGGAGGGAAATGAGATACAGAGGCAAGAGGAGTGGTGAGGTGGAGACACGATTACATGCAAGCCGTACGAGCCAACATTTTCTAACAGAGAAAATTAAGAAAAACAGATCCGGGGGAAATTAACTTACCCGTACACTTGCATTTAAGTGAAGAAGTTTCTAATAAGTAAAGATTAAATAAAGCAATTTTCGCTACAGAAAACTTGGCGTCTTTGGCCCAAATCGGCAGTATTGGCATGTGTGACATTTTCATGAACTAGCATTCATTTATCCACGGTCCACCTTTACCAGGATCCTTAAATGCACCAGTTAATTCCCCTTCACAGGAGTCACTAATGAATACAATGCTTGAGTAGCAGCTCCCAACAAATCCGATATCAAATCCAGTCACAGGCCCTGTGCTAGCACCTGCCACCCTTTCAAACAGCACGTCCTTATTTAAATCTCGCCCCCCCACTCACCAGTTTCCAGAGCCCACAATCCAGACTTTTCGGGGTGGTGACATCCTGGATGTCACTTTCTCTCTGGCTCTCCGGGCAGTCTGTCGCTCAGTCCGCCTGCTGTTAGTGTGTGCGTCTGTGGTGTCTCTCCCGCCTGTCAGTCTGTCCTCCTTCGTCAGGCTGTTTTTCCCGTCTGTCCGCCCTCCCTGTCGCTATTCCCAGAGTCAGTGTGTCCCCCGGAGCGGTCTTGTGGAGAATCTGCCTCCCTGGCCAAAGTCACCCGGTTCAGACTCCAGCAAGTGCTTTTCAGGTCTGACCCGCCCCCTCCCCCCTCCTCCCTCCTCCCCGCAGGGCCCGCCTTCTGCTACTCCCACAGGGCAGGCGCCGGGCAAAAGCGTGGACTGTTCGGTCTTCTTGAGGCATGTCAACTCTTCAACCAGAAGAGGACGCATCTTACTCGTGTGGATGACTGGAAGACAGCCTTAGGTCTCCGCACTCTAGTCGGGTCACAAAACCTGCAGCCTCGCACGCTCTTTCTCCCTCCCTTAGTGGAATCCCGTGCGCTCATTACAAATGTCAAAACAGTAACATCCATGGGCACCAGGCACACGCCCCCATGGAAAAATACGACCAGCATCAAATTGAACAGCGGGGGGGGGGCAGGAACGGGCTCACGGACACGGGGGGGGGGGGGGCGGGACATCGCGCAACCTACCCCTACAAACGACACTTCCAAAATGGCAAAAGCAAAGCTTTAAAAAAAAACAATTAAAAAAAAAAAAAAAAAAAAAAAACACCGCCCACCACCTCACGACGATAGCAAGGGGGCGGGATGAGTAAAAATCGCCGGAACGCCCACGCATCTGCTCCGGTAATGACGGACAGATGTCTGTTCCAATGGCTAGCCTCCATTTATGGAGCTAGCCAATGGAACAGAGAGGCGGAACAAAGGCACACAGTGTAAGACATAAGATTTCGCTCTGCGCGAAAGGCTGCTGCGCAGCTTTCGACAGGCGAAAACTAAAAATTAAAAGAGGCTGGGATGGGAGGATAGAAGAGGGCAACACTGAATGCACTGTGTTGGGGTCGGGTATCAAATAGAAAGGCTGCACACAAGGGAGAAAGGAAGTAGAGGGAAAGGGGAGAAAAAAAGCAGTGGGGAGTGTATTTCGAGGGGAGATGCAGCATGAGAAAGACAGCCAGAAAAAATTCTTAAGGAGTGCTGAAAGAAAAAGATCGTTCTCCAACTAAGCAGTGGAAGGTTACAAGTCAGACACAAAAGGATGGTAAAGAGCAATTGATGGAGCGAGGTGGCAAACGCAAAATTTTGTGTACCCCTCGTAAAATTAATGTCCTATAACAGTAACGTTCACTGATTGCATGCTTTTCGAAATTAACCAACCATAGAATAAAGTGCACGCATTATGTTTTTATTACACATGGGGAGAACTAACTTTGCTTGCATGTCGCAAATAAAACATAGCTAATATGTATTGTTAAGGTGTTGTGAATTAATGCATACCTTGGAAATTAACCAAAACACAATTTAAATGTGCTTATTGTATTCATTTATGTGGTGGAGAGGTCGAAATGTAAGTATAAAATGCTTTTATGTAGCTTATTTGCTAGGTAACAACTAACTGGGAAACTTAGTTAGGTGGGAGGTAAACAGAACAGGTTTAAATTCACAATTTAACATAAATCTGTGTTTGTTTTTGCAATAGTTCCAAAAGTGGCCTCTGAGGCCTAGTCAGAAAATGGACGGTCGGGTAAACTGTGAGCAAGAGCTGAACTGCGCAGGCACGCCAAAACCTGCAAGTCAGAGTGAACTGCCTGTGCTCGAGGAGGTTCAAGGCTGAAGTGGCCCGGAACCTAGGATGTGTGCCAAGCATGGATGATGTTGTGCTCAGAGCCTGGGAGAGTTTATGGATGTTGCCACTTAAGGAAGCGCCTAGGCCAAAGACTGTCCTAAAACAAAGCCCCTTTCTTTTTTCGCTGACACGTTGTGAAATTCATGCTGTAATGGTGAGATAATGCTCACCCACCCCGAAATTGTCCAATGAAATTTGGAATAAGAGATGTTAGATGCTTTTAGATAGATTAAGTTAGGGAATTTAGGGTATAAAACCCCCTGAATTTGTCTAGTCGGGGTCGCTTTTTCCATTTCTAGCAGAGATGCTGCCCGATTGCTGACCGATTCTTGGATGTAAGAGATCTAACTTTCTTTACTTGTTTGCAGGATTGAAGGATAAGATGAGGGTGTTAGTTTCAACTTCAATTTTCTTCTAACATCCCTAACTATCTGTTCTTTGCTAATTTAACTGTTTTCTAAAATAAAGCGATTTTTCTTGAGCTCTAAATAAAATTATCATTTTGAAATAAAGTTTAAGATTTTACTGGATAAAGGTTTACTAATGCCTAAATGTTAGACATGCTATATTTTGGCTTTGAATAAAAACTAGAGAAATGAAGAAGTAAGAGCTGGTCTTTGAATTCTTCCTACGCCTAATTTTCATTATAGCACATCCATTGCCATTATGGTGGTGTGTCTGAATAATTTAAGTCTGAAAAAAACATGAAAAAATGTCTTTAAATCTGCAGGTGTAAATAATAGTTAAATAGGTTTAGACGCTCCACCAAAAGATACAGTGTCTCTCCATTGTGATTCACCAAAGCCTTGAAGCCAAGAGTAAGCGAACAGGGTAGATGCGCAGTGTTATGGGCCCCACTGATGCATGATTTGTGTGGTTTAAGGTTTCAGGCAAATGGTAAGTATTGATTAGAAATGATTTTTGGAGCCGCGCTGGATCAGTAAATACTTGGTAGCAGAGTAGTGATTGCTAAGGAAATTAGCTAGGGTTATGGTAAAGTACTATATAGAGTTTTGATGTACAGAATTATGACTAACATCTGTTGAGTTTGTATTACGTTACATGTAGTCCTGGAAAGGCTTCATAGAGTAGGGTGAAGCCAGTGCCTCCGTCTGCAGGTGGCGGAAGTGTGGCAAGGTAGTCGCACAGTGAATTAGTCTGTTTCAAAGAAGGAGTATTGTCAAATACTGCGGTGGTATCGGCGCATATCACTGTTTAGGGACCATAGGAGTGAAAGGATAAATGTATAGTGAGGACAGTCTATAAAATTTCAGCCTTCAAGTATAGGGATCATTCCGTGCTTCCCGACTAAAACTTACTGCTGGGAGAGTAATAGTTCTTAACCCGAGCTTGATTGAAGGGTAAAGGGAGTGGCGTCTCTCTTTTGCTAACAATAGAGGGATTCTGTGGTGGGTTAGTGGACGTGCTGCCTACTGGTAACACAGAGTTCATGTATATATGAATAGGGTTTTCCGTATGAATGTGTGTAAATGATATTGCAATTCGCGTTCAAGCGAAACTCTGGGACTGACTCTAATGTATGTGCTTTCCTAGAGAAGCAAGATAGTTATTGCCTGATAGAAGGGTAAAGCAGTGGCGTAGCTAGAGCTTCTGACGCCCGGGGCTATCCCCCTTGATTGCCGCCCATGGCAGGTACCGGCGGGGAGGGTGGATCTGGGGAAAAATTTCAGCGAGCAGCAGGGGTGGATTGGCAGGGTTTAAGTTATGACGCCACTCTCTACTCCAATGCATAAGAAAGGGTGTGAAACTGCGGCATAAGCATAGAGCAAACCTCGAAGGTCAAGTCTCAGTTGATGAAGGCCCACCAGCACTAAAATGGCAGTTAAACGCATAAGTAAATGTATCCCTTCCTCCTCTTACACCTCTCCATACTGAACTGCTGCTACAAGACCAGAGCAGTAAAACCACCCGCTAGACATCAAGCACACCACCAAAACAACTCCCACATAGGTCACACTCTACACCCACACTCTACCAAACAACGACAGTATTTAGAAACATGGGCAAAGCTATAGCAATAGAACAGCTTCATTGTCTCTTCCATCCATGCATCTATCTATTCATTCTTTCACCCTTTCATCCACCTACTGGCATCCACTATTCACCTTTAGATTCTGTCATCCATTCATTCTTTCATCCATCATTCAATATTTCCCCATTCTATCCATTTATCCATCTAGCCATCCATCCAATTTGCCATCCATCTATTATGTCATCCATCTGCCCATCCATAGTCTAAAAACCAACCATCCACTCTGCCACCCATTGATCTATTCACTCTGCCATCCATTCTCTTTGCATCCATCCTCCACTCTGTTATCTTACCATCACCTCTGCCATTCATCGATCAACTGACATCCTTTCTTCAAATTCATTAACTCTTCCATTCATCCACTCAGCCATCCATCAGTCTACTCTGCCATCCATCCATCCTCCTATCCTCTCTTCCATCCATCCATCAATCCACTCTGTCATTCACCCTCTGTGCCATCCACTCTGCCACCCATTCACCAGCCATCCACTCTGTCACCCATCCATTCATCAACTCTTCTATCTATCCATTCAACCACCCATTCACTCTGCCATTCATTCATTCATCCATCAATCCACCCCCTCTGCTATTCAACCACCCATTCATCCACTCTGCCATGCATCAATCCCCCTCTGCCATCCATCCATTCTGCCATCCATCCGCTCATCCATTTATCCACTCTGCCATCCATCCTGCCATTCATTCATCAATCCATCCACTCTGCCATGCATCAATCGCCTCTGCCATCCATCCATCCATTCTGCCATCCATCCAGTTATCCACTCTGCCATCCATCCTGCCATTCATTCATCAATCCATCCACTCTGCCATCCAATCATGGATTCAGTCACTTTGCCTTTAATCCATTCACGCTGTCACGCATCCATCCATTTACTTTGCCATCCATCCAATCTACCATCCATCCATACATTCATTCACTTTGCCACCCATCTATTCACCCTGCCATCCATTCATCATCCATCCACTGCGACTTCCATTCACTGATCTTTCGCCCACTCATCCATCCCTTTACTCTATCCTCCTTTCAGCTGTCCCTCCACCTGTTCATTCACTCAACGATTCATCCATTTGTTCTGCCATCCTTTCACTTGCCCATCCACCTATCCATTCATGCACTCACCCATCCCTTTACTTTACTATACTTTCATGTGTCCATCCATCATCATTCACTTCTTTCACCCACTCATTCATCCACATATCCATTCATCCTTCTACTCCATCATCCCTACTTCCTTTTTTTTCACCCTTTTCTTCTAACATTCCTTCTTTCTTTCCCTGTTCTATTTTTCCAGCTGTCGGTTTTCGTCTGTGGCTGTGGGAGTGCTTCCGGTTTCCACTGAGACACGTTTGGTGTCCTTCTTGCGGGTCCACAAAATTTAATTAACTACATTTTTGTTTATTGCGGCGCTGGGGGTGAGCCTCGCACAACAGAGCACACGAGGACGGAGACGAGAGCAGAGAGACGGGCGGGGCGGCGAACATAGGAGGATATTTGACTTTTTTGGGGCACTGCATTCAATGTCGGGCATCGGAACGCTTAAGAGAAACCGAATGAACTAAAGCTTACCTAGGAGGACCTCCTTATGTAGGCGGCTTGGAGCGGTGGTGGTCGGTCTCAAACTAAGTGAGACTGGTGTTCTTAATGTAGCTGGACTGTCTGCAGAAAATACCCGGCACTCCAAGAGTGCGTAGTGGTGGCGCGCGAGCGTGCGCCTGCGCATCACTTCTGCATTTTAAAAGCACAGTGCGGGGGCTGGCCCAAAATGCACAGGGCCTTCAATGGTAGCACTTTTGCGCGCTACAATATTGACGGCCTGGCCCCTGGGACCAGGTGCGCGTGCACTTAGATACACGTGAGGTGTGCAGTGCACTGTGCTGCTCGACAGTGTGCTTAAGTGAATCCTGGGCTGGCCACTAGTACAACGCAGCTGACGCCCCCAAAATAGTGCCGCCTGGGGCGGACCGCCCCCCTCGCCCCCCCCCTAGCTACGCCGTTGGGGTAAAGCCAGTAGTGTTGCTTTATCGGCGAGTCTAAAAATTCTGAGGAGATAAGCGTCGTCTCCTCCGGCTACAGAATACTTGTGCGATTAAAAATTCGATCACTTTATTAGCGAAACAGATTAGTGGATTTGTTTTGTGTAAGTTACTAACTGATTTTGTAAAATATCTTGTAAATACGGCTTCTTGAAAAAAACCCTGTAAGGGAGGGGTCAGTCGGCGTTGCAGAAGCCGGAGCGCTGGTGACGTCAAAAGTGTCACGCTGGGATTGGTCCGAGTGACCAAGACAGAGTAGGAGTTGATTGGTTCATCACAGAAAGCAGCAAAGGCTATTGGTTAAGCACTATAGTGACGTATCGTGTTCTAACTGGTGCATTAGTGCGAACCGCGCTGTGATAGGTTGGTGTTACGGAATCAACAACAGAATAGTACACGATCTTTTGAAAGCAGGAAAAGTTTACCGAAAATGTCATACTACTATTATGATGATGACAGGAAGAAATCTTCATGGTTTAAAAAGCTGAAAAACGTGTTTGTAAAAGACAAAGATAGTTACGAGAGAGGGAAAAAGACTTCCTTCACCGAAAACGCCCGCTTCCTATATGTTGACGAAATACGGTTACCATACGTGTGTTTGGTTGGAAAATTGGGTACAGTATACTAAGGATGATGTGTGTTAGCTTTCCCGGAAGGAGGATCATTTGATGTGGCTGTTTTGAGAAAAGTAAGAGACAAAATGATGAAACTTGAGCCAAGACCCAGACCAACTCAATTTGAGGCGTTAGTTGAGTGGGAAGATGAGATGCATCAAATGGAGAGCGAGAGGTTGAGTAGACTTCTTAGACCGAGAGGTAAAGGCAGAGATTTGTGGGGAGAAACACATGAGACTAGAATGCGAAGATGGAGAGATAGTAGTATGTGCGATGGCATGTATCCTGTCAGATTGGTTGAAGAATATGAGGGACGAAAGAGTACAGAAAAGAAAAAGAATACAGAAGTGGGACTCAAGGCTATGGTGAAGGGGAATCAGAGGATGCTGTTTTAGAAGAAATATTAAATAGAAGACCACCCCCATATCAGCCAAGTTCTTAATGGACTACCCCGAATGCCCAGATGTCAGAAGAAAGAGTAAATGAATCAGCAAAACAACCATCAAATTTTAGAGATTTTCCCGAAAGAGTAGAAACAAGATATGTCCCGGGTATACCAATAGGAGAAGCTAGAATTACAGGAACTCCTGTATAGAATAATGATTCGCACAGAATTGTGCAAAGTGCAGAAAGAAAGTAATGAACAGCCAAATAGGTCTGATTAGGAGCGTTCTGCAAATGAATTGATTCAGAATCTTACTAGGAATATGGAAGCTGTAACTGTACCTGTAACCATAGGACCTGTAATACCGGTGTTTGAAGATCAGAAAATAAAAGAGCCTAGACTAACAATTCCGTTACAACAAAGTATACAAAGAGCAAGAGAGAATACTTGTCCTGATCTATCAGAAATAAGGCAGAATATGAGTGTAAACCCACCAGAATTAACTTTAAATCAAAATCTGTCATGTGGATAGCCGACAGGAGCAGAATCTGACTCTGCTACTCCAGAGAGAAGTACAGATAAAATAGATTTAACACAAACCCCCCTTGGACCATCAGAAATGGAGATAAGTGAATGGATAAAATCGTTGAAATTAAAAGAGAAGGAATTAAAAGTGTTGGATGTGGCTAAATTGAAAATAGATATGGAAGAATTAATAATTGGAACAATTGGGACAGACCGATTGAAACCTTATCAGGATGATGAGCTCATGTTTTTATGTAAAAGTATAACCTGGAGAGCAAAGACAATGTATGATCAATTAGAAGAAGTGGCAAGTGAATATGGAATAGATGTTTCCAAAATAAAGTCATTGCAGAAATCTTATCGAGTAGATTTTGCAGAAAGAGACATTGAAAACATGAACACTGCAGGAAGACAAGTACAGATAAAAGATTTGATTGTGTTGCTGCGCAAATGGGGTGATGTAGGAAAATGGAGAGTAAAATGGGCAAAGAAGAATGAAGAAAATAGTGACAAGTCTACTTTAGCTTTCCCCATTAGAGAGAAGGAAAAAGTGGCAACTGAATTCCCTATGAGAGAAATTCCTGGAGGAGGATATGTACATGTGCCTTGGAGCAGACAAGATATATTGTCATTTGCGAATGATTTCCCCAGATTGAGAGAGAAGACAGTAGAATGGTATCGACAGGTGGATAGATTTGTAAAGGTGTCAAAAGTATTGTGGATTGATTATTTGACATAGTGGTGCCAACAGATTTATGGACAGAATGTAAAATATCTGTGGATTGCCTAGGGAGGAGTATCCCAGAGATGAGAAAACAGGAGCTCCTTCACCAGATGTGATGAGGAAATATGAGCAAGTGATAGTATGGTTGAAAAACAAAATACCTCTAAAAGAAACTGATTGGGTAAAGATAGACAGAACAACACAAGAGCCGAAAGAAACCGTGCATTAATTTTATGAAAGGTTGTTGTTAGTTTTCAAACAGTACAGTGGTTATGAGGAGTTAAATGAGAAGGACATGAGCCATTTTGTCTATAGATTCGTATATGGATTAAGACCAGAAATCTCAGACATGATTAGACATAGCATGATGGATTAGCAGTCGAGTTCAGTAGATAAGGTCCTGAGACAAGCAAAATATTGTAGTGACGAGATTGATGCAAAACAAAAGAAGCTGAAAGAGAAAGCCATGGGGGCACAAGTAAAAGTAGCCGAACAACAAGTAGCACAAATGGAGAATAAGAATGCAGGGAATCAAGGTGGGATTAAAGGTAAACCAAAATTAGTAGGAAATATTGATGAATTGAAAAAGAAAATGCCATGTTTCAACTGCGGCCAGATAGGGCATTGGAAACGAGAGTGTAAATGTCCACCTAGAGTTAATGGGGAACATACATCATTAAATCCGCAGGTGCAGTTTGAGGTAAATCAGCAGGAATCGCAACAACAGCAGATAGCAAATCAGCAAAGTCAGGTGCCGCAACCGCTACTGCCATACAGTGGGAATCAGCAGAGATACAGTGCAGAGACAGGATTCAGCGGTGGTGAGCAGGTAAAAAGACAGCAAAGAGTAAATGCGTGTCCTCAATATTGGTTGCAAGAGGAGAATGGCAGTGAGCCGGATGAAAGTTTCTGACGGTACCTGAGGGAGGAAGAAGAGTGTGTGTTTGGAGCCACTCTTGAGGTAGATCAGTCAGGTCCATTTGTGAGTGGAAAAGTGAATGATGTGGAAATAACTTTCCTAGTGGACACTGGTGCTACCCGTTCTACTGTTAGATCAGTGGAAATTCAAAATCTTCCTCTCTCGAGTGAGACAATCCAGGTTGTAGGTGTAGCTAACAGACAGATCAATACTCCTTTGACAAAACCAGTTGAAATAGAAATTGGGACATATAAAGATATGCATCGGTTTGTGGTGTGTGACAGTAGTCCTGTTAATTTGTTAGGCAGGGATATATTGTGTAAAATGAACTGTGCAATATACTGCTCACCAGATGGCATAGAATTGCAGACTCCAGATGAAGATAGTTTGTACAAACTGACAATGCTTATGATTGAGGCAGAACGAGACAAACGGTTTCCTGTTTTTGATAAAGAGAAAATTCCTGTAGAACTAAAAAAGGCAGTGAAAGAAAGTGTGTGGGATTTCACTGGAAAGGATATAGGTTTGATGAAAGGAGTTGATCCTGTGAAAGTGTCCATAAAAGAAGGTGCAAGTTATCCAAATATACCGCAATATAAAATGACTGCCGAAGTAAATGAAGGAATTACTCCAATGATCGACAAGATGATTGAGCAGGGAATTCTAAGAGAAATTGAGAGTAGTCCTTGTAATTCGCCGATTATGGGATTGAAGAAGCCAAACGGAACATTTAGAATTGTGCAGGACCTGAGAAAAGTTAATAAAATTGTTGTCCCATGTTGTCCCGAATCCAGCAGTGATTTTGTACCAAATACCACATGATGCAGAGTGGTATACGGTGATCGATCTATGCAATGCGTTCTTTACTGTTCCATTGCATCCAGAAAGCCAACCAATTTTTGCGTTTCGTTTCCAAAATCTTATCTTAGCATGGTGTAGAATTCCACAAGGGTACACAGAGTCCATCGATTTTTAATCAGCTGCTAAAGAAGTCATTGGAAAATTTGAGCATGCCTGGAGAATCTGTTAGTACAGTATATTGACGATCTTTTGGTTGCATCAAAAACAAAAGATGCTTGTGTAACTGATACAGTGGCATTATTGAATCATTTGGCAGAGGAGGGACAGAAAGTGTCTCCATCAAAATTGCAGTTTTGCCAGAAAGAAGTATAATATTTAGGCCACAAGATTGCAAATGGAATCAGACAGGTCACAATTGAGATGATTAAAATGATACAAGGAATGCAGCCCCCTAAAACTCAAAGACAGGTGAGAATGTTCCTAGGAATGGTGGGTTATTGCAGACAGTGGATAAGTGCATTTTCATTGATTGCAAAACCATTGCAGAGATTGACAAAGGCAGACATCAGAGACCCTATTGTTTTGACCAAAACAGAGATGGAAGCATTTGAACAGCTCAAAACTAAATTGTGTGAAGCACTAGCTTTGGGAATGCCTGATTATGAAAAAGAATTTGAACTGTACTGCAGTGAGCGAGAAGGATGTGCTCTGTCAGTATTAATTCAGAGGCATGGAAGAATGAGAAAACCAATTGCGTATTTCTCAGCTGTTTTAGACCCTGTTGCAAAGGCTTTGCCAGGTTGTCTGAAAGCAGAAGCAGCAACCAGTGTAAGTCTGGAGCAAAGTGAAGGAATTGTGATGGGATTTCCGGTGAGAGTCTATGTACCTCATTCAGCGGAGATTCTCCTTACAAGAGCAAAGACACAGTACATGACTAACAGCAGAATAACACGTTACAAGAAAATAATTCTGGGAGCTGAGAATGGGACGATTGCCAGATGTGTGAATGTCAACCCATAAACACTGTTACCTGATACAGTTAAAGCAGAAGTGAAAGGTGAGTTTGATCACAAGTGTTTGGATGTTCTGGAATATTGCACAAAGCCTCGTCCAGACATTAAAGATGAACCTTTGCATGAATCAGACTTTGTAATGTTTGTGGATGGATCTTGCTTGAGAATGGAGAGTGGTGTTCTAAGTGCTGCATATGCTGTTTGTACAGTAGCGGAAGTGTTGGAAGCATCTTGTCTGAAAGGAATTCATTCTGCTCAAATAGCAGAGTTGATTGCTTTGATACGAGCATGTGAGTTGGGAAAAGAGGTGAAAGTAACCATAGTGACCGATAGTCAATATGGTTATGGAGTTGTTCATGATTATGGACAGCTTTGGTCCCAAAGAGGCTATTTGACCTCTGCAGGAACACCTATTTGGAATGCAGAGTTTGTAAAAACCTTGATTGAAGTGATACAGTTGCCTGAGAAATTGGCTGTGGTAAAATGTTCAGCCCACAAGAAAGGTGAAGATTATATCACTAGAGGAAACAGTTATGCTGATGCAATTGCAAAACATTGTGCCAAAAATCAAATTTCCATCAATCGAGAGAAAACTGAAGAACATGTTCCAAGTCCTTTAATGCTAACCACTGTAGTGGAAACTTGGCAGGAAGTGAAGCAGATGCAAGAAGAGGCAGAAACAGAGGAAAAAGATATTTGGTTAAAATCAGGTTGCAGACAAAGAGAGGAAGATGAAATCTGGGTTTACAAAGATGAAAGACCAGTAATGCCTGATAGCATGATTTCAGATATGGCCCGAATGTACCATGGTCAAGCACACATTGGTAGAGACGCTATGATCCGTCTCTTTAGGCAGACTTAGTATAATCCTAAGTTTAGAATGATTGCTGTAAGTTTGTGTCAAAGCGGTTTGGTCTGCCAGCAATTCAATCCAAACAGAAAAACTGTTGTGAGTTTGGGAACCATAGGACGGGAGGGTGGCCCATTTGCAAGAGTTCAAATGGATTTTATTGAATTACCTCCATGTAACAGACTCAGATATGTGCTTGTGATAATTTGTTTGTTCTCTCGATGGGTAGAAGCTTTCCCCACGAGAAGAAATGATGGAATAACTGTTGCTAAACTGTTCTTACGTGAGCTAATACCACGTTTCGGGTTTCCGGTCACGATTGAATCGGACAGAGGCCCGCATTTCCAAAATGATTTATTGCAGATGATTTGTGAAGCTCTGGACATTCGCCAGAGACTACATTGTGCATACAGACCTGAGGCTTCAGGAGTAGTTGAACAGGTGAATGGAACAATTAAAAATAGAATTGCAAAAATGTGTTTGGCAACAGGAATGAAGTGGCCAGATGCTTTGCCACTTGTGGTAATGACATTAATAAGCATACCTGACAGGAAAACTGGTTTGAGCCCTCATGAAATTTTAATGGGAAGGGTGATGAGGCAGGCTCATGTACCAGTTAATAAACTGCTAACTATAAATGATGACATAATTATGGATTACTGCAAGAATCTATCTGATGTAGTAACTTCTGTGCTCGACCAGGTGGGAACTGAGTCAAATACCAAAGAGAAAACTCCAGCTCTCACTGGGTACGAGTGAAAGTTCATCGTAGAAGGAATTGTTTGGTACCAAGGTGGAAAAGACCACGTCAACTTATCTTGGTCAGTACTACTGCAGGTAAGTGTGCTGGACTGAAAAGGTGGGTCCATGCTAGTCACACCATCCGTGTGCCTGAACCTGAATACCCATACGACGGTGAAAGTACAACTGACTCGGATTCTGAAGGTGAACCAGAAAAGGATCCAGATACTGAAGATCGACAGGAACGTCGACATCTGGAAGTATCAGAAGCCAGTTCTGCGTCTGAAGGTGAAGGTGAAAGGGAGATTATTGAAATACCAGATTCAGAAGATGAACTTGAAGGTCAAGAATCGGTAAAAACAAGCACCAGTAAAGACGCAAAAGAAAGTGCAGGAAAAGTTGTTGAAAAGGAGAAAACTGAAAAGCAAACTGAAGACTCTGAAGGCAGGAACGGAAATCCTGAAACTGGAGAAAAGGAAATAACTCACGACAAGGATGAGATTCCAAGTACCAGTTATGAAGGTGTTCCTAACAGAATAACAGTGGAGAGAACTGAAACTGAAGAAGATAAAGACATTGTAAAGATCATAATCAATGATACAGTGGAAGACAATGAAAGTGAAACTGATGACAGTGCAGATGAAACTCCATTAAGAAAAAGCACAAGAAAAAGAGCTTGGAGAGTGGAGCATAACACAATAGAGCCAAAGACTAAGAAAGTCTGCAAAGGAGACAATTGGCCTAAAGGTGCTGGTGGATTAAAATTCAAAATAGTAAACAAAACAAAAGAGCAGGAAGACCAAGTGAATGAGATCTCTAGCCAGAAAGAAACTTTGGGAAAGAAAATAGAGTCTATTCAAAGGTCTAAAAGAGTAAGACGTCCAAATCAGAGGTATAAATCACCTGAGTGGGCATACATTGTACTGTCACCCATTGTTGAAATTAATAGCAGTCAAGAAAATTTGTATGACCCAGAGTCAATTGGGAAAAGTGAGTAAAAGGGTCATCTAAAGGGAAAAAGATAAGTGCTCAAAGTATATGATATTAAAGTAAAAAGTCTGAAGTCCTGTGAGACGGTTTTGTACATATAGAAGAGTTAGGGAATTTAGGGTATAAAAACCCCTGGATTTGTCTAGTCGGGGTCGCTTTTTCCCATTTCTAGCAGAGATGCTGCCCGATTGCTGACCGATTCCTGGATGTAAGAGATCTAACTTTCTTTACTTGTTTGCTTTGCAGGATTGAAGGATAAGATGAGGGTGTTAGTTAGGGATGTTAGGGATGTTAGAAGAAAATTGAAGTTGAAACTATCTGTTCTTTGCTAATTTAACTGTTTTCTAAAATAAAGCGATTTTTCTTGAGCTCTAAATAAAATGATCATTTTGAAATAAAGTTTAAGATTTTACTGAATAAAGATTTACTAATGCCTAAATGTTAGACATGCTATATTTTGGCTTTGAATAAAAATTAGAGAAATGAAGAAGTAAGAGCTTGTCTTTGAATTCTTCCTACGCCTAATTTTCATTATAGCAGATCCATTGCCATTATGGTGGTGTGTCTGAATAATTTAAGTCTGAAAAAACATGAAAAAATGTCTTTAAATCTGCAGGTGTAAATAATAAATAGGTTTAGACGCTCCACCAAATGATACTGTTATAATATATGGGTCAACCCACTGGTACTGGGACCTGGGTAGTCGATAGTATATAGAAAAGGGTCCCAGTTGATGCAATCTCAAAGACACAAATTCATAATTCAAATAAAAACCTCATAAGAATTGACTTGGAGGAATGCTATTTAATACACATCTCCTCAGTTGAAAATTAATTACCATTTCTTCATAACAAAACATTTCAAAGCATTTAGTAATATGCCCAGGACAGGGAGACGTGGGAAGAAAAGGAGGGTGAAAAAGGGGAAATTAGTGCAAAATAGTGTGACAGATCCAATTAATCATAGAAGAATTACAGAGTATGCGGTCTCATACATATTCAACATTGAGTTCCACATTGGACATGTGTACATTGTCATATACTTATTTATGTCCTAAAAAATCCTATCCCATTTACAGCTTGCACAGTCACAAATAATCCGTTGCTACCAGGTAGGAATAGACAAGGGTGTGTCGACGTTTCGACCCCAGTTGGGTAGGCGACGCTATTGCCCTACAGCGGGGTCTTCCTCAGGACAGGCAGTGGTGGGGTGTAGGGGTAGTGTAGAAGGGCACAAGAAGCACAGTGATTCACGTGGCTCCGTCTGATAACGGTGTTGATGGGCCGAAGGCTCCTCATGCCAAGAGAGCGTAAACCTATTCACGCTGATAATTCTTTTAGGGTCTTTTCAACAGACATTTGCTGCCTTTCAAAGAGCGGGGACCGCTTCCATTAATGCACAGAGTTTACATCCACTGGAGTCCCGCAGTAAAGTTTAGCCAAGCGGAATAAATCCTCGCTGGCGGAGCGAAGCGGCACGTCTCTGCACTAGCGCTGGCGTCTCAGCGCGAGGCAACGAACACCGAGGACATCAACACCGTTATCAGACGGAGCCACGTGAATCACTGTGCTTCTTGTGCCTAGTATTGATTAGAAATGATTTTGGAGCCGCGCTGGATCACAATGGCGGCCGACATCTACGAAGGGGAGTGTGCAAAATATTATTTCACAAAAAACAAAAACAAAAAAACTAAAAATCGTAACTTACCTACACCGATGTCCTTGCTCCGGACTTCTTCATCGCAGGAACTAGAACCTGATGCTGGAAATTGCGTGCCCAATCCTGGCACTGCTCACATGCAGGATCTAATCAGCGCCCTGATTGGAGGGTGCAGTCTCACAGCACACTGGAGGCCTGCACTTACTCTCAACCCAGTGGTCTTAAGACAGCTGGATTGTGAGGTTTCAAGTGTGCATGCCCAAAAGACATGCGCACTTTAAACAGTGCATTAGACAGCCCACGCTCCTCCCTGCTGCGGTCAGTCAGCAGCGGCCCCGTCCTGACGCTCGGCTCTGGAACTTTGGGGGGGATTTTAAGTGGGACAACTCTCCAACGGCGGAGCCACCCCTAGCAAAGAGGCTATGCTTCAGGGGCGCAACAGATAGAAGACAAGAAGAGACAGGCAAGCCATGGAATAAGCAAGCAAGCAAACGAGATTGACAAATAAAGCCAATCAATAGTAAACAGTGGTGGGGCTGTAAGCAGGCCAGTAGCAGAGACCTACAATCAAAAAGGTTTGAAATTAAAAAGCCCAGCTGCAGTTAAAGGTAAAAATAAAATCAGCATAACATAACAGCAGAGAAATTCACACTATCATTCATATTGATAAGAATCTAGAGAATGATCACACTTGGGGGGTTTCAGAAGGGATTATGAGCAAGAAACTACAAGCAATGACAAAGCCATTATGGGTTAAACAAGCATGCAGTGTAAGCAAATTTAAGACTGCCAAGAAATATGTACTGTATAAAAGCCGCCCTAGTTATAAAGTAAATCCCTCATGCAGTTCAATGCAAGAGCTGCAGTAGAGACAGAAATATACACCCAAACAGCCAAAAGCATTAGGTATGACCTGAATACTCAACTGGACTGTGCCAAGACATGATGGACAAAATCAAGCCAACGGCTGCCGGCGGCTCTTTTAAGAATGCCAGTGGATGGGAGGGACCGACCAAAGCCCAGTCTGCTTTTCATAAGCAATAAGCATTAAGGCTGCTTAAAAGTTTAGCTGTCAAAACTCAGACCTAAGAAAAACATCAACACTGAGGTTGGTGTGGAAGAACATAGATTAAGGGTTGCCTGAAAAGGGGAAAATTTAGGACAAGGAGGGAGTGGAAGTTTAAAGGGAGAAAGATCAATATTTAGGCACGATTTAACATAGTATATACTCTATTTCAGTTAGTATGAATAAGTTAATTTACTATGAAAAGTGATCTTCGTTTTAGTTCAAATAAATGTTAAAGTCTGTTTCTGTTATTGCTATGTCCTTTTAGACTGAGAAAGTTTGGAACAGTACTCCTACACCATCGGAAGAGGAGACAATCTAAGTAATCAGATACACACCATCCCACAATCAGTGTTTTTAATGTGATCCCCATGTCCGATCAACTGATGCTAACAGGGCTTGTTTAGAATGGAACCAAGCCTGAACTAGATTTTCAGAGCATCTCTTGGCTCTCTCCACAATGTTAACATGGCATTGGTTGGTTATAGCAATGTTTGCATCTGCATTTTATGAAGTCTCTCAGCCACCCTGTGCATTTAGGTTTTATGCTTCATAAAGGGGCCATGTCGCATGGAGCTGGAATCTCGTGCCACTCCCCTGGCCTTGCCTTCCACTTGTTGACAGTGCAGAGGAGTTGGTTACCCTGACTGAGAGCACTGAGTTTTAAACACAGTCTGATGTGTAGGGCACTACTGAGCTCCTACTTGGTCTGCCTGACCGAGGATGAGATTGTCTGGCTTTGCTTTTCACAAGGGGGATGGAGGGGGCGGAGGCTGTTTCGTTCCAAACACCATCATAATCCAACATAAGAACGCCTCTGAGTTTAAACCATGATCCAGTTTCTTCAGAACTCTTAATTTTGTCCACCGTCAATCAGCTTCGTAAACATTCCTATTGCTTCTTGTGTTTCCCTGGTGATGACCATGAAGATGCGAAGGGCATGGCGGAATGCACAACGACATATCACCCAGAGCACTGTGAAAAGAGCACGCCCCCTGACAAAGTGTCGATGTGTGGCTTGGGCGGAAGACTCCATTCCATGTTCTTTCATTAATTCTGATGTCTGTTCAAACCTTCCCCCCAAATAAACCAAGCGTTCCTAAGCATCTGCTGGAAACTGGGTAAGCTATGGGCAGTAAAATTACTTGAAGGCATCCCCTAGGGTACCCCTCTCCCATTCTACTTGCCACTGTCAACAATGAGCTTGGCAATTCAGGTAATGTGATAACTCTGAAGGCTGGCTTTCTTGATGACTCAGTTGCATATTGAACTAATCATATTCCTTTTCAGGTCCTGCTCCTATCCCAAAATCACAAAATTAACATTCAATGGTCTTGGTCTTGACTCTCCTGTCCCAATGAACAGGGCCATTGGAATTATGCGAGGGTGCGACCTCATCGTTTTTCGCATAATAAAAGATTTGCTGCATATGCCATACAATACATAATTTGCTGCATATTTTGCAGATTAACAAAAATACATTTTGTTTCCCAACTCAAACGGCAAAAAAGTTACTAAAAACACAGCGACATTTTGCTGAGCAGAGGAAGACCCTTTGCAAAGGTTGACTGATCACCTTTCTGTTGCCTATCGCTTTATTTGGGTGTTAAGCTGGTACTAATTCGGTGCAACCTATGACATAATAATAAAGTAATACTACAACAAAAAGTGCTCTATTATGCAGAATAATTTGTCTTCCTTGTTGCATGATTTACTCAACCCTACAGCATAATTTCACCCTGCCCGCCGCATTATACCAGTGGCCCTGCCTACGAACTGCCTCCTGCAGAATTCTCCTTTGTGTGCAATTTTGAGCCATAGCTTTTGCAAAGCTTTGGGTCACAAACAATAATATAGGTGGCTGGACCTATTCGGTCTATGGTTTCTGGAATTTTCTTTTTACACAATATCAAAAATAGTTTTCCAGAATGGAGCAGGTATCACGCAAAGCAAATTCAACTTATGGAAAACCTCCACTTTGGATTTGTGGACGGAACCTCTTTGCAGATATACATATTTTAATTTTCACCTCCACTGTTCACCCCCTACTTCTTAAATTACTAGTTAAGAATTCAAAAGTACGAGTTACTTACCTTCGGTAACCATGTATCTGGTAGAGAAGATTCTAGCTGCAGATTAATTAACGTAGAATTCTCCCCAGGCGTGACTGGATCTGGAAAACTTTTTGCCACAGCATCCTTACGCGCCGGGGGGACGGCACCACGTGACTCCGCCCTGAAGTCGTCCGCACACGTGACGTCAGCAAGGATACATAAGTCCCACCTCGGCGCCCCTGTGTCAGTTTTCTTCAGAGAACTTTTTCCGCACCACAAAGTGGAGCCATCACAAACAAAAACTGTGGCTTTACTGGAACAGTGCGTGAAAAAAACAGCTTAACAGAAAGGGAAGAAACCAGGCACTATGGCACCAAAAGGCATGGATTGAAAGAATAGAGTACAGCATTGCAAAGCAAGCCTGCAAATAAATACAACAACCTTCCCAGGGCAGGAAACATATGAAAAGTTGCACAGCAGACTAAGCAGTCTGCAACCTTCGCGCAGAACTGAGAGGGGTACCAAGGCAAGAACAGAAGAGTAACAATTTATCCCCCCAGCCAACATCAGCAGGGAGAAACATATCCTGAAAAGGGGCTAAGGGTCGAGACCCAGCCCAGGGACCTCGACCCCAAGGCCTGAAAGGAGTAAGAAGTGCACGAGCAACCCCACACAGGAGACAAGGATGCAAAAGTACCCATGAAACCACCAACCAATCAACAGAAAGGAAGGAATGGAGCAAACAACAAGACAAGCATCTCCCTATGGAGGGAGTAAGAAAAGGCACTCTCAGAGGACAACCACCCGGAGGTAGGCGAGAGCCGAAGACCAAGAAGGTCCACGCAGAACGGGTAGGAAGGGAGGGTCGTGAAGGAATCTGCTTCTAGAATCATCTCTACCCGATATATCGTTACAGAAGGTAAGTAACTTGTACATCTGATAGAGACTACTAGCCGCAGATTCCTTAACGTAGAATAGATACCCTAGCAATACCAAAGGGGAAGGAGGGTCTGCAAGAGGACCTCTCCAGCTCCACAAGACCCCAACAGGGTACCAGTCACAAGGACAGGGGAAATAGCCCAGTCCTCCTTAACAGGGGAGTCCCCCCTAAGCAGAAGAGAACCTCAGCATCGTAAAAGAACACCGGCCCCACAGGGGATGTGTTATAACGACAAAAGAGGCAGCCCAGCTCTCACCAAGCAGGAGAAAGCAAGGGCAATACGAAAGGAGGCCAGTACACTCCAAGCCCAGACAAAGTAACAGGGACCTCCACCGGAAGCCCCAAAGGGACAGGCAACACAGAGGAGTAGCAAGGAAGAAGAGCAACCCAAAGACTCCAAGGAGAAGGGGTAGAAACTAAGACAAGAGTCCTCCACCGGAAACACACCCAGTGAAGAGGGCAGCTGAATCCATCACAGCTGGAAGTCAACAGACCAGACAGAACAGTGCCTCAGCATTAAGGCAGGTGGGAGAAGAAAAAAAAACGAGTCTCACAAGGCTCCCGCAAAACAAGAAGCAGGGGCGCCAGGCCCCACGCCAAGGTCCCTGGCCGTAGACCAGAAGAGCAGGTGGGCGCAGCTGGACGCTGGCAAGTGCCACAAAACTGAACGTCCAGACCACATCAGCCAGGGGGGCGCAGCTGGACGCAGCCAAGCGCCACCAAACTGAACGCCCAGACCACATTGGCCTTCAACAAAGGTGAGGTCAGAAAAAAATCACAAACTACGCCAAAAGGAGACCGCTCCAGACAGAACCGATCCTCGAAGAAAAGCGACCAGCCGGAAGATAAGAGGAGAAACAAGTAGGACGGACCAAGCCGTCAACATAGGAAATTAACCCTTCTGGATCACCAGACAGAGGACCAGGCTGAACGGCAAACAAAGGGCAAAAACACTGCAGCACAACGCCGTAGATGGCCAAGAAACCGCACCAGCGGCATACAGCGACACCAGGAGGGGCAAGGAACTCGCAAGGAGGAGTCTACACCTTCCCAGCGTAAGACAGGGCTATACAATAGTACCCCACGTAGAACAGGACGTGTCCCAATAAAGTATGGGAACCACTCTTAGGGAAGAAATCCCGCATCAGAGAACTTAACTATAAACCTGCGGCAGAAACCACAGAAGGCTTAGAAATTAGCCAAAAAGTACATCTGTGCCAAAAAAGGGGGCTGAACCAGCAGGCAACTGTAGAGAGGGGCCAAACAAAGGACCCCGAGGGCACAGCAACCGCCACAGAAAGTGTCACAGCCACTCCAAACACCAAATACCAGGAGCAAGTGGGATAACACCTCCCACCAAGTTCTGGAGGATCAACAAACCTGCCTACTGAGGTGGAGGAGGAGGACGGAGTCTCACAAGAAGGCGCTGAATGGTGGAGTCCGCATGAATGTTAAACAGGAGGACCCCGTCAAAGGGTAGGTCAACCAGACGCTCCCTAATGTTTTCAGGAAAACAGCATCACATAGCCAAGCATGGCGAAGGAAAGCCACAGAAGTGGCCTTCGTACAGCCGAGAGCATCGGCAACATCCAAAGCTGCACAAAGAATAAACGCGGCCAACTCTCTACCATCCAACAGATGGCCCTGCAGATCAGCACGGGCACCCTCATGAGAGACATGAGAAAGAAGGGACTCCACAGAATCCCACAAGCTGGAAGTAGCCCTGGTCAACACACACAAAGTGGTTAAGCTCCCACAAGGAAGCACTGGAAGAAGCGAAGACATAACATCCCCATGAATCTAACCACCAGGCCTCCAGAGAAGGAGGAAACACCACAGGCAAGCACAGAAAGGCATTCCGCAGAAGAGCGCCTTGAGTAGAAGGGTGGAAGGAAAGGCAGACCGGGTCATGCGGAGCAGGACCGTGGTGATCCAGGAGAGCCTGAGGTACCGGATCGCCTGTGGCAGGGCGTCCCCAAGCCCCCATAAGAGAATTATGGAGTGACGCTTCAAAAGGAAGGAACAACTCCCGTCCACCAGAGCCCTGGTGGATAACTTCCAAGAGGTTGTCTGTAGGAAAAGGAGTAACCGGTTCACCCATCCTCAGAATACCAGCAGCTGTGGAAATAGCCCGAACAAAGGCAACACTGGCTGCAGACTGAGCCGTCCGTCCCCAAGTCTAGGAGGAAGCGGCCAGCCCCGGAATAGCAGGGGATCCACAGAAGAATGGGGAACCTGAGGGGCTCCAGGAGAAGGCAGAGAGGCTGGTGGAAAAGCCAGCTGCGAGCCTCGGAAAGAAGGGTTCGAGGATTTAGGCCGTGGGGACGGCAAGGAGCCCTCCCTGTAAGATGCCGGTGAAAAGGTTACAATACGGCGCCCCGTCTCCAGGGAGGAAGACACCAACAGATGACAGTCCTCCGGAGAGGAAGGAACCTCGGGAGCCGAATTAAGAACCCGACAGCAGTGCGGCTCCGCGGAGTCCGCCACCGGCGCCTGGCTGATGTCGGTTGGCGCCGGAGTGGGCACTTGCGGCGCCGGGTCGACCTCCTCCACCACCTGCTCCCCAGGAGACCGGGGCAGGGTAGACGCCGGTACGGCAAAGGAGCAGCACTGAAAAGGTGCCGGCTCTGCCTCAGATGGGGCAGCCACCCACGTCGAGGACCAAGAGGGACTCGGAAAAGCACCCCAGGTCCCAGCCTCCACCCGTGACTCCACCAGAGCCGGGGAGGAAGGCTCCCGGCGCCGGCTCGGTCTCTGGCGAGGCAGCCACCTGCGTAGAGGACCGAGGGGGACTCGGGGGCAAGCCCGTAGTCCCGGCAATCTCATGCGACGTCAAAGGGAGCCCCGTAGGGATTTACGGCGAGGCAGGGATGCCAGGGGCCGAAGAGGGGAGCCCCGAAGGACCACACCTCAACAACATCACCCTCCTACGACCTGAAGCCGAAACCTTTGGCGCCGGTAGTCCCTGCGCGAGGCAAGGGATCCGCGGACATCTCAGGAGGTGGAGGAGGGCCCAAAGAAGCCTGCAGAGCCGCAGCGTAGGCAGTCATCTAGGCCCTAGTCGCTCCGACGCCGGGAAAAGGCGGGTAGGAAGGCAACAGGCAGGGCGCATGTCCCGAGGGGGGCCAGCGCCCACTGCTGAAGAAGGACAGGGCCTCGGTGATAAGCTAAGGGACCTACCAGCCGGTGAACCACGCCCTTGGGCCGTGGCGAGGGACGATGTCGCAGACGAAACCGGCGGCTCCTTGCTTCCGAGGTAGGAGACGGACGCTGGGATGTCACCGATCTGGACAAGCATGCCAACAGCAATTTCATCCGTTGCTCCCGCCGTGATTTAGGCTTAAGGTGCTGGCGGGCGTCGCAATCCGTCACCACATGCAGATCGGTTGAGGGTTTGTCGCGGACATGGGACGTGCACAAGAGGTACACGTCTTGAAGCCCGAAGGCATTCGCACACTGTTCCACTCACACCAAGCGTGAAAAAGAATGGAAGGCCTGAAAACAGGCCAGGACACAATCTGGATACGCGTTGCACGCAGAAAAGAGAAAAAACTGACGTAGACGTGCCGGGGTGGGACTTGTGTATCTTCGCTGACTTCACGTATGCGGACGACGTCAGGACGGAGTCACGTGGTGTCGTCCCCCCAGCGCGCAGGGATGCTGTGGCAAAAAGTTTTCCGGATCCAGTCTCACACCTGGGGATAATTCTACGTTAAGGAATCTGCGGCTAGTAGTCTATCAGATATCAAAAGCAACTTGGATAAATAAAGTCACGGTATTTGATTGTGTTATTTGCTATATTTGGGTTGCACTTGTAGCTCCTCAATAGATTGGAGGGCACAGAGATTGGGAGGCACCTGCCTGGTCAACATACCCACAGTGGCATAACTGAGCTACCGCTGTTCCCACCAGCAACTATATTATCCACTCCCTTGTTCGAAAGCTGCTGACTAATGTAGGTAGCATCGGGATAGACTCAAAGGCTTATGAGGCTTCTGGCCTATACTGTTAACTAGAGGTCCCACCAGCCTTCTGCTGGGTCAAATACTGTTAACCAGAAGTCACAGAAGCATTGGGCTGAGGCAGAGAAAAGGAAATTGCAGATTGAAAGAACAAGCTGTACGACACTCCGAAAAAATGTGTGTGCCACTGTAAGCTTCTCTTCACCTTCAAACACACCATTTATACTTCATCCTCACCATGCTGAGGTTCTGCCCATTCCTCTGGTTCCCTTCTGTTCTTGCCAGTATCAGCACTGTCCTCGATGTTCTTATCGTCCTGAATTTCCAGAATAACTCCTACAAAACTACGCTTTGAAGGAGTTTCCTTGGCTACTATGACAATAGGTCTCAAAAAGTGCTATCAAGACCGAAACCTAGTAACGTTAAGCATTTGTTTGCTATTTAAGGAATTATCGTAAGCAAAACATTAAAGAAAGTATGAAAAGGTTACACAAATGGCAACTGAGACAAATTCAAAAAACCGTTTACAATTTATCTAACTTGGATACAGGCTTTTATTGGCAGCAATACTGAACACTGTAGTGGCTTGCGCGTTCGAGATGATGGTACTATTTTGGCTCCTGACTGACTACGTAGAACAGTGACGCAAGTGCTTGGGTGTGGTTGATAAAATGCATGATGTAGTAGAATGTTCAGTTAACAGTTACACACTGAGGAATAAAGACATAATATCAAACTCCATGTGTGGCGTAATAATTTACATTGCTCTCCCAGAGAGTTGGCCGTGATCCAACTAACTGCTCGTGCGTACCACACGCGTCTCAGTCAAAGTGAAGATCAACATTTGGCATATGTGGAGTCAAAGCATCACTCCAGCCAGTGCAAAGCTTTCAAAGAAGACAAAAGAATTACAGAGACATTTGTGCATTATCGGCCAAGAACCTGCTGGGGAGGCCGTGAAAGAGAAACTGCAACTCAACACGGAGCCATATGGAATTAGAACACTAAAGGCAGCAAGAACCAGGTACAAGGAAGAGACAGAAGAGAAATAGCCAGATACAGAGTAACTCTAAACGCAGTGGAAACCAGATACAATGCAGAAGACTGAAAATGGTGGTGAACACATGCAAGAGACAAAACGAATACTTACCTCTGCGCTTCCGGTGAGTAGTTTAGACGAATAAAGTTCCAGTATGAGCCAGAACTTCCAGAAGGAACAGAAGTAGGTACTCATCAAGCACTTTCCGAAAAGCATACACTCTCTACATCAGTAAGTTCCACAACTGGTAATAACGCTGCCATTTTCCTGAAACCACTGCTTCCACTCGATTTTTTTTGATTTTTTTAAACAATTTTTATTAGTTTCATAGCAACCAGTTACAAAATACAATGGCATCCACAGTCATCATCTCTCACCTCCCTTGTGAGGTCTATATGATCCAGTCATAATGATATACTCATCGCCATGCAACATTATTCATTGATACACATCTTACTTATACTATCTCTAATCCCAGCCCCGGTTCCTCCCTTATCCCCCCCGGTGTGTCATACATTAAGCACCCAGTTCAAACCTTATTTTGTACTTGTACTGCAATGTAGCTATTTCCAAGGTGTACCTGCAAGGGGTTTTTTCCATGCATAGTGGTCTCCTCTTATTACTCGTCCAAGTGGAGATCAGCTAGTGCTTGTACCAACATTTCCCAGGCGCTTGCAGTTTCAAGCGCCTTCTCATTTTTCAGACGTCTCGCCTGTTGAAATCTGAGTGTACTCTCGCTACTGGCCCACTTTTGCAACTCAGCCTTCCATCGCCTGCTATTGGGGCTTTCCTTTGACTTCCAACGCCCTTTTAGCTAACAATAGCCCCAGATCCACAAATTTACTATTCAGCTTTGTCTTGGAGGCGTGAGGGAACCAGTGCAGTATACATGTTGCCATGTCAAATGTTAAGCGCCTCTCTGTGACCTCATTCAATATACTCCCCACTTCCTCCCAATAATCTCCCAGTTTTGGACACTCCCACAACATGTGTTCCAGCTCCACCCCTTCACTTGTGCACCTAGGACATGCTGCATCTTCCACCTTGAAGTACTTCTTAACCCTACCCGGTGTCAGATATGCCCTGTGCAGTATAAAGAAATGCACCAACTGGAATCACACGTTCCTCGTGCCCTTCCAAGCCCTATGTACTATTTGCTCCCACGTAGTTTCCGGTATAGGCTTCCCAACCCGTTTCCCACTTTAGTCTCAAAGCATCTACGGGCACTAATCCCTCATTCAACATTCTGGAATACAAGCACGTGACCGCCTTAAAAGTCCCAGCCGCCATCACTACATACTGGCATGCCATCGTTGTTTTGGGTTCCGTTTGCCCTTCTGCAGCCATAGTGCATGTGTTAACGCTGCATGTAACAAGAAACCTCCCCCAGGGAGATAATATCATTCTTGCAAAGTCCTGTAGGGCAGCAGTTCCCCGTCTTCATACAGGTCCCCAATTACCTGGATCCCAGCCTGCTCCCAGTCCATCAAAGGCGTCCAGTCACTCCCATGAGGCAATGCAGTAAGCATCCCCAGCGGAATCTCGGGAGCATAAGGATGTAATACTCCAGCTTTACGTTGACTACGATTCCAACACATTCGCAGCCTTTTCTCCTCCAGAGAGAGATCAGCAAGATCTAGCTTCTGTTGTAAAATGATAAAGGATAAAACATGTTGTGGTATCCCCCTCCCTCTCAAATTCTCCGGACCCCTAAATTCCACTGCTACCGCCTGCGACAGCACCTGGAGTTGAGCCGCTAGGTAGTATAGTTCAAAATCTGAGACCACTAGTCCGCCCTCCGCCTTCGGTCGTACTAGAGTTGCTTGGGCAACTCGTCGTCTACCAGTTCCCCATAGGAAGCCTATAATCAAGGATCTCAAAGATTTAAAGACCGAGTTCAGTATCTAAACAGGCAGTGTCCTAAAGAAATATAGCATTCTTGGCAGTGCTACCATTTTTAGTAAAGCTATGCGGCCCATCACAGATAGCAGGAGTGTGGACCAGAAGGCCATATTGCCCTTCAGAGCTCTCATATATCATCCTACATTTCCTTCTAGCATGTCATTAACTTCATGATCTATGTTTACACCTAGGTATACCAGGCACGTCGATTCCCAACGCAACTCTCTCGATCCATCTGGGGGGAGCCCATCGCGCCTCACCGGGAACAGACATGTATTGGTCCAATTCACTCGTAGCCCTGAAACATCGCCAAACCCTACCACTGCTTCCAATCGATACCACCAAAAAGCAGGAAATTGGCACTAGATGGGCTGCCTGGATCAAACTTTGGATGATTTCATTGATCCATTGGAAGAAGCAGATAACAAAAAGATCAAATATCTCAAGAATCTTGCAAGTGAAGGAGTAAAAGAAGTAATCAAGAAAATACAACACGCTAATGAAGTCTCTTACCGTAAAATCAAAGCCGTTAAATATCAAGTTCAATCCAATGCCAAATGTAGATTACAAAAGATATTTTCAAGCAGGAAAGGCAAAAAGCTGGTGAAACGATAGACAAGTTTGTCGATAGACTTGATACGCTCAAACATTGTAAGTTCAATTAATTCAATGATCAAGAACCCATACGTCTCAGAGATGGTTGCCTTTCTTATTCATTCAGACGAAGAATGAGGAGAGAAACGCTCAGTCTTGAGGGTACATTCATGACTGCAAGAGCCGAAGAACATTGTGACCGACAAGCTACTGAAATGGAGGCAAGAGGAGCTCAGAGTGAGTCAGCTTTAAAAACGAAAAGTAAGCAGAGAGACAAGGCTGGCGGACACAAAGTGATGTCTCCAAAGAAAAAGAAACTGTGCTTCAGATGCAGCTTTCCCACATGAAGGTAATTGTTCTGCCATTGAACAAGTATGCAAGGGCTGAAGGAAATAGAACCATTTTGTAACGGTTTCCAAAGCAAATGAAAAACTATGTGTGTTGCATTGAGAAAACAAACTGGACGCCCAAACGTTCCAGAAGTGACGTTCTATTCACAAGGCCAAGCGGCCATATCAGTTGAAGCAAATGAAAACTAAACAAAGTTGATCGCCATCTAAATCTTCCTCGAAAAACTCTTCAACATCACTGTCAAGCAACAGTGAAGAAAATGGTTGTGTGATGTCGATGTTAGAAACATGTGCATGTCGGATTTGCAGAATGCAAGTTTAAGAGAGATCAACAAGTGAAGTAACAAAATTTATTTAGACACTGTCCTAAAATCACACTAAAGTCGAATGGCTGTTACATACCTTTTATCATACACAGTGGTGCATTGATAAACATTATGTCTGAGGAGAAGTACCACGGAGTGGCTCAGGAGCGCTGTATCACAGTCGAAGACTAAAATGTATACATGTATTGTATCTACTCCGTCAAAAGGTAAAGGTTCATTTATAGCAACCATGAACTACAAAAAGACAAAAGTACAAGCACCAATGCACGTACTTCAATTTACTTTGTCAAGTTCCTGTTCATTCAGTTTCAGTACTGCTGCTGAAAAGGGACGGATCTGTAATTTACAACATAAATGCTCATTGAGAAATAGGGAGTCAGTTTCCATCGTTGTTTCAGGAATTAGGAAAACTTAAGACAATGCAAGGGCAACTGCATATTAAAAGGACATTTGTCCTGTTGCTCAGCAACACTGTCTAATGACATTTCATTTAAAGAAAGCTGTTGAAAAACAATTTGAGACATTAATAAAGTATATCACCGAGTAATCCACTGGTCCGACCCCATGTGTTTCGCCCAAAGTGGTAGTGCCTAAAAAAGACGGCGAAGGAGCTGTACGCATCGATGTTGATATGCGTAAAGCTAACTAGGCACTTGCAAAAGAATGACATCCAGGTCCAAACATTGCTGATAAGATCACACAGCTGAATGGTGCCAAAGTCATTTTACACCTTGATCTGAGCAAAGGATATCATCAGTTGGGACTAGAAGAAAATTGCAGGTACATTACTACCCATATTGGTTTGTTCAGATATAAGATTAAGTTTTGGCAGGTCATCGGCTGCAGAACTGTTTCAAAATGTCATGCACCGCATAATACAGCCTGTCACGCATTCTTTCAATTACAGTGATGACGTATTGATATTTGGGGGCCACATGAAAGGAACATGATAAAGCTCTTTCACACATGTTTTGTTTACTTGCTGATTCAGGTCTCACTTTAAATGTAGAGAAGTACGAGTTACACAAAACAATACTCAAATTCTATTCCCATATTTTCTCGGATTGGGATAATAACTTCAGATCCGGCTTAAGTATGGGCTTTGTCAGCCACCTATCCCCCAACAAGATGTTACCATGTTAAGCTCTTTTCTTGGCATGTCTAGCTACTGTTCTAGGAAAATTCTTGATTTTGCCACAGTAAGTTCCCATTAAAAGATTTTACGAAACAAAATGCTTAATTTCAATGGTCACAGGAATGTGAACAAAGCTTCAGGAAAATCAAACATGCCATTGAGAATGCCCCTATATCTAAGGCCCACCCTCCCGCAGCGCGGGACGCAGCTCGGGGCGAAGACCGGGCAAAGAGCGGGCCGTTTGAGGCCGTTCGAGTACGGAGAGGACTGGACTGGGCTACCCCCTCTGTTGCACTTATATATTTTAATTTATTTCTGTTTTACGAGACATTATGTGCACACGGGGTAGTCGTAGTAAAACTGCAAAGGGAGGGCAAAAGCTCAATGGGACTCTTGATGACTTCATTATTAAGACTAATACGGCTATTGATTTTGAAATCAGCAAAATGCAACATAGAGTATCCATAGAGTTAGAAGCAGCACGAAGATTATCCCAGGACTTAGCCTTTTCAAAAAAATCATCTTTAGGTAATATTGCCACCGCAAAAACTCCCGAGCGTCTGTCTGGTCCCCGGCCATTGATAATAAAGGCGGATATTCATCGCCTCCCATCAACCCCACCCTTGGAGCAGTCTTTTATTCCAGTATCGGCATCTCCAAAGCCCACCCAGATTTGGTTGTCAAATACCCCTGGTTTGGACTTAGGTATCCCCAAAAAATTCGAGATGTCCAAACCATTTGTAAGTGTCAATAAAAGAGATGTTGTATACAAAAGGAAACGTCTTGCGAGATTAGCTTATGCCCGGAAAAAGGCTAAAATTGCTAGGGCACATTTCTTTAATAACCGTCGACTCCCAGCGTTAAATAGAGTAGGTATTGATGTGCCCCAAGTAAGCACCTGTTTGAAGGGCGAGGAGACTGATACCAGTATAGACAGTGTAGAATTAGATTCAACAGCGGGGGAAACTCTTCCACAATTAGTCGAGGGGGCTATAGAGGGACCGTCAGGTGAGCCTGGTGAGCAACAGGGGGGTGATGAAAATTTCCTCAAAATTGTATGGGAGACACTGAAAAAGCTTTTATCCCCCTTGGAACTCAGACTCTCACGTATAGAAAACAACCTGTTAGAAATGGACAAGACAATTGTTACTTTAGCTAGTCTTAGTATAAAACAAATGGAACCAAACATCTTACAGGGAGATGAGAGCATTCCACAGGCCCTAGTTGTAGCCACACCTGTCCAGCCCCCACCTAATCCTAAACCTATACCCAAACCCCGCACAAAGGATTGTAACCCTATAGTTATCACCCCACAAATTACTGCCCCAATCCATCGCCCCGCACAAGGCACACTACTTACAAAACCTGGGTCTTGGGTCGCGGGCCAACAACCTAATAAGACAGCGAACCCACGTACATATTTCCAGGGACCTAGAAATAGAAATATACAGAACTTTCGTGGGGGTTTTATAGATTTACCACCTGATGCTAGGCCATATGTTGTAGTGTTAGCCGGTGTGCCTGTTTTGGAGCCACAATCCCAAGAGAACCATTGGTCATTAAAAAATAAGGTTATTTACTGGCTTAACGCTAATAGACAGTTACCAAATCACTTAAGAAGTAACATTCTAATGGTACGTAGGGTACCTTGGGTTGGTCCTACATCTAAGTCCATCCCAGGTGACTGTATTGTCGTCTCTTTTGCAGATCCATGTACAGCACAACATCTATGCTCATGGGACGCACGAGGCGACAATTCTACTATTGTTGTTAGGCCACTTGCCTTCTTTTACCCCCCACGGCACAATGCAAACATAGAGGGAAACTGGTCAACAGCCCAAAATACTATGCGAGGTGGGCAAAGGGAAGGTTGGCAAGGCCAAAATGGTTGGTGGGATGGGGCTCCAACTTCCAATATGTTCGGATGTTTGGATGAGGTCGATTGACTTCGGGGGGTAAACGATTCAATTCATGATCCTGAACTTATTTCTATTCCTATGGTTTCTGTCTCTACCCCGCAAGAAGTATGCATAGATAGTGCTGCTCCCGCCGAAGGTTCACGTTCGGACCTAAGCCCTGTAACTAGGCCTAATGAGACCAGGGTGGAAGATGTAAGTTTACCAGAGGTTATTCCTACCTGTAGTCAAGTGGGATTGCTCAAAGTGGTTTCCTGGAACATAGCAGGGTTAAGGGGTCGTTTGGATAATGATGATTGGGTAGATTTCATCGACACCTATGACATTGTTGTATTCCAGGAAAGCTGGGCAACTGTCCCCTTATTTAGAGCGGGGTATTTGAACCACTATAAGCCTGCTATTCAGGGCCCAAAGGGAAGAGCCTCCGGAGGTTTGGTGGTGTGGATTAGAGACTCCTTGGGATACCAATCCTCGGAAATCATGGTAGACAACACAGATCTCCTATGTATTAACCTCAGTAAGGGTAACAACGAGAGCATAGTATTAATAAATATCTACGCCCGAGGTAGTCAAGGTGGCCGCAAGCAATTGGTTTTGAATGACCTAGATTTGCTTTTGAGGAACTTAAGCCGCGACTGTTTTATCCTAGTGGCAGGGGATTTAAACTGCTCATTTGAACCCATCCTTAGTCTAGCTGAGGATGTGGGAGCAGATGAGGACACTGTTTGGAATATCCCACCACTAACCATAGGTAGGGGTGTTAGGGGAACCGAGGCGGCACTACATTGGTTAGAATTTTGTATGGAGTGGGGGCTGCGGGCAGTGAATGGCCGCACACCCTCAGACAAGTGTGGCCAACCAACCTTTGACAACGGGATCAGTATGAGTCGAATTGACTACATACTAGTTAAAGTAGATTTTTGGTCACTCGTGATAGACATGGAGGTAGAGGTAAGGCCAGAGAGTGATCATAATCCTCTCTCATTGGGCCTCAGGGTACCCGGTCTGGGTGTTGGACCCTCTGTAACAACTTGCCCGACATCTGAGATTATCCTGTGCAATGATAGAAGACGGGTAAAATGGCCTAGGGTCATAGCAGAGCCTCTGCTTATCAAAGAAATAGAGGAGGTGGTATTAAGAACAATGGTTAAGATGGTGGATCTACCTCCCCTTAGTGGGATTGATTCTCCAATTATTAATCTACATGAGAAGTGCTTCGTGGAACTAAAAAGTCTGCTTACAAAGCCATCGAGGTCCAAGAAAGTTAATGTTCGTAAAAGGTGGTACAATAAGAGTTGTAGAGAAGCACATAGTAAATTATTAGCAGCAGTTAAATCGAGGATCTCTAATGATATCAAGAATGCTAGGCTAACTTACAAACAGGTCTTATGGACAGCTAAGAGGGAATGGGATGACCTTTAATGGTCAGAACTACTCTTGGCTTGTAATTCGTCTAACCAAATGAAGTTTTGGGAGACTGTTAAGTGGGAGAGGGACCCGGATTCCCAAACACCTGTCAACCATGTCTCTGCATTGGATTGGGTGGGTTTTTTCACCGCTCAATTTGAAGACACGAGTGTTGTGCTTGATACACAAAATGAGCCCGCATCGGGTTTATTTCTCCATAATCATGGGGCTGTACCCACCTTTTCTTTCATTGACACGGAGCGTGCCCTTGGTTCTGTTCAGTCAGGGAAAGCACCGGGACTGGATGCAATCCCTGCAGATCTTTTCAAATCGAACCTTGATGTATGGGTCCCGTACATAACTATGTTGGCCAATGCAATTGCAACAGGGGCCAGGATCCCCCAATCATGGAAAGGGGCAGAGATTTTGCCAATTTTAAAAAAAGGAGATCGCTCATCGCCAAGTAATTATCACCCCATAAGTCTGATAGACTCACTCCAAAAAATAGTCTCTAGAATGGTTCTTGTAAGAATACAGGGATGGATAGAGCAGGAAAAAATACTTTCTCCCATGCAAGCTGGGTTTAGCCTGGGCACAAGTACTATAGACCAGGTGTTCAGACTCACTATGCTTTATTGGAAGGTGTTTTTTTTAGGTGGAGGGGTTATTTATGCCGCATTTGTTGACCTTAAGTCGGCTTTTGATTTGGTCCCAAGAGCAAAATTATGGGATTCACTGAGACTCATGGGCCTACCTGTCGAACTCTTGGAAATAGTCATGAGACTACATGAGGACAACTTTGCCCGGGTGAGGTGGGGTAAGCAGGGTCAGGTGACCGACAGCTTCCCGGTAAAACGTGGGGTGCGCCAGGGATGTGTGCTGGCCCCTACCCCGTTTCTCCTCTTAATCAATCAGGTTGTTAAATTCTTCACCAATTCTCAGACTGATGCACCATCTTTGGGCGGGTCTAAGTACCCGATGTTAATCTTTGCTGACGATACCCTGCTTCTCTCTAAAACCCGTAGTGGGTTGCAAACAGCCCTGAATAGGTTTGCAGAGTTTTGCAGGGTAAATGATCTACAGATCAATGTAGATAAAACCAAATGTATGGTTTTCAGCAATAAAAACCCGATTACTAGCTCTGTTAGTCTGAATGGTGTTTTTATTGAACAGGTGAAGGCAATGACTTATCTGGGTGTGACCCTGGATTACCAACTAAGTTGGAAACCCCAGATTGAGGCATTAAACCTTAAATTTGTTCGTCTTACGGGTTGTCTATTGCAGGAACAGAAGAAATCCTTGACCAAACGTATTGCCCCAGTTTTAAAGATATATGAGGCTAAGATCAATACAGCTACCTTGTATGGTGCTGACATTTGGGGTTACAAGGATCTATCTACTTTGGTTACAGCCCAGAATAAGTTCTTGCGAAATCTGGTAGGGCTTCCCCAGTCTACACCCACCAAACCACTGCTGCTAGACTTAGGTGGTAAACCCCTAAATGAGATGGCCAGGTTTCGCTTGGTGGCACTATGGCGACGGCTTTGGACGACTCCGGAACTTAGCCTTTTTGCCAAAGAATTGGAGGAGGTAAAATCGTTGTGGGGTGCCTATAGAATCCTCTGGCTTAGGGAAGTCAAACACATCTTGTTTGTAATGGGTCTCCCCGTGCTGTGGTCCAATCCGGGGGGTTCCATCTTCCCCTCCAAACAAGATTTCAAAGACCAATTCTGGGCATCTGTCAAATCAAATGCAGTCACCCAATCATCAGATACCAATATAACAGGGCTTTTTTTAACCCATAAACTGACACCTTTTCTTGAGCCTTATTGGGACTTGATATGTAAAACCCTCGACCGGAAATTGTATCACCAATTCCGTGTCGGGACACTCCCCATTAATTCTTTTACTGTAAAGTGGGCGGGGAATGTAAACGACAAATGTCCCTGTTGCCCGGATCATGTGGAAAGTATTGGTCATTTGTTCTTTGCCTGTCCAGCCTATCGAGCCCCACGCCTAAAATGGCTGAAACCCTTATGTAGTAGATTGGATAGTAGGGGCCACCTCGAAGCCCTGCGGAAGTTTCGAAATATTAGATCTGAGTTCGTTGTGGTTTGTGTGGCCAAGTTTCTAGGAGGGGCTTGGTTGATTCGTTTTAGGAATTTGAACACTTTTTAAAATGATAATGTATGAAGGTCCTCTTTTTGTAAAGTCTTTTTGAATGTTTAATAATTTTTTAATAACATATATAAAAAAGGGGGGGTTTATGCATGTTGTTCTTATTAATATTTCATGTATTGTATGCTGTCTTTTATGAATTTTATTTCGAAATAAAGACATAATGACCTGACCTGAATGCCACTGAAATTACCTTCTTTGGCCCAAAGCTACAATCAGAAGTTGTTGTCAATCCTAAAGCCAAGAAATCCCCTCACATTGAAAGGTGGGAGTTGCGACTCCAGGGACAGAACTACACTATTGTGCACCAACCAAGGAAACATCAAAACCCTGCGGACTACTTTTCACGAGTGGCACTACAATGACATAGTACCACTTCATTTTTAAGTCCTGCCACTATATCAGGGGAACAAATCATTGATGCCATGAGCACTCAATACGATATGCTAATACTCAAAGACATTATTGCACATCAATCCTGGAAACAGCAGACTCAATTTCTAACAAATGACAGTGAATATCAGAAGTTCCAACATGCGAAAGATTAACTTTCCGCTACCCAAGAAGACATTGTCCTATGAGGTTCAAGCACTGTCATACTGGAGAGTCTGAGACAGCAAGTCATTGAAGTAGCACAATAGGACATTGTGGTGTTGTTGCCACTAAGCGAGCTCTCCTAGACAGTTTTGTTTCCTCATCTTGATGAAAGAGTTGAAAGGGAAAGGCCTGTCATTTGTGCACCTGTCTCCCAAAACAACCCAGCAGACATTGAACAAGTCCAATCTTCCAAAACATGTGTGGGAGAAAATTGCTGTTGACTTATTTGGGCCCCTTGACAATGGACATCATTTAATAGTAGTCATTGATGAATATTCTCATTTTCCCTTAAGAGAAGACCGCTCAATCACTCAAGAAAAAAGTCATTGAGAGGTTAAAGGGTATTTGTGCAACATTGGGCTTTTCTTCATTTCTGAAGTCCGACAATGGCCACTTTTCAACAGTCAGGAATTGAAAGACTCTTACTCATTTGAACGTTGAGCATCAGAAAAGCACCCCTCTTTGGCCACAATTATTTTGCTGTGGATTTACCCCGAATTTGTGGCAAACATTTTAGAAACTTTTCGGCCCTAGGGAAATCCCTCGGATTCGCCCCCCTCCCCCCTCCCACTCGCCCTCCAACCAGGCCTAGGCGCCTTTGTCATTTTTTTCTAGGACTCAGAACTGAGTTCTAAGATGACTGCTGCCACATCGTTGTTTATGTGGTGGCGGCCAATCATTTTATCTTGAGATCTGTCAGCTCTGTGGATCCTCTGCTGCATGAAATATCTATACATTTTGAGCCTTCATTTCTCAAAAACTACTGAACGGATTTGCACCAAAATCACAAAAAGCCGGCTTTCTGGACTAAGAGCTAGCGGTCTTCCAAATTTCATGTAAATCTGTTCAGCCATTTGGGCCATATCGGTCTCCAAAGTTCCTTTTGAAAAATGAATGGGAAAAGCATTTTGGTACCCCCACCCTCGATTTTACTCAGCTATCCCTTAATGGATCACCCCAAAACTTTCCAGGAAAAGAGCCAAGGTGGATGAAACTTTTTTCTGGAAAGTTTTGTGAAGATTAGTCTTTTACACTGGTGTTTAGCCGCCTTTATAAGCGCTTCAAATTTCATCTAAGAGCGAGTCTAGAGTGCCTTCTAAATAGAGATTCTACATTGATCCCAGTATTTTTTACATCAGTCTAGCCCACACTGGTGCTGTCCATGAGTCGTGATGATGAAATGGGTGTCTGGCAGGCAGATTCCTGGCCACCCTCAAACAATATCATCTACTTTGGAGTAGTCCTTCAACAGACTCCTTGCTCAGTGTTCCAAGGGCTCATTTGTACGTAGGTTCCATTGGCCTTGTGGAAGTCAATATCCCCTCTCTCTGCGTTGAATGTTATGACCTCCAAGGGAAGATTTCTAAAGCTCAATGCAAACAACCCAACCAAATACAAAACTGATGAGAGATTTACCAAGTCACCACATTATACATCTAGGATTTCACTCACATTAAAAGTTTTGTCTGCAATCAAAAATGTATATTAAATGTGGTTAAAGTCTTGTATGACATAGGAACAGGTTATCAGGCTCATGGCTGCTTTCATAACGCCCACCTTTAATTTTTGGTGTGTAAAAAAAATATCCGGTCAAAGGCACAGAATCCACAACCTTGCACTGCGATTTAACTATGAAGACCATAACAGCCACCGCATTATGGTGTTCGAAACAGAAAATAATGTAATTATATGACAGAAAAGAACTGGGTTATTCAAGTTAACAGGACATTAAATAATAGATCTAGTATGAAGTATACAATCATCAATATTTTCCACAGAACGAACATTCTTAAATACGAATATTGTAAGAAAATGGCACTTCTAGTATTTTAATTTTGGCTTAGTATATCATACAATTAATTGACTAAGGAAATTCTCCCAGCTTACCATATCTGTGCCAAAACCGGCTGAGGTAACCCAGACTGAAGAAAGAAATTTCTTGCTTGGTCACCTGCAAAAAAAAAAAAATGAATGGGTTATGGCATGGGATCTAACTAATTGCATTAAAACACCTTCACCATTCTAAATTTACATACCCTTCACACTTTCAGAAAGGTAAGAAAAGTACAAAAGTTTTTTTAATGCGCACTTTCATCAAAAAGTATCCATATTACGAAACTTCTGACTCCAACAGCTCTCAAGCATAGGCATCTTGCATACATTTAAATGATGCTAGAATATTCACAGACACATGAGAAAGTGCTCTTAACTTTCCAAGTGACAATTTTCCTCAGTAAATAAATCATCAACTGGCACATGCATCGTAGACTTTTGCGATTCCTCAATTGCGATAAATAAGGAATCACAATTAAGGAATCGCAAAAGCCTATGCATGTAGGAATCGCTATAATAATAGCGATTCCTAAACATTCCTTAATTGCTACTCGCAAATTGCTAGTCGCAATTAAGGAATGCTGTCCCATTCATTCCTATGGGCCTACAGGCCCATAGGAATAAATTGGAGATTGCATGAGCAATTTGCGAGTACCAGTGATTACTCGCAAATTGCTCATGCAATTTCAAGGGTGCAAGGGTTTCAAAATGATACCCTGCTGCCCCCCTGAAATCGATCTGTGCACAAATATTGCACACACACATGCCCTAAGGGCATGTGTGTGCGCAACATGAAACTTTGAAAAATGCACAAAAGTGCTTTTTTCAAAGTTTTAGCAAATTACCATGAAGTTCAACTTCATGGTAATTTGCTACTCCTATTAGCAAATTCGCAATTTTTTTTTACTTTCATGCATTGCTTTTAAGGAATCTCAATTTGGGATTCCTTAAATGCAATTGCAATTTAAGGAATCGCAATTTAGAGCTTCCTTAAATTGCGATTTTTGCATTTGGGATGATGCATCCCAAATGCAAAAATACCGGTCGCAAAGGGGCAGATTCTGAGAATCTGCCCGTTTGCGACCGGTATTTACTTTGATGCATATGCCTGCAAGTAAGGTATCGTATAGTACAATTATTCGATTTTTTTAATGAGAAGTTCGTGTCTTCAGTTGTTACAAACCTCAAACAGTACATGAAAGGGACACAAATAATAAGAAAAGAGAAACCATAACTTCTGATCATTCCCCTTCACACTAAGCCTTTCCCAATTAGAATGAACACCTAGTGGTCTGGTACAGAGGGAGGTGCAGTGCATTATCGCATGCTTGTTTGGTATGGACATACTGCCCTCTACTAGTACTTCCAGGTCCTACGTGTGCGAGACCAGCATCCCTGGATGAACAACAAGCTACCTGGATGCAAGGATGTCTCAGGAGCAGAAGCCAGGATATTTGGTACTTTCTTCTATGAAAATCATGACTAGTACCCTCATGATATTTGGGCCGATTATGAAAAATATCATCGAAATTCTTACAGTCTTACACATAGATATCCATATAGAAAAGCAATAGGCCTAAGCTAAATACTATATGTACATTTATAAACGAAAAGCACAATTATGATATCCATAAAATAAGCAATATGTTGGTATATAATGAGCCGCATAATGCAAGAAAAGCATTCAGTAAAAGCAAGCAAAAAGGTGGGGGTCTTTGGCCACGGCCGAATGAACGGTGGTCAGGTGAATGGCAGCTACCAATGAAATAAACAAACAATACTCCTGGAATGATAGTGGTAAGCATTATTGTAATACATATAATTAATGATACATATGGTTGACCGTTGATAAACAATCAAGGTGGGGTTAAAGTCACAGGGCCAAAGGTAAGTCCGCCGGCACCAGACAGCGTCCAGTAAGCACCGGGCATGCCACCGGTTTGGGGACACACAGTACATACTCAACGGAAGGACTTATTGGTTAGCAACAAGGTGAACCTTGCGGTTTTGTTAAAAGCTATCTAGTCCCCAGAGACATCAGTCGGGTGCCTCGGCCCAGGAGGAAGCCACAAGCAGTCGCCTGTATGTTATTGGCTGTGAGATCATTATGTCCCGCGCATGAAACTGTGCTGTTGACAGACCGTTCGAATTATTGTTATTGACAGAAACCTAGTTGCAGGATTCCTCAGGCCATGATATATTGCCCTCTCATCCAATTATAAAATCATTAGATGTGACATAGAAGGCGCATGGGAAGGGGTTTGCAGCTATTGTTGAAAATGAGCTTAACATGGCAGACACGTTTGCCTTTGACCTTCTCACGCTTTCATGTAAGATTGTATTTACATAAATTGCATGCTGATATACAGGCTCCCTGAGAACTGCTCCGATTTTGGGATTACATTTTTATTTCCATTCATGTTATTAAATCCACAAATTTTATACTATTGAGAGATTTTAATATTTGGTACTATGCCACCAGCGACGGTGATACTAAGGATTTGGTGAATTTGTTGGCCCTGTTTAAATTAAGGTAGTTATGTCTTTATCTACACGAGGGGTCACGAGTTTTTCTTTCCACGACATGGTAAAAAAAACTGCTGTGCATGATACTTCCCCCTAACCAGAACATCGGTGTAGGGAGCTGGCTCTGCATACACTATACCAAAGTAAGGTATAGTGTGCACAGAGTCCAGTGGAACTCCAAAGGTAGGCAGAGGCTAAAGTAGAGAACAGCTTACTCTCTATTTGCGGTAGTGTGGGCAAACAGTAAGGCTTTATCAGAGGGTAGTGTTAAGCATTTATTGTACACACTCAGGCAAGAAATTATGTCACACACTCAAAGACTGAACTCTGACCCATTTGTTTGTATAAAAATATATTATTTAGTTGTATTTTATTTTCTAGAACCAAGCCAGGCCTGGTACAAGTAAGTATAATAATACTTTGTAGGAATAATGCAGTTAAATACAGTTTGAATTCAGTTGAATTCAATTGGATCGGCTACAGGTAAGTCATTTGTTTATTTAACAATTAGAATTACTTTTCAGATTACGGGGTATGTTACTTTTTCTACTCAATCTGATATGCTTAGATATCATACTGGGACATTTACTAGATAAAAGGTAAGTAAATCAGTTTATGTACATATGCAGTGTCTTAAGGTCTCATACAAACCAACTCCACACTTGGAACAATTTTCACAAAAAAGCAGTCAATGGAGTCCTATGGGAGAAAACAAGCTTATTAGTTTAACTGCAAGTACTTAGGTTTGGGAGTTGGTTTTCTGGAGATATAACTAGGATGCCCCCAGGGCACTCTCAAAGCGGCACCAGGGCGGCCGGGTTGCCGAGTGCTGAGGCTCAATGTTATCCAATGGGGTATAGGGTGCCTCCGGTTGGTGGCTACTCACAAGCAGGCCACAAGGCTGTGGGAGCAAAGCTCCCACACCTTAGGCTCAGGGCAAAGAGGGATCCAGTTTAGCAGACAAGGTGCACCCACAGTAGCACAGGGGCAGCCAGGTGCAGGATGCTGTTCTGGCGTCATGTGCCCTGTTGATTTCAAAGGGGATTCTCCGTTTGCAACAAACACTGCAGGCTCGGGTGAAGATCTTCTGGAGGAAACCACCGGTTGGTGAGGTAAGTTGCGATATCTTGGGATGCCGGGACACCATCGGTTGGGCCACCCAAGGGCATGGGACTTTGGGTGCAGGGGTTTCTCTTACCAGCTCTGGTCGCGGTTGGGGGGATCCTCCAGAAAGGGGCTGCAGGCGTCCGTTGGAGACTTGAGGTAGGTCAGGGATCACCAGATCCCAGGCCAGGATCGCCAGGGAAACCTCCTCGTGGTGTTGGGCCACTCAAACCCAGGTATTGGGTGCAGAGTGGTGCAGACTTGCAGATTTGTTCAGAGCCAGAGTCTGTTGGTGAGCAAATCTGGTGCTCAAGGGAGAAAGTCTTGGTTGGGAAGCGAGGGCAGGTACTTCGGGTTCTGAGGGGCTGCTGGCTACAGGACACACCGGTATTACGCTGGAGCAGGTAGAGATCGTGACAGGCGAGTAGGGCTGAGGTCAAGTCAGTTTGTGTCCTCCTCTTCTTCAGCACAGCTCTTCAGTCCTTCTTGATTCTTCTTGTATGACGAGGCAAGGTTCAGGGTTGCCCCTAAATACTACATTTAGGGGCGTTACAGGTAGGTACAGGTTGGGACCATTGGGTCCCTTCCTTGGGGTGGGTACACCCCCTATTATGCCACCCTCCAGTGGGAGGGAGGCATAAGCCTCAGTCTGGTTAGCTGGGTACCCCATCTTCAAGATGGTAGGGACAGAGTTGTGCTTCACCTCGCCTCCCCCACCTGAGGGGTGGGGTTGGCAAAGGTGGGCACACCTCTCCTCCTAACTTGGTTTTCCTGCAGATTCTCCCTACCAAAGTGGGGGTCAGAACCGGTGGGGGCCAGTTTCTGGGAACAGCAAATGGCTGGGGTAGCTCACAAAGGCAGCTAGCCTTTGAAGCTTCCCCGTTGTGAACCATGCCCATCCTGGGGGAGGAGGCTTGGCACCTCAAACCAGGATGTGCTCCTTTTCAGGACCCCAAGAGCGGCAGACTCTTGACCCAGGTGTCAAGAAACATGTCTGGTGGTGACAGCTTGCGAGCAGACCCTCAGCCAGTAAACTAGTTAGGTCGTTTTTCAGGCATCTCCAAGATGCCCGCTGAGTGCATTTTTCATTAAATCCCACACTGGCATCAGTGTAGGTTTAATGTGCTGAGCAGCTTGATACCAAACTTCCCAGTTTTCACTAAAGCCATTATGGTCCTGTGGAGCTCCCATACCATATACTCTTTATGGCATCACTGCACTTACAATGTGTAAGAATTGACATAGACATGGTAGAGGTACAAGGCTCATGCACCTATACACTCACCACTGGTATAGTGCACCCAGCTAGAGGCGTGGCTAACCTATGCGAGGGCAGTGGGTTGTAGGCATGGCATACAGGGAAGTGTACCATGTTGATTCTACTTTGTTCTGCACCAAAACACGTGTTTGTGTGTAAAGGTACAGGGCCTCTAAGGGTGGCACAACAAGTGCTGCAGCTCTTAGAGGCCTTCCCTGGTCACAGTGCCCTTGGTACCTATGGTACCTTTTACAAGGGACTTGCATGTGGCCAGAGAGTTGCCCATTGGATTTTGCAACAGTACAGTTTAGGGAAAGAACATAGGCCCTGGGTACCTGGTTGGCAGGAACCCAGGGCACACTCAGTCAAAGTACATCAACATTGGGCAAAAAGTCGGGGGCAATCATGCAAAAAGGGCACTTTCCTACAATCGGTGTGTTCAATTCCATATTAACGCAAAACTTCCATTCATGGTCGAGAAGATGATGCCAACTCAGACTGTCCTCTCACACGTTGAGCACTCTGGACCGGTGATTTGCTACCATGCAAATCTGATGGTCCAGAGTACAGGACCAGAGTCGTAAAGCTTCTCTAAGAGAGGACTCCCGGTCCCCCTTCCTTGTGCCTGTGCCACATCGCAGTCATGTGTCAGTCAAGATCTTGAGAGACTGCCCAGGAAGAGAAAGGAGGAAGGGCTTGAAAGCCAGACATATCACCGCATTTTCAACAGAAAGATGTGCAAAATCTGTTCTTTTGCGGACCAAAGACGTCTCATCCATAGTTCCTCCACATGAGCACCCCACCCTAGGGTGGAAGCATCCATGATTACTCTTGCCAGCGGAGGAATAGGCGAAACAGCATCCCTTGAGAAAACTTGCCATTCACACTCCCCCTACCCTCCCCCTGTTGCAGATCCGCTGATGTGTCCTTGAAGATCTTTGACGCAGGCCTGTTGGTCTCCATTTTATTGAAAACACCGCCTGCAGAGGCACCATCGGAGGGCCCTCATGCCAGCATGCAAGGATGACAACATAATGCAAGAGGCTAGCAGGCGTAAGATCGTCGGGACGGGGATGATCACGGCATTCTGAAACATCAGAATCAGTCTCAGAATGTCCTGACTCCTCTAAGGAGGGAATGCTCATCTATATGGTGTCCAGTAGTGCCCCTGTGAATAGGATGAACTGAGAGGGCACCCGATGAGGTTAAGGCTGGTTGATTGAGAAACCCAGGTTGATGAACTACTGAGTTGTTTTTTAAGTGTCAGAACACCATCTCTGGGGAACTGCCCTTTATGGGCCTTTCGTTGAGGTAAGAAAATACCAGAATTCAGACAATCGGAGATGGGCGGCAACCAATGCAATCACCTTCATGAAAACTTGAGGTACGGAAGCGAGGAGGCGAAGTGAGCTAAAGAACGATGGATTAAACCCAGATCTGTGACTGGGGTGAGTGCCTAAAAAGATTGAGCTGGCCGTCCATCATCTTAATGTGTTTGCTTTGTTTGAAGTAAGTTGGCAGGGTATGCCCAGACGTGGGTCCCTTGCTCACTTTTCCACTGGATTCAAGCTAGCCTGGCTGATGAAGGGTGCTACTGTAGCAGGGATCCTGTTCTCCTACAGAACTGTGCATAGAGACTTGGAACCTCAGTAAGTTAGAGTGTGCCAAAACTCACCTTAGTACCCAAAATCCCCTTACCTGACTAGCTACAGTGTCTCATTGGTCATAACAAACTCCCAATACTTAGACAAACCAGAACATGGACTTAGATTACATCAGGTAACGTCGAACACATGAACACTCTTCCGTTATACAATCATTTCAATTCAAAATAAGGAGTTAATGAGGATGCAAGCATATTTGAAATGTTTATTTACTAATGCTGGGTTCTCAAGAGCAGTATCTTAGATAATACCAGCAAACATATTATAAGAAGCAAAGTAATCAGCATAGTTACTAGCCCATAGAATGCGAAAGGTGACAATATGCTACAATGCTGAAGGGAATCGGGTTTAACAACACCTAATTCTCACCCTCCCTAACTAGCATATTATATTATGGTGTATTGTTTATTTTCCATTGCTGATATACCTTAGAGGATTGTTCTTTCAAAAGTTAAAACCTCTTTTGGAATTTTACAACTTGTTGGAATAAATGTGGACTTCTTTCTTAGTCCTGTCACCTCCATATTATTGGAGTCTGGTATATCCTTGAAGAAAGTTTTCAAGCAAATCTTATCCCCCTTTTTTACAGGGAGTCTTGGTGCCCTACAAGTTTTTCTTCTAAAGATCGGGGGTAAGTGTTTGGAACATAGAATGTCACTAACAAGTATGTTGGGATGATTGAAGTCCGTTCCGGTCTGAGTAATGTCTGTATGCTTTGTAGGTGCTGACACATCAGAGTAAAGTATGAAGGGAGTCACCCAGAAGACATAAGATATGGATGACAAAGATTGGAGAGGCATTGGTAGAGATGAAAGCCGGATAGGCATTTTAAATTGTCTTTTGTTTTGTCTTGAGTCTTATAGGTCCTGAGGAGAACCCCATTAGTGTACGGGTTCGAAACGAGTCGACCTGACCAGGTCCCAGGTCACAAAGAAAGAGACTTTTGTCGTTCTTATTTTTCTAAACAAAAGTAACCACAGCTTTATTCGGTTTGGAAAAAGATAAAAAAGTTTTCAAAAAATCTTTTTACAGTCGGGTTCATTCCTATGTTGATATATATTGTTGTGTACATTGGGACTTGTTTGTAGTGTGTGTGTGTGAAGTATGAGAGTAGTGTGTATGAAGTTGGATTTAAGGTGTCAGTTATAAATATTGTACATTTATGTATTGATTGTATGTTCATATTATATGTTTGTATATAGCTTGTATTAATACTATGCACAATGAATTGGTTTTTTGCAAAATGTATGAAAACAAAAAAAGTCGAATAAATCATTAGATGGTGTAACTAAAAAGCAGACATTTATGTTTTGTTCATAGAGGTCTATAGTAAGACTTTGTAGGAGGCTGTCTCAGTTTTGGCAATCGTGTTGTTCTATTTTCAAATAGCTCTCATGGCCCTGCTCAGAAAGGGATGACTTCCCCTCAGAGAAGGGAACATGAGGCAAAAATGAGAGAGGCTGCTCTAAGGATTGAGAGGCAAGAACTAGAAGTTGCCTTGGCCAAAGAGAAGCTTGCTCGTGCTAGAGAGCATAGAGAGAGTGGGTTAGAACCCACTGGTGGCAGCAATATCCCTAAGGATAAAGATAGGTCCTATGATAATAGACACCTAAGCAAGATTGTGCCCCCCTACAAAGAAGGGGATGACATCCACAAATGGAGAACTGCTTTGGAGAGGACCTGCAAAGTACAGCAGGTACCCCAAAGTCAGTGGGCAGCAATCTCATGGCTCTCCTTTGCAGAAAAAGGTAGAGATAAGCTCCTCACAGTTAGTGATGGGGATGCTAACAACTACCCTGTACTGAAGAGTGCTCTGTTGATGGGTTTGGCCTAAACACTGAACAATATAGGTTGTTGTTCAGAGATACCCAGAAGACACAGTCTCAGGACTGGACTGATTTTGTTGATTTTGCCACAAAGGCTCTGGAAGGCTGGTTATTGGGAAGTCAAGTTAGGAACTATACAGGATTGCATACTTTGATCACGAGAGCAAATCCTTAACAACTGTCAAAACCAGTTATTGCATCAATACCTGATTGACTCTGATCTGACCTCTCCCCAAGAATTGGGAAAGAAGGCAGACAAATGGGTCAGAACCAGGATTAAGCAGAAAAACCAGAACCAGGGAGTTGATCAGAAAAAGGCAGACCAGAAGGGTAATGAGCAGAAACAAAAAGACCAGAAGTCTTCACCAGGCCCCCAAAAGGCACAGGGGGAGGGTGGCTCCAAAAAGAACAAACAGAAACAAGAAGGTCCAAAGAAACCCTGGTGTGGATACTGTAAATCAGTCTCTCACTGGTTTAGTGAGTGCACCAAGAAGGGCACAGCACCAACCACCATTGCCCCTAAGGCAACTGTTCCCCCTAGTCCAGCTGTTAGTGGTGGTTCCCAGCAAAAGGGTGTAGTAGGGTTAACCCTGGGATCCGAGGTGGACTCTGGCCTAGTCGGAGTACCAACTCAGGCTGTTCTTGTCTGTGATGGGGACATAGCAATGTCCTCTACTGTAAGTCCCAGTAATCTGAGCAAGTACAGACAGACACCTTTTATTAATAATAAGATGGCTCAGGCCTACAGGGACACGTGCCAGTGTCACCATGGTGACACCTAACTTTGTGGACCCTGAACAGATCATACTAGGTGAAACCTACCTAGTGACCAACACTAGCAATGCCACTACCTCCCATAGCATGGCAGTTGTTAACTTCTCCTGGGGAGGGGTAACTGGCCTCAAAAGAGTTGTTGTGAGTTCAGACCTTCCAGTAGAGTGTCTGTTAGGTAATGATCTTGAAACCTCAGTTTTGTCTGAGGTGGAGTATAGAACCCATGCAGAAATGCTGGGAATATCAGCACATGTCCTTGCTGTGACCAGGTCACAGGCCAAAAAGTGCTTACCTGAACCAGTGCTGGATCTTGGAACAATAGACCAGACACTACCCAAGAGAAAGAGCAGGTAGGTTAAGGCAGTGCCTCCCCCTGCCTCAGGTTGAGGATCAGCCCTTCCAGGAGGATGATTCTGAGATCCAAGTGGGAACTGTCCTAGAAGAGCTTGAGCCTGATCAGGTTGAGTTTCTTGGGACAGGGGACCCTCAAGGGCAGATCTGAGGCAGGCACAGTTAGACTGTTCCTCTCTTGAACCCCTCAGACAGCAGGCTGCTGCTGAGGCTGCTGGGAATGCTCAAGGTACCCATAAAGTGTATTGGGATGATGGGCTCCTTTATTCAGAGGCTAGAGACCCCAAGCCTGGTGCTTCCAGGAGGTTGGTTATACCTCTGCAATTTAGGGGCTTCCTTCTTACCTTGGCCCATGATATTCCCTTAGCAGGAAACCTGGGCCAGAACAAGACTTGAGACAGACTTGTCCCTCACTTTCACTGGCCCCATATGTCAGAAGACACTAAAGAGTTTTGTCGCTCATGTGTCACCTGTCAAGCCAGTGGCAAATCAGGTGACACAACAATGGCCCCCCTCATACCACTACCTGTGGTGGGGGTACCCTTTGAGAGAGTGAGGATAGACATTGTAGGACCAATGGACCCCCAAACAGCATCTGGGCACAGATTTATACTGGTGGTAGTGTATCATGCCACCAGGTATCCAGAAGCTATTCCCCTGAGGACCACTTCAGCTCCTGTTGTGGCAAGGGCCCTACTTGGAGTTTTCTCCAGAGTGGGGTTTCCTAAGGAGGTTGTTTCTGACAGAGGTGCAAACTTCATGTCAGGATATCTAACTGCAATGTGGAAGGAGGGTGGTGTCAACTATAAGTTCACCACCCCCATCACCCACAGTGCAATGGGCTTGTGGAACGATTCAACTAGACCCTCAAAGGGATGATAAAAGGGTTACTTGAAAAGCTGAGGCAAAGATGGGACATCCTTTTACCCTGCCTTCTGTTTTCTTACAGAGAGGTCCCACAAAAGGGGGTTGGCTACAGCACTTTTGAGATTTTGTTTGGGCATCCTGTAAGAGGACCCCTATGTCTTGTGAAGGAAGGATGGGAGTTACCTCTCAAAAAGCCTAAGCAGGACATAGTGGACTATGTACTTGGTCTCCGCTCCAGGATGGCTGAGTATATGGAGAAGGCTTCTAAAAACCTTGAGGCCAGCCAAGAACTTCAGAAAGCTTGGCATGACCAAAAGGCTGTGCTGACTGTGTACCAGCCAGGACAGAAAGTGCGGGTGTTGGAGACAGTGGCCCCGGCAGCACTCCAGGAAAAAAGGTCTGGACACCATACAATAATTGACAGAAGGGAGATGTCACCTACTTGGTGGACATTGGGACTCCCAGAAGCCCGCACAGGGTGCTTCATGTCAACAGACTTAAAGCATTTGTCGACAGGGCAAACATGGGCTTGCTCATGGCTACAGATGAGGGGCAGGAGGAAGAGAGTGACCCTCTCCCAGACCTGCTTACTCAGAACCCTGATGATGGTTCAGTAGATGGTGTAGTCTTTGCTGACAGCCTCTCTGAACATCAGCAACAGGACTGCAGACAAGTTCTTCAGTCCTTCAGACATCGGTTTTCCCTGACCTCAAGTCAGACAAGCTGGTGCACCCATGAGGTGGACACTGGTGACAGTCTGCCTGTCAAGAGTAAAATCTACAGGCAACCTGAGCATGTCAGGGACTGCATTAGGACAGAGGTCCAAAAGATGTTGGAGCTGGGAGTTATTGAGCCCTCAGAGAGCCCTTGGGCCAGTCCAGTAGTCCTGGTGCCAAAACCTTACACCCAAGATGGTAAGAGCGAGATGAGGTTTTGTGTGGACTACAGAGGTCTCAATGCTGTCACTAGGACAGATGCCCACCCCATCCCCAGGGCAGATGAGCTCATTGACAGATTGGCTTCTGCCAAGTTCTTGAGCACATTTGACCTGACAGCAGGCTACTGGCAAATCAGATTAGCTGAGGATGCAAAAGCCAAGACAGCATTTTCGACCCCAGGAGGAAATTATCAATTTGTGGTAATGCCCTTTGGTTTGAAGAATGCACCTGCCACTTTCCAAAGGCTGGTGAATCAAGTTCTCACAGGACTGGATGACTATTGTGCAGCTTATCTAGATGATATTACTGTCTTTAGCTCCACCTGGGAGGATCACCTGGTCCACCTGAAGAATGTTTTAGAGGCCCTGCAAAAGGCAGGCCTCACTATCAAGGCCACTAAGTGCCAGATAGGGCAGAGCAAGGTTGTGTATCTGGGCCACCTGGTAGGTGGGGGTCAGGTTCAACCACTGGAGAGAAAGATCCAGACCATCAGAGACTGGACTCCTCCAATCACCCAGACTCAGGTCAGAGCTTTATTGGGCCTGTCTGGATACTACAGGACGTTTGTGGAAAACTATGGGTCCATTGTGACACCCCTGAATGATTTAACTTCCAAAAAGATGCCAAAGAAAGTTCAGTGGACAGTTAGCTGTCATAAGGCATTTGATGACCTGAAGCAGGCCATGTGTACTGCACCTATTCTGAAAAGTCCTGTGGGCTTTGTGTATGGGCGGACCGGAATAACAGGCTTGGAGGCCGTATGTAGTGAGCTATATCTGTAGCTCTATTTATTAACACTGACAGTTATAGAGTACGTAGGGGCAGAGGAAACACAAGATTGGAGAGAGAGAGTCCGGAGGGTAGTCGTCAAGGAGCAGGGATCCGCTGTGAGCAGGTGTGGGGGTCTTCCTCTGCTCCGTCTTGGGTAGTCCGGTGGCCCTCGGAGGTAAAGAGAGACAATGACAGGGCAGTTAGTCCTTGACCACGAGTACTAACCAGTGACACCAACACCCTGGTTGTGATGGGGTAGAAGAGAGAGTGAGGAGGGGTCGGAAGGGTCGAAGATGGAAGGGAACTCAAGCAGGAAGGGAAAGGGTGCAAGTAGTGAGGAGTCCGGTGGCGGTATTCACTATCTACAGTGTCTCGGGAAGTGCGCATATATACAGTGCTCCTAGGAGTGCTATACAGTGAGGGGATTCGATATATACACTATGATACAAGTCGACCTGCAATTCAGGAGACAGGGTACTCACATGCCCCGCCGCAACTCTTCTCCGAGTTGCGGCCGCTCTCCAGCCACCTCCACAGGACTCCACCAGTCCTCGCTCCAGATCTCTTCCTCCTCGCCTCCGCTCTTCTCTTCTCCGCGCTCTCCGTCCACCGCCTTCAGTTCTTGGTTTGCTGTCTCCTGCCACGAGTCCACCTTCAAGAACTCCGCTTCTTCTCCGTGGCGTCCTTTTCCGTGTTCCGGTCCGGGATCGTGGGCGGGACTTCCGGGGTCAGTGACAGGTACTTCCGGTTCGCCGTCCCTCGTACTCCTTTCCTGCATGGAAAGAGAAAGGGGGATATGCCGGGTTGCCAGGGACGCGGTGGGACCATCATCGGAGCCCAGGGAAACGGTACTGAGCCACCGCCCGAAAGAGGTAGGGGAGGGGTCTGTTCCACAAGTCCACATTACTCCAAAGAGTTCATAGTCCAAACAGATGCTTCTGAGTTGGGTGTGTGAGCTGTACTTTCACAACTGAATATAGATGGTCACGATCAGCCCATTGCTTTCATAAGCAGAAGGCTGACCCCTAGAGAGAAACGTTGGTCAGCTATAGAGAGGGAGGCCTTTGCTGTGGTGTGGCCCTGAAGAAGCTGAGGCCATACTTGTTTGGCACTCACTTCAAGATTCAGACAGACCACAAGCCCCTCCTATGGTTAAATCAGATGAAGGGTGAAAATCCCAAACTTATTAGGTGGTCCATTTCCCTACAGGGGATGGACTTTACAGTGGAACATAGAACTGGGGCTGACCATGCCAATGCAGATGGACTCTCCCGATATTTCCACTTAGAACATGAAGACTCAACTGGTCATGGTTAGTTTAATGTCCCTAAGTTTGGGGGGGGGGTGTTGTGTAGGAGAGTAGGGTCTGCTTCCTATGGTCACCCCCACTTTTTGCTTTGCTTTACTGGTTTTCAACTTCGATGTGGCTGTGGGTCTGCTAATCAGACCCACAGCCCAGATACACTCTCTCTAAATTCACACCATGTACTCTAGGTACATCCACAATTGGGAATTGGTTCACCGTGTCTGCCCCTGTAGAAGTGTACACCCCTGGCCACTCAAACTGCCACAACTGGCTGATCACTCAGCTGGGGCATGGTCTTGTAATCACCCCTTGCTTAGGTATAGTATTCCTATATCTACAATTATATATAGACACACAGTAACCTATAAGTCACTCCTATGGCAGGCCTTAACAATCCTGGAGGCAGAGTGCTTGGTTATGTGTGAGATGGTGCTCTAGCATGAGCTGAGCCTGTCTGCAGCTTTCGGAACCATGTCCTGATAGCTGATCTATGATATTGCCATACCATATACTCTTAAGTGCATTATGAACCTCGCGGTTAAATGCTAACTTTGGTTTGGCTTTATCTAAACATGTCGTGTAAGGTGTCATACGCTTTGGAATACTACCCCCTCGCCAATTCTGGCAACGGGGGTAGCATTCCACCCTTCTAGAGGGAGAAGACATGTTGTTGCTGACTATCCCGGTTAAAGTTAACCAGAGCCCCAGCATCACAAAATGGATGCTGCTGCCACAGACACAAGTCTGACCTACTGCTGCTGGGAGTCCTTCCAGTCACAGAGGTTTGGACAATAGGTTTCCTGCCTGGAGAGGTGCGAGCACCACCCCAGACAGGACTTTGTGTATTGGGACATGGAGGGCTGAATAGATTGAGACACTGCCTGGGGCACACTTGGTGCTCCATGCATACCCCGGTTCAAACCGGTTGCTGGGGCACTCCAGCCCCAGCTCTGGCGTGAAACTGGACAAAGGAAAGGGGGTGTCACCACCCCCCTTCCTGGTCCCACCCATAGGAGGGACCTAGAAAGTAATCCAGCCCCTTTTAGTTGTATAAAGGTAGGAGCTGAGTCCTAGGACTTTAGATTAATCCTGGAATCGAAACTTGACACAATACTCTGGACCTTCGACGTTCTGCTGAAGCTGAAGACTGAAGAATCTCCCTTGTGGCCAAGGAGTGACCACCCTGGGCAACCAGGCACCATCCAGCAAATCAACGGCTTGCTTTGTCGACGCTCCTGCTGGGACCCGAGCACAGAGCCTGACAAGACCCAGACTTCCAGACCTCTCCGACCCTCTCTTCACGACTGCAGCATAGCTGAGATCCGTGGAGGCGACGAGACATGTGGGACTGGACATCTTGAAAAGCCTGCAACTTGCTAACTGTCCAGCTCCTGAGGCATCCTCGAAGCTGTGCACTGGGGACTGAGAAACCCCGAATCCGAGCTCCACCTGCACCGAAGATCAGCCCTCCACACTCCACGAGTTCTGCGTGGGGCCCTTCTGCTTGTGTTCTGCTCGACGCGTTGTCCGGTTGCTAGCCTGTTGGCTAGTAGCCTCTGTGACGACAATCCTTTTGAACCACCTCGCTGGTCTGGTTGCTCCAGACTGGCCCTTGCTTCCCTGCAAAGGTGAAGCACCTCAGACCTTGCTCTTTGAATCCTGCGTGGGTTGCCTTTGCCAAGGCTAGTTGACTCCAATCCGGCAGTCGACCCCTCCATCTGCGAGAACCTTCGTGGGACAGCTCGCCTCCAGCACCTGGTCGTCCTCGACGCCTCCTGGTCCGCGTGGCTGAAGAGACAAGCTTCAAGACAGCACCCGATTGCTACTCGACGTCGTCTGGTTCCTTCCTGGTTCCACCTGGTCACTGGCTAGTGACCCAGACTCTGTCCCCTCTGCTTTCAAGTCCTCTTGATCCTCGATCCACCCTTGGATCCACCCGGACATCTTCCTCCTGGTCGCCTGCAGCATCTTTCTTCAAAGGCTCCATAGACTTCAACGGCGAAACCAGACACATCTTCAGACCTATGCACCCGCTTCCTGTGGGTGAGGTAACGCGAGTACTTCGGTGCTCCCAAGGGTATTGACAATCCAAGTGTCTAGGTTTTTAGTTGTTTCCTCCTAGCTAGACCGGAAGTGTCCTAAATCCTTCTAACTTCTAAGTTCCCATTGACTTTACATTGACTATCGCGTGTGTGTAAAGACACTGCACGCGCCGCCTGTGGGCCTCCTACTCCTAACCTAAGGTTCAGATAGTGTAGCCCCAGCGATTCTCTAGGCCCTAGGCCTTAGGCCTTTCCTTTTCTCGTGACGTGGTACTTATACCACTTTCTTAATATATGGTTCGCTTCGCCCCTAAGGCCTAACCGTAAATTGTGCAACTTAACGTATTCTGACTAAGTATCTTGTTATGTGCTTTTGCCTCTGATCTCATAAAGAGTTCAGAGGAGTGTGTTAGTAAATAAATATATACATATTTTATATATATCCTGTGTGGTGTCCTTTCATTTGATATTCAAGGGGTTACATATGGTAAAACAGCTGGCTTCACATGCCCTCTTGAGTTTAGCCTAAGACTGCTTTTGTCCATGATACCACTAGGATAGCTAGTCTATAAGGTTGACTTACAACCATCACCATAAGGGTTGTTTGGACTGGTGCAAGGTGCTCACTAGAATAGTGAACATCATATACCAGGTCAACTTCTCACACCATGTATGGAGACATAATGGAGTCTGCATCCCCACAGAGAGGGAGAACTGTTGAAAAGTTTCAGGCTCCAGTTTAGTGCCTGGGATATTCAAAAGGTGAGGAATCTGCAGACAGTAGTGTCCATCACAACTCTGTGTTTAACCCGGAGATGGATGTATTGTGTGAAGACACTGCAGTTTAGCCGAAAAGATTCCCACATTGTGTGTAACTCTGGAGAGTTTGACGAGTTGGCCCTGGCTCGCACAGCTTTCTTCTCGGGTGGGGAGGACTTATTGCAGATTTGCATGCGATACCCCTGGTTAAGTAGCATAAACTCCTTGATTCGGTTATTTAATCCCAGAGTTGGCACCAGCTGGCAGCAGGAACAGGGACAGGCCTTGAAATACATGAGTTTAGGATTAGCGCAGCACCAAAAAGGAATTCTTTTGTGCAGCACACATGCCACGCTCATGATAGCTGCACATTTGACAGGCTGCAGCTCTCCACATTTACCAAATCTGCCAGATAGCCCCCGACCCTTAACTACTGCACATCCAGGTCAAACATCCCTGAACTACCCTTCACAATACTACTTCTAGAAACTAATGACTGATGTTGGCTATTCATGTGCAGATCCTGAGCTCATGTATGTTGAGGCACATAATCAATCATTAGACAGTGCCTTGAAATATATAAGCTCAGCATGTGCACTTAACATATCAGCTAATATGCTCATACATCTGCTATGGGCTAACACTGGCTGTTCATGTCTCTTAAGAGACACGAATAGCCTACATTAGTCATTAGCAAATATGAGGGTGGCGAATTTCACGAGCCGCAGCACTCTGCATTAACCAGGTCTGTCTGATACACGTTGACCCTAAAGTACCTCACAGCCACGCCACATTTCCCTGAATTGGCACTAGCAGCCTAGACTTTACAATATTGCCCTCTCTGTGCTGTCATTTATGCTGGCTATTCATTTCTCTTCTTCATTCAAGTACATGAATAGCCACATCAGTCAGTAGCACATATGAAAGAACCTTGAAATACATGCTCTCAGGAAGTACACTGTACTGAGCCCAAGATGTACACAAGAACAGCCACCATTAGTGTAACTGCTCAGACAGAGATACTTCTGACACTCTTAAAGGGAACGCATCTCTCTTACATACAAGTTTTGAATAAAGTAAAAAAACTGCCTCCAATTACATTGTCTCCTACACACTTTTTCAGAAACAAAAAGCTGAGTGCCTTGATTCCATGGTAATTGAATCCAGATAGCTCCTAGCCAGGATGAATCTTTAACAAAAAGGAGGGCTATGGCCCTTCAAGTGAGGCCTTGTGTTGCAGGCTGTGGTTCCAAATGGAAAGCAAGGTGTGGTGGGCGCTGCTCAATGTGTCCTGGTGTCCGCAGTTTACACAGAGACAAATTCAGCATATTCTCACTGGGCGGGATACATCCTAATAATAGCTACTGGATCTGGGATCCGGCTGGATCTACTGGATTTCCGGTATAGTGATGATGGAAAACAATGTAGAAAGAAACTTACTGCTGAGGCTCATACAAGTTAACGAAGCGATGAAACGGAGATTGATCTCCGGTTTCCTGGTTTCACATTTCACATTGTGCAATTCCAGTAACTAGATATTTATCTTACTATATAGGGCGTGTTTTTACTTTGCATGGGGCAGTGGAACCACATTAATGCAACCTGCTCTGCCTGGTTGGCAGCGGGGAGAGGTCATCCAGATCCTTAAAGGCGGCTTGAGGTAGGGTGGGAGGATCAAAGGACAGGGCTCAGCTTGCCAACCAGAGTCCTCATGAATTATGCAGCCCAGAGAGGGCGGGGCACACATTCTAAAGCACAGACCTTATTAAGTCAACAAACAATAGTATTTATTACAGGATGTTTAGGTATAGATTGGAGTCAGGTCTAATGTGTATAAATGTAATCACCCTGCTACATGCCAGTAGATGTACACATGTTTATCAAGAGACTGCATCCCAGGAACAGCAAGAGTGTGAGTCTCGAACAGCCAAGAATACATAGTGATCAATAAGCACATACCTGTACAGAGGAGGGTGAGCCAACTAATTAACAGGCACAGCAGAGCCACCTCAGCCAGTGGTCTGGCTTGACTCTTCGAGCCCGTGCACAAGTCAAGCAAAGAACATTTTTGGTATGTTATTGTGATCAGGAGCGTTTCACCTTAGTACAGCAGAATATAGAACTGCATTTATTAGAACTATTAGTTTATCAAAATTAACTTGGGAACATTGATGCCCTCAACCCTGAAAAGACGATACCATTAGTGAACGACACAAGTCAGCTGTCATGTTCACCCTTTTATGTGGCAAAGCTTTTTATTACACATGGAGCAATAAAATAGTCTATTAAATAAAATAAAGGTTTTGTATACTGCACATCCTGCATTCATATTTAAAGGTGCTTTCATATGTAATAATATACTAGGATCACAATTTGCCCAAGAAGAAAAGGTGGGTTTGCTATTCCCTAAACAAATTCCTAGGCAACTAACTACTGATCTCACAATATTGTATATATTACAATAAGCAGAGAATCAAATGTGGAGGGAGAAGGAAGACGTGATCCATTCAGCTTCCTTAGTTTCAAATTCACAAAATCAGGTAGGGAAGGATCACTTGTCCTGCATAACCAGGGTATGCAGGTTGCGTACCGATATGTCCCAATTAAAAACCCTCAGTCACGTGTAAGGTTGGTAATAAGAGTGGTATATCTTGATTCTCCGCTATTTTAGACACGTGTTTGCATAATCATAGGGTTTAGTGGTTATACATCCTCCAGCCGTAGGTTTACCCTTGGTTAAAAACAGTAGTGATCAGTGATGTGAAGGTGTGATAACTGGAGGTTAAAATCTCGTACAGCCAGAGTAATGCTCTTTATTTGATCTGTATTCGAGATAATAAAATTTGAGTCGTGTGATGGAGAGTAGTTAGGGCTCTCACACACTGTGATTAATAATTAAAAGAGGTCGACATGTTTCAGCCCTTGGTTGCCTGGTTAGGTCAAGGGGGCTTTCATCAGAACCGAAGTGCAGGGTGTGTAGAGACCGAGGGCGTCTCTGTGAGTATTGTCTCAAATAGTTTTTTTTTGGCTACCTATTTGGAGAGGTGAGGGAAGAGATATATTAATCCTTCTCCTAGTAGGTCGCAAGGAACCTGTAATACAAAAATACATAAACAGACTAGGGGAAGGGGAGTTTGAATTGGACTTGTGTACAAAAAGTTCTATGAACTCATTAAAAACGCTTATTGTAGCGAAGCAACTGAAAAATGGCAATACTTCGGTTAGACCACACACAATCATGGCAAAGGTCCACTCTCTCGCTTATTGTAATGAAAATGGTGGTATATATTAATAGGTCGAAATATGGCAAAATTTCTCTACTCATTCTATGGATATCGATGTACAAATTAAGCTTGGCAATTTCGCAGTGTGGGTTGTATGATGTTATCTAGGTATCTTTTCGTTTTAATGTTATCGATCATTGTAAGATGTACTCTTTCACACTATGTATATCCAAGAGACAAACATTAACAAATGGTTCGAGCCCCAGGTTCTAGGTGTTAATTAGCGATCTAAGATTCAGTAAATCTGGAGGGGTCTATGCGGTCATTCATACAATTGAACCTTAAGATTAGCATAAGCAATGCGGATACATACCTTACGTGGTTCTGGTATTGTGCCTCATCGGGGTCCCAGTGAGTCAAGGAGGCCTACTAAAATAATGGTACAGTTTCAGAACCAAAAGGGGTGGGGTAATACGCTACGGTTTTTAAGCGGCGTTCGTTCTGTCCAAATGCTACCTGCGGTCTCGCTCTCGTCACAAATTGTGCTGACTCCACCACTCTGGGCCCGGATAACAGGAGCTGTTCCGGGTGCCTTGATATTAAGGGAGGGAGTTAGCCACAAAAGAAAGACTTACGGCTAGGAACGGAAGTCTGTTCTCCGTTTCTCGATCTTTTTCCAAAAGTGAACAATAAGTACTATGCATGTGCTCGTTGCACCAGGATTGTAAAATATGTCTCTATAGTGCGTCATGGGTTTATCAATGGAATAGGTATTTTCTTATATCATTACAGTCTCTATTAAGAAGGTGATATATCATGGAAGGGAGTTAGCCACAATAAAAAGACTTATGGCTTGGAACAGAAGTCTGTTTTCGAAAGTGTAAATGGGATAAATTAATAAATCCAGAATTGTAAGATATGCCTCTGTAGTGCGAAGTGGGTTTATCAATAAATCGGTCTTTTCTCGTGGAAGTCTCTAATTGAGGGTGGGAGATGAATTATATAACGCAATTAATTGGAATTGCGATGTAACCCAGTTATAGACCAGCAAAAGTTCACTTTTTATTCATATAGACTTGACCAGGGGATATTGTCATTTAGTCCCTGTGAGTCAGTCTTAAGTCTGTGCACCCACCTTTGCTCTTTTTCAAAGAGGATTCTTTCAGCATTGTGGTCTTTGTAGTTCAAGGTTTCTAAAACAATCCAGTTAAGGTATTCAGTGGTATGTCCTAATTCTAGGTAGTGAGTTGACATTTTTGTGGTGCTCTTTCTGCATTTGACATTGCTGCGATGCTCGCAGATGCGCGGTTTTACCTTTCTGCATGTCATGCCTATATAGCGCTTCTCACAGGGGCAAGTGATCATATAGATCACATGACTGGTGTTGCAGTTGGTATGGTTCCTTATTTCCCATTTGAAGTCAGGTAGCAGTTGTATTTCTTTTACTGTCTTAGTTAGTGGACATACTGAACATGATCCACAGGGGAAGTGTCCTGTTACTGGACAGAGGTCCCATAGGTAGCCAGCTGCTGCTGTGGATTTCCTTGGAGGTGGTCTTGTGTGGACAAGTATATCTTTTAGGTTGCGAGTTCTTTTATTGGCGAACCTTGGTTTTGGCCAATTGATGTTTGCTGAGGTAAGAATTCTCCAATTCTTATTGATGATCTTTTTTACGTTGTTGGTTGCAGTGCTGTATGTAGTTACGCATGTCATCAGATCTGGTTCGGGCGGCCTTTGAGCTGGTTCCAAAAGACTGTCCCTATTCTGGTTCCTTGCCCTTCTTTTGCATTTATCGATGACTCTTTGAGGATAGTCACGGTCTTTAAGTTTTTCACACAGCTCATTTGCTTGTTTCTTGTATTCTTTAGTCTTGCTGCAATTTCTGCGTAGTCCTAAAAACTGACTGTAAGGGAGATTTTCCCGAGGGGACGGGGTTGACAACTCTGAAAGGAGAGTAGGCTGTTCTTTGCTGTCGGTTTGTAATAGGTTTTTGTCTGCAAAGTTTGATTCTCGGCGTAGATGGTAATATCTAGAAAGTCGAGATGCTGTTTGTCAGCTATATACGGAAACTTGAGCCATTCATCTCTTGTATTGATCCATGAGTGGAAGTCTTTCAGGCTTTCCATGTCCCCTTCCCAAATCAAGATGATATCGTCTATATAACGACGCCAGAATAAAACCCGTTGATGGTAAGGCTTGTTGGGGTTATTGATGTGTTCTGCCTCAAAATTGCTGACGTAGAGCCCCGCTACACTTGGAGAAAACGTGCTCCCCATCGATGTTCCAGGGAACTGTTGGTACATGGTGTTATTGTACTGAAAGTAATTCTCAGTAAGGGCCAGCCCACAACACTCGAGTACAAAGTGTCTGGGAGTTTTGTAGTTCCAATCACTGTTGAAGATCAAGGTTTCTAGTGAATTGAAATGTTCCTGTTGGGGGAGGCTAGTGTAAAGGCTCTCCACATCTAGCCCCACCAAAATCATGCTTTCCATTGAATAGTTGATGTCCCGTAGGAGATTCAAAAGATCTCTGGTATCTTTCAAGTAAGTGGGCGTCTTTTGCGTTAGTGGTTTTAGATATTGGTCAGCAAATTGTGACAGCGGTTCTAATACTGAACCAATACCAGACACTATAGGTCTTCCAGGAGGTGGGTTGCGTGCCTTATGCGTCTTAGGTAAGGAATAGAAGTATGGAATCCTTGGGGTATTTGTCTCAAGAAACTCTGCCTCCTTTTTCAAAATCCTCCTCCCCCTTTGGAGTAGTCCTTCTCTCCAGAGAGGGCTGCAACCAGCAGTGTTTGGATCTTCTCTCATATCGAAAATTCTACAAAGTAATTACCACAGACCCCACACCGAGACTACAGAGGACGATTGCTCTGATGGTAGAAGAGGCAGAAACAAACAATTGGATTTCGAAAAAGAGTCATCGATAAATGCAAAAGAAGGGCAAGGAACCAGAATAGGGACAATCTTTTGGAACCAGCTCAAAGGCCGCCCGAACCAGATCTGATGACATGCGTAACTACATACAGCACTGCAACCAACAACATAAAAAGATAATCAATAAGAATTGGAGAACTCTTACCTCAGCAAACATCAATTGGCCAAAACCAAGGTTCGCCAATAAAAGAAACTCGCAACCTAAAAGATATACTGGTCCACACAAGACCACCTCCAAGGAAATCCACAGCAGCAGCTGGCCACCTATGGGACCTCTGTCCAGTAACAGGACACTTCCCCTGTGGATCATGTTCAGTATGTCCACTAACTAAGTAAAAGAAATACAACTGCTACCTGACTTCAAATGGGAAATCAGGAACCATACCAACTGCAACACCAGTCATGTGATCTATATGATCACTTGCCCCTGTGAGAAACGCTATATAGGCATGACATGCAGAAAGGTAAAACAGCGCATCTGTGAGCATCGCAGCAATGTCAAATGCAGAAAGAGCACCACAAAAATGTCAACTCACTACCTAGAATAAGGACATACCACTGAAGACCTTAACTGGATTGTTTTAGAAACCTTGAACTACAAAGACCACAATGCTGAAAGAATCCTCTTTGAAAAAGAGCAAAGGTGGGTGCACAGACTTAAGACAGACTCACAGGGACTAAATGACAATATCCCCATGTCAAGTCTATATGAATAAAAAGTGAACTTTTGCTTGTCTATAACTGAGTTACATCGCAATTCCAATTAATTGCGTTATATAATTCAACTCCCACCCTCAATTAGAGACGTCCACGAGAAAAGACCAATTTATTGATAAACCCACGTCGCACTACAGAGGCATATCTTACAATTCTGGATTTATTAATTTATCCCATTTACACTTTCGAAAACAGACTTCTGTTCCAAGCCATAAGTCTTTTTATTGTGGCTAACTCCCTTCCATGATATATCACATTCTTAATAGAGACTGTAATGATATAAGAAAATACCTATTCCATTGATAAACCAATGACGCACTATAGAGACATATTTTACAATCCTGGTGCAACGAACACATGCATAGTAATTATTGTTCACTTTTGGAAAAAGATCGAGAAACGGAGAACAGACTTCCGTTCCTAGCCGTAAGTCTTTCTTTTGTGGCTAACTCCCTCCCTTAATATCAAGGCACCCGGAACAGCTCCTGTTATCCGGGCCCAGAGTGGTGGAGTCAGCACAATTTGTGACGAGAGCGAGACCGCAGGTAGCATTTGGACAGAACGAACGCCGCTTCAAAACCGTAACGTATTACCCCACCCCTTTTGGTTCTGAAACTGTACAATTATTTTAGTAGGCCTCCTTGACTCACTGGGACCCCGATGAGGCACAATACCAGAACCACGTAAGGTATGTGTCCGCATCGCTTATGCTAATCTTAAGGTTCAATTGTATGACTGACCGCATAGACACCTCCATATGTACTGAATCTTAGATCGCTAATTAACACCTAGAACCTGGGGCTCGAACCATTTGATAATGTTTGTCTCTTGGATATACATAGTGTGAAAGAGTACATCTTACAATGATCGATAACATTAAAACGAAAAGATACCTAGATAACATCATACAACCCACACTGCGAAATTGCCAAGCTTAATTTGTACATCGATATCCATAGAATGAGTAGAGAAATTTTGCCTTATTTCGACTTATTAATATATACCACCATTTTCATTACAATAAGCGAGAGAGTGGACCTTTGCCATGATTGTGTGTGGTCTAACCGAAGTATTGCCATTTTCCAGTTGCTTCGCTAAAATAAGCGTTTTTAATGAGTTTATAGAACTTTTTGTACACGAGTCCAATTCAAACTCCCCTTCCCCTTGTCTGTTTATGTATTTTTGTATTACAGGTTCCTTGCGACCTACTAGGAGAAGGATTAATATATCTCTTCCCTCACCTCTCCAAATAGGTAGCCAAAAAAAAAACTATTTGAGACAATACTCACAGAGACGCCCTCGGTCTCTACACACCCTGCACTTCGGTCCTGATGAAAGCCCCCTTGACATAACCAGGCAATCAAGGGCTGAAACATGTCTACCTCTTTTAATTATTAATCACAGTGTGTGAGAGCCCTAACTACTCTCCATCACACGACTCAAATTTTATTATCTCGAATACAGATCAAATAAAGAGCATTACTCTGGCTGTACGAGATTTTAACCTCCAGTTATCACACCTTCACATCACTGATCACTACTGTTTTTAACCAAGGTTAAACCTCCGGCTGGAGGATACATAACCACTAAACCCTATGATTATGCAAACACGTGTCTAAAATAGCGGAGAATAAAGATATACCGCTCTTATTACCAACCTTACACATGACTGAGTTTTTTTTTAATTGGGACATATCGGTACGCAACCTGCATACCCTGGTTATGCAGGACAAGTGATCCTTCCCTACCTGATTTTGTGTATATTACAATAAGGCCAAATGTACACAAAAGAAAAAATGCTATTTTTTTAGCAAAATATCTATAAACAATTATATTTAATGTCTCTAATAATATATGACTAATTAAAAACACAGTAATTCACAGCAAAAAAATTCTCTTATGCGTTTTACAAGTACATGCAGCCTGTAATCTGATATAGGATTTGAAAATCTAAAGATGGGAATACTGGGTAGTCACTTCATTCATATTAAAGAAGTAGTGAAGCCTCCATCTTTAGGGTTCACATCTATAAACTAATATTCATCATTTCCAAACAATACCGCAAATAATCTGAAAATCAGAATCCAACAAATAATTTTTTCAATAACAGAGGAAATATGTTGGCTTGAATGATCTATGAATCTTCATGTAATTGAGTCAATGTGCGTTTCGGCAACTCAAGTGCCTTCTTTAGGAGAGCCATAAACAAACATACCAAAATTGGTGGTACTGAAACCTGGTTCATGAGACTATAGATCAGCGTGTGGCTTACTGGAAGGGAATGTCATGGCAGGCATGAATTCTTTTAAGCAGTCAACTGCTATTTGGAGCACACTTTCAATCTCTGTTTTGGGAAGCATCACAGTCGAAAATGATTATGTTGCTGAAACTGCTATATTTTTTCACCGCTCTTCATACACTGATCCTTAAATCACCGTTTTGTGGGATGGAGCCTTTACTTTAGGGTACGGAAAAGTGCATGTTACACATGACATCCATGGTGTGGTCTTCCTGCAAACCTTTTGCTTTCTCCCCTCCTGTTTTCTGAATTTCGTTTTTCTTAGCATTAGGACTCTGAACTTTTCCACTGGTAACCAGTGCTAAAGTCCTTGTGCTCTCTCCCTTAAACCGTTCAATGCATTGGACGCCCAGGGGCCGTCCAACGTCACGGTGGGCGTTTGAGGACGACGGCCAGGGGCTGTCTGAACCACGCCCACTCATTACTTCACCCGCACCGTGGCGGAATTTGCGCCGTGGTCAACGGGTTAAACATGGTAAAATTGGCATACACCTGATGGCACATTTAATGTACTTGCAAGTCCCATTTAAAGTGGTACTACATGTACCCAGGGCCTCTAAATTGAATGCTACTAGTGGGCTTGCAGCACTAATTGAGCCACCCACCAGAGTAGCACTTCAAAACAAGTCCCAGGCCTGCCATTGCAGCCTGTGTGCAGCTCTAAAATGCCAATTCAACCAGGCAAAATATCCCTTTTGCCAAGCCTGAACCTTGATATATAATACATAGGTCACCTGTAAGGTAGGCTCGAAACAGCCCACAGGACAGGGTGCATTATATTTAAGAAGGATATGCATTTTAAGTTAAGTGAAAATCCTCCTAAATTCATTTTTCACTACTATAAAGCCTACCTCTGGGTTACTTTATTACATTTAACCACTTGCATGCTAATGACAAGGTGAACTCGTCATGAGGCACACTGAATCTGTGCTCATGACAAGGTCAACTCGTCATGTATAATGGGAAACATAAATCTGCAGCACGGGAGGGGAAAACCCCTTAGCAGCCAAGTGGTTAATAAGTGATAATTATTGATTGAGCACAGGTACGAAATGTCATGTTTGGTTTCTGTAATTTAAAGTCCTCTTTATTGGTAAACTCTGATTTTAAGTCTTTAGTCTGAAAATGACACTTTTCGAAAATTGGTATTTACTTGTCTGAACCATTTGGAGCCTGCAGCCTGTGTCATATGACTGAATAGCTTGACAGTTGGCCTTTGTGTATTTCTACCAGGCAGAGCGAAAAAGGGGGACTAAGTATTGGCAGGATAGGCCATTCTGCTGGGAGGGGTGGAGCGGTTCCCTACTCCACTTACATTTCAAAGGGCTAGCACACTCACAGCGGAACTTAAAACAAGTCATCCTAGACTACTTGGAGCCTAGGCAGGGGAAGGAAGGAACTCTCCAGAAACAGATGTGGGGGTAGTCTAGACGTTTCCCCCACTTCAAAGGTTGGCACCAGGGATAAATATTGGACTTTCAGACCAACTCTTCAGTATATTACTAGAGCTGGGGAGGACTTAATAAAGACTGCCTTGGGTCCCCAGAGGACTGCCATGGTGCTTGAGGCCTGCCTTGTACCTCGGAGGATTGCCCTGCTTCTAACAAAGAACTGCCCTGCTGCTTGAGGCTTGGTACTTGACACCCTGCCCCTCCCCTCCTCCCCATTTACACATGTCTTACACCGCCATGAATCTTTCCAGATGTTTTAGTGCACTGCAGGACAAACACGTTACATGCTCGTACTTCTATTTCAATTGTATGGGTTGACCGCAGGCACAAGGCAAAAAGCGACTTTCAAAAGGAAATGCCGGTCTGTGTGTCACAATTTATTAAAGCTGTGTAAATGTGGGTGGGTCTGCACACCTGTTTATCTAGTGTATCATGAATTTTCACAAGTTTAATCACCACGGATTGTTTAATGAAACTGGATTCTGTTCAAGAATTATTGACTGAGAACACATTACTCTGTACCATCGATGTGGTGGCGCTATACACCTCTATAGCCCACGAAGAAGGACTAGAAGCCACTGAATGGAGACTCCTGAATTCAGATGTACCACCTGAAAAATGTGTATTTCTATTGTAATTACTACATTTTGCTCTGTTCCATAGCTACTTTTGTTGGCAGGATCGTTTCTATGCACAAAGGACCGGGACCTCCATGGGTTTTCCGGGGGCACCGACATATGCTAATACATTTATGGCATATTTTGAAGAAAAACATATACTTCACCACCCTGAGTGGCAACAGCACGCCATAATGTTTATCCGATACATCGATGACATTTTGGTGATTTGGAAGGGCCCACGACTGAAATTGGAAAAATGTCTTGAAGAATTGAATTCTTTCAATAGCCGAATACAGTTCACACATGACATCAATGAGAACATGATTCACTTTTTGGACATTGAAATTTTGAAAACATCGGCGGGATTGGAGACCAGAGTTTATAAAAAACCTACTGATGTGAATAGTGCACTTCATTTTTCCAGTGCCCATCCCTTATCTCTGAAAAAACATTTGCCGATTTCGCAATTGATGAGAATTAAAAGAACAACATCACAAAAAGAAGACTGTGAACAACTAAAGGAGGACCAGTTGGAGAAATATAAATCTAGAGGTTATCCAGATTCTACTTTGTGTCAAGCAAGAATGACAGTATTCAAGAAAAAAAGAGAAGATCTCTTACAAAAACAGAACAAATCGACAGTGAAAAAGGAGGTGTTTGTTCTCAAATACTCCACTCAAGCTTTACAAATTAAAAGTATCATCAATAAGAGATGGGAACTCATTGAAAATGAACCTGATTTCCATGGAATCATCACGGGTAGACCATTATTTGCACATACTTGGGCCCAAAATCTTCGAGAACTGTTGAAAACACAGAAAAAAGATACCCAAAGAGAATGGAGGGGGATGAGAAAGTGCTACAATTGTGGCCAATGTGGAAATGTAATCACAGGGAAGGAATTTCGACATCCACATACTGGAAAAATCATTCCCTTAAGACATACTTCCGATTGCACAACTGAGAATGTTATATACGCAATCAAGTGCCCTTGTGGACTGACTTACGTGGGCAGAACAAGCAGAAAAATAAAAACACGGATAGTGGAGCACAAGAGTCGTATACGCAATAAAAACATGAATTCAGCATTAGCAGCACATTGGATCAAGGCAGGACACACTATTCCACAGTTAAGATTTACCATTCTTGAATGCATCACACCACACACAGGAATGGACATCAACACCACATTGTCACGCAAAGAGACACAGTGGATTCTTAAATTAGGGACCGTAATCCCAGGGGGTCTCAACGACCATTATGAGCTGTTATGTTTTCTGTAAAAAAGTTTTTGGAATAAGCACATCATGGGTTTCTGTATTCTCTCAAAAAAACGTTTTTTGTGAACAGGTACATCAGTAATTCAAGACTGTGAGGGGTATTTATCATATTTCATTACGGCTTTTTCCCTTTATTCCGTTTATTCTCTTTATTCCTGACCTTTATTATTCATACTTTATCATTCTCACTTTGATATTCTTTATAGATCGGTTTCGTGGGTTAAGTTGGAAGCGCCATCTTGGATAGGTCACAACATAGTCCTATGTTGCTGTTGTTGTTTTAGAACAGGGCGGGACGCCGTCTTTCTAGGTAGATTAAGATTAACCGGGCAGTGGTTCCGGGTACTGATGAGGAGCGGTTAGATTCTTTTCAACTGCGCGCTAGAACCCAGAAGGTAGGGGGACTTCACCATTTCATGTACGCACGATTTAAGATTCATGACACTTCTTGAAATTCACTCACTCGGGGACATCACATTGCTTTTAGAAACTTCAGAACACACGAAGGGGTGAATATCGATTGCAACAGTATTGAAGTCGAGTTGTAAGTATTTAGCACGCTTCTTTTCATATGACTTGTATTTACAATTGGAGAACAGTTGGATAACAGCAATTTGTAAACTTTAAACAGGAAGAAAAGCACGTAGATTGAATTTTATACAACGGACCGTCTAGGTCCTTTCCTGGACACGATAAGGTACTTTGTTCACCTACCTAGTTTACACATTTCACCCATGAGGCACTTTATGGATTTAGATATATTTGGGACTTGTTACTTCACATTCAACACATGAGGGCTCCTATTTTGGCTTTTTGTTACTCGGGCTTTCCTGTTTTCTTGTTTCACAAAAACAAGAGGGTACATATTGGTTCTCCTTGGTTTCTTTCTTCCTTTGTCGTTTTGGGGTATGATAAACCTACAGAAGCAATCCTTAAACTGATGATTACTGAATGTCACTCTCTATCATAGTTACATTGATCATCTTATTGAAAAGTCATTATAACTGTTTCTTGTTGTAGATTCGCTTCTCTGACTGACTCCGAGGAATCTAAACCTCACAAAAATGTGGATATTTACATACATGTTTTCCCCTGATGAAGGGTTCTGAATGAACCCGAAATGCATTGGGTTGTAGAATATTGTTTATGCATTTAAATGTGTTACATATTTTCTAAAAACAGAGACATGCATCATTTATGAAAAACGCATTTGATTATTTGATTATTGTTACATTGAACAGACATAACTTTTGAAGCCTTTTGGAGTAAAGAAGTTTCTTGAAGAATTGAAGAATTGTGTGAAAAGTACTTTTGTTTATAAAAAATAGGCCTTAGTGCCAGTAAGCTGTGCATTACTTCAGTCTGGGGGTTCCCTCCAGACTCACATATAAACAATTTATTAAAGGCCACTGTTGTTTCAACACTGTTTTGCACTGCACAGTTTAAAAAAAAAAAAAACATTTATTTCCTTTTACATATATCAACATGGTCTTTGAACCATCATTACCTTGTTACATTTATTTCAGTACATCAAACCCTCCCCCCCAACTTTTCCCCGCACTGCTGTCTCCTAGGGTTTTATGGTGAGTCTATCTGATCACCTCTGCTGTCATGTATTATGTGGTTCTGTTTCGTTCAGGCATTCTCTCCCGGTCCTGCCTCGTCCTATCTTCCCCTGGTGCTCGCTCTATTCCCCCTTCCTGGCCATGCCTCAAGGGACTCCCCAGTAATGATGGTCCTATAGGGTTGGTTGATTCAGATCCCTGGTCATTGCTCCTCATTTCTTCAACTAGTACCTCCCATGCCTGAGCTCTCTCAATCCTACCCAGGCCTCTCCTCGCATTTCTGAGCAAGATTCTGCCTTCGCAACCCGCCTATTTCTCCAGCGCCCGCTTCCATCTATGTATGCTGGGGCCGTTCGGCACCTTCCATTTGCTAGTAATTTCACGCATTGTCAGTATGAAGGCGAGGTCCTGAAATTTACCAGTCACTTTAGTCTTAGCTGTGTAGGGGAAACAGGTTAAGTAGGATATGGTCTGGTGTGCATGGTACTAGCTGTTCTGTTATTCGAGCCGTCTCTCTCGTTATCTCTTTTGTTTCCCAGCCCGAACTCCCCTAAGTGGGATGGGTATGCTCAGACGGGGTCCCTTGCTCACTGTGCCACTGGATTCAAGCTAGCCTGGCTGAAGAAGGGTGACATATCCTGGAACCGGTTTCAGGGTGTTTGTTTCCGGTCCAGGGAGGACCTGGCCTGGTAGTTCGGTCTGGACTGTTCCCATGGGGCACAGGGTCAAGCCTGATTTGTATATGGCTCTGTCCAAACTCGGGTGGCGTAGTCGGCAAAAGAACGATTGATTTAACCCAGATCTTTTGACTGGGGGAGAATGTTTGCATTGTCAGCATTCTGCCCATTTGTTTACTGTACCACTGAGAAGTAACAGTGGCAATTCCGGCGAATATAGGTGTCTTGCCTTAGTCTTCTGCAGGCACCTGCCCTAGCATTGTCGGATCAACCTATGTTCATTGGTTCGGACGTGCTGCGTCTTCACAGTCTCTAGCAGGGTACAAGACACTTTCATCTCATATGAGGTGAAGGCAGGCGTTCCTCTGTCCAGCTTCAGACTCTTTACCACCCATTGCGTGAACCTCTGCTGTTGCCCTGACAAGTAATATGCCTCCATATACGGAACCACTAGTTCCCCTTCTGACTGTGCCCTTTTTTAGCATAGTATGGGTCACCCTCCTTCTTCCAGCCCCCCATATAAAGGCTGATGCAGGAGTCCAGTTCGCGAAACCATGCCCCCAGTATCCACACAGTTAATGTCGTAAAAAATTATAGAAGTCTGGGGAGAGCCACCATTTTTAGCAGGGAAATACTTCCTGCTACCGAAAGAGGGAGCCTTCCCCAAAAAGCCATGTTGTCCTTCAGTGATCATAACGCTCTCCCCTCATTCCCTTCCTGCACGTCCAGCATGGAGTGGAAGACCTTCACTCCCAGATACCGAAAACACCGGGGTTCCCATTGCAACTCACCTACACCCTCTGGTGTTTGTGTGCCCGCCCCTATTGGGAACAAACAATTAGAATTTCTGCCAGTTAACCCGGAGCCCTGAGAGAGGGCCAAACTCCTCCATCATGCTCCTCGCTCCTCTCAACTCCCCCTTTGTGTCCTTTAGAAAGAGCAGGAGATCGTCGGCGTATAGAGCTATGTGGTGTACTTGTCCTCCCAGTTGTAGGCCTCTGTACCCCCCGCCAGTCCGCACACTAGACACCAGTGGCTCCACTGCAAGATCGAACAACAAGGGGGAGATGGGGCACCCCAGGCGTGTGCCCCTCTCCACCTGGTACTGTTCCGTTATCGTGAGTACCGTGCAGACCCTGGCCACCGGGTAAGCATACAGCAGTCTTACCCACCGTATAAATCCCTGTCCGACCCCCATTTGTGCTAGGGCGGCGTAGAGACCCGCACTCCAGGTTTTGCACTGCACAGTTGTGCAAAAAAACTGCAAATTCTATTACAACATATGATTTTGTGACAAAGAACATTTTCTGTGAGATAATGCCTGCTGTAATGTGTTGTTTTCTAAAACTGTTAAAATAATAAACGTTTTTTTAAAAAAACCAATGTTTTGGGGGCGTGGCTTGGCCAGCAATTATGGCGGTCGTGTAGTTTGAGAGCTTCTACCAGCCGAGTATTATCCTTTCAATTATCCTGTCCCTAGACATCCAAAAGAGAAGCGACATATCCTTTTGGGCTTGTCTACCTTCGGGTGATCCTCCGGTGGTGGTGCAGCACGACTTCGGCTCCGGTGGGGCGAGTGGAGCTCCAGCGCAGAGGAGCGGCCTGCTGGGATGCTGGCGGAGAGCAAACCGGGGTCTCCTGTCCATCGCTTGCCCGGCGAGGTTCGCCTGGAGCTCGGCGCGGAGGTGGAGGTGCGGCCGGTGCGGAGGGGGCTTCTGTGAATCCGGCGCCCCAGTGCCCGTGTAGCCCCCAGCGGAACAAGCGGAGGCGTTGCTGAGGCAACAGGTGGGCGAGCGCTGTGGCACCTGAAGAGATCGGGCTGCCGATTTATTGGAGCGGTCCGGCGGGAGAGGCCGCCATCTTGAGACACTTCGGGCACCCTGACGAGGCAGTGGAGGAAGGGTTCCCGACATACCACCAGCCGGAACGGCGAGACCCTCGGCGGCAGAGTGGGGCTGGGTGGTGGTGGGTCGATCGGGCTTACCGGCCGGGCGAGATCTGGGTCTCCGGCGGCCTGCTGGAGGCGCACTGAGAGGAGGACGAACACGGCCTGGGCCCTGCTGAAGTGCAGTGAGCTCGAGTGGACCTGCGTGGGGTGGTGAGAACGCCTTGCCCCCCCCCTCCCTTTGCTGAACTTTCTTGGTGGCAGCTGATCGCGGCAGTAGGGAGGATCGGTGGCCAGATCCGGCCTCAGTAGCGGTTGAGGGCGATCCGGGCCTGACAGCCACGTTCTTCTCCCAAGGGGGGCCCTTGTGGCCTGTGGCTGGGGCTGTCTTTACACATCATGGCCATTGACAGAGTGGGGCGCGGACGCATGGCCCCTGCACAGCAGCGACTGGGGGGCCTCCCTGCGGCCTGCCGGGCTTGACACATTCCGCCTGAAGACCTCTGGAAGCTTCCGCTGGAGTGACAGTCGCTCTGCCTGGCCTCAGCGTTACTGATAGCGTCTGACCCCGTGGGGAAGAGGTTGGTCACTTGGGGAGACCGGCTGCACCATGATGACACGGGATCGCGCGGGTGGCGGCCACACCAAACAGGGGACCTTCAATAAGTTCACAGAGGCAGGCCTCGCAGCCAGGGCGACGGGGGTCGCAGAACCAAGCACCCGACAACGCGGCGCAGCTGGCGGCGATAACTCAGTCCAGAGACATGCTGGATGCCAACATCGGGGCGGTGGGCTCGGACGTCATGCTGCTTCACCAGGACCTGCGGAACTGGAACGGAGACCCGCATATCGGAGGTGGAAGACGATGTGTCCGTCCTAAAGAAGAAGATTGCAGACATGGAGAAAATACAGAAGGGCCTGGCTATGCGCGTCGAGGATGCCGAAGGGAGGGCTCGGCGGAATGACCTACGTTTCGTGGGATTTCCGGAAGGCTGTGAGGGGCAACGTGGAGCGCTTCCTTGCCCGGTGGTTGGAGGGCTGGCTTCCCCGGATGTGCTATCTCGCTGCTTTGAGGAGCGGGCTCACAGGGCTCTGATGCAGAAGCCCCACCCGTGGGCGCGCCCACGGCCGATTATCTCCAAATTTCTGAACTACTCGGATCGTGACACCATCCTGCGGCAGGCGAGGGTCAAGGCCGCCCTCACATGCGACATCGCGACCATCCTCATCTTCCCAGACTACACAAGCTTAGTGCAGCAGCAGCGGCAATCCTTCCTCAAGCTTCAATATGCCCTGCTGTATCCAGCTCGGCTGAGGGTCATCTTTCAGTCCCGCACACTGTTCGACTCCCTAGAGGAAGTGTTTAAATGGACGGACGAAACCGTGAAACTGAGTCAACGCACCGCTGCGCAGAGATTCGGACTCTTCCTCGAGTGGGATGCAGCTACGCAACAGGCGATCGCGGTCCAGACGCAGCTCCCATTCTGGCTCCGCGCTCCGGCAGAAGGATCCGTCACCTGAGTAACAACCCAGGGTGGAATGACATGTGGGACTGCTGAACTGATCTCAAAGTATGGTGGGACTGGATGTCTAGATGGGCTAGTTCTTAAGGGCTGGGAGCCTGACCCGCAGGAGTGGGTGGGTGGGAGTGAAGCCCCAAAGTTGTGGGTTGTCATTTGCGGATCCACTGGAGGGGGTGGTTCTTGTTCCCCCGTTGGGGACTCGGCTACTGTCGGACCGCGACAGGTGCTTCCATGTTAGTGAGGTACGGGGTTGGGGTGGACGGGGAGTTGGCGAGGGGGTTTGGGGGAATGTTAGATTAGGTTTTGATGCTGCATGTATGCCACACCGTTTGCACGCTAAGTTGCAGGGACACCAACAATTCACATAGAGTCTTTCCACCATATCTAACGTGGAGGGAGGAGAGCGGGAAGCGCATCTTTAGTTGGAATGTGCGTGGGGCAGTTCTTCAGTTTGCTAAAAGGGCTGATGTACTCCTGCTCCAAGAGACTCACTTGCTGGGCACGAAGGCGCTATGCTTGCAATGCTTTGGGTTCAACCAGGTATTCCACTTGGAGTTCACAGGGAGCTCGAGGGGGGGGGTTGGACCCCAATACACCGGAGGGTCTCCTACACACATGAGAAACTCTGGACAGACACACAGGGTAGATACGTCATTGTGCAGGGAAGGATTGGGGGGGGGGGGGATAGGTTGACCTTGGGTTGCGTTTACGCCTCATCGCCACTACAGTGGACCCTGGTGGAGCGACTCATGTCGCTTTGGAGTGACATGCCGGTTGGGGGTGACTGGAACAACGTGATGGAGCTGGGCGGCGATAGGTGGAGGAGCGGGGCGACAGACGGGGTTGGGGGCCCACCCACTAAACTTCATGCCCTGGCCACAGGACTCGACTGGACGGATGCTTGGAGACATATGCACGGCCCACGCACGGAGTACACCTACTATTCAACGATACACGACTCATTCTCCAGACTGGACTACATCTTTATCCCCAGGGGACTGACACATAGGATACTATCGGCAGCGATTCTGCCGAGAGCCTTGTCAGACCACTCGCCAGTGGCCCTCACGTTCAGAATAGGCACGGGCAGGCAGCCATTTAGGTGGCGTATGTCGGGGTGGCACCTGCTGAAGGATGAATACAGGGAGCATTTGATCAATGCTATAGAAAATTACCTAGTCTCTAACTTAGGCTCTGTGGAATCCCCAGCTACCCTTTGGGAAGCTTTAAAACCCACGCTGTGGGGATGGATATCGCCTGGTGTGCGGCGGCGCGTAGGGAGAGGCAACGGGATTTAATGCAATGGGAGGCGGAAATGGAGGCGCTGGAGCGTAGGGGTAGGGAGGTGGGCGTGGGACCGGCCAGACAACAGCTTGTGCTGGCTCAGCAGAAGTACACCGCGATATTGATGGAGGAGGCACAGCAGGCTTGGCTTGCCAAGCGAAGTCGGGTGTACCAGTGGGGTGATAAATCAAGCAAGATGCTACACCGTTTGTGCCAGGGCATGCTTCACGCCCAGCCGCTGGCCCAAATATTGGATCCGGACGGGATGCCCGTTCTTGAGCCTCCTGTCATCGCGGAGAGCTTCGTGGCATATTATGAGGATCTTTATGCACCCAGAGAATGCCTGGCGGAAGATGTTATCCAGCAGTTTATTGACGATCTCCCCCCGCGGTCGGTCCCAGACGAGGTCCGGGAGCAACTAGATAGGCCCCTGACCGATGATTAATTGGGCACAGCCCTGGGAGAGTTGAACCCCGGAAAGGCCCCGGGCCCCAATGGTTTTCCGTGCGAATTTTTCAGGCGGTTCTAAGTGCAGCTGGGCCCACATCTTCGTTCGGTTGTGGAAGAGGCGCGCGAGGACGGCCTGCTTACCCCGGATTGGAGGCATGAAGAGGTGGTGGTCTTCTTGAAACCAGGTAGACCTCTCCCCCCCCACCCTCCCCGAGAGCCATGCGTCCTACCGCCCTATATCCCTACTCAACACTGAGGCCAAGATCCTGGCTAAGGCTTTGGCTAATAGGCTTCGGCCACACATTGCTGACTTAGTCCACCCGGATCAGGCGGGGTTTATGCCTCAAAGGGCGACTCGCCACAATATTAGACGCGCCCACGTCGCGATATCGGCTTGGGAGAGATTAGGGGAGCAGGCGCCGTTATTTCTAGCGGACATGGATAGGGGCTTCGATTCCCCGAGCTGGGTGTATTTGTTTGCCCTGCTGCGGCGCCTAAATTTTGGCCCGCACTTCATAGCCTATCTAAAGTTGTTATATACAGACCTTACGGCATCAGTATGAGTGGGGGGAGCAATCTCTCGTTCCTTTCGGATCCAGCGGGGCACGCAACAGGGTTGTCCCCTCTCCCCCATCTATTCGCTCGCCATGGAGCCTTTGGAGGTGTGGGTGCGCATTGACGCCCAGCTCAAGGGCTTTAGGTGGTCGCCGGGCCTTACCGACAAAATAGCACTATGCGCTGACGATGTCCTGTTCTTTTTTTACAGACTTGGATCGGTCGGGACCGCGGCTTCTACGTATTTTGCAGATCTTTGGCGAAACCTCAGGCCTTTATATGAACCCGGGCAAATCAACATTGTGGGTATTGGGTGGACAGCGGCGCGTGGGAGCATGGGCCTCTGGTCTTCAGCTGGCGTCCCGAGGTATGAAATGCCTGGGGGTGTATGTGTCGGAGGAGGCGGCCGCCTCCCGAGATCGCAACCTCGCCCCGGTATGGGACCGCACGCGCGAGGACTTAAAGGTCTGGTCCCGCATGCCTCTGACGATTTATGGCAGGTCGGCCATCTTTAAAATGGTGGCGCTCCCCCGTCTCTTGTACCAACTACAAAACCATCCATACTGGATTCCGCTGCGCTGGTTTCAACCGGTCAACTCGGAGCTGGGTGGGTTCCTGTGGGAGGGGGGACCTCACGAGTGGCACTGCGAACATGTTTCTTATCCTCCTACACAGGGGGGCTTGCTACATCTGGTGTACTCTCCTACTATCAGGCGGCGCACTTGCTGGTTCTCAACGAGTGGTGGTATGGAGATGGGGAGATCCGGCCTACGCGGTTGAGTGGCACCTCATGGGCTCTGCGTGCGTGCATATGCTACTATACTCCGCATCGCTTCGAAAGTGCCTTCCTTCCGCCACGCAGGTGGTATTCTATGTCTGGAGGCGAGCGCTGGGCAGGATGGGGTGGTGGAATGTGCTGCCCCGAAAGACTCTCTCTGGCGAAATGGTAGTCTTCCCCGACTGGATGCCCTGCAGGGATTCCGGGGTTGGGATACAATAGGGATCTCATCCCTGGGGGATGTAATGATGGGTCGTATCCTGAAGTCCTTTCAGAACTTGCAAGACGAGTTTGGGATGCACCAATCCCAGTTCTTTAAATACTTACAGTTCAGACACGCATTGACGCCATACCCGACCGACCTAGGGCCCCTCCCCGATTTTAGTCCGTTAGAGGCCAAAGTGTTTATGGGCGAATTACCAGATAAGAAAATATCACGTATCTACCAAACGCTAGTTCACCATTACACACCTGCGCCTGATACAGTTTAAATATTTACATCGCACATATTTTACCCGAGAGCGCCTATGGAGGGCGGTATGGTCAGCTCCCCTGATTGTCTCCGATGCGGAACAGAGGAGGGTACACTTCTGCCTACTGTCTGGGGGTGTTCGGTTTTGTATAGATTCTGGAGTGGGGTGTTTGCCTGTTTGTCCGAGGTTTTGGCATGGGAGCTCCCGCACACACCAAAATTGGCTCTGCTGCACGTGATGGATGGAATTGGGGGCAGTAGGTATAAGCACCACCTGTTATTGCTGGGCCTCACACTGGCAAAGAGGGACATTGCCAAGGCGTGGAAGGCGCCTCAAGCTCCGCCATTGACTGCTTGGAAGAATGGCATGGACTTTAGCATGGGACTCGAGCAACCTGTCTTCATGGCTAGGGGGTGCCCCCGTAAGCACTTTAAGATCTGGAAGAGATGGGCCGCCCTCCCGACAATTTGACAGGTGGTTCATTGGTGGAGAGGATGGAGTGTCTCGTTGGGCTGGACATGCTCTGTTGAAACTTTACATTGTATGTACATGGCAGCATCGGCGCAAACGGGGGAGGTGTTGTTAATATATTTACAAAAGTCTGAGATTTTATTGCTGATCTATTGATGTATGCAGCAGACTCCGGAGCTATGCAATATATGTGACCTATGACAAATAAAATCTGTTTAAAAAAACAAAAAAAACCAATGTTTTTATAATAATAATACTAATCTGTCTAATTCTGGTGGTTATATCTGTTTAAATTAATCTTTCAAACCATTATTATTTCAGGCGAAGAGAATGCAAAGCTGGCATAGTCAGTTTTCTGGTTTTGCAGTAACAGGAGGATTCTGGAAGTAACAAAGTGAACAGTACCATATAGCGCCAAAACTGGCTTGCCAGGAATATATACCAAACTAATAACTTGATGGCAATTAATTTACCTGGAAAATAAGGTTCTATTTCACAGTGCAATTTTCAGGTTTTTTTTACATTAAAAGACGTATTTATAATTTATTTTTCATATGTTGCAGTATGATGATATTTACAAACCAGTAAACCAATAGCGTAAATGAAAACTGTTTTTATTTTACCTGTAATAAATCCAGCGGTTGGCTTGAGACTATGGAACTGCTGATCATGTTTATTTCTTTCTTCTACCGTTATCGTCCAGATATCCACGTTCCCTGACAAGAGAAAATAAGAAATTTAGAAGCAAACAGCAATTCAAATACAAAATCAGATTAAACATGTTTTCAAGAAGTTACCGGAGCTCTCCAAAAACTCGAAATGTTACGTATTTATATATGAAAGACAAGGACACATCAAATATCTGAAACTCCATCGATTCTATGTATGCAGTCAAACATTCCCATGACTCAATACTATTGTAATATTGGGAATTTCGCTTACAAGAGGTAAATCAAATTGACAATCTTTTAGGTTTCAAAAAAGGTGGAAGCTTTGGACAGAGGGAGGATTCGCACCAATGTAAACCAAGTTGTAACCCTAGCATCCACTGTCAGTAATTACTTTAATGAGAACGCAAATACAGCACTCACAAGAATGGTCGAATGGGAGACCTTCAAGACAGTGATTAGGGGGTGGCAATAAGCGCGATAGTGGGTGCAAGACAAACAGTCTATAGGTAGCTACAACAGGTGGAAGAGACGCTTGGAGAATTCGAGAAGGCGGCCTGACACGACCCCGCCAAGTCAACGACACTGCAGGAGGCGCGTATTAATTATGCTGATTTACTGGAGCGACTCCGAACTATAGACGGCCAAGCATACACACAGTAGTCACAAGCTGAGGCGGACAGATCAGGTACACTTTTAGCGTAATAATACGGGATGGGCCACCCCCAACCCCAAAACTCGAAGTCACAACGTCAAATAACGTGACAGTTAACACATAAACTGAGATTAATGCAAATTTCTGTGGCTACTACGAGTCCTTATATGACGCCACCCGGAACCTGAGAATCAGGACACGGTTGACTTTTTCAGCTAAACTCCCCTTCCCCCAAGCTAGAAGACTCAGACAGAAAAGTGTTAGCTGCGCTAATCACGCTCACAGAATTAAAATAAGCTATTACCCAATTGCCCCGCAATAAAACACCTGGCTAGATGGGATCCCACTGGAGTTTTATAGCACTTTTTTTCCGACGCTGTTGGTGCAGCACCTAGAAAAATTGTACAGTATGGCCCTAAAACTGGTCACCTACCGGATACCACGATGCAGGCACTAGTGACTTCTCTCCCGAAGCCCGGGAGGGACTCTAAGGACATTACGGGATATCGCCCCTTGTCGTTATTAAATACAGAGTGTAAACTGCTCAGTAATGTGCTGGCTCAAGGATTGCTCCCTCCGTTACCCCGGTTAATTCATATGGACCAATGCTGTTTCGTACCATGTCTGAACTGGGGTGGCAGAGTGGGCTAAAGAACGGTGATGGATTAAACCCAGATCTTTTGACTGGGTGTGAGTGTTTGATTCAGATGCTCCATCCATCACCAGCCCTTTTGTACCGCGTTCGTACCAGGACGCAGCACGTCCCTAAATAATAGAAGACTATACCACGTAATGGATACTGTTCCCGCCGAGCTGAGGGGAGTGGGCTGTATCTCACTAGACCTGCAACAATCATTTGACACAGGGGGGGTGGAAGTACATGCTAGAAACCATCAGCAGATTTGGCATCCCCCCGGAATATCTTAAATGCGTCCAACTGTTATACACTCGCCAGACACAAGGGTTCGGACTGGAAGATACATTTCCCGCACATACCCAGTACGTAGAGGCACAAGGCAGGGATTCATTCCCCTTTGTCCCCAATATGATTCGTGTTAGCTCTGGAGCCACTAGCACTACACTTACGCAAGGGGGCACTAGAATGGGGCATCCCAACAGGAAGTGGCATGCAAGCACTGTCGCTATATGCAGATGACATCATTCTCTATGTTAGGGACCTGCATGAGACCCTGGCCCCCATAGCTAACACTTTTGCCCACTTGGAGAGGATCGGGTCTAACGATTAATGCAAATAAATCTTATGCGTATTTATTCCAAGACGGCCACGAATCCAAGATGTGACGTTTGGCGACAAGACACTCCCGATAGCACAACACACCTTTAAAAATTTTTGGATCCAGATCTATAGATCTGCTCTGGACCTACTTAAAGCAATCTCCTTACAGCAATGTCCTCCTTGCGATCCCAGATTACGTTTTGAACCTTTCTCCCATTCCCAGTAGCGGCCCGGCTAGCAATATCCGAAATGGTGATGCTTCCTCGCGTACTGTACTACTTTGTTAATCTCCTGGTCATAATTCCTACACACTATTTCACAATGCTCAATACACTACTGTTAGACTTAATATGGGGGGGGAGGGCTGTAGGAGGGTTGAACTGACGAAAATAGAGCTCCCCACAGATAACGGTGGTCTGGGGACACCCGACTTCCAGGTATATTGCTTTGCCAGTCAGCTGCAATGGTTGTCATATTGGCTGGCAGGTCACAACCTCCATGAAATAGGCTACAACGTCTCTGCAATTGCAAGACGCACACTACAGACAGTACTGTTGCCACCTGTGCGGGTTCCATATGATGCACTGTTGCGGCTTCAAATTGCTCTCACGTATTGGAAACAGGCAACGCAATATACAAGGCATACAGTGCCATATGCCCCAAACATACCGCTGCAGGGTATACCCACTCCCAATGCCATAGTTACGTGTTCAGAGACAGAATATTGCTTAGCCATATGGACTTTGCACATGAGCAAGGGCTCCCGGAGTCGCTGTTCCTACTGCCCGCACATGTGACGCAATGGGTCAGAAAACACTGGGCTCCAGAGAATGCAGAACCATGAGCTGGTGCGCGCCCTACACCTGATGGGTAATGGAAGACACTTAATTAGGTGGCTCTACAGAGGCATACGTACGCATGCAGCGAGATCATTCACACCTTTAAGGGGTAAATGGGAGCGGGAACTAAGATTAGAACTTTAAGACCAGGACTGGGAGGGAATGCTAGCCTACCCTAAAAAAGTATCCAGGAACGAGAGATTTAAATTCATACAATACATGGTATTGCAGAGGGAGAACCTCATGCTACATAGGTTACATGAGATGTACCTGGGAGTATCAGCGCAATGCCCCAGGTGCATATACCCAGATGCAACACTGATACATACGATGTGGTTGTGCCCAACTCTCTCAGGGTACTGGATGCGAATAATCCAGGATTTTAACCAAGTGGTTGGGGGAACAAGGCTGGGCTCACTTGAAAGTTGCATGCTGGGGGATAACCGCAGACCCAAAACTTTAAAAGCACAAGTAGGATTTGCTGATTTATCATTGCTGTTAGCAACGCGGCTCATAACGAGACGATGGAAGTCACCTACCCCACCCATTATATAAGTCTGGCAGGAGGATGTTATTAAGTGGGGTACGGCAGAGAGTGAATCTATACACAGGGAGGACTACAGGGGGCTGCAGAAGACACCCATATCCTTGGAATGGAACGCAATGCTGTAAACTTTTAACTAGTATCAAAAGAGGGGATTAGAAGTATTATTATCATGAATATCTTTAAAAAAAACTTTTCTTTTTGAAAAATAAGCATGGTTTGTGTTTTTTTTTTGCCTTTTTACTTTCACTGTTACTTTTTGACAAACAAAAAGACATTGAATTCATGCCATAAGAAAAAGACAGACATGTGCATTCAACAATACATCAAAGAATAAATACAAAGTACTTGACGTTTGATGATTACATGACAAGAAACATCAATAACAACAAATGGCCAAAAATGACCAGTCCTCAAGTTGGAAAAAGAAATGTAACTGTGCAGCATTATTTACAATTTACATTACTGCCACCTGCTACACACAGCTAATCGATCATGAAGGAACAACATGTGTACTGCCTTGTATGCCCACTGTATCAATCAGTGAAATGCTAATTGTTTGGTCTAGCTGTATATGGTAGATGCGTTTTGGAGCCCTATTGTCACTGGAGGGTTCTCATCAGGACCAGTTCTCGGTCGAACTCTTTCGTGTAAAATTCGGATTATGTCGATCTATTCAATATGTTTATCTGTGATTTTTCACAAGTGGTGCGTCTTCAGGATTTCAGTTGCTGTTGAGGGAGTGGTAGTGGACGTCTCACTATTTAGTTTGCCTCAGCTCCTGCATGGATGATTTGTAGTTCCCTTCCTCCCGGCACACATTCTTTGTCATTCATTGCCAAAGAATGTGTGCCAGGAGCAAACTAAATAGTGAGACATCCCTACCTCTCCCCCAGCAGCAACTGAGATCCTGATGACGCTAGAGCAACGCCACAGCGTACATGCTGATCGAATCGGTCCTCGTGATACCATGCACATTGTAGGTATTTGGGCTTCGCCGATCCGGCACCACTTGTGAAAGATCACAGATAAACATATTGAATAGTCTGACAATCAGAATTTGATCACCAGCAGCCTTTACAATTTTCTGAAATGTTAAGATCTCCTTCAAAATCTCCTTCCTATACATTTGCAAGGCTGTCTTGGACAGATATTGCGGAAGGAATTGGTAAGAAAAAGAGTAGGTTTTGCACAGTGCTGGGAACTATAATCCTTAAAGCTTGAACAAACCTACAGCCAATATTTAGTATGTGCCTCCTCAGCTGCGGCAGATTTTCCCTTCCCACTCCAGACGTCTCTGGGTAAATGGGAGTAGAAAATTCAGAAATTTGCAGAATTGCACTTACTATACAATTAGCAGATTATGGTCTCATCACTAGGTGCAACTGTTACTTTTGTGATTGAGGCACACAAAGCATTCAGAAAAGAGGTATTCTATTCTTGGTTCAAATTCCCACCTGCAGATGCACATACACATGTGTTTCATACTTACATTCCAGATGAGACACCTGAAGAATATGTCCTTGTACTCTCCATACGAGGACATAGAAGTCCTGTTAAACCTAACCAGAACATATTAATTGGTGTAAAGGCGCCCTCCCCCACACCACAGAAAAAGTGAGACTGTCCGTTCAGGGGACAGAGCGTCTTGGCTGGTCTTAGCTGATTACACACTGCATCTAGAGGTGGATACATTGCCAGCACCAGAGTTCGTACACTTTACAAAGAAATTGTTTAACTATACAGAAATCTTACACAGTTCGTAATGCAAACACAATTCAACCTACAAGGGTCACTCAAGAGGGTCAATTGCAAGGGACTCCAACTAAAATCACCCCACATACGCTGAACGCGATTATGAGAAGAATGCCCACTAAACATGAACAAATGCCGTTCTGGATAGCAAAGAAAATAGCACAGTTTGAGGCACTGTTTCCCCACACAGGCCCACAAGAAAAACACAAAATACTGACAATTTGCTTGCCAATGGGGATAGCTCCCCCAAGAGGATTGTACCGTTTATACCAGAACTCATGGTAAACCCTTAATAGCAGTCATACCAGAAGTATTGAAAGACATACAGAATGAGTAAGGGGTAGAACTTGCCCTTGACTTAGGGATGAAATTGATGGACAATTTTGCCCCAGTATCAACAATTACGTTAGCCAACATAAAAGGGAGGCAAGACAAGATCCTTGTGTAGATGATATTTATCTGATGGACGATGAGTTATTGGATCCTTTGAACAGGGTGTACAACATAACTCTTAGGTTCGACCCTAAGGGCTACAAATTTAACTTTTAAAGAAATCAAAGATTGCCCACCTCAATGTCCTATTTTTGGGATATGAGTTATCAAGCGAAGGAAAAAGCCTGGCAGCTAGGTTTTTTTTTTGGGGGGGGAGGGGGGTCAGTGCACTGCTCCAACCTCCAAAAACTCTGAAAAGTTCACTATCCATTTTAGGATTCTTAAATGTTGGCAGAACATACCTTTTGGATTACGCAGAAAAGGTAAAACCTTTCTACGACCTAATCAGACCTGATTTCTCAGGTCAACATTGAATACAGGAAAACACAGAAATTCTCAGTTCCGTACAAGCGGATATGATAGCTTCAAAACATCTACACATGTGTAAACACTACTAATTTGGTCATCTTTGTAGTCACAGATCAGTCAAGATACACTTACCACACCTTCAATGAAGGCAAAACGGTACCCACTGCATACAAACCACATTTGTACACAAACGCTGGAATGCGTTTTGCAACCACAGAAAAAATACTGACAGCAGTACAGACTGCTATAGTGAGAGAAAGAGCACTAGCTCAGGGGAAACGCATAATTGTCATGACTCCAGTATCAACCTTGGAGGTGTCATATAGTTACTGCTTACCTATATACCGTGTTAAGTTAGCATGAGCTTATTAAAATGTTTAAACGCCATTTTTCCTTTTGCTGCTTTTGCACACGACACATAATTGTTATTTTAGCTTTCAACCTAGAAGAGCGTTGTGATTTACATGAGAATAATATGTTATTGCTCTGATATCAGCTTTGTTTGGTAAAATATGTCTGCACAATGAGTGCTGAAGCTTCCAAGGATAACTCAACACAGTGTTGTTGTGAGGTCTGATCTTCGCACCTTTCTAGACATAACATGAATGCAGCTGCTGCCAAAATCTGGCTTTACGCGTGTTTTATATTGCTTTGCTGAGAGCACACGTAACACACTTGATGGTGCTTCGCATGCAGAGAGCTGGTGGAAGATGATGTGATCCTCTGACACTGAGATCTTGAGGTATGGGCCCGCCCTGCTAAAACCCAAAGAGACCTTCATAGATATAATATTCTATACTAGTTAGGGAGGGTGAGAATTAGGTGTTGCTTAATCCTATTCATTTCAGCATTTTAGCATGCTGTCACCTTTCGCTTTCTGTGGACTAGTAACTATGCTGATAACTTTGTTTCCTATAATATGTTTGCTTGTATTATATAAGATACTGCGTTTGAGAATCCTGCATTAGTAAATAAATATTTCAAATATGCACGTGTCCTCATTTACTCCACGTTCTGGTTTGTAATGATTGTATAGCGAAAGAGTGTTCATGTGTTCCACGATACCTGAGGTATTCTAAGTTCATGTTCTGGTCTGTCTAAACATTGGGAGTTAGTTATGACCAATGAGACACTGTAGCTAGCTCGGTAAGGGGATTTTGGGTACTAGGGTGAGTTTTGGGCCACCCTAATTCACTGAGGTTCCAAATCTCTATGCACAGTTCTGTAGGAGAACGGAATTCCCGCTACATGGCGCCCAACGTGGTTGGTCTTATATCAGGACACTCGAGTAGTATATCATTCAATCCTTAGCCCCTTCACTGTCTTTTCCGGAAAACGGTGGTGTCGGACAAAACCTACCTATTTTTGAAATAGGTCTTTTCAAGCTTGAATCTTTCTAAAACGGTTTCCTTGAATTACTACCAAGTTGTGCTACAAAGTTTACTTTGTTTTTCTAATTTCCTGTGCTGTCATGGCCCAGCCAGTGGACATTCCGTAGCATAGTCGAGTTGCGGTGCGCAATCATTTGCAGACTTACCAAGTGCCATTGGAAGGCGTGGCTGTGATATTGGAGGCGAGTGCGGATGCAGCTTACCCATACGAACTGTTTTATTCGTGGGTGACGTTTCCGGCTGTGGACTCTACTTCTGGTGTGTTCCACAATTACACTCCCGCTCCTGTGCCGGCTGAATATACTCCGTACAGAGCACAGGAAGTACCTATTGATACTTGGCAGCATCGCGTTTGGTTTGGTGGCGCCCTACCCCATTCTTTAACCGCTCCGAGGTTAGGTCCTTTGTCCATTCCAGGCGCAAATTGGCCGGATTTACTCCTCATCCTCAGCACGGCAATTGTACCCTGGCGGAAGTTCGTAGACTACATGTTGTCTCGATTGCCGTGATTCGAGCTTTGGTACAATACATAGCCCGTAATCTTCCGGGTGGGCCCCCGGGGGGTCGGCGCTTCCAGCCGGACAGGGCGGATTGAAGCTCAGTCCTGTGATGGTCAATGCTGTTATGGGCAAGCGTCCCCAGGAGAAGGATGATTTTCCTTTCTGGCTTGCCGAGAAATTTGACCAGCTGGAAGCATTATTTCCTAATACAACTCCTGATGACAAACACAGGATTTTGACAATTAGTTTACCAAAGGATTTGGCCCCTGAGCTTGGCGACTGTGAGACCTGGGGTAAAACATTTGCGGCTGTCTATGCAAGGTGTTCTGGCACTCCGTCTATGGCTGTCCTGCCTACGATCATTAAACGTGTTCAAGATGATCACGGACCGGAGGCAGCGGTTGAATTGGGTATGCGCCTGTGTGGCTCCTTTGATATAGTTTGCGATCTCATTCTTGCTAATGTCAAGGGGGATGCAGTGAACTTTCAGGTAGCTAATGCGTTGGCAGCTGTTCCCGATGCAGAGAAACCCAAACAGTTAGCGAGAATTATTGTGGCTGCTTATAACACAGTGGGTCGCAATAGCAAGGGTCTAAAGCCTTTTTCTGTCAAAGAGAAAAAGCAGCCCCAAGGGCAGACTTCGGAAAAGGAAGTTCAGCCCAAGTCCAAGAAACAAAATTGGCCTAAAAAACAGAAACAGGGAAAGCAACAGCAACAACAGCAGACACAAGGATCTCGTCTTGCGTCTCCGTTACCTGCGCAAACAGAACGTGTTTATGACTTGCGCGACAATTAAATCACCTGATCGATTTCAGGTTTCTGATCAACGCTCTCCTCGTTCTTTTCAGGACTCATCGGCCTCGAAGACCGGTGGTGGAGGAGGCGGAAGGGGTCGGGGTGGTCAGCAAGGACGTGACCAGCCCCGTCAGACAGACGGTGCAGGAAAGCAGGACGGCTCAACGCCGAAGAGACCGCAGTTTGCCAAGAAGAAAGTCGCTGCTTTAACAGCGCATCGATATGCCACAGATAGTGAGAACGCGGCTTCGGAATCTGACATGGGCTCTGACCTTGCTGGACAGCGCAGCGGAGATTACCATTGTGAGAGAGGCCCTGCGTCCACTACTGAAGGTGACAGCGACTGATGTTTATGTTGTGATAGAAACAGCTGATACGAGAGTTGCTCCCCCTGATAGACTTTATGAAATTGTCCTGTTAATCGAAGGTGACATACAACGTACTATAAAAGGGGTATTTTGGGAAAATCTTTCGTCTACGTATGACATTTTGCTTTCGGAGGCTGACTGGCCCCCACCTTTTGTTCTCGCAGCACCGCGAGGGGAGGAGGCAGAGGAGTGGGCTAAGGCTCTAGCGCCGACTCTGTACCGCAACCAATGTGGTTGGGATAAATTGCCCCCATGCCACGAGATTCCTTTACGGTCTCAGCCGCAGCCACAACCTCAATATCCTATTCGGCGTGAAGCCAAGTCTTCCGTCGCGGCAATCCTTGACCCATTGGAATATCAAGGAGTGATTGAAACATGTGTGTCACCAATGAATAACCCTCTTTTTACTGTGACCAAGCCTGACGGTTCATATCGTTTGGTATTGGATTACCGGCATTTAAACTCGCATTGTCGTAACTGTGCAGTACAGAATACTCACGGCTCTGCTCTAGTGAATAGTCTTGTGCGTAAGCGTTTTAAGACCACGCTTGACATTTCCAACGATTTTTATGCCCATCAATTGGATGATCTAAGTTCCCAATGGACCTCCTTTACTTGCAGCGGTGTCCAAAAACAATTTCGGCGTTTGCCTATGGGCTATAAGAATAGTCCTGGGATTTTTACTGCCCGCATAGTGTCTCTTTTGGAGAGAATCGACCCAGATGCATGCTCGTATGTGGATGACATATCTCACAGACGAACTTTGGAAGCATCTGTGTCGAGTAAACAGCATAATTTGTAACTTTGCAGACATGGGTTACAAGTTTAACTTTGCAAAGTCGCACATTGCAGAGTACACAATGTTGTTCCTGGGCTATGAGCTCAACAATGAAGGTAAAGGTTTAGCTCCTCACTTCCTGGAGAAATGCGCTCAACTGCTCGCTCCGACAACACTGAAAAAATTACAATCTTTACTGGGCTTCTTAAATTTCGGGAGGACATACATTCCAGAATATGCCCAGCGTATCAAGCCTTTGTATGCTTTGATACAACCAACATTTTCCAAATCATGCTGGCTGCCTGAACACTCAGCCATTTTGCAATCCTTGCAGGCTGATCTGCTCGCTTCTAAATTCTTACTGACTCGTGATAACCACACCAACATGGTGATAAGAATCATCCCTGGGACGGTGGGTTTCACGTACCTTACTTTTAAAGAAGGAGACACAGTACCTATTGCTTACAAGTCACATTTGTACACTTCGGCTGAAATGCGATTTTCCACTGTGGAGAAAGTTTTAACGGCTGTGCAGATGGCAATCTTGAAAGAACGTGCCCCGTCACAGGGAAAACGCATGTTGGTTGTTACCCCGTGTCCTGCCTTAGAGGCAGTTACAAAAGCCAGTGTACCTAACTCTAAAGTTTTGCACCCTCGGTGGATTCAATGGGCTGCTTCCTTGACATCTCAGGATGTCACGTTTATTTTTGACGCCACGTTACGGTCGCAGGAGTACTTGCAGTATGAATTCGTTCATCCGCTTCCTTTAGCAATGCGACCTTTGGAGGATTTCCATTGCATCATATACACTGATGGTTCGGCGCAGGTTGCGCATGGCTCTAAACACGCCTACGTTTCCGCGTGCGCCATTGTGGTCGGTGCCATGGTGAACGATGAGTTCAAGTCCCGAGTCGTGCACACACAGACTCTAGGGGACTGCACCGCACAATTGGCGGAGCTTCGTGCCCTTTTACTCGCGTTGGAGTACGCAGATCCTACTGCGACGACTCTTATTGTGAGTGATTCTTACTACTGTGTCCAGTCTTACAATGAAAACTTGTTCGTTTGGATTCAAAATGAATTTCGCGATTCCAAGGGTAGCACAATAAAACATAAGATGATCTGGGTTCGAGTGGCTGAGCTCAAAGAGCTGTTGCCACTCGTGATTGGGATTCATACTCTCGGCCATCAGCGTGTGAGAGTTCACGCTGTAGGTAACTCGCTTGCTGATGAAGCGGCGAAATCAGCGGTATCTACATATTTAGTTGCAGCAGTTACACGGTCCAAAAGTAAGATTGATAATGACATCTTGGCGGCAGTCGCTGCCACTGAGAAGGGAGGTAAACATCCTACGGGGTTCCCTTCGAAGTACACATACCACTTAAGTCCCGATAAGCTTCCTTTTGTGATAATTCCTGAAGTTGGAGAACGGTTGATTCCCAACTCGGATCGCAGAGCTAGCTTGGTTACAGCGGCGCATGAAGGTGTGGCGTCTGCGCATGCGGGCGTCTCGGCCACTGTAGGTCAATTACAACAACGATTCTGGTGGAGGGAATGTACAAACAGACGCGCGACTATGTCCTTCAATGTGACATTTGCCAGCAGATTAAACCTTCGACTGCTGCGCGTCCGCCACAGACTCAGTTGTACTTATCTAATAAACCGTTAGGTTGTGTTTATGTAGATCACTGCGGTCCTTTTTCTTCTGATACTGCGTATAAGTACATCTTAGTAGCAGTTGATTCATGCACATGCTTTGTGTGGGTATGGCCCCATCGCAGCGCTGATTCACGGACTGTCATAAGAGATTTGTGTGTCTTTGTAGGGATTTTTGCCTGTGGTACCTTCCATTCGGATCAGGGTCCGGCTTTCGCCCCTAAGGCGTATAAGGATGCCATGACTTCGATGGGGGTCCAAGTCAAGTTTTCGTCTCCCTACAGACCTGAGGGTAACAGTGTAGTGGAACGAATGAACGGTGACTTAAAGCAATCTTTGACAGCACGAGTTATAGGCACTGGCAGAAACTGGTTGGCCAATCTCAATGGCGTGCAGCGTGCTCTTAATAATCTCCCTAGAAGGTCTCTGGGTGGGCGGACCCCATACGAAATGCTCTTTGGTATCAAGATGTTTGTCCCGGACCTTGACGGTCTAGACGGCGTGGCCACGCCACAACCTTTGACGTAGATGAACATTTCAATGTTTTACAGGATCTACAAAAGACCAGAGACAGTCTTGCAAAGGAACATTTGCCCTCCACATCGGATGATGCGCTGCAGATCCCGGTAGTAGGCTGGCTACCCCAAGTTGGAGAACTGGTTCGAGAGAAGATCGATAACAAGAAAGAATTTGGTCCTTCCTATCGAGCTCCGGTTCCTGTGCTTGGCGTGAAGGGTCCAAGAACAGTCATTTTACCACCGCTTCCAGGTCGTAAAGAAAACAGGTTTATCTCTATTGACAATGTCAAGATACACAGAGTGGCTGATTCTTCTTAGTATGACTCCGGCGGTCTCCTGTCCTTCGATTGTGAGACATTCTGTTTTGGCCACTGCTTCTACTCCTATGCCTGAGGTGGCCCTCGAGATGCCTGCTGTTTCCAGTCCTTTATTAAGTACTTTACCTACTGATCACATTGATGAACTTGATCACACTTACCCAACTGACTTATCAATGCCTGATTTGCAAACACGTTTGGCCACGGAATCAAGATTCTCTTTTGACACTGTTTCACAAACTTCTAAAAAGCCCTCATGTTTTGCACTTTATGCCACATTATTTAAAAAACATTTTTTAATCCCCCCTTGGACATATATTTGGCTGGTACTTTTTTCAGTTTACCTTTTTATGTCAATTGGTTTTGTGTTTTATTTTTTTCGCCTTGTCAATGGACACTATGTCGAGGAAAGAACATGCATTCGGCATCTTAATGGAACTTTGGCCCCCCTTTCCTCGTCACATTCAGCACACCGACTGAAGAGAGACTTGCATTTGTTAACATCACTGCTTGGCCTGTTCTTGATGGGATTGTGTGGGATGCAGTTACGTTTCAGATCCATGGCCTTACTGAAGTGGTTAATGTCCCAAATGTGCTCAGAGTTAACATGGGAGATGTGGTGAAACAAAACATACGTTCTGATGATTGGGATGTCCAGGCCGAAGAAGCATTATTCTCTGATTTGAAATACTATGCTGCCTTTGATGCTGAAGATTTATACTTAGATTCTGCTAATTATGGTGAATTATTTTGCTTCCAACATTTTGGCAACCATTATCTGCATAAAACAAATTCCAAAAGGGATATTGGAAATTACACTCAGCGGGAACATTGCCCAGCCCCTTTACAAGGCAGTTAGAGTACTTTTTTGAAAAAGTACACTTATTTTACAGACTTTAATCGGTCCAATCCCGAGTCTTTTTATTTCAAAATGACACAGAAGTCCATGTCCAAGGTTAGACTTACCGATACCAAATTGTTGTATTCAAAGTCCTTTCTAGACGAATTTGCTGTAGAAGGCTACGAGCTATGGAAGGAAACCATTGACCTTAAATCAGTTTGGGGTTCTAAAAGTTGGCAGGTACAAGGCACTGAGGCTTTGCACCGTGCATGTCTCATCCCAAATCATATGTTATTTTTAAATTCTACCATTTCTCAAACGACATGCTTTGTATTGGCTACTTCTAAAAAATTAAATACACCTTCTGTCCCTGATTTAGAAGAATATTCCGGTTGGAATAATGTTACACAATTTTCCATTAAAGGATTGCAGGCCTTATTACAAAATGCGTCCTTTAACATTTCCAGTTTGGATCCAAAGAGTTGGCTGATGTGGCACAGAAGTTCAGATTCATGCCAACATCGTTTTCTGGGTTTAGCTGATGGGTTTACACATGTCAGGCCTGATCCCCGCTTTGATACTGACCATTCTGTCACAACTTATTCGGTAGGAAAATTATGTCAGGATCGGCTGAAACATTCTACATTGGCTGCGGTTAAACTGCATCTATCCAGGCTCACTGATGATGTAGATTTAAACGATTTCATTAAAGGCCCGGCTAATGGTAGATCTAAAAGAATTATATACGCGATTTACAATGAAATCTGGAAGACTTCACAAATTGAGGCTGCTACACGCCTTAGAGCTATTGATCAAGCTAATTTAGAAAAAGTACTTGCGGTTGTGGATAACAGTATTAACATGCTTTCTTCCCGCATTTACACGTTAAATAACATTGTGTCTTCTGTTGTTGATATTGTGCAAGATGAAGTGTCTGTATTATACCATGGTCAGAATCAATTGCGTTCCATTATGCAGTTTGCGTGGACCCTGCAGACGCTTAAGTCTGGGCGGGTGCCTTGGACTTACATGAACGTGTCCTCTCTCTTTGCCCCTTTCAATTTGACTGACAAACAGCGCACGCTTTCAATGCGGGATGCATCTTTTTCCATGTTACACATTGAGAGATTGGAGTCTTTACCATTCTCTGTTGCTGAAGCAACTGCTGCGATGTGGCTTATCCACGGGTTAATTACATTACCTTTTGTACTGTACAAATTTACAAATTGTATGTGATATATAGCTATTGGGAGATATGAACCACTAGGTAGTTCGTTTCTCTAGGAGGCCTGGTCTCATCCCTTCACTTATCGCTGTCTGAAGGACGAGAAGGAAGTTTTTCTCAAAGGGGAGGAGTGCACAGAAACACCGGATCACTCCTTAATATGTAGACACATCCAATTGCACGGTTCTTGTAACCAGGACCGGCCAAATTTAGCCTGTGTTTTGAAGGGCACTCCAGTTCCCGCAATCGTTCCTACTTTCAAATGGCAGTTATTTACTTTTAAATAACGAAGACTGTTGTGGGTTAATTAGAGGTATCGCTTATGTGGTAACCGTATCAGAACGTGCGGTGTGTTGCAAAAACGTTCTGTATCCTCCTACACATGGGAATTCAGATGTTTCCATCTGGCCGCGTATCCCAACCTTGAAATCAGAGTTCAATGGTATGAGTAGAATAAGAGCCCTTTTGTCTCAAAAAGAGGTGGCCCTGAGTTCGGCTCGAGAAACATTCGTCCTTCACATAGCTAACACGCGCACAGAAGTGCAAGCGCTATTGAATACTGATTTGCCATTGCATTTCAGCGACCTGGTCCATCAAATCTTTAATGCCTCCTCCACTTCTGGCCTGGCATATTTTTTTAAAAATAGTTAGCAGTGGTCTTGGGACTTCTTTTGAGAAAATATTTGGGGTCATCCCTGCTTTCTTCCATTCTATATTTTCAAGCCTGTTTGGAGGCTTTCCAGTTTTGCTGGAGCTGGCGGCAGGCGTTCTGGTGATATTTTGTTTTATTAAAAATGGATGCCCCTCCTGTGTTAGAGGCCGCTCAGCCCCACCTGGCACTGTTTCGCAACCGGATGCTTGAATACTATGGCACACTGCCGCATGCGACTTCAAGCACGGCGTTTGGATTATCTTTTTGCTTTTCCTATTTCACGTGTGTTCAGCCTGTGTTTCATTGCCTGAGCTGCAATTTCGACTGGGCCCTTGATTTGGGTCTCTGAAAGACAGTGTCTCCTGACGTCAATTTTAATCACCTGATGAGTCCCGTAGTTACTCACGAGTTGGTTTGTTCTGGCGAAAGGATTATGGCCTTGGCAGCGATGCATGGACTAATGGGTCAATGGAACGTACTGGCAGCGGCGCAAGATTTCTTGGCACAAAGCTATATTGAGAACCCGCCGAGTTGTCTTTTGATAATGCTAGAGGCTCCGGTGCTGGAGGAGCATATATGTTCTTTCCCACTAATGAATTGGATGGCTGACCGGTTTTCGGATGATGACAGTGATTTCATGCTGGAGGCTGTTGCTGCGTATTTTGCGTATCCAGTCCTGTCCTAAAAAACCTTCGAAACTTTTGGTAATAAACCCGTCATAATTACAGAACTTTGGGACCTTTTGCGTACAGAATTTTTTTGCACACCCGGACCTATTGACTTGAGTGATAGGGAATCATATATTGGCATGGTTGAGAACTTTTTGCATGACTCCTATAAGATCTTTTTCACCAAATTTTGCAAATTGACCTGCCTAGTTATTATTGAACTCTGTTTTCATGCTGTGCCCCTATTCTGGTCTTACAATTCCCACTACATGGCTACATTCCTTATTTTGTCCGTGCTCAGATCATTGGGGGGGGTATCATATAGTTACTGCTTACCTATATACCGTGTTAAGTTAGCATGAGCTTATTAAAATGTTTAAACGCCATTTTTCCTTTTGCTGCTTTTGCACACGACACATAATTGTTATTTTAGCTTTCAACCTAGAAGAGCGTTGTGATTTACATGAGAATAATATGTTATTGCTCTGATATCAGCTTTGTTTGGTAAAATATGTCTGCACAATGAGTGCTGAAGCTTCCAAGGATAACTCGACACAGTGTTGTTGTGAGGTCTGATCTTCGCACCTTTCTAGACATAACATGAATGCAGCTGCTGCCAAAATCTGGCTTTACGCGTGTTTTATATTGCTTTGCTGAGAGCACACGTAACACACTTGATGGTGCTTCGCATGCAGAGAGCTGGTGGAAGATGATGTGATCCTCTGACACTGAGATCTTGAGGTATGGGCCCGCCCTGCTAAAACCCAAAGAGACCTTCATAGATATAATATTATATACTAGTTAGGGAGGGTGAGAATTAGGTGTTGCTTACTCCTATTCATTTCAGCATTTTAGCATGCTGTCACCTTTCGCTTTCTATGGACTAGTAACTATGCTGATAACTTTGTTTCTTATAATATGTTTGCTTGTATTATATAAGATACTGCGTTTGAGAACCCTGCATTAGTAAATAAATATTTCAAATATGCACGTGTCCTCATTTACTCCACGTTCTGGTTTGTAATGATTGTATAGCGAAAGAGTGTTCATGTGTTCCACGATACCCGAGGTATTCTAAGTTCATGTTCTGGTCTATCTAAACATTGGGAGTTTGTTATGACCAATGAGACACTGTAGCTAGCTCGATAAGGGGATTTTGGGTACTAAGGTGAGTTTTGGGCCACCCTAATTCACTGAGGTTCCAAATCTCTATGCACAGTTCTGTAGGAGTACGGAATTCCCGCTACAGAGGTTGTTACAAAAGCAAGTGTTCCATTTGCAAAAGCACTGCATCCACAATGGATAGAATGGGCGAATCCTCTCACTGCAGCAAATGCAGACTACAAATTTGATTCTACATTAAAAACACAAGCAGTCCTGCAGTACAAACAAGAATATCTTCCCCCGAATTAAATAATGCCTCTAGAGCAGTATGAATACATCATCTACACGGACAGATCTGCACAGCCTGCCATAGGAAGTAAACATACAGTGCAGCATGTGTGATTGTGAAGGGACGTATGTGGGATGGCAAGCTGCATCCTAGCAATACACAGATGCAGTCTCTTGGAGATTGCACGGCACAGCAGGCAGAACTGAAAGCCCTGATACTGGCACTAGAAAAATACAGATCGGGAATTCCCCACACTCATTGTGTGCAATTTGTTTTACTGTGTTTAGTCATACAATGAATATCTCCACTATTTGGGTCAGAATGGGTTTAGAGATTCCAAAGGTTACACAATAAAGCACAAGTTGCTGTGGGAACAAGTGGCAGAGCTGAAAAAAGGCTTGCCACAGGCTCATGCAATTCACACATTGAGTCATCAAACTGTAGGCGTACACGTTGAAGGTAATTCACTGGCTAATAAAGCCGCCAAGGAGATTTTTTTCACTACGAGGACATGTAAAACTGAAACATACATGTCATACTTTTTAAATACACTGCCCTCTGGACGGTTCAGGGTTTACCCAAGGGGTTAGTTATATGTACTAAAAAGGAAGGTTTGAGCCTGGCAATAGGTCAACTTGCCAGGTCAACATGGCAGTTTAAAACTGCACACACAGGCAGTGCAATGGCAGGCCTGAAACATGTTTAAAAAGACTACTTAAATGGGTGGCACAATCAGTGCCGCAGGCCCCCTAGTATCATTTAATGTACAGGCCCTGGGCACATGTTCATTACTAGGGACTTGTAAGTAAATTAAATATGCAAATTGTGCATAAGTCAATGGTACCACCTTTTAGGGAGAGAGCACATGCACTTTAGCACTGGTTAGCAGTGGTAAAGTGGCCAGATTTCAAGAGCCAAGAAAAAATAATTCATTAAGGAAGGCATAAGGTTTGGGGATGACCAACAGAAAGGACCATTTCCAAAAGAGACTACATATTATGATAGTTAGTTAAAGCTAATAAAATAAAGTGCCATAACAAAAGAGCAAAAACCCACGTGTTTGCTGCATGGTTAACATTTGTGTTGCTACAAACATTTGCTAATCCAAGCTACAATATACTCAGGGGATATTTTGCATGTTCTCCTGATTTTGGACTTGTTTGATAATATTGATGAGAGAAGGAACTACAACATGGCTATTTCAATTTTCTGGTTAGCTGTTGATATTCACACTCAGATTATTGCTATGCAGTCCTAAAGTTACAGGTCTTTGCCATACTGGGGAGTCTTGATTGCATTAGTGAAGAACATTAACATACCGATTACACTTCAGAGATGATTAAATGGATCCACCTGGGCCAATGCAGGTGAACAGTAGCTTTTGATATCCTAAAGAGCCCATTTGCACACATGACAAAATAATTGGCCAAGAGGTTAATAGAATAAGGTACTTAGCTTAAGTAAGTCTCTTTTTTTAGTAGAGACCATATAAAAGCAGAGTCAACTTCTGAATATTTCCGTAGGAGTCAGACTGGATCCGGAAAAGATTAAGTAGTAACCCCTATGCGGTGGTGGCTCCGCAACGATGACGTTCTGCACCGGAAGTGACATTTGCAGGCCTACATTGGTGCCACCCATGCAAACTGACATCAGTTTGAATATAATATAATCACCTCAAACTAAATGCTCTGAAAACTGAGTTCCTACTCATCTCACCCCCGGCGAAAATTTCCACCACCCAAACCTGGCTCAATAACCTAACAGCACTCAATGTCCAACCTACCATCGTGGATTCGGCGAAATCCCTAGGCATCACACTCGACGCCAAGCTCAACATGCAGCAGCACGTTAGCAAAGCCACAAAAGGAGCTAATTTCCAAATCAACACACTGAGGAAAATTAAACCTTTCCTCCCTGCCGAAGACTTCCAAACTGCTGTACAAGCTTTAGTCATCCCTCGAATAGACTACGGAATTGTGGCCCTCAGCGGACTCCCGCTATCCACAACAGCACCCCTAAGAGCCTCCCTGAACGCTGCCGCGAGACTCATTACTTGCTCAAGAAAACACTCGCATATATCCCCAGACTTAAAGTCTCTAAAATGGCTGCCTTTTGAAGCCAGAATACAGCTAAAAATTGCAGTTATGGCACACGCGGCCGTGCACCACAATGTACCCAACTACCTCGCTCAAAAGTTGTCTATATCAGGAGGTTCGAGATCCAATAGAAGTACAAAAAATCTACTCCTGAAACCTCGCAGATTCCGGAAAGAGAAAACATACAAGCGCTCCTTCTCAGGAATGGCACCCAGGATCTGGAATGCGCTCCCTCCTGAAACCAGGCTTATCTCCTCCACTGCACTCTTCAAGAAAGAGGTGAAAACCATCCTTCTGGCCAAGATCTCCTGAACCTTATAGGTGCTGGATCAGAGACTCTGCATTGCCCTGTATCACTGCACACCTTGTCCTTCGGCAATATACCTCTACTTGATGGGGGTCACTATTACGCTACTCTCTTAATACCGACCAATATACGATACACTTTGGTTTACTGATTCACTCTCCCGACGCCCCCACTCAGTGTTCTCTCTACACTAAGACATTGGTATAAGCCATCCACACACCCAAGGTGTACCTGAACACCTCTGTAGTGGGATCAATGACTGGTGCAGTCTTATATTACTTGTTTACCTGTTTGTATATTGATATGTATTATGTATGTTATTATTATCCTACCACGTCAGTGACTATTACACTGCTTCCATTATCTCTGTTCATTCCTATTGCCCCTACCCTGTCTATGTGAAGCGCTCTGATATCTGTAAGGATCTTGTTCGCGCTATATAAAACTTTGAATAAATAAATAAATAAATAGTTACTTTCTGACTCGTCCGCACCTGCAGAACCAAGACACGATTGGTTGCAACCAATGTACAGAAATATAACTTGGGACTTTTTTAGGTGGAAAAGAATCCCGTTCACAGGAAGAGAGGTTCAGTGGGGAATCTGCAGTTAGATAGTCTCTACCTGAAAGAGTGTCACCAAAAGTGAATAACTTGTTCTTCTCAGAGGCTTCGGACTGCAGATTCCCTAGCAAATAGATACTAAAGCAGGTGGTTGGTCTGTGAGCATGCTCAAATCAAAAAATCCTGTAGGATCCAGCGCACGAGCCTTACAGAGGCTGCTTTTTAGTCCAATATGTAGAAGATTTTAATGCAGTACACGCACGATCCAGTGAGACTGTCCTCCTTTGCACTACCTTGCCTTTCTTTGCCCCAGTGAATCCAATAAAAAGCTGATCATCCACCCTGTGTTCTCTGGTATGACTGATGTAAAACCAGATAACCCTTTTTAGATGTAGCCAATTTAATCTTTCTTCCTCCTTACAGGGGTGAGGCAAACAAAGAATGTCAGGAGAGTAATGGTTTGCCCGATAAAATAGAAGTCACCAACTTTGGCAACAAGCTATTGGTATTGTAAATGTCAATTTTGTTATTTATGTGTTGGTTTTGAAAATAGCGAAATTAATAGCTTTGTCATTTACAATGCCAATAGTTTTAACTTTCGCAAATGTGACACCTATAGCATTTGTAATGCAATATGTGTTGTATTTACGAGACTTAGATGTATTGATATTACAAATAACAATGGCTTTTATTTTTGTTTAAATAATTAATACTTAAAAGTTATTGTAATTTATAATGGCAATAGCTTAAACTTTTGTAAATAACTTCTGGGAAGATAATGTTCAGTGTATTTTATTGTGATGAAAATCCAAGAACAGCAGTGAAATATTAACATCTTTTTGTGACATTTGAAATAAAGCTTGAAACATTGAGAGAACATATTAGAACCAGTTGTTGTTGTTGTTGAATGTTGCACAGAGTGATGCTGTGGCCTTCAGTGGTGCTGAGTGATGCTGTGGCCTTCAGTGGTGCTGAGTGATGCTGTGGCCTTCAGTGGTGCTGAGTGATGCTGTGGCCTTCAGTGGTGCTGAGTGATGCTGTGGCCTTCAGTGGTGCTGAGTGATGCTGTGGCCTTCAGTGGTGCTGAGTGATGCTGTGGCCTTCAGTGGTGCTGAGTGGTGCTGTGTGGCGTTGAGTGGTGCTGTGTGGCGTTGAGTGGTGCTGTGTGGCGTTGAGTGGTGCTGTGTGGCGTTGAGTGGTGCTGTGTGGCGTTGAGTGGTGCTGTGTGGCGTTGAGTGGTGCTGTGTGGCGTTGAGTGGTGCTGTGTGGCGTTGAGTGGTGCTGTGTGGCGTTGAGTGGTGCTGTGTGGCGTTGAGTGGTGCTGTGTGGCGTTGAGTGGTGCTGTGTGGCGTTGAGTGGTGCTGTGTGGCGTTGAGTGGTGCTGTGTGGCGTTGAGTGGTGCTGTGTGGCGTTGAGTGGTGCTGTGTGGCGTTGAGTGGTGCTGTGTGGCGTTGAGTGGTGCTGTGTGGCGTTGAGTGGTGCTGTGTGGCGTTGAGTGGTGCTGTGTGGCGTTGTGTGGCGTTGAGTGGCGCTGTGTGGCGTTGAGTGGCGCTGTGTGGCGTTGAGTGGCGCTGTGTGGCGTTGAGTGGCGCTGTGTGGCGTTGAGTGGCGCTGTGTGGCGTTGAGTGGTGCTGTGTGGCGTTGAGTGGTGCTGTGTGGCGTTGAGTGGTGCTGTGTGGCGTTGAGTGGTGCTGTGTGGCGTTGAGTGGTGCTGTGGCGTTGAGTGGTGCTGAGTGATGCTGTGGTGCTGAGTGATGCTGTGGTGCTGCTGAGTGATGCTGTGGTGCTGCTGAGTGATGCTGTGGTGCTGCTGAGTGATGCTGTGGTGCTGCTGAGTGATGCTGTGGTGCTGCTGAGTGATGCTGTGGTGCTGCTGAGTGATGCTGTGGTGGTGCTGAGTGATGCTGTGGTGGTGCTGAGTGATGCTGTGGTGGTGCTGAGTGATGCTGTGGTGGTGCTGAGTGATGCTGTGGTGGTGCTGAGTGATGCTGTGGTGGTGCTGAGTGATGCTGTGGTGGTGCTGAGTGATGCTGTGGTGGTGCTGAGTGATGCTGTGGTGGTGCTGAGTGGGAGATGGGGAGAGGGAGAAAAAGGAGAGCAGGGAGGGGGAGAGGGTAAAGAGAGAGAGAGGAGAGAGAGGCAGAGACGGGGAGAGAGGAGAGGGAAGAGAGGGAAAGGGAGAGAGGGAAGTGAGGGAAAGGGAGAGAGGGAAAGGGAGAGAGGGTAGAGGGAGAGAAAGAAGAGAGGGGAAGGACGATAGCGAAGGACGGAGGGGAGGGAGAGGGGAGGGAGAGAGAGAGGAGAGCAGGCAGAGGGGGAGATGGGGAGAGGGAGAAAAAGGAGAGCAGGGGGAAGGTAAAGAGGGAGAGAGGAGAGAGAGGGGGAGAGGAGAGAGAGAGGGAGAGGGTGAGAGAGGAGAGAGGAGAGAGGAGAGAGGGAAGTGAGGGAAGTGAGGGAAAGGGAGAGAGGTAGACGGAGAGTGGGGGGATGGATGGATGGATGGAGTGGGGGGTGGTATGGATAGGAGGTATGGATAACCTAAGTGAGCATCATCCACGGCCAGAGTCAGTACAATCATCCATAGTGATATTAAATATACTCATATGAAACGAGGGAAGGGTGGGGAGCCCCAGCAAGGAGCCCGGAGAGGGCAGGAAAACTAATGGAGGAACGGGATGGCAGAGCTACAGAGGAAGGGCAGATAAGGGAGAGTAAGAAAAACAAATATAGTCAGAACTAGTTCATGACTGCTGACATCTGTGAATGTTCAGCTCATGAGTTTGAATTCTGCAAGTACTTCGAGGTTGTTAACTTCTGTGATAGAAGAACACCTTCACGAGAGTACACCTTCTGGGCAACGGAGTGCTGCCCTATATAAAGTTCATTTTAAAGAACGAGAGCTATGGAAATCCAGCCCCGGCAGTGAGCAATGCATGCCCACGGGCATTTCACATGTTAGTTACATCCTTGATTTTAAACTACACCACAAAATCTTAGTATGTCACCTCTTCAAAGAACATATTACACTGCCAGAGCGCTTTGGCTTGGAGGAGGAATACCAATGTAGGTGGCATCTCTAATGGAGACCAAAGCTGTGTAAATCTTCCCTACGAATGCCACAGTGACGCGACTGCTTCTACGCTGTCAAGCCTGCGATTTTCAGTGTTAAATGGGTGCGTATGAAATGGCCGGGGTGGGGCACTCAAACTATTTCATATCAGTTGTTTATTTCAAATATTCTCCAGAAATTGTAACACACTTCTGAACTTAATTGAAAGAGAAACTCGCACAATTAATCTCTGTAGAGGGCGGCTGAAAAGAATAACACATTTCTCCCTAAGCTCGATCAAACTGTATTAGGTGCCATCCAGAGTCATGGAGGAGGGAGGGAGGGAGGAAACAGAACGGACAGCGGGGTAGGGGGAAGGAAGGGCTGTTGAGCACAAGGGAGCAACAACAGACAAAGGGGCGTATGAGGGCGCACCAACAAGGGGGATGGGGATGGGGTGGATAAACCAGCACCTGGGCACCGGAGGAGGGCAGGGAGAGTGCAATGAAAACAAGCTAAGTTTGTGATAAGCATCACTGGCCGCCTGGAATGCCCATGTGTGAAGAGGGTTCCAGCTGCTGCTTTAACAGCAACTCACCTTTCCAGCCCGGGCCAGTTTGATATGTCCAGGTCGGGGACCTTACTTTTCTATTGTTCATGGTGACACAGTCCCCCTGCCTACAAAGGCAAGCACACAGGCCCTCTAAAAGTATTCGTAATAAAGCAGCTTCAGGAGGTACGCAACTATACCGATGAATACCCCTGGAACTAATGAACTAAATAAAAACGTCCCCCTGAGCACAGCAGGAATGTCACGAGTTGCAATGTCAAGAGATTGTTTCATAAGTTTAATCCAAAATTTAGGCAAGGATCTTCAAGTGGATTGACAAAGGTTTTTTATTCTTTGTTTGATGGGACGATATTCATTTCATCATATCATCACTCCATAGAGCCAACTTAAATGCATATCAGCATACATTTCCACTTCGCCCAATGCATTTTGTGCAGTGCTTGCCCTTCGTCAGGGGAATTCTATACAAAAATAAGGCAAAGAAATCATGAGTAACCAACCGACATTGGTGTACCTGCACCTTCACCCAGGTGAACTCGGACGGTGTAACGAAATAATAATAGACAAGGCACTGAACCGTGCTAACTCTCAGGGGAGGAGGGTCAAATCGGGCGTCCATAAATTGCCATGCACACAAATTTACTAAAAGTGTGTACTGACTATTAGAACGAAAATGATGGACGTACACAAGTCGCAAGTGTGTCAACCAAATAAATGAATAAAAATGTATAAGTAAACGCGGGTGCACCATTGTTGAGAGCACTATAAGAGCTCAAAAATTGTTGCCTCACATGTTATTGTAAGGAAAAAATACTGGCTGTATCATGTGTGACAAACATGCTAAAATCGCAGTATTTAAACCAACTCAATGACTAGTAAGTGAACGCGGGTGCATCCTAGTTATGAGCTTGTAACAATTTAACAAACAAACGAAATAAGGTGACAAGAGGGCCCAAAACATGCTAAGTCAAGGCTGATGGTAAGTTAACTTACTTCAACGAAGTGGCAGTGACTCGAGGCTGGTGCTGGTGTTCGAACAACGGTGCAGTGCACGGGACCCTTGATTATGTACTGGTGCAGAGGTAGGAGATGTACTACGTGTTCAAAGAGTAATGATATAAAGGGTGCAAGCGCCATGTTGGACGAGTGCAAGTGTGCCGATAACCAAATAACATAAACAAGTGGAATGGTGCCAATAATTAAACTATCATAGGGCGCAATGCAAATAAAGTCAAAGTACACAAACAAACATTACATACTCCACAAGCCGGTTAGAACAACGCCACACTTAATGTGTTAACGCTATTAAATTGTTCTGTTATTCACCACATTTTTACCAATACTGCAATCTTGTGTCCCTTGGCTGTATTTTTTCGGCTGAAGCGATTACTGATACCGTGTAGCTTATGGATTCATGTCCTCTGGAGAGCTACACTATAATTGTGCTGTAGCATATGCGTCACATCCTAAGTCTAAAAAGAAAGATCAAAGATGCAAGGATACGGGAGTGGGTGGGAGCTGTGCAAGCCAAGCATTGAGAGCGAGAGAGGACGAGCGAGTCACGGCCACCAGGCCGTGAAGTGTGAAGCAGTGGGCGGGGAAGCAGATCCCTTTGAAGCTGCTGGGCCGAAATGAGAGTCACAGCCTGGCGGCCTTGAAGTGTGAACCAGTGGGCGGGGAGGCAGGAGCAAATGGTAAGGGGAGCCTTAGAAGAGCAAGGCAGGGGGATAGAAGCGCGGTCACGAGCACGTGCACTTCTACAAATCCGCATCGTGAAGTCAGCAAATGGTAAGGGGAGCCTTTGAAGAGCAAGGCAGGGGGATAGAAGCGCGTTCACGAGCACGTGCACTTCTACAAATCCGGATCGTAAAAAGTCAGCTTTGTGGTTTGGCTGCAATAGGTCTCTCTGCGAGACCTAAAAAGGAGGCAGGTGTCCCAAGAACCAACTTGTCTGGGTAGAAAGTTGTATAAGGAGGGTTAATAGACAGCTGCGGCCTAAGCCGGTAAGGGTGGTGGTTCCGGGTTGGGGGAATTTCAAAAGACGATGACAAGGGCAAATTAATGATTTATTTAATTTTCCCTCATGGTCATCTGTCGACCACAAGCCCGCCGCCCTTACCTGCACGGGCCGCTGCTGTTAATAGAGGGCCTGTAACTTTCTCACCCTGGTTTTCATGCCATGTCCAGGTGCCTCCTAGCACAGGGTCCACAACCCCACTCTCTCCTGCTTGTTGCAATATCACATGGTGGTTATTTTGAAGGCTTTCAATAGTAGAAAATGTATCACAGTTAAGCCTCTGCCAGGCACCAAAGGGCTCTCCCAAATTGCCATCCACCACAAAAGTGAGGCATCGGTAATCACTGTTCGCTCTAGGAAGGTAGGGGAAAGGGGTCTGCATGTGACCCAATCGTGGTCCAGTAGCCACCACGGCAAATATTTTGCAGTCTACTCTGAAATCTGGATTTTAAATGAGATTCCCCTAGTGCTGTGCCCACTGTGTTTTCAAATCAAACTGCAGAGCCTTCACATGCTATCTGGGGTGACAGACTGGTGGCCTCCTGAATCCCGCTAATCAGAGCAGCCACAGAGTCATCACTGAAATACAGGACCAAGGCTGAAACATCAGGATCCTAACCCGAATGTCCTAGGCTCTTCGCTCCTGTGGGGGGTGAGGTATGCGCTGTGTCACGAATGGCTCAGATGAAAGGGAGCATCTGTGAAGGAATCGGGCAGGACATCCGCACATTAATAGTGAACCCCAAAAATGTTAGAAGGTTCGCTGTAGTCTGGATGTGGGTAACAAATACCTGGGGACAGCCGGCCTTCAGCAGCGAGTTATCAAGGTTGGAGAAGACTGCAGCGTCCGACCTCTGAAGGCGAGCAGCAACCACCGCCATCTCTATTGTGAACACAAAAGAGGCGCTGAGGAGGTTAAAGGGAAACACAGCGACCAGGAAATGCACCTACCATGAATTGCTGGTAATGCCTGTGGGCCTGCAGGACGCAGATGTGAAAATAAGTGTTGTATAGGTCCTGGGTTACGATCCAGTTTTCAGGGTCCAGGGTAGATAATACGTGGGCCAAGGTGAGTATCTTGATATTTCCCTCCGGGAAATGGCATTGAGAGGGCAAAGGTCTTAAACAGGGACCTTTTGACACCAGAAAGTAGTCGGAATGGCACCCACAACCTACTTCTGGTGATGGTACCCTCATTATGGCTTCTTTGACCGAAAGAGCCTTCATTTCCTACCGGAAAAGAAATAACGGCGCCGTTTTAATAATTGTGGAAACGCCAGCAGAGGTTTCGAGAAGTGGTAATGATTCACCGCACCGGATGATATGCAACACGCACTTGTCTGAGGTAATGGCCTGCCATCCTGACAAAGTGCTGGATCCTGCCTCCTGCATGGTAGCTGTGTGTCTCCAAGGACACGCTAAGAACGCTTAGGGGCCATGGCAGCTGGAAGGGTAGCTGACTGGGACATATTCTTTCTTTGATGTCCATGAGACCTGTTGGTAGCCTGGTCATGAAAGGGCTGATGAGATTGCTAAGTCGGTTTCAGCTGTTGCCGATGTGGAATGCCCCTACCATAGCCACAGGTGGGAGTGAAACTGAGTGTGGTTGGCGTGGCAGTGCAAACGGGCAAAAGGAACTTCTTTAAAGCACACCAGAGCTGAATCTGCCATATACCTAAACACACAGCATGTTCATCAAACTAGCCTAACATCTCCCGAAAAGACAGTGGCCATACCCAAGCATGCTCATGGATGGCCACATTGATGCCAGTGGCTCTGCCCACAGAGTCAATGGAATGAACCTGGCAACAAATCATGAACTTGGCTGCATCACGCCCATCATGTCCCCCAAAAGATGGCATGAGCCTCCTTTGGGATGACTGGCAAACCCTCGGTACGCGGGTGCAATAAGCAGTGTGTGTAAAACACCCTGGGAGGAAACGAATGAATGAATGAATGAATGAAAGGGGTTTTATAGAGCGCAAATCTACCCGAAGGCCTCGTAGCGCTAAAATTGCTTACTTCTGGGGAGACTTACTGAATTATGTGGAAAAAAGAAAAGTTTTAAGGGATTTACGGAATTTTAACAGATTGGGCTCATTACGGAGGGCAGGAGGTAAGGAGTTCCAGGTAGTGGCAGCATTAAGGGAGAAGGAGCGTCCGCCCCACCTGGCTCGTTTAATTTTCCGCGCTGTTGCCAGAAAAGCAGTGCTTGACCGCAAAGATCTATGGGGGTGGTAGGGAGTGGCCAAGGCGCAGATCATGGCGGGAGCATTTTTCCTCATGGCCTTATGCATGATGCACATTGCTTTGAACTTAACTCTGGCTTGAATGGGCAGCCAGTGTAAGTTTCTCAGAGCCATGGTGCCTGAGTGGCTACGGGAAAGGCCCAGCAGCAGACGCGCGGCAGCGTTCTGGGTGACCTGTAATGTTTTAAGTGTGCTACTCGGTGCACCCAGATAAAGGGCGTTCCCGTAGTCCAGGCGAGACAGGATAATGGCCTGGACCAGTGTCCTGCGAGCCTGGAAGGGGAGGAGAGGCAGGACTTTCCGCAGCATGCGCATCAGTCCGAAGCAGGTGGCGGAGAGTGTGGTGGCTTGATGGGTAAAAGTAAGGGTGTTATCTAGCCACATGCCCAAGCTTTTAATTTGCTTTTTTGGTTCAGGGGGAGAACCCATGCAAGGTGGCCAAGGTAGGATGGGGCTGGGGAGGGCTGAGTTTCCCAGAAACATAAGTTCTGTTTTATCCCCATTTAATTTGAGATGGGAGGAAGCCATCCAGTTTGTGACCGCTATCAGACAGCTATTCAAGTTCGAAAAAGTGTGGTCTGGCTGATTCAAAGCTAGCACCAGCTGAGTGTCGTCAGCGTAGGTCACAATGTCAAAGCCAAATGGACGGACGATTTCTGCCAGAGGTTGCATGTAAACATTAAAAAGCGTTGGGCTCAGGGAGGAGCCCTGAGGCACGCCTTGGTTGAGAGGCCAGGTTTTTGAGTGGACTTCACCCTCTACCACCTGGAATGTGCGATTTTCCAGGAAGGATTGAAGCCATAGAATGGCGTTGCCCGTTACTCCAAGGAGCTTTAAACGGGAGAGAAGGATGTTCCTACACTGTAATGCGACACTTAGATGAGAAAACTTTCTTCCAAAAGGTCTTAATACCGCAGAATGGATTCACGGTCCGGAGGAGTAGTGAGAAATGCATTTGGGTTCACCTTACTGGCTAAATCCTGCACCACCAAGCTCTGAGGTGAAGGATGCTGGGTCAGAAAAGCAGGACCCCCAGATGCAGGGTGGTGACGATGAGCCATCTGGCGGTAGACCGGGGTCCCTGAACAGGGCTTAGCCCAATGTCCTAAGAGGGTGCCTGTGAGGGCCTTATTAAAGAGAAGTTGGAGCTCAGAACTAGTCAGACCCAGTTGAAGCATCTTAGTCAATACTTTAGTTTTAACCTCCTGAGAGGGGACCTCTAGATCTAAGACTTCAGCAGCTCCATGGAAAATGTAGCACTCTTCAGAGGTCAGACCTACAGACTAGAGCAATCTAGTGTCTGGAGAAGTGTGCAGTACACCGGTATCTTGGAGATACTCATGTCAGTTATCCTCATGGTAAGCCTGAGCAAAATCACCAGTATCGTACAGGCTATTATCGAAATCTGTCCCAAAAATGTCATGTATAAGAGGTATTCCTTTAGGAAAGGGCATAGTGTCTCTCTCAGAAGGATTTATGTGTGTACCGTAATAAGCAGCGTCAAGCGATGCCTCAATCCAGGTCGGTACGGTGCCATCTAAGAGTCGGACAGCATTATGGGTTGGGTGGTGTCATTCAGCGGCTGTGGATCACGCTCTGCCGTGAGGCGTGGCACCGAGATGGTGTTCAGCACCGAAGCCAGAACGGATCCAGGAAGAGATCGAGGGCCCAAATGGTGTTGGGTGAGGTCCCACCAGCAGAAGATCATATGGGAGACCTCTAGACGTGTCAGATGAAGCCAAAGCAGTGCAAAAAATGCATAGCCTCACCTTCTAGAATGCTTGAATTTGTTGAACAATTGTCCTGGACCAAAAAAATCTAAAATATTGTGCTGGCACGGGGTTGGGTTAGGAATAGGCACAATGACACCCTTATATAGCACAGCACAAGCATGACTAAACAACATTTCTAAACTGACAAGCTTTTGCCTCTTTTCCTAAATGATAACAATCATTGGCAAAACCAACGTGTCTGTTCACATCTGTGATATACCGTAGACAGCTGAAGTGGTCTGTATTCAGATACTGAAAAAGATCTTGTTGCAGAATATCCACCGATACACAAAGCCTCACAACAGTACACAATTACTTAGCCATTCTTCCACCCTTGGTTTAAACTTAATGGTGATCTCCTTACCAAATCTGTGTAAAGTTAGTAACTACATGTAAAACAAATCTTTCAACATCTTCCATAACAAAAAAGCAATACATAATTTGCCTTCCATTATACTCTTGCATCCTGCTTAATGCCTAACATGACATGGGCATAATTCTATTTTCACCTGAAATCTATTCTTGGAGAATGGTGTGGCTATAAATGGAGGTTGGGCTTTCCTCCTGCCGAAAAGTTGACTTGGGTGCTCATTTGATCAAAATATAGTTAGAGAAATTGTATAGCTAGCCTAGCCTAGCCTGCAACAACGTGCAGCTTCTGCTAATCCTAAAGGTAGCTCATTTGTTCGGATGCAAACCTATTGCACTTAAACTGTAGCATGCCAGCCGGGCCCTGGAATTAGAGCAGGCTATTACGGGGATGAAAAAGCCTAGGCTCCAAATGGTACTCTATAACTACACTGACCTCTTTACAAATCTCATGAAAATTACACCCACCGTGCTGAATTAAATCAAATCACTCAAGTCGCATGAATGGCAAACAGAGGGCTACAAGTTATTGAAGCTTGTGACTATTTGCACTTTGTCACTTTTAAGTGGCACATGGAAAATATACTAAACAAAAAAAAAAACACAAAAACAGACAAAAATAAAGTAACATTGTTTCAGACCACATGCATACAAAACATTGCTACACTCCGATCAAAGAACCCACCTGTTACATCTAATCCAATTTCTAGATGGGTTCACTGCCACACGTAGGACCACTCAGCATCGAAGTCTCATATTCAGCATCCACACCAAAAAGGCACTGGAAGAGCCTCAACTTGTCAGCACTTACCAACACCATTTGACACTAATTGTTAATGCCTATCACTGGCAGTCTAGGACTGAATAATCACAACTTACTATTTTACACCATGTAACTGCTTGCATGGGCCAACACTCCTCAAAACTTCCAGTCGATCACTTCCGCCTTGCTTACTGGTGAACCAACCAAACTAGTCATCCTGACCATTACCGATGCCTGCCCAGTCCTCAAATACTCAGAGTTATCTAGCCCAGAAACTTGTACTCTTGTGGCAGTAGATCATCCAGAAGCTCCAGGAATCTTCTTCTGAAACTGCAAAGATTTAACAAGAAGAAAATTTACAACCAGACCTTCTCAGGAATGGCCCCTAGAATCTGGAATGCTTTGTCCCCAGAAATAAGACTGAACCATCCACTGCTTCTTTCAAAAGAGAAGTGAAATCGATTCTCATGGCCAAATGTACCTGATCTACTCACCTCTCAGTAGATTTTATTCGCTAGTTTTATTCTCGATCACTATGTATAGGTATCACTTATATTTTTCTGATGTTTAGTATTTGTTTCTTACATCTGCCCTGTAAAGCGCTCCGACACCCACAAGGGTTTGGTCCGCGCTATATAAACCTTCAAAATAAAAAATAAAAATCGATCAAATAAACCTTGAGATTTATCCCTCTATATTTTCCCAATTTTCTTTTTAGGTCGAGCTGGAGAAAGCATGCGAAGCATGCTGGAGTCCAGCTCGACAACTATAGCCGCCCGTCTCCTGGGAATCTGAGACAGGGGCCGGGCACGAGCGTCTACTTCACCTCGTGGGCGCGCACGCCCAGCCCGGCGCCGTGCACATCCCCTGCCTCAGATTCCCTGAGGCGCGCAAACACAGACATACACACACGCAGGCAGGCACACATGCACACACACGCAGGTGAACACACATACACACACGCAGGCGCGCACACATGCACACACACGCAGGCGCGCGCGCACACACACGCAGGCACACACACACACACACACACACACACACACGCACGCACACGCACACACGCACGCACACGCACACGCACACACACGCGCGCGCACACACACACACGCATGCTCCTCACCGCTGCTGTTGGGGGACAGTCGCCGGGTCCTCGGCTCCCGATGGATGGGCGGGCGGGGGCGACGTGGCCAGAGGCTCCAGACCAGGGACAGGCTGAAAAGTGCTCCGGCGGGACCTGCGGTGTGCTGCGGGGACGGCGGCTGCGGTGCACTGGCGGAGCAGGATGGAGGTTGCGCAGGATTCGTAGTCCCTGCCCTTCGGCCGCCTCCGAGACTCCGCCCTCCTAGCGCGCCATTGGCAGCTACTCCGGTGTTGGTGATGTCACCGATCCTGTGTAGCTGAGACGGCCGGGCGGTGAAGTAATGCACTGCTTCTATCGTGCTAATGATGCGACCGGGAGATTGTGCACATGAGAGAGAGCGTGCATACAACACACCTTCATCAGGCATACCGGTGGGGCCTGCGAGATGGGATACCCTAGCACCCTTGAGTCCAGTAATATAGTCTTTGTTACAAAGACTGGTTCAACGCCTTTACGTTCTAACGATGTGCCTAAGATCACACAGCAAGTTTAGGGTTACAAGCAGTAGAGCTAGGACTTGGCTCGTTCGGTTAGTTTACATATAATAACCGCTGGGCCACATTTTCAGAAGTTGGAAATAACATACGATCCAGCAGTAAACGGCATGGCATCTAGCACCAATCACCAGATTTGCGCCTGTTTTGAAGAGCTGCTGTTCCTTGGCAAAGAGCGGAACCAAAGCGTTAAAGAATGTGCCCAGTATCACACAGTGTGCGAAACACCATGCCGGGATTAAAGCTCAAGTTTCCCAATTCATCTGTCAAACAGTCACTATCCGGCGTCTGCTTCCAGTGCCTACAGAGCACCTAGTGAATTAGCAGTTTTACACCAGGCTCAGCACGTCCAATAAACCCTGCCCATCTCTTATATGTGCACTGTCGCCAGATAATCCACCATCTGTCTGCAGACTGCTCTAAGTTTAAGGAAGCCGACTATGTTACTGTAAATAAGTTCCTTATACTATAATATGAACTCTTCATACAGCCGAAAATTAACCTATTTTTCTCTCGAAGCTCAAAGCTCTAACTGGTTAATGCCCTGCGAGGAAGAATTAACTAATTACCTTGACGTTAGGACCCCTCCACTCCAAGTTGAAAAAGAGAACGCATAACATGGGGAAGGGCCATTAACAGTGGTTAATACCCCACAGAATGTGAGCAACGAGGCCATCAATGCCCGCCCCTACTCTCGCCCAAACACAGATGTAGAAACAGGGAAACTGACCCATCCGCTCTATATCCGACCTGTATGCTTTGCTTTCATAGAACAAACAAAAGTAGTGAGCGCTAGCATCCCGACGGTCCTGACCAATCACAGCCTTCAGTTCAGCGGCCGTGCCGAGGGTGTTGGTACCTACATCAATGCTTCTCGTTTCATCACCCTTTAAATAAAGAAAGACTAAGTTATCTGTGCGTGCTGATTATCATTACTAACCAGCCCACTGGTACTCCTCTCATCATCCTGTAACTATAGCCACACGGAATCTACTCAAAGTGCTCAGGAGCACTGCTACACAACTCACTGGGACTCGTTTTAGCAACAGGTAAATTAGAAATAGCGAGTCTATTCAACATGCTGATGACCGTTGTTAGCCAGCTCAATGGTCCTCATTTCATCAACCCGTAAATAAAGATTGAACCGGTTCACCGTGCCGATGAGCTTTAAAACCCGGCTCAATGGCCCTCATTTCATCAACACTTAAATAAAGATTGAACCAGTTCAGCGTGCTGATGCTCATCATTAGCCAGCTCAATGGTACTCATTTCATTAACACTTAAATAAAGATTGAGCCGGTTCAGTGTGCTGACGGGAGTTACTAGCCAAATGAATGGCTCTCATTTCCAGAGCTGCCAGCTTGGAACTGCGGAACGAGGCTGGGGTCCCCATTTCGCCTCATGATCCCGTGATTCTGGGCAAATTATTTAATCTCATTCTGCCCAAAAACGTGTAACAGAATCTGGTTCTCATATAAAGCGCGCTAATGCCATTGTGCAAAGTTTAAGCTATATAAAACTGCAGAAAAACATAATAATAATATTAATTAAAAGCAAAGAAAGAAAGGTTGAGCCAATTTGCAGTGCTGATGGGAAGTACCCTCCTCCTCAGTGGTACTCCTTTTATCAACCATAAATAAAGAAAGGCTGAGTTCAGTTCATGCAGATGGTGGACATTTGTACCCAGCTCTGTGTTATAAGTTGCAGGGAGGCTAGCCTGTAGCCTCCAGGTCACGCGCTGCTCTCCTCAGTGGGAGCTCGGCACACCGAGCTTCTTACTGGCGCAACTACACCTGTTCATGAACACCAAAATACTGGGGGCTTATTTACAAGCCCCTTGCGCTGCCGGTACATCATTTTTTTCTTTTTTGTGTGTGGTTAGAGGTGGGGTGCTTGGTGCAGGACAGATTGTCTCTTAAGGAAATCTCGCCAGGAAGCTCTGCCCCCCCTCCCTCTTCACACAGTGACATTTTACATACAGGTTAGCAGGTCTAAGATCTGTATGAAATGTGCCATTAGTATAAGACGAGGCAAACAGTGCGCTTGTGTTTCCTAGAACTCGCAGGTATTCAGAGGGTAGGAGGCTTCTGAGTTTCTAAAATCACTTTGCACTTCAGGAGGTCTAGCCCACACATGAACAGTCATCCCCCCTTGAAAATCCTCCTTCATGGGCTGAATCGCGACTCTCCAGTTCAGGCGTGTGTGCTCTCTAGGGCCCAAGCATGATTAATTGTTGGCAAACTGGCCTCACCCCTACCTAGGTTAGTGAGCTCTCTGTGACAAAAAGTCATGCCTTGTGGACTACCAGATTCACAGTGGGCACCACCCACCCACCCACACACCCACACACCCACCCACACCCACCCACACCCACCCACACCCACCCACACCCACACACTGTAAACACTGCACCTTCACATACTGCACCCTCGCATACACTGCACATACTGCACCCTCACACACACTGCGCCCTCACACACACTGCACCCTCACACACCCACTGCACCCTCACACACCCACTGCACCCTCACACACCCACTGCACCCTCACACACACTGCACACCGTCACACACACTGCACCCTTACACTGCACCCTCACACACACTGCACATACTGCACCCTCACACACAGTGCACACATTGCACTCTCACACTCTGCGCACCCTCACACTCTGCGCACCCTCACACGCCACATAATTACACTGCACTCAATTCAACATACACTCAAAATCCCACTCGGTGCCACATAATTACACAGCACTCAATGCAACATACAATCAGTGCCACAAAATTATATGCTACATAATTACACTGCACTCAATGCAACATACATTCCAAACAATACCACTCAGTGCCATATGATTATATGCTACATAATTACACACCTCATACTTAACCTCTACTCAATGCAACATAGATACACTATCTGTCTATCTATCGCACTCACTCTATCGCCATCACTATCTATCGATCGCCCTCACTCTATCGCATCACCATAGCATCATTCAGCACCACCACAGCATCACTCAGGGGCACCACAACATCACCATGCGCTACCACAGCATCACTGAACGCCACAAAATCACTTGTCGCCACCACAACATCACTCGGCACCACCACAGCATCAATCTGTGCAACAATTCAACAACAACTAGTTCAAATATGTTCTCTCAATGTTTCAAGCTTTATTACAAATGTCACAAACAAATGTTAATATATTTCGCTTCTGTTCTTGGATTTTCGTCACAATAAAATACAATGAACATAATCTTCACAAAAGTTATTTACAAAAGCTATTGCCATTATAAATTACAATAACTTTTATTTAAGTATTAATTATTCAAAAACATAAAAGCCATTTTTATTTGTAAAATAAATACATCTAAGTCACGTAAATACAACACATATTGCATTACAAATGCTATAGGTGTCCCATTTGCGAAAGTTATAACTATTGGCATGGTAAATGACAAAGCTATTAATTTCGCTATTTTCAAAACCAACTCATAAATAAAAAATGTGTCATTTACAATACCAATTCGATTCATAAAGGGGGTGGTGATGGACAGAGTATCTGAATTAAGCAGAACACTCCTACCCAGTCAAAAGATCAGGGCTTGATCCATCACCGTTTTTTAGCTCACTGCACCATCCCAGCTCAGAACCTAGCTACATGCAAATTAGTCTGACCCTGGCCCAGTGCATCATGGGAACAGGGCAGACCAAACTACCAAGCCAATTCTTTACTGGAAAGGAAACAAGCTTCCGGGGACCGGTTTCTGGCATTACAGCCGTCTTCGGCCCGGCTTGCTTGAATCCTGATGGTGCAGTGAGCAAGGGACTCACATCTGAGCATAGCCTTCCACACTTGTGGTGGCCAAAACGATTCATAAAGGGGGTGGTGATGGACAGAGTATCTGAATTAAGCAGAACACTCCTACCCAGTCAAAAGATCAGGGCTTGATCCATCACCGTTTTTTAGCTCACTGCACCATCCCAGCTCAGAACCTAGCTACATGCAAATTAGTCTGACCCTGGCCCAGTGCATCATGGGAACAGGGCAGACCAAACTACCAAGCCAATTCTTTACTGGAAAGGAAACAAGCTTCCGGGGACCGGTTTCTGGCATTACAGCCGTCTTCGGCCCGGCTTGCTTGAATCCTGATGGTGCAGTGAGCAAGGGACTCACATCTGAGCATACCCTTCCACACTTGTGGTGGCCAAAACGATTCATAAAGGGGGTGGTGATGGACAGAGTATCTGAATTAAGCAGAACACTCCTACCCAGTCAAAAGATCAGGGCTTGATCCATCACCGTTATTTAGCTCACTGCCCCATCCGGTGATGGATCAAGCCCTGATCTTTGGACTGGGTAAGAGTGGTCTGCTTAATTCAGACACTCTGTTCATCACCACCCCCTTTTCTGAATCATTTACAATACCAATAGCTCAAACTTTCCTAATGCGAGACCTATTGCATTGCAAATTCTTGTTTTTTTTATTTGTGCTCATTTCTCAGAAAGCGAACTGATGTTTCATTTTGATAGTATCTGCTTGTTTGCTAATGCTTTTTGTGGTTGTTGCAGTTTCTGCTTCTGGATAATCATAAAATGCTCCCACTGTTGATTGTGCTCGCTTCTGGGATTTACTGTTTCAATGCACTCAGCACTACATATGTTCAGCGCCCCATAGGTTTAAGAGCAGGTTCCTTCCTGTACTACTCTACCTCTAAATTGCTCTTTGGCACCCTCCCCCTTCCTAGTGGTCCTTGCCCATGTATGTTTGACAGTGTTTTCCCTCCTGTACATATCCCCCCCTGCAGTTGTTCTTTGTCGCCCTCCCCCTTCACTGTTATGCTCGCCTGTGTGTGCTCTTCCTATTGTCTCATGTAGTGGTGTAACTGTAGTGCTGGAGGGCCTGCAATTCCACTCCACAACACAATTCCGCTAGACACCACATATATTCAATTCACAACACATATTTCAACATCATACCACACAATTCAACAGCACTCCACACATTAAACTCTGCTACATAACACTCCACAAAACAAAATACCATTCCACATAATTCCAGTACATTCAAAAACCTAATTACTATCCACATAATAGAACTGCACACCATGCACGTAATTTAACTATTCAAAACCACTCCTTAACACACAATTCCAATCCAACCCACATAATTCCGCTGCACACCACATACATCCACTCCAATACATAGCAGATAGGTAAGAGACATTTACAACGGCAATAGCTCTAATTTGTTTTTTTAAACCCCCCTTTAAACACACAGATCTGCAGTTTATCTCCTACCTATTTGTTCTTTTTCATCACCACAAGGGCAAAGCTATCCACACAGTTCCACAACACACACTTCAACTCCACACATGTCTAATCAACACCACCTAATTCGACACTAAACCACATAATACAAAACCGCACAATTACACAACACACCACATACATCCAATCCACACAATTCCACATCGTACCACAAAATTCAACAGCACACCACATAATTAAACTCCACTACATATCACTCCACAACACAAAATACCACTCAACACAATTATACTCCATAACACAGTCCCACTCCACATAATTCCAGTACACTCAATACCATATAATTACTATCCACAATTCCACAGCACACCATGACACACAATTCCACTACGCAAATCCACACCACACAATTACACAACTAACTAACCCAACCCACATAATTTGACATACATACACCCCATAACACATAGGTAAAATATATTGCCATTTACTTTGCCAATAGCTCTAACTCAAACAAAAGCGAGATTTATTGCATTTCCAATGCTTGTTTGCTTATTTAAACATACACTTCCGATTAATCTACTTTGTAGTGTCTTACTGGTATAACTTTTAATGTTTTATATAGCTCTATATTTATATAGAGATATATATATAGAATTGTTAAAGAGGGAGAAATATGGTGTTTACTTTTGCTTGGTCCTCAAGCTTGCAATGTGTATCCAGGGAGCGCATTTAAGTGTTGAGATGACGATAAGTCATTCTGCCAATGGACGCTACAGAGGAAGGTTGTACCAGTTTCCCTCCCACCTAATAACGGTGTTGGTAATCGATTTGCTTGTGCGCGCTCATCACAGAGGCAGATCCCAGGGAGTTCATGGATCAAGATTGTTTAATCAATGAAGAAAATCTTCACAGCCGAACCAAAGAACAACCTTTTCAGAAAGGGCCTACGAAAGGCCATGACAACTGAGCTGTTCCGGCATGCATTCAACTAAACCATTCACACCCTGGTTAGAGACTGAAAAGCATCCGCCTTTCTACGAATGAACTTGAACTCTTCCGTTTTAATTTCATCTAGCTTTGAGGTAGCAGAAGGGGAGCCCTACCCCCCCCCAATAAAAACTCCTAAATAAATAAAACAATATGTATGATGAGCAATCATCCAACAAACGCAAAACTTTCAACAATAAAACTTACCCCCAAAAGGTGTTGAAAATTGAGCCATGATTCAAGGAACTTTTAGCGTGGTATTAGCCGGTGCCTGAAAAACATAATTAGTGGTTAGTATAGGACAAGTATTCAAAAATATGTATTTTTATTAATTTATATTATGCACATAGGAGTACATCTCTTTCTCAGCACCTCCCATCGATTCGCCTGCTCCCTCTCTCCCTTGCACTCCTTGTCCACCCCAATGGATTTAAATATCTATTTGAAAGTATTCAAGGTGGAAGACTGGAAGGCTGGGAAAGATAGTTTGAGTATCCTTTTTTAGCCCCTGTAATTTCTTCACTTGAGCACTGACTGCCAAGATGGAGTTAGAGATGGTAAGACTATGGTGGGTAGACAAGTGGAGGGGAACAAGCATAGAGGAGGATTGTCCAACAAGGTTTGAAGGGGTAAGGTTGTGGACAGATTAAAATAGAGTAAATCATTTGTAGCGGGACTGCATTTGCACTAAACCCTGCTTAGCGGATGACTACAGTAACAGGCTCAGCAGGGTAGGCGAGGCAAAATGGAGGACTTTTCAACACATATACATTGAGGCTTAAACCACCACATATACCCTAATCCAGTGGTTCTTAACCATTATGTGGAGTGGACCCCCACTTAATCATTAGAGGAAGCCTGGTGACCTCCACCAAGTCATTACTGGAAGCTGCAGCCCTAGCTTAAGCATTTTCGATTGCGTAAACCACAAAAGATGCAGAAATAAGCAGTCATCGAACAAATACTCAAATGTTAAATATTTTATTTCATTCATAAACATTAAAAACAAAAAAAATTAATGGGAAAGTTGGAGCTTTTCTAAGTTCAGCTAAGGTCATGCTTGGTGCACTTGCGCTGCTGCTCCCATGAATCAATAGGAGGATTGAAACTTCATGTTAAGCCTCCAATTTCAAAATTCCTTCACTTTTACAGAACGTACCAAAATGTTACATTTTACTAAAGCAAAGCATATTCCATACATTAACAACTGCAGTTGATGCGGCTTTCACCCCACTCTCCATGCAGCCACATCACCACCACTTATTGTCTACACACCTATATGGATACTACACCCCACATCTTCAAACTACATCATTACCTACACTATCCCACTATTGATTATACACTGCATCATCACCTTAAACCAACTGCCTCACATACCATATCACAAAGACACAACACTACCACATGCATCCTAAACCACCACATATTACAGTAAATATCAACACCTACACTAGTTATCGCCATACAACACCAACATAATGGCAAACAGATCCGTGCCACTTTGATCAGGGTTTATAAACTGCAGCTATTTATAGTGTGCTGACTGCGCTTCCCCGATCATGCTCTTCAGTAATTATCCTGCAGAACTGATTTCCGCATGTACACCAACAATAGTCTGGAGCACCAGCCAGTTAGGTTAGTAATCCCAGGATAAACGTAGACTCAGTTTATTTTGCCTACAGGTAAACAATGCAACAAAGAATGCACCCTTCCATCTACACTGCATCCTCTTCCCCTGCTGATACAGCACCACACAGAAATGCTATAACACTAAGTGGAATTTTGGACAGGTTTTGAACATCTAGCTCACATTTTCTCAGCATGTATTCCACACACAATGGAGTGAGAGGCGTTCTTGGAGTCCAAGGATACTACGATCAATGAATTACCAATCTTTTGGAATCAGAACAGTATTCAATGGGAGATTCTCGGGGTCAGTTGACCCAACATCTAGCTAACAGCTACTCTCATCCAAATAGTTTAGACACGAACCTCAGAATTCCTTTTGATAGCTTCCTCGCATGTACCTTAGCTTCATTTTTTATAAGTACTATGAACATCAGTTAGGCACCATCATCTGAGTGCTGCTTTTTGGGAAACAACCAATATCATAGTTGGTACCTTTTTTCGTACATTAAATATTGGTAGCACATGAAAAAATAGTCAAACTCTCAATGGAATGCTGGACTAAGATAGAGTTTAAAATGGACCTTTTTGGGTTTTTCACATATTATATTTGAGCTCTGGATTTAAGGCATTTTATTCTCATCCACTGAAGCTTTGACTGGGTCTTTATCCTGGAATGTGATTTTCATAAGGGGTTAATTCTCTTATAGTCATGATATGCTTCAACACACTGCTCTGCTTCAACACACTGCTCTGCTTTGAACATATGCAGATTTATAACATATTGTGAAAATAGATTTGATTCCTCAATCATCTGTGAACCTTGCCTGCCTGGTGCCTGTCCAGCTATGCCATTTGATTCCTGGACTTGCTTTGATATTCATATGTTTCAGGGAAATTGTTCCTATAATCTTCATTACAGTGAGAATTCCCTCTAGTGATATATAGATCCCCCAAATCATTAGACTTTTATCCAGGTCTCTGGTGGTCAATACAAGAAGGGTGCTCCTAATTATAAGAAATGCTTCAGTTTCTACCCTCTTGGTCATTACCAATTTCCATAGTCTGTCTACACCACAGGAGGTGAAATCGTCTCTTGCCACAAGACCTAGACGTTTTCATACATGTGGATCAATTAAGTACTATATGATCCAAGACCTTTTCCCTTAAATAATAAGCCTTACCAACTAGCATACATTGCCCCTGCAGAAATGCATACCGACTAGCCTGTATTTTGTTTCTGGTAGAAATAACGGGTCAAGCCTTGGAAACACCGAGTGTATGTCTGGACAAAAGCAAAACAGGATTTCGTTAGTGGTGATCATTTCACACATTCTTTAAGTCGACTGGCTCAGAGAAAGGTACTAGCTCTGTGAGGTTCCCAAGTACCGGTCACATTTCCTTTAGTCTTCCAAGGATTAGACTTGTGAAAACTTGTATTATTGAAGTCTCCTACAACGGTTAGCATACTCAGAGTATTTGAGAGCAGGATCTGGATGGAAGAGAGCTGGAATGTCAATCTTAGGATCTGATCAAGAAATTCTGGTGACAATGGGAGGTATACATGTTTGGAAGCGTAAAGGGCAGATCCTACCACGAGCTTGTCCCCTATTGACCCGCTTGATCTTGTGACGCCTAATCAATTGGCAAGGGATTCTGTAAAAAAAAAAAAAAAAAAAAAAAAAAAGTAGCCTCGCCCCTTAATCCATTTACGACCCGTGTGTGTTTCTAGAAAGTCACAAATACCTAAGAGATAGTGCTATGAGGTATGGTTTAGGTCGTCAAAGATAGTGAAAATTCCTCCTCTTAGTGTTGTCTCCAGGTTATTTACATTTCAGGTAATGGCATAAGATCTCGGCACCCTCCCCTGTTCCAGCAGTAACTACCTAGCACTCCAGCGAACCCATCAACCAAGAGTGAGGTTTGTCAATTTAAAACTTGAAGCTTAGTAAACCTTGCGTGGATGGAAACTTGCCCTATCTTGCAAGATCTCCTTGCTTTGATGTAATGCGCTAGTTCACAGTTTTGAGTCATTTTCAAGAGCTGTAAATGACACGTCTTACTATTGCCGCAAGTATTTAAAGCATTTAAATTTATGTGCCTTGGAAGGATGAAAGGCCGAGCTGATTTGCAAATCCCAACAACTGTCAATAGCAAGTGCTTAATTTGTGTAATGATGGTGGTAATTATTTCTGCTTGGGTTATGTTTCGCCATGTGAGAGGTCCCTCGGCTTTGCAGAAATAAGATCACATATTAAGTTTGCAGGTCCCGTATCTCTTGTGTTAGGCATAATGGTATTTTCGATTTTAGAAGTGTTGCCGGTATATGCTGGGAAGAGAATGAGCCGCCCCGGCCTTGGGACTTGAGTGAGGGGCCTGGCGGCGAGCTGTGAAAACTAGCACCCTACGTAGTGCCCTCTGTGGGGCCGTGTGTTGCCCTGGGTGTGTGCCTGGCGGCTGGGACGCCTCCTGAGCGCGTGGCCTCGGAGGAAGGAGGCCGTTGAGGACTCTCGAAGGGGCAGGAGGTGCGGCCCTCTGGAGCGGATAGGAGGGCGTAGGGGCGCCGCAGCGCTGGATCGGAGTGCGACGCAGGCTGCAACCATGGGCAAACCTCGAGGACGAAAGGAAGGAGACCCACCCCAGTCGGACGCAGACTCCCCGCCTCAGGAGAATAGCTGTGAGCAGGAAATGCCGCATGGCTCGGGGATTCAATTGCAACTTGACAAAATACTATTGGCCATAACTGACTCTCGAGCTGCTCTCCAGCAGGACATTGCGCAGGTAGCAACGGGACTGGGTTTGCTGCGAGCAGACCAGTCCAAGCTTGACGACCGAGTGAAGCAATCCGAAACAACACTGAAAGAGATTGGTCCGGCACAAACTGTGTTAACCGCGTCGATGGCGGTTGTCTTGGAGCGACTCAAGGTGCTGGAGCGGCGGGCAGGAGACGCAGAATGCAGGAATAGATGCAACAACATCCGTGTGGTGGGCCTGCCGGAGAAAATTGAGGGACCGGACATGGCTGCCTATTTGGAAAACTGGCTCCAAACTGTGGTGGCCCCTGAGGGGCTGTCAAGCTTCTACACATTGGAGAGGGCGCACTGAGTCCCGGCAAGGCCGCCGCTGCAGGGGCGCCCCCCGCGACCAGTGGTGGGGCGACTACTACACTTTCGGGACCGCGACTTGCTTCTTCGGAGGGCCCGTAGCGATGGCCCATTCCAGGTGGACAACAGTACGGTTACTCTTTTACCGGATTACTCATTTGACACGCAGCGGCGCCGCATGTCTTTCCAGGCGGTGAAGGAGCAACTACGCGTAGAGGGGTTCCAGTATTCTCTTTTCTTCCCAGCCAAGTTGCGAATAGTACTTGACGGAAAGGTCCATTTTCATGACACGCCAGAGGATGCCTGGGAATGGTTGGAATCGTACAGAGCGGGAAAGGATGGCCAGGAGGCAGCGGCACGGTAGTCAGTGGTTGACTCAACCTCGCAGGTCGCAGCGCTTGCGGCGCCGTAGGCAGGGCCTGCGGAACCCATCAGTCTTGCAGACGACTATAGAGCGTAAGGGGGCTCTGGAAGCAGTGTCGGCGATCTCTGGTGAGCTGTTGAAGACCCCCCCGGAGGCGTCAGAGCCTGGCAGTGACAGTGGCCAGTTGGAAGCGGACTCCTTTGTATCAGACGATCAATGACTGCCAACAGTTACCCCTGGCACTGCAGATGGACTGCTGGATGAGTAGACATTGGGTTATCTATGGGGCGGGGAGTTTTGACCTGGGTTAATGTACTGTACTGTTTGCACTGTGTTTAGGGTGGGGGTGGTAATGGAGCGCTGGTAGTGTGGGGTGCTGGGAGCATGAACCGGGGGAGCCTGTGATCGGGGTGGTAACGACGGCTGTGGGTATTCCGGGGGGATCCAGGAGGTATTGCATTTGGGGGGATTTTGGGGCGGGCACTCGTCGGGTTTTTGGCTTTACAGTAGGTCGTCTACTAGGCTCTATCCAACCCCCACCGGATGGTACTAGTTACTTTGCCTTAGTTTTGCATGGGGCACGTAGTTGGGATAGTTTGGATGGGATTCACTATGTTGGTGCCTGTTCTTGGGGGGGGGAGGGAGATGTGATGGGTGGGTTGGGAGAATTTGGGGAGGGAATTGGTTTGTTTGGGGGAAATTGCCTGCCAATGAGCGTAACCGAAGAAATGGTACTGTTGAGTGTTGGGTATCTGTATAAGGGTGACACAGCCCAGCGGCCGGAGGAGGGGGGGGGCAGTCATGGGCAGTTTTTCCTACACTGTTATGGGTCTATCACCCAATGTGAAATGTATAACCTGGAATGTTCGGGGATTGCACTCCATGCAGCGCAGATATAAGGTACACTCCTACTTGGTCCGTAGGGGCGCGCAGATCGCTATCTTACAGGAGACACATCTGACTAAACCGGAGGGGCTTGCTCTGCAGCGTAGGTGGCGCGGACAGCTTTACTACACCACTTACTCAGCATTTGCGCGGGGGCCCTTATTTGGATTAGAGCTGGGGTCCCTTTTCAAATGCTAGGCCAATTGATTGATCCTATGGGCCGTTATGTCGAGGTGGCCTTTTTGGGTGTGAGGTGACCCTCTGCGGTATCTATGCTCCTAATGTAGACCAGGCGTCCTTTTTGGAGACTTTGTCTTCTGTCCTAGCGGATTACTTCACGACTCCAATGCTGATTGGGGGTGACTTTAACTCGGTATTTGATGTGGTCATGGATAGGTACCATCCCCCACTTCCCATGGCCCCGATTAATAAGTTGGCTCGGGCCCGCTGGCAGGAAAATTGGGGCCTCCTTGACATCTGGCGGGCGCAGCATCCGGCTGACAGATTATTCATATTATTCGTCATTGCATGACCTGCACATCCGATTGGACGCCATTTTATGTAGTTCCGGCTTGGCACCTCTGGTGGTCAGTAGTGAGTACCTAACGCGCACCATATCGGATCACAATCCGTTATTGGTGAACTTCTGCTGGATGGCGGAGCGACCCAGGATACCTAACTGGAGGTTGCGCCCCGAGATGCTGGAGGATCAGGTCTTTCGAGCAGAATTGAAGGATGGGGTGGGACACTACTTTGAGGAGAAGGCAGGCAACGCTACGACGGCGACGCTAGAATGTGACACCTTCAAGGTGGTGCTCCGCGGGCTCTGTATCGCCAAGTGGGTGGGAGTTAGGAAGCTGCTTATGCGGGAAATTAAGACGTGCGAACAGGCCCTATGGGATGCTGAGAGGTCACATTCGGAAGGCTCTGGTACGCGCGACGAGGTCCTGTCCCGGAAGGAGGCGGTAGCGGCGGGAGTGGCACGCCTGCAGTGCTTCGATCTCAAGGCTTTCTTAGCCAGGGCTCATGCGGAGCGGGACAAGGTGGGCACATTGTTGGCCTGGTTGGCTGACCCCTGCCCCTAGATGTGTACCCATACAGGCACTAGCTTCCTCTTCGGGACGAGCAACATCATATCAACGACCGATTTCGATCCTTCTATGCGAGTCTCTACACGAGCCAGTTGCAGACTGGCGAGGTGGATACCTAGGCGTTCTTAGAGGGTTTGGAGCTACCCGTAATTTAGGAGGATGAGGCTGAGGCTGAGGCTCTTGGCCAAGATATCACACTGGTCGAGATTCGCTGCGCCATTAAACAATTGGCGCGCAATAAAACTCCAGGCAGTGATGGGTTGCCTATCGAGTTCTATCTGACGTACATTGACCTCCAAGCTCCTAGATTGTTGGTGATATACCGAGAGGCTAGGCGGACGGGGATACTACCGGCTTCCACTAGGGAGGCCATCATTGTTCCGCTCCTTAAACCAGGGAAGTCGCCGACTGATCCGGCTTCGTGTAGACCTCTATCCATACTCACTACGGACTATAAAATACTGAGTTGAGTACTGGCCACCAGCTCCTTCCCTTAATGACACGGTTGGTGCACACGGATCAAGCTGGCTTTATCCCAACACGCAATACCGCCAGTAGCGTACGTCGGCTGATAGGAATACTAGATGAAGGCTGTGGCAGAGAGAGGCAGGCGATGGTCCTCTCGGTTGATATTACTAAGGCATTTGACAGCCTGGAATGGCCCTACCTTTTTACAGTTATGACGGCATTTGGGCTCTGTGCAGGATATGTCAGCTGGACTGAAATATTATATGCGTCGGCAACGGCTAGAGTTCGCGTGGGCAGGGCTGTTTCCACTTCTTACCCGGTGGGACGGGGCACTAGGCAGGGCTGTCCACTCTCCCCGCTGTTATTTGCCCTTGCGATAGAGCCATTGGCAGCGTGCACTAGGAGGGGGGAACATATCTTGGTCTCCGGATCCACGATCATGCGCACTATATCTCGCTCTACGCGGACGACCTCCTGATGTTTCTGGAGGATGTGGGGGATGCCCTGGATGGGGCACGTAACAACCTCAACCGTTTCGGGGGACATCTCGGGCCTGCGGGTTAACTGGGCAACGACCTGTGTTTTCCCAGTATCCAGTACATGCGCCCCGCCCTCGTTGCCAGCCGGAATGGTGTGGGAGCCGAGGTGCCTCCTCTACCTGGGGACGCAGGTGTATCATGCTCAGGAGGATCTCCTGGAGGGTTACATTGGGAGAGCGATGAGGGGCTTGAGGAGTAGCATGCGATTTTGGGGGACCCTGCAGTTGTTGGTGGCAGGTCGCGTTGCGCTGCTGAAGATGGTGGCGCTTCCTCGTTTTTTATACTTCTTTCGGACCCTACCAATAAGAGTACCGGCTGCTTTTTTCCGACAACTCCGGTCCGCGGTAGGTAGCTTTATTTGGGTGCAGGACGGCGCAGGGTGGCACTGGATACATTGATGCGGCCGAGAGCAGAGGGGGGCCTTGCCGCCCCATACTTTGAATTATACTATTTGGCAGCGCAATTCCAGATTCTCACTCAGGCGGTGGAGCTGGAGTTCCGGGGTCCGGAGAGGGGTGAAGCACCGGAAGTACCGAGGCATGTTTTGTCCTTTGTGATCTTACAGCAACGACTGAGGACTATAGACTTGTCAATGGTAGAGGGCACCCTGAGGCATTGTTGGAAGAGGTTCCACGGTAGAATAGGGTGCAGCGACCGTACACACCCGAGATACCGGTGGGTATGTGTACGGCGTTGCCACAGATGGTGGGTGACCTGTACGCAGATGGAGTACTGTTGCCCTATAGCACGTTGCAGGAGACCTTCGGTCTGCCACGTGGCCATTTCTTGCTCCATGCGGCATTGATAGCAGCGATACAGAAATATTGGGGCGCTGGCCTCTCAGAACCACCACTAAGTGAAGCATGTCAATACGTAGTGATGGCAGCGGGTTGTGGTATATAAATAAATAATACCGGATCTAGGTTTGTCTGGATAAATGAATAACAGATAGCTCAATAAATAAGAGTCAAGATTCGAGGTAGTAGGAGTTTGCAGGTTTATTACAGCATAAAGGACAGGAACAGGACAACCTGCACAGGAATAGGATGGCAGCGCTGCCGGGGGCAGAATCGGGACAAGGACCAGGATAACTTTTTAATAACAGTACATGAGCATATATACATAACGCAAGCACATAGCATTACATTGCAATAGGCGTAGCAGTGGGTGGAGCAATAGGCGTGACGCGTAGTAGTCGCAAAAGATAAAGGTGAAAGTAGGTGTAACAGGGCGTATACATAGACATGTGATGCAAACGTAACAGAATATGTCATAAATGGGGCGGAAACATGGAGGGGGCTACCTAAGGAGCCGGGACCTCTGACCTAATGGTGCGCGCAAACTGGCAATGACGTGTTACTAGGAGAAGCTGGGGGCTACGAACTCTGTGCTAGGAGCAGAGACTGAAGTCTGGAGAGTCAGGGCGACATGTACCTAAACAGTATCTAGTATCTGATGTTTTGAGAACATGTTGATATGAACTAAGAGTCAGGAGGGGAGAGGCTAACGGACTCTAAGACTGGAGCATGCATTATTCTACATGTAGTGCGTGATGAAGAATATTAAATGACCATTAATACAGTATTTCTCTAACGTGGAGACGTAAAGGCTAGACAATGACGGAAACTATTGATGCGATTCAGTAGCTTTAGGAATGCAGAGAAGGAGGACTGAACTGATAACTGGAATCATAACATACTTTTGGCAGACTCAGAGGCAGAGCCAGGCTGAGCCGGGCACTGTGAGGCAGGAAGTAAGTGAAGGGTCGAGGATACAGGTGGGGGCTGTATCGCTCCTCAGCGAGGCTTCAGGAGACAGGAGCTGAATCTGGTGTCCGGGCCCTTTTGAGGCCTCGAAACGGGAACTTTACAATGAAATAACGTGTATACTGGGAAACGTGGCAACATAACTTTACATAGGCCTGATATTCGTAGTATTCACGAGAACTGGAAATTGGCATACTAGAGGTGGACACAACTGTAATTGCGTCTTTAATCGAACATAGGGAATACATATGCATATTAATCATGCGCAGATAACATATGATGGAGGACGCGTAGGGACACAGAACATGGCAAAATTTACTTTTCCACATTCCCTCCTTGTCACTACGTTTCCATCAGGAAACATCAATATTCATGATACCATCTATCATTTCATACAGTATCATTTGCTCGTCTCGAATTTTCTGGGAACGGGTTTTAGAACGGGGCTTGGGACTAGGAATACAAGAGGTAGCACAAATGCCACAAATCGCAGGGCCACATTGTATACATAGGCAGCAACTGAATATGATCGCTACTGCAATACCTAGAAAGGACAAGACTTTCCATCCCCAAGCGGAAATTATATTCCAGAACCAACCGGACCATGTCCAGGTGCCTGGGTCTTGGTGTAACAGATGGGCAATTTTATGGAGTCTGGTTATAGCTGAATAAACAGACGGCGCGTTATTTGGAATGAAAATGCAGCAACTAGATCCGATGACTCTACAGGCCCCGCCCCTATCGGCCAATATGACGTCAAGGACGAGACGATTCTGTAAAACGACAAATCTCATAGCAGATTGCTCTTCGGTTAAGTTACCTAGAGCAGAGGCAGTCTCATTTACTACAGCTTCAAGGGTTCTGGTTAACCTACGAATTAGCTTACTATTCTGGATAGGTCCTATAAAGAAGAAGAAACCTCTATTGAAATCTGTATACTGTTCTAGAGCAGTTTCAGTATAATCGACAATGGGGGACTCCCTTCTATGTCTAAGGTGTACTAGATGTGTGTTTCTATGATAATCAGATGGGGCTAGGAAAACAGGTGGCAGTAGGAAGGCAATGTAACAGGTTCCCTCCCAATCGAGGGGCAGACGAACATATGCAGTTTGACCACAAATAAAATAAGAATGACGTGAAGCTTTGAAAATAGATTTCCCACTGTCACTATATTTGACAATAGTAGTACAATCGCTATGTCCTACATGTACGGAACCATTATTTCTAACACATAATTCGCCTTTGACTGGTAGTACTGAAATAGCAGGTAAGTCTGGAGTGGAATCAGACTGAACATTCAGGACCATGAAATTCGAAGAATAATTACCTAAATTGTAAACTTCGTTTTCTAGATCTAACCCTGTTCTGTGGGGAAGACCTTGCTTGTCTGGGAAACATGTACTATTAAGGAAAGACATATCTGTTGAGGATGACGTTAACGTGGACCATGCTCCACACGAACCATTATGTGAAAATGGATAAGGAAAGAGTGGCAGAACTCCCTTCGGTGTCTGGAAAGGGGGGAGTCGACCACACACCCAACAATTAGTGGCATTGCTGGTCTGGTGTGAATAATGTAACATGCGGATGAAAGAATTATTACGCATAGCGAGGCGGTAGGAGAGTTCATGAGGAGGCAGATCACTAAACGTGTGCTCTACTGTAACATTAGAAGACTTATTTACATGAGAAACGGGAAAATACAGGTAAAATGCATAACTGGTGCAGGAAATCATAATACTGAGAAATAATATGAAACATAGAAAAACGATACATCGGATTGAGTTTTGACTAACTCTCTCACTATGGGGGTCTATTTTATACATGTCAGAAACCGGTCTAACCGTTTCACCTAGGGGAGGACTTAGACAATCAAACTGGCTGACTTATTTTACTAGACCTTAACTTGAGTTTATACTCCTGTTGCGGAGTTTTCTCTAACAGGGAGGGTGCAGTATCATTGTCTTTTGCGGGACAGTCCTTAAGAATAGTACTTTGGCAGTCCTTTGAATCCTGGGAAATGTTCTTTGAAACTGGCTTCAATCCATAAAATTTCTTTATATGCGAAAGATGCACCCAGCCTTTGCGTCCCTCCAACTTCACGGCTGTACGGGTGGCGAGGAGGACCTGTCGGGGCTCCTTCCAGCGAGGCTCCAGCGGACTTGAGCGATCGAAATTTCGCACTAGGACCATGGATCCGGGAACGATTTCATGCGGTGCCACCTCGGTATTGTCTGGAAATGCGGCAGCAACCTGTGAACGACAAGAGTTGAGGGCAGACATCAAGGAAGCTAGGTAATCTGTCAGCATATTACTTGAAACATCGGTAATACTTCGGGGTCTAGGAGTACCCCACATGTTAGGGGGGCGGCCGAATACGACCTCGTACGGAGACAGACCTGATCTGGAATGTGCGACCATGCGCATATAGAACAGAGCAACTGGCAGAGCTACTAGCCAGTCTACACCTTTCTCTTGACAAACTTTTGCAATACGGATTTTCAGGGTCTGATTATGTCTCTCTACGAGACCGGCTGCTTCAGGATGGCGTACACAATGGAACTTCCACTGGTACCCTAACAAAAGGGACACGTGCTTCATGAGTTCAGATGAGAATGGCTGGCCGTTGTCAGAATATACGACTCTAGGGAGTCCATAACGGGGGAAGAACTCACGAACCAACTGCTTGGCAGTGGTCGCGGCTGTGTAATCTGGAACTGGATATGCCTCCGTCCACCTGGACAAAGCGCATACAACTACAAGGACATACTTGAAACCTCGACATCGCTCCATCTGAATGTAATCCATCTGGAGGACTTCAAAAGGGTGGTCAGGGGGCTGGAAACCACCTTGTTCCACCGGGACACTTTTACCTGGATTAAACTGGCAACATATCATACAGGTACGGACTTTCTGCTTGGCTGCAGCTCGTAAATGTTTGTTGAACCAAATATTCTGGATACTGTCTAACATTGCTTTTTCTCCTAAATGTGCTGGACTATGTGCGGTATTAATAATGACTTGAACCATAGAGTCGGGGAGAAACCATGTGGCTCTACCCTTCGTTAACCATCCTTGATCTGTCTGGACCCCTCCTTGTTCGGACCATTTCTTGATTTCATCGGGAGTAGCATGTAACTGGATATCTATGACATCTTGAGTAGGGTCTTTAACTGTCATGCATGTAGTCGGATCTGGAGTAGGGGTCGGTGCCTTATTAACTGGAATGTCTGGTGTCTGTGCTGTAAGCTTGGCTGTGCGATCTGCTAGATCATTACCTTGGGAAATAGTGTCAGTAACTTTCGTATGTGCTTTGCACTTCATGATAGCAATGGACGTCGGTAAATGTATGGCATCTAACAGAGCTTGAATGAGGAGACCATGCTGAATCTTGGTTCCATGAGAAGTCATGAAACCTCTCTCTTGCCAGAGCACTCCGAAGTCGTGTACGACTCCAAATGCATAACGTGAATCTGTGTAAACATTAACTTTCAAGTTCTTGGCGTGTACGCAGGCTTGTGTCAGAGCAACTAGCTCTGCTGCTTGAGCAGACAGGGTGTCAATGCGGTGTGTTTCAATAACGACGGTGTCGGTAGTCACTGCATACGCGGCGACTAGTTCTCCTGTACTTGTTCTCATACATGAACCATCCACATAAAGTGTCAGGTCTGGATCTGGTAATGGAATATCTGTCAGATCTTGTCTTGGCTTGGTCATAATGTTAACTACTTCCACACAGTCGTGTGTGGCAGAATTCGAAGTAACTGATGGTAACAATGTAGCAGGATTTAAAACGTTGCAGCGTCTGATTTCTATGTGTGGCTGGAACAGTGTCAATTCATAACCTGTCAAACGTGCAATTGTCAAGTGTTGAGTTTGTGTTCGGTTTAAAAGAACTTCCACTGAGTGTGGAACCTGTACTGTCAGGGAGTGTCCTAATACTATGGAATCACTTTGTCTGATAGCTAGTGCTGTAGCTGCAACTGACTTAAGGCACGCAGGCAGAGCCTGGGCTACAGGATCTAATGTGCTCGAAAAATAAGCACAGGGCTTGTACTGTCCTGCTTGATCTTGTGTGAGGACAGATAATGCTGTACCTTCGCGTTCAGTGACGAAAAGTGTAAAAGGCTTACTGTAGTTCGGTGTTGCTAGAACTGGAGCTTGACATAGGGCTTTCTTTAACTCATTGAAACTAAGTGTATGTTCAGATGTCCAAGGGAGAACAGTCGATACGGCTGCCTCCTGTGTCGTTAACTGTATCAGTGGCTTGGCTAGAAATGCATACTGAGGAATCCATTGTCTGCAATAAGAAGTAAGGCCAATAAAAGCACGTACCTCCTTCTGGGTCTTGGGCTGAGGAAGACTCGCTATTAACTGGATTCGGTCTGGTGTCAACTGCCTACCCCTCTTGGACAGTAAGTGTCCTAAGTAGACCACTTGCTGGACACAGAATTGAAGCTTAGAAGGGGACACCTTGTGTCCCATCTCGGCTAGGAAATACAAGACTGTAAGTGATGCTCGCTCGCAAGCACGTTCAGAACGGGCTGTGATCAGTAGATCATCGACATACTGGAGCAGGGCAGTGTCAGTTGGCATGTGAATGTTGTCTAGTTGTCTCTTGAGTGCTTGACTATAAATACTAGGACTTTCTGTGAAACCTTGAGGAGCTCGTGTAAACATATAGCTCCTTCCATTTAAACAAAATCCGAAAAGGAACTGGCTGTCTGGATGAATGGGAACACTGAAAAACGCGTTCTTGAGGTCTATGACAGTGAAAAATGAAGCTTCGGAATCAATGACTGTCAATAGGGAAGAGATATCTGGGACAACTGGATACTGGGGAATAATACATTTATTAAGCTCTCGGAGATCAATCACTAAACGATATACTGGAGGTGCATTCGGATCAGTACGTTTCATGACTGGAATGATCAGAGAATTGCATACATTGGAGTCAGTTTCTACAACTACTCCTTGAGCCATGAGCTCGTCAATAATTTTGGATAAGGCTGCTACAGCCTCAGGTGGCAATCTGTACTGTCTGATTCGTGGCAGGACTACACCTGGCTTGAGGGTCACACGATGGGGTGTGATTTGCATATAACCAACATCAGTTGGACCTTGCGCCCATAGATGCTGCGGAACATTAGACAATCTCGGATCAAAATCTCGTAATACATAGTGACCCTTGAAGTCACGTAGGAACAATCGTATTCCCTCTGGGGAACAGCATATAACTGCACCTAACTCTTTCAGTGTCTTAATGCCTAATAGATTTTCTGGACATGACTTAGTAAGTAACAGATCAGTAGTGCGGGACAATGGACCTACTTCTAGAGTAACTGGCTTTGATATTTCATTTACGATAGGTTTTCCTGAAAATCCAAGGGAAACATTTCTAGAGCCTGAGAGCGGAGCCCCTGGAACTTCGGCGTGACTTATAGTGGTCCTACTTGCCCCTGTATCAATCAAAAACTTTCTATCTTTCCCTAATACTTGACTGTGAACATAGGGACCTTCTTGATCTACAGGTATCTCGATGAGAGGCAAGCCTACCTCCCTCTCTAGGCTGTTTCATGAATATGGCTGATACTCTGGATACTCAGACTGCGCATACTGGTACATCTGCTGTGTAACATGCTGTGTTGCAGCGATAGGCTGCGGTGCTGTAACTGTCTGTGGTGCATTCTGTGACTGAGAAGTCTGTGTAACTTGTTCTTGTCTCGGCGGACGTGGTCTTTCTTTAGTCTTACCGGTAGCTATATTGTGTTTCAGAACTGCACACTCGTTTATAAAATGACCTGGCTGTTTACAATAATTGCAGTTCCCTTTAACGGGAGCTGCAGGATGACTGGCTTGATTTGGTCCCCTCTTCTGACTGTCTTGAGGAACAGATTGTGCAACTAGTACTTTCATTTTCGTGTCTTTCATACGTTTTCTCTCGTGATCTTGCTCTTCTCTGATTCTATTCTGGTGATATTGAAGCATCTGTAACATCTGGGACGGGGTATTAGCTTGCCAGGTACTTTCGACTTTCAAAACTCGATTTTTAATTTGTGGACTTGAATTCTCGACTAGTTTAGTAACAAAAAGATGAGGGTATGACTCGCTACTCGTTTTGAGGCCACTGTTAATGCTAAAACATTTCTCAAATCTAGAATAATAATCACTAATATCTTCGTCTTGTTTCTGTTTACAGGCTGAGATTGCATCCCAGTCTTCCTTTCTAGTTGTCAATAATCTGGGTAAAACTTGTATTAACAATTCTGGTAATTCTTTACATTTATCTCCAAGACCGGTACCTGGTACTCGTGCCTTGTCTTCAGCTTCTAGAACTGCCCAATCGATCTTTTTCTCTCCCACCTCCCATTCTTTTTCTTTGAGTTTCTCATATACCCCTGCGGGCAACAAGACTTTTAACATTTTAATGATATCTGGATACGTGTATTCTCCCATACGGAGCATGTCCTTTAATTCTCGGTGGAACCCTGCTGGATCTTTATCATGACAGGGAATTAACTTTTTCATCTCTAAGAGTTCCATCTTTGTGATAGGGGTGTAAACAAACACTCGTTGCATTTCACCACCGTCTGTCTTAACTGGATGTACTTCTCGTAACGGATTCTGTCTGTCTATGTAAAAGGGTTTACTTTCTGGGGGTGAGGCATGAACAAAATGCGGGTTCAGAAACGTTCTGTATTTGTGGCGCTGTTCTAGAATGACACTAATCAAATCAGTACCTAAACCTTTCCATTTGTACTGGAGTAACTCGTTCAGGACATCGTGTAACGGACCTGGATCAGAATGTTGACCCTCATACAATGTAATGAGGTGCTGGATCATATACATACCCGCCAGTCGTTGCTCGGCTGGGGGCATTTTCAGAAACATTTGTGCCACTATTTCGTCTGGAAAAGTGGTAGAATCAGTAATCCATCGGACTGCTGATCGGACTAGTTCTTGTTCATGCATGGTACTTAACTCGCTATAACCGATTCGTAATTTCAGAATGTGATCGGTAGCTTGGAATACTTGTTCTAGAGAACCTTGTTCTGGTGCTGGATGGTGAAAAACTGGCTTGTGTTCTAGGCGCAAATGGCGATCTGGAAATCTAGATTTTCCTACATACGCTATTCTGTCGGGATTCTCGTCCTCTACCTCTTCTGTAGAAGAGTCATTTTCTTTCTCGCTTACTTGTGCTGTTTTGCGTTGTTCGTGTATCCTTATTATTTCTTTACGGATTTTCTTGTACATACTCTCTATACTACTGATGGTTCTGTGCTTACCCTCGGCTATATTATCACTCCACCTTGTCAGGACTTTCATTTCGGCTCGATCTTTGGTCGGATAATCTTGTTCCCTTATTAGACAATTAATCAGAAACTTTAATATCATGAGCTGGACTTCAACTTTTCTTTGGCACATGACGTCACTAATACTTTCTGGATCATTCCCTGTACGGATGAAACGATATATTCTGTCTAGATCTTCTTTCATATCTGGTAGGGTGACTAGATACTCGGTCACTTTTCTCACGCGTAATGAATATAAAACCATACTATCCTCGCCTGGGACTGGATCATAGCCACATTCGGTAAGGGCTTTTCTTATTTCTGCAACAGACTGATACCTGGGCGTACGCTGTGACGCTTGTGCATGTAATTCGGCTAACGTTAAACGCTTGTGTGGCGGCGGGGTTTGAGGAGGACCTCCCCCTGCGGCCCCTAAACTAGAGTCGTCTACTGATGCTCTTCGTCCTGGCAGAGTGGGAAATGGAAATGCAGGCTGGACTTGTATGGCGGGCTGGACCAGGGGTACCGTAACAGGTACTCCGGTGTCTGGAGGAGCGGGAATTGCCTGATTTACAGGGACTGGCGGAGCAGGAACAGGATTTGCATATTCCGGGACTGTGTCGTCCAAATAGGACGAGATGAAAATATCAGCTGCGGTCGGTTTGTGACGTAGCTTAGTCGGAACTAATGGTGGCGGGAAATTACTGGATGCCTCCGGGGTTGCTTTTGGCAAGCCCTCGGCAAGAAGAGGATACATACCCTTAATAAGGGCATGCCTCTGTCTGTCTGACTGTTCGGTTTTGACTCGTTCACCAATCTCGATTAATTCCCTTTGCTGGGCTCGTTCCAAGGATTCTCTACTTAATTCTGACTTTCTGATTTCTTTTTCGGTTCTTTTATGAGATTCTTTGCGCCATAACTCAATGGCATCTTTCTGTGACTGTCTGGCTTTCTTTTTCCATAATGCTTCTTCTACTCTCATGATGCACTCGGCATCCCATGTACCCGATTCGGGCCATCTATACTTTTCTTCTAACTGTTTGGTATACTCTACCCATAAATCTAGATATAGTATGGCACTTATGCCATGCTTCTGATACATAAAATGACCTGGGCTGTCCCTAGGAGGGACATGAACTGCTGCTTCTAGCAGACCTTTTCTGGTTTTTAACTGACGCAGTTTTGAAAAGAGTGGCATGACTGAACTATAATCTGGACACAATACAATACACAATAAAACACGATAATTACTTCGCACTCATACCACGACATTAAAATACATGAATAACATTCAGAATAACAGTTCGAACAGAATACTACCTGGAATACGGAAAACAGAATACATGAATTTCCTCGAGAACAGAACTGACTAGAACAGGAACTAGATGCACTGCTGAAACAGTACGAAACTTACCGGTCTCATACAGAGACACGTCAGGACCCGCATCCACCGAAGTGGACACTTCGTTTGTGGGACTGTGTACCACCAACCCACGGACCAGAGTCAATTAGATTGACCCTGTCTAGATACTACCCCAGCAACGGTACTCACCGGGCAGCAAGAACGAAAAGGCCTCGGACTGGACTGGACTGCTTGGACGCCGGACGGACGAACTTCGGACTTCTGTTACGGGTGGGCCTCCGGATACCTCGGACCTTGGACTCTCGGCTTGGGCTCTGGTCGGGACTCGCCGCGTTCCTCCACCGTCTCGTCTGGATGCTGGACCGCCTCCTCCGTCTCCTCCGTGGGCCTGAGGGATACTTGAAGCAGAAATATCTGCCGGTGCGCAGAAGAGTTCCGTCACGACTGCAGAGGGTCAGGGGGTCGGCGTGGCTTCACCGACGCGTGGGGAAAGGGCAAGTCCCTCTTCGGGCGCCATTATGTGGTATATAAATAAATAATACCGGATCTAGGTTTGTCTGGATAAATGAATAACAGATAGCTCAATAAATAAGAGTCAAGATTCGAGGTAGTAGGAGTTTGCAGGTTTATTACAGCATAAAGGACAGGAACAGGACAACCTGCACAGGAATAGGATGGCAGCGCTGCCGGGGGCAGAATCGGGACAAGGACCAGGATAACTTTTTAATAACAGTACATGAGCATATATACATAACGCAAGCACATAGCATTACATTGCAATAGGCGTAGCAGTGGGTGGAGCAATAGGCGTGACGCGTAGTAGTCGCAAAAGATAAAGGTGAAAGTAGGTGTAACAGGGCGTATACATAGACATGTGATGCAAACGTAACAGAATATGTCATAAATGGGGCGGAAACATGGAGGGGGCTACCTAAGGAGCCGGGACCTCTGACCTAATGGTGCGCGCAAACTGGCAATGACGTGTTACTAGGAGAAGCTGGGGGCTACGAACTCTGTGCTAGGAGCAGAGACTGAAGTCTGGAGAGTCAGGGCGACATGTACCTAAACAGTATCTAGTATCTGATGTTTTGAGAACATGTTGATATGAACTAAGAGTCAGGAGGGGAGAGGCTAACGGACTCTAAGACTGGAGCATGCCTTATTCTACATGTAGTGCGTGATGAAGAATATTAAATGACCATTAATACAGTATTTCTCTAACGTGGAGACGTAAAGGCTAGACAATGACGGAAACTATTGATGCGATTCAGTAGCTTTAGGAATGCAGAGAAGGAGGACTGAACTGATAACTGGAATCATAACATACTTTTGGCAGACTCAGAGGCAGAGCCAGGCTGAGCCGGGCACTGTGAGGCAGGAAGTAAGTGAAGGGTCGAGGATACAGGTGGGGGCTGTATCGCTCCTCAGCGAGGCTTCAGGAGACAGGAGCTGAATCTGGTGTCCGGGCCCTTTTGAGGCCTAGAAACGGGAACTTTACAATGAAATAACGTGTATACTGGGAAACGTGGCAACATAACTTTACATAGGCCTGATATTCGTAGTATTCACGAGAACTGGAAATTGGCATACTAGAGGTGGACACAACTGTAATTGCGTCTTTAATCGAACATAGGGAATACATATGCATATTAATCATGCGCAGATAACATATGATGGAGGACGCGTAGGGACACAGAACATGGCAAAATTTACTTTTCCACAGGGTACGCATAAAGCAGTTACCTGTCTGTACAAACAAATGCTGGGGGGGGGGAAGGGCTTCACCCTTTACAAAAATTGCGGGAGCACTGGGCGGCGGACTTACACAGGGCTATCCCGGACGCGGCTTGGTCTCACAATTAAAAGAGCATGGAAAAGTACCAGGAATGCTAGGTTCCAGCTTATCCAATTCTTTGTATTGCATAGGGCATACCTCACGCCAGCGAAGGTTAACCAGTATTTCCGGATTGATACTGCAACCTGTCCTCATTGTCGGTTGCAGGGAGCAGACCTGAGCCATATACTATGGGACTGCCCTTAGCTAGGAACATATTGGGAGGAGATAACCACATTGCTCCGTAGAGTAACTGCGCAACAGGTTGATCTGGATAAAGGAGCGTGCCTACTACACTGGTTCCCACACACTAGCAAAAATAAGATAACTAGTAAGTTTATGGATTAGGGAATCATCCTGGCTAAAAGGGAAATTACATCACGCTGGAAGGCTGCGACTGGTCCTAGCTATGCTAGATGGAAGGCAGCATTACTTACGTAGGCGGGTAGCGAGAGTTCTATTCGAATGCAACAAGCCCAAAAATCCCGTAACGACAGGGCGCTAGAGGCGGCGCGGGCGTGGGAGGCCTTGGTGGTGGAGCTTAAAATGCTGGATGCAGAATCTGAGTCGGAGTCTGGCTCCATAATGGAGGGGGAGCAGGCCCAGGCGGCTTCCAATAGACTTGAGGAGGTAGGCGCAGGGGAGGGGGGGTTCCCGGCTTCCGGGTGATGGCGGGGATTCTTAACATACTGGATGAGATGACCAATGTGCAGATCACACACTAGGGCAGTACCTTGTTAACACTCTTTCTTTCGATATTGGCGCTGGCGGCAGGGGTGGGGGCTTGGGAGTTCACAGATTTTGAGGGAGGCTAGGCATGGGGTACTGACTGCAAGTTTAGAGCTCTCGGCTCGGATGCGATCCCGCACTGATTGAGGGAGCTTGACATTACAGTGATGGACTTGGAATGAGGTCCACGAACCTTGTTAATTTGTTGGATTACTGTCAAGTTTACTCTCAGTGTGTATTATCGTACTCTTGATTTTCATGATGGTCCTTCCTCATGTCTTGTTTGTGTCTTGAAACAATAAAACTATATATATATATATATATTTTTTATTTTTTTAAATGAAGCGGTTGCGCAAACCTGAGTGAAACAGTACGCTGTGGAAGGTTACACCCATTCCTTGAGAATACTATCAAACTGAATTGGTCTAGGGCGGGACAAACACATGAACAGGGAGCATAGCCATTGAAACTTTTACATCAACTTTATCTTTAGTTTAAAGGGTTATGAGAAACAAAAGGGTCTGCTTAAAAATAGGTCTTAATGAAAACGCATCCCACCTGCAAAATTGCCCTGGCTAGGGTTGTGTCTTCATTGACTAACTTATAACATAAATAATATTCACTGAAAAAACTTCAATTAAAGTGGACCTATGGTTAGGATAGTTTATGAAAGTTTACCATATGTTTAAAAAAAAAAACTCTCAAATCAACTATAAAAACCCACAGTTAAAGTGAGGTTATGGTTACAAACAAAATCGGATAAGACCACTGAAACTTGCCTGTTAGGTTAGCTCCTCAATCCATGACTGGCATAACAGCCACTGAAATCATAACGTGTTACTGCACAGCAGTGGTTGACCACACAGATTGGCTTACCTACAAGCTCACTGCCTAACCCATCCATCAAGGATGGGTTATGAACTCGAAATGAACGACAGGAAAATAAAAGTTCCCTCAAACTACTGAATATTTTTTTAATTTGGGTCTTCAAAGAGTGTGCAAAGCCTAGTTTTGCTACCTGTCCAACAACTAACGGTCCAGGAATTTCTAAAAATGGTTCACATATTTCTAACATTTTCACCCTTTTATGCCCACCAGAAATATTTGTACTGCTAATTTACCAAAACCTACTGAATAGATCTATTCCAAACAAATCCACATCCTGACATTTCTACTTCTAGGCCAAGTTTTCTGCAATTCCCTCCACCTGTTTCTGTAGGGAGAGGAAAGGATCCTTTGGGAGGGACAAGCCACTTGTTGAATCCAATTACCCCAATTTTCCCATCTTGACAATCAGCGCAAAACATGCCAAACGTAACCCAAATCAGATTAACTTATCATTTGAAAAGGTTTGTGCAGGTGCATCAAATTGGGCCAAATTTATTACGATTTTCTTTTTAAAACAAACTTTTCAAGGGGGACTTTGACCGCACCATAAACAAATACTAGCTATCACCAGTGTGCAATATTAAAAACTCTGGTTGCATTACCATTAGAGTTAGTCTCGGCACATGGGTGCAGCAACCCACGCTATAAATCCACTCTGTACGCTTCAAAAGGCATGAAGAAAAACTGGCACTCAGAAGAGGCTTTCAAAGAACTTTATTCAAGCAGTTATAGATGAAGCACATTTCAGTATAAATGCCTTCATCAAACTAATGCACCTCACCACTCCACGGAAACAAATACATCTTTCTTGACATAAAGGAAATACTATGCAAGATAAGCAGCAACATTGAAAATGTATAACAAAATTACAAAACTAAGTCTAAACAAATAGTAATGATCCGACAACTTCATAAAGAAAATATAATTTGTCAATTCATATTAAATTCCTTCATTCAAAACGGATACAAAAGGGTGCAATAATAACGAATACATCACAAGGTCATACTCTAAAGAAGTATAATTTGAAATTCAAAAATCAGTGGGTTCCATGTTCTTCCAATCTCAATGTTTATAGTCATCCCCAAAGTGTTCAAGTACAAAACAAAACAGATACACACTAAACATTCCCAGCTCTTTGGAAATTTAAAATCAAAATGCAAACATATGAAAATGGAATATAGTAATCACCTGCAATAGTTCACTAATCCCAACAGTTATAAAAATATTATAATGTTTTCAAAATACTTTCAATTAATATGATAATGCCCAAGTGGGCGAATGTTGTTGAAGGACTCAACAAATAATGAATTTCAAAGGCAATAAAAAAAAAACCTGAAAATTTTAAAGATATAAAGAAAGATGCAGCCACAAAAAAGGTCACAGGCCATTTTCCCTAAACATGTTCTAACCGGGTGTTAATACACTGAAATTGAATCTGAAAATAGACTATCAAATTTTATACATCATAACATTAAAAAGTCGAACAAAATAAATTTCTAAGAAAACTGACAATTCCTCATCTACATTATGATCCTTCGGATACATGCATCCAAATCCCAAATGTATCTGCACTTCAACTGTCTGAGTTCTCTCGATTACCTCTTCTAGACTTCTTAGCCTTATCTTGTCAATAGCAAAAAACTGTTAAAGGTCAGGGTTCTGTTTATGATCCCCGTCAAAATGTCTCGCTACAGGGTATATATTATTGCAATTTTATAGCCCACATGTGTTCTAAAATACATTAGTGTACCGGAAAGATGGTACTTTCCTACATAAATGCGGTCACAAGTATACTTCATTACACATGCAAAGTATTCACTGGCACATGTAATGTGTTGCTGAAGCTCCTTAAACTTATCTAAGGGTAACCTGAACGTCTTACAATTAACTTACAGGCCTTTGTTGCACTTAGAAAAACCTTCCTCAGATGTAACCAACTATTGTCATCTCTTGGTTGCAGATAACTAAAATGTCAACGATCTAACCTTATGGCAAGTAAAGATTACTAGGAACTTCGCCACCCAATATCTGATCTGTTTTAACTAGATGTCAGTGTTTTCTTAGAATAAAGTGAGCAAAGAGATCAATAAAATACTATGTGAAAATGTAACAGGTAAATATTATGCCATCTTCTAAATTACCAATCTTATGGTGAGAGAATAAACATGGTTACCTGGGCTACTACTTCTGCTTGGCACAATAACCCCTCCTTTGTCTAAACCGTTTTTAGGTCACAGCCTACCAGACTGCGCAGCTGTCTGGTTATCTAAAGACATTTTGGTGAGATTCAGGAAGTTGACCTAAGAATGTATTCCGCCTTTGTTAACATTAGCTTTGTGGCATGTAACTCAAATGTTCTGGCTTTCTATTTGCTGGCTTTATTTGCTTTACGCTGCGCTGCTTGAGTTTGTACCTCCTGTTGCCCAAACTGGTTTACTGTATTCTTCCACAAACTTGCTTTTTGTAAACAGGTCTTTAAATCATGTTCTTGGATTGTCACTTTGCTGGGCATTCAAAGACAGGTCAAATGTCAAGCTTAGTCTTCCAAGGGAGATTGGTGTTCACCTTTCTTTCGCTGACTCCAAAGTGAGAAAATGTATGCGACAATCCATCCTGCCGAGTACCCATGCAAAAGGACAGGCTGAAGGATGTTATTTTTCTAGCACACAACAAAAATGTACTGTGCTGATATTTCAGAATACATAAAAATGAGAAAAGTAGAAGTTAATCACTTTTTTTTTTTTTTAAGTGTGGTGGAAACAAATATTTTAATACAATCAAACACATCAGTACACTCGGTGCTAACATTTCTACACATTGCGCGCGGTAAAACTGTTGTCCGTAATGGCAGTCACAACACTCCACTGTAAGACACTATGACAAGTTTTGTCACTCCACACCCTTCCACTCTACGCCTCGCCACTCCAATCTCATCCACCCCACTCTAGTCTACCTCTCTAACCCACGACAATCTACCCCACACTATACCAATCTACCAAACCCTAATCCATTCAATCTACCCAATCCTAATCCATCAAATCTACCTAATCCAGTCCATTCCAACCTACTCTAATCCAGCCCAATCGAACCTACTCTAATCCAGCCCAATCGAACCTACTCTAATCCAGCCCAATCAAACCTTCTCTAATCCAGCCCAATCAAACCTTCTCTAATCCAGCCCAATCAAACCTACTCTAATCCAGCCCAATCTACCCCAATCCACTCTACCTTAATCTACCCTGTTTTATCCCACTCCTATCTACCGCATTCCAATCTACCCCACCCTATTCCACTTCTCTACCCCACTCCCCTCCGATGTACTCCACTTCACTCTACCCCACCATGCTCCAATCCACCCAGCCACCAGCTCAAATCCAATCCAATCGAATCCACCCCGCCCCCAATCCAACCCACCACCCCGCGACTCCAATCCACCACCCCCAATCCAATCCACCCCCTCCAGCTCCAATCCAATCCAACCCCATCCATCCGCCCAATCCAACCGCCCCAATCCAACCCCATCCAACCCCACATGCCAATCCAAGCCAACCGCCCGCCAATCCAAGCCAACCCCCATGCCAATCCAAGCCAACACCCCCACATCAATACAAGCCGCCAATCCAAGCCAACAACCCTACGCCAATCCAAGCCAACAACCCTAAGCCAACCCAAGCCAACACCCCTACGCCAATCCAAGCCAACACACCGACAAAAATCCAAGCCAACACCCCCACTTCAATCCACGCCAATCTACCCCACGCCAATCTATCTAACTCCAGTCTACCTCACTTTACCCCAATACACCCCACTACAACCTACCCCATTCCACACCACTCCATACCTACTACCACACTCCACTCTAAACCAATCTACCCCACTCCACTCTAAACCAATCTACCCCACTCCACGCTACCCCAATGTACCCCACTCCACCCCAATGTACCCCACTCCACGCTACCCCAATGTACCCCACTCCACGCTACCCCAATGTACCACTCCACGCTACCCCAATGTACCCCACTCCACGCTACCCCAATGTACCACACTCCACGCTACCCCAATGTACCACACTCCACGCTACCCCAATGTACCACACTCCACGCTACCCCAATGTACCACACTCCACGCTACCCCAATGTACCACACTCCACGCTACCCCAATGTACCACACTCCACGCTACCCCAATGTACCACACTCCACGCTACCCCAATGTACCACACTCCACGCTACCCCAATGTACCACACTCCACGCTACCCCAATGTACCACACTCCACGCTACCCCTAACTACCTTATTCCACTTTATTGCAATCTACCCCACTCCAATCTACCACACCCTACTAACATTTGGTCATGCTGAACAGCAGCCACACTTGTGTACAACATGGCTAAACATATTGCAAAAGTAAATAGCGCTCCCATAGGCGAGACCTACTGGCTTTGACAATGCTCGTTTCATCTGAGACCATTCATTACGGAATCCTTCCTTCGTGTTACAATTAGGCTTTGCCCAGAGGAATTCTCCGTAGGGCATACTCCACTTGAGATTTTCACAGTGATGAATGGAGCCATGAAGGATACGGTTGCCTGCCGTCTCTTTTCGAAAAAGATTTGCAATAATTTTGCCTTCCAAAACCAAGACTTTGATATCCAAGAATTCAACCTCTGTTACCGATTTAGGATATAAAGGACAAGTTAAGATTATTGTGCTGAAATTCATGTATAAATCTCTCAGTCGCTTTTCTGCTACCATCTCATAAGAAAAACACCTAATGTATATCAGAACTATACAGGAATCGTCAGGATCCGATTCTCACTTGTCTTACTGACCACCTGCTCTTCCCACCAGCTCGTGAAGATGTTTGCATAGGTGGGGCAGAAGCAGGTGCCCAAAGCGGTCCGAGATAGCGGTGTCTATGCAGCTGTCCCTCATGTAGGGACAGATTGTTGTTAAGGCAAAATTCTAGCATGGTTAAAAGCATCACAGGGTGGTATAGGAAATGCCAAGGCCTTGATTTTAAAAAGTGGCTGCTTGATTCTAAACATAATTTGAGATCGATACAGGTATAAAGTGACATCACATGAATGGTAATCATATAATATATGTTCTCCCAATGAATATCATGAATTTTACACAGCAAATCAGTAGCGTCCCCACAATATGATGCTAGGTCTCTCACTACTGGATACAACATTATCTAGATCGTGTTCTCCAAGAGACTAGAATTAGAGGATACTATGAAACGCCCTGGAGGATTTGGTGGGTTCTCATTATCAACTTTGAGAAGATTTAACTCATCATTACTCAGTAGACAAAATGTTCCTCCACTTGAACAGCACTGCATGAACAGAGACCTTTGTTTATCGATGTAGATTCATAGGGACCTTCTCACACATCCAGAAAAAGTCATCGGTTTGATAGCTTCGGTTATGTATTTCTTAACGTCTCAGGGTGCCACATCCCCCCTTTTATCCATTATTTAGGCGAACTACCCAAATTAAACATACATTTGCACATCTATTACTAGTGTGCAATGTCAGATCCCAGTTCATTAACACAGTACAGCAAAACTGACAAAAGAAAAACGCTGTTTACTGCCACTCATAGGATATGATGACAATGTGTACTATGGTAGTATATCACTTTTTATCAGTGGATTACATTGCACTGCATTGTTGTGTGAGACTGTAAAAAGCGGTTTCAGCAAAAACTGGCAGCATTGAAGGGCAGTACAATGTAACTACCAAAGGCAATGAAACCCACAAGTGTCCGCAGAAACCGCATCCTAAGTGGACGCGGGGAGGGGGAGACTGCAGCCACACCCATTCTCCCCAAACTGAGGCCCAATAAAAAAACTTTAACATACCCACACACCCCGCCCCCAACCAAATACAAGTTTTAAATCAATGATGTGTAGTTGTACAAGTCAACTTCCAAGCAATAATATAATAGGTCACTCTTATCAGAGTCAATCCACAAAAGGCAACAAAACTCAAAATACATGTTTGCAAACTATTTAGCACTTTAGACATTAAATCTATTGTATTTCAGGAAGGTCGAAAAGGTGAACGTGTTCCTGTGCTGGGGATTTTTAGGAATGCATAAACGGTGTTAACAGTTGAGGGAATGTAACTTGCAGTACAAAGGCAACATAGCTCAAATAAACGAGAAAAGTAGGACCTTTGAATCCAAATGAATCCCATTTGAATGCGAGGGGAATCTCCTCGTGTAAGATGGCAATGAGTCAATGTCATGACAAGATGCACATGACAGATGAAGGAATTCCCCCAACATCCAATGAAACCCCAGTTTACTGAGGCAAAGTGTTCTCAAGAGACATAGCAGCGTGTCAACATCACATAGCTGCCACGTTTTCCGTTTGCTTACAAGTGACCTTTCCAGATTTTCAAAGCGCGTGACATTTCTAAGTCATATGTGAGACACTTCAAGTGACACTTTTTTACTAGCAAAACAAAGTAGGAATGTCAGAAAATTACCAATTATTTTAGCTATGTAATGGTCTTCAAAAATATGCACCCCTCCCCACCCCCCTTAGCGCTTACAGCACCTGTCAGTTACATCTTTGAGGGACCCAGGAGGCCATTTCCCCCCCCCCCCCCAAAATAGTATGTTTCTTTTCAACTCTGGTAGGAACAGCAAGACAAACTATTACAAAACAGTTTGCACTTGTAAACTAATTATCTAGATTTTTCTATTCACTGCTCCTATTTAATCTCCACCTCCCTTACTCATAAAAAAGTACGTTCCTCGCTTAATGTTTACAGGGACACGTGTTGTCTTATCTTCCTATAAAGCGATATCAGCAAGAGAAAAGAATAATGAAAAGCGTAGGTCTCCAAAATGTTTACCGTTCAATATACTTATTAATTAACACCACTGATATATGAAGTATGTCTATTTCAATGAGGTTCAAACATCTCAAAGAAACTCGCAATATTATAAAAATTAATTATAAAAGCGATTATTTAAAACACATTTACAATGGGAGCAGTAAAGTGAAGACTACACTTACCTGTTTGCATGTCATCATTACTTTGGTGACTGGCTGCATATTTTTCAGTGCCAGGGGTTCAACGGAGAGAGGAAAGATATTTTGTGGGGTATGGAGAGGTGTAGAGGGGGAGCCGTGGAGCTCTAAAGCACCCGACCCAGGATACTTGTTTCTGGTCGGAGGACCTGGCTTGGCAGTTCGGGCTGGACTGTTCCCATGAGGCACAGGGTCAAGTCTGATTTGCATATAGCTTGGTCCAAACCGGGGTGGCGTGGTGAGCAAAAGAATGATGGATTAAACCCAGAACCTTGTGACTGGGGGTGAATGTTTGCATTGTTTAGCATTCCATCCATCAATTGTTTCTTTTGCACATGATTACTTTGGTGACTGGCTGCATATTGTTCAGTGCCAGGGGTTCAACAGAGAGAGGGAAGATATTTTGAGAAGTATGGAGTGGTGTCAGAGGGGGAGCCTTGGAGGTCTAAAGCACCAGCGAGTAGTATTTCTCGGACGCCAGATGGGAAAACAATTGTAGTGAACCAGGGACTTCAACATTTGTGGTCTCGAAGCCAGGTGTCACAAACTTGATAATCCTGTTGTTGGGACAAGACGGCTGATCTCTAATAGAGGCCTCAATACTGCTGGCACTCGCTGCTGGTGTTGCACCGGTTCTAGGAAGGCAGAAACTCTTAGGTGTGGGGGTGGCCCAGTGCACTGTTGCTGCAAGTCCATCAACTGTCTTCTGGCAGAGCAGAGTTCGGCAGCGAGGCTGCTGAGGCTGGCCGGACCCGCAGGACATGGCAAAACTGTCCTGCCTCAATGCCAGTGAGTGCAACATTCTTCATGGTCGCATGGAATTTCAATTGCACTGCTTTTAATTTGTTGGAAAGGTGCTCCTTTGATTTTTAAAACATTCGACTGCTTTTGTATATAGTTTTGACTCTGCTCCTACTTTGTTACTTGTGAGGGATCGTGCGCGGTTACTTGTGACCCCCCCCCCCCCCACCCCGGTCCACCGCAGTCAAGAGCGGACTGTTTGAGTGGAGGGAGGTCACAGGGCAACTCGGCACACTAATTTCCCAACCCACTTCCGGGTTGTGCCACTCGCTACTGCCATTTTCAGGCAAGGGACGCTCTAGTGGTTGCGTTCCCTTCCCGAGGCGGGCCCTTCAAAAGCAGCCTATGGAACTAGCACGCCAGGCCGCGCCAGGCCGGGACCCAGGGCCCAAACCCCTGCCTCTCGCACTAGCGCTAAAACACAGTTCTCTTCCACCCAGCTATTAAAATATTGCACGAATCTCCTTCCTTACTGTGCTCGCCTTGATGCAGACGATAATTCCTCCGCCTGCCCGGGCTGTAACTTCAAATTTAAAACTCACTTAGATGAGCCAGGCAATGTTACTATACCCGATACCATGGTCCACCAGCTAGCACAAAAGGTGAGGAAATCCAAGTCTTCTCTCCCCAATAACTTCTCATTCTTCAAGATCAACTGCAATTCTCTTTCTAAACATCAGGCAGACATTTTCGACCTATTGGACTCACAACCTGATGCTATCTTCCTAACGGAGACTTGGCTTAAGAGCTGCTCTGGACCCGACGCAGCCAGAGCCTTGCCATCCAACTATGCTATTGTCAGGAAGGACAGAGAAGATAGGTTGGGAGGAGAGATTGCCATCATCTTTAAAAACACCTTTGGCTGTAAGTTTGACGAAATACCGATTTCCGATTGTGAAGCGGCAGTTTTTAAACTAAATCTTACTCCTAACTTTATTCTCTCTGGGCAGCTGGTATACCGCCTCCCAGGCCCTGCTGGCTCTTGGGCTACAAACTTCCTTTACTCCGTCACTCCTCTAATGCTCCACTCAGCTAATTTCACCATTATAGGTGATCTTAACCTCCACCTTGAGGATCCCAACTGTACCACCTGCAGCACTTTCGTCTCCGACTTAGCGGCTATAACAATTTTACTTCATAATAGTGGGCCCACACACAAAGCTGGCCATCTCCTTGACCCCATTCTCTCAAATGTACCTTCTCATCACTGCCCAGCAGCCACATTTGGATCCAACTGGCTCTCGATACTTGCCTTCCAACTTCAGTTAGGAAGTTTAACAGTCACCGCCCTCCCGCCCCCTGGTTCTCCAAAGACCTAAAAATGTAAAAAACCAAAATGTAAAATCTCGGAGCGTCGTTGACGAAAGACCTATGCACCGGATGCCAAAATTGCCTATCTCGCTAAAAAACTGGCTTATTATTCTCATTGCAGGTCGGCACGTGCCACTTATGTCACCACATCCATCACCAAGGCCAAAAATTGCCCTAAAATGTATTTAACATGGTCAAAGATATATCTGGCTCCGCTACATCACAACCCTATCCCAGTCTAAATACGACTCAATGTGAGAATCTTGCCTTATTTTTCCTTAATAAAGTGGAAACTATCTATTCCGATTTGGCTAGCATTAGCCTCCCTTCTTCTCCCCTATCTAATGTTACCATGGATTACCTTGCCTCTGTGCCTGAAACCTGCACTGCTCCATCACATATGATTACTCTTGACACCTGGCCACTTTTGGACATCGTAACATTTATGAATTTAAATTTGAATTTAAAAGCATTTATTTAGCGCGCTTATACCCAGCGGTTTCATGGCGCTATAGGAGCTACTACTAGCAACAGCAGCAAGAGGGGCAGGTTAGGCAGCAAAAGCTCTGGAAAAAAGGAAGGTTTTTAGATTCTTCCGGAACTCCAAATAGGAGGTTGCGGATCTGAGTGTCATGGGGAGGGAGTTCCAGAAAACAGGTGCAAAGACCGCAAATTTCGCCCCACTTGCTTTCTTTTTCTTAAAGCGAGGTGTGACCAGGAGTGCCATGTGGGTAGAGCGGAGTTCTCTGCCCGGCAGGTAGGGTTTGAATTATCAAACACCTTAGTCAAATTAAATCAGGAACCCCCTGTGACTTATTGCCCATTTAAATTTTACAGCAAATTAAACCACCCACACTCCATTACATCCTTCAACTTCTCAATACATCCTTAACGACCTCCATTGTTCCCCCGACTGGAAACATGCATCGGGGGTTTGGGGGGGGGGGGGAGGGGGGAACTAATTTCCGCCCAATTTCACTTCTCCCACCCTCTCTACGATTCTCGAGAGATATATTAACGGGCATCTATCGCAGTTTATTGAAACCAATGGGCTGCTACACCCTTCCCAGTCCGGCTTTAGGACCAGCTACTCCACTGAGTCCACCTTCCTTGCGGTTACAGAAATGCTTCGACACAAAATTGAAGCGGGCGAAACCATGGCCTTGGTTTTATTGATCTGAGTGCAGCCTTTGATACGGTCTCTCATACCGTACTCTTAAAGGCCCTCCTATCCTCTGGTGTCATTGGGGCGGCTCTGAACTGGCTCAGTTCTTTTCATTCGGACTGCACCTTTCAGGTCTTTTCATCCACCTCCAAATCTAAGCCTCATTCTTCACCTTACGGGGTCCCCCAAGGTTCTATTCTCAGCCCTCTGCTGTTCAACATTTACAACAGACAATTGGTAGTTTTGGTTGAAGAATCTGGGTTGTCGCTCTTTTCATATGCTGACACCCAGATCATCTTCTCTCTCTCAGCAGGGAACACCTCTGAGCCGTCTGTACTCAGATCAGGCCTTAGCAAAGTTGTAGCCTGGATGAACGCCAACTTTTTTTAAACTCAATGGCGATAAAACGGAGGTCCTGATTCTGGATAAAGATCGAGGTCTCTGGGGCCCTCAACATTGGCCGCCAGAAATAGGCACGTTTCCTCAACCCACTACCCAGGTGCGCAACCTTGGCTTCATTATTGATGATACTCTTTCGATGCGGCAACAAGCCACCAAGGTTGCTGCCACTTGCTTCACCATTTTAAAATGGTTGAGGAAGATTGTGTGGATGCTCCCATTTGACGCCCAGCGCACCATAATCCAAGTCATTGTTATATCTAGGCTGGATTACGGGAATAATTACAACGAGTACAAAACTCGGCTGCTACATTGCTCTGCCGAGTACCAAAAACTGCCCCGACGTCCCGGCTGTTGGTAGACCTTCACTGGCTTCCAACGGAGAAACGGGTCAAGTTCAAAGCTCTGACCTATAGGTTTCGTATTAAGCATGGGAAGTCTCCCCGTTACTTACAATATCTAGCAAGTCCCTATGTTCCATCCTGCACCCTCCGGTCTTCCACCCAAGCGAAATTTCAAGTGCCTAAAGTCAGACTTGCTCGAATTTGAGGGCGCTCATTTGCATACCTGGGCCCTACTTTATGGAATGCCCTGCCATTGCCTCACCGCATGCAATCTAATCTTCTTTTATTCTGTAAATCTCTCAAAACACTGCTTTTTAGCCAATAGGTCCCTCTAACTTCTGCTGTTTCTTATAGCGCCGGGAAACCCTTTTGGGTAGCTGCGCGCGAATATATGAATTTAAATAAATAAACAAATAAATTTGGACAAGGCGGACTGGAACAACAAAGCTGACGACTGCCTCTTCTGTCTCTGCAGGCTAATCACACACTGCGTGGTCACAGTGGCACAGGTGCCCTACCGAAAAACAACAAGTAGAACCACAGGACCGGGAGGTCTCAGCCAACCCTAGAGGGGTACTGTGGCTAACGCTCCCCTGTCCCCATGGGCAATAACAATGGGATGGGAAGCTGAAAGCTAAAGAAATTGTACACCAACAGGCCCAATGAGAGCCAAGAGGTGCGGCTAACATGCAGCCTTGACAAATTGTCTCAACAATTGTTGGCCACAATCATCCAAAGCGTTGACTTAGTCTCACCTAAGCGCAGTGGCAAATTACTCAAGACTGTACAGGGGGAGGATCACAACTAACTAATTGTACTGCTGCACCACTTTTCTGGGATGGGGCAAACTACAGCCAATAAAATGAAGACAGCAGGCAGCCCACTGACTTCACTAGATTAACAGCAATATTGCACGTACTTCCCAGCACATACTCATCTACCAGGGAGACTTACCTGTTCAAGGCAGCATTCTCACCAGCATTCTTTGGGGCCTACAGAATAAGTGAGCTTGTGGCCCCCTCCAGGACCTACCATCCGATCCCCCACCACCGGCAACGACCCAACGCCTCTCATGGAACACCTCAACATTCGAAAACAGACCAACACCAAGACCAAGATTAGAGGCAACTTTTCCTACAGACCCCTGGGACTCCGACCAGCCTTCTGCGCAATCATCACCAACCTCATCGCCCCACTAGCCATAAACTCTCATCACTACGATCTCAACTTTCATGTTGACAACCCTGACGCCACCAACTCCACCACCCTCCTCAAGAACGTAAGCATCATCAGCCTCCCCCAACTAGTCACCGAACCCTCACAAAGCCAGCCACACACTCAACGCCATGTTCTCCTCCAGTGCCAATCAAATTTGCCTACATCACATAACTAACATGGATGGACCACGCCATAGTCCACTTCACAATTGCGGACGTGCAGCACACCAGCGCCAAGCACCATAGCCCCTCCCCCTACACAAGTACACAAAACAAGTCAGCTGGTACACCCCAGGGATTAGATCCATCAAGCGGCACTGCTATTGACTCAAGAAACAGTAGTGTGTCACCAAACACTCCTCCAACAGAACTGCTCACAAAGCAGCCCTCAGCAACTACTACCTGTGTATCAAGGAAGCCAACGAGAACCGCGATCTCTGGCCGCATCAACATAATGGCCAATCACATGAAGGAGCTCTTCATGACAGTCCAGGAACTCTCCAACCAGGCAACCATAGATAACACCATCCATCCCTCCCAGGTACTCTAAGACACCCTCTCGGTCTACTTCCAGAGGAAGACTGTCACCGTCTACAACAACTTCAACCGCAACCCACCTCTCAGCCTCGACAACCTCAACCAACCAGCAAACACCAGCCGGATGATCAAAACCTGGTCTCTCCTCACCACCCTGACCACAACAGCCATCATATCATCCATCCTCTCCAGAGTGCCCACCTACCCCTCCTCCACCATCTCCTCAACCTCAGAGCCAACCCAATCAGCACAGAACTTACCAGCATACTCAACACCTCCATCTCCATTGCAACCTTGCCGGACAGCTGGAAACACGCCAAAGTGAAACTCCTCCTACAAAAACTCTTGGTCGACCTCCATGCTCCCCTACCCAGCAAGAGTACATGCTCCTCTACCCAGCAAAAGTACTCGAAAAGGCAATCAACCAACAGCTCACCGAATCTCTCAAACTCCACCACCTGCTCGACAACTCGCAGTCAGTATTCTGTACCAATCACAGCACCACGGCCGTGCTGATCACTGCCACAGACTACACCAGAACACTCCGACCACAGAGAAAATGTGGCCCTGATCCTCCACTACTTTTCAGGGGCATTCAATGCGGTCTCCTACCACACCCTCATGGAGAAACTCCACAGCATAAGCATCGAGCAGAACACCCTCAAATGGATGGCCCATTTCCTCGCAGGATGCACACACAGCATCCAACTGCCTCCCTTCACCTCCACCCACCCCCCAAGAACCTCATCTGCAGCGTAACCGAAAGGTTCATCCCTCAGCCCCACCCTCTTCAGTTTCTACAGGACACCCCAACCCTCGCCTCACGGACATCAGATCCCATGGACTCAACATAATCTCCTAAACAAATTACACAAAACTAATCCTCTCGCTCACCAGAACCAACTTCCGCAATGCAATTACCAGCGTAGCAAAATAGACTAGCGACAACTGCCTCAAACTCAACTTGGACAAAACTGAAGTTCTGATCTTCAGGAAGAGCACCTACGCTTGGGACCACACCTGGTGGCCAGTAGAACTCGGACCAACACAGTCAGACCACACGTATAACCGGAGCATCATCATTGACAGCCAACTGACCATGATACGTCAACTCAACGCATTCGCCTTCTCCTGCTTCTACACTGTCCACAGAATCTCCAGATGGATCCCACTCAAAACCAGAAAGACCATCACTCAAACACTCATCACCAGCCGCCTCGACTACAGCAACTCTCTCTACACTGAAATCTCCATCCAGCTCCACAGAAGACTCCAGACCGAACACAGCAGCCAGGCTCATCCTAGACCTCCCCAAATGGACCCATATGACCCCTCCCCTCAGCTCCCCATCTCAGCTCCCCGACTAGAAGAGATGCCAGATCACGATCCTCACGCAGGCCTACAAATCCCTACATGACCAGGGACCGTCCTCCATCAACCATCGAATGAACGTCCATCGGCCCACAAGACACCTGCACTCCACATCACTCGCCCAAACACACACCCCTCGCATCCATTGCAGCAGTGGCCGCTCCCTCTCCTACATCGCCACCAAGACCTGGATAAAACTGCCTCACCACCTCCAAACAGCACACACGCTGGAAGGCTGCTGGAAGCTCCGGCATCCTCCACACCCAGATTCCCCTACAGGTGACAGCGTTCCACTTAATAGCGGATTGACCAGGGGAATGCATGCCTCAAGCTGCAGCATGTGTACATGGGGACAATCACATAGTAATGCACATGAGGTGGTCAAAACCGATCAAGAAAGAAAGAGCAGATTCACACGGTTGGATTGCCTTGCTTTCAACAAGTTTTGCTCCATTTGCTTGACCCGCAGATGCATGGTGCAATGAAAAGGTGTATAAGAAAGATGAACATCGCGATGAATAAATGTTGTAAAGGCATGGGCTCTGAATTGGTCAGGCCCGGCCTCATAACCCAAAAAATGCCAGGTTACTATGTAGATGACAAGGTTCACTTGTCCAATATCGGGATGGACATGTTACTACTGAACATCGAGGGGAAACTAGAACTGTTTAGTTTTTCATAGGCGAACACTCAGTTCCTCCGGGTTGGGGTAGAGGGCTGGTCGGGGGGGGGGTCTGCAATCCACCATCAGCATGGCAGCGGAGCTAGAATGACTGAAAATAAATGGCACAAGGACATGAAGAACAGTTGGCTGAACAGGTTACTTGGGATGCCTCACAGCAGGGCCACTGGAGGGAAAACAATTATTTAAGAAATGGTCATCGTAGGGCAGACACAGCACTTGCAGCCCAGCCACAGGGCCAACGCCAGACATCGGTAGTTAGCAAAGCCTCCAAGCCGCGACCTGCTGCACTAAGTAAGCAGCAGAAAAAGCTGTTGCAATAGGACTCGTGGTGATGAAAGTAATTTATGATCATTAAAAAGAGCTGTTCCGACTGTATGACGATTTATAATACAGAACATACAAAGTTATAAAACGGAATGGAATTTATGTTCACTGTATGACCTGCTATGAAGTGAACTGATTGACATACAAGATATTCATATGTCTGAAACATAATACTGACCAATGCTTTAGTGAAAAATGTATGTACCCGCTCGTAAATATAATAAACTGCGGCCGTTCTCACCCCAAAGAAGGTCTTGGTGTCCATTCGGTTGATAGTTTTGTGGTGAACAGCAAGAAGGCCCGAAGGAAGTTCACCTTGCCGGGGCACAGACCTGGAAGCATTAGCCAACCCTAGAGCGGACTGTTGCTAACGCCTCTGTGGGCGGCAACTCTAAGGGATGCCCAGCCGGAAGCTAAAAACAAATTGCACACCAATAGGCACACATCTTTCCAATGGCCCAAAGATGGCAATGGGGCAGGGGCCATCATGCTGCCAAAAGGGGGACAGGACAAACTGTCCCCACAATTATTGCCCACAATTGTAATCCCACCCACCCACAACAAACGATCACAGGTGTTGCAACCACAATGCGGAGGAAGACACAGGGGGAGTTACAATGATTGAAAATAAATGACATCACACGAGAACAATTGCCCGAATAGGGTCCTTGGGATGCCACAGAGAATGGCGGACACAGCACTTGCTGCCCAGTCTGGCCAAAAACACCAGACATTGGTAGCGAAGTCCCAACCCGATGTACTCAGTAAGCAGCAGTAAGAGCAATCACAACAGGATTCTTGGTGATGAAAGTGATTTATGGACAACCAGTAAAAAGAGTGGCTTATGACATGACAATGGAAAGGATTTGATGTTCACTGAAGGACAAGTAACTAAGTGAATTGATGGACATACAAGTTATCTGCATGTCTGGAATACAATAATGACCAGCGATTTCGTGAAAAATATATGCACCAGCTTGTTAAATATAATAAACTGCAGCCATTCTCACATCAAAGAAGGTCTTGGTGTTTCTTATGTAGTAGGTTAAGTGGCCCTGCACACCGCCAGGCATTACGTCCTACAACATAACATAACTGCACCTCGGTGGTCTTCACACACAACATGAAAGTGCTTTTCACATAGGTTTTAACGTGTTCTGCTATCGTGTGGTCCCTCTTTATTTTCTGTACTTCTATTGATAATGAGTTTGGGTGAATTTAGGGAAGCAATGTATGCTTCCGATATGGGCCATCGCATAATATGGAGTTTGAGTTACCATTTCTCATAACATTTACTGCAGCAGTCACGCTAGTATGCTCAACCTCTCCACTTGCAGGTTACACAAAAGAGGTCTTCCAAGCTCCAAGCACAAGTGTCAACTGCAGGGTAGTGCTGCTTACTGAAATAAGCATATATTGGCAAATAAAAAGGAAAGTAGAGATTGGCCCTGGCACTGAAAGTGGACACGTTTTATGCGGTTGTGCACAGGAGCATAAGCAAAATGCAGTCACTCAAAGTGAGTAAAGCCAATACTGAGGTGGGCTGATAATGCTCTCTGCTTTGGCGGGCAGAAGCAAAATGTAAATGACAATTTAACAGGAGAATGAAAAGCGAGGGCCGTTTCAAAGCCCTCCTATGTTTTGATGTAAGTATGCAGTTTTTGTTTATTCACTTTGCATTAATATACAAGTCTGGACAAATAAGCCACACCTACAAAAGCACTGGCAAAGGCAATAGGTCTGGCACTGGCTGCCAGCCTTTTGGCATAGTCGGGCAGTCTTTTGGCTCAGTTGATTCCTTACCATGGTCATGGTTTTTGCAAAACTTTAGCGCCTTGAGACCCTTGCGGGTGAGTAGTGCGCTATACAAGTATCAATTTAAATTTATTGTTGGGGAAGCTGCCGGGCTTGTTAATTTAATCAAAAGAAAAAAAATGGTAGAAAAAGACAATGGTTTAAGGCCAAAATATTTATTCTCCTTCAAAAATCACACATTGTAGTCCCTGGCAGGAAAGGAAACATTGTGTGTAGATGTGCTCCTATTGAAATGGCAGACTGCCGTCACTCACAGTGAAAATGGCTAATGGCTTAGTGTTCTGGTATTTGCCCCATGCTGTATGTTGTAGCAGACGGAAGAAAAACATTAAGGACAATAAAATACGAAAGGATGAAGCAGGTTGGATGAAAGCGCCTATAAATAAGCATATTGTACATATAAGTTCAGCAAAAATCTAAATGTTTTGACTAACACCAGACCCAACAATAGGATAGGTATTCACTAAAAAATAAAAACTTCGTCACCTCGGAAATCTGGTCACCTCTGGAAGTCAAGACCTTTAGAGGCCTGAAGGGCATTTGTTCGGTTTCATCACTTCCAGGGTTTGGTGCCACCAAAGACCCGACTGGGAAATTGTATGGCGATGCAGAACTATGTCATCTACACCCAGGACTTTTAACATCAGGCTTGTAATATAAAGTTACCCACCACTAGCATTTGTTGCATCCAAGTCAGTGAGGTCCAATTATGCATCCTACATATAAGCCTGCGGAAGGCTTTTCCACATCGCCTAAAGAATGGTCATCACAAATTCAGAAAATGAAAAGTCTGAAGACTGAGGGATTTCACACATACCCCTCAAGCAGCGATGTGCTAATCTTTAATAATATTACATGGAAAAAGCCATTCATAAGAGGGTTTGACATGCAGGATGACTAAAGGCTCACAAGGGGAGGGGGGTCGATGAAGAATCGCAGCAGCTCACAGAATAGATCATCAGACATCACTCAAGACAGCAAGCGCTCTAATTAAACACGAGCGGAGGCTGCCAGGGCCCACCAGGAACAATGAGGAGCCAAGAGCCATGCCTTCACGCTACGCTAGGCACCAGCAGTGCCTCCACCGTCAATCTCAAAGGAAGGAAAACACATTCATCATCCTCACTACAAAGCCAACAAAAAGGCCAGGTCAGCATAAAAGAAGCACAAAGGGGGCGAGCGAGGAGAAGCCATGTGAAGGCCTGAATAGATTGGATGTGGTTAGAACCAAAGGCAAAACTGAGCAACCCGATTAAACACGGTTTCTCGCTGCCTGGGACTACCCTGACACAGAGATATGAAGGCAAACTACACACAATGAGAACTCTAATTGAGGACCGAGTGATACATTGCAGGGCTCAAAGCGAGCATGTTTGCTGGTGCCTGGGACTACCAACGTCTAGCCTGGACTCCTCGATGATCTTTAGAAACTACCTCGATTGAAGCAACACGCCTCGACCAGGACACTTATTCAAGACATTCTTCTTTTTTTCTTTCCTTTTTTAAACCTTTTATTGGTATTACAACAGACACAGGAGCTGTAGCCTACATCCACAGAGTGGCCGGCTGCCGATGCATAAAATAGATCATAATAAGCAAGAAAATCAGGCATCGTGGTACACAGCAAGCCGCCTACAACCACTTCGGGCCGGCTGCGTCAAGTAATCAGTGAAGAGTCACTGCAATGTAACATGTAACATTTAAACATGAGCTAATGGTAAGCCTACATTTATTCAAGACATTATTCGCATCTGAAATGAAACTAAAATACACGCAACTGTTTCCCTAGGATACACCCTTAGTAAATAATATAACAAGCAATGGCACAGCCAATAGGTCTCGCCTACGCAAGAGCCATTGGCTTTGCCAATGTGTTTTAGCCATGTTGTATACCAGCAAGATTGCTGTTCAGCATGGTTAAATGCTAGTGGTGTATAGGAAAGTGGCGTGGATTGTCAGAGTGGAATGATGAAGAGTAGGTTGTTGTAGAGTGAAGTAGCAGAGAGTGTCATGTATTGGAGTGGTATAGTGTGGAGTAGCGTAGAGTGGCATACACTGCAGTGGCAGAGTAGAGTGGACTGATGTAGAGTGCATTGACGTAGAGTGCTGGAGAGTGCAGAGGCTTTGAGGGCAGCATCATACAATGCAGTGGCATAGAGTGTAGAGTAAAGTAGCATAGAGCGGTGCAGAGTAGAGTAGCATAGAGCGGTGCAGAGTAGAGTAGCATAGAGCGGTGCAGAGTAGAGTAGCATAGAGCGGTGCAGAGTAGCATAGAGCGGTGCAGAGTAGCATAGAGCGGTGCAGAGTAGCATAGAGCGGTGCAGAGTAGCATAGAGCGGTGCAGAGTAGCATAGAGCGGTGCGGAGTAGAGTAGCATAGAGCGGTGCGGAGTAGAGTAGCATAGAGCGGTGCGGAGTAGAGTAGCATAGAGCGGTGCGGAGTAGAGTAGCATAGAGCGGTGCGGAGTAGAGTAGCATAGAGCGGTGCGGAGTAGAGTAGCATAGAGCGGTGCGGAGTAGAGTAGCATAGAGCGGTGCGGAGTAGAGTAGCATAGAGCGGTGCGGAGTAGAGTAGCATAGAGCGGTGCGGAGTAGAGTAGCATAGAGCGGTGCGGAGTAGAGTAGCATAGAGCGGTGCGGAGTAGAGTAGCATAGAGCGGTGCGGAGTAGAGTAGCATAGAGCGGTGCTGGGTACAGTAGAGTAGCAGAGAACGGTGTTGAGTAGAGGCGCAGAGTTTAGTAGAGGCGCAGAGTTTAGTAGAGGCGCAGAGTTTAGTAGAGGCGCAGAGTTTAGTAGAGGCGCAGAGTTTAGTAGAGGCGCAGAGTTTAGTAGAGGCGCAGAGTTTAGTAGAGGCGCAGAGTTTAGTAGAGGCGCAGAGTTTAGTAGAGGCGCAGAGTTTAGTAGAGGCGCAGAGTTTAGTAGAGGCGCAGAGTTTAGTAGAGGCGCAGAGTTTAGTAGAGGCGCAGAGTTTGGAGGCGCAGAGTTTGGAGGCGCAGAGTTTGGAGGCGCAGAGTTTGGAGGCGCAGAGTTTGGAGGCGCAGAGTTTGGAGGCGCAGAATAGTCTCAGAGTGCAGTAGAGTGGCGTGGAGTGGAGTGGTGTAAAGTGGAATGGTGCAGAGTAGAGTGCAGTGTTGTGGAGTGGTGTAGAGTAGAGTGGAGGGGCACAGAGTGGAGTATTCATGGTGTTGTAGCACACTGCCATTAAAGAGAACACATTTTCAACTGAAGTGACCATTACATTTGCACAGATATACAGTTTTACTAATAAAACTATACCGTGCACAAACTAAAAGAAAATGGGTAGAAATTGCATCACCAAATGTAATGATTTGTTTTGATCATATTTTAAATATTTGATTCCAATACACTTCAGAAATAACAAAAAATGTGCTTTGTTTGTATTCTTAATTCGGATATATTCTGAAATACTTACACAGATCATTGAAACATTGTTGTGTGCTAGAAAAAAACTCTTTGCTACCCCCAGTATCCAGCAAGATTGTCACATAAATCTTCTCACTTTGAAGTCAGAGAAAGAAAAGTAAACAAGCGCCCTCGGAAGGCAGCGCCTGACATTAGCCCTCGGTCTTTGAATGCACAGCAAATGTGACGAGATTTACAGCCTGTTTACAGAAAGGGAGCTCTCGGAAGGATACTGTAAATAAGGTTTGGGCAAGGGGCAGTACGAACTCAAGGTGGACAGCCTAAAACAAATAAAGCCAGCAAATGGAAAGCAAGAATCCGTGAGTTACAAACCACAAAGCCAATGGCAAGCAACAGGCAGAACGCATTCCTAGGTTTCAACTTTCTGAATGCCCCCAAGGTGCCTTTAGCAATCCAGACAGCTGCGTGGTCTGTTAGGTTGAGACCTAAAAAGTGATATCCAGAGGACCTGTAATGTAGTACAGCCTTTGTAGAGTGCTTCGTACCCCCAACGAAGTACTCCAGCTTGATCAGGTGCCAGGGTGCCCTTAGAGTGTAGGCTTGGAAGGGTGCAGTATGCGCTCTATTCTCTGTATGGTGCACTGCTTTACAACTCAGTGCTGTCCATACACGTCAGTATTATGGCAGTGAGTTCCCCAGAGTGAAATTATCAAAATAATCAGAGACGAAAAGAAATACTCACATTTTTTAAATAACAAGGTTACAATGGTAAAAAAATCAAAAGTAAATAGCACACACAAAACCGTGACAGTGAGTCCTTCCAGAAAACATATTTCAGTGGCACGAGCCTTAAACCTTGCACTAATAAAACTAAGCATGTGCCATTGCCCACATTTAGTTGGACTTCAAGTTTCCAATTCGCGGCTCCTTGCTCTCACCTGCCGGCCCACTGAAAAGCAGCGCCGAGTACCAGTCACTGCATTTGCAGCAGCAGACCAGCAGCATAGACGAACATCCACAGCCATCAGATTTACTCACTCCCACGTTGTAACTATAGTGTCTATGCACTGATCTGCAGTGTCCATGTTTGAATCCAGGAATACCAGCACTGGGATTCTGAGCTGTAGAGGGGCACAAACTCGCAAAGTCTGACCACTTCCTGCCACATAGTCGTCCCCATTATGTTCATCCCACAGTCATTACCAACAACGCAATAATAATGGCAGATTTACTCATTTAAGGAGCAGCATAATGAAAACAAAACATTCCCATAATGAGAATTTTACAAAAACGCAAGTATGAAAGGGGTGCAAAAACTCGCGTGGTGCCAACAAAGTGGCAAGCCACAGTGAATGCTTGCTTGACAGAAGGTTTCACCAAAGAAGCAGAAAGGCCGTAGGAAAGAAAAAGAATGTAACCACATGCTCCAGAGATTCAAAGGTAGAAGAAAGACAGGTGAAAAAAGATCTGTGGATTCAGACTACAGAAACACAACATGAACAATAAACACGAACAATAGGTGTATTATTAACCAAAAGTGTTCGAAAGTTACTCCTGAGGTGTGCTCATAAACACCATCATGTATGGACAAACTTTATAAAAAAATAACACCACAAAACATCTGTGGGCCAATTGACTGAAACAACCAAATGCCAAAATCGTTTTTAATTGCAGTTAGATGCTCTAAACAAAACGTACAAATCAGATTAAATAGGATTTCTGCAAAATAAAACATAAAAAGCCATTCTTTTACAGGAGCAAGCTACCCCTCCTGCTTGTAGACCAGTCGTGTTATTTGCCTTCATTAAAAAAAAATTTAAAAACACAACCACAGCCAGGAGCAGCCACTTCTCTCAAGCCTGAATTAATTGTCAGCCCAGATGTCACAGCTGCTTACATAATAGAAGACACTACACTTCTTTCCTCTTAATAAATAACAAAACATTTAAGGTACAAAATTAGATACAAGTAGGTTTATAAGCGATACAACTGTAAAATATACACAATTATAAAAATGCTGGTCATGCTCTAAATCTGCTATGGCGAACAATAAAACGTCAATACCTTGCAACCTTTCCGGTGTATATTATTTCCATTCATTCTTCTAAACCCTCCTTCATTACCACCAATCACTGTTTCAATCATTCTCATCATGAGGTGAACACACACATTCTTCATTAAAATTCCCCGTTCTCAGGGAGCAGAAGTTAACATTATGACCAAGAGTATTATCGTCACTAACTATTTTATCTTGAAAATCCCTAACCAGGTCTAACCTCATGGCATTGGTTCGGTCAAACTTAAATTCACATCTAGTAAATATGGCGCCATCTCTTAGATACTCTGCATGATACTCATAGCACCCATCGCGGGGTCTGCCATAGTGTTGACCTAAAAAATAGACGAGGCAATGTGACCCTAGTAAGAAGAATCAAAACAGCATTTCAAAATACAGTCACTAATAAAGACTGACTCAAAAAGTGTTTGGGGTTAGAAAATCTGGAAACCATGAAGGTTTATTAAATATTAATTGTATTACATAGGACCCAAATATAGTCAGGTTTAAAAAATAGTCATACAACAGAAATCAATTGCCATAAAGATTCTTTAGCATTTACGATAGATACCACAAAGAGCATAATTTAAAAAATAGGCCAAGTTCAAAATATGCATCAAAGCGATAGAGAAACTGACAAGCATCCCTCAAAGAGACCCAAAAAGATCTGTCTCACACCCAAATTCAAGAGGTTTTCTAACAAATTTCCCCATAGAAAGGAATGAAATCGAAGTCAGCATAAGGTGAGCAAATGTATCAAAACTAAGGCAAACCACAATTTGACACCATTAAAGGTCATAATACCACCATCGGAACGCTAGCCCTTAAGTGAACAAATATGCCCCTTCTGATCTAATGTCATCGGAGTGAGGTTCCGTGATTTCGAACCAGACTCCATTTTGTTTGAGTTGTACAAGACGCCATTTTTGTGTTGCCCTCACGTAGGCCGTGGAGGTAACCGAACGAACAAAGTTGCATGGGCCTCATTGTTCATGTATGCATTAACAGGCCCTTTCCCGACTTGTGAGTGAATTGCAGAGAAACTGATCTTTTCACCTGAAACTGACCTAGCAAAACCAATTTCCCTTAAGTTTGATTCTGGTCTAAAATTGCCAATCAATGTTCAGGATATCGTTAACTTTTAGTTTCCATGCACATATCTTATCCTAATCAGCATCTGAATTGTTTCTTTCCTTACGATTTTTCATTACATGGGTAGAGCTTTCAATTATGGGTTTGTCCGGCTTGTGGAAATTGAGTTTGGGACAGTCCTAATAATTAACTTTTGGGTTGGGTTACTGTAAATTGGGTTTTTGTTAATGTGATACTCAGTTAGAAAATGTGTCCTATTGGTCAGAATTTTGCGCAGTGGGTGTACATTTATAATGAGAATATTGGGTATAAAAGGTGATGTCTTGCTCTATGAAAATTGAGCGGTTTCTTGAGTTGTACACTGTGTTGTATTGCTGAGATTACTGTTACTAGCTGCAGCTAATAAATTTGATCTCTGACGCCACCTAGAAGTATTCTGTGTCTCTGTTTGCCAAGACAGGAGAACCCGAAGACTTTGGGCGTGTCCCTGGCACCGCTGGGTTCTAAGAAAACCCGGTTCTTCAGTTGGCGCCCAACCTGGGGCGACTTCAGCAGTACCGGTGCAAGCCGGAGGATCGTGAGGAGCCACGTGAGGAAATTCTGGAGGAAGGCCGCCACTTCATTGACCCCTGCATGTCGACGTGGACCGAAGGTCTTTTCTGCGAGGCTTCCCGCTTTCCAACGGCTACGAAGGACTGCTGCCCTGACTGTCGCCCTGTCTTGGACCCTTGATTGATCCTTTGTAAAGCGAGACGATAGACGGTCTTCTGGTGGCGTGACAGATATTTTGGTTAAGTATAAGTGGGTCGCTCCCACTTATTGTATTGTTTTGGTTCTTGGTTTTGTTTGATTCGGTTGTTGCAATAATCGAAGCCGAGGGGCTCGTATATTTACAAGTGTATCAATAGTTGATAACCCCTTGAAGTTTGAAGCTAGATTAGTGAGCTATAAGATGCCTGGTCTTAGCAAAATTAGGAAATGGTTTAGTCCACTCTAGTGGAGTGGTGTGGCTCACTGGTTAGAGATGGCAGACCTGGAAGCAGAGAACGGCCCGGGACCAGGGTTCAATTCCCGACACGGCAGGGTCGTGGACCAGGGTCAGCGGACTCAATAATTCTCGCCTCGGTGCCTACTCTAACCTGGGGTCCCACTCGGCAACTCTGGGCATTAGCTTGCCTAATCTCCACAACGGCCCCATCAACGCCGGGGATGCCTGGCTCCACCTTGGGGATTCCCAGTAGGGACCATCCCACAGGGAAAGCCAGGACGGGTTCCCCAGCGGTATACAGCGCCGGGACGCCCCTTTGCTGGGGCAGCTGTGCGCTTTACAAGTATACGACACACATACGACATTGTGGTTGCAACAGGGATTCCCGATTGGAGGATTTGTGTCCGATCCCTCCGGTTGGAACTCCGACTTATGAGATCTATTCAAAACACGGAGTGGGTCCTATTACTTATAATGAAGTATGGGTCCGCTATACAAAAAAAGATGGTGTTTTACGATGGCCCCAACATGGTAGTTTTGAATTAAATATTTTAGATAATCTGGAAGTTGCGCTATTTAAGAAGAAAGCCCGGCCGGCAATGTTTGACTCTTTCCGCCTTTGGCGTAAGGAAGCCAAACAGCGAGAAATTAAGCAAGCAAAAAGTGATAGGAAAGATAAGAATATGTCAGTACTACAAGCTGCTAGGCAGTTTAGGGAAGATGGAGAAGAGCGTGTGAGTGAAGTCTCAGATAGACAACGTTGCATGACCATAGATAAATGTTATCCGGCCTTGCCGTCTTCGCCTCCAAAAGTAATTGAAGATCTTGAAAAAGATCCTTTGATCTCTCATCTACTGAGATTGCCACCCCCTTATGTGCAGGGTGCTACTGCACCTCCATTACCCCTGGTTGTTGCACCCTTTGTTGTTCAACCTCCTGCTATTGTTCAGCCACCCGGTGCTCCACAGATGGTTTTGCCTCCTACTGTGCAACCCACTCTAGGGTCGCCAGCTTTGCCTCAAACTCCTTTGCCTTCTACTTCTGCATCTTCGACTCCTACTGCTCTTGTTCCTACACCTCTTGCCTCAAAATACTTATTCTCCTGTTCTTATGTCTGCTTCTTCTCCTTCTGCTCGAAAACGAATGACTGAGACTGTTGCTAATCTGTTGTCTCCATTGTTTGGCTCACTGAGTATGACCCCTGTTTCGGAACGAAAGCAGAGTCGTAGTCAGCTTCCTAGTTCTGAGGAACGGACAGTGTTGGATTTGTTGGCTCGTAGATGGATTTTAAATGCTTCCAGGTATAATTTGCCAGCGGTTATGGATGTTTTCTTTCAGTGGGAGCTGCCTAAGCAAAGGTATGTTTTTGATGTAATGTGTACTTTTCTTCGTCAGGAATGGGAAGATAATGAGTTGGGTCCGATTCCGCAGGAAGTGCTTGATGTTCAGTCAGAATTTGCTAAAGGGACGATAGTGGAATCTGATGTTACAGATGCCGTGGAGACGATACTTGTTTTTAGGTCTAGATTACCGCCTCAGCCATTGTACAAACCTGATTCTTCTGTTAGGAGGAAAGTGAAGCAGTATCCTATGAGAGGTTCCCCCTGTATGGAGAGAAGCAGTTGCTGCTAAAGTTAATTTGGGTATTCAGGCCGCAGAGGCTCATTTTCAGCGAGTATGGGTACATGTTCCTTGGAAGAGAGCAGAGGTCTTGGCTCTTAAGCAGACCTTGCTTGACCCCCGTAAGAATCCTGCCTGTTATTACAAGGAGTTGTCTCAGACAGTTGAAGCGTGTATTATGAATTTAGCTGACAGATATGTTAATGGGGAATGTAGTTCCTCAACCGTTGTGGGCAAAGATTCGTCATGAGAATCATGCGCAAGAATTAGGAGATACGTGGGCTAATATTGTTGCTGCAGATGGTCGGCAGGTAGGAGGTGCCAAACCTGAGCCCGTAGTTGCAGAATTACCTGGTAGAATTATTAATTTAATGAAAACTATGATGCCTCCTTTGCGAGTGAATTGGGATAAGTTAGCAGCATGCAAGCAAAAGAAAGATGAGAGTGTGTCTGATTTCTTCACGAGGTTTGAAGAAACGTTTATTGATCATAGTGGTCAGGACATGAGTACTGAAGGTGGTCAAAGGTTGTTTGTGGACAAATTTGTCTTTAATTTGCTTCCCGAACTTTCTAATAAGCTAAAGGACTCAGAGTTCATGGACTGTTTCTTCGTCGGCCTAGATATTGGCTACTGCACAATATTACGAGAATAGGGATAAAGATGAGAAGGATAAAGCAGAGAAAAAAACGAAAGATCTAAAGACGAAAGTTCTTTGGCAGCAAGCTTATCCGCCTCGTCAGAATCAGCCTCAGTTTCAGCAACCTCCACAGTTTCAGAGATTGTTACAGAAGCCTGAGCCTTATGCTCCGCGATTTTTCCTGGACCTAATCAGTGTGCTTATTGCAGAGAGGAAGGTCATTTCAAGAATAGTTGCCCGGCTTTGTTACAAAGTGCGAATGGCGTATCTGGTCAGAGAGGTCGTGGTGGTTCCCAGCAAGCTGGTAGGGGACATGGTGGGTTACCCCAGAATGAGCGTTCCTCCTCCTTTCAGAATTCTGCGAATTATTTTGACAGACAGAATGTTCCGAGTGTTCAGACTGGACAGTACTATGTTGATGATTATTATGTCGAGAGTGAGAGTGCTGGTTATAATGATAGTTCGGACAGCCATGGGCAAAGAGAGGGAGTAGTGTCAGTTCCAGTAGACCAGAGTGGACCTTATGTTGAAGTGATTACATCAGGTGTGGCAGAACCTTTTCTTTTGGATACTGGTGCGACGAAGAGTTCTATTATGCACTCTAAACTTCCTGGCGCACCTTTGCCTGGCTTGACCAATGTTTCCGTAGGATTTTCAGGCGCCCCAGTTCGTAATCCGGTTTCTAGTCCTTTGTCCCTTTCTATTGGTCCTTGTGAATTGGAAGCTCCCCTTATTCTAACGACTGGTTGTGGTGAGAATCTGCTGGGTTTGGACTTGCTGAAAAGACTTCATGCGACATTACATTGCTCTTCTGTGGGAGTACATCTTACCTTGGGTAAGAAAGTGATTTCTCAGATGTATTTGTCTAAAGATTCGTCTTCCACTGGAATTGCGTTCTCTTCCTGATACACTTTGGGCTACAGGTCCCAATGATGTTGGTCTTTTGCAGATTCCACCCTATGTTACCCTTAAGTCGAATGCTAGGCTACCTCGTATTCCCCAATATAAAATATCGAGCGATGGCGAGAGAGCTCCTATGGCGATCATTTATGATTTGGTTGAGAAGGGTGTAATTGAAGAAACGAGAGGTAATGTGTGTAACAGTCCTGTTCTGCCTGTCCTTAAGCGTACTGATGCTTCTCAGCCACCTGTGTACCGGTTTGTGATCGATCTTCGAGAAGTGAATAAGATTGTGGTGCCACAGTTACCTGTTGTCCCTGATATCACTGCTTTGTTGACTCGGATTCCTGCTTCGGCAGCCTGGTTTTCTGTTATCGACTTGAAGAATGCTTTCTTCAGTATTTCGATTGCCGAGTAGAGATATTTTCGGCTTCTCATTAGGAGGTCGAAGCTTCCGGTTTAAGAGAGCTCCCCAAGGTTATTGTGAAAGTCCCTCCATCTATAGTCAGGCGTTGAAAACTCAGCTTGATAGTTTTGTATTGCCTACTGGTGCTACTCTTATTCAGTACGTTGATGATCTGTTGATTACTGCTGATGACGAAGAGATTTGTAAAGAGGCTACTCTTTTTGTTACGACATTTGTCTGACCTTCATCCTAAAGTGTCACCTTCAAAGTTACAGTATTGCCGACAAGAAGTAACCAACTTAGGTCATCTCTTGTCGAAGGAGGGAAGAAGGTTGACCCCAGAACGAATTCAAGCGATTGCTCAAATGAGTGTGCCGTCCACACAGAGAGAAGTGCATGCTTTCTTAGGTATCACCTCGTATTGTAGGCAATGGATCCCCAACTTTTCCTTGCTAGCGAAACCTCTGTTGGCATTGACTCTTAAAGATACTCCGTATCCTCTCCCTTGGTCTGATGATTGTCAGAAAAGTTTTTCTGAATTACGTGATGCATTGTGTTCTGCTCCGGTGTTGGGTACTCCTGACTACAGTAAACCTTTCACGTTGTATGTTCACGAGAGAGAAGGTTGCGCATTGTCAGTGTTGACTCAACAGTTTGAAGACTAGCAACGCCCATTTGCGTATTTTTCCGCAACGTTAGATCCGGTAGCTAAAGCGTTGCCGAGCTGTTTGAGAGCTACAGCGGCAGCGGCTGTTTCTATTCGACAGTCTGCTGGTTTGGTATTGGATAATACGTTGATTGTGATGGTCCCACATGCAGTGGATACCTTATTGAATAGGACTAAGACTCAGCACCTTACTAGTGCACGTCTGTCAGGATATGAGCTGACACTTTTGGCTAGCCATGTTCACATCAAAAGATGTAATGAGTTGAATCCAGCTACGTTGTTGCCGATCTCTAAAGAGACGGATGCTCAAGAACAGCATGATTGTTTTCTTCGTACAGAGGAAGAAACGAAGGCTAGAATTGATTTGAAGGATACTCCCTTTTCGGATGTTGATGGTACCCTAAGGGTAGATGGTTCGTGTTTTAAGCTCCCGAATGGCGAGACGACTGCAGCGTATGCGGTCACCACTTTACATACAGTTGTTGAGACAGCGCGCATAGCACAGAATTCTGCGCAAGCAGCAGAGTTGATTGCATTGACTAGAGCGTGTGTGTTGTCAGAAGGAAAGCGAGTGAATGTTTATACTGATAGCCAGTATGCGTTTGGTGTTGCCCATAGTTTTGGGCGTTTGTGGAGAGAAAGAGGATTCCTTACTTCCCGTGGCACGAAAATTCAGCATGGGCAGTTAGTGAATGAACTTTTGGAATCACTTACTCTCCAAAAGCAGATTGCAATTGTGAAGCGTAGTGCCCATAAGAAGGTTGTGGATGATGTAGGTCGAGGAAATGCGTTTGCGGATGAAGTTGCGAAGGAAACGGCGAAAGACATGATGAGACGTATGAATGTTGCAGGCCCTGCTAATTGGGTAATGGCTGGTGGAATGTGTGAAGACACAATAGATAGTGTGAAAATGATTCAGGCTGAAGCTACGGAGAAAGAAGTGAGTGTTTGGAGAGAAACTACGGGTATGTTGGATTCGACGGGTTGTTGGGTTGAGTTGTCAGAACACCAGCGATGGTTGTTGCCAGATGCGTATGTGCTACCAGTGGTTACGATGGCTCATGAAATGGCTCACATTAGCTCGAAAGGGATATGCAAGTTGTTGGCTCCAGTATGGCAGAATGCTGGAATTCCGAAATGTGCTGAGAACGTGGTGAAGCATTGCATGATTTGTTTGAAGTACAATCCTGGCAAGGGAACCCCAACTCCAGCTGGTCATTTTGCTCCCCCAACTTATCCGTTTGAAGTGATACAGCTAGATTACATACACATGGAGAGATGCAATAATTTGAAGTATGTCCTTGTGGTTGTTTGTGCCTTTTCCAGATGGATAGAGGCCTACCCCCAAAGGATAATACTGCCTTGTCTACAGCCAAGGTTTTGCTTAAAGAGTATTTCCCTAGATTTGGTTTGCAGAGAATTGTATGGTCGGACAATGGGAGTGAATTTGTGGGTCAGATTATGAAGAAAGTTTGTGCTGGTTTGGGTGTTAGGCAGAAATTTCACGCTGGGAATCACCCCCTGTCTGCTGGACTTGTCGAATGCTATAACGGCACTTTGAAGCTGAAATTAGTTAAGATACAAGCGAGCACTGGTCTTACATGGCCAGATGCCTTGCCGTTGGCTCTTTTGTCAACAAGGACGACAGCCCATACGAAATAGTTTGTGGTCGTCCAGCGAATGTTTGGGGTGTGCCTCGTCCTAAGAAATACAGCGAGATGGAGTACCCAACGTTGGTGGATTACTTACACGACTTGACTGCTAAATTACGTGTTCTCCACCAACAGGTCTATGACAGTTTGCCGACAGCTACTGCAGATCCAGGCCACACGATTCAACCTGGAAACTATATTCTGACCAATAATTTTCAGCGCACCAAGAATTTGGAACCAAGATGGACTGGTCCCTACTTAGTTTTTCTGGTCACTAGAACTGCTGTTAGAGTAGCTGGCAAAAAGAACTGGGTGCATGCCACCCACTGTAAAAAAGTTCCTTTGCCCTTACCGAATGATCAGTGGGTGAGGGATGGAATAGCTGACTTAGATTGTGAGAGAGTTCCTAGATTTGTGCCTTTTAGTGATGCTCATTTGACAAGGACACGATCAGAGCGCGAGGATGATGATGTTCTGCAAGCTGCTGTGCCTCCTCATCTAAAGATCGACACCACCAATCCGGAACTTTTATTTAAGGATCCAACTGTACCTGGTAAAGAACGCTACGATTTGAGGCCAAGAAAGCCTATTGCTATGGACAAATAAAGATTGGAATTGTTTTAGTAGTGAAATACACCTTGTCAGATCAAGAGACTTTTTTTTTACTTTTTCGAGTCACCATCCGGACTCAGCTGCAGGGTCGCAGTACAGCCTTAAGGGATGAGCCGCGTATTGACACAAGGTCTGTGGTTCAGGATCGTTAGTGCGATCTTGGCGCACACTTAAGTGAAGAAGGTAATAGCCGTGAGCAGCACGTTAGAGGATGGAGTCTTTTGAGTCCGACAAGGGTGTTAATTTTAGAGCGAAAATATGTACATTGATCCGTAACAAATGTTTTTTAATAATGTGTTTTCTAATGCTTTTGAATATTACGATAGCTTGTGTGGGTTGGATTTTCTATGTCACACAACAGAAGCTTGCATCTACCTCCCAACCTACTCTTTCTTTTTCTACTGTTTCCCCACATGAGTTTCATACGTTGCCTGAACATGAACAGACACGAAGATCAGAATTTGTGAACAATTCGTTTATACAGATGTTGCATCAGCATCAGCTAGTCGTAAATACCACGAATTGTTGGGTTTGTGGTCTTATGCCACATACGACAGATAAGGGAATGCCATATTTGGTTTTGCCTTTTTCGCCTAATGGGTCAGTATGGGCACTCCAAGCAATGTTTATCTATGCGAATGAAGCATCTCCTGTACGTTCCGTCAAAGATAATGCGAGTAATAATGCCTTGATACAGGGAATAGTATATATGATCAGAGATATTGATGCGTATAATGCTATCCCTAAAGATGAGGTATGAGCATATGTTGGTTGGAACAAGACGAGATATAGCATTAGCCTGACCGAGAAGGAGACAGAAAAGGTCTCCTCCTATTTGGATTGTACCCCACCGAGGTCATTTTTGTCTGCAAGGTAATGGTCAGAATCAGAGAGCTCAGTTTGGTAAGAGTGTGTGTGCTCTAACCTATGTCTATACATCCCAGAAATCTCCACCGTTCGTGCCAGCTAAAGGCACGTATTTTGTTTGTTACGACAGAGCATATACATGGTTGCCTTCTGATTTTTCAGGCACATGCTATGTGGCATTTTTGCTTCCCCCTACATATACAGCTGCTTTCAATTACCATAAGACAAGATATGGTAGAGGTGTTATCGATGCGAAAGATACTGTCGCACAAGAAGCTGGAGACTTCTTAAAGGGTTTTCTGCCCTTTTGGGGTCCTATGGCTAATGGTAGAAATATTCGTCAGCTTACGAGAGTGGTCGAGGCCACTATAAATGAGACTGCAGGTGCCCTAATAATATTACAGCTGAGCTTCAAGCGGATCGTCTTATGATATTACAGAACCGCTTTGCTTTAGATATTATACTTGCAGATAGAGGTGGGGTATGTAAATTGATCGGGTCTAGTTGCTGTGTTTTCATACCAGATAACGCCCCAACAGTGTACCAAGCCATCTTGAGGTTACATAAGTACACTGAGTCTATACATGTAGACAAAGGGAACTGGTCATTGATCGAATGGTTTTGGGAACTGCTGTCCAAATGGGGATGGAAGACTCTGATGTTTCTTGGTATGGCTTTAGCAATCCTTTTCTCGTGTTGCTTATGCATCCAGTGTGGTCCCGCTATTTGTAGTCTTTGTGCTACGATCTGTGTGAGAAGACCAGTCCCGAGAGAAGCGAAGGATAATAAGATGATGTTACAGCAACACCTTGACGACCTGATGAGAATAGATATAGACCTGGATTCAGAGTGACGTGAGTTTAGGTTATTGCCTACGTAATGGCAACAGGAGGGTCTGAGGTTCCGTGATTTCGAACCAGACTCCATTTTGTTTGAGTTGTTCATGACGCCATTTTGTGTTGCCCTCACGTAGGCCGTGGAGGTAACCGAACGAACAAAGTTGCATGGGCCTCATTGTTCATGTATGCATTAACAGGCCCTTTTCTGACTTGTGAGTGAATTGCAGAGAAACTGACCTTTTCACCTGAAACTGACCTCGCAAAACCATTTTCCCTTAAGTTTGATTCTTGTCTAAAATTGCCAATCAATGTTCAGGATATCGTTAACTTTTAGTTTCCATGCACATATCTTATCCTTATCAGCATCTGAATTGTTTCTTTCCTTACGACTTTTCATTACATGGGTAGTGCTTTCAATTATGGGTTTGTCCAGCTTGTGGAAATTGAATTTGGGACAGTCCTAATAATTAACTTTTGGGTTGGGTTACTGTAAATTGGGTTTTTGTTAATGTGATACTCAGTTAGAAAATGTGTCCTATTGGTCAGAATTTTGCGCAGTGGGTGTACATTTATAATGAGAATATTGTGTATAAAAGGTGATGTCTTGCTCTATGAAAATTGAGCAGTTTCTTGAGTTGTACACCGTGTTGTATTGCTGAGATTTCTGTTACTAGCTGCAGCTAATAAATTTGATCTGACGCCACCTAGAAGTATTCCGTGTCTCTGTTTGCCAAGACAGGAGAACCCGAGGATTTAGGCGTGTCCCTGGCGCCGCTGGGTTCTAAGAAAACCCGTTTCTTCAAGAGGTGTTAGAACAAGCAGAGGTACATAAACAACGATAAGACTCAGAAGTGAATGAAATACCGAAGACCCTTGGAAAGTATCTAAAGGTTTCCTCCAGAGTCCTTCGAGAACTATAGGTCATTACAAACAGTGCACATTTTACTGTGGGCACTGAATCAGAAATATAAATAATGACTATTATGAAAGAACAGTCATGTTAATAGAATATGTAGTCAAGGCCACTTTTAGCACGAGTCACAGAACAATTCTCTACATCACAGCATTTTTGTTTTAATTGCAAATGATTCATATTAAAAGCACATATGATTCTAATGAGAAAATAACATTTGCTTCCACCTTGCACTGGTTTCATTTGCAGTTTCACTTTAACAGAAGACTACTTTTAAATTAGCTTCTGTAACCTCATGTCTACAGTCATAATAATTATTATATCATTACTTTGGGTCTGACGAATGTCACTCCTTGCTCTAGTGGGCAACTAATCTCTATTTCAGAACTCATCCGGCACAATTTGCCCCTGGTACAAGGTTTTCTACAGCTCAAAATCTTGAGCAGACTAAAACCAGTGACGGCGAGTGTGGTGCGATCTTGCAAAGTCATTCTAACCATTTCTTGTGCCCAAGACTTTTTCTCCTCTATAGCAATATACATACTTTCCATTAATACAACTGTTCAAGCATTCTAACATTGCTGTTGCCAGCAGTTTGATAAACCTCTGTAACATTATGTTTAAACACCACTCCATGGCGGATTATGTCGATGTACATAAGTGTATATATTTTTATATTGCTGTAAACATTATATATAAGCATTCATTTATATTTGTCACATAGGAATAGGTTGCCTAGTCTTTCTTTTCTCCTGAGGCGGCCATGATTTCTTATGGCTCAAACGTGTTGACCTTCATAAGTGGAGGAGTCTTTGTACAGTGTAATATCAAAATTTTCCCTTGGGTTAAATCTCACTCATAGTCACCAGTCTTCCCATACATACAACTCAATACCAAAATTGTGTCCCTCTGCCAGCTGTGGATACAAGCCCAAAAATAAAAGCTCCCAAATGTAAAAAAATATTCAAATTTATTTACGTAAATTGATGTCAAAAATATATAAAATCATCATAAACATGAATCAGATCAACAATCCCCCCCCAAAAAATCATAATACCATTAAAATCACAAAAGACTGGTGACTGAGTGAGATTTAACCCAAGGGAAAATGTTGATATTGCACTGGTAGTGTTGGTACCCTGTCCCTTGGATAGCTGGGCCACTCCCTTTGTCATTTTCAGATTGTAAGCACAGCTTTCGAGCTGGGGAGAACTTAGGTGGTAAGAATTTTTGAACAGTGACACCTATAATTTGAGTCTGGATAGGAGTTTATTGTTTGACCCACAGACAACATGGATTCCATTAAAACTCATGGATTCAGTGAAGAGCAGTTTAATAAAATCATAAACATGAACACCAAGAAGGGGTAATAAAGTGACAATAATGTCGAGTAATATTGAAAAATGGGGTAAGATCTTAAATCTGAAGAAGAAATTAGTCCGCACTGAGATGCACGCAGATTTATTGATAGCATATATAAAAATCGGGCGTGATCCCAGTGGGACTCCAGGTGAGAAATGAACCTGGTCTCTTTAATAGAACGTTTCTTGAGACATGGTCCCACATCTCGAATAGGTGCAGTCGGGATTGGATCCTGCTCATAATCGAAACTGCACAAGAGATTATCATATTAAAGAGAGAAGAGATGGAGAAACTGGTAGCTGAGCTGAACAGCAACACCGCTCTTGAGGATGCCCCAAAAAATTTGAGGAATTCAATTCAGAAGTAGGTGGTTATAAAGATTACTTACAAGGGAGCGTGGCTTGGATGCCGATGTGAGCGGCAGCGTTCTCCGGAGCTCCTCCGCGGCCGCCCTTCTCCCACACTGATCCTGACTTTATTACCGGGCCCCCGACACCGCATTGTGGGGCAGAAAACCCGGTGATTGCAGATGGAGTAGTGTAAGGCGCTAACCAGCGCAACAAAAGTACATACCGGACCTTTTTCCGATTTCAGTGCGGGCAGTGGCGCTGAGGCTCAAAATGGCGCCCAGAAGTGGCGAGGCCTGACCAGGAAACTCCTGCTGCCGCAGGGGGGGGCCGAGGGAGTGCCCCTGAACTCGCCTATGGCAACCGGAATAGAGGAGGCAGACCCCCGAGGCTATCCACAGTAAGGAGACGACGAGATCGGGCAGTTGGTCCTGCTTTGCTGGCCGGCCGCGTTTTGCCGACTTTAAAATGGCGGCGCATGCGCCGTGACTTGGCACCATTACCTCCGTTGTTGGTGAGGATTTCGGCTTGGTGGCTGGAGCGGAGCGATGCGCACAGGTGCCGGTGGGGCCCTGGAGGCTGAGCTGGAGTGCAGCGCCTCCTGAACAGTGGCTCGAGTGAGCAGGGGTGCGCTGAAGAATACCCCGAGGCTGAGAAAAGGGGACCACGGACTAGCCTCCCGGGCGCGGGGAATGGAGTTACCACGTGCTCGCGACATCCCACATGACTGTGTGCTCCTCGTGGTGGCCTCTCACGAAAGATCAGACCTGTGCTGAAGGACATAACCCTGGGGGCAATTTGAGCAACCACCGAAGCAGCGTGGTAGCAGATCTGACTTCCTTGGACCCAAGGTGAGAGGAGGGGTCCGGGGCGGCACTTCAGGGAGGTACTCTGGACCGAAGATGAAGGCAACCATTGACCGGACTTCCCCAGGAGATCTTGGCTGCAGAGAGCTACGAGGACTATAGGTCTGACACAACCTAAAGATCATCGGCGGTTGCACCGCAGCCCCTTCGGGACCTGCCCCACACTGCGGGTCTGTGCGACGAAGCTGCGGAGGGGACTGCCGCTGTAAGCGGCTTTGGAGTGCGGGCGGCTGCTTCGGGGACTGGAATGCGAGCGGGATTACTGCGCGGTGTAATTCCTGACTACGATGGGCTTGGGGCACACTGCCTGCTGGCATGCTTTGTCCGCCGATTTGACCGAGTAGGGGTCTGGTGGAGAGCGCACCCAGTGGAGTGCCCCGTGCGGACCTGCCCGGGCCCCAGGAGAGGCATCGGACCCCTGCCCGAGGGGGAGTGAGCATATATACTCCACTGCTCTTGCTGTTTATTGCTGCCTGTGGATTTCAAGATGGGCAGAGTGACCAAAAGAAAGGGGCTCGAGGTGTTGCAGATTGAGGAATCGGGTCAAAACATGGATGAAGAGGAGACTACCCTTGGGGGTAGTGCACCCACACAACCTGGGGACCCTTCCTTAGGTGACATCATGCATGCCATCATAGCCTCAAGGGAGGCACTGGAGAAGAGGATAGATGCCATCGGCTCGGATCTTTCCCTGCTAAAGGACGACCACCGGAAACTCAAAGAGCGGGTGGCGACTAACGAAACCACCATTCCGGATACGGTCATTGCCTTGCAAAAGACACTGAATGAGGGGGTGCATAGGGTTAAAGTGTTGGAAGGGAGGGCAGAGGACAGTGAAGGGCGCTCAAGGCGCAACAACCTCCGCATAGTGGGAGTCCCGGAGCGAGAGGAAGGATATGATGCAGTACAGTTCTTGGAGGCATGGTTGAAAGTGGAGGTGGCGCCGGAGGGCCTATCCCCAATTTACGCGCTGGAGCGGGCACACAGGGTTCCGGCACGCCCACCTAGATCTGGGGCCCCGCCCCGCCCAATGGTGGGGAGACTCCTACACTACAGATACCAAGATTTCATCCTGCAGAGGGTTATGGAACAATAGAATTTGTGCACTGGAAACAGCAAAGTAATGATATTCCCAGACTATACGAGGGAGGTACAGTGCCAGAGAGCCTCCTTCTTGGCAGTCAAACGAAAATTGCGTCAACTACGCATCCCTTATGCAATGCTGTTCCCGGCCCGGTTACGAGTGACTGCCAACGAGGACACACACTTTTCTCACGCCGCCTGGGACTGGCTGGAAGCCCAGGGGGAGCCCGGTGCGTGCTCGCCACATGCGGCCTCGCCTCGGGGACGCCCACCCACCGCACCACCGACACAGAGGCCTGTCTCCCCCACGGACTGGCGCCAGGAGCGAGACAGGGCAGTTTTAGTGGTGGCAGCCATTAGCCAGGGAGCTCTTAGTCCAGCCAGTAGCAACTCAGAGCGCGTGAAGAGTGGAGCGGAGAGCCCTAGTTCGAGTAGCGCCCATGGGCTCTCAGATGCAGATCTGCCAGTCGTTACTCCACGAACGGCAGATGGGATGTTTGGGTGAGGGGGCAGTAGGGGTGGCGCGAAAAGATCTGCAAGATGTTTGCTCTGACTACTGGACCTCGAGACTCCTTTGTCATGTGGTGGCGGGCTGGCCGGGCGCTCTACAAGAGTCATGGGGGGCCAGGATAGATGTATTAGATTGCAGGGAGGGGGTTGGGGGTAGAGGGGTGGTTCTGGGGGCCATCGTGATGGAGTTCCAAGCCGCCTTATCTTGATAGATTTTTGTAGGTACATTTTCATAGTTGGGATGGGGTTGCCTCATTGGGTGCCTGTCCTGGGGAGGGGGAGTTGGGGATGTTTCACCTATGTTTTTTTTTAGGGGAACCAGGCGTGTCACGTGGGTGGGAGTTGTGGGACATCATCAATGTCACTACATGCAATGGGACCCACATTAGGCTACACATGTCTCACATGGAATGTACGCGGCATGCACACTATGATTAGGCGCCACAGATATATTAATTTCTGACTCGTAGGGGCATACATGTTGCATTCCATCAGGAAACCCACCTCATCGCGAAAGGGGTCGGGTTTATTACACTACATATTCTGCATATGCGAGGGGGTTCTAATTTGGATAAGAGCTGGAGTTCCATTCCAATGCACAACACAATTGATTGACCCAGAGGGCAGGTATGTGGTAGTACAGGGGAAATTAGATGGTAGGGACCTTCCTCTGGGATGTATATATACGCATAATGCAGACCAGCCTGCCTTTTTCTCCCTACTATAACGCAAGCTAGCGACCGTCCTCACAGGGCCACAATTACTAGGGGGGATTTTGAATTGTGTCACGGATGTTGACCTGGATCGCTCCCACCCCCCTCTTCCGAATGCACCAGCACATAAACTAGCAGAGGCACGTAGTACCTGGCAACAGACATGGCATTGATCAAGGATTACTCCTTTTTCTCTGCCCTGCATGAATTGCACGTCCGCCTCAACGCCTTCTTATGCTCCCCGGATGTGCACGGGGAGATTCACAGTAGTGAATACCTCACTAGGACGGTTTCTGACCATAATCTGTTGATGGTCCAGTTGGGGTGGTCGCGACTGCCCCCCAAAATCCCCACCTGGAGATTGCGGCCGGAAGCGCTTGACAATCAAGTTTCCGCACTACCATTGCAACGGCTATTACAGAATACCTCCAGTTTAATGAGGGAACAGCTGGGACGGTGGCCGTGGAGTGGGACGTCTGTAAAACGGTCATTAGGGAGAGGTGTATTTCGGCTGTGACTGGAACCCGAAAGGTCCTCCTGCAAGACATCTAAAGAGATGATGAGCGTTTGCGCGCCCTGGAGAGGGAACGCCCTGAAAATCCAGCCAAGCAGGGAGAATTGTTAGAAGCCAGAGAAGCAGTGGCAGCGAATGTTGAGTCTGCGGTGCTAGGATTACAAAAAATGTCACACGGGCGCATTCAGAGCGGGATAAGTCGGCTTGTTGTGGCTCAGTCATACTGGAGCTGCGAGATCAGATGGGGATAGCCTGCTTTGATCAACAGGGGATAAATGATCTGTTTTTTGATTACTACACAGAGCTTTATCGCAGCCGAGTAATCCCTTCGGAGGAAGAACTGCAGGACTTTATGGAGGGTGTTGCCCTGCCAGGGTTGGGCGACGAGGACGCGAAATTGTTGGGGAGGAACATTGACATGCGGGAGGTGCGAGTAGCCATCAAAAGTATGGCCCATAATAAAACTCCGGCCTCGGATGGCCTCCCAGTGGAATTTTATCTCACTTACATTGATCTCCTTGGCCCCCACCTCACGCGCCAATATAATGAGGCTAGGAGGATAGGTAGATTGCCAAATTCCACTAGGGAGGCGATCATTATTCCTTTGCTAAAACCAGGCAAACAATCTTGGGACAGAATGGCCTACCGCCCACTGTCCATGCTCAACCTTGACTACAAAATCCTGAGCAGGATACTGGCTTCCCCACATGCCTACCCTCATCCATGCTGACCAATCTGGGTTCATCCCAGCTCGCAACACAGCGCTTAATATACGAAGGCTCCTACATATCTTGGAGGCGGATTCCTATGATGTGGACACCGCAGCGATATTTGCTGTTGATATAGAAAAAGCCTTCGACAGCTTAGAGTGGGAGTAGCTATCCCATGTAATGCGACGAATGGGCCTCAGCCCTGATTTTGTGAGATGGACGGCCCTATTGTATGCAGATTCGCCCGCCAGAATCAGGACGGGAGGGGTGATCTCCGAAGCATGCAGGGTGGGGAGGGGCACGAGACAAGGGTGTCCCCTCTCCCCATTATTATTCGCTATGGCGGTGGAACCCCTGGCGGCACACGCTAGATCGGGGCGGGCGTACCGGGGCCTTGACGTTTATGGTCAGATCCACCATATCGCACTTTATGCGGATGACCTCTTAATGTTCCTGGCGGATACAGGTGAAGCATTGCAGGGGGCGAAGTCCCTGCTGCAGGACCGGAGTAAAGTGGCTGGCTTAAAAGTAAATTGGGTGAAATCGTGTCTCTTCCCGGTGCGCAAAGGCAGGATAGGCCCTCAGACCACTGAAGGGGTGAACTGGGAAGAGAGATGCTTGCCCTACTTGGGCACGGTTATTTATCACGAGCAGGAAGACACACTTGAGGGGAACGTTGGGAAGGCGATCAGGGGAGGCTAACTTTGACTTCTGGGGTACCTTACCCTTATCAGTGGCAGGACGTGTGGCGCTACTCAAAATGGTGACCCCTCCGCGTTTTCTGTACTTTTTCAGGGCCCTGCCGATCTGGATTCCGGCAGCCTATTTTACGCAGCTCAGAGCAATGGTCATCTCTTTTCTGTGGGCTAAGGGCAGGTGCAGAGTGGCCCTCAACACACTCATGAGGCCCGAGCGGAGGGAGGACTAGCGGTCCCGGACTATGAAACGTATTACATAGCAGCCCAGCTGCAATGGCTTACACAATGGGTGACGAGGGCCACTAGGGAAGAAGGTGGACCTGGAGAGTTGTCGGGCCCCCTGATTGTACTATCTCGCATAGTATTGCAACTCCCGCTCGGGCCCAAACACCTTTCCTGGGAATTTGCCACAGCCCGGAATTGCTGGAACAGATACCTGCGGAGAGGGTCTATAGGGACCCCTTACGCCCCTGACATACCATTGAAGATGTGCAGGGCCCTACCACATGGGGGCACCTGGCAGAGGTTGGAGGCCTGGGAACAGCAGGGATTATTGACGATAGGAGACCTTTACGAGGACGGTGCCCTGATACCTTTTGACGACCTACGAGCCCGTTATGACCTGCTGGGTGGAGACTTTTTTGCTACACACTGCACTCACGACAGTTGCTCGAAAGCACTGGAGGGCGCGCCTCACAGAACCACCCACTTCCATGGGATGCCAATATGCTGTTGTGGCGGCGGGCACCATCAAGGCGGTGACATGTCTATATAGGCACACGACACAAGGAGCCCTGCTCCCATTGGCAGCCCTGAAGATAAAGTGGGAAACTGACATACGGAAGGACATCCCAGACACAGCATGGAATGGGATAGTAGAGAGGGCCTGGAAAAGCACACAAAATGCGCGTTTCCAACTAGTGCACTTTCACATCCTACATAGAGCATACTTAACACCAGTCCGCTTGCATAAATATTTCCCAACCCAGTCAGCGTCTTGCCCGAGGTGTGCCATGGTTGAAGCCGATTTTAAACACATGTTTTGGGAATGTCCATATCTTGATCTTTTTTGGAGGGAGGTGACGGCCCTGTTGATGGATGTAAAGGAGAGAGACCTACAACCCTCCATGGCACACTGTATCCTCCATTGGTTTCCCCACACCTCAAAGAACAAAATCACTAGCAAAATCATAGATTTGGGTTTCCTGCTAGCCAAGAGAACTATAACCTCCCATTGGAAAGCAAAAAGGGCCCTAGTTTAGATAAGTGGAAGGTAGAATTCCGAAAGTGGGCCGAGTGTGAGGGCACTATCTGACTACAAATTGCACATAGAACGGGCAATGAAAAGGCGTTGGAGAGGGCGAGAGCCTGGGAAAGGCTAGTCATGGACTTACAGCCCCTGAGGATGTAGATGTTGATGCCCCAGCAAATAGTCCCCAGGCACGCCCAGCATAACATACCACAGTAATCGATGGGGTTACACCATGGGCTATCGACGAGATGCTGCCCCTAGCCGCATGTGAGACGCCTACTACCACGGTGCTTTCATTGATCTCGTTGCATGGTACACTAAGGGTTCTGGCCCCTCTGCGCAACAGCGAGTGGCCCACTATGACACACCTGGGGGTGTGGGTGCGGGGGAGGGAGGTGGGTTGTTGGGGATGACTGAGTTGAGACTGGGATCGGGGTGGGGGGGCAGTTGTGAATGGACACTTGTACGGCACCCACACATGAACTGCACCGAAACTGGAGGAACGAGACGAATGCAGACGAGGCAATAGACTTACTTGCATAAATGTTTCGGTTACCCATTGAATACCCTGTGGAATGCTGACATACATGATTGTTATGACACTTGCCAGAACGGCATTGTAAGTTGACAAACTAATAAAAATTGTTTTAAATTTTTTTTTTTTTTTTTTTTAAAAAGATTACTTACAAAATAAAAAGATGAAAAGATTACAAAAGGATGTTAGTAAGTATTCGATTGAACTCAATTACCCATTTTTAGGGCAAGATTACTATCAAAATCAGAGAAAAGAATCCAACTGGGAGAGAGCTCCTTTTCAGAGACCCATATATACAAGAGGGGAACGTAAACGCATTACGTTCTCCGAACCTTCTGGGCCCAGCAGTGAGGACGAAAGCGAAGGGAGGCAAAACGGAACCTATCCACAGAAACCGGACCATAATGCAGGGCCGTCAACCTCTTCTTCCTCTAATACTTTTTTAGATCATCACCCAAGAGGTACTCGGAGACAGAACAGGGGATATAGCAGATGCCAATATATGAAAAATCCTCAACAGGAGGAATATTTGGAGACCAGGAACCAGAGATACTGGCGCTAAATAAGTTTCCCATCATCAACCTCTCCAATAGACCATTAAACAACAGAGAAAGAGGTTCTGGAAAAAGGGTTTACTTTTGCACCCACGGCCAACATTAACAAATTTCATCTGGAAAAAGATTTAAAAGCTTTCTTCTACAAAATTCATCTAAACCGGTTCTTCCAAAATAAAGAATACCAACCAGAAGAAAGTGTCTCTGGTTTAAAATCCAAATCCACATTTACGCCCCATTTAAATATGGTTAATACAAATGTGCAGACCTTTGAACACATAGTTGAAACTAGAATTCCCAACATCTGGGATAACCCTCCCCCTAATAATAACAACAACATGAATAAACAGCAGAGAGGCAGTTATGGCTCTCAAGAATGATCTACAGATAACTATAAAACCTGCAGATAAAGGGGGAGGGATTGTGATTTTTGACACTGCTGACTATGAACAAAGGGTTCTTAAGCTGTTAAATGTAACAGAACACTATACCAAAGTCCAGATGAGATGTTGGACTTCTCTTAAGGAGAAAATATTGGATCTTGTAACTTTTGCTCAACAGAATGAATTAGTCACTGAAAGTAAATATAGATTATTAATTCAAAACAATGCCAAAATCCCTGCCATATATGGTCTGCCCAAGAGCCATAAAAATTAGGAGAATCCACCCCTCCGCCCAATTCTTAGTTGTATAGGCTCTCTATTGGAACCATTGAGCAAATATATAGACAGCTTTTTGAGACCAGTGATACAAAAACAACAATCATATTAAAGACTCGACCCACATGATTAGCATAGTAGAAGGTCTGAGCTTTAACGCCAGGCCTCAGTTAATGGTAACTTTGGATATCGAGGCACTTTACACCAACATCCCCCAGGATAACACAATTGCTGTTATTAAGCACATCCTGGATGATGATGGTGTAACCAGGGGAGCCAGTGTTTTGTTCATCATTGAATGCACAATTTAGTGCTCAAGGAGAATCTGTTTTTATTCAAGGAATATTTGTATCTTCAGAGGAAGGGGACCAGCATGGGCGCAACTTGCGCCCAGAGTCTGGCTTGTGCATACGTAGGACACTTTGAGACAAAGCATATTTTTAATGAATCGCCCCGTTCTATGAAAATGTGTCAAACTGGCACAGATTGATAGACATCTAGTTCATTTGGAGGGGATCAGAACATACCCTTAAAGAATCTTTAATCTGGCTCAATCTTGGGGATGTTAATTTAAAATGTACAGGACATTACTGTAATAGCGAGGTAAGTTTTCTTGACCTAAATGTAAAACACACAGTGAACAAACTGGGAGGTAGAATTATACTCCAAACCTATGGACAAAAACACACTTCTCCATTACACTAGTTATCATCCAAAGTCCCAAAAGGATAACATACCGGTTGGGCAGTTCCTTCGTCTCCGAAGGAATTGTTCCTCACTGACTGACTTTTACAAACATTCAGAAACCCTCAAACTCAAATTAAAGGATAGGGGTTACCCCAAAAACGTATTAATCATTCTTTCAAAAGAGCGCGATTTTATAATAGGGAGAGTATGTTCGATAACTCACAAAAGAAGAAACAAACTGATACAACAGCCAATAAAATCGTCTTTGTGAGTCAATTCTCTAACATTAGTAATAAGATCAAAAACATCAATTCGAGTTGGGTGTTGCTGAATGATGGGGAATCATCAGTATTAGAACGTCCTACTTTTGCATTTAAACGAAATGACAACTTGAAAAAGAATTTAGTACAAACTTACAGAGAACCGGGGAGAACCAGACAACTTAATTTGGAAGGTAATAAAGTGATAGGTAATTATAAATGCGGAAATTGCGACAGTTGTAAGCAATGCATAGAAGGTAAGAGCATTACTCATAATAATTATACCATCACAGCGAAAGATTAAAATAACTGCAGAAGTAAAAACTTAGTTTACCTATTGTTGTGCCCTTGTAAATTAGGTTATATAGGTGAGACAGGACGGGAATTTGGGACACGCCTAACAGAACATAAATCTGCTATTAGAAATAGCAAGATTGGGGGCGTGGCCAAGATGGTGTCGGAGTAAGACGTACTTCTGAGTCGCTCCGGCGCCCGATTTGCTCAGCATTGAGTAGCTTTGCCAGCGGGGCCTCATGCCGCTCTGAAACATCCGCGGAGGTCGGTGGTGTTGAGCGGAGGGGTCCGGTGCTCTCGGCGCACCCCGGCGCGATCATAAGGCGCCGTCGGGTGCCCTTCCGGATCCGGCCTACTGAGCACCGGCTTGGCGTGAGAACGAGGCCGCCGAGGAGTGCAGCGGATCGGCGTCGGCTGGGCGTGGCTTCGCGGAGCGGCGGCCCCATTCATCGGGCTACACAAACGGAGCCCGCCCGGGCCAATCCAGAGTGACCCCCATTGAGCGGAGGACGGCGGAGCTTGCAGTGCGACCCGAGGCGACCAGGAGCCCACCCTGTACCTCGAGTGCCGGTGCCCGGCTGCCCCGGTGGGGACGTGCAGGGGGAGGGCGGACTGCCGGAGCCCATCCGGATCGCCAGCGGTCGAGGGAATCGCAGCGGAGCCCACCCGCGTGGTAGGTGACGGCCCGTGGGCAGACGGAGAACCCGAGCAGCGGCCCCACGTTTCGCATGACCAGCGGAGCCCACCCGCGGCCTGCTGATGGCGCCCGCGGCGTGAGGAGTTCTGCCGGGCACTGTGGCTGAGTGCGGAGCCTACCCGCCAAGCGAGGACTTTGCCCCGCCTGAGACAGCGCCGGGCCCTGGAGTGGTGGTGGAGCGCAGGGCCGGGCTGCCGTACTTCCAGCCGCCGCTGCGCAGTGCTGCCAGGGGAAGAGGAGTGAGCGAGGGCCCGGCGCAGCAGCGAGCTCCTCGGAGTGTGCAGGTGAGCTTTGGCCGGCTGGGAGGACCCTGAACTTTGTTGCTCGGGCGGCATCGGACGTGCTTGGGGTGGCTGTCCCTGCTTGGCGCCTTGAAGCGACCCCTGCGGCCTAGGGAGTTTCCCCTATCTTTGGACTTACGGAGCCGCGCGGGGGGGGCCCTCCGGGCACTGCGCTGCCTGCGGCTTGGGACTGTCGGTGTGTGCAGAGAATTTGGGACTGGACGTTACCGTGGAACCCTGCGCGGCCTACCTCTTGGACGGCCTGGTATCCGAGGTTCCGCCACGATGTCGAACTTGCCACGCAAAGGGAGGACGGTGAAGGAGGGGGCCTCGAAGGGATCGCAACCGCCGAACTCCCCTGGAGCGAGTGGCTCGACCAGACAATCAGACGAGGAGGCGCCAGCCACCAAGGCTTTCATGGCGGAACTCTTTGCCTCGATCAAGGAGGACATTTCTGAGCTTCGTGCTCAGTTGGCGTCGGACCTACGTGAGGTCCGGAGAGATGTGGACGGCGTTGGGGAGCGGGTAGCCGTGCTAGAAGATCATGACTTGAGTATGGCAAATGACGTTCACCAGTTACAGCAGGATGTTCTTCGCCTTGCGGATCAAAACCTGAACTTGCAAGCATATGCCGAGGACCTGGAGAACCGCTCCAGAAGAAACAACATCCGTGTCAGAGCGGTCCCCTGGGATGGCGAAGCTGGTGACCTAAGGGGGTATGTACATGCCCTTTTCCTCCAGGTGCTGGATGAGGAAGATGTTCAGGTGATTAAGTTGGACCGAGTGCACAGAGTTGGCCTACCCAGGCGGGGTGGCCCCCCCCCCAGACATTCTTGCGTGTGTCCATGATTTCCAGATTAAAGAACGCATCCTCCGGAACGCCAGGACCCTCGGCTCCTTGAGCTTCCGTGACCATCAGCCTCAGCTATTCCAGGATTTGGCAGCATCCACGCTGCAGAAGCGAAGGGACTTCCGGCCTGTGACCGCTTATTTGAGGGAACAGGGTGTCTCCTACTCCTGGGGTCACCCTTTTAGGATTATATTCCGGTGGCAGAACAGGTTGGTGCAGCTCCGCTCTCTGAAAGCCGCGAGGGACCTGTTGGGATTGGAGGAAGATTCGTCATCGCAGGCGACACAGTCCTCCTCTTCGCGGCGCCGACGTCGCTCTTCATCCTGGCCCCGAGTTGGAGCTTCCCCGGAACGGCTGAGACCGGATCATTCTGTCCGCCTACAGGAGAGGGGATCGGCGGTGGCGTCGGTGGCCTCGGCCACTCTTGCGGATCCTCAGCAGTCCTATGGAGCGGCGTGATCCCTGCCTTCTTTGATAATCGGGCGCCGGAGCGCCTCTGTCCCTGCGGCCCTGGGGTACTATGGTACTTTTGGAGAAGACACCCCGGGCCTTGGTTCTGGGGGCCCCTGATCTGGAGTCCCCACCCCGATTCCAGTCTGATGTGGACCCTGCGCCCTGTGGCCCATTGGAACTGACGAACCTACGTTTCAGGTTACGGGCCTGGTGCTCTGTTTTTTTTGTATTGGGGTTGTTTCGGGGGGGCGGGTGGATTGGTGTTCTGCAAGTAGTTGTAATGGCAGAGCGCTTTGGTTTGGGGGTGGTGTTGGGGGGGGTGGTGGTGGCGACCTTGTGTGTTAGCTGTATGATGATGGTGTCTTCAACGGTGTTTGCCCCTACGGCTCATGTTTTGACCTGTGTGATGGCTCCCTCAGCTCTTACACTTCCTGGAGGAGTAGCCGCTCTGGGAGGTTCGGAGAGTAGGCGGGCGGCCCCCTTAATATGGTTCTGGCTGGGGTCTTACCCCTGGTTCCCCTTGCTTGAATGTCCTCGATGGTCTTGGGCTCCACAGTGTGTCGGAGGGCTGCCTGGGCTGAGTGGCTTTCCAGACGTGTACATGGCATGGTGTTTTAATTTCCCATTATGCCTATTAGCATAGGCACTTGGAATGTCAAAGGCCTTAACTCCCCGCAAAAGCGGCAGAAGCTTTGGAAGTACATTGTGGACCATCATTTAGATGTGGTTGCTCTCCAGGAAACCCACTTGGCTAGGAGGGACGAACTGAGACTCCGTCATAGACAGTTCCCTCTTATCTATAGGGCGTCCGCGACCACGAAACATAGAGGGGTGGCCCTTCTCTTCCGGGCTTCCCTACACTTTCAGCCCGTGGGTGTGAATGCTGATAAAGACGGCCGCTGGCTTATGGTGAAGGGGATGTTGCATGGCCGCCTTTGTACTTTTGCAGTGCTGTATGCTCCAAATACGGTCAGAATGGCTTTTTGCAGGATTTGCTGGATAAGATGGGGGACTTTATAGAGGGGCATTTGTTTCTGCTGGGTGACTTCAACATGGTGTGGGACAGGGACTTGGATAGTTCTGGAGCGCGTAGAGCTGACACTGGCGTTTTCACGGAGGAAACTAAGCGTCAGGTGGGTGTTCTGGGGCTCATAGACAGTTGGCGCTTTGTTCACACGCAGGCTAGGGACTACACTTTTTTTTCTAACGTTCATCGCTCGTACTCTCGCATTGACTAGGTCTTGATTAGCCAGGCTCTTCGGGGGGATATACAACTGTCTGCTATCTTCCCACTCTCGTTATCCGATCATAGCCTGGTGGTGCTGGGGCTACATTGGACCGCTGGGGGGGGGGGACGGTTGGCGTAAGTGGTACTTTCCGGCCGCTCTAGTGAGGGACGAGCTGTCCTGTAAGGCCTTGCGCATGGCTATTGGCGAATTCTTTCTCCTCAATCCTCCTTCAGACACCTCGGTATATAAGACGTGGGACGCGTGCAAGGCCTCCTTACGGGGCACGTGCCTTGCTCTTAACGCGAACCTGAACAAACTGAGGCGTGAGGAGAGGGAGGCCCTCGAATCGGAACTTACCACCTTGGAACAGGCCCATAAGGCGAATCCTTCCAGGGTGACTCTGCGCCCCCTGACGGCAGTGAGAGGGAAGCTGCGGGCCCATTATAACAACAGAGCGGAATTTACTCTTTTGCGTCTTCGACGTGCCTCCTACTCCCAAGGCAACAAAATTGGGCGCCATCTTGCCCGGCAACTTCGTGACAAACGCGAGCGAGATTATATAGGTGGTATACGTGACCACGCGGGCTCTGTTCAGCACAGAGATGCGGACAAAGCAGCCATCTTTGGGCGCTTCTATGCAGCGCTTTACTCGGGTGATGCTCTCGATCCGGGGGCGCAATCCAAGTTTCTGGAGGGTTTGCCTCTTCCGAAAGTCTCTACGGAATGGAATGACTTGCTGTCCTCCCCCATCACACGAGAGGAGGTCCTGGATGCCATCAAGGGCCTGAGGCTGCATAAGGCCTCTGGGCCTGACGGCTACACAGCCCTCTTCTACAAGACATTCGCGGCTGACATTTGCGACTCTTTAGTCTCTCTCTTCAATGCAATGGCGACTGACGGTAGGACCACGGACTCTATGGCCGAGGCGCTGATTACTGTTATCCCCAAGCCAGGGAAGGACCCCACTTCTTGTACATCTTATCGCCCAATAGCGCTCCTCAATCTAGACGCTAAATTGTACTCCTCTATACTGGCGGGTAGACTGCAAGACCTGATGCCTGCCCTGATCCACCCTGATCAATCTGGGTTCATTAAGGGTAGGCAGACTCACGATAATCTGCGCCGCGTCGTCCACCTCATTGAAAAGGCGGAACGGTTCCACGTGCCTGCGGTACTGATAGGACTTGACGCGGAGAAAGCCTTCGATCGCGTGGATTGGGGGTTTTTACACAAGACTCTGGAGGCCTTTGGGTTTTCGCCCCACTTCGTGCGAATGATCGAGGCCAACTACAGTAGCCCTACTTCCCGAGTGTTGGTCAACGGCCACAGGTCCGGAAGCTTCTGCCACTCCAGGGGGACGCGCCAGGGATGTCCCCTCTCGCCCCTCCTCTTCGCTCTTAGCATAGAGCCATTGGCGTTGGCGGTGCGGGAGAATGAGCGGATTCTAGGGCTTCCTTTTACGGGTGAGCAGCATAAGATCTCGCTCTTTGCCGACGACGTCTTGTTGTCCGTTCGTGACCCAGCGTCGTCACTCCCCTTTGTTCACTCGGTACTCTCCGCCTATGAGGAGGTTGCAGGATTTAAGGTTAATTTTGATAAGTCCTACATCTTAAATCTGACCCTGTCACCAGAGGAGGTACAGCGGATCCGGTCGCTTACTCCGCTTACGTGGGCGTCGTCATCCTTGCTCTATCTGGGAGTGCGACTGACTCCCACCGTCGGTGCCCTGTTCCAAGCTAATTTCCCGTCGATCTTGACATCTATCCGGGCTGAACTGGAGCGATGGAAACCCAAATTTATCTCATGGCTGGGCAGGATCCATGCACTCAAAATGGTTCTCCTCCCCAAGCTCCTATATCTGTTTCAGGCTCTACCCATCCCGATGGGACTGGACTTCTTTCGCCGATTGAAGACCCTGATGCTGAAATTTGTCTGGCAAGGTGGCCGAGGTGCGACCTTCCATTTGTGGTCCTTCGACGCCCGCGATTCGAGGGTGGAGTGGGCTTTCCGGATATGCATCTGTATTACAAAGCTGCCCAATTGAGAATTTTGGTGGAGTGGTCCCAACAGCTTTCGGAGAAGCATTGGCTCCACATGGACCGGAGTGTCGCGGGCCGCTCCATCTGGGATCTAGCCTGGAAGCCTAAGATGGACCGACCCAGAAATGCATACATTAGCACCCCCACGAGCACGGTTTTGAAGGTTTGGGATACGGTGAGCGGCGATGACCGTTGGACCACATTCCCATCCCCATTCACCCCAATTCATTTTAACCCGGCCTTCCCCCCGGCTCTGACGGAGGGTCCGTTTGAGACTTGGAGGGAGGGTGGCTGCAGGGCCCTCACCCACCTGTTCCATGGCACCGCACCCCTCACTTTCCACAACTGTATGAGGGACTATGGAGTTCTACCGACGGAGCGATATAGACATCTTCAGCTCCTGCACTGGGCGACGTCGCCTGCAGTTGTGGACGCCGCTACCAGACCTCTGACGAAATTCGAGTCTTTTCTTCTTCGCACTTCCACCATGAGAGGGGCGATCTCTTTTCTGTATAGATTACTCTTGGATACTACTATGTCTCCGCGGCCGCGCTATCAAGAACACTGGGAGTCCGCTCTAGGGAGGGATATCTCCGTCAACGAGTGGCAGGGATTATGGCGGGATGTGACGGCACATAACCACTCAACTGACCTCAGGGAGGCCCACATGAAACTCATCTTTGACTGGTACTTATATCCGTCAAAATTGCACCGCATATTTCCAACTACTTCAGATAGATGCTGGCGGGGTTGTGGGATGCTGGGGGACTTTAGCCATATATGGTGGGACTGTCCCTCCATTCGGCCGTTCTGGGCCGAGATTCTCTCCCATTTGAAGGATATTTTGGGATACCCTATCCCTGACTCCATGGCCTTTGTCCTATTAGGCCTCAGGGATCCAATGCTTGAGCACCAAACTAGGGCGGATAAGCGTGTCATGTGGTTGTGTTTGGGTGCGGCTAAGATGACTTTGGCAGCTGCTTGGAAGTCCCCATCTACCCCTGCTGTTTCCTTGTGGCATGCCCGGTTATGGCGTTTGTTGAGCATGGAACGTCTCTCTGACATATTCCGGGGGAACTTTAAGAATTTTATGTGCAATTGGGGTCCACTTGTGAGATTTCTGTCCCGAGGCCTGCCTTCGGCGGTATGCCAGTCAGCGCTGAGGTCCCTACATCTCTTCCAGATTTGAGCACCTTGGGGATGTCTTCCATGCATTGTGGGAGTCACTGTGTTGGTTTGTGAGCTTGAATGTCGCCACCACTGGGGGGGGGGGGTGGGTGTGAGGGGTGGACGAGGGAGGGGGGGTGGTTGGGGAAGTTAATTCTGGGTTCCTTCTTATGTTGCGACTTGCCTGGCTCTTGGGTTGGACATTAGACCTCTGCTGAGGTTGGGGCTGCCTTTCTTAACCACGAACAATGCATTCACGGCTGGAGCACCAGGACTGATCTGAACGCTTTGCTGGGCGGCCTTCCAGCCCGAACTCTGTTGCTCTGCCTGGCTGCTGTCATCTTGTAGTGGACTTTGGAGTTCTACTGCCCCTTCCTTTGCAAATGCTTTCCTCCCCGATTTTTTGCTCCCCCTGTGTGGGGATTTGTGGCGATATGTCGCCTGTTCTTCCTTTCCTCTTTTCTTGTTCCTCTTGCTCTATTCCCCTTCCCCCTTTCCGATTCACTTGCATATTACAAAATAAAAATTAAAAAAAAAAAGAAATAGCAAGATTAATGCGCCTTTAGTGGAACATTACTCCCAAAAAAAAAAAAAACATACATATGAGGATATCAATTGGTTTATTCTAGAAAGAATCAGTGGGTGTAAACGTGGAGGAGATATGACCATAAAATGTAAACACTGAACAATGGTATATATCCATCTTGAACGCAGTCAGAAATGGTTTGAACTCGAAAGAGGACTGGGAAAGACTTAACAACTACCCATTATTGACAGATGAGCGGGCACCACTAAATAGGTTACTAACATGATCCGATTATAGCATAGATTACACATATACATCGGTGTTTGGGTTGGCTATCCTGGGCACAAATGTCGTCCAGCTGGCACCGGATCTTGTGTAGCCATCTGATACACCCGGTATATGCTGTAGGGATATGAGTTTTTATGCCTTATTTATATATACATTTCCCCATGAGCATAATATCATTATGTATAGAATAGAAATAAGGTAATTTTGCAGATATATTGAGTATCCATGAGACTTGAGGTATACTAATTAACAGAATGTAACTTTCCTGAGCTCGTGTTGTCGATCTTTGATGTATACGAGAATATATAAAAAGGTTTACCAACCGTTACATCTGATCATTATATTAGGTATTTTAATGATACGAGGACCAAACGGGAAATGTCTGTGCAGACTACCGTATGAATTTAATTAATCAATTGCTACCGTTAGTAATATCTTTAGAAGAAGGGTTTGTGATAGTATTTAAACACCAGCGCCACACGGGGATTCATTTCTACACCACCCGGGGCTGGACGAGTCACTCTATTCGATTGCTTAAAGGTATATGACTCAGTAGTAATACGGGGTATGCGAGCGATAAGACTAAATAGATGTAGAGTAGCATTTACGATAAGTGAAACGCATATACAGCGTTTTTTTAATTGGGCAACAAATTCTTTTTATCGTCTTTAAGGTTTACCGTATCTGGAAACCGCAAGACTGAATACACCCGTCAAATACAACACTGGGTACACCAATAGCGATATACGGCATCGACCTTCCAGATTTATATGGATGCGAGACACGTGACAGTGATACATAATATTGCAGGTAAATCTTTATGGTTGTGTTTTAATAAGAAATGGAGGGGGCGGTAATGAGTACAACACTACCCCATTGAAAGAGTGATAGAAGCATTAAAACACGTCACCTTCGCTTTCTAGATCTATATTAAGAAGGACTGCTGTATTGTAACAGCAGGGGTGTAGACTGCGGAAGTTATCGCTCGCAGCCTGAAAAAAGGAAAGACCTATATCAGCGGAGTACGGAATTTGAATAATCAGGGCTACATATCTTTTAACAAATACAGGTAATGATTAAGTGATCCCACATAGAAAGAGGATAACGTTAAAAGTAGGCATACGTTGGAAGGAGTCCTCATGTACTAAAATATATATATATATATATATATATATCACCCTCCTGCAGCTTTATAAGATTTCTGCAAGTTAAGCTTAAAAAGCAAATGCAGTACTATACCGGATGAGAGATATTTTAATGGTATTTACAAAGGGGTCCGTGTGGATATATATCTCTAGAGGACTGAGGAAAAGATCCCTATAATCATGTTTGTAGGTTTATTTATGTGTAAGGTACCTCTGAAACGGGATTGTCCTTTTAAATATAAAAGTGAATGAGTGAGTGTGTTAGGAAGCATGAGTGCGACCCTAGAATGAAGCTGGAAGTTTTTGATGTGAAGTGGATCAACCCTCCCAAAGGCTGTGGATAGAACCACTATACTTCATTATAGATGGGAGGTAAAATGGGTAGGACAGTCCATAAGGTTGGGTGAAAAACATTACATATTGTCATTTATAGTATAAAAATGCCAGTAATGGGTTCATAGACCAGGGTTTTAAGTCCTAACAATGATTAGTTATAATGTTGAAGCTTTTATTAAATGTGTACGATATGTATATTGTACTATGCTAATAATATATTGACATGTATTTTTGTAAAAAAAAATTATTTAGATAATTGAAAAAAAATGTTTTTAATGTTCAAAAAGAAAAGGCACTCAATTACTTTGGTCTTGATAAAGGTGGTGCATAGCAAGCAATACACCGAAACACGTTGATGCTTCTGTTGCATTACATTCAAGGGACTATACGTTTTGGGCATTGATGATATTAACCAAACAGTGTTTATAGATCCTAATGAATTAATAGTTTAGGATGTTTTCGCATTGAATCACCAACTATTGTCTCTTTTGTGATTTTAATGGTTTTATTAATTTTTGGGGGGATAGTTGATATGATTTATGTTCATGATCATGTTTTTATATATTTTTTATATCAATTTACGCAAATAAATTTGAATAATGTGTTACATTTGGGAGCTTCTATTTTTGTGCTTGTACCCATAGCTGGCAGAGGGACGACATTTTGGTATTGAGTTGTATGTATGGGAAGACTGGTGACTATGAGTGAGATTTAACCCAAGGGAAAAATTTTATATTACACTGGTATTGTTGGTACCCTGTCCCTTGGATAGCTGGGCCACTCCCTTTGTCATTTTCGGAGTCTTTGTACATACATGGACTATTGATTAATTTAGCTTCACCGCAAGGAGCAAGTAATTAGCAGAGATGACTGTGTGCGACTCCCTGCCAATTCGACTACCTTTAGGTGAATTATAAATTGAAATTATAAGAGTTAATCACCTACATTGTACTCAACAGTGACAAAGAACAAAAACAAGATAATTTAGTTTGCATAATGAAAGAGAGCGCGCGCTAGTGAGAGAGAGAGAGGGGGGGGGTGGCCACTCAGTAATTATAGTTGAGGTTACCAGAGATAAGGATTGCTTGGGTTTGTGTCTCTTAATAACTTTGCACCCGTTTGACGAATCCTCGCAAACTTATTCAGACCGGTTACATTGTCAGAGGCTTGAAAATTGAGGCATTTGGTCAAGGGGGTGCAAAGAAAAAAGGGGGCCCAGAACCCACTTGAAATACAATGCATTTTACATACACTTCTGTATTTCACATAGGGGCAAAATGGCTGAACGGATTGTAATCAAATTTCACAGGAATGTACATGAGGCTATGTAGATGATTTTTGTTTTGCTTTTGCATGAGACGTTAAGAAGTGGTTATTAAGTTATATGGGCCAAAAACAGTGATCTTGTATCACAATACTAGTAAAAGTAACAAGAAAGCCCAAAACAAACTAAACTGCATATGTAAAGTTTCAGATTTACTACATGAACAACTGTAAGACCCACTTATGGTCACACGATAATAGAAACCTATAAAACAAATATATTACGATCAGAATACATCTTAATCTAAATATGTTTTCTTTGAATACTCTCCAGCTCACAAAACTGTCCCAACAGGCAAACAAAAACATACTTCTTATGTATCCCTGTACAACAAAACGAAACATTGCCCTAGCAGTGAGCCACACAAACTACTATTTGGAGGTCATGCTAATTAGCCAGTAGGAAAAAAATACTATCATTTACTATTAACAATAGCAACGTTTGCCTTGCATTCATTTTAGCCTTCATATGCAGCACAATCCTACTAAACGTAGCAAGGAAGCCCAAAGAATAAACTAGACTGCATATGTAAAGTTTCAGATTTACTGCACAAACAACTGAAAGACCCATTTATGGTCACATGCTAATGGAATCCCATAAACAAATACATAACTAATAGAATACATCTTAATCTACATAAGTCTTCTTTGCATGCTCTCCGGCTCAGAAAATAAAACTGTATCAAACAAAAAACATCTCCCTTATGTACTCCTGTGGAACAAAATGGAAAAGTGACCTGGCAGTGAGCTACACAAACTACTATATGGAGGACATAACTGTGCATTAGGAAAAAATAATAACCTTAAATTTTATAACAGAGATTGACTTCCATTCACTTTGGGCTTCATATGTAGCACAAACGTACTAAAAGTAGCAAGGAAGCTCAAAAAATAACCTAGACTGCATATGCAAAGTTTCAGAACTGCAATATGAACAACTAAAAGACGGGGGCGTGGCTAAGGCGCCGATGTAGCTGGAAGCGGGACTCCGGAGCGCCTCCGTGCCCCCCTCGCTCTGCCAAGTATCCTGACCCCCGGCTCGGACCCTGACCCCCCGTGCTCACGTGTGAGGGTATAGGGAGCACTGGGGGAGTATTTGCCCTCCCGAGTGGCCCTGCAATCGACAGAAAGATCTCGCCGAGCGGAGCGGAGTTGCCGAGGTGGCGAGCGCCTAAAATGGCGGCTGCTGTCCCTGCCGGCGCTGCCTGACGGAGCGGAGGGGGCGGCGGCGAGAAGAGCGGGAAGGCAGAAGACAGCACCCACGCTCCGGCGGAAGCCCCCAACGCTGAGAGAAGTAAGGGGCACCGCCTGAAATTGCGAGATCGGGGTGCACTGAGGGCGATGTCACGGCGGGCTGCCTGACTCAAAGATGGTGCCGCCCGCGTGACAGGGCTGGCGAGGAGCTGACTGAGGCGGTGACGCGTACATGAGCCACAGAACAGGCCGCTTGCTTAGGAGAGGTCCCCGGGCTGACTAGGAGGCGGGCGCACTACCCGATCAGGGACGGCGAGCCATTGTGCACCCACGAGTTTGCAGCCGACCTGAGGTTCGCGCTTGGAGGCGCCTGAAATCCTGCAATTCCCTGGGGGGGGGACTCGCCATACGGCAGGAGCGGAGACCCGGGCGCCCTTGTCCCTAAAGGAATGTTACCTGCTCCCTGAGGCGGCAGTCTACCTGGTGTCCCGCCTGGTGAGGAAAGCAGGGGTGCGGAGGAGTGCCGTGCACCTGCGGCGAGGAAGAGAACTGGCTGAAAGTATTTTGACTCCCTGGGGTACTCGGGAGGGGTGCCCAAGACCTGCCACGCGACAGAATGGCGAGAGGCGGCAAGAAGAAGGGCTTTGAAGCCCTGAAACTGGATGACCCAGGGCATGCCATGGAGGACGACGTGCCGTCATCTGGCCCGAGGAGCTCGACCCGTTCACGAGATCCGTCCTTGGGGGATATCATGCAGGCGATAGTGGCGTCGCGGGAAGCCCTTGAAAAGCGAATGGATGCCATCGGAACTGACCTATCCCTCCTGAAGGATGATCACAGGAAGCTGAAGGAGCGAGTCACGTCCACGGAAACAACCTTAAAAGACCTGCCTGGGGAGGTGGCGACTCTGAGAACATAGTTAGCGGAGGTGGCGCAGAAAGTCAGGGTGCTGGAGCTCAGGGCCGAGGACAGCGAAGGGCGCTCCAGACACAACAACCTCCGCCTCGTGGGTGTCCCGGAAAAAGCAGAGGGTCGGGATGCGGTCTCCTACTTGGAGAGCTGGTTGAGAGCCGAGGTGGCTCCGGAGGGGCTCTCCCCGTTTTTCGCCCTGGAACGCGCCCACAGAGTCCCGGCGCGCCCGCCCAAACCAGGAGCTCCGCCGCGACCGATTGTGATGCGACTCCTGCACTTCCGAGATCGTGACCATATTCTCCAGAGGGCCAGAGACTTGCCGGACTTACGAATTGACAACAGCAAGGTCATGGTTTTCCCGGACTTCACCAGAGATGTACAGAGACAGCGAGCATCCTTCGTGGCGGTCAAACGGAAACTGAGGTCGTTGCAGCTGCCCTATGCCATGTTGTTCCCAGCTCGGCTGAGAGTTGTCGCTGGGGAGCACACGCACTTCTTTCTCACGCCGCAGGAGGCTTGGAGCTGGCTTGATACCAGGGGGGAGTCCGGAGCGGATGGACCCCCGGCGTCCTCGCCTGGGAGACGCTCTGCCGAAACGACACGGAGGTCTGGCTTCCCGTCGGGGTGGCAACAGGAACGAGCTAAGGCGGTGCTGGCAGTAGTGGCCATCAGCCAGGGGGACGCCAGCCCATCTAGTAGTGCATCGGAACAATCGAAGAATAGTGCTCTCAATCCCAGCTCCAGCAGCGCGCATGATCTTTCGGAGGCGGACCTGCCGGTGGTGACACCCCAAACAGCGGATGGTATCCTTGGCTGATACAGACTGGAGCACCATGGACACATATGTAAGGTACTGGGCTGTGTGTTGAATCTACCTCCGGACGCTCTGTGGTGAGATGCAGATGCCTCCTGGGCCCTGTCCCCGGGCGGGGGGGGGGGGGGGGGATGAGCTGGGGGGGGGGTCCTCCTGACGTCTTCGGAGGGGGGGGCGGGGCGGGGAGCTTCGGACCTGTTTGGGTCGGCGTACTGACCACCCTACCCTGTTTTTGTTGAGATACAAGTAACTTGCTAGTGTTTGGATGGGGATTCCACGTTGGTTGTCTGTCATGGGGTGTGGGAGTTGGGGGAGTTTATTTGGAATGTTGAGGGGGGGGCTGGGGGCGGGATCTGGGCGTGCCGGGGGGGGTCATTGAGAGGGAGGATGAAGCTCGATGGGACCCGACTTAGACTACAAATGTCTCACGTGGAACGTAAGAGGGATGCATACCATGCATAGGCGTCACAAAATTCACGCCTATCTCATTAGGCGAGGTATTCATTTCGCCTTCCTTCAGGAAACACACATATTAGCTAAGGAGGGGAAGGCGCTGCAACGAAGGTGGAGGGGGCAGGTCTACCACACTGGTTACTCCGCATATGCTAGGGGGGTGGCCATTTGGATAAGGGTACCATTTCAATGCACACAGCAACTGATAGACTCAGAGGGGAGGTATATTATGGTGCGAGGAAAACTGGATGGGAGGGATTTGACGCTGGGTTGTCTGTATGCCCCGAATGTTGACCAACCTGCCTTCTTCTCCCTGCTGTCCAACAAGCTGGCCCCGTTCTTAGTGGAATACAATAAATAACATTGTATATTGAATATATAAAATAATTAATAAAATAGGAAATAGAACAACAAAGAGATAACCGCCTTTGCGTTTTTGAGTACAACTAGAGCATAGTACTCAATAAGTAAGATATCTTCGCTTTAAATAACTGGACTTTTTCTATCTATCTTTAGCGGTTCCTTTTTAAACAGAGCTACAGTGACCGTGGTTTTGGAAACGAAGTAGCCAACTATGTCAAGCAGACTATTTAGGAGATAATTTAATCATTTGAAACATCAGACTACTAACAGGTAAGCACACCTCTTAGGGTGGTGGTGCTACTTACCAAATCAAAAGAAATGGGCTAATTAATTAAATATTGTACTTATCATGTAGGCACGACGTTCACCAATGTTCTAGCGGACCTAGATGACATACTGATCTTATACTCTCCCGTATCAGTCCAGTTCTTTGCGTATAAATAGGTAAGCCCCCTCTATCAGTACACAATATAAACACAGCTTTCCCAATAGGCTATATAGGGGACACACATTCACAGTCTTTTTCTTGTAATCTGTTTTCCATCTAAAATAGGCCTTCAGTCTATGTATCTGTCTCTCTTCTGATCCTTATTGTGCTATAGTATATGTTCTGAACATACATGAAAAGTTGTCATAACGATGCAATGTATAGTATATTTCTGCTTCGGAATGAAAGTAGACCTATTGAATAATTACCAAATGAGAATATATAATCATCAGGTTCTTCTAATGCAATATAGTAGCAGCCCTATGACAAAAGTTACAATGTATAAAGCGGCATTATCAGTTATAACGATAACCAACTCTGAGCACATGATATCAGTTGTTATGTACATACCAAAACGAAATTGTAAAATCATTTTTTTAAATAATCTTTTTACAGTGTGATGGTACAGTCCTGAGGAAGACACACAGTGTCGAAACGCGTAGACAAAAATACAAGACAAAAAAAACAAGGAACCATCTAAATCTTTTATTTCAATGAACTATCTATATGATTGAAAATTTGCATACATTGTATGCCACAAATGCTTTTTTATCTGTTGTGTAAAACTATGTATCAATTTTAATGAATAGTATGTTATTAAATTTATATCCGGATATATACATGTCATAGTGTTTTTTCGTTTTCTAATATGTTTTGAGGTAAATTTCATGTGGTAGTTGGTTTACATATTTGCCTGGGTACTTTACTCACAATTGCTCTTTGCCCTGACCCAGGAAACCAATCCTTATCAGGGGGTCCTTGCTGTGTTTCGCATACCCGTTCTTAGTGGAACCATTGCTCCTTGGAGGAGATTTCAATAGCGTGACTGACACAGCACTGGACAGGTCACACCCCCCCTTACCGAATGCACCGGCTGGCTAACTGGCGCTTGCGCGTTCTGCCTGGCAATGCCAATGGGGTTTGGTCGACTCCTGGAGAGCACACCACCCGTCGGATAGGGACTACTCTTTTTTCCGCCCTTCATGACTTACACATCCGCATAGATGCCTTCCTGTGCTCCCAGGACGTGCACGCAGAGGTATGCCACAGCGAGTATCTGACGCGCACGATCTCGGATCATAACCCGCTTCTTGTGCATCTGCGCTGGTCGCAGCGTCGCCCACGAATCCCCGCCTGGAAGCTGCGCCCAGAGGCGCTAGATGATCAGCCCTTCCGAACCACAATAGCCTCGAACATCGAAGAGTACTTTCAGATCAATGCGGGCACCGCGGGGTCGGCCGCGATTGAATGGGACGCCTTCAAATCGGTGGTACGGGGACACTGTATGGCGACGGGAGTTAGGAGGACGTTACTGGCGGACGTTACGCGGGAGGACGAGAAACTACGGGTGCTGGAGAGAGCGAGACCTGAGCGACCGGACATTCACGAGGCCCTACTTGAAGCACGGGAGCTGGTGGCGGCGACGGTGGAGCGCCTCCGGTGCTTCGACTACAAGGCCTATCTCACACCCGCGCACTCGGAGCGTGATAAAACGTGGGCTCTTTTGGCCTGGCTGGCCAATCCAGCCCGTCGGAGCTCGTCATCCTTGAACTAAGGGATCACTCGGGGTAGCACGATTTGATCAACAGGGGATCAATGAGATATTTCACGACTACTACGCGGAACTTTATCGCAGCCGGGTCCTACCGTCAGTGGGCGACTTCCAGGGATTCCTGGAGGGTCTGGACTTGCCGGAGTTGGTGGCGGAAGACGCGAAGCTACTCGGAAGTAAAATAGAGGAGAGAGAGAGAGGTGAGAGTCGCCATCAAGAGTATGGCGCGGAACAAGACGCCGGGCTCTGATGGGCTCCCCGCGGAGTTCTATCTCACCTACGTCGACCTCCTGGCGCCCCGACTGATGTGGCTGTACAACGAGGCGAAACGGACGGGTGGTCTTCCGGTAACCACTAGGGAAGCACTTATCGTCCCATTACTAAAACCGGGCAAGCAGCCATGGGACAGGGCGGCATATCGCCCATTGTCCATGCTCAATCTAGACTATAAGATATTAAGTAAAATCTTGGCGTCGCGCTTGCTCCCCCATATGTCCACGTTGATCCACGCGGACCAATCAGGCTTCATCCTGACCCGCAACACAGCGCTCAATATACGAAGGCTCCTGCATGTCTTGGATGCTGACACCTATGACGGGGATGAAGCGGTGGTGTTCGCAGTTGACATGGAGAAGGCCTTTGACAGCCTGGAGTGGCCGTACCTTTTCCATGTCATGCGCGCAATGGGACTGGGCGAGGACTTCGTAGATTGGACTACACTGCTCTACCGGAAGGCAACGGCGAGGGTCCGGACTGGTAGAATTATCTCGGCAATGTGGGCGGTGGGTAGGGGCACCAGTCAGGGGTGCCCTCTCTCCCCCCTGTTATTCGCCATAGCGGTCGAACCCCTGGCAGCGCGAGCCCGGCTGGGCCGGGCATATCAGGGGTTGGATGTCTATGGTCAGACCCACCACATTGCATTGTATGCAGATGACATGCTGATGTTTCTGGCGGACTCGGCCGCCTCACTGCGAGGGGCTAAGTCACTACTAAAGTCATTGAGCAGGGTGTCCATCCTCCGAGTGAACTGGACGAAGTCCTACCTGTTCCCGGCCCGACCGCGTAGAATGAGTCCGCAGTCCATAGACGGAATGACTTGGGAGGAGAGGAGCCTGCGCTACCTCGGTACCTCGATCTTCCATGACAAGGCAGACATCCTTGAGGGCAATATTGGATCAGCGATCAGACTCACTAGGGCGAACTTCGACTTCTGGAGCACGCTCCCATTGTCACTAATGGGGAGGGTGGCGCTCCTTAAGATGGTGACCCTGCCGAGATTGCTCTATTTCTTCAGGACACTCCCGATCTGGGTCCCGGTGAGCTACTTCCGCCGACTGAGATCAATGGTGATCGGCTTCCTGTGGGGGGCGGGCAGACGTCGGGTGGCGCATGATACACTTCTCCACCCTAGAGCAGAGGGGGTCTAGCGGTGCCAGACTACGAACTATACTACCTGGCGGCTCAGCTGCAATGGCTGACACAGTGGGTCGCGAGAGCCAGGAGAGAGGAGGATGGGTCGGGGGAGCCGGAGGGACCGGTCCAGGTGTTATCCCGGATTGTTCTGAAACTCCCGATAGGAGATTTCCACCTCACCCAGGAATTTGCGACGGCCAGGAAATGCTGGAATAGGTATCTCAGGAGGGGCCGTATTGCAGTCCCATACGCTCCTGAGATCCCGCTCAGGCTGTGCGGGGCACTCCCGCATGGGGGCTCATGGCACCGATTGGAAAGCTGGAACCTGCTGGGGCTGAAGTCCATGGGAGACCTCTATGAGGATGGGGTACTGCTGCCTTTTGACCTGCTAAGCGATCGCTTTGACCTGCCGGCGGGGGACTTCCTACTTCATGCAGCACTGACGGCAGCAATCCGCAAGCACTGGAAAACGGGCATGACAGAACCGCCACTGTCTTTAGGATGCCAATACGCGGTGGTGATGGCAGGGACGATTAAAGCCGTTACGTGCCTGTATAGGCGCATGGTCTCGGAGGCTATCTCTCCGTTGCTGTCTCTGAAAGCAAAATGGGAGGCTGACCTGATGACGGTGATCCCTGAAGAGGCGTGGAATAGCATAGTGGAACGGGCCCGGAATGGGACGCGCAACGCTAGGTTCCAGCTGGTGCACTTTTATGTCCTGCATAGGGCCTACCTGACTCCTGCCAAACTGCATAAATATTTCCCAACCCATCCGGCGGCCTGTCCGCGGTGCCCGGCGGACTTGGCCGATTTCCAACATATGTTCTGGTCCTGTCCGGTGTTAAGTCCCTTTTGGCGGGAGGTAGTGGATTGCCTGAAGGAGGTTACGGAGAGGGACTTGCAACTCACCATGGCACACTGCATCCTACATTGGTTCCCACACACATCAAAGAACAAAATTACTAGCAAGTTTCTGGACCTGGGCCTGCTTTTAGCGAAACGGGCCATAACATCCCAATGGAAAGCTAGTAGGGGCCCCACTGTAGAAAGATGGAAGGCTGAACTTAAAAAATGGGCCCGGTGTGAAGGCGAGCTCAGTTTGCAGGCTGCACTTCGAGCGGGCACTGACACTGCTCTGGAGCGGGCCAGGGCCTGGGAGCAATTGGTCTTAGACCTCACACTTTTGGACCTGGATGATGAGGAAAGCCCCGCGCCTAGTCCTGACCTGGCGGCGTCGCCGCCGCCTGGGGTGGTACTGGCCTAGCCTCACCCCCTTATTTCCCTACTTCCTTCGTGATGACTGACAATTTTTGTGGATTCCTCCTGCTGGTCTGATTAAGGTCTGGTTTGATCGGGATGGATGCAAGCTTGCACTGATGGTACTCTGGCACGCCTGGGGGGAGGGGGATGGGGAGAGAGATAGAGGGGGTAGGACTAGGGGGGGGGTTGGGTGAGTTGGGCGGATAAGGAACTGTTGTCTAGGGAGGGAGGGGAGGGTCAAGCTGGGTTGTTAAGCGATTGCGGAAATGGGGAGGGATAGGGGGACCGAAAAGCAGCCCTGCAATTTTCTGGCTTACTGACTGTCACTGCACAATGTTGTCTTCATCAGATTGTAACTGTCTCCGTTCCTGTCCTGCGCCGCTCGACCCCCGGGTTGTGAGCTAAATGGCTGTGTGACATATATATCAGAGATTCATAGTTAGGACAGACAAAGGATGAAATAACATATGTGACCTGCTTGTACAATTTATTTTGCTGCAATAAAAAGATATGTACAAAAAAAAAAATGAACAACTAAAAGACATTAATGGTCACATGATTATGTAAAACAATAAACAAATTCAACTGATAAATTCCTTGAATATTAACTTCCTAATAACTTTGCACCCGTTTGACGAATCACCATAAACTTTTCCAGAACTGTAGTGTTTGACATTTTGATATGATGTAAATTTTAGTAGTGAATCGTTAAGAGGGTGCAATGATAAAAGGAGGTCCCAAAACATGTTTTTCCACCAATGCATTTTCTATACACTATAGTATTTGATGTAGCGTGAAAACTGCTGAATGAATTTACATGAAATCTGACAGGATTATACATTATGGTGCAAAGATGATGCTTTTTGGGTACTGCAGTTAAGTAGGGTAAGTATTTTTTTTAAGTTACAAGACATTTAATCTTCATGATATCTGTCACCGCTGCATTTTCATGGAAAGTTACAAAAAAATTTAAAACTGCCGTGGTACATGGCTATAAACTTATTTAAAAATATTTAAACAGATAAAGACATTTCCCTATCTATTACCACTTTAATAAAGTGGTAACAGGTAGGGACCCACTAATTACCTAGATCAAAGGCTGAAACACTGAACACATCCAAAGTGTAATAAAAATAATATAGCTACCTCTTCATTCTCTAAAAACAGCCATTACCCAAATATATACTGGCTTGTCATTCACATGTACCATGTACCACAGTATACTGCAAAGTTATCACGGTATACCATTGCCCAAAATAGAACAAAGCCTAGCTGTATTACTGGATTGCGGTACCCCTGCATCGTGCATGGTGTTGCAAGGACAGTGCAATACTTAAGTAAGATTTACAAAGCAATGCAAGACCACCATGCGTGGCCCTGCATTGACTGGTAAATCTTGAGAAAGGCAAGGCAGCACAATTCGCTGTTTTGCGTTACTCTGCACCCCCCATAGTCTACATTGCTGCTAAATTTCATAATCATCCATATGCCATGCCACTGTAGTCACTCCATTATACTCTATTCCACTCTACTCCAGACCGCTCCACTATACGAGACTCCACTCTATTACACTGTATGCAACTGTACGCCACTACACTCTACGAACCTCCACTCTATGCCTCTTCAGTCCAGTCTATGTCACTCCACTGTACACCACTCCAATAGATGCTATTCTACTGGATGCCTCGCCACTCTACTAGATCCTCTTTCACTGTACACCACTCCTCTGTGCTATTACACTGTAAGAAACTTCCATCTTTGACACTCCACTGTATAGAACTCAACTGTACACCACTCCACTGTACACCACTCCACTGTATGCTATTCCCCTCTCTCATGCTGTCGCACTCTACGCCAATTCAGTGAATGGCACTCCACTCTACGCCACTTCATTCTACGCTATTCGACTTGACGCCATTCAAATGTATGCCACTCCACTGTGAGCTATTACACTCTACCCCACGCCACTGTATGTCACTCCAGTCTAACCACTCCATTATACGCTACTCCACTATACACTATTACACTATTACACTCCACGACATGTCATGTCACTCCACTGTACAACACTCCGCTCTGAGCCACTCCATTCTACTACACTATACACAACTCCACTCCAGTATACGCCATTTCACTCTACACCAATTCACTGTACACAACTCCACTATAAGATATCCCAGTCTCTGCCACTCCACTATTCCACTATACTCCACTTCACTGTATGCTACTCCGCTATACGCTACTCCAGTATATGCCATTCCACTCTACGCCACTCTAGTCCAATTGACACCACTCAACTATATGCTATTTGACTGTATGTCACTGTGTTATTACACTGTATTCAACTTCAGTCTTTGCCCCTATACTGTATGGTATTCCATTCCACTCTACCCAATCCCACTCCACTATATGCTATTACACTCTAACCCCACCCCACAATAGACCACTCCACTCTACCCCACACCACAATAGACCACTCCACTGTATGACACCCCACTGTACGACTCTACAGTACTCAACTGTACAATATTCCAGTCTACGCCACTCTACTGCACACCACTCCACACTATTTCTCTTTACTCCACTTCACTGTATGCCACTCCACTATTCCAGTAAATGCAATTCCAGTGTACGACATTTCAGTCTACGCCACACCACGCTACACTAGTCCATCGGACGCCATCAGCCTTAATTTTTTTCACTGTATGCCACGCCACTGTGCTATTATACTGCATGGAACTTCCATCTTTGATACTCCACTGTATGGTACTCCACTCTACCCCACTTCACAGTACGCCACTCAACTGTATGCTAGTCCTCTCTCTCCAATCCACTGTATGCTATTACACTCTACCCCACAATTCACCACTCCACTATACGCTATTACACTGTACGGCACTCCACTCTATACAATTCCACACTACTAGACTATACTACACTCCACTCTATCCCTATACACTCCACATTCCAAACTTGCACTAAACTCTATGCCCGTACTCTCTATTGTACAACACTCTACTCAACAGTACAACAGTTTCCCACACTGTACGACACAGCTCTACTGTATGACATACCACTAAAATGTATAATAGTTCCTCAACTCTACACTACTTCAATGTATACCACCCCACTCTACGCAAATCCACTGTACCTTACTCCACTCTACGACTCACCACTGAACACCACTATTTTCAAATTCAAAAAGCTTTATTCGGTTTCACATGAAAATCATAAAAGCATACATTAAAAAGTACTTTCACATAAATAAAAAGGAAAAGGCGATACAGTCAGAAAAACAAAACTTAGCACAAATCCTATTAAAAAAGTTCACAATAAAACAAATTGCACGTGTCGCCTAGGCTCGGAAAATCAGGTTGCAGGAGGCTAACATAGTTATCTGTAAATGTATCCGTGCTCACACTATCAAGGCACACTCCTTGGCTAGCAATACCTTAGTTGCTAATTCATTTCGGTTACATAGAATTTCGAAACCAGATTACACGTTTTAAAAAACATAATACTGCCTGTACAATAAAATCATTTTCTAATAACTGTAACTTAAGAAACGCCTCACGACAAGAGCGTATCCCCCAGGCTTTTAAAATAGGTTTCAGAAAAGCCCCCCTTGGTATCTGATAAAATTTACAAAAAAGGACACAGTGTATATTTGATTGAAATGAGATATCATCACAGGGACATATAAGACGTTCCCTGGATGAGTTGTTACATGTAGGGAAAGTAATAAGGCGAAAGAAGATACCCATACGGAAACGGGTCAATAGCATGCGGGAGTAACAACTTTGCTCAGATAAAAAGGTACTGTTATACCCCTTCACAGGGTGTGATTTGCTGATACACTACCATAGTGCTCCTCGTTTTTTCCCGGACCCACCTCTTATCAGCTAGGTGGTCCAGTACCAATTTTTTCAAGGTTCTTCTAGGGACAGCTACCATAGTTTCTGGAAGTACTCCGGGTGCCCAATCTCAGTCAATGTCTTTTTAACGTACAGCAACCATTTAATATTGGCCACACCGTCGAAGTTGAGACAATCGATAATTAAGTCTCTGTTAAAGGCGGTCTCTGGACTCACCGAGACCTTATGCCACAACAATATAGGGGCTGTTTTAATTATATCGGAAATGAAGGGCAGGCCCACTTCAATATGTGTGTCAAAGGTGGCTGTTGATCTAGGGACTCCTAATAAAAACCGTATAAACTGGTTTTAGGAGCGTTGTATCTTTTGCGGGTTTTCAATCCCCCATAAACCCGAACCATAAATACCTGTGGAAACGCATTTGGCCTTATAAATTTGAATGAGAACCCTCACGGGCCGTCCACCAAGATTCACCGCAAAGTTTCTCAGTGCTCCTATCGCCTTAGAAAAGGCCAAATGTCTGGCTATCACTGCCGCATGCCATGAACCCTTTCTTTGAAAGTTTATCCCTAAATAGGAAAACCTGTCTATGCATTCAACCCTTTTTCCATCCAAAAAAATGGGACATGGTAACCTCTTAATCCCTGCTCCACAAGACATGGTATACGTCTTTATGATATTAACTTTGAGCCCCCTATCACTCATATAGTCTGAAAATTTAAGGACGGCCCTCTGCAAGCCGACCCTGGTCCGAGACACTATAGCCGCGTCATCGGCATACAAAAGTATAGGGACCGGTGTTCCTGAGATAGAAGGGTAGTCATTCTGCAATTCTCTAAGGTGTTGTCCGACAGAGTTAATATACAGGGTGAAGAGAAGGGGCGGAAGGATGCACCCCTGTCTCACTCCCCTCCGTATATCAAACCTGTCGGAACATTCGCCCCGCCTACCGTATCTCACCCTGGCTCCTGCACCATTATATAACTCTCTAATAAATGTAAGAATTTGAGGATCAATGCCCATTGTGCTCAGGGTTGCCCAAAGTTTCTCATGATCTACACAGTCGAAGGCCGAACTGAGATCCACAAATGTCACAAAGATGTTACCCTTCTTGGCATGCGTATATTTAGATATTACTAGGGCCAGGTTTAGACCCTGCTCTGTTGTTCCCTTACCAGGTCTAAAACCATATTGTAGGTTCGATATCACATCATTTTCATCCACCCATTCCTGCATCCTATTTAAAATAATCCGCCCCGCCACCTTCATTAAAGCGTCAAGGAGCGAGATCGGCCTATAACAGGTAGGGTCATTTCTATTACCCTTTTTAAAAATGGGGATGATGATTGTGTCAGGCCAGGAGGGTATAAACCCATGCTGATTAGCTTTGTTTAATACATTAGTCAATAGAGGAGCCCAAAGTTCCCACTCTGCTTTATACACATCGATTGGGACTCCATCTGGGCCCGGTGCCTTGCTAGATGGGCTATCCTTAATGGCCTTAGTGACCTCTTGGAGGTCAAAAGTTATGTTAATTGGAAAGACTTCGTGCACAATGCTGTAATGGCCGCAACCACTTTCCTCCGTTATTGGGTTACCTGATGCAGGGGGATCACTTGCTCATAAAGAGCTTTGAAATGGTTTACCCAGGTGTCCCCGGTGATTGCTTGATCGATCACATTAGTCTCATTGGACCATCAGAAAGGTGCATTAACCACCTTCCAGAAGGCAGTATGGTCTTTACGTTGTGATGCTTTTTGTAAAGCCTGCCAAGCCTCCCTTTTCTATTGTTTTTAATCGCAAGTTGGTAAGACTTTCTGGCTTGCCGTATCAGCACAGAGCACTTTGGTGTTGTATGTAATGCTTTTTTTAAGATAGTAAGGGCTTTGATACAGCTGCTATTAAACCAGTTGTTAGTTTTACTTATATCTTGTCTATAGACCCTTGTTAGTGATTTTTTCATCTCTGCTTGAATTTTGATAAACAAATCTATCACAGTTTGTGGTTCCGCGTTATATGTAAGGCAGGTTGTAATTTCTTCATGCATGTTAGATACTAGGTTGTGAAGAAATGCCACTGGTTCCACCTTTTCCCATTTTAAGGTGTAACCATTTCTAGTTGCAAGGACTATCCTTGGTGGATATGACGGGATAGCACTCAGTCTCTCTTCGCGGCCTTTGATTTTTAGGCCGAGGGAGATGGGATAATGATCGCTAAAGAGAACTTTAAGTGTTTCCCAGGAGGATGCCAACTCGAAATGAACAGAGGAAAGGAGTGCAAAATCGATTATCGAGTTGCACCCCCTTCCGTGAAAGGTGGGCTGAAACGAAAAGGAAGGACTGCATAGTTCGTTAACAAAGGACAAGTTAAGATAGAAAACAATATTATTCAACACGTCACCCAATGTAGAGTGGACAAAGTGAGTGGGGTTATCATCTTTGCTTTCGGCTAAACCACAAATGCCAGACAAACCATGGGGACATATGGTACAATTAAAATCTCCCACCCAGAGCACAACCGTATCACCGCCCCCTTGGTCCTTAAGAGTGGTTACAGTGTGCATAAGATTATTAATCACAGTATCCAAAGAATTAGAAGGCACATTGTTATAAAAATTCACCAAAATCATACATTTCATCTGTCCCCAACTAATTGTTAGAATTTGGTAATACTCAGCGGAGATAAATGTAGGCACCTTAATCCCCCGACAGTTGAGACATATGTACACATGCCCCCTTTGTTTCTCCCATGTCGACTCGGTATAGCTGGTGTATTATAGGTGGAAAACCCTATAATATGTAAATCGACCACGGACTAGGTCTCCTGTAAACAGAAAATACTTAATTTGGTGACTAAGTCTAACCAGGGGGGGGGGGTCACTTTATCAGATTATCCGGCAACATTCCAGGATAGAAGATGTCCTTCTTCATCAGATCCCTTCAAGGCCCTTTGTGAGTTGCAACAGTCTGGGCTCAACAGGGGGGGACATTTTACATTGGAAAGTCAGTCTACCCCTTCCATCCCTAATAGTGTAGCGAAACGGTTAGAGGTATGGACAGCAAAGCTAAGATCAGGAATACTGTTTCCCTGTTGATGAAGACTTTCTGCTGGTTGGGAGAATAGAGACCGGGGGTAAAAAGAACTCAATCCATGTGTTGATATCCCTCCCTCACCCCTCTCTTGATACCAATCATTTATGTATGATGCTACCCTGCGGTCCCTACAGTTAACGACAATGATATCGCCGTGTATCTCTTTAGGTCTATGGCCTACCCAGCCCAATCTCCTTACATGCAGGATTATGCCATCTAGGCTGGGGGGTAGGGGCCTATTTTTCCTCAACCAAAAGATTACCTTATTTTTGAGCTCTGAATAGCCTTCTCTCTTCCCCGGAGTTAACTCTGGCACGCCAGTTAAAACTATGACGTACGGTGTTGCTTCGGGCGGAAGGTCTACCAGATGCCAGTAGTTTCCCTCCATGTGGCCTGTGTAACCTGTTTACTATCCGTGTGCTTAGCTGATACAACAGGGCCCTTTGGCCTAGGGTTAACACTACAGTTAGTACTGATCGCATCAGGATTCATCATACCCTTGGATTTCGCGTGTGTCAAAGTGGTGGTAGTATTTTGGGTCAAGGGACTGGGTAAAATAGGCCCTACAGCTTCTCCAGATGTGTTATTTGACCTGCCAGAGGGAAGTTCCTTGATTAGCAAGCTATTAACGGCTATCATTTGCTCAATTGAGCCTAGTTTCTCCCCAATCCTTTTAATCCACTCCGCCAATGGTAACAAAAGAGATTTCACCATATGTTCGATGTTATCCATGAGCCCTTTATTGGTGAGGGGGTGGGGGGGTGACGTGGTCAGACAAGGTATTCTTCTTAGCGCTCGATGTCTGACCCTTAGCGGGGCCAGAAAGTGTTTTAGGGATTTTTGAGCATCTGCCCTTATGTCCATTTCCCACCCGCTTTCTCTTCATAGTGGCGGCTATTGGTGATCGTTTGTTATATACTTGACTCATGGGGATTGGATTTGGTGATAATATAATTGGATCTTCCATGGTGTATCCTAATAAGGGGTCAGCACTTAAATCTTCATTGCTAAGCTCCTTGTTAAGCTCTGGGGAAATGTCAGCAAGTTGTGTCTGCTGAGTGGTACTGCTGTCGTTTGGAGAAAATTGGTATCGGGGTGGTGGCTTGCTGGATAGTTCCCAGGGAAGAACGTTTGTTCTTAAGAAGTTCGGCGGACAGTCTACGCTCAGTAACAGCAATTTCATATTCCAGGACTGAGGCAGCCCTGGTTATGAAATTATCCAGATTCACATGAACGGTTCCCCCCACCAGGGACTTCCTCCCTTTACTTAAGCGGGACGCCATCTTATAAATGGTATAATAGTTACAGTAACAATAGCTATAGATGGCACGTAATAACAATAATATCTGTCCAGGCTTTAAATATGTAGAAGGTCTTTCCCTAGGTTAAGCATTGACAGTCCTACTTACAAGGTCCAATGTTTTCGGGGAGGGATCAAGAGAGGTGACCCAGCCCAGCCTTGGCCAGCCCCGGCCACAGACGTCCCGAGCTTGTCCCACGCGGGAGGAGCGTTGGTGTTTTGAGCGCCTTCCGGGCGCGTAAGCGGGCGGGGCTGCAGGCAAGAGCAAAGGATCCAGGGGGCTGTAGTCCCCCTGCTCGGCAGCCGCAAGGTGATCCTAGTGCGGCAGCTGGCGGGGGGGGGACCAGCCAACACGGGCCACTGGAGCAGGCTGGAGAACGTTAACTTTCACAGGTACTGGCCCGCAAACGAATGAACAAATTGCCAAAGTTTCAAGAGGATGCCACAGTTCTTCTTAGCAATGTTCAACTTTAAACAGTGTCCAAATGCCCCTCAAACCACTTCACTGGCCCTCAATGCAATGTTTGTTCTTTCAGGGGGTAACAAAAGGCTCCAAACGTGCCCTCCCTAGCTTGAAGGCAAGACCTAAGGCTGGGACGCGCTGTCCGTGAGGCCTGACGCCTCTGTGCACCTCGTACACCGATCGGAGGACGAACCTACCGAGTCTCACGCATCCCGCGTGAGACGCGTACTCGGGAGCAAGGGTACGATTCGAAGCGAGTGTACGAGTCGTACCAGGCAGATGCGACTCATAGGGCGGTGCACTTACAATGCCTGCGCCGCCTGGCATACGCTCAGTGACCCAGGCGAGGCAGAGAGGCTGTGCGAGTCGTGATGGGGGGTGAGACTCGCACAGCGCACACTTCAGGGCTTCAGGGGGCACAAAGGGCGGTGCGAGCCGTATGCTTAGTGGCGACTCGCACCGTGGCGGCAAACAGTACCTTTTTGGAGTCTCTTGAGGGGGTCCGGGGCGGACGATGCAAGGGTCGGCTCGAGGTCCCGGTGTCTTCCTCCGGGGTTGCGAGCTACGGCTCGAGGCGATTCAGGAGGTTGACGTTGCGGAGCGGGTCCTTCCTGCGAGGTGCTCCGACCGTAGAAAGAGGGGGCGGGGCCCCGGGCAGCAGTGTGAGGCGCGAATACCCAGTTACTTGTGGAATCCACCACTCTATTACATTCCACTGTATGCCACTCCTCCCTTCTACACTCCACTGTACAGTATTCCACTGTACGCTATTCCAATGTAATTACTCCACTCTACACCACTACAGTGTAAGTGTAAGAGCTCTCCAACCCCAGCGCCTGCAACAACATCACACCCTCGCAAGATCTCTGCGGCTCACTCGCCTCGTTCTTTCACCGCAAGATCGCCGACATACACAACAGCTTCGGCGCACAGACCACGCACCCTACCACTGAACCAGCGCCCCCCACCACCACCCTCCGGACCTGAACCCATGTCAGCACCGAAGACACCCCCCGCCTGATGAACACCATCCACTCCGGCTCCAGTTCCGACTCCTGCCCACACCACATCTTCAACAAAGCCAACTTCAACAAAGCCAACTCCATCATCGCACCCCAACTCCGGATCATCATCAACAGCTCCTTAGCATCCGCCACCTTCCCAGAGAGCTGGAAACCTGCCGAGCTGAGCGCCCTCCTGAAGAAAACCACAGTGGAACCCACGGACCTCAAGAACTTCCGCCCCATCTCGCTCCTCCCCTTTCCAGCCAAAGTCATCGAGAAGACCGTCAACAGACAACTCTCTGCCTTCCTCGAGACCAACGGATCCCTCGACCCCTCACAGTCAGGCTTCCGAGCAAACCACAGCACCGAGACCGCCCTCATCGCAGCTACCGACGACATCAGGGCCCTGCTCGACAACGGGGAAACTGCTGCCCTCATCCTCCTAGACCTCTCAGCAGCCTTCGACACCGTATGCCACCGCACGCTGATTCAGCGCCTCAGCAACACCGGAATCCAAGGAGCAGCACTGGAGTGGATCATCTCGTTCCTCACCGGAAGAACCCAGAGAGTCCGCCTCCCCCCGTTCCGCTCCACGGCCACCGAAGTCATCTGCGGCGTCCCGCAGGGATCCTCACTCAGCCCCACCCTCTTCAACGTCTACATGAGCCCTCTCGCAACCATCGCTCGCCAACACAACCTCAACATCATCTCCTACGCCGACGACACCCAGCTGATCCTCTCCCTCACCAACGACCCCGCCACCGCCAAAGCCAACCTCCAGGAAGGAATGAAAGAAGTCGCAGAATGGATGAAGATCAGCCGTCTGAAACTGAACTCAGACAAGACGGAAGTCCTCATCCTCGGACCATCTCCCTCTGCCTGGGACGACTCCTGGTGGCCCCCTGCCCTGGGAATCGCACCCAAACCAACGGACCACGCACGCAACCTGGGCTTCATCCTGGACTCCTCCCTCTCGATGACCAAGCAAGTGAACGCCGTCTCGTCATCCTGCTTCAACACCCTGCGCATGCTCCGAAAGATCTTCCGGTGGATCCCCATCGAAACCAGGAAGACTGTCACCCAGGCCCTCGTCACCAGCCGTCTGGACTACGGGAACACCCTCTATGCTGGAACCACAGCCAAACTCCAGAAAAGACTCCAGCGCATTCAGAACGCCTCAGCACGACTCATCCTGGACATCCCTCGCCACAGCCAAATCTCTGCCCACCTAAAAGACCTGCACTGGCTCCCCGTCAACAAGAGGATCACTTTCAGACTCCTCACCCACGCACACAAGGCTCTCCACGACACGGGCCTGAAGTACCTCAACAGCCGCCTCACATTCTACACACCCACCCGCAAGCTCTGATCCGCCAGCCTCGCCCTAGCCTCCGTCCCACGCTTTCAGAAATCCACCGTCGGAGGAAGATCCTTCTCCTACCTGGCAGCCAAGACATGGAACTCCCTCCCCACTCCCCTACGGCTGACCCTGGACCATCTCTCCTTCAGGAAACAACTCAAGACCTGGCTGTTCGAGCAGTAGCAACCCCCGCCCCCATCAGCGCTTTGAGACCCTTACGGGTGAGTAGCGCGCTTTACAAATTTTGGTGATTGATTGATTGATTAAGTCACTCCCCTTTACGCCGATTTATTCTAGGACACTCTAGACCACTCTATAGAATTCAACTCTATAAAAGTCTACCACAATTAATGTCACACTACGACATTCTACTCCACTCTATCACTGTACACTCCACTGTCCAATTCTATACTCCACTCTATGCCTGTATACTTTAATATACACCATTCTATTCCACTATGACACTTTTCTTTACGTCACATCACTCCACACTACGAGACCCCACTCCATATAACTGCTTACTACCTACACTATGCCAATACACTCCACGCCACTCTATGATACACCACTGCACTCTAATGTACTTTACTCCATACTACATTACACCACTCCACAAGACTTTACCTCACTCTACGCTAATATACAACAATCCACTATTTAACGAATTACTGTACTCTATGCAACTCCACAACACTACACTATACTGGAGCCCACTCTAACACTTTACTCCCGTTTGTACCCACTCACTCCCCTGTACAACATGGTACTATACGGTAAGCCACTGTACAAGCCTACTACACCATGCTCTAGCCCAGTATACAACATTGTATGCAACTCTTTGTATGCCACTGCATTCCACTTTACTACACACCACTCTATGCCACTGTAAAACATTGTATGCCAATCCGCTTTCAACACTGCACTGTACACCACTCCACAAAAATCAACCAGACAAAACCCCAATGTACAACACTCAGTTCTACTGTTAGACATGCCACTACACTGTACAACACAACTCCACTATATAACACGTTACTCCTCTCGCCTCCAATCTATTCCACTCTAGACTAGGACACTTTCTTTCACTGTACTACACTCCAAGACACTCCAATAAATGACACTCCACTCTGAGATTTGAAATACTTATTAAAAAAATAAAAACCATTAACAATGAAAAGCATAAAAGGTTAAGGATAATTGTAAAGTTATAATTATAACTTCAATTTATAAATTACGCACCACCTTCAAATTACTATAAGATACCTCCGAATACACTCATCACTTCACCCACCACACTACATTAACTATAACTCATGCACCTTTTTCGTGCACTTTTTATAGCCATGCCTACTACATCACTGGCACTTGAAATAAATGAAGTTGACCAGTAAGCAATTTCTGGATCCGATGGAGAAGAAAGCCACAGTGCAGCAGGCTCAAGCTCGCCACAAAGAGCTCTGACATTGCAAAACATTGAGATTAAGTGTGCAGGACAAAACGCAGCACTGCTGTGACTTATTAAATGTTGAAGAAATTTCCAGCAGTGTCAGAAATAAAGTCCCTAAAACTCCTCCAATTATTTTGAATGACACTTCCCGCCCTTTGAGGCCATTTATGAAAATTGCAAGTGGAGAAAAGGAGAAGAGTTGGGATCGTACATTCTGATAATTTTACTTGCAGGGAAAACCCCTTGCAAACGCATCTACTGAACATTCAATTGAAAAATTCTGCATAAAAGTCTAATACCAACGTACTGTGGTTTATCGCTTGAAAATATAATCGTTTTCTTTATTGAATTTCCTCATTTAGATGTACATACCCAATTGGTGGGCAAAGTAGAGCTTATATTGGGTGAGCCTAATATAAAGATAAATTAAGTTTCTTTGGAATAAGTCTACCTAGCCCTTCTTGATACATTAGATACCTACTCGTATTGGGCTATGGTTTGGACTGGATAATTTATTTTCAAGTCACTGAGATTCTCCCTCCACAACCACATAATTTACACTACCAAGAGGTGCTAGTTCCAGCTCGAACTCTAAGAAAAAAAATCAAACCAACCATACCATAACAGGAGTTATAACAAGTTACCCAGGCTCTCTACTCTGAAGTCTAGACTACTACAACTCTATTCTAGTACAATTGCCTATAAATCACCTGGTATTAATCAAAGCAATGCTACATGCGGCTTCCAGAATTATCTTGAGCACCAAGCATTTGGATCATATCCCCCTCCATCCTTGTTGTTTTAAACTGGCTTAACCCCGAAGTTACATACAGTTTCAAATGATCATGTATTATTCACAGAGCTCTACATGAAGGTTCTCCCAACAAATTAAATGGCACCTGTCTATGTGAAAGACTCATGCGCACCCCATTTAAATCAGAAGCAGCCGACTACGTTAATTCAATTATTTCAAGTTTAGACTACGTACATCATCGCAGTTTTACTACTATGCACAAGGTATACATTTTTAGAGGCTTTTCATAATCAAATGTATGACTTCATACGTAAAATGCTCCACCACCCTTTGGCCATCTTTGGCCTATAGAAAACGGAATGAATTACAAGCAGTGCGCACACAATGGTGCACTAAGAGAAAGCGAGAAGACCTGATGATAAAACCAAATACTAGTACGTCAATGGCAAAGCATATACCACTGGCCGAAAATAGTTGTTGAGGGTACCACAGATTTTTCTTTGATTTTTGTTATAATCAAATGTATGACTTCATACGTAAAGCACTCCAACACCCTTCGGTGCTGTTTGTCATTTATTCAGTTTTCTATAGAGCAAGTAGTGGTGCATTACGCAAAAGCTTACAGTTCTAAGAATAGGGGCGTCCAAGACCTGTAATGTATGGAAAGAATAAGGTCAAGAACAAATCCTTAGGATCTACTTATGGAAGAAAGGGGATTAGTCTTACTTACTAGGCTCAAAAGAACAGGGACTCGCAGGCAGTCATAGTGGTGGACAACTACCATGTGTGACATGAGATGACGCATTGGCCGAATTCCAAGCCAGTAGTAAGGCAATCCAAAGGAAAATCCTAACTATGGCACACAAGCAGTCAGTTCTGGTCGGCAAAGGGGGCAGAGACCGTAGTGGTGTATCAGAACCCCTTTCAGAGGGCCACTGGGCACGTAAAGGGGGCTGATGTATTTTATTTCTGAGGTCCCAGGGTCTGACATACTGTGGATCCCGAGCAACTAGGCCTAGCATTCCTTCTGAGCTTGAGCCCCGGTCAAGTAGCCCAAGGCTCCCTCAGTGGTGGGAATAGGGTAATCATGTGACTACAGGTCAGTGAACACGATACAATAGTGTCAATAAATCAATGTCCAGTCAAATACTTATTTTTATCAGCGGTCGCGATATAGGACCAGTGTTTGTAATGATTTTTATGACTTTGTTGGTGAAGGATTAAACATTGTCATCTAAGGAATTCAAGTTTTCCTTGCTTTTACATGTGGGGTTAGTAGTTCTTCCCAAGGACAATACAAAGTCGGTTTGAAGGCTTTAGATACACTTAGCCAGTTTTAGCTTCTTTTTGAAAATTGACTCACCATCCGTCATTGGGTGACCCACCAGTCGATACGGCCTCAGCAAGTAGACTGCTTACCCAATTTGAACGCTGGCCATTGTCAAGGTGGGATGACAGACGCCCGTTATCTGACATTTATGCCTTTTTGAATACCTCTGCTAATCCTTTGACTTCGCCACCTAGAGCGCGGTGGAAGATGGAGTGTGAACGCCGGTTCACAGACGGGGAATGGACCGATATTTTGCATCAAGCCCGCACCTCAGCCTGTGGCGCCTGGGTGAGGGGAAACTCTCTTCAAGATTGTCATTACTAGTACTATACACCCTCCTGTCCAGTTAAGAGGGGAGTGATGACAGATGGTGTCATCACTGCGATCACTCCAGCACACTATCCCACTGGTTATGACATTGCCCCAAGCTGCATCGTTATTGGTAGGAGGTTCTCACAGATATTGATCACGTGTTCAACACCGAATTGCCCCGCTTCCCTAGCTACATCCTACTGGGACTGGCCAATGCCTTAACATACCCACTACGTTCCCTCAGGGGGAGCGTCATAACCCTGGCATTGTGTGCTGCAAAGCAAGTCTTGCGGTCACGATCGGGAACAGACACTATGCCCATGCACACAGATTGGACACACAAACTCTGAGAGTTGCATAGTATGGAGAAATTGACAGCGATTGTAAACAACACCGTACCCAAGTTTGAGAAAATGTCGGGTCTTTATTTGAAATATTTGTCTATCACTTTCTAAGAACTATTGTCCAATATACCTGAGAGTCATTTGCCTTACGTCAGCAACGCAAACAGATACTTAACACCCTTGCACAGAGGGGGGGGGAAAGGAGTTGATATTGCATCATTATGTGTGAGCATAGTAGGTTTTGTTCCATTTGTTTACTGTTGTGAAACCCTATAACCTTTGCCCTTTCCTCTCTCTCTCCTCTTCGCCAGCCATTGGATGTAGGCAAATGATTCTGTATCCTTATCCAAAAATAAAAATCAATGCAGTACTAAAAATCTAAATACTTTTCTTTTTAATAAATTTTCTGATTCTCAGATTTTTCTTTTAGTGCCTTAAGATACTTTTTCTGGTAGCTTTTTTTGGTTGTACAAATGAATCGTTATTATGATTATTATTATACAAGGCAGCTCGAATAGCCTCTGTCCAACATTTTTTATAGGACAGCTGCCTCTCAGAAGTAATCTGCTTTCTATTTTCAGGTCCCAAGTACACATAGGAACTGGCCATACGAAATATGGACTACTAGGGTGGTGCTAGAGTATAGGAGGAGTGAATTACATTCAGTGGGTCTGTAATATAGTGAGATTCCTAACTTACTACTGCATACTTAATAGTAAAGTCGAAAAAAGGAAGATAAACTTTACTTTTGGCTTTAAGAAAGATGAAGTGCTGGAGTGTGTTGTTCAGCCAGTCAATTAAGTTTGGGAGGGAATCAGTGCACCCCCTTCAGATTAATAAGACAATGTCTATATATTGTTTCCAAATATTTGGATGCAAGTATTATTGGGTGTTAAAATTTGATTTGTTTCAAGATTGTCAAAGTAGAGAATGGCGGCACCTGGGATAAAACACATGTCCACTGAAACCCCTTTCTTCTGTAGATTAAAAGGCATCTTCAAATAAGAAATAGTTCTTGGTTAAAGTTAAGTCCAAGTGTTCTATGACAAATATTTAAGATTCCAAATTAGAAACTCCCCGGTTACTTATAGTGATCATCTACAATTCTGTTCAGGTTTTAGACATTTGGGAACCAACTGCTTTAGGTACTGGATGCTTTTATAGATATCCTGAAAATCTGCAATAGATCCAGACTTCCTGGACAAATTTAAATAATATTTCAACTTTAGGGGACTGGTCAGTCGTTTCTTGTAAATAAAGCATACTCAAAGTTCTTTTCAACACTCTGTTTTAAGACGCTCTCCCAGAATGGGGAGAGCTAGAGTTATGGAGGGCACACTGGGCTAGGTGAGACAAAGATAGTGGGCTAGTAGGCATTAGCCTTTTTGATCTGGCCCACCACTTCCTTCTAGTTCCCTTGTCTTGTGGGCATCTTGCGATAACTGGGACTCAGCCTCCACCTTCAAAGTGCACAGCAAACTAGGGCTTAGTCTCTTTGTTCGAGTCCTTCACTATCCCACCACCTCCAACCGCCATGATCCTGGAACTCCCACAGATACCTATTCAGGCAGGGGAATATTTTGTTCCCACCTGCTTTCTGCCATCAGCTGGGTCCTTTTGCTCCCAGGTCTGTCCTTCCAGTCACATTGCAGGTCCCATGGTGGGCCAAATTGGACTGAATTTGAAGTGTAGTACACTGTACAGCACGCACTTGGGGATTTCTCGCTTTTAAAAACAAATTCGTTTTTTTTGTTTAAAAGGGCATTGGCGGTACCTTTTCAATTTGGCATACTTCAACTGAATTTCTGAAAAAGATATTGGCGGCTCCCATGTTTCCACAGTAAGCAGGACCCACGCTTGTGGTGCTCTCGCTTTTTTTTATTTTTTATTTGGCACCCTTTACATGAGCATGCTGAACAGTTGTGGGCTGCAGTTGTTTTGCTTTGGAGCATTATCAACATGTCTCGGAGCATCCCTGTTTTTTGGGTCGTGGCCCGCTAGCCCCGGCCTCCGTCTAGACAGATGAGGTCAGGAGATCAGGACAGAATTGTTTTTATTGGCTAGGAACTCATGGGGGGGCAGTTAGTAGGTGAACCATGCTGGCCTGTGTGTGGGGGGGGGGGGGGCGGGGGTGGTGAAGGGGGGTTGAATTATTTGTTGTCCGGGACCCTTCTGGTAACCTTGACATTTCACAAGGAGTAAGGTACATAGAATACCAAAAGGACGCAAAAGGAGTATTTGCAGCATTTCCTAAAACCTTGTACTTTTACTGGTGGTTGAGTCAGTGGCTTATTTGATTCTTCCCAGTTTTCCATGCCTGCTATAAGCTTCAATGGTTAGGGCCCTTTGGACTACAAAAATATGCAGTCATACTTGGAACCAGGTTATGCTGTGGTTTCCCAGGGGTGAGCCTGGGGGAATGGAGGGGGAGGGGAGGGTGGTTGGGGAAGGAGGGGTAACCTCTGCCATCAGTAAATCGAGCTTGGGTTCTTATAATAGAAGAGCTTGGGTTCTTATAAAAGCAGACTTCTTTTGCTCTGATGTGGGGGGCTGTAGTGGGCCCAGAAGGATGGGGTGTGCCACATGAAAAGACAAACCATGAGTTCACAAAAATGTTTAGGGGCACAGAGAGGTATTGGGTCGTAAATAACGATGTATAGCATTGTATTTATGTAAGGAATCTGAATCACAATCCTGTAAATAAAAGTCCGATAATTTAATGAGATACGTTTTCGTTAATAAATATGTCCCGAGATTGGAAGTGGCTAGCAGGAGCACTGTGCAGGGCAAAAACATGGAAGTGTGTGTGAAGGCCCTGACTGCCTGGGCTGTCGACTCTCCCCCTGCATGTGGCTCAGCTGCAGCCATAGGCCCATGTAGACTGGAGGCCCATTGGGACTTGAATGGTGATAAACCTCGTCATACTCGGACACATACAAAATGTCCTGACACCAAGTTCAATTGCATTAGTGACTACTTCGTTACTGGCCTGCTTGTGCCCCCTGAAAAGATCTGCCGGGGAGAGGCGGGGCCTACTCGATATTGCTTCCTCCAACTTGGACATTAGTGTCTCCCTCTACGGTAGCGTGGCCTTCCTCCTTCCTTAGCAGGAGCACCGGTCGCGCAGGGTCTGCTTGTTTCCCCCCTGGTGCGGACTGCCTGGGGGGAGGAGGGACCTAGTGGTGGTGTGCGTGTGGGCTGGGACTCTGGGGCCCCTCTCAGGATCCAGACATCCAGGCAATATTCTTGCACAGCAATCCACACCAAAACGGATTAGCTGACTGACAGATTTGACTGCCTCAAGAAAAGAGACCGCTACGGTGAACTCATTACCCAGTCGGAGGGTTGCACTTTGACGGTGGAGGACAACAACACACAAACAGGCGAGAAATTGCTCTTATTGGAAAATGTACTGAAAGTCATCTGGAGCAAAATGAGGATTTCGAGGCACACTCCTGAAGGAACAATCTGAGGATAACTGGTGTCCATAAGTCCACGGAGATAGGGCGCATGGAGGACTACATAGAAACAATGTTTTGAGTGCTTTTTGGGGAAGCACTCTCCACTGTGCTGACAATTGAGGGGGCACATATCCCTGGGCCAGCAAACCCCGCCCCGGGACACAATACCATCCCATAACTACCAGCCTTCTAAATTACATGGATATGGTCCTGCCCGAGACCAACAAACGCTCAATTATCAGGGTAACTCTGTATCTTTTTATCTTGATTTCACAGTGGCTCTACAGTCGGGCAGAAGGGATTTCATGCCCATCAAGCGCTCCCTTCTAAAGACTGACGGCAAATATTCCAAGCAGTATCCAGCTAAATTGCATATTTTTCACGCTGGGAAGTCTACATAATCCACAGATCCCAAAACGGCCTCCAACCTCGTTAAAGGCATCCCTCTGGCAGCGACTCTGCCGCAATCTGAATCCAGCGGTGCTGCATCAGACCAATCGGCAACAACAATTAAACACTTGCACCACTTACACAAGCTACGCGCTGACCAGATGCTTACCACCACTGCGAGGCACCAATAAACTTTCCTGGCCTGTTAGGATTTACTGATTCGGAGCCCGGGTTTGGACTGCAGCTTAGACATGCGCTACGTGTCTGCAGGCTAGGCGGACACAGATTGCTCCATTACGGCTCCTCCAGCCACCCAGCTACTCTACAGCTGGAACATTAGTTCACCCCTCTGGGATGTTTCCCTGGTTGGTTGCCCTATATGGCCTGTTGAGGTGCTGTTTGGGGTGAGTTGGCTGCATTTGGTCCGGTTGGAGGACTGAAGTGGGTTCTGGGTGGGAAATGTTTGTGGTTGCGGTTTATGACAGTTCAATAGGTGTTTGTTGCTTTCTTCCTTTTTAGGTCAAGCCTAGAGGCAGCGTGCTTGCGCTGCTCTGCGAGGCATGCTGTATTGGAGTATACACTTGAAGCCCTGCCCACATTTGTCATGGACTTGTGTCATTGTCCTTCGTAAATGCTAGCTTCTGATTCGTAAATAGGCTGGTTAGTCCCTTCTTAGTACTCTTTTGCCTTCACTGGTAACCTCCAATGGCGACTGGCCCTTTTACTTCGGTTGTTACACGATACGTGTTATTTAGTCTGTAAGCACTATTTTCTTTAATGAGTTTCTCTTACTGTAGGCAGGACATGCACTGCTTCAGCTAGAACCGCTTGTGTTTTTTCAAGCAACACGGCTGCGCTTTATCTTATCTTATGTGTTTTTAAATAATTAATATGGGCACCCGCTTTCTCCGTAACCCGGGCTTTCAATCACAAGGGCGCCCGCTTTCAATCACACGGGCACTTGCTTTCAATAACACAGGCACCGACTTTCACTAACACAGGTGCTTGCTTTCAATAAAACATGGGTGCCCGATTTCACTTTAACCCGAGTGCCCGCTTTCACATGCTCCCCCACCCCATTCCTTCTAGTCTGCTATCTGTATGGCCCACCGCTTTTAAAAATCCTGCATTATTTCAATCCCCCACTGTTGGACCCGGCCTTGTGGCGTGGTCCTACCCCTACCGCATGGCGGGCCCCGGACGACATCGGCCCTCCATCCAGCCCGGGTCGGCCTCGGGCACACCTCTGCACGCCCTCCAAACCACCAGATCCGCCACCCGGCGGCCCACAACCACTGACACGGCACCTTCGGGCCGCCCCAGCATTACCGGTCCGGTGCCCACCCCGGACCCTCATTTCAGGCCCGACGCCATCTTGGGACCATCACGTCACAGACACGTGGTCCTAGACCAGCCGCGGCCACTGCCCCAGCGAGCCGCCATCGAGGCACCAAGAACCCTCCGGGTGGTAGAGTGGCCACTCCACCAGAGACAAGGAGAGGGGAGTTTCGATGGCTCTCCAACCATCCCCGGATGCCTGGTTTCGATCACCCTCCGGCCTCCCTGGGCTCCGGCTCCACCCCCCTGCTGGGTGTCTGGACACCATCATCCCGGCCCATCTGACCCCCAGGCGAGAGGGTCCGGACATCAAAGGACTCCAGACCTATATCTGGGCCAGCCCCGGAGTAGGACGGCAGTTGTATCCTGGAGTCGAGAAGCCCTGCTGACGCTGTCGCGGCTGACTGTTGGACAGGCCACGTGTAAGGCTTGCTCCCTCCCCGCACGACCAGGCCCGAGCCCCGCTCCTCAGGCGTTACACGCAACAACAACCCGTTTCCCGTCTCCTATAGGGCCCCTGCCCCTGAACATCTCCACATCGTGGGCCCGATTCCCTACCGGCCCTCTCGCCCGGCCTGGGCGCCATCTTGGACACGGCACCACGAGGCCGCGTGGCCTCCGATCAACCCTAACCCTGGGCCTGGCCAGGCCCCGACATCCCGGCACCACCATCCACCCAGGAGGTGAGCGGACTACTTGGCAGGTCAATGGGAGAAAGAGGGGTCGATGGCTCTCCCCCCGCCAGGTGCCGATCGCCCCCCAGCTCCCCCAGGCGCTGGCTCCACCCCCCTGCTGGGTGTCTGGACTCCCTCATCCCGGACCTCCCGACCTCCCAGGGCGAGGGTCCGGACATCAAAGGGCGCCAGACCTATAACTGGCGCAGCTCCAGAGCAGGAAGGCAGTTGTATCCTGGAGTCGAGAGACGCGGTGAAGAACTCATCCTTGACGGACTACTGGCGCTGCCGTAGCCCTGCCTTGCGAACTACCGATCTGCCTGCTGGCGCTGCCGCGGCTCTCTGCACCCATCTTCATCGGGACCTGCTGGCTCCGCCGCGGACCGTCACTACCTTCAACCATCCCGGGACCTGCTGGCTCCGCCGCGGCCCGATCATCTAGAACGCAGAGCTCGAGGATTGTGAGCTAATTCATCTACCACCACATCCCCCAGAGTGGTAACGAGACTGTCCCGCTACCCCCCTTATCCAACCAAGAGACTAGAATAGAGGGGACCCCGGAGTCCAGACCTCCTTGTACCACCTCACCGTACTTAAAGAATTGCTTATAAAGTAACGTTGAACCTTATCCTTGTGTGGTGTACGTCAGTGGGGGGGAAGTTATTTGTCTGTACGATTGCTGGAGACGGATCTCCCCGGAGACCTCTCCCCTTATCCTCGGCCGACCCTCCCGGTCCGTCTAACATTGGTGGCCAGCGACGGGATCCGAATCAACGCGTAATCGTACAGAGAGTAGCTCACCCCACGACAAAACCACAATGTCAACCAAAGAAAGCGGATCCACCGAAAAATTCCAGATGGAGAAATTGGAAGAATACAGCCATCGTGAGTTGAAACAATTCTGCATTGAACTAGGTATCGCTACCACCGGTCTGAATACTAAAGACGATTTCAAGCACGCCATTGAGTCATGGGCAGAAACCGGGGCCGTCAGACCCCCGGACCAAAATCTAGCAACAGCAGAGAAAGACACCACGGCTCCCGAGGAGCGAAGAACGGGTCTCTCGCAAGATGAGATCCAAGAACGAGAAAGAAACCGACTACATGAGCTAGAGATGGCCCGGCTCAAAATGGATGGCGAACTCAAATTAGCCGAACAAAAACTAAATCTGGAACATCTGCGGCTCCGAGAAGAACGGGAAGAGAAACAGAGACAAAGAGAGCTTGAAGAGAAGAGACTGGCGTACGAACACGAACGCAAACTAGCTGAGATAGACTTACGCAAGCAGAACAAAGAATTAGGAGTGCCCGAGCAACCGCGCCCCCCGGGGGTGACAGAAAGGAAGGTACACATCCCCAAGGATGTCGTTCGAGAATATTTCCGAGAGGACGACATACAGCAATGGTTCAAGGCCTACGAGATCGCTATGACCTCCCACCGGATCGATCGAAGCGACTGGGGAGCCGGTCTATGGGGGAGGTTCGTCAATGAGGGCCGCGATGCCCTGCTACAGCTCCCAGACCATCTGATGACCTCCTATGACCACATGAAAGCTACCCTCCTCACCCGCTATGGGCTCACCCCCGAAATGTACCGCCAGAGGTTCCGAAACTGCACTCGGATCCCGGGCACAACTTGGGTGGAATACGTGAACTATTTCAGCCGGGCCTTCGAGGGGTGGATCAAGGGAAGCAACGTAACGACTTACGAGCAACTCTTCAATCTCATGGTATGGGAGCATCTATCGAACAACTGCTTCGTCGAGCTCAGGCAGCACCTCCTCGACAGTAAATTAACTGATCCACGACAGCTTGCTGCCGAGGCTGACCGGTGGGAAATTACCCGAGTGGGCCGAACTGGGCCCCATGAACAGAACCGGAACAACCACGGTCAGCACCGTCCCCGAGGAGGAGGAGGGGGCCAGGGACGAGGGAGAGAAAACGCCCCGGCCGCTCCCGCTACCAGCACCCCACCCCCGGCCAACCGGGGCAACACCCCGGCGCGGCCGGGATACAGAGCCAATGTCACGTGTCACCGATGCCAGCGAGTCGGCCACTACGCCAACGACCCGAATTGTCCACAGAGCCAGACTCCGAGACCCCGCCAGATGGCTGCCGCCGCCCTGGGAGAAGAACAAATCTACGAAGAACATGAGGAATGTGAGCAAGAACGCCAGGAATGGGAACCAGCCGCCATGGTTCTAGCGTGCCTAGGGGGAAGAGACATGGTCCCGCGGGTCCCCCTACCCGCCAACACCCGGAAGTACAGTCAATGGGTGAACATTAATGGACGCCGGGCCGAAGCCCTACGTGACACCGGGGCCAGTGTAACGGCCGTCCGATGTCACCTGGTGACCCCAGAACAGATTCTGCCGAACGTCCTCTGCCCTGTCCGTTCAGCCGACAATTCGGAGAGTCTATGTCGGATGGCTTGCGTCCCCTTCGAGTGGGGAGGAGTCTCCGGCATGTTGGAAGTGACGGTCCGAGATGATGCCCCCGTAGACTGTCTCCTGGGAAATGATCTTGAGAGTTCCCCGTGGGCCGCCGTAGAGAGGAGAGAGCACCTAGGGATGTTGGGCATCCCGGATTGGGCGTGCGTAACCACCCGGTCCATGGCTGCCCGTGCCATCCCCCGACCCGAAGAACCTGAATGGCCGGCACCTCCTCCCCCGGTCGCTCCAGACACCGACCGTGCCGTCACCCCAGAACAAACTCCCGAGGGGCTCGTTCAGCCTCAGGACCTTCCCGGCCTGGATCAGTGGCGTCAGGAGGGGGGGCCCACCCAAGAACAGTTTCGCCACGAGCAGAAGACCTGTCCCTCCCTCGAGGGACTCCGCCAACAAGCCCTCGCCCAGAGTGCAGGGGATACCTCCGGAACCCATTGGGTCTATTGGGACAATGACCTGTTGTACAGCGAACAGAGAATCGCAGAGTTAGGGGCCAGTCGAGTACTAGTGGTGCCCCTCCGCTTTAGAGACTTCTTGCTAAACCTGGCCCACGATGTCCCCCTGGCTGGCCACCAGGGTCAGGATAAAACCTACAGTCGCCTGGTGACCCACTTTTTCTGGCCCAAGATGAGGAACGACGTACTCCAACACTGCCGATCTTGCCCCACGTGCCAGGCCAGCGGGAAGAGCGGCCGCAAGCTTAAAGCACCTCTGCAACCTTTTCCAGTGGTCACCACCCCGTTCGAGAGGGTGGGGATAGACATTGTGGGACCCCTGGACCCCCGTACAGCACAAGGACATCGGTTCATCCTAGTACTGGTGGACCACGCCACCCGCTACCCCGAGGCTGTTCCCCTGCGAACTGTGACAGCCCCGGTAGTCGGCCGGGCCTTGATGGGGATCTTCTCCCGGGTGGGCTTCCCCCGAGAAGTCGTCAGCGACCGGGGCACAAACTTTATTTCAAAATACAACAAGTCCCTCTGGCAACAGTGTGGGGTCACCTACCGATTCACGACCCCCTATCACCCTCAAGGAAACGGACTGGTTGAGCGGTTCAACCGCACGCTCAAAGGGATGATTGGGGGGTTGGAAGAGCCCCTCCGTCGCCAGTGGGATGTGCTACTACCGTGCCTTCTCTTTGCCTACCGAGAAGTCCCCCAGAAGTCCCTCGGCTTCAGCCCGTTCGAACTCTTGTATGGGCACCCGGTGCGGGGGCCGCTCAGCCTAGTCAAAGAGGGCTGGGAAATGCCCCCTCTAAAGAACCCTCCAGATGTTTTCAAGTACCTCCTAACCCTCCGCAACCAGACCAGACGGTTCAGAGAGATGGCAAAAGCAAACCTGGAGGCCAGTCAGGAGGACATGAAAAGGTGGTACGATCAGAATGCATCCTCCATCGAATTTGAACCCGGCCAACAAGTGTGGGTAATGTCTCCCACCGAACCATGCGCCCTGCAAGACAAATGGACGGGGCCCTTCAAAGTAATCGAGCGCAAGAGCCCTGTCACCTATCTCATCGATATGGAATCTTCACGAAACCCTCTCCGGGTCCTCCACGCTAATAGACTTAAACCCCACTTTGTACGCTCAGAGCTCAGCCTCTTGATGGCAACCGACAATGGAACCGAGGAGGACTCCGAACCCCTCCCTGACCTCCTACGGTCTCGGGAGAAGGACGGCTCCGTGGACGGGGTCCGGCTCTCGGAGGCCCTCACCCTGGAACAGCGCCAAGGCTGCCGAGACCTCCTGCTGCAGTTCGCCACCCTGTTCTCCCTCACCCCAGGGGTCACCCCCTGGTGCTTACACGACGTGGACACTGGAGACAGTCCCCCTGTCCGCCATCGGGCCTACCGCGTACCAGATCGGGTACGGGCCTGCATCCAAGAGGAGGTGGCCAAGATGCTCACGCTCGGGGTCATCGAGCCCTCAGACAGCCCCTGGGCCAGCCCAGTGGTACTGGTCCCCAAAGCGGCCGCCCCCGGCGCCACGCCGGAGCTTCGGTTCTGCGTCGACTACCGGGGCTTGAATGCGGTCACCAGAACAGACGCACACCCCATCCCCCGAGCAGATGAACTAATCGACCGCATGGGAGCTGCCCGCTACCTCAGCATCTTCGACCTGACAGCGGGCTACTGGCAGATCGGTCTCACACCCCGGGCCCAAGAACGATCTGCATTCTCCACTCCTGATGGCCACTATCACTTCAAGGTCATGCCATTCGGCATGAAGAATGCCCCAGCAACATTTCAGCGGCTAGTGAACCAGGTCCTGGCAGGACTCGAAGAATTCAGCGCCGCCTACCTGGACGATATCGCTGTGTACAGCCGCCACTGGCCCGACCACCTCCACCACCTCCGAGAGGTGCTACAGGCCCTCCAACGAGCTGGCCTCACGATCAAGGCCAGCAAATGCCAAATTGGCCAGGGGTCCGTGACCTATCTCGGGCACCAGGTGGGAAGCGGTCTGGTGGCCCCTTTGCAACTCAAGATCGCTGCCATCCAGTCGTGGCAGCCCCCCATTACCCAGACCGAGGTCCGCGCCTTCTTGGGACTCACAGGCTACTACCGGCGGTTCGTGAGGGACTATGGCAGCATTGTAGGGCCCCTCACGGAACTCACATCCAAAAACCAACCCAAGAAGGTCAACTGGACCCCAGACTGTCAAGCGGCCTTCGAGAAGCTGAAGGCCGCCATGTGCTCCGCCCCGGTGCTCCAGGCCCCCGACTACAGTCTGGAATTTATCGTCCAAACAGATGCCTCCGACCATGGCGTTGGGGCAGTCCTTTCCCAGCTGAACCCCGAAGGACTTGACCAGCCAGTGGCTTTCATCAGCAGACGGCTCCTGGCCCGAGAACAACGCTGGAGCACCATCGAGAGGGAGGCCTTCGCCGTGGTGTGGGCCCTCAAAAAGCTCCGGCCTTATCTCTTCGGCACCCACTTCCGGGTCCAGACCGATCATCGACCCCTGCAATGGCTAATGCAGATGCGGGGGGAAAACCCGAAACTACTACGTTGGTCCATCTCCCTGCAGGGGATGGACTTCACTGTGGAACATCGACCCGGGCAAGACCACGCCAACGCAGATGGCCTGTCACGCTTTTTCCGCCTCGACGAGGAGAGTCCCCAAGAGGATGGGTGACTCTCCCCGCCTTCAGCTGGGGGGGACGCATGTTGGACAGGCCACGTGTAAGGCTTGCTCCCTCCCCGCACGACCAGGCCCGAGCCCCGCTCCTCAGGCGTTACACGCAACAACAACCCGTTTCCCGTCTCCTATAGGGCCCCTGCCCCTGAACATCTCCACATCGTGGGCCCGATTCCCTACCGGCCCTCTCGCCTGGCCTGGGCGCCATCTTGGACACGGCACCACGAGGCCGCGTGGCCTCCGATCAACCCTAACCCTGGGCCTGGCCAGGCCCCGACATCCCGGCACCACCATCCACCCAGGAGGTGAGCAGACTACTTGGCAGGTCAATGGGAGAAAGAGGGGTCGATGGCTCTCCCCCCGCCAGGGGCCGATCGCCCCCCAGCTCCCCCAGGCGCTGGCTCCACCCCCCTGCTGGGTGTCTGGACTCCCTCATCCCGGACCTCCCGACCTCCCAGGGCGAGGGTCCGGACATCAAAGGGCGCCAGACCTATAACTGGCGCAGCTCCAGAGCAGGAAGGCAGTTGTATCCTGGAGTCGAGAGACGCGGTGAAGAACTCATCCTTGACGGACTACTGGCGCTGCCGTAGCCCTGCCTTGCGAACTACCGATCTGCCTGCTGGCGCTGCCGCGGCTCTCTGCACCCATCTTCATCGGGACCTGCTGGCTCCGCCGCGGACCGTCACTACCTTCAACCATCCCGGGACCTGCTGGCTCCGCCGCGGCCCGATCATCTAGAACGCCGAGCTCGAGGATTGTGAGCTAATTCATCTACCACCACATCCCCCAGAGTGGTAACGAGACTGTCCCGCTACCCCCCTTACCCAACCAAGAGACTAGAATAGAGGGGACCCCGGAGTCCAGACCTCCTTGTACCACCTCACCGTACTTAAAGAATTGCTTATAAAGTAACGTTGAACCTTATCCTTGTGTGGTGTACGTCAGTGGGGGGGGGAAGTTATTTGTCTGTACGATTGCTGGAGACGGATCTCCCCGGAGACCTCTCCCCTTATCCTCGGCCGACCCTCCCGGTCCGTCTAACACTGACCCTGAGACTAACTCACCTTGCTGTTCTACCTGGAGCCTGCTGGCGCTGCCGCGGTCCATCTTTGCCGTAACCATCTTGGAACCTGCTGGCGCTGCCGCGGTCCACACTCGCTGAACCATCTCGGAACCTGCTGGCGCTGCCGCGGTCCACACTCGCTGAACCATCTCGGAACCTGCTGGCGCTGCCGCGGTCCACACTCGCTGAACCATCTGGGAACCTGCTGGCGCTGCCGCGGTCCACACTCGCTGAATCATCTTGGAGCCTGCTGGCGCTGCCGCGGCCCAACCTTCCGGAACCCCCCAGCTCGAGGATTGAGAGCTGTGCGTAGGGTCCCATTGCAACCGACCATCTATAAGACTGTCCCGCTACCTTGCCACGAGACTTTCCAGATCTCTGGATCTGCTGTATATATTGAAACGATACTTTTTGCCCGATAAAGATTGAAAACTCTATCTACGTGTGTTGTATATTTGGAGTGGTGTGGTTACTCTGCTGTACGATTCTAGGAGAGGGCCCTCCCGTCGGAGGCCTCTCGACATCGCTCGGTCCCTTCTCTGAAGGAGGGGTAGACCTAGGGGTGGTCAGTCAGACACCTTCTGCCTCCCCCGGGTTCGCCTTTCTAACACCCACCCACCCAGTCGCTGCTTAATCTCACTCCGTTGCCCTCGTGTCAGTTTTCCCTCCCACCAACTAGACCGAAAGCCCCACCTCCTCCTCGAGACAGTCTACGGTATATAAATGTACTCACTTGGTATTTGTGGTACTCAGAAACTGGACAAACGAGTGTCTTTTATAAAGGTTCATATGCTAATTTAGCGCCAGGGCATGGCAGGGCCACTTGTAAGTAATTAGGTGGCATACTAAGTTCTCGGGAACCTTTAATGTAGGCGCCAAAGGGAAGAGCAATGTGCGCTGTAGTGCTTGCCTGCGAGGGGATTCATTCACCTGTACCCAAACACCCCTACAGCTTGGGGCTCTGTTCCATCCCTCCCTGGCCGGGAGAGCCTCTTCATGCTCACCTCAGACTTCATCCTCACCTTGGGCTGCACCCTGCCTGCTGATTCCCACGTCACCGGGGCTCTGGGCATCACAAGCACATTGTGAGGGTCCAAAGTAGACCATCCAAAAGGACCAGGCCCTGTGCTTGCCTCGCATCTTTAGAATACAGACAGTGAGGGCGAGTGCCCCATCCATTCTCCAGGTGAGGGGGGTCTCCTGCCTTTGGGTGCGGGGTGTGATGAAAGTAGCGGTTATCAAGCACTTGGCTCGTGGCTCATTTTCGGGGACAGGGCGCACAGTGGTCCTTCCCTCTGATGTGTGCCCCGTGGCCTGTCCGGGCCACTACAGCAGTCGGCGGGCTCTTGCGCCCACTGCTGAATATAGGGGGCGCTTGAGCCCCCTCACAGCACATACTAGTTGACGGATATCGCTGGTTTAACGTGTCATCATTCCAGCGCCTACATGAAGGGGGGTGGGTGGGGACAACAGAGTACTTGAGGGTATTGATTGACAACCCAGGCACTAAAGAACCGGTCTGAAGCGTTGTGTAATGTTTGAAAGGCAGGCAGTGTGCTGATCCGCAGCCCTCTGCAATGGCCAATCGCTGCATCAATCATGACGGATGTCTCTCTCTGTATCTCTCTGTGTTTCGGTGTGTGTACATATACCCTAAATTTGTGTAGCCGAAATACAGCTATAGAACAATAACATGCTAAATCAGTAAGGTTTTACACACACAACTGTGTGTGCTTGTGTGCACGATAGCAATACAATTCACATGCGTCTGTGCATGCCTAGCGAAGATTTCCAATTTATGACTGCAGTGCAAACGACAAATTCCATACTCTCATCATAATACAGATTACTTTAAGAAATCGCTGCTTGCTGCCTTTCACTTTCCTTGTTACGCTCACTTTACCTCAAAAGAAAGTAGCTGGTCTGACCGCACACGCCCAGTTTAATGAAAGTTTGTCTCTCTGCTTAGAATGTACTTGACATTGTTCTGCATTCTGTCCATCAATTGTTCTTTTTGCATTTGCCGGGGGCGGCCGCTTTGGGGACCAGTACCACTGGGCTGGCCCAGGGGCTGTCTGAGGGCTCGATGATCCCGAGGGTGAGCATCTTGGCCACCTCCTCTTGGATGCAGGCCCGTACCCGATCTGGTACGCGGTAGGCCCGATGGCGGATAGGGGGACTGTCTCCCGTGTCCACGTCGTGTAAGCACCAGGGGGTGACCCCTGGGGTGAGGGAGAACAGGGTGGAGAACTGTAGCAGGAGGACTCGGCAGCCTTGGCGCTGTTCCAGGGTGAGGGCCTCCGAGAGTCGGACCCCGTCCACGGAGCCGTCCTTCTCCCGTGACCATAGGAGGTCAGGGAGGGGTTCGGAGTCCTCCTCGGTTCCATTGTCGGTTGCCATCAGGAGGCTGAGTTCGGAGCGTACAAAGTGGGGTTTCAGTCTATTAGCGTGGAGGACCCGGAGAGGGTTTCGGGAAGATTCCATATCGATGAGATAGGTGACAGGGCTCTTGCGCTCGATTACTTTGAAGGGCCCCGTCCATTTGTCTTGCAGGGCGCATGGTTCGGTGGGAGACATTACCCACACTTGTTGACCGGGTTCAAATTCGATGGAGGATGCATTTCTATCGTACCACCTTTTCATGTCCTCCTGACTGGCCTCCAGGTTTGCTTTTGCCATCTCTCTGAACTTTCCGGTCTGGTTGCGGAGGGTTAGGAGGTATTTGAAAACATCTGGAGGGTTCTTTAGAGGGGGCATTTCCCAGCCTTCTTTGACTAGGCTGAGCGGGCCTCGCACTGGGTGTCCATACAAGAGTTCGAAAGGGCTGAAGCCGAGGGACTTCTGGGGGACTTCTCGGTAGGCAAAGAGAAGGCACGGTAGTAGCACATCCCACTGGCGACGGAGGGGCTCTTCCAACCCCCCAATCATCCCTTTGAGTGTGCGGTTGAACCGCTCAACCAGTCCGTTCCCTTGAGGGTGATAGGGGTCGTGAATCGGTAGGTGACCCCACACTGTTGCCAGAGGGACTTCATGTATTTTGAGATAAAGTTCGTACCCCTGTCGCTGACGACTTCTCAGGGGAAGCCCACTCGAGAGAAGATCCCCATCAAGGCTCGACCCACTACTGGGGCTGTTATCGTACGAAGGGGGACCGCCTCAGGATAGCGGGTAGCGTGATCCACCAGGACCAGGATGAAGCGATGTCCCTGTGCTGTTCGGGGGTCCAGGGGCCCCACTATGTCTATTCCCACCCTTTCGAACGGGGTGGTCACCACGGGGAATGGTTGTAGGGGTGCCTTGAGTTTGCGGCCGCTCTTCCCACTGGCCTGGCAGGTCGGGCAGGACCGGCAATGGTTGGATACGTCGTTCCTCATTTTGGGCCAAAAAAAGTGAGTCACCAGGCGGTGGTAGGTCTTGTCTTGGCCCAGGTGCCCGGCCAGGGGGACATCGTGGGCTAGGTTCAACAGGAAGTCTCTGAAGTGGAGGGGCACCACCAGCACTCGCCCGGCCCCCAGTTCTGCGATTTTCTGTTCGCTGTACAAGAGATCATTGTCCCAATAAACCCAGTGGGCCCCGGTGGTGTCTCCTTGGCTCTGGGCGAGCGCTTGCTGTCGCAATCCCTCGAGGGAGGGGCAGGTCTTTTGCTCCTGCCGGAATTGTTCCTGGGTGGGCCCCCCTTCTTGACGCCACTGAGCCAGGTCGGGAAGCTCGGGGGGCTGTGTGGACCCCTCTGGGGTGGGGTCCGGGTGGTCGGTCTGGAGGAAGTCTTCTTCTGGAGTGATCGAGGGCAGAGGCGCTGCCCATTCTGGTTCTTCTGGTCTAGGGATGGTGCGGGTGGCCATGGACCGGGTTGTTACGCATGCCCAGTCCGGGAGACCCAACATCCCCAGATGCTCTCTTCTTTCCACAGCGGCCCACGGGGAGCTCTCGAGATCGTTCCCCAGGAGGCAGTCTACGGGGGCATCGTCACGGACAGTTACTTTCAGCATGCCGGACACTCCTCCCCATTCGAAGGGGACGCAGGCCATCCGACACAGGCTCTCCGAGTTGTCTGCCGATCGGACGGGGCAAAGTACGTTTGGTAGGATTTGTTCTGGGGTCACCAGGTGACAGCGGACGGCCGTCACACTGGCCCCGGTGTCACGCAGGGCCTCGGCCTTGCGCCCATTGATGCTCACCCATTGGCTGTACTTCCGAGTGTTGGCGGGCAGGGGAGTCCGCGGGACCATGTCTCTTCCTCCCAGGCATGCCAGGGTCATGGCGGCGGGTTCCCACTCGAACTGCTCCGACTCATAGGTCTCCGTGTCTTCGGAGATTTGTTCTTCTCCCAGGGCGGCGGCCGCCATCTGGCGGGGCCCGGGGACCTGGTTCTTCGGGCAGGTCGGGTCACTGGCATAGTGGCCGACTCGCTGGCATCGATGACACGTCACGTTAGCTCGGAACCCCGGGCGCATCGGGGGGTTTCCCCGGCCTGCTGGAGCCGGGGTGGCGTTAGTGGGTGCGGCCGGGGCGGCGTCTCTGCCCCGGCCCGGGCCTCCTCCTCCTCCTCGGGGACGATGGTGACCTTGGTTGGTTCTGTTCTGCTCATTCGGCCCACTCCGGGCCACTCGGGTGCTCTCCCACCGGTCAGCCTCGGTGGCGAGCTGCCGGGGTTCAGTCAATTTACTGTCGAGGAGGTGCTGCCTGAGCTCGACAAAGCAGTTGTTGGAGAGGTGCTCCCATACAATGAGATTGAAGAGTTGTTCGTAAGTGGTTACGTTGTTACCCTTGATCCACCCCTCGAAGGCTCGGCTGAAATAGTTCACGTATTCCAACCACGTCGTACCTGGGATCCGGGTGCAGTTGCGGAACCTCTGGCGGTACATTTCGGGTGTCAGTCCATATCGACTGAGGAGGGCGGCCTTCATATGGTCATAGGACGTCATTTGATGGTCCGGAAGCTGCAGCAGGGCATCACGACCCTCGTTGACGAATCTCCCCCATAGACCGGCTCCCCAGTCACTTCGAGCGACCCGGTGGGCGGTCATGGCAATCTCATAGGCTTTGAACCACTGCTGTATGTCGTCGTTCCGGTGATATTCTCGGACCACATCCTTGGGGATGTGGACCTTCTGCTCGGTAGGACCCGGGGAGTGCGGTTGCTCGGGCACCCCTAGGTTTTTGTTCAGTTTGCGTATTTCTATCTCCGCTAGTTTGCACTCGTGCTCGTATGCCAGTCTTTTTTCTTCGAGGTCTCTCTGTCTCTGTTTTTCCTCTCGCTCTTCTCTGAGCCGTAAGTGTTCTAAGTTTATTTTTTGTTCCGCCAGTTTCAATTCTCCGTCTAATCTGAGTCGTGCCAAGTCTAACTCGTGTAATCTATTTTTTTCCCGCTCCTGGATCTCTTCATGGGAGGGGCCTGGTCTCCGTTCCTCCGTCCGGGTGGTGTTGACTTCCGGGGCTGCGGGGTCCCGGGGGGTTGCGGTATTTGTCTCTGTCCAGGCCTCTAGGGCGTTTTTGAAGTCTTCTTTTGTGCTTAGCCCGGTGGTAGCAATGCCTAAGTCCATGCAAAATTGCTTGAGCTCTCGGTGGTTGTATTCTTCCAGCTTTTCCATCTGGAACTTCTCCGCCGATCCGCTCTCTTTGGTCGTCATTGTGGTTTTAGTCGTAGGGTGAGTTACTGTCTGTACGGTACGCGTTGGTTCGGATCGCGCCGCTAGCCACCAATGTTAGACGGGGACCTGGAGGGTCGGCCGAGCACAGTGATCGCACAGACAGGTAACTTCCCCCCCACAGATGGACACCACACAAAGCTTATGGTAACACCTTTTATAGGCACTTCGGGTAGTAGAGTGGTACGATACAGGGCGATCAGGACACGATGATCCTCTCAATTCTAGTCTCTAGTAAGGGAAGGGGGTAGCGGGACAGTCTTGGTACCCACGGGTACGGGTGTGTAACGGTGATAGCTCACAATCCTCGAGCTCGGTGTTCGGATGGGTCAGACCGCGGCAGCAGGTCCCGAAGAGGTCGTAGGTGGCACGGGCCGCGGCAGCGCCAGCAGGTCCCAACGAGGATGAAGGTTACAACGGGCCGCGGCAGCGCCAGCAGGTCCCACGAGAATGCAGGTTGCAACGGGCCGCGGCAGCGCCAGCAGGTCCCACGAGGATGAAGGTTACAACGGGCCGCGGCAGCGCCAGCAGGTCCCACGAGAATGCAGGTTGCAGAGGGCCGCGGCAGCGCCAGCAGGTCCCACGAGGATGAAGGTTGCAGAGGGCCGCGGCAGCGCCAGCAGGTCCCACGAGGATGAAGGTTGCAGAGGGCCGCGGCAGCGCCAGCAGGCAGGACAATAGTTCACAAGGCAGGGCTGTGGCAGCGCCAACAGTCCGTCAAGGATGAGTTCGTCGCGGTGTCTCTCGACTCCAGGATACAACTGCCTTCCTGTCCTGGGGCTGCCTCAGTTATAGGTCTGGCGCCCTTTGATGTCCGGACCCTCGCTCTTGGAGGTCGGGAGGTCTGGGATGAGGGAGTCCAGACACCCAGCAGGGGGGTGGAGCCAGCGCCCGAGGAGGCTGGGGGTGCTCGGCACCTGGCGGGGGAGAGCCGTCGACACTTCGTACTCCCATTGACCTGCCAAGTGGGCCGTTCACCTCCTGGGTGGAGGGTGGTGCCGGGATGTCGGGGCCTGGCCAGGCCCAGGGTTGGGGTCGGGCTGAGGCCGCGCGGCCGCGTGGTGCCGTGTCCAAGATGGCGGCTGGGCCGGGCAATGGTGCTGACGGTGGCCCGGGCCCTGTCCTGCGGGGAGGGAGCGAGCCCTTCATGTGGCCTGTCCAACAGACAGTGAGTGCAGAGTGAGTGCAGAGTGACAGTGAGTGCCAGAGTGACAGTGAGTGCAGAGTGACAGTGAGTGCAGAGTGACAGTGAGTGCAGAGTGACAGTGAGTGCAGAGTGACAGTGAGTGCCAGAGTGAGTGCCAGAGTGACAGTGAGTGCAGAGTGAGTGCCAGAGTGACAGTGAGTGCCGAGTGACAGTGAGTGCCAAGTGACAGTGAGTGCCGAGTGACAGTGAGTGCAGAGTGACAGTGAGTGACAGTGAGTGCAGAGTGACAGTGAGTGCCAGAGTGACAGTGAGTGCCAGAGTGAGTGCCAGAGTGCCAGAGTGACAGTGAGTGCCAGAGTGAGTGCCAGAGTGACAGTGAGTGCAGAGTGAGTGCCAGAGTGAGTGCCAGAGTGACAGTGAGTGACAGTGAGTGCAGAGTGAGTGCAGAGTGACAGTGAGTGCAGAGTGACAGTGAGTGCAGAGTGACAGTGAGTGCAGAGTGACAGTGAGTGCAGAGTGACAGTGAGTGCAGAGTGACAGTGAGTGCAGAGTGACAGTGAGTGCAGAGTGAGTGCAGAGTGACAGTGAGTGCAGAGTGAGTGCAGAGTGACAGTGAGTGCAGTGTGACAGTGAGTGCAGAGTGACAGTGAGTGCAGAGTGACAGTGAGTGCAGAGTGACAGTGAGTGCAGAGTGACAGTGAGTGCAGAGTGACAGTGAGTGCAGAGTGACAGTGAGTGCAGAGTGACAGTGAGTGCAGAGTGACAGTGAGTGCAGAGTGACAGTGAGTGCAGTGTGAGTGCAGAGTGACAGTGAGTGCAGAGTGACAGTGAGTGCAGAGTGAGTGCAGAGTGAGTGCAGAGTGACAGCGAGTGCAGTGTGACAGCGAGTGCAGAGTGACAGCGAGTGCAGAGTGACAGCGAGTGCAGAGTGACAGCGAGTGCAGAGTGACAGCGAGTGCAGAGTGACAGCGAGTGCAGAGTGACAGCGAGTGCAGAGTGACAGCGAGTGCAGAGTGACAGCGAGTGCAGAGTGACAGCGAGTGCAGAGTGACAGCGAGTGCAGAGTGACAGCGAGTGCAGAGTGACAGCGAGTGCAGAGTGACAGCGAGTGCAGAGTGACAGCGAGTGCAGAGTGACAGCGAGTGCAGAGTGACAGCGAGTGCAGAGTGACAGCGAGTGCAGAGTGACAGCGAGTGCAGAGTGACAGCGAGTGCAGAGTGACAGCGAGTGCAGAGTGACAGCGAGTGCAGAGTGACAGCGAGTGCAGAGTGACAGCGAGTGCAGAGTGACAGCGAGTGCAGAGTGACAGCGAGTGCAGAGTGACAGCGAGTGCAGAGTGACAGCGAGTGCAGAGTGACAGCGAGTGCAGAGTGACAGCGAGTGCAGAGTGACAGCGAGTGCAGAGTGACAGCGAGTGCAGAGTGACAGCGAGTGCAGAGTGACAGCGAGTGCAGAGTGAGTGCCAGAGTGACAGTGAGTGCAGAGTGAGTGCCAGAGTGACAGTGAGTGCAGAGTGAGTTGCAGTGTGACAGTGAGTGACAGTGAGTGCAGAGTGACAGTGAGTGCAGAGTGACAGTGAGTGCAGAGTGACAGTGAGTGCAGAGTGACAGTGAGTGCAGAGTGACAGTGAGTGCAGAGTGACAGTGAGTGCAGAGTGACAGTGAGTGCAGAGTGACAGTGAGTGCGAGAGTGACTGAGTGCAGAGTGAGTGCGAGAGTGACTGAGTGCAGAGTGACTGTTCCAGAGAGAGCAGGGTATGCTTGTGCGCTTACACGGTGCACTGACACACAGGAGCTAAACCAAAGAACAGCTGAACACATGTCTTGTTACACAAGGTTCCAAAACACAAATGTAGGTTACACTATGCTTAATTCCATAAAACTCACGCTATATACGGCTGAAAAATAGCAGAAGGCGAGGATAATGAAATTCAACAGTACTGCGAAAGCATGGCTTACATTACAAACAAAGTCTTGCAGTTGCCCATTGTAAATGACAATGCCATTCATTTAACGATTAAGCTATTGGCAATGTAAATGGCAATGCCATTTATTTAGGATTTAAAAAAAATAAAAAAATAAAAGAAATGTCATGAGCAATGCCAATAGCTCTACCTTTAATGATGCCGAGACCATTGCATTGTAAATCTTGTTATTCGTTGAGCTCTCAGAAAAGGATTAGGGTGTTCCACAGAACAGTGCACTGCACCATGACAAATTGACCTCTGCATTAGTTACATGCAAATACATCCTGATGGACTATAACAAACAATAACCTGTTTATGTATAGCGCTTCAGACAACACTAAATATAATGTTAGGAAGTGCAGTAAGTAACAGGTATTACTATTATAAAATGTAATGGTACTTGATTTAACGACCAGACACGGATTGTTCCAGTTGCTTGTTCTGCAAAGGCAACTAGGATGCAAATCACATGGCGATTTCAAACATGTGGGCTGCTGAACAGAAATGTGAAAACTACAAAAAATGAGAAAAGACAGCCAGAACTGGTGTAACTTTCGAGCAAGCAAATAAACAAACGTTTTAACCGTCCATCCCAGTACAGCAAACTGAAAACATGTTAAGACCGCAGTCTGGGAACCCCACCTTGATTGAGATGCATTAAAATGTCCAGCATTCGGGGTCGGAGCGCACAACGTTGACAACTAGCCCCAAGGAGGGTAAAGCAGACGTTTGTACACATAGTAGGAATACTTGAGGCCTAAAATCCAAAGACACTGATGTTCTTTTACAAACCGCCCCGGGTGCACACTGTACCCACGTATTCACAGCAACTCTAAAACATCAGTCAAAAGGGTTGCACAATCGAAGCTCATCTTGGTTTACTGTTTTGCTCTTTTAACAATTTTATCATGTACAAATACATTTTATGGTGCGCTGCTAAACTGGTATTTTTCCCAGTTGAATATATCACAAAAATCATGTATGCCAAAGAGTGGCTGATACTCAGGTGCACCAAAGTGTCTACTTCTGCTATGTATACAAAATGATTAGGGTTTCTTAAATACAAACTAGTATGCAAAGTCATTATTCGATACAATAGTAAGGAGCACAGAAAGATCAGTCTTTTAAACTATTTGTAAATGAAAGCAATGTGCTGCACAGAGACCACAACTAATCTGGCTCTCCCCAGTAAAGGTTTGTTGATCTATGGCTGAGGATGGAGGGAAAAGAGGGTAGAAACTGAAATGCGAAATTTAAAAACTAAGACGGCACACCAGTACAGACACTTTAGAAAACACGGCACTAAAAGTGAAGTTGCTGTTGTTGTAATGGGTACTTCTATATTAATATCTATGTGTAACCTTGCATAGTCCCTCTATTGTTTCCTCAGTGAATATTTGGAGTGAGAAGGGTGTAATGGAAGGAATCAATTGAGGAGAATGAGAGAACCGGCTGGAGGGAACAGGATGATTTGTAATTGCTCCGCGTTGGGGCATTTCTACCGGAATAAAGCATCCTATCCAATCATAACTGTGTGATGTGCTTTTAAAATGTCATATGTAACAAGCGACAAAATCATATGTTTGAGATTGGCTGCCTTTTAAAATCTACACATTATATTCTGTTATTTTACTAGATGGTGCTGGCAACCAAAGACTTGTGCAACAAAAAGATGCTTACTGTCAACAAGAACTTAAGGAAATTATTTTGGGCTCTTTTACGATGAACACTCATTTGTGTCCAACTCCATAGGCTTATTACAGTCTCCAATATTCCAACCCCAGAGGGTAGTACATGTGACATAACACATAAGCATCTGTGATTTGGGGGGGGGGGGGAGGGGGTCACTTCCGGGCGATGACAAACTAATTTATTGGATGACACTTGAAATTCTTATGCACCAGAGCAAATTAAATACTCTACGCAAAGAAGCAGCAGAAGCAAACAAACTTTCCCATAACAGGAAATCAAAGTACACAAAAGATACAAAATGTGGGCATAATGATTAAAGGGTGAACTGGCTTTCAAATAGAACTGATGCAAACATGTTGTCCCATTACAAGATACACAATATGCTATTTTATAAGATTTCTTTTTGAACTAACAGAGAACAAGTCTACAGAGGATCACTGAAAGTCTCTTTCATGGCAAATCTGCAACATCCAAGTTAGTATGGCACTTGGTGGACTGGGTCCAGTGTACAGGATCATAAACAGAATGAAATCCGGAAACATTCATTTTAGTTTAACATTTCCTGTATTGGACATGCGTTGTACTGGTTGCATTACCATTAAAAAAAAATAGTGATGCAAAATATTTATTCTTTGAAGGCCATTATTTACTTTGTTTTTTTTTATCTCGGGCACAAATTATACATTACTAAGACTAGTGCACAGATTCCCCGAAGCACAAGCATTTGCAATGCAATAGGTCTCGCATTATGAAAGTTTGAGCTATTGGTCTTGTAAATGACATTTTTTTTTATTTATGTGTTGATTTAGAAAATAGCTAAATTAATAGCTTTGTCATTTTCAATGCCAATAGTTATAACTTTCGCACATGTGACGACTATAGCGTTTGTAATGCAACATGTTTTGTATTTACGTGACTTAGATGTATTGATATTACAAATAGCAACGGCTTTTAATTTTTTTAAATAATTAATACTTAAATAAAAGTGATTGTAATTTATATTGGCAATAGCTTAAACTTTTGTAAATAACGTTTGTGAAGATTATGTTCAGTGTATTTTATTGTGATGAAAATCCAAGAACAGAAGTGAAATAACATCTTTTTGTGACATTTGTAATAAAGCTTGAAACATTGAGAGAACATAATTGAACCAGTTGTTGTTGAATGGTTGCACAGATTGATGCTGTGGTGGTGGTGCTGCTGAGTTTTCTCTGAATCTGCACCCTGAATCTGCACCCACAATCTGCACCCACAATCTGGGGTGGGGGTTGCTAATGAATTCATAATGGCACTTTCAAAATAGAAAATAAATTAACATCCTGCATGACTTGTCTAATAACTGAAATCAGAGAAAATATGTATCTCTCTTTCTGAAATGCAGTCTATAAAGCAGGTCTTGATACAACACATGAGTACAGAGCAATAAATATCCCCTCGTATTCATCGAAGAATCTCTGACAGCGGCCCATTCACTTCTTGAATGTCTTATTGATTAGGCAGGGACTAAACGGACCCAGTGGTGAGATTCCGTCAGTAGGGGGAAGTCTGACTAACAGAAACAGCATGGAATGATGTGACAGGGCCCTGCCCATTGTCCCATAAGTAAGATGTGTGGGAGTGTCTGATGGTCTGCAATTTGAGCCTTCTATGGAAATCCATGGTTTTCTCATACATTCCTACTGAACTTACAGCTTGCCACTATTAAGGTCGAATTTTACGGAGTATATATATCACAAATGTCTGCAAACAACTGACATCCAAAAATCAAAATTACATTTCTATTTCTTTATGAAAGGTTGTCTTATAAAAAAGCAGCTTCTAAGGTAAAACAAAGGAGTACTGAGCTACGAACATCTTGAAGGATTTCCCTAAAAGGGGCTGACGACAGCACATTCATTTCCTACGTAGTGTGGACATTTATCAAACGTTGTTGAGTCCGGCCTTCTCAAAAAATCCATTGTGTGGTCGTGCTTAACTAGGAGTGTTGTAGCCTGATGAACAAGGTCTCATTTCAAGATGCTAATATACCAGTAGGTACAGGCTTTATGAATATTACAACACTCATGATGGTCAGTATGCGGTTATTTCTACTGCTAGTATAGAAGGAAGGTTCCAAAGTAAGTGTGAATGCGTTTTGTTTTTTTACGTGAATAGAAATTTGTACCACGGCTCTATGTTTTTTTCTCTGACCACACTATCCGCCCATTTCACCAGACCCAGTTAAAATGTAATAAGATAGCGACATGATAACCCACTACCTTCTTCATTTAGTTCATGGTTGTCTGCTGTGCAGCACCACTTCGATGTAATTTCTATTCGAAATTGCTCAGAAATGGTATGAGCAGAGATGCCACTCACATCTATGCTAAACACGGGAGCCGCTCACACATTCGTCTCTGCAGGACATAACTATGCATGTTTTTCCAGCTGTAAATTTTGCCAACCTCTGCGTATGAAGTAAATGGCAACCTGTACATGATCAATGATCTTCTGCCCTGCCCCATGATGTTTGTTGGATGGCAACAGCAGAAAAAGGGAAAATAGGATGGACTCAGGATCTGCACACACAAAAAGTGAGTTTGTGTGTGCGTGGGCACATGGGTGTATATCTAGCATTGGGAGGACGCGGTATGCGAACACAGCCTGGGAAGGATATTAGCTGTAGATGTACGGGTAGAGCGAATCATTTGTGCTTGGGGAGCACAACTGTGGATGTGTACACTAGACCAGGAAGGGGGTTGACTGTGCAAGTATGCAATTTTCCCTGGGACTGTAGAGTGATTTGCTGAGCCAGCATAAACAGGGTAGGGCATAGGGAACAAGGTATGTGCATATGCGCGCAGCAATAGGAGATCGTGCGCTGTGTGTATGCACACAGAGGATGCAGAGACTGTGGTTGTGAACACAAACCTATCAGAGGACATGAACTACATTTGTTCTCACTGAGCCCGCAGATGGCAATAACATGTGGGTGTATGTGCACACGGATCCTGTGGAGGCACAGACTGGGTTATGCACTCATCTTTCGCAGAACATACACTTTGGGCGTGCATAAAATCTGTAGAAATTACAAAAAGGTGGGGTACATATAAAGTCGAGAACATAGAGTGCTACTAGGCAGTGTGCGCACCAGAGTTTACCGGTGTTGGGTCAGTGACTGCACACACCTTGGGGATGGGGGCTGACTATAGAGCCACACAGAGTATGGGGGGCATTGGAAGGCAAAGACTGTGGATAAATGATTCTGGGAGACTACATGGGCTCTGTATGTAGTTGCAGAGATTTGGGTCATGGGGTGGGCTGCGCTGCTCTCTTAGGCGACGAGAGGGTTATGTGAACAGAGCCTTGTCGGGCGGCATACGGACGTGCACCGAAGAAACGCAGGGATTATAGATGTGCCCATAATGCCGGGTGCACAGAACGTGGATAGCCAGCTATGACATACCCAAGGAAGGACATGGGATCTCCACACAGTCTGGAAGGGCATCAGCCGTTGAACGCGCGCCTAAGAAGTGCATGGAGTGCAGATGTTCCCATGGAGCCGGTTGGCACAGACTGTGGATAGGCTACCAGAACAAGCGAAGGCATGCCTGGGGAAGGACATGGGCTCTTCACACAGAGCAGAGCTGTGATTTTGAGTCTGAAATAAACTGGGATATTTTGTGCATGTCGTGCGTATCCCCCCTCTTGTCCCTCAATCCCCTCCCTGTTCTCAGCCCCTTCAAGATAATAATAATACCTCACCTCATATTCTCCTCGTTCCCGGATGACCGGGCAACTGCCTCCGTGGGTCCTGGGCTCTCCCTTCAGCTGCGGCACATTCTCCCCTCCCCTTTCTTAATCGCGGCTAGATTTTTTCAGTCCCTTTAATATTTTGTCCCTCTCCGAGCCACCGTAGTGCAGCACAACCTACACATGCCCCATTAACCCTTTGGAAAATTCCTCCCGCCCTCTCAGCGCCGACAAACAGGAGACCTAGCCAATGACAAGGGAATGAGCCTCCACCCCCTTGTGGCAATCTCGTGAACTTCATATACTGGGAATAAAGGGCAATGGTTTCAACTGTCATACATTAGAAGACAGACTTAAGGAAGGGGGCGTTGTACGGTGACACTCAGAACAAAATACAGAAAAACTGTCATCACTAACACAAAAGAAAGACTACAACGGAACGTCAGCTGAATATGGCGCCCGTTTCTGAAAGGTTTATTGTTTTATGCAACGTGATATACAGCGGAACCTGTAACTAACGTAAATGTTCAGTTGTGGATAAGACGTACATCCCTTTGTTTATTTTATAAAAGCAAACGCATCTTCTTTCAGTATGACGTGTTAAAAAATATTTCTAATATATAAATTGGTGTTAGAATACTTGAAAGCCACCAGTTATCTACTTTGCCTTAAATTATTTAGTCTATTTCAAATCAAAGAGAAGCGCTTTTGCTGGTCACATGCCCTACATCGGTGTTTTGTATGGTGACCGCTCTGGCGGTGCGGGTGTTATGTTAATCTGCTCATGCCACCATAAATCCTATACGGGTTCTTTGCTCCATTGATAGCCAGAAGCCGACCTCTATAAAGGGCGACTTGTGAGTTTTTCAGAACTGATCACACTCTGGCCATTTTAAGAGATCAGAGAAAAAGCAAGGAATTTTAATGGATGATATGATGCGAGGCTGTGTAATGTAGATGCGCTTGATGAGGAAAAGGACTACGATTTCTTTAGCAACGACTCCATCGTTATTGTATTCTAACATTTATATAGCAAGTAATGCTCCTATGGGGCACTGCAATAAAGAAGGGCGAGGCGAGCGGAGGAGCAATGGGGGCTATTTGTGCTGAGGAAGGAAAGACGAGCTTGACCAAGAGATGGGTTATTTCTGTGAAAACTCATTGACATAGCCAATAGGTCTCGCCTTTGAGACCTTATAAATAAGTGTTTAGCCAGAGCTATTGTCTTTGCCATTGTCTTTAAGCTATGTAGAGGAGAGCTTTGTGGGTGCTGTGCAGCATGTTGAAAAGTTACAATAAAAAAGTGTTATAAGCATTTTTGTTACCTTATATATAACAAAGGAGACATTATGTACAACTTAACGACCCTATTAAATAAAGGATTAACATTAAACATGGCTTCTAGTGTTTTCTGTCTTTGTAGTGCTGGTAACTTCTTCCTGCCTGTTCTAATGCTTGTTTGTTATAGGTTTTTTATTTTTTAGGGGTTTGTGATAAAAAAACAGGATGGGAGGAGGTTGGGAAATAGTACCTGAATTACAACACGAGCAGCGGGCGGACACTTGGGGAGAATCAACAGATGCCAGATTCCAAAGGCGGACTGAGGTGGACCAGGACATTCTAGTTACTTCCTTTTTTTAAACTTCAGTTAACCTGTAAATAAATGCTTTCCCATTTATTTAACAGATTTCTGAATGTTGTTGCTGAGTAGAATAAACAGCAGCCCAATGCTGCTGTTTACGTGGTGGGCACATGTATAGGTCAGCAGGGCTGCATGCGGTCCCCTGGCAGTACTGAGACAGAGAAGTACATTCCACGCATTTCTCTCTCTCATGCTTTCAAACAAACATCCCACACCTTCTGTTCCAGGCAAAGCTGCTTTGCTCTTTGCTAAACACTCCGACTCTGAAGCTATAAGGAAACACAAAAGGCAACCACAAGTCAAAATGCAAGTGCATGAAAAATGAGGTTGTACATACAAGATAGAGTAAGTTAAAACACATAGAGTCAATTAAAACAATGGTAGTCAATTAAAATACTAAGAGTCAAAGGTCATCACATGGTCCCAATACATATGAGCACTACAGTCTCCAGCTTGTACACCTGCAGCCAAGAGCAAAAGGAAGTTGATCTGCACAGTGCTGCATTCCCCAGCTTCAGGAGTCTCTTGACCCCAGGGACTGAAATTTAGGATCCGCCAGTCTTGTGAGTGCTAAGATGAAGATATTGCAGCGCGGGAGGTATTTTCTTTTTGATATTGAGATATATTTATCGATATATCCGATGTTATTTCTACATGTGTTTTTGTCTGAGTGCTGAGTGACCAGCCTGTGAAGTATTTCTGTTTTTAACTATATATGTATGTATATACAGTTATTCTCCTAAACATTTATTATTATTTGCTTAGGTTTTGCTCCCTTGCATGTCACTTGTGAATGTTTCATCATTATCTGACTTGTAAGTGTGTATTATTTGCCTGTGTTTTACCATAATTATCTGCTTTTGTTTTATCCCATGCATTTGGTTATTTTGTGAGTTTGTCATTATTATTAGTTGGCATATAAATAAATCTTGTTGGTATAATATATATATATTTCAACAATCCTCTCCTGTGTTGTCCGGTAAGGAAGGAACCACACTAGTTAGTTCTAATTTTCTGCAATGAAACAAGACCCGTTTCAACTACACATGGCTTCTTGGTCAGGGCCGGACTAGGAACCAAAACTGGCCCTGGCAAAGAGCTCGCCCGACCCCCCTGGAAGCATCCAAGCTGTTTGCTAGGGCCGGTTTCAGACGATTTATGTTACAGGGGCCGATTTTGCAGCTATGTAACAAAAGCACCCCCCGGGGCCCAAAATCGGCCCGACCCTAGCGGCCCACCGGGGAAACTCCCGGTGCCCGCTATGGCCAGTCCGGCCCTGGTCTTGGTCATATATATATATATATATATATATATATATATATTTTCTTCACCAAATTACTCCCGTTATCAAAGGCACACCTTTAAACAGCCGGTGCGAGTTCCAGGGATGGGCTTTCCCTGCTCGTCAATTTGTCACCAAACAATTATACTCGCACACCACCAGGAAGGAAGTTTATAGCAGGTTTATTTCTGTGCCCTTACAGCACACAGCTTTACCGACGCGTTTCGCAGCATCCGCTGCTTGTTCACGGTTACAAACATTTGTCCTTTGTCTGTTTCTCTCTTTTATCAGTAATTCACAATTGCCCTATTATGAGGCATTGTGGTACTGGTAGTTACTCTTTACTTATTATACATTTCTCTTTCATAAACAAATGGCATACTCAGTTTGCCTACATCCCATGTAGCATGTAAAACATTCTGGCATTAATTTCAACAAAGATATACTGTTCAGCTTTGTTGGGAAGATTCAAACAGCAAAACGTTCAAATGCATAGTCTCTAAGTGAGTCTAATTTGGACACCACATTTCCTGCAAAACACGAGTCAATTATTTTCAGCATTTTACATCTAACATTATTGTTTCTGATAGTATGTTTTGTTTCTCAGGACTTAGTGCCCTCTCTTCAATAATGGCTTGCATAACAATTAATTACATTCTATGTTATGTGCAGGTCATCTTTGGTGTGCATAATGCATTATGTTTTACACATATATCTCGGGACTTAGTGCCCTCCTATTCCCAAACATATTTACACAGTTCTCTGTTGAATGTTTTTGCCAATTGCCAGGATTTAGCTTCTTAAAGGTGCACATAAAGTTCCTCGTCCCCATTCAGGCCCCCAGGGATCTTAGTCTTAAAACAAATGATTAGCCTTGATTCTAGGCGACGTAAGGTCATCAGTCTGTTACCCCCTCTCTCCTTTATTGGCACTGTTACCAAGCCACTGTATGTCATGTCTTTCCAAGTCTTTTTTTGCTTTTCATGGGTCATCATGTGTTTTGCCATTGCATAGCTTTGATTGTGATTCTCTATTGCACGGATATGTTCTAATATCCTTTTATGGAGAGGGCAGATGGTACTCCCGATGTATCTTTGGCCACAAAAACATTGTAACAAATAAACCACATGGGTGGTTTTACAGGTAATTGTACTTTCTATTTTAAAAAACTTTCCATTTGGATCCTTTATTTTATTTATTTTCGTCCCACTTGACAGGCCTTGCATTGGCTGCATTTGGTAAAGCCATTTCGTCTTCCATCTAGCCAATTTTTCGATTTTTCTTTTTTATTTCGAAATGGCTGTTAACCAATTTGTCAGATAAGGATGGAGCTTTCCTAAATGCTAACTGTGGAAACTTTCCAATCTCCTTCCCTATATCAGGATCCTTTTGTAAAACATGCCAGTATTTTTGTAATGATTTGCGTATTAAGTGGCTCTCTTTGGTATACGTCAATATCATTCTGATTGGTTCCCTGGAGGTCGTTTCAGTTTCTTTTTCTTTTTCTTTTTTGGGGATTAACGTTTCAAGTCTACTTTTTTCTCTTGCTCTCCTTTCACCTTGATCAATATCATGTTGTTTGTATCCCCTTTTCCTGAATCTGGCAGCAGTTTCTTTGAATTTTTTATTCATTTCCTCTTGATTAGAACAATTTATTTTCATCCTTATGAACTCGCCATAAGGTATGTTTCTTTTTAAGGTTGCCAGATGAAAACTTTGGCCATGAAGTATGCTGTTCGTGGCAGTTGTTTTTCTGTGGACTGTTGTCTCCAATTGACCATTTTCAACATATATTTTGGTATCCAGGAATACTATTTCACTAGTACTTATGTCATGTGTGAACTTTAGTCCATCCTCGTTATCATTTAGGATTTTCAGGTACTCCAGGAATTCTTTGTTCGAACCGTTCCAAATTATGAATAGGTCGTCTATAAATCGTAGCCAGAGGACCACTCTGGCTACGTATTGGTCATTTCCCTCTCTCCAAGCTACCATCTTCTCCCACCACCCCATGACCAGGTTGGCGTAGCTTGGAGAGAAGGAAACTCCCATTGCTGTTCCACACAATTGAGTGTAGTGTGCCTTATTAAAAAGGAAAACATTGTTACTAAGGCACATTTCTACCATTTCCACGATCATCTTGCAATGTTGCCAGGCCGAAACGTTATGCTGTCTGTTGCAGAATAAATTACTCACAGAAAATCTGGGTCTCCTGTTTCTTGGCGGTGTAGCGGCTGGAGTCGAGTCCGTTCTGCTGCTTGTGGGAACCTGTGTTCATATATATATATATATATATATGTGCACGAATGCAGCTCTCTCACCCAACCAGCACGCAGCAGCCGCCACAGCAGTAAAGGAAAAGAAAGCCACGCCACTCCAACGTCCGTTATGGGCTAAAAACGATTTATTTAGCGCTCAAGGCCACCAGATATATATATATACACACCAATCTCTCTCCCAAGCCTCGGAAAAAAAATATATATATATATATATATACTGTTTCTCGTCCTCCAAACACACCAGGACACGTTGAAATACCCGTGATCAAGGCGAAGGTTTCGTCAAAACGCGTAGGGTTTTGTTCCATATGCCTGATTACATGCTGCAAGGAATTTAATAAAGCAACCTTGGACCACATTTCTGATCGGTGGTAATATATTTTTTCTCGGAGCGGAGTGCATCGGCGTAATGCTGTTACGTCTTGTGACTTGGGATATATATATATTTATATATATATATATATATATATATATATATAATATATATATATATGTTATGTATATCTCAGTGAAGTTTGATGTTATGTATGTATATATATATATATATATATATATATATATAAATATTTATATCTGCACTGAGATATTCACACACATCAATAAAAAAACTAATATTCTTATTCTGTTTATTTTAGTTGTTATTTATTTTTCTTAAGCAGTCAGAAAAAGCCAACACGTGTTTCGCGCTCCACTGCGCTTCTTCAGGGCTTATAATTTTTCTAAAATCTTGTTATTCTTGTGTTCTTCATTTCAATGGTAGTTGTTTCTCTAAAATCTTTATATGACATATATTTTATCCTCTTCTTTATCCATTCTAAATCCTGTTCTTCAGAGAAGTGTTCTATATGGTTCCCTTTGATAAGGTCTCTAAAATCTTTATATGACATATATTTTATCCTCTTCTTTATCCATTCTAATTTATGTTCTTTGTGTATGCATTGAAAAACAGAGAGAGACAGACCAGGAGGCTTGTGTGTTAACAAGGAACAGCAAGTGCTCTCCTGTTTACGCTACTGGAATCGCTGGGGGTGTGGAGGAATAGAAAGCGGCTCACCACTGCGGAGATTGCACCTGAGGAAGTAGGAGCGGCAACAGTGAACCTGTGTGTGTTAACAAGGACCTGCGAGTGCTCTCCTGTTTACGCTACTGGAATTGCTGGCCGTGTGGAGGAATAGAAAGCAGCTCACCACTGCGGAGATTGCACCCGTGCAAGGAGGAGCAGCAACGGTGAACCTGTGTGTGTTAACAAGGATCTGCGAGTGCTCGCCTGTTTATGCTACTGGAATCGCTGGGCGTGTGGAGGAATAGAAAGCGGCTCACCACCGCAGAGATTGCACCCGAGAAATGAGGAGCGGCGACGGTGAACCGGTGTGTGTTAACAAGGACCTGCGTGTGCTCTCCTGTTTACGCTACTGGTGAGGTACTGGGTTTTTAAGAACCGGTACCGAACCAGTAACCCAGCGGTGCCAGGGGATCAACACACCAGAGACCTCGGGTTCTCCTGAGTCAGACCCACAGAAACTTCAGAGTCTTCCAGGTGAAGTCAAAGATTAGTTTATTGGCTGCAACCAAGGTGACAGGGTCCTAGAAGTACAATACCAGTATATTCAGGAGACTGCACACTTTCACAAAGTCAGGCTTCTCTTCTTATACCTAATATTCAGCCTTGAGCAATACATTCCTTGGATTCGTGGTATTTCATTTTATGGTTACTGTTTACAAAAGAAAAGCAGAGTCATGATGACATGTACATATTTCACGTCGTGCTGCTCATAACAAATCATCCGGCAAGGCCCAACATTTCATCAGATATCGCTGGACCCCTAATAAAAACGGTCACCTCCCCATCATAAAACAAGTGAAGGAAGGAGTGGAGAAAGATGTGAGCGAGATATGGCAGGTGTGCGTGCTGAAATGGCTTTATGGCTGGTTGGGCTTAGATGCTATCTTGCTCGGCCACTGGGAGGGAACTGACCTAACGAGCTCGGCCTGGGGCAATGGTTCTAACTTGTACTGGGGTCAGGAAGAAGTCAATTAAGGAGTATGTATCCTCGTGGAATCAATTTCAACTGGATTAAGGCCTATGTAGAGGGCAACATGCAGCTAAGGGTTTAGAAGGTAAATGGCGATTTCGAGGTGAAATCGTCACTCGAATATGCCGAAAATACATGTACTTGATGTACTCGTCATTCTCTGTCTTTTGATACCAAATTCGTCCTATTTCGACGAAGTTTTTATTCTCGAGTCCAGAACTATAATATGAACCCAGATTTTTCAGAACCACACTGGAATCGCTGGGCGTGTTGAGGAATAGAAAGAGGCTCACCACCACGGAGATTGCACCCAAGGAAGGAGGAGCGGTGACAGTGAACCTGTGTGTGTTAACAAGGACCCGCGAGTGCTCTCCTGTTTACTCTAATGGAATCTCTGGGCGTGTGGAGGAATAGAAAGCGGCTCACCACCGCGGAGATTGCACCCGTGCAAGGAGGAGCAGCACCGGTGAACCTGTGTGTGTTAACAAGGATCTGTGAGTGCTCGCCTGTTTATGCTACTGGAATCGCTGGGCGTGTGGAGGAATAGAAAGCGGCTCACCACCGCAGAGATTGCACCCGAGGAAGGAGGATCGGCGACGGTGAACCTGTGTGTGTTAACAAGGATCTGCGAGTGCTCTCCTGTTTACGCTACTGGAATCGCTGGCCGTGTGGAGGAATATATATATATATATATATAGAGAGAGAGAGAGATAGATATATATATATATATATATATATATATATATATATATAGATAGATAGATATATCACACTGTCCTTACTAGCTCCTGGCAAAAGAACGAGCCACTCCAGTTTGTAGTGTATAAATTGATTCATTTGGGCAAACAATGGCGGTCTTGATCACATGACTCATATGCCGAGTTCCCGTGTTTTTTAAGCATCATCGCGTCATCAATGATGCTTGCATTACATCATTAACATAAACACCGGACTATTCAAGCATAGTCATACATCATTTTTAAAGTGCATGAAAAAAGGTAAATAATTGCATTGTTTCTAAGTGGCAAGTTTGTCAAAACATATTTTTTTAAAGAACTTTAGCACAGTTAAATATACTTAACACTTTTCATGGCTTAGCAGCAGATTCAGCATCATATAGAAATAGGGTTGACCCAAGCACCAGCGTTTACATACTATTGTCCCCATCGAACTTACTAGTCTGTTTACTGCCTAACCCCGTGGGATTCAACAATTCCCTCCATAACTCTCTCCAACTTTATATGTCCTCTTCCATCTTTTCGTCCCTACGGCAGGCCTTCATATGCAATTCCTCAGCCAGTGACCACTCTCCTACATCTCTCAGCCAATTCACAAAAGAGGGGGCCCCCTCACCCATCCAGTAAATGGCAACCCTTCGTTTAGCCAGCACCAACACTAACTGTAGTAACTTGTTGGCCATTTTTCTCTTCTTGCGTTGCGGTACCAATCCTAGAAGGCACTGCTCAGGCGTAGCCTCCAGCGTGACTCCCACCCCTCCACGGAGTCGCGCTGCTACATCAAGCCAATACGGATGAATTTGTGGACATGCCCACACTAGATGCATGAACCCCGTATGGGGTTCATGACATCTAGGACATTCATGCGAACGGGGGCATCTATACAATGGAGCCTCACTGGTGTCATGTACACCTGTTGCACGAAATTATGGCAATGCTCGGTAGCTTGGCTGCGAGCAGACAGGTTTAACTTCAAAGACAGGTATGTAAAGCATTGAAAAACACAATTTCAGTAAATAATTAAGACACAACACAAAATAAAACTCCAACACCAATTTATAAACATAGATAATATTGTTATCTTTTAAATAACACCAAAACGAAAAAAATCTACTGTAGGGAACCAGAGATATGAATCTTTAAAGATTAGTCACTTTCTAGTGCTTAGAAACCGACAGTTCCCTGACAGGGACACACCTTTAGAAATTGTTCAGGATAATTTCTCACCACTGTGTTGTGCCGCCTTCCCCAGCAGGCGGGGTCCAGTTAGAACTCCTTCCTGAAATTCTATTTGCAGCCCCCAAAGTATCCAACACAAAATCCAAGGTTATGGAATCTCCAACAGGGTCCTTGAAAGTGTGAAACTTCAATTCCGCAATCCACTTGAACAAAACCCTTGCAAATTCAATGGTACTCCAGGCTGGGAATTCTTTGTAGGGATGTCCAGGTGAGCTCTGTTCACCTGTAGCTTGCAGGGTGTCCACTCTTTAGTCCTTTTGAAGCAGGTTTGATCCACAGGGCTGTAGTTTCCAATGGTGCAAAAAGGCGCAAACTCAGAGTCCTGGCCTTTGGAAATGCACTTTAAAATCTTCAGCGCAGTCATACCCTTCTGATTCTCTTCAGTTTCAAGCAGCAGATCTGGAGGGCTCTGCCCCTCTCAGATACTTATTCCAAGTTCTCTGGGTCATGCAGGAGGTCACTTCTGACCAAAGGGAGCAGGGTAACTCCTCAAAGTTATGAGCACATCCTGTAGAGTGTGGCATTATTTTGTCCCAGAGTGCATCAAATCTTCCAAATCCATAATGGCTGATTTTGCAGCAAGGAGTTGAGAGCTGGCTAAACACACCCCTAGGATGGCTAATTTACTTAGACTATCCCTCCTGCATCTGCTCATACATTCCTTAATCCTACCATCTGCCTAAGGTGGGAAGTTGAACGCTGTAAATGGCAATGGTCTCTGCTCTCCCCTTCGAAGAGCATAGTTTAAGACCCCTCCCCCTGGCCTGGCTTCCTATGGAACAGCACACCGCCCTGCCAGCAGAGCTGGTTAACCCCAGGGGCTCTTTATCACCTCTTCAAGCAAGCCTGGCTAATCCACTTAACTCTGACCAATCAGGGCAGACCACCGGAAGACTGAATTTAGACCTACAAACAAGAAAGTCTTATAACTTCTTGTATGTGCACTTCAGGAGAAATTAAACAATATGATATTGTTGGATTTATTAATACCATTCTGGGAAGTCTATGAATGGCATTTCTATCCCTCTCCTATCAATAGTTATTAATCAATAACTTTCAACCGTGTTAACCTATGTAACAGGGAATTTGCAATGGGAAAAATGACTTGGGCCATTTTTCAGTACCAAGACTTACAAAAACATATTTTATAAGTACTTGCCTTATATCTGCAGGAACCCCACCCCATGTGCACCTAGGGGAGACTTTAGGGGTTCTGAATCCATATAAATATTGCAGATTCTGCCTCTACAGTGCTCCTAGCATCAAACTCGAATTTGAGCAGCACTCTACCACACTGTGGGGAGTGAAATGTGAAATTTCACTTTACCCAGGTATATAAAAACTCATTTTATAAGAGTGTACTTTATAAATAACTGACCCTCACCCCTGGGATACCTAGGGGAGTCCCTAGGGGTCCAAAAAAAGCCAAAACATTGTAGGTTATCCATTATTTTTAAGTGCCCCAAATACCAAAGTTAAGTTTCGGCACAATTTACTTTTTAAAAGCAGTCCTGGCATCCAGGCGGTTTTTAAATTGACCTCAGGCTTCAGCAGTGCACACATGCAAGTGCAGAAAAAGGCTGATGGCCTCTAAACTGCCATGCCCCAGGGTACTGGGGACTTCTAGGTAGTTTCAACCCCCCTGCCCTATTATATACTAGTGGCCTATAGGGGAGGTCATGCCAATCACGGGGGTACCCCACCATACCATTGTGTGCCCTAGTGTATGTAGGTGTTTTAACTGTATTCTGTGTCTCTTTCAACGTAGCACTGGCCCTGGGCCTGGTTAGGCAGAGCCCAGGGTCAGTCAAAATCATTTACCACCTACATCAGTCCGCAAAAAGTTGTGGGGTGCCCAGGGCACAGGATGACTTTGCAACAGCATCCATGAATAAGATGCAAACTGGTACATCAACCTCAGTAACTGCGGTATAGCCTCACATAGAGATGTAACACAGAACAACGCTTCATCAGCATAGAGCGAGATGAGGTGCGTACTGTGCCCAATTTGTATGTCCCAGCGGCCCAATTCCTGTCTTGCCCATATGGCCGGGGGCTCAATAGCCAGAGCAAGCAGCAAATGTGACAGCGGGCACCCCTGCCGCGTGCCCCGCCCCAGTGACCACTGCCGCGACCTAGTTTTACCCATTCACACACACACACCGCTGGGTTTGTATATAGTATTTTAACCCATCTACGACGACGTGGTCCAATCCCGAAGTTTCCAAGAATTTCTAGCAAGTACCTGCAGTCCACTGGGTCAAACACCTTTTCAAGGTCGATAGACACCAACGCCATCTCCTCAGGGGCCCCTTGCATCTCGTGCAATATATGCGCCAACCGTCGCACGTTCATTGACGTACTACGGGCCTGGGATAAAGCCACACTGATCCTCGTGAACTAAGTGAGCCATGTGCCGTCCCAACCTTTTGGCCAGTATTTAACATAGAATTTTTATATCTGAGTTGTTCATAGTCAGTGGTCGGTATGCCGCCAGGTCCTGTACATCCCCACCCAGCTTTGAAATCAGACACATTTCACCCTCGCGCATCGTAGAGGGCAATATTCCACTATCAAATGATTCATTAAAGGTTTGCAGCAAAGGTAGGACCAGCACCGCCGAGTATACTTGGTAATACTCAATGGTTGTCAAAAGATAATTAATTACATTGTTAATCAAGGGTCATATTGGAAATGCAACGTTTGAAGAAACCACCGGAGGAACATCTACAGTTCCAGTTAAGTACCCTCATTTATGTTTGTTCCTCAGAAGTTTCCTCTCTGTTTTCACAGTGATACAACTTTAGCAAGTGCTGGTGCATCAGTGCCTTATACACAACTTTATCCATGTCATCCCACAATGAACAATCATGTATTTTCAACATTGTTGGCAAATCATATCGCTGACTATCAAGGCATAGTACAATAACCAATAATATTTATGAACCCCACTTAGTATTTGAATCAACGTGTAGTACCTTGATATGATCAATCGCTGACCATAATCTCAACAAAGAGTAAATCTAGGATTTGTTCAATATAGTATATGGGCTTTCATTTAATTTTTCAATCCAAAGCCAACCAATTCCCATCTAAATTTATTAACGATGGTTTGCAGACAGTGCCATAATTCAGATGACTCATATGCCATTCTAGGGATATTTCTAATAAGGAGAAAGGGCTGTAGTAGCCAATTGATTCCCCGTGCTCTTAACTTACAATAAGATGATTACTCTTCCATCCATGTCCACTTCAAATCTGAATGTTCTGTCAAAAGAAGGACAATATGTTACATGCAAATTCCATAACTGTTAATAATCAATTAACATAGAAATAATATGATCCATTAGGAACATACCTCTTGCAAATAATGTGAATAAGTAATAAAGTGTGTAAAAAATGAAAAAATAACTACAAAAAATGAATCCTAAACATTCCTAAGGAACAGCACCGGAAACTCCTCATCAGGAGTGGGGCCTAGGAGAATTTCTGCAATTTACAAATGCACATATAATTCTTCGGCATTGATCATGCCTGTGGGAAAGCCACTGCCAGCTTGTAAAATCAACTTAGACTCCAGTCTGCGTAAGGCTTGGGTGCGATTATCAACCATCGGATTCTTGGGGACCATATCTAAACCATAGTACTTAGCAGCGGTCCAATCCCCGTTGTACACCTCATAGAAATGTTTAGCCGTACTATAATTAAAGTCCCTGTTAGTTATTGCTCTCCAATGTTCGAGTATTCTTTTTTTTAGGTTTCGACCTGGCGAGGGGCTTGCCCCTCCCAGATCGAAAACTTTTGTCTTCAGTAGGGATGTTTGGACCGCCTCTGTTTCCAATTGGCTAGCTCCATAAATGGAGGCTAGCCATTGGGAGACAGAGGCTGTCAATCGCGCTTTCTCTTGAAAACGCGATTCGGGGGCGTTTCTGGTGCTTTTTTTAAGCCCCGCCCCTTTGTCCCGGGCCGCGCTGCGATTGGCTGCCGGCCCGGGACACCCCCGTGACGTCATTCCCGGGCCGCGCTGTGATTGGCTGCCGGCCCGGGACACCCCCGTGACGTCAGCCAATCACAGCGCGGCCCGGGACCTGACTTGTTTTTCTTTCTTGCTCGCTTCCTGCTTCGAGGTGCGGACCCCTGGTGATTGGTCTTACCTTATTCATCCGGTTCGCGTTGAGCATTCAGATTACACCAGGGATAAAAACAATGGGCAAAAACTGCGTGCCGTGAATTTCAAAGCAGGAGTGAGAGGAGAAGGCAGGGGGAGCGGCAGCAGGAAGGTGCCGCGCTCCAGGGGGCACGAGCGGGCAGAGGAGCAGCCCGCACCGGCTGGCGCCTGTGCCATTTCCGCCTAGCTCCCTGCCAGGTACACACCAGCCTCACTCCAGGCGACATCACCTACCCGGGGGACTCGGCATGGCGACCACCGGCAGCTTCACCGAGAAGTACCAGCTCTTCTTGGCACCTGGAAAGTAAGGATGCTGCCAGATATCCCTCCCTGGTGGGGGGGGGGCTTGCCCATTCCATCCTTGGCACGCATGCTTGTCCATCAGCTCTCCCATCTTTAGGTCTCGCCTGTCGATGCGCATGCGCATCGAGCTTGCGAGCCTATTGCGGCTTTAACAACGTTTAACTAAGAAGCAAGGAATCGTGGCGATTCCTTGCAGTGCCCGTGACTTTTAAGCTCAATGCGCATGTGCATTGAGCTTAAAAGCGCGTGCACAGCCACAATCTCCCTCAGCCGCATTCCTCCGACACCTTTTGAAGTGAAGCTTAGCTTCACTTCAAAGGCCCCGGCTTCTTGACACCGACATGCCGCTCTCCCCGCTCCGCCCCCTCCCCTGCCCGCCGTGTGCATTTCTCCTCCACCCCCTCCCCACAGCAATGCCCTCCGTCTTGTTTGGCTTTGAAATTCTGGACACCCTACTTCAAAGCCCCAGGCACCCCATCTGCTGCCTTCCGCCTGGCATGTGTTTGGTGGATCCCAAAGGCGACGCTACACCGGTTCCCTCTCTTGCTCTCCTCCCCCCTACTCTCTCGTGCTCCCCTGATACCGTCACTTGTTCTGTCTCCTCAGATGCGGCTCCCTACTCCTCCCCCCTGCTTGTTATTCGAAGGATGCGTGCTTTTTAACATGCACTCCACTGCAGATAAAAAATAAATAAATAAACGTGGGATGCCGTATCTCCCTCTGCCCCCACCTGCCCTTTGCCTGCCTCGGTTTACTTATGGCGGTGGTATGTCAGGTCTGTTAAACCTTTCCCCCTCTGTCGATACTTTCAACAATGCGCACAGTTATACACAGGGTGCTGCCGCTTTAAATTACCCCTGCACAAAGCTCGCTGACTGCCTGTAGATTTCAAACTCCCCCCGGCCGTTCAATAGACTTGGCGGTTATCATGCAGTAAGAATACTGTAATTAGTTTCACTTTACAAGAGGAGGTAGCTGTATGCTTTCAGAGTTTGGGCAATTATTTTTAATAGAAGTCTGCGCACCTTTTAATAGCAAGCACTCGCACAGCGGATCAAAATAAAAGCCTTGTAGCGCTTCTCACAGAATTTACATGGTTGGGTCAAGGGACTTTTAAATATTTCTGGCTTTTCACTATGACGCCTGCATGTGGCTCACGGTGGGCTAATAGGTTTTAATCCTGCACAGTGGTAAACACTTCCACTTTCAAACAGTGCTGCTGGGCGGCAGCTATCAAACACGTCATACGTGTCCACTATTCACTGTAAGCATGGGTTTAGCATGGGTTTATCACTCTGCTTAGAGCATCACTGGCATGTTTGTTTTTCCATTTTGTATATATTTCTGATAGAATGAACACACACACAAAAACACACACAGTTTTGGCACTGACTATCGCAAGCGCATGTAAAACTCACGGTTATCATTAACAGAATGGATTTTTATAAAAGCACAACAAGGGTCTCTTTGACTCTGTAACCTTTTGGTGCGCACACACGGACTATATCGCTTCTACACAGTAAATTTTCTGGCTGCACTGTCAGCACAACATATAGATCGTGATTACCAACGCCACTCATCCATTTGCAAAACGAAAAATGTAAAACTCTTCTATTGCGAGACCTATTGGCTATGCCAATGCTTGTTTTCCTTTCCGTGCATTCCTGTCCCTCGTTCCTTCCAGTGGGGGAGGGGGGCGTGACACCCATTTCTTCCAAAGAGATATTGGTTCGTGTCACCTTTCGATAGAGAGGCCTGCTTACCACCTCCCCCGCCCCTCCTCCTTCTGACTCATATGTGTATATCATCATGATAGGTGGTACTACGGGAAACCCCTGCAGGGAAAAGGTCGTGAGGAGGGAATTGGGAAGGGTACCACAGGACGAAGAGCGGAAGCTTCCCTGCCCCCTCTCCTGCCCACCTGCAGCCTGGGGAGCCCACCGACAGGGCGAGAGGGGGTGCTGGTGCATCGCAGTTACTCGCTGCTCACCCGCCCCCTCTTCCCTGGCTACGGTGCTTTAAGTCTGCGCTGCTGCATGCCATCCTTTTCATCCCCCCACACCTCCCCCCATCCACACTTCTGGAAGCCTGTACTACGAATGTTTAGTAACCTCGAATGGGTAGGCGGCCCAACTGGTCTATAAACGGAGAATTGCGTTGTGTGTAAACACTACGCAGAAAAGCCCCCCCCCCCGCCAATTTGCATGTCATGAGAGTTGTAATAATGCAACGCAACTCCACCATGGAGCCAGAGAACGGAGGACTGACGTGTCCCCTCCTCTCATTGCTCTGACGAGCCCGTGTCACCTGTGATCTCCTAGGAGGGCTCTGAGAGGATGGAACTCGCTGTGTGGGGGAGGGGCGCTGTTGTGGGCATACCTTTGGTATGCATGCTCAGTGGCCGGCTCTCCTACGCATGCCTGGTGGACGTTTGTGTATTGGGGTCCGGCTTCAGCCACTGTCTCTGTTAGAATATATATTTCCCACTGTTTACTTCGTAGAACGATGTGCTGGTCTGTTAAATTGTTAATTATGAGAACTGTCTTGAAAAAAATAACACTGTGCTGTGAAGAAATGTGTAAAACGCACGCACATAGAATGCACGCGCATACACGTGCACTCATTCAGTGTTCAACGTGAAATTGCGTGCATGCAAGTATTATGCGATTCTCACTAATCAATGAACATAATTTTGCTGAAAACATGTGCACTGATTTTCCCTGAGTGACAGTGTAAAGGGGATTGAATCAGCCTCCCCAACTTCTCTCTTTCGTTGGGTTGAATTTAGAAGGGGTATTGAGAAGAGAACGGCCTCCCTGTGGTAGCAAAACACTGGCCCCTGATTGCTTTATTGTTACTACCCACAGCGCAAAAGCGCGTTTCTATTTTATAAGCAGCATTAGTTCTTGCTGTTCAGTTTTTTTTATATGTACTTACCGTTCTGATTCATGCTGCCCCGAATCTGCTCTGGAGGGAGGGGTGGCAGCCCAGTGGGTTCAAGCGCCTGGTGCAGGGATCTGTGTAGACTGCGCAGGGCACCTATACTTGATTTCACAAATAGCCGTCTCAGCCTCTTACATTTATAATCTTTGTACATAGAGACCATTTGCTGTGGTAATGGGGACACTTTTGTATAAGGTCACATGTGCCATGCAACTGAGGTAGCAACACGTCACGGAATAAACACGTATTCCGGTTTATTCACTCTTGTACAAAGTGCCTTATATGGGCATTTACCTTCTTTAAGCACTCTTAATTTTGAAAGTTGCATTTAATTAAGCATATGGAAAATAAGCAATTTGCCCAGGCTCACACAACGAGCCCCTTAAGTGCCTTTTGCCTCTGCAGTTCACCAGCAGCCTGTGACTGATCTTCACCCCTAGACATCCCTCTCATATCCTTAAGAATAGCACCCCTCCTCTAACACATCCACTGCTGGAGTCAATATTCGAACTCGTTTACAGTACTGGTGCCGCCTCTTCCCTATACAAAGATTGTTGGCCGCCTTAGGTTTACCAATGTGCTTTGTTACTCTTCCTTCCCTCACAGAGCTCTCACACCCTTGCAGCTTCTCCTCGCCCAAGGCATTTCTGCAATCCTTCCCTTCCACTGGACACTTTGTCATCATTTTTTTCTAAAAGGTGCATACTCAGTCACGAACTGCGAGACTACGCCCCCTCTGAATGGAAATAAAAGCAACCACGGGCATATAGTGCCTTGTTAGGCCGCATCAGTGAATAGCAGCTTGAGGCCTATCGAGGGGCAAGGCCTTTGCTTTCAGCACTCTCCATGTTAACTCAGTGAGCAAAACAAAAACAAGCATTTACAATGCAACGGTTTCGCCTTTGGAAAAGTTTGAGCTATTGGCATTGTAAATGACAAAATTTGTATTTATGTGTTGGTTTTGAAAACAGATAAATAAATGGCATTGTCCTTTACATTGCCAATAGCTCTAACTTTTCCAAAGGCGAAACCGTTGCATTGTAAATGCTTGTTTTTTATTGACATTTTGTGAAGGATACAAAACACTTCAACAACAAAACAGGCCAGTTTGTTGATGCATCTATACAGAATGTAGCTTAGACACAGTCCACGCATTGGTACATAATGTAAAAGTTGGTCACATTTCGCTTGCACTTACGACTCATGAAAGCATTAATCACATATGACCGAGGGCCAGATGTAGGTGAGGGCTATTTACCGATTCTAAAATACCGAATTTTACCGATTCGGTATTTTAGAATCGGTAAATGCTATGTAGGGAAAAATTCGGTAAGTATTACCGAATCGTTAAGATTCGGTATTTACCGAATCAGTATTTACCGATTCGGTATTCCCCATTCATTCCTATGGGCGTGGAGGCCCATAGGAATGAATGGGAATTACCGAATCGGTAAATACCAATTCAGTAAAAGGGGGAAAACATTGAAGGGTGGCAGGGTGTCACTTTGACACCCTGTTGCACTCCTCAATTGTGTATGGGTGCACATGTGGCACACATGCATGCCCTAAGGGCATGTATGTCTGCCACATGGCACTGAAATAATTTGCATGAAATTGCTTGTTTGAGGTGTTTCGTTATTTACTACCAACTTGTAGTTGGGGGTAAATAACAAATCCTAACATGGGAAAAGCATTCATTTAAGTGCTCCCTACATTAGGAATTCAGTAATTTACCGAATCGGTATTTAAGAATTCGGTAATTTACTGATTCCTTAAATTACCGATTCGGTAAATTACCGAATCCTTAGATTAGGCCCCTACTTCAGAAAAGCCTAATACCGGTCCCTAATGGCCGAAATTCAGTAATTTCGCCCGTTACCGACCAGTATTAGGCTTACTACATCGGGCCCCAAATGTTTCTGACAGCAGTATAAAAAACCAGAAGGTTAAAAACACAGAGAGCGCAGTATTACACAAGGTCAGTTCGGATCCTATCAGTTATATACAATTACCATCACAATACCCATAGAACTACAGGCGGGGATCTGCCACCGGGCAAACCATCTCCAGTATCACTCTGCATCTATTCCGCAGGCAGTGTGTCGTCTATTTGGTCTGCCCCAGTAAAGTCGCTCTGTCCCCTAACCCAGGTCAAGAATGGTTCCCAAATGTCACGGGCCGGGATGTGGGGAGCATAAGTTCCCAGAATGCATTTAATTGTGTGTGGCCATAGGTGACATCGGCAATTCAACCCTTAAGCGAAGGTGCTCTCCTCGTACCCCAATGTACTGCAATTTGACGTTTAGCAAATAATAGAAGCAGTGTGTGCAACTTACGCAGCTTGGGCGGGGTATCTTTAACATATCCCAATAGCCCTAGGATGGGAGATGGAGTATCTGACACTCCAACAATTTGGCTCACTGAGGTAAAAATTCTGGACCAGTATTCCGCAATCATTGAGCAATCCCATGCCACGTGTTGAAACGAAGCAGGGGAACATTTGCAACACCAACAACTATCATCTTCTCTGAGTCCCAGACGATACAGGCCTACGGGTGTTCTATAAAATCTGTGCAAATATTTAAAATGGATCAGCCGAAGCCTGTAATTGGGAGAGAGCTCTCTAAGTTGCCCGCAACAGAAATCCCACTGTGTCTCGGTTAGTGGGGTATGAAGCTCTTTGTTCCAATATTGAAAGGATTTGGGCTTTTTACCAATGGGGCAGTGGTTTGCATGTGCGTGACTAGTTTACAGGGAGATGGGATCCAGCAGATTTTCCACCGCTGGCAGAGCTTGGGGAGCCGCACGCAAATCCCCGCAGAGAGCCTTACACGCCGCGCATAGCTTATGATACAGGAAGCGCCCGGAGAAAGACGCCGCCTGTCCCTCGTCCCCCTCTGGAGGAGGCCTAAATTTGTTTTCAGGAAATAAATCTGCAAAGGTATGGAGGTGCTTCTTCTGTTTTAGTGCCTTACTAATCCCGTCTCCGATACAGGGCATCATTGGGTTCTGTGCCAGCGGGATCGAGGGGGCATACAGCACCTGGATGCCCGCTCGTTTGCGCAGCTCGTCCCATGCCCATCGTAATGTCCGGCGGTGTCTATATCTCCCCGGGGGCGTCGTGACGGTTTATAAATAGCCACTTTGAGTGGGATAGGCGCGACCGCATCAAGTTCTACTGCCACGTGGGGTTGGAAGGGCGCCGGGTGGACGCAAAAGGGCAAGAATTGGGCCTGGGCGCAAAGCGCATAAAAATGCATGTCCGGAGCACCCAAACCTCCCTGACGCAGCAGGAGCGTCAACAAGTCCCAGGACGCCCTAGCCTGTCCTCCCGCCCATGCCAAAGCGATGAGATGTGATCTTAGAGTGGTAAAAAAATGTTTCATGAGTCAGAGCGGGATATTTATGAATAAATACAGAAATTTGGGCAGAACGACCATTTTAGCTAATGCTATTCTCCCAGCCAGGGACAACGGCAGCCTAGACCAGATTTTAACCTTTTCCTCCAACCCCACGACAGCCCGCCCGTAATTCAAGTTTCAAACCTCCTGTGTATCTCGACTGATCCATATGCCCAAGTACTTAACCGCCTCGGCTTCCCACTTCAGATGGTATTCGGAAGTTACCTGTGGTGTGCCATCCGTTAAGGGAAATATCACCGATTTTGCCCAATTTTGCAAAAAATCCCACCAGACCACCAAAGGGAATAAACTCCCTCAAAATTGGGTCTAGATTCTCCTCCGGATTAACAAGGTACAGAGTCACATAGTCAGCATACAATGATATGAGTAGGCTCCTTGAGCTGAACCCTATACCGCTTGCCGTGTGATGTTGTCTAATACAAGCAGCCAGGGACTCCATTGCTATTGCAAAAAGTAAAAGGGAAGGGGGCAGCCCTGTCTCGTGCAGCGCGATATAGGGAAGGGATCAGACAACAATCCGTTCACCCTGATACGAGCGCTAGGCAAGGCATATAACAACCGACTCCATTGCTATTGCGAAAAGTAAAGGGGAAGGGGGCAGCCCTGTCTCGTGCAGCGTGATATAGGGAAGGGATCAGACAACAACCCGTTCACCCTGATACGAGCGCTAGGCAAGGCATATAACAACCGTATACAATCAATGAAGAGCGGGCTGAACCCCATACAGCCCAAAATAGCAAACAAGTATGGCCACTCGAGTGTGTCAAACGCCTTGGTGGCGTCTAAAAAAACCACTGCAGCGTGTACCTCTGGGTGCAGATAATGCAGGGCTGAGAAGATCTATGGCTGTAACCTTTTTGCAATCAGCTTAGCTAGGATTTTAACATCCACATTTATCATCGATAGTGGTCTGTATGAGTCCACCTTCGTTTCTGGCTTCCCTGGCTTTAACAAAGTAATAATTATAGCTTCCCTCCTGGACTTAGGCAGTACTCCCTCCTCCAGAGCCTCCTCATATACCACCAGCAGCCTAGGCGCTAATTCCTCAACATATGTTTTGTAAAAAGATGTGGTCAAGCCGTCGGGCCTGGGGGCCTTATCAAGCCGCAAGCTTTTTATAACCTGGGCGACGTCTTCACAGCCGCGGTCCGGGCAGGTAACAGTGGTGGGGCGGTGGGACCAAGTAAAGGGGCATTTCGAGGGACGATGCTGAGGGAAAATGAAATATATAATCAATATCCCTCGGCATCGTCCCTCGAAATCCCCTTTACACGGCTCCACCGCTGTTTCCTGCACGGACCGCAGCTGCGTCTTCAGCAGTGAACGGGAGATCCATATACTTTCTGTGGGTGTCATTGAACCAAATCAATGCAATCGAATCAAGAAAGGACTGCAATCCCTCGGGCATGTATCCTGAGTGGCAGAGTAAAGATGGGAATAAAAATTGGAGAATGCATTCAGAATTTCTGTCTGAACCCTGACACTGGTGTCTGGTGTGGTGTGTATTTCATGGATGAACGTGGTGGACCTGGGCAATCTAATCATACCAGCCACCGTGCGGCCCGGCCTATTCCCCTTCCCGTACCGTCTCCCCTCCGCATAGTTCCCAAGGAACTTAACCTTCCGCTGCGCCTCCTCAGAAAAGTCCAGCAACTTGGCCTTCAGGGGGGCAACAGTGTCGGGGTCACCAGTGGAATAAAACCTCTCCTCGAGTTCCCTTATATGAGCCTCCAGGGAAGCGATCATGCCCCTAATGGCCTTCAACACACCCGCCTGTCTGGCAATGCACTGACCTCTGATGACAACCGTAAAAGCCTCCCAAAGTGAAGCCTCAGTAGCAACCGAACCCGTGTTCAGAGTGAAATACTAGTGATATCCGTCCGTATCTACTCTTTAAAGGCGTCTTCAAGCAGAGCATATGGTGGGAGGCGGCAAGTGAAGGCGCGCAGAGGCGAGCTCGGAATCACTTTCAACAAGCATGGAGCGTGATCCGACAGTGAACGTGGCAGGTGCATTACATCTGAGGTCCATGTGGCCACATCACGGGATATTAGCCAGAAGTCCAAACGGGACCAAGCGCTATGATTATCCGAGATGGAGGTACCCTCCCTGACCAAAGGGTGTCTACTACGCCATATGTCAAGCAAGTCTTCGTCAGAGATTATAGCCCTTAGGGCAGCGCTAGCTGCAGGGTGCAAGGATCGGGCAGCTCCCCGCCTGTCCAAGTCATTATCAAGGATGGCATTAAAGTCACCTCCTCACATTATCATGCAACATCCTGTCGCCCTGACCTTTGTCCAAATATCCCTAAAAATCTCTGGGGAGTCTACATTAGGACTGTAAACTGCTACAATAACCATGGAGATGCCACACAAAATCCCCAGTACAAGGACGTATCGTCCCTCGGAATCCACATACACCGGACCCTCCCTCCAGTCCAACCCTCGCTTGACCAGCACAGCTACCCCACGCGCATAATTAGAATATATAGAGGAGTAAACAGTCCCCCACCGGCCATGGCGGAGCTTCTGTGATGGCATAACATTTAGATGCATCTCTTGCAATAAGCAGATTTCTATATTATGTAGGGTTAGATAGCATGCACTAGTCTGGATTTCTTACTGTCATTGAGCCTACGAATGTTCCAAGATAGGCAATTCAGTGCATTAGCGAGAACGTGTGTGTTGTACACCCACAGAGCCCATGTGGGCAGCGACGACTAAGTTTCACCAAATCATGATCTGCACAGTCTAGCCACCAATTCACATCCATACTGGCAATAAACAATTAAACAAACTCTACCCCCCACCCACCTCCCACTCCAACCCCCCAATCAGGTTGCAGAATACCCACCCTAAAGAAGTAAAACCACAAATATGTATACATCAAGATAGGGAAAGTTCCCATGGGGGCACAGTGGCACCGTCGAACTACCTCGTTCACACAAAGTGGCCGGGAGTACTGCGGACAGTGCTATACTCCCAAGACCCCGACATCCCACCATAAAGAAGAAGAATGTATTTTAAAGAACACCAGGCCCCATAAGAACAGCTTAAACAATACTCCTCAGGGCCCACGCCCAAACTTCCAGAGCAGCAGGCTATCAAACAATGCGATACCCATTTCAGTCATTATCACTTAGTCGGTCTCCTGTAGACTTCTCGGCCTCCCGGATGTCTTTGTTTTTCTTGCAACCAACATGTTTGGCAAATTTCAATGCGGACTTCGAGTCTCTAAAAAAGTGTGCAGTTCCATCAAAGGATACCTTCAGCTTGGCAGGGTACAACAAGAAATATGGGATCTGTGCCTGCAAAAGGATGCGTTTGGCCAGGAGGAATTCCCGCCGCGCCGCCTGCACAGCCGGGGTGAAGTCAGGATAAAACGAGATAGTGTTACCCTTGTGCTGTAGTTGACCTTTTTCTCTGGCCAGCCGAAGGACGAGGTCCCTATACTGGTAATTCAGGAGCTTCGCTATGATGGGCCTGGGTGGCGCACCAACATGGGGCTTCGGCCCCAACGACTGATGGGCCCTCTCCATCACAAAGACAGAGGATAAATGGGGATCAAAAAGGTCATGAAGCAACTCCGCGATGAAGGTCTCCATTTTAGATATGGGGGTTGTTTCTGGAATTCCAGTAATGCATATATTGTTTCGGCGGGACCTCGCCTCCAAATCGTCATTTTTAGCCCAGATGATCCCCAGCCTCTTATCCATGTGGAGCAGCTGCTCCTTCGTCTCCACCTGAAATTCGTGAAATTCAGTATGGCGGTTCTCTAGTGCATCTAGACGTGTCTCATGTACCGTCACCTGTGATTTAACAGAGTCCAGCTGTGAAGTCAGGGCATCCAGCTTCGTGTCTATGGTGCGCAGACTGGAACGCATCTCCAATATCAGGTACCGCAGGTTCTCACCCTGATTCTCCGCTTGCGTCTCATGCTGACTGTGCACAGCGTCTCGGGCTCTGACTCCGTATGACGTGTAGCACGTTTATTTTCGAAGGTTAACTTCGGTTGTTTAGCGTCCTGTTTGCCCATGGTTACAGGGTCACTGGAAGCGCAGCAAGGGGTTCCGACCGGGGCTGCACCGACCGAACTGCACGTGAATGTGCTACCCCGACTCCCTGTGTCACCAAGGCGCTGCTCCACTACGATAATGCGCCTCCACCTCACTCTCCCCTCCGCAACCTCATGCAGCCCACGCAGATCCCAAGTTGACCAACTCAAGGCCTCGCCACTAGCGGCCCCAGCCGCTCTTCCTCAAATGCACACTGATTGGAGTCAATAGCACAGTAAAGTAAGAGGGGATTTGTAGCAGTAGTTGCAGGTAGGCAGGTGTAATGAGCACATCAACCCTCAGGTGGCACGTGCAAAATGGAGCAGACCAACACCCACCAGCTCCAAGGTTGGCAGTAGTGCAACCAGGTGCAGCAGGCTCAGCAGTTAAGTGCACGATCCCCGCAGCGATAATGTGGCAGTGTAGGTGGGCGCAAACACCATGAGATGCCCTCCCAGGCTGCAGGGGCTACATCCAGGGCACTTCAGGCAGCTTCCCACACCCATAAAGTACAACAGCAGGGCCTCCAGTTACAGCCAGGGCGGCAGCAGACTCACCCCGACTCCACAGTGGGTATAAGTCCTCTTGGCAGCTCCACCAAAGCAGACGCCGGCACCGAAAAGCAAAGTCTCGCCTCCACACGCAGTCACAACATGGCAGCCGTCCATTACGGGGCAGCATACAGTGCACACAGCGCTCTCTCATTACTCTGCAATCTCAGCAAATACATCGCCAGCTCAGCCGCCAATGCAGCGCTCTCAGCGGGCCAATCACAGGATTTACACCCTCACCAGTGTTCGCAGTTGGGACTCCGGTTCGGCCACAAAATGGCGGATGGGAGCTCCGGTGTGGGGCGCCACACTCTCCCTCCTCGAGGAGCCGTAAGCTCAAGCCCAGCTGGCAGTATGTGCGTGGCAGCTCCTCCTCCAAATCACGGCCTGTGGACCGCCAGCAGCCTCGGGCTCAATTTTCAGGGCTCCCCGACATCAGCGCAGCCAGGATCTCTCAGCAAGTCGGCGCCATCACCTCTGAGCGCATATCTCGGCTCGGGGGCGCAAATAAACCTCCAGATGGCCAACACCAGGGTCTGTAGGTGAGCACCTACAGACCTTGGTGTTGGCGATCCGGAGAGGTCAGGGCAGTTCAGCCACTATCCGGGAAGCAGGATTTTCTAAGGATTAAATCCCGCCGGCGGAGCACACTCAGAGAGCGTCCATTCCTCTGCACGGCAGACCACACCCCCGAGTATTCTTTTCTTAACAGGGAGCGTGGTGGATAATAATAATAATAATATCCGATGTACCATTTACCACAGGGGTACATGATCACATAAACAACACCATTAGTTCTTGAAAATGTGACTTCTTTCACATTATTACTATGGCTGCACGCCTTACATTACAGAAGCTTGTTCCCGGTCCGGGGAAAGCATGGCTTGGCAGTTCGGGCTGGACTGTTCCCATGAGGCACAGGGTCAGACTGATTTGCATATGGCCATGTCTGAGCTGGGGTGGCAGAGTGGGCTAAAGAACAGTGATGGATTAAACCCAGATCTGTTGACTGGGTGTGAGTGTTTGATTGGTTCAGATGCTCCGTCCATCACCACTCCCTTTTGTACCATTTTGCACGCCTTACATTGCCATATTTATAGAAGCCTCCCTTTCTTTCCAACCAATTGGTTTTACGTGGTGCTAAATGACTCCTAACAAACATGTCCTTTAGGGATTAGCCTTTCCTGTATGTGATGGATGCTGACTGGACCAATTTTGTTTTCAAGATAGGATCTTGTGTAAGGATATCCCATCTTTTCTTTACCATTTCTTTGAAATCTCTTGATTTGATATTGAAATTAGTTATCAGGTTTGTATGTTCTTTTAAGACTTGTTCCGGCACAGGAACTCCAAAAAGAGCTTCACTCCTCTCAATCCTGTCAGCTTTGATTGCTCCTATCTGCAGCATTTTATGGGAATACTTCCTAGTATGGAATCTCCCCATCATTTCCTATTTGTTCCTTTCATAATTCCTAATCGAGCTACAATTTCTTTTGGCTCTCAAAAACTCACTGTAGGGGATGCTCCATCTTAAATTAGGTGGATGGCAGCTAACCGCATGTAATATTGAGGTCCCGCTGTCTCTTTTCTAAACAGGTCAGTATTAAGTTTGCAATTCTCTATGGTCAACCTCAAATCTAAAAAATCAACAGTTCTAAGGCTGTACTGCATTGTGATGTTCAAATTTACATTGTTGTTATTCAGTTCAAACACAAAGGTTTTCAGATCATTCTCAGTTCCCGCCCACACACAAAACCCATCATCTATATATCTCAACCATAAGTTCACTCTATCTGTCCATTTGTCAAAGGCTTCACTCCAGAGGACCTGCTTCTCCCACCTGCCTACCAACAAATTGGCATAGCTGGGAGCCCATAGATGTCCCCTGTGTCTGTTTGTATCACACATTATTGAATAGGAATACATTTTCAGTGAGGCAAATTTCTATCATCTGGAGCAGCATAGGAGTGTGCTCTAATGAGTGTATGCTTCTGGCTTTCAAAAATATTTGCAGGCTCTAAGACCATCTGTGTGTTGTATGCTAGCGTATAGGCTTTCAACATCTAGACATACTAACCAGTGCTCCTGCCCCCAATGTATGTTTTGCACCTTCCGTAGAAAATTCTTAGTGTCCCTCACATAGGAACTCAGATCTTTCACATACGTGGATAAAAAAAACGGTCAACATAGATGGAGGTATGTTAAAAAAACTATATTTTTTAAGATACTATGGGACGGCCTGGGGGATTATCCATGATCTTATGTACCTTAGGTAGTAGATAAAGTGTTGGGGGTCATAGGTGTCTCATTTTTTAGGAACTGATACTCATCCCAATTGAGGAGTTGACTCTAAAACTATCCCTTCAAACGATCAAGGAATCTATCTTGTAAATTGTTTAGGTAAGCCTTATTGACCTTTTCATAACATGAGGTGTTGTTTAGCTGTCTGAGAGCTTCCTGTATGTATTTCTCTCTGCTCATAACCACCACATTCCTCCCTTTACCAGAGGGGTTGATTACAATGGAGTCATATTTTTGTAAGGTTGTGATGGCTTTCCACTGATTCTTAGTGATGTTGCTTCGTGATGGTACTCTCTTCACGAGTTTCATCATATCCTGACTAACTGCATATGTAATATATCGAAGTTGTCCTTTGCTATTTGTGGGACATATCTGGATTTGACCCTGAACGTGGTTTCACTGGGCACCCCTGGCTCCAACCCAAACAGTTCTGAAACTGTTCCAATATGTACTGGATCAAAAGTAGCAATGGAAGTCTGTGTTGTATATATATATATATATATATATATATATATATATATATATATATATATATATATATATATATATATATATATATATATATATATATATATTTATTTCAATTTGCATGTTGTTTAACCCGATTCATTTGAAATCTGGGAAAGGTTTTCTGTTAGAAAATGTTGCAATAATAAAACCCACGCTTTATTCTAAAAACTGTCTTTTGATGTGCCTCATTTTATAAGTGTGGAGACCCCGTTTCAGGTGTTTTCTTGCTATTCCGATTGCCTCTGCTGGGGAGTGCTGGATTTATTTTATTTGGGAGTGTAAAGCAAAACGAGACGTAGAAGTCAGGGATGATGGTGAAGACCCTACCACCATCCCGGGCACAGTAGATGGTTGATGAATAATATGACCTTCCATGCCCTCAGGAGTGCCATTACTATGACTCTCCTTCTCTTTGCCCATCCAGGTTCCAACTCCTCAGTAGGTGCCACATATTCATCTGTCCCATTTGGCCCAGGCATACTCAAGACAAACGCAGCTCTGCTAGACCTATTTCTTTGGATAGAACTCCCACTGCGCATGCTAAGAAAGGGTCTATAGTGGTGCGCTTAGGTATAGTACTAGGCTCTATGGGTATGTCAGCACTTCCAACTTTAGTTTGCCCATATTTGCTACTGGCTTTGTCCGAGCACCAGTGGGAAAGTGGGGGAACTCACTAAGCAAAGTAATCCTCTTACTATAGGGGGACTCGATGTGACCTTTTACAGCGCGTCATCTGGCCGGCCCCGCCCACACACAAGCTGGACTCTGGGGGTCGAAGTTCCAGCCCAGAGACTTTGTAGATGGCAAAGTCAAGGCCCAGCTGCTGTTCAGCTCTCCCGCGCTGCAGGACTCAATGTGCGCTTTTACAGCGCGTCGTAAGACTGGCCCCGCCCACATACAGCTGTACTCTGGGGGACAAAGTCCCACCCCAGAGACTTTGTAGATGTCAAAGTCAAGGCCCCCGCTGCTGTTCAGCTCTCTCGCGCTGCGGGACTTGATGCGCGCTTTTACAGTGCGTCGTCGGGCCGGCCCCGCCCACACACAAGCTGTACCCTGGGGGGCTGTTAGGGAGCTTGTATGTATACTCCAGGGCTGGAATGACAGTTGAATATACGTCCGATGAGGCTAATTGTAATAACCAATCTAGCTCTAGAAGACTACATACCTATGCTCCAGCTATGGAAGTCGTAAGTCATTATTCGGAGGGAAGTTATAAGTTTGCAACATGGAATGTGAGTGGGCTAACGAGTAAGATAGGCAATGCTGATTGGATTAATGGTATATCTGGTTTTAATATTATATGTATTCAAGAAACCTGGTGCACAAGCCCAATATTTGTAGAAGGGGTTTCTTCACACTTTTTGGGAGCTAAATGGGTGAGCTAAAGGAGGGCTTCAGGTTCTTATTTCTAATAACATTTCTGTGAATGTTAAGAAAATTTCAGCAGTGGGCCCACTATTGTGGTTGAATAAAACGAGTGGAAGAGATGTGTTATTAGTGATTTTTTACAACAATATTTTTGATGCAACACGTAGTAGAGTGGCAACAGCATTTGACCATGGCCTTGAAGTCTTTTAACGTAATATCCATGGAAACTTTGTATTATTATGTGCAGGTGATTTTAATATTCAGGCTTGTATACTATCTGCTACACAGGCATGCGGAAACACTTACCAGGAAGGGGTGGGGAATTACCACTTTTGCCATAGTGAGTTTGGGGAAGCATTGAACTCTATCAGTTCTAAATACAATTTACAGTTACTGAGGCGTGGCTGCGATGCTTATGGGGAGCAAGATACCATCATTTCAATGGAAGAAATTTGTTGACAATCATTGATCATGTACTGGCATCTGCTTGAGCTAATGTCATATGTGATACCCCCAGCATCATACTCTCAGCTCTAACTGATCACAATCCTATTATATCACCCTTTTGTTTTTGGGGCAAGAAGTGTGATTCATTTCCTATAGTAAATAGTATTATTCCCAATAGGGTTAATGATGTAAGAATTAAGTGGGCGGGCATTGACCCTAGCAATTTTCTACAAAGAATAGTATTGACTAATTTCATGGAAATTAGTTATTGCCTCCAGGAAACTGTTTCACCAAATTTGCTGGTGTAAAATTGTAACCTTATAATTAATTCTAAAAACTCATATCTGACCTGTTGCCTGAATGCATCGCTGAATAATAAAAGGGGATAGTTTGACCATGCCTGTACCCAGGCCTTCTGGTCGTTGAAATATGCTCTTTGTAGTTCCCCATGGGATACTCTGGTTATTAAGCTTCTTTGCCAACAATATAAACAGGCCCTGGCTATAAGGTAAAAACACTTCAGGATGAAGCATGGGATGATTTGGCTCTTGCCGCAGAAAATAAGGACACCAAGTTACTCTGGAATACAGTTATAGCACCGTTTTAAAACGAGCATTGACATAGCCAATAGGTCTCACATTTGGGACCTTATAAGTGTTTAGCCATGCAACAATTGGTGTCGTTACACCAAGGATATTCTGCTGCATAACTAAATACTTATAGGGTCCAAAAAGCGAGACCTAGTGACTATGCCAATGCTTGTTTATTTTTTGTTGCTGTTTTGTTTAAGTTGCCAGATCTACAATTTGAATTTGAATTTGAATTTGAATTTGAATTTTTAAAAATTTGTAGAGCGCACATTCACTATGCAGTTTCTTGGCGCTAGAGGATACCTGGACTGGAGAGGAAGCAGGGGACTATGAGCTAAAAGCTTGCTGGAACAAAAAAGTCTTGAGGGCTTTGCGGAACTCAATATAGGAGGGGGAGAATCTGACGTGGGGGCGGAAGAGTGTTCCAGAAGGTGGGCGCAAGGACCGAAAATTTCTGGCCTCCCGATCTTTTTTTCTTAAAGCGGGGAACGACTAATAAGGATTTAGTGGAGGAACGTAGGTCTCTGGAAGGGCAGTAGTTAGTGATGGCAGAGTTGATGAAAGCAGGAGCAGTGCCCGCCCGGGCTTGAAAAGTAAGGCAGCCAAGTTTGAAAAGGGCCCGTTGTTTAATGGGAAGCCAGTGAAGGGCAGTGAGAAGGGGTGAGGAGTGGTGATATTTGGATAGACCATGTACCAGGCAGGCTGCCTGGTTCTGCACCAGCTGAAGGCAATAGCTGGACATGGTTTTTGTTAACAGTTCTTTGCATCAAATGAACTTGTTTTCATTGCTCTGAATGTTGTTTCCATTCTGGTTGTAGGAAGCAGTCATTCCCGGGGGTATGGGGGCTGCCTAGCTGTGCGCATGTGCCGAACTTTGCAAATGAGAAAAAGCTTGGTGCAGGTGCAATTTACAAGTGTGGAGTGAGTGAGCCCCAGGCAGCATGACTCACTCACACAGGAGTTCATGCACTGCACCTGCATACTCAGCATGGTTTAAGGAAACTCGAACCACTCCCTCCCAGGCATCGAACACATATTTACCAATTGACTCTGAGAAGAGCCTGCCTGCTGCACTGACGGATGGTGGTGTGTGTGCCTGTTGAAAGCGTGCACTGACGGCTGGTGGTGTGTGTGCCCGGTGGAAGCGTGCACTGACGGCTGGTGGTGTGTTTGCCTGGTGGAAGCGTGCACCGACGGCTGGTGGTGTGTGAGCCTGGTGAAAGCGTGCACCGACGGCTGGTGGTGTGTGTGCCTGGTAAAAGAGTGCACCGACGGCTGGTGGTGTGTGTGCCTGGTGAAAGCGTGCACCAACGGCTGGTGTTGTGTGTGTGCCTGGTGGAAGTGTGCACCGACGGCTGGTCGTGTGTGTGCCTGGTGGAAGTGTGCACTGATGGTGTGTGCCTGGTGGACGCGTGCACTGACGGCTGGTAGTGTGTGTGTCTAGTGGAAGCGTGCACTGACGGCTGGTGGTGTGTGTGCCTGGTGGAAGCATGCACTGACGGCTGGTGGTGTGTGTGCCTGGTGGAAAAGCGTGCACTGATGGATGGTGGTGTGTGTGCCTGATGGAAAAGCATGCACTGACGGCTGGTGGTGTGTGTGCCTGGTGAAAAAGCCTGCACTGACGGCTGGTGGTGTGTGTGTCTGGTGGAAAAGCGTGCACTGATGGCTGATGATGTGTGTGCCTGGTGGAAGCAGGAGCATTCACAGCGATAGAAGACACAAATGAAACTGTTGAAGAGGGAGGGGGGAGTGCGAGCAGAGTAGCATGATTCACAGCGATAGAAGACACAAATGAAGCTGACCAGGAGGGAGGGGGAAAAGGGATGGGGGAGTGCAAGCAGAGGAGCCTGATTACAGCAGTAAAAACACAGATGGCAGCTGTGCACGTGCACGCGCTCGTGAACGCAAGCTGGAGGCCAGCAAAAGCCTCTGGTGGCACTTTTAAAAACCGCTTACTAAATGCGCTGTCTCAGGGGAGACCTAAAAATGATGATATTCCAGAGCTTTGTTCTTTTGTTCCTTGTGATACAAGGGTGATACATTTTTCTGAAATATTTAGACAGAGTAGTGGGGATGGGAAAGGTGGAGTCCGGGGGAGGGGGGCTGATGTGTGAATGGGGACCACTCCCATTGGATATCACAAATGAAGAAGTTCTTTTGGCAAATACAGTTCAGTGCCGAGGGACGGGCGCCCGGCCCAGACGGGGTACCAGTAGATGTTTCCAAATCCGCCACTGAACTCTGGGGCCTATCCTAACTAGGGTGTTTAATGCAGCTGCTATAGATATAATTTCACCTTCCTGCAGCTTATCTACAATTGTGCCTATATATACCAAGCATTTGCAATGCAATAGGTCTCGCATTTACGCAAGTTTAAGCTGTTGGCATTGTAAATGACAATGCCTTTTATTTATATTTTAAAAACAAAAATAAAAGGCATTGTTATTTGCAATGTCAATAGCTCAAACTCGTTTAAATGCGAGACCTATTGCATTGCAAATGCTTGTTTAAACTTAGGAGCAGCGACATTGTTGTGGTGTCACCAGGACTTTAAGTGGAGGCTTAATCTGTAACCGATTTGGTGAGTTCTCAGCGCGGGCTGAAGCAGAAGGGAGTTCCAGAGGATGGAAACAGCGACACAGAGACACAGAAAGATTGTTTAAATGAACGACCAGCACATTTTGCCACAGCTTCAAAGTGATAACTTTGCTAGCCCGGCCCAAGCGGTGTGAATTATGCGGCTATGTCGAACGTATCAAAATGGTAAATAGCAGAGATCGTGCTGCAAACGACTCTGATGATTTGTACTTCATAAAGCAGATATTCGCAATTAATTTTCTGCATCGATCGTTATTCGTGCATTCTCGCCGACAATATCTGCAGCGTACATTCTTAATCGTGCAGAATAATTCTGACATGGAGATCGCTTTACGGGTTAAGTCACGCTTTAGAAACGTGGGTTGCCAAGTTGAGCTCTACGCACTACTAGGTCTCCAGACAGAGGATATCCTCATGTCTCGATCTTGAAATGCAGCCAGCGTTTTCAACTCCGGTATTATCCCCGCTCCCGAATACTCACTCGGTGGCCGGAAAGGCGCGCCGTCAGCACCAGGAAGAGGACGGCAGTTCGGTGCGCTCCCAGCCCATCCCCGCCTACTGAACCACCGCTTCTCATCCCAGCCCCAAAGATGTGTACGTGGAGCTGACGGGGGGAATGGAAAGTGAAACTGCATGCTGACTTGCCTGGGAACTGGGACAGGAGATGTGCACACCGCGTGGCTGTACGTGCGCGTCCACAGACCCCAATCGCCAAAAGCCCTGCGCGTGGCCATCTCTGTCCCACTTCCGAGGCAAGTTGGCAACAATAAGGTCTTGCTGGCGACAGTGCTTCGCTCTACGTCGCCAGGTGCGAGACCTAAAAAAGGGGATAAAGCAGATCCTAAAAATTGTCGCACAATTTCCCTCCTGGACTCCTCAGCGAAAAAGTAATGAGAGTATTTTATTAATAAGACTGGAGGAATGGATACAAGAACAATCTATTTTATCCCCTGTACAGTCTGGTTTTAGGAAACAGCTGGGGACTGTAACACAATGTAATAATCTGTAGTTAATAATAAGGAAAGATAAATGATGGGATCTCCCCTACTGGCATCACCGATCACGGCATTGCTGCGCTACATAGAGGAGATTACACTAGTCTACAGGAAATATGTAGTGCTAGGGCTGCTGTTAGCCAAATGCAAAGTGGCCTGCAAATGGGGTAAGGGGCGGCCACCCAAATTTAAGGACTGGATACAGGACCTAATTTTCTGGCAGGAACAGTCACTGACTTATGCAGAATTACTCCCATTAACCTCAAGGCCGGAAGACATATGGGATCCCTTACGCATGTATCTGTTGGCTAATCTGATGCAACTGAAGGGGGCATGGAACATGGGCACTGCGTAGAGAAATTGAGAGATTGTTTACTAGTTGCAGAGGAGTGCCTAGTCAATGTCTAGCATGGGTACACACCCAACAACTTAGAATTAGGGTGTGGGCCATACTATGGACCGGGGTGAGGGATACCACCTTTGACATGAACGAATGTGGGATGGGAAAGGCCTATGGTCAGTTATTTGGTTGGTGGGCAGTAAATTCCAAGCTGACAATGATGTTTACATTTATGTGTACTGTAATGCACGAGTATCGACAAACATGATATACTGAAGATGTTGTAAGATAGGGGTTACGATTGAAGAGAGATGAACAGCAAAGTAGAGTTGACTCAAGATAAGTTTATTGAGTACAGCAGTAACGACTCCATCCAGCATGCAAGCTGTGCAACTGTCAACTGACCAGTTGCTTTCATTCTTAAGCAACATCATGTTCCACATTCCAGATCCCGTAACCTAGAAACAGTGAGCTATGTTCTAAGTCAGAACCAGGACACTACAGATGTGTTCTTCTTTGTTGTTTTATCTGTAATTCGAATAAAAAGGTTTCATTAAAACAAATAGGGAAATATACTAGAGCTACGTCAGCCGTCCTATATATTTGCTTTGCCGATTTAAGTAGCGCCTTTGAGCTGGTCGACCATAATCTTCTTTGGTCAACATTGATTTCCTTAGGTGCACCCAGGCCTATTATTGGGTTTCTCTCTCGCCTTGATGAGAATTTATTCAGCCAAGTTTGTTTTGGTCCCCAGGGGAATGCTCAAATAATTCAAAGTGAGGCGAGGTATTCGACAAGGTTGTGTGCTAGCCCCATTATTCTTCTCTCTTTTTATTAATGGGGTTGATAATCACCTGCAGTCTATGCAAGTCAACATTCCTCGAGCTGCTTGATGCCTTATACCAGTATTGTCATACACTGCTGATGTTTTTTTACTAGCAAAGACAGTGCTTGGCCTGCAGAGATTGATGAGTGTCTTTGGAGAGTTTATGGCCTCAAAGAAAATAGTGATCAACAAATTCAAAACTTTTACCATGGTCTGCGGGCCAAAGCAAAAGCCATGTCAAACCATTTTTATTGAAACTACCCTAATTGTTTCAGTAAACTAATTCTGTTATTTGGGCATTCTTTTTATGGGTAATTGCTCATGGGCACAACAGGTTTTAAATATCAAAGCCAAACTGAGTAGGGTTTTGCAGGGGATTTTTAGAGTTTCTTCCTAATTAGGCAGTCGACCTATCAAGGAAATGGTTAAAATATATAAGGCTAAAGGAGTGACTACTGCCACATATGGGGCTGGCCTCTGGGGTTACTCCTCCTGTACTGCTTTGCAAGTAGAAGTAAATAGTTTTTAAAACACCTTTTATGTCTACCTTCATTTGCTTCTAATATGTATTTATTTTGTGTTTTATAGAGCACGAACGTGATACGTTAGGGCACAGCTTTCCAAATTTTTCATGTTGGTGACACTTATAGAGCACGAACGTGACACGTTAGGGCACAGCTTTCCAAATTTTTCATGTTGGTGACACACCTTTTTGCGAAACAAATTTCAGGGACACGGTAACACAAGCGAGCGCAGCGAGCGAGCTCAAACCACCCAAGGGGGGTAGTTTGCATGGTTATATTGATGCACCGGCGGCACAAGGGACATGTAAATAGCCCCTAACTGTGTAACACACAACCCTACACACACACGACCCCACACACACAACCCCACACACACACAACCCCACACACACACAACCCCACACACACAACCCCACACACACACAACCCCACACACACAACCCCACACACACCCCACCCCACACACACAACCCCCCACACACAATCCCACACACATAACCCCACACACACTCACATAACCCCCCACACACACATAACCCCACACACACACACACACATAACCCCACACACACACACTACCCCCCCCACACACACAACCACACACGCACAACCCACATTCAAATGTATTTTTTTTTATATAGCGCGAACTCGACTCGAAGGTGTCAGAGCGCTTTACACGAGCACCAGTTGTGTTACATTCATTTTAGGCACCGGGAGATTAGGTGATTTGCCCAAAATCACAGAAAGAAAAGTAAAAAAAAATACAATTTTTAAAGACGCTGATGACGGAATTAAACTTATGAATTATGCTTAGATCTCGCACATTTTACAAACATTGATTGATAAAGTGCATAGCATACTCCGACGCTTGGCTACAACAAGGCACTGGACAATGTGCACAGATCATGAATCTGATTTCTTTCCTGATGTCGATGGTAAGGATGCCATGTTCCAGCAACCGAGACATTGCCCAAGTATGTGATTTCTGGAAATTAGAAGCAGATACCTGCTTCGTAAAAGGTGGGCTTTTCTCGCCTCGGTGAGTCGCTCCTACTTCTGACGGGCGATGACTATTCCAGATTGAAGGAAAACCTACTTCTGTGCAGAGCGCGCTGACCAAAGAAGTTAAGCAAAACAAACGATTTCAATTCTCCTTGCTCTCTATGTCACAGGATTCTCGGCCGCTCTAGCCGTTAGGACACATCCTCTCCCCTGTTGCAGCCATTAACAGGAGGGTCTGAAGATGTTTCCTAGGAAGGATTCTATGCCATGTTGATGAGGCGGGCAACTAGAGCCAAATTTCGGGGGGGGGGGCTAATTCTTCCAGCTGTAACCAGAGCGGCTGTAAAAAGGGATGAAAACACAACAAAAGCCTCATTTACAAGTACACAGTCTTTTAAAGACCTGTGAAGTACTTGGGTGCCGCTGCAATTAGACGTCGCCAGCCTGCGAAGCTGTCGAAGCCCGGGCTGACACAAACGAGGGGGGGGGGGTGGCCCAATGGGTGTTGCGCGCCTGATGCCTGATGCAGTGCTTTACATGGAAAAAAATAAGTGCAGGTACTCACCAAAAGGAGCAGTGGGCGGAGTTTAGGGTGGGGCTAAGGGGGAACAAGGGGCGGGGTTAGCTTTTTGACTGTGCCAAGGTTGTATGCACGAAATCTGCATGCATTTTATCACCCGCCTAAGGATTACATTGCTGCTTCAGCCTGCCGTAAATCGTACCGGTGACCTACAGCCCACTGAGCCATCTGTCCAGTACTGGTACTCTTTTGTAACATGCACACGTCACTTTTCTCTTGTAACATACTGTTTGCTACCTCTTACAATTTGTTTGCTCTCGATACTTGCGCAAGTGCCACCATTGCCTCATGTAACGTTTGTTCTTGTGTTTGAGTGTCCTCCATTTATTGCAGTGATAGAGCGCGCAGGTCACCCGACTATAATTTTTACCATATGCACATTTTGGGCCCATAAATTCAATTCACCATATTCCTTAATCGGGTAACCTACACTCTACTACCAGCAATCCAGAATACTAACTAATTCCTATACCTTGGACTTACCAATCCTTGTCCTTTGGCACCTATGACCACAATGGATCAGGGAGCTAGCTGCAAAGATAAGCAGTCTAAAATAACCATTTATAACATTTGCACTCTTTATAATAACCACAGACTCGGGAAGTTTTGAAAACCTTTATCTAGTCTTCATCAATATTAGAAAGCATGAAGTTTACAGCAAGCAAACTATCAATTACCAAAATCATGAAAATCGTATAACCATGCAAAAAATAGATTATGCCAACCATTTAGAAATCTAAAGGGAAGGTAAGAACAGGGAACATGCTAGTAAGAAATTTCAGAAATTAGACTTGGTATGATGTGTCTAAAGGACGGGAAAAATAAGGAACATGCTAGAATGTCACAGTTTGAGTACCCCTAGAAAGGTGAATAGGGAGAAGGAACTTGATTTATAGTGACGAAATTTTGCAATAACCATGTAGCTATAGGGCTAATTCAGAGCAACCACTTTAATTCGGCTAAAGGAGGGTAAAGAAAGTGAACATCTATATTTCATGAACGGTATTTCACAATTTGCTTAAAGGATGGGTAAAAAATGGAACATGCTAAAAGAACAGTTCAGATGTATGACTTTATTATTTGTCAGAATAAGGAGGTAAGAAAAAGGAACAATGTGAAATTAAGACTTTTAGCTATTTCAAGAGATGCAAGGAAAGGACGCAAATGTATTTCCCTCACAGATTTATTTTTACCTAGAACGGTGTGGAGACCAACCCTGGCCACGGGTCAGTTAAGGACAGTAGAACCCCAAGGAATGCAGTTGCCAGTAGGCCAGCAGGTGCAGAATAGAAACCAGGACAGGAAAACCAGATTCGGATCAGGACAGGACCACCAAAGTTGAGACCAGCACCCGCAGTTCAGTTGCAATGCCTGCGCTACACCTTCTCTGCAGCTATTAGTCAAAACCCCGATTGGGTTCTCGAATTCCCCAGCAAAGTGCTTCGCCAGCACTTTAAGGTTCCCAAAACCCCGATTGGGTCTGTGAGTCTGTCTGACAGAGTGCTCCGCAGCACCTCTGTTTCGATCAGCTATTGAGTGCGTTGGGTCAGTGACAGGTCAGCTTTCCGGACAAGTCGGACAATTTCTCTAGCTAACCAAGGCTAGTTATACTGTTTTTCAGGTCAGTGTTCCACCCCCCAAATGTTGCAAGTGTAAGGATCCCCAATTTCGATTGGACAAGAAAAAGGACAGGTCATCACACCACCTAGGATTTGAGCTTTTTCAAGCCCCTCATTAGAATTTTTATACCCGCCCATCGAATTTTGGGTTCCCATGACACATGCTTCTCACATATCAATGGCGAATTTAACTTTGCATACAATGTAATTTTATCGGTACAATTCAGCTTCTTCGACTAGGTGAGGGAGCTTCTTCCCAGGCACATCTTGGCTGGGACTGCCACTTGGTAAAGTTCCAAAGGTCATTGCTGTGGAGACTCGCAGATCTTGCGCAGACTCAGTTTCAAGCAAAATGGAGTACGGCAAGGGACAGCAGGCCATATTTCGTAATGTACCATGAAATGGAAAAGAAACAGTTTTAGAACACAGAAAAAATGAATGCACTGTATACCATGAATCTCTATACTACTCCCATTATTTCATAATAATTATAGCCTTAAAGATTAAGCAGTACGAACAGCGTAGCAAAAGCAGCAATGCAAGCTTCAGGCATGTGAGAACACAAAGCAGCCATTATAGCTCTAATGCGCAAGTGCAAACTGTTTCCCACCAGAACTGCGAGTACGTCACGTCACATGGGTATGACCGACGCATGCGCAGTAGAAATTCCCGCGGAGCAGCAGCCATCTTAGGTAGCAAGCGTATTAGGATTAGTAAACACATAAGCAAGGGTCTCTCGGACACCCAAAATGTCAGAATAAGGGGTAACTTAATAAAACCAACATATTGATTAATGAATTAGGGTTATTTGAGGTTCTTGAATACAAGCAAGGCGCTTTACGTGCGAATCCTTGCTCCATCAATCCCCTCTTTGATCATATTTTATATCATCACAATTAATGGTACCAGATGCCAACTTCTCACATTTCACCCAGTTCAATCTCTTCAAACTTTCTGTTTAGCTTTTTCTCAATATCTTTATTAGGATGAGAATTTTTCACCCTTTTGTAAATCTGATTATTCAATTCTTCTAATTCGAGCTCATCAACATTTCTTTTCACTCCTCGCCTACTCGCAGTATATTTCTTTTTGTGTTTTCGACATTTGCAGCAAATTATTATTATAAACACTAATAGACCTATTCCCACTATTGGCATCAGTATTTTACTCACAAGACTCTTACCTAGGTTAGAAAACCAACTACCTACAGTGGAGAGACCATCAGTAAGTCTCTTCCATTCCCTATCAACCTCCAGTGGTTTAGCTCTTTTTCCAAATTTGTAATGTTTCTTACATACCCTTTAATTTCCACACTTTTGTTTGGTATGTAAGTGCAACAATGTTGCGCTTTCAACATTCTGCAGACTCCGCCCTCTTTTGCCAATAACGTGTCAAGGGCAAGACGATTTTGTAAAACCAAAGATCTGACCGCAACCAATTCGGTATTGACCATCAGGAACCCTCCAGCAGTGTCAGTCGATAACCGATCTACCACTGTTGACAATTTGCAAATTCTGTGTGTATTCAGAGCCACTCCCACTGTAGGTATCAATGCACTAAAAATATCACCTACCACTTTCTCTTTTACTACGTACTAATTCATTAGTCCTTTCAGTGCTTCCAGTGATTTTCCCAGCATGGTATATCTTTGGGAAGACAATACCAAAGTAACAGCTCCCGTACCAATGGTCGGGCAATTTGAAATAGGCCTTGTTCCCACATATATAATAAATTCCAGGAAACACAGGCTCTGACCCATCTTTGAAACCCCAACCCCCAATTACCTTGTAATTGTGTTCGCATTCACTGGAACCAATGAATATATTGTTATAGTAACTAGTTCTTTCTCTTCGAAGACAAAGTTTCCCCTTCTTTTCGAAATCCAGCAACATAGCAGCATTAGCCCCACCATTTGAGGTGCTCTCTATGCTTTCAGCCCATTTAGGGGTTTTCTGATTCTTATCTTTTGCTTTCTTTTGGAAACTTTCTCTTCTTTTCTCTACCATATTTAGAAACATTTTCTCTTTTTCGTGTAATAAACAGGTCAAGTTATCTTTGTGTGCGTATTTTGCTACATCTCTTGTCGTATGTACAGGGTTTAGGTTTCTTCGCACAGGAAGTTCAGAAAATATCACATCAAAGTTTGAGTAATAATACTGTAAAGGTCCTCTTCTATAGAATAAACTAGTTAGAATACTACAGGAGATTCCATATGTTAAAGGCAAGTGGTGGTACGTCACACCTTCAGCGACCGAAGTGGGCAGCTTCATACAGACATAACAGTCGTCTATTTCCATAGCTTCTACATAATGTACTAACAGGTTTGCGAAAACATTTAAATGAGTTTTATTCTTGATCTTATTATAATGTAATCCTTCCTCATCTGGTGCTTCTAAATCTAATTTTGTTTGCTTAAGGCTAAGTACCTTTTCTGGTGCATCTACTCTTTGTGGTGTATTTCTAGTCTGTAATTCTTCAGTGTCTTTTGGCAATTGGTTAGTAGGGTACAGGTTTGGGTCCTTACTCATCATAGAAGGAATAGCTATTGTTAGTCCTATCCAAAGTATCAGTACTATTGCTACACTACATAAACATACTTTACAGCATGTTTTAAAACAACCTCGTCTCGGTCTCCCATTCATGGGCGTCCGCAGGGGGGGGGCAAGAGGGGGCGCTTGCCCCCCCCTGGATCGAGGCCCGGTTCTAGAGGATGGGCCCACATACCTGGGCCGACTTTCCTGCTGGGGCGACACCTGAAAGGCTGCTACAGTACAGCCCGAGTGTGAGTCCCAGCAGGTCACAGAGGCAGCCGTTCCATTGTCATGGGCAGTATGACAATGGGCCGGAAGAGGAGACACAGCATGGAGCATCTCCCCCATCTCAGGCCTCAGGAGATGACATTGAGTTCTTGGGGAGCTGCTGATGCTTTCAAGCAGCACAATTAGCAGGGGCCGTGAGCTTTAGTCCCTCACAGCAGGCCACAACGATCAGATAAAAAGCTAAGGGACGTGGGTGGGGGCGTCGTTTGGGGAGCGGGGTTAGTGCCAACATTCTTAGTTTAAAAACTGTGAAGTGACAGACCGGATTGAAATTGAAAGTTTCATTGTCATGAATTTGTGCAATGGGGAGAGTGCTATATACAGCTAAGAGTGGAAACACTCCGGAAAAAACATTAAGGACTGAAATAACTACATTTAAAGAACAATATGACTTAAAATGGAAAAAAATGAAAATTCGATTTTGACAATGTTGTAGTGGAAAAATGTAACTAACCCTCCATGTTGAGGCTAAGGGAGACGTAAGAGCAGAGGAGAGATAAAAGAGAGAGACAGAGCCAAAAGGAAAAATAAGAGACGGAGTGGGGAGTAGAGACAAACGGAGAGGGGGAGAGGAAAGAGTGAGAAATGATTGACGAGAGAAGATAGTGAAAGAGGCGTGGGGGGACATTATTATAGATAAGCACAATGAGGCAGGGAGACAGAGGGCGACAGACAGAAGGAGACAGACAGAGGGAAGGGGGCAACAGAGGGAAGGGGGCGACATATGGAGGGAGACAGACAGACAGACAGGGAGACAGATAGAGGGAGATACAGGATGGGAGACAGACAGAGACAGACAGAGGTAGAGAGACCGAGAGAGAGGGAAAGAGAGGGAGACCGAGAGAGAGAGAGACTGAGAGAGGAGACCGAGAGAGAGGGAGACCGTGAGAGAGAGAGACAGAGATGGAGGGAGACAGAGAGGGAGGGAGACAGAGAGGGAGGGAGACAGAGAGGGAGGGAGACAGAGAGGGAGGGAGACAGCGAGGGAGGGAGACAGAGAGGGAGGGAGACAGAGAGGGAGGGAGACAGAGAGGGAGGGAGACTGAGGGAGGGAGACTGAGGGAGGGAGACTGAGGGAGGGAGACAGAGACAGACAGAGGGAGACAGAGAGAGAGGGAGAAAGATAGGGCGGGGGACAGATAGGGTGGGGGACAGAGGGAGAGAGACAGAGGGCAACAGACAGAGGGAGGGGGCGATAGAGGGAGAGAGACAGACAGAGGGAGAGAGACAGACAGAGGGAGAGAGACAGACAGAGGGAGAGAGACAGACAGAGGGAGGGAGACAGACAGAGGGATGGAGACAGACAGAGGGAGGGAGACAGAGAGAGAGGGAAACACGGAGAGATGGAAGACAGAGAGAGGGAGACAGAGGGAGGGAGACAGAGGGAGGGAGACAGAGAGGGAGGGAGACAGCGAGGGAGGGAGACAGAGAGGGAGGGAGACAGAGAGGGAGGGAGACAGAGAGGGAGGGAGACTGAGGGAGGGAGACTGAGGGAGGGAGACTGAGGGAGGGAGACAGAGACAGACAGAGGGAGACAGAGAGAGAGGGAGAAAGATAGGGCGGGGGACAGATAGGGCGGGGGACAGAGGGAGAGAGACAGAGGGCAACAGACAGAGGGAGGGGGCGATAGAGGGAGAGAGACAGACAGAGGGAGAGAGACAGACAGAGGGAGAGAGACAGACAGAGGGAGAGAGACAGACAGAGGGAGAGAGACAGACAGAGGGAGGGAGACAGACAGAGGGAGGGAGACAGAGGGAGGGAGACAGAGAGAGAGGGAAACACGGAGAGATGGAAGACAGAGAGAGGGAGACAGAGGGAGGGAGACAGAGGGAGGGAGACAGAGGGAGGGAGACAGGGAGTGAGGGACACACAAGGGAGAGAGACAGAGGGAGGGAGGCAGAGGGAGGCAGAGGGAGGCAGAGGGAGGCAGAGGGATGGAGACTGAGGGACGGAGACTGAGGGACGGAGACTGAGGGACGGAGACTGAGGGACGGAGACTGAGGGACTGAGACTGAGGGACACAAAAGGGAGGGAGGCAGAGGGAGGGAGGCAGAGGGAGGGAGGCAGAGGGAGGGAGGCAGAGGGAGGGAGACAGAGGGAGGGAGACAGAGGGAGGGAGACAGAGAGAGGGAGAATGAGGGAGGGAGACTGAGGGAGACCGAGAGAGGGAGACAGATAGGGCAGGAGACAGGGCGGGGGACAGAGGGAGAGAGAGAGATGGAGGGAGACAGGGCAACAGAAAGAGGGAGGGGCGACAGAGGGCGGGACACAGACAGGGAGACAGATAAAGGGAGACAGACAGAGACAAACAGAGGAAGGGAGACAAAGGGAGGGAGACAGACAGAGGGAGACAGACAGAGGGAGACAGACAGAGGGAGGGAAACAGAGAGAGAGGAAGACAGAGGGAAGGAGACAGAGGGAGGGAGACATAGAGAGAGGGAGACATAGAGAGAGGGAGACATAGAGAGAGGGAGACATAGAGGGAGGGAGACAGAGAGGGAGGGAGACAGAGAGGGAGACAGACAGAGAGGGAGGGAGACAGAGAGGGAGGGAGACAGAGGGAGGGAGGAGAGGGAGGCAGGGGGAGGGAGGCAGGGGGAGGGAGGGAGGCAGAGGGAGGGCCACAGACAGAGGGTGACAGACAGAGGAAGGGAGACAGAGGGCGACAGACAGAGGGCGACAGACAGGGGTGACAGACAGATTGCGACAGACAGAAGAATGGAGACAGAAGAATGGAGAGAGAGGGAGGGAGACAGAGGGAGGGAGACAGAGGGAGGGAGACAGAGGGAGGGAGACAGAGGGAGGGAGACAGAGGGAGGGAGACAAAGGGAGGGAGACAAAGGGAGGGAGACAGAGAGAGAGAGAGACAAGGAGACAGAGGGAGGGTGACATAGGGAGGGAGACAAAGGGAGGGAGACAGAGAGAGAGACAAGGAGACAGAGGGAGGGTGACAGACTGAGGGAGAAAGACAGAGGCAGGGAGACAGAGGGAGGGATGGAGAGAGAGGGAGAGAGGGGGAGAAAGACAGAGTTAGAGCGACAGAGGGAGAGAGAGGGAGAGAGGGAGAGGGAGAGGAAGAGAGAGGGAGAGGAAGAGAGAGGGAGAGGGAGAGGGAGAGAGAGGGAGAGGGAGAGAGAGGGGGAGGGAGAGGGAGAGAGAGTGAGGGAGACAGAGAGTGAGGGAGACAGAGAGGGAGGGAGAGAGAGGGATGGAGAGGGAGGGAGAGAGAGGGAGGGAGAGAGAGGGAGGGAGAGAGAGGGAGAGAGACAGAGGGAGAGAGACAGAGGGAGAGAGACAAAGGGAGAGAGAGGGAGGCAGGGAAAGGGAGGGAGAGAGATGGAGGGAGGGAGAGGGAGGGAGAGGGAGAGAGAGGGAGGGAGACAGAGAGGGATGGAGAGAGAGGGATGGAGAGAGGGAGAGGGAGAGAGACAGAGGGAGAGAGAGGGAGAGAGACAGGGAGAGGGAGAGGGAGAGGGAGAGGGAGGGAGAGGGAGGGAGAGAGAGATAGACAGATAGACAGTGAGTGAGACAGAGAAAGGGAGGGAGAGAGAGAGATAGAGAGAGGGAGGGAGACAGAGAGAGAGGGAGGGAGACAGAGAGAGAGGGAGGGAGACAGAGAGAGAGGGAGGGAGACAGAGAGACAGACAGAGAGAGAGAGAAAGAAAGAAAGATGTGTGTATGCCGGGTCTGGTGGCTCAGGAGACGAAGGCGTCTGCTGCAGGGACCTGTGTTCAACCTCATGGTCATAATTTTTTTGTTGCTCTAGCCCCACCCCCCTCCGTCACTGACCCCGCCCCCACCAGTGCGGCCCTCGGCCACAAACCACACTGTAAATTTGGCCCCTGAGAGAAAGTTTGTGAGTACCCATGCTCTAGAACCGCATCAACCTGATTTAGAATGTTTTTGTTTTTTTCCGGTCATTTTTAGTTTTTCCCTCTGTTTTATTACTTGCCAGGTTGTCTGATGTGGCGCCTCATAAGATTTTTCACTTCCCCCTATAGATTTCTTTGCTTATTTAAGCTCTTTGTCGTCTTAGATTTTTTAAAATGTATTTAATACTTGTGCTCAATCATGTCGGAGGATGGTGATAAAGTTAAAATGTTGCCCCCCCTTGGAAACATTTCTGCGGATGCCCATGCTCCCATTCACAGAGGAATCAGACATTTTGACTCAAAAGAAGCTTTAAACCCCTCTTTGTAACTCTGCACAGCTTGCTTACTCGAGCAACTTTCAGGTTGGTTTTCCCTCTTCGTGGGTATGATCAGTAATCAATTCTTCATCACTTTCGTCACTTATTTCTAGATTTTCAAATTCTTCCAATACAAAGTAAGTCCACTCAGGACTCTGATACTTGTTATTCAGTCTTATTATTTGGGCACTTCTTCGCTTTGGTTTTATTACAGCTGGATCAGTTTGACTTGAGACTTCATTTATCTGCTCAGGTTCTTCGTTTATTGTCTTTAGTCGCAATCTCAGTCTTTTTTACAAATCTAGGTACTGCGTCTCCTTTTCTGAGTCTTTTAACTGGCACTGTGTCTTGACTTTCCTCAAACACTCTTTTATTTTCGTTCAGTTGTGGCACATTTGTTTCAAGTTCGTCTTCAGTATTTCTCCCTAACTGACTAGGTCCAGGTCTTATATCGGTTTCTTCTGCCTGGTCCCTAAACTGGCCTTGTTCAGGTGTATGCTGGATTTAGCTTTGTTCTGTATCGCTTTCTTCTTCCTGAACACAATTGTCTATTCCTGTCTGGTCCTGTTCAAGCACTTCGAACTTTTGATTTTCTTCCGCTTGAACCTCTGCCCTAATTTCTATCTGTCCCTCTTCTGGCTCAGGAGTTCTTGGAGGAGTTTCAATTACCTGTTCTTTCCCTATCTGGTCCTCCTCAGAATCAGATTTGATTTGGATTTTGATGATCTGAGTATCTTCCTCTACACCTGTCTCGTCCTCACTATCCCACTGTCTATCTAAATAGGTTTGTCTTCTTGTTCTCACAGGATCTATAGTCAGATCGACTATTGGGATCCAATCATCTTGACTGGAGCTCGGTTGTTCTTCTTCAGCTACTTCAGGACCGATATCTTGGGACCCCTCAGCTGCACAACCTTCAGCCTCAGTTTCTTCAGGTTCAGTCACTTTCTTCGTATGGCTGGCATGGATCCAGTGAGGTACTCCTGCACACTTCACATTTGTGGTGGTAACCAGAATTTCTTGTCGTGGCTTTCCCCACCTTGGTGCAAGGCAACTTTTCCGAGTATGTTTCTTTATTACGACCCAGTCACCTGGATTCAGGTCATGTGCTGGAGTCGTTGGTCTGGCGACAGCGTCTTCCCCAACCTGGTGAGAGATAGAACGCACTTGGTCAGCCAGTTCTTTGCAGTATTCTAGTACCAAATCATCAGATATGCTTATCAGTTTGTATCCTGGCACCCATGCTTGCCGCATTGCTCTTCCCATCAGTATCTCATGGGGACTCAAGCCCGTGTTCCGGTCTGGAATACTTCTAAGTCCCATCAACACAAGGGGCAAAGCATCTGGCCATTCCATTTGAGTGAATTCACACATTATTCCCAATCTTGATTTGATAGTGCCATTCAGCTGTTCTACCACTCCAGAAGCCTCTAGGCGATTTGCACAGTGCAGTTTTTGCGTGATTTTGAATGCTGCACAAATCTGCTTTATCACTTCACCGAGGTATAAGTTCCCTAAGTAACAATTTGGCTATAGTGAGGCTATCATTCCTGCGTGCAGGGTAAGCTTCTACCCATTTTGAAAATAGGCAGACAATGACAAGTAGGTATTTCATTCCTCGACAAGGGGGTAACTGAATAAAGTCAAGTTGTAGTCGAATAAAAGGCCCTCTGCCTTTCCAATCCTTCCTGCTAACACTACAGTTTTCTTTGCGGGGTTAAATTGCTGACAAATCAGACACCTTTGGCAGAGTGCCTCTGCTATGTTTCAGAATTTCGAATTGAACCATGTCTGTCGTAATATGCGAATCATCGCATCTCTTCCCAAATGTGTGTCTCCATGTATCAACCTAGCCATAGGAGCAAGCAGACAGTCTGGCAACACAGGCATACCATCCAGGTAAACAATAACACCATCTTCCACCCTCCTCTGACAACCACATTTTCTCCAATTTTACTTTTCTTGTGGCTCTGCTGTGTCCTGTAAGTCTCTCACTTCCTCCCATGTATTTATTTCTTCTAGCATCATAAGTTGGCAGCTGTTTCCGTTTCCCCCAACCTTTATATTGATTGCTATCCGGTACTTTGCACAATGTTGGGCTAACTGGTCAGCATATCGATTACCTGTTGTCACTTTGTCATTGCCAGATTTGTGAGCAACACACTTGACCACAGCCAATTCTTTTGGTAACTGGATTGCATCCAGTAAATCCTGTACATAATTTCCATTTCTGATAGGGGTGCCTGAAGAAGTCAGGAACTCCCTTTGCATCCATAATTGGCCAAAGTCATGCACAACCCCATAACCATACTGGCTATCAGTATATATGGTTATCTTTGAGTTCTTCCCAAATTTACAAGCTTTTGTCAATGCAACCAATTCAGCTACTTGTGCAGACTTGACTCCATGTAAATAAGATGCTTCCACTGGACCTCCTAAAGTACACACTGAGTAGGCAGCACTTAGGCCTCCTTCCTCATGTCTCATGCATGAGCCGTCTACAAACAGCTCATAATCTTCATTATTCAAAGGCTTTTCTTTTATGTCTGGGCGTGGTTTTGTACTAAACTCGGTTAGATCAATGCAGTCATGTTCAATTTCTTCCCTCACTTCTGCTGAGAATGAATTAGGCAGTAAGGTAGCTGGATTCAGAATATTACACCTAGCAATGGTTACGTTTCCTGCACCTACAAGGATTCTCTCATACTTAGTCAGCCGACTTGGTGTGAGATACTGAGTTTTAGTTCTTGTCAGCAATATCACAACAGAATGTGGAACATACACAGTTACTGGATGTCCCATCACAATGGACTCACTCTGTTCAAGACTCATGCACGTTGCAGCTACAGCTTTCCGACATCCGGGTAATCCAGCGGCTACTGGGTCCAATGTGGAAGAACAATATGCCACTGGACGTCGAGTTAAACCATGAATTTGTGTCAGGACTGTCTCGTGTGTCACAGAAAAGTGCAAAATCTTTTGAATAGTCAGGCATTCCTAATGCAGGAGCTGTACACAGACATTCTCGCAATTTTACAAAAGCAGTCATGCTTTCGTCATCCCATTCCACAGGACCCTTTGCTCCTTTCTTTGTCATCTTTATTAATGGTCTTGCTAGGACTGCAAATCCCACAATCCATTGCCTACAGTATCCAACAATTCTAAGAAACATTCTGATTTCTTTCTGGGTGTTTGGCAATTCCATGTTTCTAATTATTCTAATTCTTTCTGTGGTAACGTTCCTGATACCTCGCTCTATCTGGTGCCCCAGATATTTTACTGATGAGGTACAAAACTGCAGTTTTTCTGGCGACACTTTATGTCCTCCTTCACCTAAATGGTTCAGTAAGGCAATGGTGTCGACAACACAGTCTTTCTTGCTTTTAGATGCCACCAAGAGGTCGTCTATATATTGCACCAGGACTGATTTTCCCGGCAATATCAGGGTTTCAAGGCATTTTTTCAGAATTTGATTAAAGATCGAAGGGCTTTCTGGGAACCCCTGAGGAACACGATTCCAGACGTAGACATGGCTGTCAAATTCAAATGAGAAAAGAAATTTGCTGTCTGCATGTAATGGAATTGAAAAGAATGCATGACATAAGTCAATGACGGTAAACCATCCAGCATTCCACGGTATTTGGTATAGAATCACTGCAGGGTTTGGCACAACAGGACAGCAAGGAACAACAATTTTATTAACCTTGCACTGGTCCTGTACGACTCTGTACTTACCACTAGGCTTCTTTATGCCAATTATCGGTGAGTTACAAGGACTGCTCAACACTTCTTGCAAAATGCCTGCTTCTAGCAACCGTTTGATTTCAATAGCAACCCCTGCTTTTACTTCCGCACTCATTTTATACTGTTTAGTATTTGGGTAGACTGCATCTTCTTTTATGGCTATTTTAATTGGGTCAATATTTGCCATTAATCCTACATCTTTTCTAGTAAAATCCCATACCTCTGGTTTCACTGTCTGTTGGAGCTCTTCAGGTAAGTCTTCTATTGTCAGTCTTTTAATTTCTAAGTCGGGTCTGGCTAACATTAATTTGTATATTCCGTCTTCATCTGGGGTCTGAATCTCAACACCATTTGGTGTACAAAAGATGGTACAGTTCATTTTGCACAACAAATCTCATCCTAATAAATTCACGGGACTGGAATCACAAACAACAAATCTATGCATCTCTTTAAAATTCCCTATTTTAATTTCCATTGGTTCGGTAACTGGGGTACTAATTAGTTTATTAGAAACGCCCACTACTTGGATCGCTTCTCCCGAGAGGGGTAGGTATGGAACGTCTGCTGTTCTCACAGTAGAACGGGTAGCACCAGTGTCCAACAGAAAGGTGACGTCATTTCCTTCAACCTTTCCTTCAATGTATGGCCATGACTGGTCCACCGGCAAGGAGGCGCCAAGCACGCACTCCTCGTCCCCCCCCCTCAGGCACCGTCAGTAGGTATCGTCACAGAGGAATGTGTCATTTAACAGAAATTGTGAAGTTGCTGCATTTCTGTCCTCCCTTCCTTCCCAAACTTCAGTGTCTTCACTCTGTTGTGCTTTGCTCCTATAATTTGGCCTAGGTGCACGAGGCAACTGATTCTGTTTTACCTGCTGCTGGGTCTTCCGTGGAGTCTCATTCTGCGTCTGTGGATTTAAATCATTAATTTGCACATTACCATTCTGCACAGCCTTACACTCGTCCCTCCAGTGTCCTATCTTTCCGCACCCGTGGCAGGGGAACTTTTTCCTCGCCTCTTCTCGGCTCATTTTTATTCTCGGCTTTTCCCCACCCCCGGGGCCCTGACTCTGATTATTAGTCATTTTGCTTAGCTGCTGCTCCTGGTGTTCTGCTAATTTTACTTGTGCCCACATTACCTTTTCTTTCAATTCGTTTTGTTTGTCTTCTAGCTCATCCTCACAGTATTTAGCATATTTAAGGACTTCGTCAATTGGTTTAGCTAGCCAGCAGATTTTATTGTCTTTGATCTACTGTGAGATCTCAGGCCTTAACCCTAACACAAATCGATATATGAAGTGGGTCATGTCCTTCATCTCTATGTTATCCAGGCCACTGTATGTCTTGAACACCTGTAACAGTCGTTCATAGTAAGAATGTACAGTTTCATCTCGATTCTGGGTGGTTCTATCTATTTGGGTCCAATCAGTTTCTTTTGCAGGCACCTTTCCTTTTAGATACAACATTACCTGATTGTATTTCCTCATAACATCCCCTGAAGGAGCCCCTGTCTTTGGGTCTCTCGGGAATTCTTCACTAGGCCAATCAACAGCAATTTTACATTCTGTCCATAAATCTACGGGAACTACAATGTCAAAGAAACCATCTAGATCTTTCAGGAGGCATTTTTGAACTTTTACAAATCTATCGACCTGTCTGTACCATTCTACAGGTTTTTCTCGCAATGTTGGGAAGTCATTTGTAAAGGACACAATATCCTGTCGGGACCATGGAACATGTACATATCCTCCACCTGGCACTTCTCTCATAGGATATAATTTTTCCACCTTTTCTGCTTCTTTTAAGACATACTCAGAAGTCATTTGTTTTGATCTAATGTCCTCTCTTTTCTTTGCCCACCTGGCTTTCCATTTTTCTAAATCTCCTCATTTTTGTAACAAATTTAGTAACTCCCTTATCTGCACCTTTTTCCCTGACACGTTCATGTTTTCTAAATCTTTGTCTGAGAATTCTGCTCTGTAGGGTTTTTGCAAGACTTTAGACTTACCAATGTCAATTCCCATGCTAGCTGCAGTGTCCATTAATTTCTCATGGAACACTCTGGTATTACGGGTGATACTTTTGCAAATGAATAATAATTCCTCTTCACTAAGGGTGTTCAGTCTGTCCAAACCCACATTCCCAGCCATCAGTTCCTCCAATTCTATTCTCAGTTTATATATATCTAATGGTTTTGGCTGAGGATTTGGTTTCTCTAATTCTCGGGTCCATCTGTCGATTTCTTCAGGAGTCACTACCGTAGCACTTCTGGTACCGGAAGATTACTCAATTTGAACTTCTCTCGAAGTAAAAGGATTGTTCTTTCTCTGTGAGCTCCCTTCTGGTTCCCTTATCGGTAAATCCATCAAGGAAATCACAGATTCACATTCACTTGCCTGATCGTCTATTATCAAGGGCTCTTTCTCGGCTGTACTACAGATGGGGTTATAATTGGAGTTTTCGGACTCGCTTGCTTATCCCCGTACAAAGGAACAACTGGGCCAATAGTTACCGGAATTGTCAGAGCTTCAGGACTGGTATTTAATTGGGAGATTTTCTGAATTAGTTCTGTTCTTTGTTTAACAAAAAGCCTCTCGTTCTCTATCCTGCAATACCTTATCCATGGAGGTTTCATGTACTATCTGCGGAATTAAGGGAGGGCCATAACTCGGGGCACTTGGATTTGCCATACTTGGTCCCTCGCCATAATTAGGTTTCAGGAATGGGTTTCTCATGCTTAGGGATCTTGGTTCCTCATTATAAGGTGGTAGATTCTTCATTAACAAATCCTCCAAATAATGTCTGAATCACCAGTGGTCAATAAATGTTTTGTTTTCTCTGTCCTTTTCCCTCCCATGGGCTCATCTACTGTTAATACAGGGTACAGTCCTTCTACCATCATGTTCTGTCTCCATTCTTTCATCCTTTTTTCTCGGGTCTCTTTCTTTACCTTCGGATAAAATTTAGCTAACCCTTTGTCAATTCTGGGTCTGTCTCGTTCAAAAGCCTCTATTTCCCATTCTTCTAATGCTTCTTATTGCGTTAGTCTAGGTCTGGGATGCAAATCATTCATTCGGGTTCTCAAATTAAACAAAATTCTTCCATTTAATGTACCTTCTAAGGGAAATGCTAAAATTCCGTCATCTTTAGTATATTCCACCCAATTTTCCAACCATACACAAGCATGGTAGCCTCTGTCAAACAACATAAATGATGCGGGAGTATTAGGTGGTAGAATAATAACACCTACTCTAGTTTTGATAGGCTTGTCTTTCTTGAAATAATTTTTTACTTTGTCTACAAATGTCATTTTTCTCTTGCCTCCGTACATAATGCTAGGTCTACCTGTTTTCCACTGATCTCTCACAAAACCTTGATATCTTGGATCAGGTCGAGTCGCGGGATGAGTTGGATACCACATATATTTTCACAAGTCACTTATTTTGTGTACAAAATCACTTCCAATACTAGTGCGTCTTTTATTTTTCTGCAACCAACCAAATGTGCGGTTTCAAACAATTCCAACCAATGGGTGCGCGGCTTTCCTCGTAAAGCGAGTTCCCACGCTCCTGTGCTCACCCCTCCTTTACAATGCTATCTCAGCTACACGCCCGCTGTCTCGACCAATACCAGCGCGGCACTGAGTGACGTCAGTGCAGCTCCGCAACCGACTCCCTCCTTCACAAGGTATCGTAAAATTAAATTCTTTATTTAAAGTGCAAGGGCTCTGTTTATTTTACAACGCAAAAACATTCGCCACTGTACTCGAGTGTCTAGAAAGAAAAGATTTGTTTCACTGCAAGTAAATCCCTTCCGTTTACTTTTCTTATACTGCGAGTAGATCCCTTCTGCCTACTCTTCACACAAGCATTAGAGAACCTGCTACTCCTTCGGACTCATCCACTCTGGGATATATACTAAGTCAAAAGTTTCACCAGCGAACCCTTTTGCTAACAATCAAGCTCAGACGAACCTGCTACTCCTTCCGTGTGACCCTTACTAGGTTATATCACAATAGAAGTTTTGCCAGCAAACTCTTTGCTATCATTTATTCATACATTTATACAGAAACCCTAATTAGTGCTTCCAGTTCTGCCCAACCATGCACTAACTTTCCTCGAATAAGTGACCTCGCTGCGACGTGGCTTCTATTCTACCACTCGCTATTCTGCCCCCGGGGATTCCAGACAAACATATAACAATCACAGACGAGTTTTGTTAATACATAGATCAATATAGCAGCATATCAGAGAAAATGTTAAAACATTTTATAACATTTCTAACAATTTAAAAAAACAATTTTTCATTTGATCGATCGATTCTTTATATAGCAGCACTTTTACTTTTCACGGTTAGCAGCAGTTTACCTACCTACCTATCTTAACTAGTCCCTAACCAAGCCTCTGATACCAGAAAATTACTGATAGAGCACGCAGGTCACCCGACTATAATTTTTACCAAATGCACATTTTGGGCCCATAAATTCAATTCACCATATTCCATAATCGGGTAACCTACACTCTACTACCAGCAATCCAGAATACTAACTAATTCCTATACCTTGGACTTACCAATCCTTGTCCTTTGGCACCTATGACCACAATGGATCAGGGAGCTAGCTGAAAAGATAAGCAGTCTAAAATAACCCTTTATAACATATGCACTCTTTATAATAAACACAGACTCGGGAAGTTTTGAAAACCTTTATCTAGTCTTCATCAATATAAGAAAGCATGAAGTTTACAGCAAGCAAACTATCAGTTACCAAAATCATGAAAATCGTATAACCATGCAAAAAATAGATTATGCCAACCATTTAGAAATCTAAAGGGAAGGTAAGAACAGGGAACATGCTAGTAAGAAATTTCAGAAATTAGACTTGGTATGGTGTGTCTAAAGGACGGGAAAAATAAGGAACATGCTAGAATGTCACAGTTTGAGTACCCCTAGAAAGGTGAATAGGGAGAAGGAACTTGATTTATAGTGACGAAATTTTGCAATAACCATGTAGCTATAGGGCTAATAATTCAGAGCAACCACTTTAATTTGGCTAAAGGAGGGTAAAGAAAGGGAACATCTATATTTCATGAACGGTATCTCACGATTTGCTTAAAGGACGGGTAAAAAATTGAACATGCTAAAAGAACAGTTCAGATGTATGACTTTATTGTTTGTCAGAATAAGGAGGTAAGAAAAAGGAACAATGTGAAATTAAGACTTTTAGCTATTTCAAGAGATGCAAGGAAAGGACGCAAATGTGTTTCCCTCACAGATTTATATTTACCTAGAACGATGTGGAGACCAACCCTGGCCACGGGTCAGTTAAGGACAGTAGAACCCCAAGGAATGCAGTTGCCAGTAGGCCAGCAGGTGCAGAATAGAAACCAGGACAGGAAAACCAGATTAGGATCAGGACAGGACCACCGAAGTTGAGACCAGCACCCGCAGTTCAGTTGCAACGCCTGCGCTACACCTTCTCTGCAGCTATTAGTCAAAACCCCAATTGGGTTCTCGAATTCCCCAGCAAAGTGCTTCGCCAGCACTTTAAGGTTCCCAAAACCCCGATTGGGTCTGTGAGTCTGTCTGACAGAGTGCTCAGCAGCACCTCTGTTTCGATCAGCTATTGAGTGCGTTGGGTCAGTGACAGGTCAGCTATTCGGACAAGTCGGACAATTTCTCTAGCTAACCTAGGCTAGTTATACTGTTTTTCAGGTCAGTGTTCCACCCCCCAAATGTTGCAAGTGTAAGGATCCCCAATTTCGATTGGACAAGAAAAAGGACAGGTCATCACACCACCTAGGATTTGAGCTTTTTCAAGCCCCTCATTAGAATTTTTATACCCGCCCATCGAATTTTGGGCTCCCATGACACATGCTTCTCACATAACAATGGTGAATTTAACTTTGCATACAATGTAATGTTATCGGTACAATTCAGCTTCTTCGACTAGGTGAGGGAGCTTCTTCCCAGGCGCATCTTGACTGGGACTGCCACTTGGTAAAGTTCCAAAGGTCATTGCTGTGGAGACTCGCAGATCTTGCGCAGACTCAGTTTCAAGCAAAATGGAGTACGGCAAGGGACAGCAGGCCATATTTCGTAATGTACCATGAAATGGAAAAGAAACAGTTTTAGAACACAGAAAAAATGAATGCACTGTATACCATGAATCTCTATACTACTCCCATTATTTCCTAATAGCTATAGCCTTAATGATTAAGCAGTACGAATAGCGTAGCAAAAGCAGCAATGCAAGCTTCAGGCATGTGAGAACACAAAGCAGCCATTTTAGCTCTAATGCGCAAGTGCAAACAGTTTCCCACCAGAACTGCGAGTACGTCACGTCACATGGGTATGACCGACGCATGCGCAGTAGAAATTCCCGCGTAGCAGCAGCCATCTTAGGTAGCAAGCGTATTAGGATTAGTAAACACATAAGCAAGCGTCTCTCGGACACCAAAAATGTCAGAATAAGGGGTAAATTAATAAGACCAACAGATTGATTAATTAATTAGGGTTATTTGAGGTTCTTGAATTCAAGCAAGGCGCTTTACGTGCGAATCCTTGCTCCATCAGCAGTATTATACCTCTAATTGTAATTTGTACGCTTTTGTAACCTGCACACATCACTTTTTCCTCCTGTAATGTATCGTTTGCTACCTCTTGTATTTTGTTTGCTCACAATTGTCACTATTGCCTCATGTAACTTAACGTTTGCTTTTGTAATTTGTTCACGTGTAATTTTCTCCTCATGTATCATTACTGTTCCTATTGTGAAGCGCTCTGACACCTTCCGGTAAAGTCCGCGCTATATAAAAACGCATATAATAAATAAACAAGTCTCTCCTGGAACATTTGTAAACCGGAGTTAGGGCCAGAGCTGACAACGTCTGTACTGGGGAACCAGGTGCCAATCTCCACATTTTTGATTGGTCTTAAGGTCTGTCCAAGGTCGAAGAAATAGGAATCAGTGAGTGTGGAAGTGGAAGTGTGCAAGAAAGCAATTCAGATGCGTGGCGACTGTAAAAGCCTTCCCATACGTTCTTTTGTTATGTCCTGAATAGTGCCTCCCACCGCCACCCATTAGATTTTACAGCCCCCTCTTAGCGCCCACTGTGAAAGATCTTTGGATAAGCAAATGACTCAGCAGACACACCCTTGCTCTGATTTACAAAGCAGCTCACGCTGGGTCCTGGTGACGAGCTCCATTGCCTCCCCTTTGGAAGTCGCCGCAAGTGGCCTGCAGCACCAGAGATTAGTCACGGATCCACGAGACGCGCCCCAACGCATGCCTCGAGGGGGCCTGACTGGGGGGCCTGACTGGCGCGACACACCTATGTACAGGGCGCGACACAGTTACGTATCGCGCCACACAGTTTGGAAAGCTGTGCGTTAGGGTATCAGACCGCTTTACAAAGATAACAAGTTGTTTACAAAGTTCGGAATAGGCGATATAACAAGCTATTACATAAGAAGGGACAGGCGATCATGCATACACTTGGTTGAATAACAAGTTATTTACAATATTCTATCATGAGCACACTCTGCAGAAAAAACAAGCTATTTACAGAGAGTAGGAATGGGCGATCAAGGGCAACCTAGAGGGAGATAGGGCAAGTGACAGTGAAATAGAAAATATGCACAATGATGAGCAAATGACCTTGTTACAAGAACGCAAGGTTACTGCAAAGATATCAAGATCAGCTTACACAGGTGGAGTTTAAGTAAGGAGCAAAAACATATTGCTAGGCTGCTGAGTTGTGAGTGCACTGAGGGTGTTTATGGGAGGAATTTGCCCATTGGGAAAGTCTTAGCTTCTTTTTGAATCTTGACAAGAGGTGGTGGTGGTAGGGGGGGTGCTGCTGGTCCCTCTGGGTGTAGGATCATTCGAAGAGCCAGGTCTTGAGGTCTTTCTTGAATTGGGTCAGCAACATGGATTGCCTGAGGGGGAGGGGCAGGGTGTTACAGGTCTTGGCAGTGTGGTAGATCCTGGGGATAGTTGGGCCCAACGGAGTTGTCTGGCGGGTATGTGGAATGCGAGGCAGTGGCTCGGGTATGCTGGTCCTTCGTCGTAGAGAGCTTTGTAGGCATGTGTGGGGACCTTGAAGGTGATTGCCTTGTTGACTGGGAGCCAGTGCATGATGTGGTTGCGACGGGAGATGTCAAGAACCAGTCTGGCTGTGGCATTTTGGACATTCTATAGTTTCTTGAGCTGTTTCTAGGTGACGCCGGCATACAGTACACCCATGACTGATCTGAGGCAAGCACACCCTGCCCACTGTGGTGCAAGATTGGCTTTTAAAAAAGAATGCAGCTATACTGGCAGACTAAGTTACTCACTCTGCCTTTCATGACTCTGGCTCTGTTACTTCTCCCCCTTGGGCTCGGGAGGGTGGGATGTGTGTATGGGGTAGTTGTTGGTGGGGTTAGGCTTATTAGCTTTTCTCTTTCACTGTACATCTATTTTGGAGTAGTCACATGGCTTATTGATGGTAGAAATCTGTTTTGTGGCTAACATGTACATACTGACTGTAATCAGACTGCTTTATTGATATGGTTGTAAACTTTTTTTGATAAATCTTAATAAAAAGAATAACACAAAAAAGTGCAGGTACTCAGTATCTGAGAGTACTGTAAATTACTACTTGCAATAAACAAAATAATCTTTAAGCATCGCTTGATATGGAGCTTGCAGCTGGAAAATAGCAGACTGAAATGGACAAGGGTGTAGGAGACACTACATTTCTTGGGGATTTGAGGAGGGGGGGCCATGGACAACCTTGGAGAGAGCCGAACCAGTAGTCTCTCTTGCCTCTAATGTTCTGTGGCTCAGAAAAAGCGTTCAAGTGGGGAAGCTGGGATTGAAGCCCAGGGTTCCTGGTTCATAGCTGCCAAGATTTCAGTTTGCTATGTGTGACATTTTCATAATTTCAGTGCAATTATGAGTGACATTTAGACGAGTATGAGTGACACTTTCTCATTGAGCAAAATCAAACAATGAAGAGAAGGGAAACATAAATATGGGAAATAACACCCATTTGAGCAACGAGAAACTCTAAGAACATCTCTTACAACCGCTGCAAATCACCAGAAACGAAAGACCCGTAGCAGCTCCCACTCACACAAAATGTAGCCAATGGTTAAGTTTAAAGGTATTGGGCATGTTTTCAGAACTCAACCTTATAAACAACTGCCTTTAACTTTAACTGACTGGGATGCGACCAGCTGCATGGAAGAAATGCATATTGTGCAATTCAGCCATTGTAGGGTTGCATCATTCTGTCTTCATTGAAGGTTAAGCACAGTTACAGAACATCAATCAATCAATCAATCAGAGTTCTTGTAGAGCGTGCTACTTACCCGTGAGGGTCTCAAGGTGCTGAGGGGAAGGGGGGAAGGTGCTGCTACTGCTCGAAGAGCCAGGTCTTGAGGAGTCTTCTGAAGGCGAGTAAGTCTTGGGTCTGCGATATGTGGGTAGGGAGGGTGTTCCAGGTTTTGGCGGCGAGGTAGGAGAAGGATCTGCTGCCGGAGGTCGTTCGTTGGATGCGGGGGACAGCGGCGAGGCTGGCGGAGCGGAGCTGGCGGGTGGGGGTGTAGAAGCTGAGTCTGCTGTTAAGGTAGGCTGGACCGGCGTTGTGGAGTGCTTTGTGTGCGTGGGTGAGGAGCATGAAGGTGATCCTCTTGTCGACGGGGAGCCAGTGTAGGTCTCTCAGGGGGGGTGATGTGGCTGTGGCGGGGGACGTTGACAATCAGTCGGGCGGAGGCATTTTGGATGCGTTGTAGTCGTCGTAGGTGTTTGGCTGGGATTCCTGGGTAGAGTGCGTTGCCGTAGCCCAGCCTGCAGCTGACGAGGGCCTGTGTCACCGTTCTTCTTGTTTCGGTCGGGATCCACTTGTAGATCCTGCGGAGCATGCGGAGGGTGTTGTAGCAGGAGGAGGAGACAGCGTTGACCTGTTTAGCCATGGAGAGGGAGGAGTCGAGGAAGAATCCTAGGTTGCGTGCATGGTCGATGGGTGTTGGTGCTGTTACCAGTGTGGTCGGCCACCCGGAGTCGTCCCAGGCTGAGGGGGTGGGTCCGAGGATGAGTACCTCCATCTTGTCCGAGTTCAGCTTCAGACGGTTGCTCCTCATCCAGTCGGCGACGGCATTCATTCCCTCGTGGAGGTTGGTTTTGGCGGTGTGTCGGTCCTTGGTGAGGGAGAGGATGAGCTGGGTGTCGTCGGCGTAGGAGATCATGTTGAGGTCGTGATGGCGGGTCACTTGTGCGAGGGGGGCCATGTAGATGTTGAACAGCATCAGGCTGAGGGATGAGCCCTGGGAGACCCCGCAGATGATGTTGGTGGCTTCAGATCGGAAGGGTGGGAGGCGGACTCTCTGGGTTCTGCCGGCGAGGAAGGACGTGGTCCAGTCAAGGGCCTTCTCTTGGATTCCGGCTTCTAGGAGGCGTGTCTTTAGAGTGCGATGGCAGACCGTGTCGAAGGCGGCCGACAGGTCCAGGAGGATGAGGGCTGATGTTTCGTCGTTGTCTAGTTGGCACCTGATGTTGGCACCTGTGGCGGCGATGAGGGCTGTCTCGTTGCTGTGGTTTCGTCTGACTCCGGACTGGGATGGGTCCAAGATGTTGTTGTCTTCCAGGTGGCGGGTCAATTGCCTGTTGACGATTTTCTCAATGACCTTTGCCGGGAACGGGAGCAGGGAGATGGGCCGGAAGTTCTTGAGGTCCGTCTTGGGCTTCTTGAGGAGGGCGTTGATTTCGGCGTGCTTCCAGCTTTCTGGGAATGTCACTGTTTGGAAGCAGATGTTGATGACCTTCCGTATTTGGGGTGCGATGGCTGCATCTGCTTTGTTGAATACGTGGTGTGGGCACGGGTCTGACGGAGATCCTGAGTGGATGGAGTTCATGACCTTGCGTGTCTCGTCATCGTTGACGTTGGAACAGGAGGTCAGGCGGGTGGCGCTGGTGGTGTTCTCAGGGGAGGTGGAGTGTGGCGTAGTCGGGCGGTTGTGGTGTTGAAGCTGTCGAGGATTTCAGCGATCTTGCGGTGGAAGAAGATGGCTAGTGAGTCGCACAGTTCTTGTGAGGGCGGGATGTCAGTGGCGTTGGCGCTGGGGTTGGAGAGTTCCTTTACGATGTTGAAGAGTTCTTTGCTGTCGTGTGAGTTGTTGTCCAGGCGGTCTTTGAAGGAGGATCTCTTGGCTAATCTGATGAGGTGGGGATGTTTGTGGGTGGCGTCCTCGTGGGCTGCATGGTTGTCCGTTGTGTGTTCGTGGAGCCATATTTTCTTCAGTTTCCGGCATGCGCGTTTGGAGGTCTGGAGCTCGTTGGTGAACCAGGTGGCTCTCTTGCTGGTGTGGCTGTTGGAGTGTTTCTTGAGCGGGGCGAGGGTGTTGGCGCAGTCGTCGATCCACTGTCTGAGGTTGTGGGCTGGGACGTCTGGGTTGGTGGGGTCGGTGGGTGGGTTCTGGGCGAAGGTGGTGATCAGCCGGTCTTTGGTGACTTTGCTCCAGCAGCGGCGAGGTAGCTGTTGGGTGCGGTGGTGCGTGGTTCGTTTCTTGAAGGTGAAATGAATGCAGCGGTGGTCAGTCCAGTGGAGTTCGGTGGTGTGATCGAAGGCAACGTGGGTGCTTGTGGAGAAGACGGGTTCTAGCGTGTGGCCGGCGGCGTGGGAGGGTGCGGTGACGAGTTGCTTGAGGCCGAGGTTGGCGAGGTTGTCGATCAGGGTGGCGGAGTTGGCGTTGTTGTTGTTCTCGAGGTGGAAGTTCAGGTCCCCGAGGAGGATTTAGTCCGTGGAGGCGAGTGCGTGGGTGCTGTCGAGGTCGGCGATGGAGTCGCTGAACTGTGCCCGGGGTCCGGGGGGGCTGTAAATGAGTGTTCCTCTGAGGGTGGTGTTGGGGTTGGTGTGGCTCCAGAAGTGCAGGTGTGCTGTGGTGTTGAGGGTGTCGTCTGCGTGCGTGGCGGCCTTGAGGGTGGACCTGTGGACGATGGCTATTCCTCCTCCGATTCCGTTGGCGCGATCCCGGCTGGTGATCTTGTAGCCGTCCGGGGTGGCTATGGCGATGTCGGGCGCCGAGGAGTCGTTACACCAGGTCTCGGTCAGGAAGGCCACGTCTGGGGCGGAGATGTCGAGCAGATCCCAGAGCTCGATGGCATGTTTGCTTGCGGAGCGGGTGTTGAGGAGTATGCAGCCGAGGTGGTCGGGTCCAGTCCTTGGAGGGTTGGTGGTTCTGTCGCAGGTGAAGCTGCAGGTGCGGCAGGAGATGGGTCCGTGGGTCAGTTTCGGGGTGGCCTGGAAGCATGTGTGGTTTTGGCCGACGTTGAGTGCGTGGAGGCTGCTGGCATCGTAGTGGAGTCTGGTGTCGTGTCGTTCGCGGGGTCCAGGGGTTCTGGCGCTGGGCGCGGTCCAGGCGCGGACGAGCGCTGACGGGCTTGACTTAGGCACGCCTTTGGCGCGCCCGCTGCGCTGCCGCCACTTTAAGGGGAGCTGGGAGGGAGGAGCAGCTGGGAGCCGGGAGGCAGGGGAAAGCGAATGGGGGCGGGGCCGCAGTGGCCGGAAAAGTGAGCATTGGGTGGGTACGGGGGAGGGGGAAACAGCGCCCAGGAATGGGCAGCAGAGAAGCCAGCAGAGAGACCAGTAATGCAGGGCAAAAGCGGTGGTGGAGCTGCAGCGGGGGGGAGGAGGGGGAGGGGAGCGACCTACCTGGAACATGTCTCTCAATAGCCCTGCTGTATAGCTGTGTCTGTTTGAAGAGCTGTAACACCAGCAGCAACTGTGTGGGGCTCCAATACCTATTTTATGTGCAAATTATTTAATTGTGGGTCACTGAGGTGTTGAGCCTTAATATAATTTCCTGACTTGACAAACAGAAGGATTTTAGGGGGGGCTCGCTCAACACTTCAATGACCTCAATTAAATAAAAAACAAAACAAAGAAACCAAAGAGGCATTGGAGCCTGGGCAGTGTATGTATAACAGGTAAACGCGCTTCGAAGAGACTTTTGCACGTGGGCGGCATGTCTTCAGAGAAACCTGTTCTGCTGTTCAATCTCTAGTTCCACTTCTGGGGGCACCTTGTCCATTGCAACTCCCACTTGAAAATCTGGGGGAGATAAATCCCCCCCCCCGCCCTTATCCTCCAGGTTTCTACGCCTATGGAAACGGGGTGAAATCCAAACAGAACAATACTGTAGTATCCATGGCTAAGTTGCAGTAATATAGGGAGGTGTCACCTCTCCATTGAAAGGAATAGTTTGCCATTCCAAAATGGCTGCTTTATTTGCAGACAGCTGAAGGAGTGCTTCCTATTCGAGTCCGTCTTCCACTCTCATACAAGAATGAGCGTTTATAGTATTATCTCAAGACAGCTTCATATATTGTATTTTGGACCACGAATTCTTTTATTTTTCGTTTTGTTGGTTGCACCTTTGTGACCGGGTTGTCTATGTTTATTTGGATCTTTTTTTCCGTGAGAAGACCCGCTCTCACTGTCTCTGGACCCCGGTTGACAGAACAGGAAGGGCTTGCAACTCATCCCAGGAGAGCGAAGCATAGGTAGGAGGTGCTGATAAATAACCCAAATTTGTGTGCCGTAGGAGGGAGCGGGAAAGGCGCGGAGGACACGTTCGCTCCCGGCTCTAGGCACTGTTTTAATAGCCACCATTCTTTCCTCTCGGTGCTGACTCAATGAGCTGACAATCTTCCTACTCCACTAATAAAAACTTTCCCTTATTCTGGGTTTGCTTCGAAAACACCTAGCAAAGCCACTCTAGACTAGACTGAATGAAGTGTGAACACGGACCAGTTTGAGATTTCATGCTCGCACTTGTTACAAATAGACGCATGGATTGCATGCTGCGCATGGCTCGAGTGTGGGACTCGCAGACACTCAACTGAAGAGCATATGAGGGCCGTTGGGCATGTCCTGCTTAACCACTTACCAAATCGGTGTTACATGGACATTGTTACGTCTCCCAATGTCATGTGCGACTCCTTTAGCGACTTCTGGTTTTTTAACCAACAGCAGCTTTCAGAATGAAACTTGTATTGTAACGTTTCCCATTTTAAGTAGGGACCTACAAATGAAAGCATATTACTAGTTCTTAGTTAAACAGGCATTTGGTTTCGCCTATGTATGAGCTATTGTCTTTGCCAATGTGGTTTACCCATGTTGTACACCAGCATGGCCAAAAGTTAGTGGTGTAGAGGAGAGTGGTGTGGAGTTGGAGCGGCATTGAGTGTCTTGTATTGGGGTGGTGTAGAGTGGAGTAAACTGGTGTAGAGTTCATTGGCGTGGAGTGTTGCAGAGTATAATGGTGTAGAGTGCAGCAACATAGAATTCAGCACCGTACAATGCAATGTCGTAGAGTGTAGTGATGCAGAGAGGAGTGGTGCAGAGCAAAGTGGCGTAGAGTCTAGTTGTAATGATTACAGTGGCATAAAGTGAAATGGTGCAGAGCAGAGTGGTGTAAAGTAGAGTCGCATGGAGTGCAGTGACTTAGAGTGGTGTAGAGTAAAGTGACATAAAGTGCAGTGGTCTTAAGTGGTGCGGAGTAGAGTGTCGTAGAGTGCCGTGGAGTGGAATGGTGCAGGGTAGAGTGCAGTGGTGCAGAGTAGATTTGGGTGGTTTATAGTGGATTGGCATAGAATACAGGGGCATAGAGTGGAGTGGTACAGAGTAGAGTGCAGTGGCGTACAGTGCAATGTTGCAGAGTGGCATAGAGTGAATTGACATAGAGTGGAGTTGTGCAGAGTAAAGTGGAGTGCTCTAGACTGGGGTGGTGTTGAGTAGAGTGGTGTAGAGTTCATTGGCATAGAGTAGAGTGGTGAAGAGTAGAGTAGAGAGGCATAGAGTGAAGTGGTGTAGAATGGAGTGAACTTGGTGTGGTAGCATACTGCCAGTACAGACAACACATTTTCAATTGAAGTGACCATTACATTTGCACATACAAGCAGTTTTACTATACAACTATACAGTGCACAAATGATAATGTGTGGAAATGGCATCACTTACTGTATTGATTTGTTTTGATCATATTAAAGTATGTGTTTTCAACACACTTTAGAATTTAAAAATGTGCTTCATTTGTGCTATGCTAATTCTGATATATTCTGAAATATTTTAACACTTCATTTAAATGTTATTGTGTGCTAGGAAAAAAAAAACTTTTCTCTGCCCACTGTATCCAGAAGATTGTAACATAAGTTCTCTAACTTTGAAGTTGGAGACAAGAAAAGTAAACGAAAAGTTCCCTTGGGAAGACAGAGCCTGACATTTGACCTTTGTCTTTGAATGCACAGCAAATGTGACAAGATAAGAACAAGATTTATAGGCCGGTTTACAGAAAGGAGCACTCATGGGAGAATACAAGGAGAGACAGTGTGAAAAGTGTTTGCTCCTTAGAAGGGACAATCTGAATCTGGACAGCCTAAAACAAAGCCAGCTAATAGAAAGCCAGAAAATGTGAGTTACAAACCACAAAGTCAATGGTAAGCAACGGAAGAAATGCTTTCCCAGGGAAGGTATCTGAATGTACCCAAGATGTCTTTAGCAACTGTCAGCTAGGCTTCCTCCTAAAAACAGGGGTGGCTGAAGATGTCACACGTGATATGGAGCACAAGTTCAGCTGTGCCAGCTACACCCTTGTTTACTCAGTTGATTTTTTCCATATTCTACTCAAATCAGATTTTATAAAGCGCCAACAACTGAACAGCTTCTAGGCGCTGCTGAGGTTTCTAGATCGCCCCTATGTTATCAGTTTGCCATGTTTCCAATTCTAAGCACTCCATTTACACATTATTTTTTTTATCAGGTGCTTTAGTCGTTTTTGTTCCATTCAAGCATCAAGACCTCAACTGACAGAATGCACTGATTTGTTAAATGATTCTCTATTCTTTTTGCCAGTTTATGTGTCAGTGCTTTGAAGCCTTTTAGGTAACCGTTCTCTTTATGACTAACTAAAATACTGAATGAACATCACTTCCAAGTGGCGTAGAGGAAAAGAACACAAGGAAAATCATAACAGCTGTTGTGAGTAAAGGAACACAAGGACAGTGTTAAGGCAAACTAGAATTCCATGTAATGAAGGTTACCCATAAATCATCTGTGTAGTGTCACCTTGTCCCTATTTCTCATTGCAGTCTTGAGAAAATAAAGACGTGATATCTTTTTCACATGTGATGTCTGTGTGCTATGTCCATCGAGCTTGCATTGAGACAGAATCTTGCTTAGACGTTTTGGCATGTGACAAGCAGCAGGAAAAATCTCTCTAATTAGAGGTTAATGACCAAGGTTCTTGACAAATGTGGAATGTTGTTGAGCCCTTTGATGGGTATAAGGAGGTCCAGTTGGGTCCTGAAGCAGGTCTGTGATGGCAGGATGTTGTTCTTTGCTCGGGCAATACAGGTATGTTTCGTGTGCCTTTTACTGAGTTGTCCATGGGAGATGGTGTGGTATTGGTAGACACAGTGGATAATTGTGATTTTGATCCTTAAACTGGTATTTTCAAATATTTCATTAGTTTCTGATGTTCTTCCAAATTATTCTTTGTAAATGTATGCATTACATGCATTACTTTGCTCTGGAAGAGCAAGGCATGTATTTCTCAGTGCTGCAGTTTAAGTTTAATCTCTTACACTTTATTTTAATTGTCACTGAAAGTGCATGGGTTTTCCCCATGCCTTTCTTTCAACATCCCCTTCATAACAGGATCTTGAAGTATTTCCTAGATCTCCATCTGTTTTTCTTGTTACTTCCCCTGTTATATGGTTCTCGCAAAAATTTTTAGCATTGTATATTAGGACAACAGGACCTCACCTAACCCTTCTGGGGTGGCTGGGGATTTTGGCAACCTTGAACACAACACCCTCATCCCAAAGGAAATTGTGGAAACAGATCTTACCCTTATCGTCGCTTACTCATGCATGTCCTTGGTGAAACACAGGAAAGATACATAGATCATTTTCAATACCTTCATTGAAACAATCGTAGTCTTGCGTAGAAAGAATGTGCAGCAATTATTTGGCAGATAAAACAAATCAAAGTAACCAGCATTATGAACATGGCAAAAAGAATAAACAGTCTAACCATGACAGTCTTATTTCTATATATCTGTATTCTTACCTAATGCTTCCCCTATTCTGGAAGCATAGTGAGTGTACCATCTGCCTGATCTCTTAGGTTAGACTGGGACCCATACCTGAATGACTTGGTTTAGGGTTGGGTTGGCAATCGCTCTCTGCAGGATCAGCATGGAAGATCGCAATTGGCAGAGCTGGAGGCGTACCAGGACAGTTGTGACTGGAGTGCCCCCTCTGACCCGCAAAGGGACAGTGCACTGTTTATATAATGAAACCACTGTGTTAGAGATACATCTCTGATGTGTCTAGATTTTAGAAGCTGTTTCCGGGTGGGAACTGTATGTATCTTAGGGCCCCAAAACTACCACCAATGCCAGAGAATTATGTTTAAACTGGTAAACAAATATCACTGATCTGTAACAAATTGACTAGGCCACAGTCAACACTTTGTGAGTAGAAGGTTAAGACCCATCTATGTCTGAGCAATGTTGACAGAGGAACCTATAAACAGCTCTGGAGCTTTGGGTAGGACTGTACTCCTAGGAACCCAAAGCTACCACCTTTGTCGGAGAAAAATGTTTACACTGGTGAGAAAAAAGCCACTAATTTGTCAAAGGACAGTATAGGCCTCGATCCACACTATGGGCCATATGTAGGTAATCTCTATTTACCGATTCTTAAATACCGAATTTTACCGATTCGGTATTTAAGAATCGGTAAATAGTATGTAGGTAAAAAATCAGTACATTTTACCGATTTGGTAATATTCGGTATTACCGAATCGGTATTTCCCATTCATTCCTATAGGCCCTGGAGGCCCATAGGAATGAATGGGAAGCCATTCACTATTACCGATTCGGCCGAATCGGTAATAGGGGGAACATATTCAAGGGTGGGAGGGTGTCACATTGACACCCTGTTGCACCCCTGAATCGTGCATGTGGGCACATGTGGCGCACATACATGCCCTAAGGGTATGTATGTCTGCCACATGGCACTGCGAAAAAAGAAAACAATTGCTTTTTCAAAGGTATTCGGTATTTACCACCAACTTATAGATGGTGGTAAATAACAAATCCTTAAGGCTAAAATGCACTCACTTGAGTGCTACCTACATAGGCTTTAAGGAATTGGTAATTTACCCATTCTTTAAAATAAGGAATCAGTATTTTACCGTTTCCTTAAAATAACGAATCGGTAAATTACCGATTCCTTATTTGCAGCCTCCTACATCTCAAATCCCTAAATACCGGTCGGTAACGGTGAAATTTACCGAATTTCACCGTTACCGACCGGTATTACCCCACCTACATATGGCCCAAAGTGGGTAGAAAGCTAGGCCCATCCCTGTCCGAGCAGTGTGGGCTGACTTACATCCTATAAGTAACCCAGTCCTAGGAGAGCATTTCAAGCGCTCTGGCAAAAACAAGTAAACCTTGGTTTTCGATATAACTCTGGAAAGACAGACACATGGGGTGGTAACAAGTATCCCAGAGCTGTTGACTCATTGTGCAAAAGTGGAGTTAAGAAACTCACAACCACCTCACCCTGGATCGCCATCAAGAAAGCCCAAAAAAAACAAAAACGAAAACCTTCTCTTTTAAAGATAATATCCATGGATCATTTAACGAGCTATCCGTTATACCGAAAGTAAGCTCCTGTTGTAGATACAGTATAGCTCAAAGACTAGAACTTGTACTCCAGAAGAGTGGTCACCATTAACAGATAGTGTTAAATCCAGTCTAAATATTACTGTTGAATGTCAGAGGGTTCCTTAGCCTCAGTGAGTTCGGAGGCGGGCAGCCAGAATGACGCAATTCTGAATCCATGGCATTTCCCACATAATTCAGGATTTGCCACATAATCCCTCATCTGTGTCACAAATAATAATGTTTTTAGCTCAGATGGATCAAATGTTAATAAAAACTCAGTGGCGTGTTGCCGCACAGTGGAAGGTCGTTCACAAAGCTTGACTTGTCTCCTTTTAGTAGCTTAGAGGCATATGTGAAACTGATTCTAGTGATTTAAAACATTTACCCGGACACTGCTAAAATGTGTATAATGACAAAATAAATAAATAATAATATTACAAAATGTCCTGCATTAGACCACAACATTTCCCATTTCTGGCCGATAATTTAATCAACTCAGCCGTATAATTTTGTACACCTCGGCAGCATAATTCCATTGACCCTGGTGAAGAGCAAAGGTTTCATGTGGTACATGGTCTAATCAGCCAAACCTAACACATTTCTGCATTCACTAGCATTTACAATCAGAATGGATGCCTCACTGTGTAATATGTTTAATGATGTGAACATCCTGGAAATCTTTTCCTGTTAATGATTTTAACAAGATATACCGTGTCCCAATATTGGAAGCGGAGGAGTCGCTTTTAAATCAGGGCGTTAGGGGCCTGGTTTACAAAATTCCTTTACAAAGTTACAGTACTAGAGGTCATGGCTGACCAGCCAAGGTGCCAGATTTACCGTAGTGAAACTCTGAAAGGACAATGAATATTATCCCCATAAACCTGACAATAAGTTAAAAAAAATCCTTGCTAGTGCTGCGGGTAAAGAAGCTGCCCTCAGACTTTGTTCGGAGTGTGCTGTCAGCAGGATCAGATTGAATGCTGGGGACTGTGTAAGTAAAATCTTTATTGCATGATTAATTAAAATCTTTGCAAAATAGTACGTTTAAATTAGGTCACATGTACCAATACATTTGTTAAAAGAACCTCAATGTACATTACAATAAGAGCAGTCCATTATACATCACAAGTTTTATCGAACAGTTGGCTAGGGTAAAAGCAGATATAAAACTCCTGATTTAACTGTTATAATTATTGTTTGTGTCTGTAGTGCAGTGCCCTGCATTGTGCTCCCGTGGTTTTTGATTGCGATTTCCAGTTAGAACCGCAGTTTGAGAGTTGCGGCTTCTACCTTTTAAAACCAGATCTCTGCGTGGTGGCAGTAGTGTCTGGGCCATGAGTTGTCCCTGACCCAGCTAGATGGTGAGAGGAGAAGAGGAAACACGTGAAGGCACCCGACAAAGGCAAGTTTGCGAAAAGGAAGTGCAGCTGTTGAGACAGGGAGGTGAGTGACTTAGACACAGCCCCTTTGGTGAAAATAAAGAGCGATCAGCTGGTGAGGAAACCCTCACTGCCACCGAAGGACAAGTAATGAATGACCTGTAGCGATGGGTGGCAACTGCAGGGTTGAGGTGGAGCAATGTATTTAGAAAAGGCACCTAGGTTGGAAGAAGGGAGCTGAGACCGAGAACTTGAGTTCTGGGGCTAGAAGAAGAAAGATATCTAAAACCTACATCAGAAGTAGGAAAGCAGTTTTCACTGAGAGGCCTGGTAAAGGAGCACCATTTTGTTGAAGGTCGGCCCCAGTATGTATCCAAAGTTGGGCGGCAGGGAAAACATCATACATACATTCCCCAAGGACAGACACAATCGACGCCACCTCTTATACTAACCGCCCCTCTAACATGATCCCCTTTACTCCCACTCACATCCCCCCTATCCCTCTCCTCCCTGACATAACAACCCCCACCCGCAACACGCCACCTGAACACACCACCGCTCGGACTTTATCCACCCCCCCCTCCCATCCCCCCCACGACAGAGGCCTCTCCCTCCCCAGCCCCCTCCCCACTCTCACCCACGACATTCTCACACCTGTCAGAACAACTCTCACCCACAACACACCACCATCTGATAACATCACCACTCGGAGTCTATCCACCCCCCCTCTCATACCCCCCACGGTGGACACCTTTCCCCCCCCAGCTCCCTCCCCACTCCCACCCACGACACTCACACCCTCCCAACAACACACACAGAACATACCACCTCCCCTACCTTAGCATCCCCCTCTCTCCCACCACCTATTCTTAGCCCTCACTACCCTCCGGTCTCCCCCACTGTCCTCAGCCTTCATTCACTCTTCCACTCACCGGCACCGGCTCCCACTGATGGCACCACCTATGCCTCCCATCCACCGCCTTCACCGCCTACTTCACCCACACCCCCCGCCCACAAACACGCCCACTCTTTGAATGCCATCCCACCCATTTGCTCCGCAAATGGGTGGGATGGCATGTAAGCCGATTCCCTGCCCGCTTTCCAGCTCACTACACAACCATTCACCAAGGGCTCTCACCACTAACGCCAGCCCCAATGCACCCCCTGACCTGACTTTACCCACCCTCCAACAAGTTAAAGAGGATATTCAACAAATCAAAAAAGATGTCCACGCAATCAAAGACCTTCTCTCATCACAGCCTAGTCTACCTCCCATCATCCCTCTACCCTACAATCGACGCACCCGCCCTACATACCCTCGCCTCCAACGACATACGCGCTGGCCGACTATCCCCGTTCGCAACAACTCCCACCGCCCCCGCCGTGTCCTCAACCCATTGTCGGACCACGACCTATGCTCTCTCCTACACTCTTATGGCCCAGGTCCGGAAAAACACATATCCAGCACACACATCCCCATACCCACAATTCTTACAAACCCTCTGAGGCTCCCAACACTCAACAACAGAGGTTCCGTCCCTAACAACCTCAGAAAAGTTCCCCTCACTATAGAAAGCTCGACCACCCTTCTCTCTCCCAAACTCAAATGCATCCTACTCAACTGCAGATCGGCCCAGAGACACGCCTCCGACATCGCTGATCTCGTCGCAGCTAGGGATCTGGACCTGGCCATTCTAACAGAAACTTGGCTCACTGAAGCCTCTACCCCGATTATGGACATACTAGTCCCCCCCAACTATCACATCATTAGGCTAGACAGGTCTTCAGACAAGACGGGCGGGGGAATTGCATGCATTTTTAGAAGTAACCTCTCCGTTACTAAAGCCACCTCCCCCTCCCTCTCCTCCTGTGAACTCCTCTGCCTCGACATCACCAGCGAGGGCAAACAAGTTTGTGCTTTACATCTCATCTATCACCCGCCTGGTGACAATCTCCTATTCACCCAACAACTCATGGACATGATCACTTCCAATGCCGGTCGGCAGACCACCCAAGTCTACCTCGGTGACTTCAATCTCCACTGGAATGATCAGAAAGACACAGTGGTGAACAGTCTCAAAACTTTCCTTAATGCGCTTGACCTCACCCAAATATGCGATAGACCAACACACGACAAAGGCGCGATACTTGATCTCATCATTGCCAAAGAGTATTCTACACAACTGGAGGCGATTCTACCCTGCGACTGGTCAGATCACCACATTATCACCTTCTTTATCAATGAAAAAGTTAAACCTAACCCGGCTCAACCAATCAAATCCAAAACATGGAAAAGAGACATGAAGAATCTCAACCCCTCTACTCTGCCTCTCCATATCGGCAATCTCCTCCTTCCCCCTTCAGGTGCCTCGGATGTTCAATCACTGACTGACCACTACCTTGAATCCATGAATACATTAGTCAATGAAGTCGCCCCACTGCAACTGAAGAGAGTCTCCACCAAAACTTCTAACCCCTGGTATGACGACAGACTCAATGACGACAGGCGTTCGATGCGAATGGCAGAGCGCACCTGGAGAGCGGACCCTTCAGCACTGCACCTCAAAAGGCTTAAAAACAAGAGAAATGCCTACTTCAGGAAAATAAAGCGCACAAAGTTGGACTTCTTCAGCCGCCAGTTGGACCAAGCAAAAAACAGGCCAAGAAAACTGTTTGAACTAATCAAGACCCAAACAAAGGCACAACCTTTACAATCAAATAGCACAACAAGTGACTCCCCACACTGTGAAGACTTCTCTGCTTTCTTTAAGCTAAAGACCGACAACATAAGAAATGACCTCATCATGGATGTAAGCCGATTCCCCAACCACACCAGAATGGCTAACAGTCAACCCAAAAACATGGCATCTTGGCTGTACTTCGATACCTACTCGGAAGAAACAATACACAATCTGCTCTACACCTTGAAGCCCTCTAATCACCTCACAGACCCTCTACCCGCTAATGCTGTAAAAGACTTCATCCCTTTGCTCCTCCCTCTCTGGACCAAAATCATCAACTGCTCCCTTCAACAAGGTCTCATTCCAGACTCCCTCAAGGTGGGGCAAGTCACGCCTATACTCAAGAAACCTACAGCTGATCCGTCTGACCTAAACAATTACCGGCCCATCACCAATATCCCCACTCTGGCCAAACTGCTGGAGAAATGTGTCCAACTCCAACTAACAAGACACATTGACCAATTTGACCTCCTTAACTCTCATCAATCAGGCTTCCGAGCGAAACATAGCACGGAAACAGCTATGACACACATAATTGATGACGCCCTCCAAATTCTTGATCGCAATGAGTCCTGCCTCCTCATCCTTCTTGACCTCTCGTCAGCATTTGACACGGTCAAACATGAGAACTTGCTGGAGCTGCTAAGCACTAGAATGGGACTATCGGGAACGGTTCTCAAATGGTTTTCGTCCTTCCTTCACAACCGGTCTCAGAAGTTCAAGATCGACAATGTGCTATCTTCACCTGTGCCTGCAGATCTAGGGGTTCCACAAGGATCCTCCCTCTCCCCCACATTGTTCAACCTCGTCATGGAACCGCTCGCCACCTTGCTCCAAGCGTCTAATGTCCAATTTCATATGTACGCCGACGACACACAACTATACCTAAAGCTTCAATCCCCGGAAGATATCAAACTTCTGAATTCCACGCTTATTAACACTCAATCCTGGCTAGCCGATAATCACCTCAAACTAAATGCTCTGAAAACTGAGTTCCTTCTCATCTCACCCCCGGCGAAAATTTCAACCACCCAAACATGGCTCAACAACCTAACAGCACTCAATGTCCAACCCACCGTCGTGGACTCAGCGAAATCCCTAGGCATCACACTGGATGCCAAGCTCAACATGCAGCAGCACGTCAGCAAAGCCACAAAATCAGCTAATTTCCAAATCAACACACTGAGGAAAATTAAACCCTTCCTCCCTGCTGAAGACTTCCAAACTGCTGTACAAGCGTTAGTCATCCCTCGAATAGACTACGGAATTGTGGCCCTCAGCGGACTCCCTCTATCCACAACAGCACCCTTAAGAGCCTCCCTGAACGCTGCCGCAAGACTCATTACTGGCTCAAGAAAACATTCGCATATTTCCCCTGACTTAAAGTCCCTAAAATGGCTGCCTTTTGAAGCCAGAATACAACTAAAAATTGCAGTTATGACACACGCGGCAGTACACCACGATGCACCCAACTACCTCGCTCAAAAGTTGTCCATATCAGGAGGTTCGAGATCCAACAGAAGCTCAAAAAATCTACTCCTGAAACCCCGTAGATTCCGGAAAGAGAAAACTTACAAGCGCTCCTTCTCAGGAATGGCACCCAGGATCTGGAATGCGCTCCCTCCTGAAACCAGGCGTATCTCCTCCACTGCACTCTTCAAGAAAGAGGTGAAAACCATCCTTCTGGCCAAGATCTCCTGAACGTTATAGGTGTTGGATCAGAGACTCTGCATTGCTTTGTGTCAATGCTTACCTTGTCCTTTGGCACTATACCTCTACTTGATAGAGACACTACTACGCTACTCTCTCACTACCAACCAATATATGATACATGTTGGGTCACTGTTTCACCCTCCCGGTGCCCCCACTCAGTGCTCTCTCTATACTAAAACACTGTTATAAGCCTTCCACACACCCAAAGTGTACCTGAACACCTCTGTAGTGGGATCATGGACTTGTGCCGTCTTATATTTCTTGTTTACCTGACTGTATTTTGATATGTTTTATGTATGTTAATATTATCCTTTCATGTTAGTGACTATTACATTGCTCCCATTACCTCTGTTCATTCCTACTGCCCCTACCCTTTCATTGTGAAGCGCTCTGATATCTGTAAGGATCTTGTTCGCGCTATATAAAACTTTGAATAAATACTTACCTGTAAACATTCATCAAACCTCCACAGTATATGAGCTCTAATTGGAAGGTTGAAAGGGAGGCAAGGATATCTACTGACGTATCGAGCCACAAAAGCTGTACACCACCTGCACTGGTAGTTCGAGGCCACTGCCTCACTGAAGGATGTATGGTATACATGCATTAAAGGTGTATTCACCAGAATCACACAGCCAACCAAGAATCTCACGGAATTGTGAAAACACCTGCAATAGGAGGCAGATACAGTACTGCTGATAGGGTAGCATTGGAACACTCACCTCAAATATTGGCTTAGCTACAAACTGAATCTAAAAGACCAGGGACAGATGGGCACTCATTGGACACATGGAGACAAGATGCCTAGGCGTGAGGATGAACAATGAGCACCAGAAAGGATGACATATACATGACTAAGGGTGACACCTGCTCTCTTCTGAAAGAATTGTGCAAGAATAGAAAAAGAATTACAGTAAGATATGACAGAAATTTGTAAAAGTGGACCAAATAGGACAGAGGGTGGCAGATCTGAAAAGAAAACTAACAGCGTCTTAACTGCTGACAAAGAGACTAACAAATTGAAAGAGGTGGATGAACACCTGGAATCTTCGCATGATGAGAAATTTTCCAGAAGATGTGGAGGGATTCTTTTTAAAGGAATATAATAAACTACTATTCGCCCAAGTTCTGGAGCTGAAACATAGCATATGTATTTGTAAAGCACACATTCACCCAAGGGTAACTTGGCGCTGAACAACAGATGTTTATTGTTACCCAACAGTACTTATTTTATAGACCACAGAAAGATGAAAGGCTGAGTGGACCCGCAGGGATTTGAACCTGTGACCGTGAGGTCGAACAAAGGCCCCTACTGTGGACGCACTAGTCCACTAAGCCACTAGACCTGGCACAGGGAGCCAACAGACCCGGAAAGGAGAGAAGATAAATATTGGAAGAGTGTACAGATTGGAACAAAGATTTGAATGAAAGAAACAGTGTAGTAGCAAGCATTCAAAGGAGATTGTGACCAAACTATCATTCGTATCGTACCAGCAAAAGGTATTCGGCGAGACATAAGGGCTCTCTTGACTTCAAGGAGACTAATTTCTGTTGTTGCAGGACATGGCAACAGCCATATTAGTCAAAAAGAAGTCATTTCTACAAGTAGTGAAGGAACTGGGTAAAAAAGATGTTGGGTAAAAAAAGATGTGAGATTTCTCTGAACATTCCCATGTGAGATACTGTTCCTTAGGGGAAATTGCCACTCCACCATAGCGCACGAGGGAAAAATTATCATGGGCTTTATAGGAAACCAAGAGGGAGCCACATCTTTGCATAGAGATCAGCCAGCAGCTCATAACCGCTAATCGGGAAAAATGGCAGAGGCGCCAGCAAAAAAGTCCAGAAGCGAGACAGATCTAGTTAAAGGGAGTAGGTCTGAAAGGCTGATAGCATGACAAGAGAAGAAAAATACAGAGAAAGAACATTGACCAAAAATTGTAAGTGGTAAGTAGTACATTTTCCTAAGAAAAGAACTCCGGTGCATAACAAGCTAGAGGAAATTAAAACCAGGATAGTACTTCTGCAAGAAACCCACCTAAAAAAGAAAAAGATGTGCAGGTTCAAGGCTCACTACTATTCCACATCCCAGGTTCATGTAGCAGCATGTAACAAGACATGTAAGGCTGTGGTGATGTTGAGAAAGCTATTGGGGGCGGTTTTGTTGGACCCATTAGTGAATAAGATGGCATAATATACATTTGCCAACTACCGAGGAGGAAGAGAATTAATACCTGTTGTCTTGATGTAAGCACCAAATCTAAGAGAAGAAAGTCACCCAAGTACTACTGAGGAAAGTATAGGAATTTGCTAAAGGAGAAATTATTATGGAGGGAGACTTAAACCAAGCGATAAACTCAGAATTGAATATAACTAGGGAGCACAAAGTCAGGTAAGCCTGGTGCACAGGGACTCCATTGAGATGTTGGACCACCTGGAGCTAGTATTATCTGGCACTAAATAATTGAACTTTACATTTTGCTTGCATGCAAAGAAAGAGAGAGACTCTTGGGAAGGTTCTAAAAGCCTTGTTAGGGATACAAATTCCAATCACCAGGAAACACAGAAAAGGACATAGACGTAAGAGACATTAAAACAGACCTTAGATTAATTTAAAATTATAAACTCACTGGTTCTAGAGCAGCCCTAAAAAGTGACTATGATAAGTGGGCACCTTAATATGCTCTTAGTCAACAGGCAAGGCTCTCTTTACACATTGGTGTAGAACTTACAAACATGGTACCTAGGTACAAACTCTATTGAAAGATACACTGGAAGGCAAGAGAAATCGGAGGTAATCATAGGGTTAAGGGATAATAGTGGAGGCTGATGCAAAAGGACATTGGCATGGGGCATTTTTTAGAGATGTTTATAAAATCTGTAGATAGGAGGAATCTTTGATGTGCTGTGATGAATTCTTGAACACATTGCCATTGCATAAAATCATTGATGATCAAAAAGAGGTCTTGCGTGCTCAGATTACGTAAGAAGTATGATTTGCCATAAAACAGCAGCATTCATATAAGGCTTCAGACCCTGATGGATACAGAGATGAATTTTGAAATATTTGTCCCCAATGTTAAAAAAGCTTTTCCAGTCCATGTCTGATGGAGGAGTGGCTACACAATCTGTTTGATATAGATATAGCGGGGCTTCCGAAGCCAGGGAAATATGGCCGACTTTGCCGCTTTTACATGCCAATTGCACAGATAACATATTGCATATGTAGATTATGTCAACTAGATTATCCGCAATTCTCCTGATACTTGTCCACGAAGATCAATCTGGCTTCATCCACAACAGATACACTAGATACATTAAGAAGAACAGCCCACCTTATCGAAAAAAAATCCAATAAAAAGTGGAACTACTATGTCTGGATCAGGAGTGTTATAGTGCCCATGTCATTGCAATGGGCAGGATCACGGTGACTGGAATATTCTTAGAAAAGTTTCAAATTCAAAGGGGGCGAGACAGGATGCACAGTGTTACCTCTCTTTATGTTTTGCGATGGCGGTTAACAGGAGGATAAAATATGGGACTTGAATATTCCCCTAGATTCCCTCTGGTTATACTATGCCAACCTGTACAAACCCTCTTATCGCTGTTTGGAACCTGTTCACACATCTTGTAAATCACTCTGTGACCCTTGGGTATAGATAGCACTATATAACACTCTCAAATAAATAAATAATATCCTTTTGTATCTTGGAACTTTGACACAGTATGGTGCCATAGAAGGGTACAAAGTTTACTTTATAAGGTTCTAATTGTTACATATTCCAATCCCGAATGAAACGAAAGACATTCTTAAAGAGGTGGCTCTTTTCAAAATCAGCAAGATATCCCTGAAATTTTTAAGAATACCCCTCACTATTTGTATGTCATGGCTCTTTAATGCTAATCTCATGTCCTTGAAATGCTACATGTGGCTAAACATTCTGATGCCTTGCTTCTATCTGTGAATGCTTATTTTCTGTGTTATCTAGGAGTGTATGTGTGTTTTTTACTGTATCATTGTAAGATTGTCCTAGAAAAGTTTTGCCAAGGGGCGTTCAATTGAATTACATTTAAAATATATTTTAAATATTCTTTTTAAGGACTTACGCTATAGTTTAGTGGGTGCAAGAACTCTGAGGTTTCACTACTCTCCCTGTTTTCTGTACTAATGAGCACTGCCTTGGATTAGAATGTGGTTTTTACTGTAGTCGTCTTTGAGTTGTGTACTGGTATCTAGGAATATAGAAGTACCAAGATTGTGTGAGAAAGCCAAAAACAAGCCAGTAAGCAGCCAAAGTCCTGGTACCTGGCCATTCTGCCCTAGATTTGGTAGTTTAAGGTGTTACACGGCACATGAATTCCTTAAGGTAACATCAATGGCCCTTTCTTTGCCCATGGGTCATGACTTCTTTCCAGATTAAATCATATTAGCACAGTTGAATCCTAAGTTAAATAAATGTAATTATAATGAGTCCACGGCACAATCTCCTTATTACGCTGTATACTTGAGGGCTGTCCTATTAAATGAGAGCTTTACCCAAGCATAGTACAGAGATCCACCACTTTATTCTCAAATTGGACCTTGACCTATTTTTCCTAATCAAGTCATGGATTCAAGTACAATGTGCTGGATATTGCACTTGCTGTTCCTGAGGGATTTCAAATATTTACACAGTGATAGGAAAGCATGAACAGGAGGGAGGAATTGCAGTTATTTTTGGAGAGAGTGTCTGGTCATCAACTTTTTATAGAAATGTGTGAAAGATGTTGGCTTTTAATTTTAGTCCTACCCCTTCCTCATCAGTCACATTTGTGTTGGTATGTCACCCACCTAGGCATGCTGCAGATTTTGAATTTTAATATGTTCAGCAAATTAAAGCATCGAAAGTATTGATATTGTATGATTTTAATAGTAAAATAGATTTAAAAGATTCTGCAGTCACTAAATAGTACCATCAGCTTAGCACAGCTGATTGATTTCCTCACACAGACCCGATCATTAGCTGGACCAGTGATTGGTGGGCTATGACATTATTCTTCATATTAAGTACATGGTGGTGAGCTGGTCTGGTCACTTCTTAAAACTTTTTGTTATAACTCTGGCACTGTTAATAAAAAATAGTCAATATAAAAAGACGTCACATGGAACCTCTCGAGGCTTACACCTAACAATATTTGCTCTTTAGTGCAAAAGACCTCCCCGCTGTTGGAAACTGGCCTTGGTATAGCTGCAGGCACTTTGAAAGGATGGATCCCTAATATCATTCAGGAAATTGCTCCTCTTATGTTTATATATAAGAATAACTTGAGGCCCTCACAAACTTGGTTCCTGATAGTCTATCTTGGTTCTTCCATATTATAGAATTATAGGTCTATCTGCTAAGGTTGCAGAAAAAATAGCAACTGCACGGTTAATCACATTTATAGAAGCAAACAACATCATGGAAAACTAACGGTCAGGATTCAGAGCATTTCATGGTATGGTCTATGTGGTGAATCAACAACTGATGGTACTGGATGGGGAGCAGTTCCTGATCTGTTGGCTGCTTTCAACACGGTATCTCATACTGTGCTGTTGTTCCATACTTTAGTTGCATGCATTATGGGTAAAACACATTACTAACTTATGTTCTGTGAACAGGACCACAGTCAAAGTGTAACTTTTCCACCTTTCATCCCTCAATTTAGGGACATAACTGGAGTTTTTTTGTATTTGGATGATACAGGAATCGTCCGTAGACTGAGAGTATGTGACTTGGATCAAGTCAACTTTAAAGCATGCATGTCCACGACAGGGTTGCCGTCTGCCAAGTGATTGTTTTTGTTGGCCCAGGAGCCCCTGGCTGCGTAGTTGCAACCCATTTGCAGATACTGGGGCGGTTTCTTGGGAACCCAGATGCATGTCGTCCTCCTGTATGCAGATAACATGATCATTTACCTCAACAATGTCTATGGGGATGTGACTTACCTCACTTCAAACCTGAATGCCTTTGATGACGTCTCCAGCCTTAAAGTTAGTACACCTAATCCTGTTGCAGAGATTCTGCACAAGCACAGAACTATGCACAGGATTATGGGACCTTGGTGTATAGGGACTGGGTCTTCCTATCACCTTAGTACCCACAAGCCCAGGACTAACTAGCTATAGTGTCTCACTTGCTCTCCCACTCCGTCACAGAGAAGCACATGATTAGACACCCCAGAACACAACACTCCCAGATTTCTCAGGAATCGCGATAACAAGACACACCCTTTCACTCACACCCTTGTACTTGTCCACAATAAGATCTGACAGAGTCATGAAATAGTTTAAAATATTTATTTTAACTAACATGCCCTAACATGCAGTATTCATGCTAAAACAAGCAGAAAAATGCATAGTACAAATATAGTCAGCATAGCAGCTATTTCATAAATCATGAAGGGAGATGTCACCATAGAAAAGACAATGGAGCCTAACCTCCCTCCCCTTGCTAAGAAGACGTATTATTATATGTTAAAAGATCTCTAGGCTTTGTCAACAGACCCCATAACTTACCCTATAGATGGTAGATCTACATCATAGGTGCTGTCTCGCTCTTCTCCCAGGAAAAGTCCCTCTCCAAGCGTTTCCCACCTAATTTGTGTACCCCACTAACTAAAGTACGTTGTCCAAAGAACAGCTGCATCATTATGCTTTGTCTAAGGGCTTAGGTCTGGCCAGAACAAAATAACAAGTGGCATTGTTGTTCGACCTTGCACATAATGTTCAGTCAAAATCCCAGGAACATGCAGAGTGTGAACACAGCGATGATTTCTCATGTGAAAGCAGTCATTGAAATATTGCAAAAATAAAGACGTGTAGTAACGTGTGCAAAAGCAGCAGACAAGCTGCAACATGCTCATGCTAAGTTAGTGGAAAACGACAATGTCCCTATGGGCCACGTGACAATCCCTTGCCTTCCCATTTACTGAACACCTACCCACACAGCAAATCCAGCTGGGTACTGGTAGCCTAACCTGGGCACTGCAGATGTTTAAATATTTAGGGATTCAACCATAGAGGTGGACCTTCTGGAGAGAAACCTTGGCAAGGAAGTGAGGTCCTTGAGATCCTAAATCACCTTTTGGATGACACTCCCTTTGTCAGTGGTGTGACTCATGGCCCTGTTGAAAATGATGATGCAACCCTGACTCCTCTAGTACTTTACTAACCTCCAAGACGCAATCCTGGATGCACCCTCTGTCCCTTAGATTCTTTATTACTTGACCTGATCTGGGGCATGGCTTGGAAGAGAGTTGTGCTACGTACACTTATGCAAGCTCCAAACTTCACAAACTATTTCCTAGCCCAACTCCAGTGGGTAGCCCTCTGGTTAGTGGGCCATCATACAGATGAGATGGGTATCCCCTGGGCCGGTACGGAGGAGCTTCCTGGGGGCCAGAACCACCCAACCCTACTCCCCACTACTATCGCTCTGGGGACCTCCCTTGGGGTACTGTAGACTAGGCGGACGCCAGATGGAGGTGTAGGAGGAGGCTGGTATTAACTCTTTGTGACTTTTTCGCAAGAAAGTACACTAAAGTCTTTCCAGGAGCTCCAAGTATTGCCAGGGGGAGCATTCCTGAGCTATGGGGCATTTTGGGCAGCATTACAACACTGGGATGTTCGGGCCTGAAACCAGCCCAGATCCGGTTACTCCATACACTACACGCAATAGGCACGGCAGACACCCAATGTCCTGGTTATATATGGCCTTTGCGCAAGACTCCATTGAGGTGCTAACGTACTTGAGGCCCGGTTGGAAAGACTCCTTAGGACAACTAGTCCACGACTTGGAGTGGCTAAAGACCCTAGAATACCCAAGTAATATTCCCAGCTCCTTTTGATTTAAGTACATGCAATTCTGCATCATACACAGGGCATACTTGACTCTCACCCGATGCCTACACCGTATATTTCCTTTGATCGCGATGAATGCCCCCGCTGCCGGTTAAGCTTGGCGGATATGATCTGTTGTAAGGTTCAACAAGGCCCACGCTAAAGTATCCATTTTCTAAATGGTGACTTTTTACCTCCATTATACTTACAGGATAGCATACTTAGAAATTATTCTGCTTGCCGTATATTTTCTACTATTCATATAATCAGGCTTGCCTGTACACTCTGTACAAGGACAGGAACATGGAACGTAATGCACATGCATTTGGTTGTCTGGTTAGAGATAGCTCTGACTCTCAAAACACACAATCACATCTGCTCTGCACCTTTGACACGGTGTGATTGGAACCGTGCTTTTATTAAATAAACCGCCTCTGTGCCACATTTCAGTAGAGGAGCACGTCTGCTGGGATTATCATGGAACGCTGCACACTGTGACTGAGATGCAGCCCTGCTGACTCTAACCTTCATCCTGCTAAGGGCGGTAGCTTGCTCTACACCAGATCAACTTCCAGATATATATCATACACAGTTATCCGGGGTGGGTTGTCCCAAGAGATCTGGCAGAGGGTACTCCCACTATCCTCTTGCTAGTATAGGTAGAACTAGGTAGGAGTATAAATATAATTATATAATCATACGATAATAGTATAATGGTTGAACTGTTTATCTTTTTTCACCCTTCTTGTAATGCTGGCTACAGTGCTATGTTTCCTCCTACTGATAATTGCAGCTCACGCTTTTTACACAAAAATACAGTTATTTCAATAAATGTTTCAAGAAGCCAATTCATATCACTCTTGTCTCTTCATTGGGCATGCGTGAGTAACAACAAAAGGGTAGATCTGTTTCCACGATTTCTCTGGTGAAATAGAGTGCTCATGTTCTGAGGGGCAGATACCATCTGATACCCTGATATGGTTAGGGGTTCAGATGGGGCACTGTAGGGTCGCTATGAATTGGGGCAACATATTCTGATGGTGTGTGTGGACTCAGTTCCCATTTTCTGAGGATTATGTTGTTCGGATACACAGTCCTACTTAGTTCTAGGAACTGTATGACATGGTGCCACCAATGTCTAGATCAGGTACTTAAATAATGGGTCCGAGTAGCTCTTGCATGTGCCCAAGGCTCTTATTAACCTCACACGGAGACATCTGTGGAGTTAGAGATTAATCTTCCTCTGCTAAATAGGAAACCCTAATTTCTGTATGAAGTATGTTCAAGCTTAAACCTTTAAAAGGATCACCCCACTATACTATTTTTAAATTCTTTGAATACCATTCATTTAACATGGCGTAATTAGCAATTATTCCTATTATTTGCAGACAAGCTGTCACAACAATAAGGGCTCCCTCAAACAGGGAAAGATGTTCCCTTCGTGGTAGAGGCCCACAAAGAATACAAAACAGAGTTATGCTATTCATGGGTCACTTTTCCTGCAGCAGATGCCAATACACAAACATTTCATACATACTCTCCAACAGCAGTACCAGCCCAATACTTGGGTTATGAAGATTTAGAAATACCATTAACATTTCTGGAACATCAAAATTGGTTCCACGGTGTCCTACCACATCCAGTATAAGACTGAGCCCACTCAGCAATGAGGTAACGACCTGGGCAGTCCAGGCCTAGCACCATACCCATCATTAACACCATTAAATGTTGTAGAGCTTCATGCTCTTTATACAGGGTTAGTTAGACTGTACAGATGGTATACACCCGTTACAACGGATCTTTTACTCCGCAGACCCATTACAACGCGACCATTACTCCGCATACCATTACAACGCATTGCGCTGGGGGGCGCTCTAGGATAGGGGATAAGTATAATTTACTATCCAACACCTTCCCTAGGGTCCACGGGGACTGGAGTTAGAATAGTAAATTATACTTACCACTATCCAGCGCCCCAAGGCGCTATGCGTTGTAACGGTATGCGGAGTAAAAGTCGCGTTGTAATGGTCTGCGGAGTAAAAGTATGCGTTTTAACGTCATACATCCGTACAGATGTTTAACACAGTTTGTATGTGAACTGTAATAGAAACCCCAGTGAGGATTGTTAAAGTGCACATCCACATATAGCCGTGCCTGCAATCAGTCCAGTAACTTTCAACTGAATTATGAGGAAAAGGTCCTGCCAGACGGGTGGAAATTCCATTCTGGATTGCACAAATAGTAAACCAGTTTGAAGCAGTATTTTCCTATATAGACCCACAGACAAACATAGAATTCTCACACTGTGTCTACCCCTAGGGATGGTTCCCCCAGTGGATGAATATGCCACCCGGGGCACAGTCTTTGCTGCAATATGTACCATAACATGATACAGCATCTATCGCTGTTTTGCTTGAAGTGCTAAAACAGATGCAAAATTAGTACAGGGCTGCCCCTGCCCTGGATTTGGGGATAAATTAATTGACAATTATGCCACAGCCGCCTCAATTATTTTAAATACCATAAAAGGGGAGGCAGCAGCATTGGCAGCACGCCAACGCCCAGCACAGGTTCCAGTTGTGCACCAAGAGCATGAATTACCAAAAATGATTGCTAAAACCTATATATCTACAGGCTGAAGGGTAATTCTGAAAAGAATAACTTGAAACAGGCACCAAAGTCTTGTAAAAAAAAGCGCTGGGACAAACAGAAAATAAATTAGGGAAAAAGTAAATCACAGATTGGATCTCCCCGACTGGAGTCTTCTGAAAAGCATTATAACTTGCATAACTGTGATTAGCGCAGCCATGAAGAGTATGTGAAACCGAGAAAGAACTCACAAAGCTCATCTAACATCATCATAAAAAAGGAAGAGGAACTTCCACAACAAAAACCCCAGTTCAAAAAGAAGCAAATAGCATGTCTTTACACCAAATATGCCACACATATTGAGGATACTACTTCAGAGCAAGACGTTGGCGCTGATACTACTAGACAGCGCTGCATAGGTCACAGTATTTTGCCAGAATCTTCAAGAGTTTCTGGTTTTGAGAGCAACTAATGACATGATTCAAATTGAGATCAGCGGGTTAGCCCTCCCAAAAGACAGTACGATTTGAATACAAATTCAGGGTGACATACCGAGAACTAATACTTTTCTGGGAATATATAACCAACACCTATGACATTCTCTTGACCAAAGTGGAATGGCCACCTGAGTTTGTTAGAAAAGTCCCACAAGGGAAAGATATAACTATAAAGAAAAACAAGTGAAAAACACTTGACCTGAGCGCACTGTTTCTACCTCACCCTTAGGTGGTACGAATTCCTCTTTATATACATGCAAACTTAAATGGTAATCAATCTGTATAATTGACAACACAAAGCCAAAACATAATGATAAACATCGATTTAATAATTTTTACTTATGCATTGTGAACATCATAATTACACAATTACAATATCATTTAGGATAATTCAATTCCATGATGCTTTTAAATTCCATGACAAATTTGTAATGTTGCCCTATGCATTTCGGGCCATGAGGCCCTTCGTCCGGGGCACAATCTGAAAAGATAAATATAAATTCTCTTAAACATACACATTATATGAACGTTACAATGTCCAAACAAGCAAACCAGTATATATCTCAAAAAAACTCACAGGCATATTCTATTGTTTCAGATACCCCAATAAGTGACATGGTGTATAATGTGTTCGATCAGTGTAAACAAAAACAAGTAAATTAGAAAAATTTGCAAATAAAATGCTTAGAAGAAACACCATCCCTAATAAACACGAGATAAAAAATACAATGAAAAAAACGCATCGACTCACTTTATCACAGTCCATGGAATAACGTAACGAGCCAACAACCATGTATTCGATAACACTCCTGTAAATCTATAAAAATAATATGCATTCATGAGTTTACAACCCCATTGTTGTAAAACTCATGCATCATAAATCTTCAGTGGTTAATACTAACCTGAAAAATTCAATCTGAATATGAGAGTCCGTAAATACTCGAAAAGAACCTCCAGGGTACTCCTTCACAGTCACTGTCACTAAAAAATAATAAGAGTAATGATAACCAGCTATATCGTGACTTATATTACGTGCTGGAACACAATAAAACCGCTACAAAACATACCTAAAGTTATGTGAGTTGGACCTCTCGTCAGAATGAAAAAAGCTGCCGCCACACAGAAACTAAACCGACGTTCGAGCGGGGTGGAGCATACACGTTGTAAGTGTTCACTCGATAGCTGTAAAATCAAAGCAAATCGCTGTGGATATCTATAACAGCTGTAAAACTGAGATAGACCCAATTCAAAAGACCGGTAGTTTCCACATACCTGTAGGCTCGAACCAATGTTGAACACACGTTTACCCGTACTTCACGATACGACTATAGTTAAAGATGCGACGCATGCGTAATGAACTGAGACGTGTAAAAACTAAAAACAGGCCAAACTAAACTAGGAGCAATGCACCCGACGGACTGCTAACCAAAACGCTGCCCGCCATCTTAAAAATGAAGATTAAACCAAAACGTGGCTCGAGATAACACTATAGAACTCGGCAATGTTCAAATAATCCAACACCTTGATCAACATTAAATAAAAAAGAAATAATGAAAAATAAATTAATAAATAAAGTGCTTGTGTGGCATATCATCAGATAAATTCACTGTGAACACCAACATGTAATTGTCAATATAAATGTTCATAAAAGTCTATTACAACTTCATATTATGTTAATGAACCTCAACCTCAGAACTTGCAAGTCTGTATACTGTAGTGCAGATACTATAGATAACATGCTAGATCTACTCTGTCGTTGATCCCTTTGGGATCTTGTGTATCTAAACGCCTTATCCAGAAGACTTCTCTTTGAAGAAGAGTTTTGGATGTATCTTTTCCTGGTGCGGACCCCACCACTTCGAGGACCTGAAATTTTAACTGAGCGATAGTGTGTCTGTTGGTGGTCCAATGTACTGCTAAACTACTATTGGGATTGTTATTCCGAATAGTGCTCTTATGCTCAGAAATACGAGTCTTTATCTTACGCTCAGTCTTACCTATATATAATAGGCCGCAAGGACATTTTATTGCATAGATAAAAGTTTTGGTGTTACAATCAGCATTGTGTTTCGTGATAATAGTCTCTCCTGTGTGGGGATGTTTAACAACATTGCTGATTATGACATTATTACAATGCACACAGTTCTGACACTTCCTGGTGCCTTTGTAATTCTCATGTTTGTCTGTTTTGCTGAATTTCAAGATCTCTTTGATATTACGTGATCTTTTGTAAGCAAATATAGGTTTATTCGCGAATAAATCCTTGAAATCACTTTCATTAGCCAATATCTCCCAATGCAGGTTGATACATTTCTTTATCTGGTTAGAACTAGTAGAAAACCGGTGATGCACCGTTACATCGCAACTTTTACAACGGGAGTCTTTTACAACGGAACTTTTACAACGCAGGATCCATTACATCGGATGCCATTACAACGCATGGCATTACATAGCAGATGCTATTACAACGCATGGCATTACATCGTAAGTATAGGTAAGTATTTAATTTTTTTTAATTTTATTAATATTAATTATAATTAAATATATTTATTTATGTTTTTTAATATTATTAATTTATTATTTATTATATTAATTAAAGTAATTTTTAAAATAAGTACAGGTGTACAGGGGTGTTTTTAGGTTTGGGGTGTTTTTAGGTTTCAGGGTAGGGTTTGGGTTTTGGGGTACAGGGGTGTTTTTAGGTTTCAGGGTAGGGTTTGGGTTTTGGGGTACAGGGGTGTTTTTTGGTTTCAGGGTAGGGTTTGGGTTTTGGGGTACAGGGGTGTTTTTAGGTTTCAGGGCAGGGTTTGGGTTTTGGGGTACAGGGGTGTTTTTAGGTTTCAGGGCAGGGTTTGGGTTTTGGGGTACAGGGGTGTTTTTAGGTTTCAGGGCAGGGTTTGGGTACAGGGGTGTTTTTAGGTTTCAGGGTAGGGTTTGGGTTTTGGGGTACAGGGGTGTTTTTAGGTTTCAGGGCAGGGTTTGGGGGTACAGGGGTGTTTTTTGGTTTCAGGGTAGGGTTTGGGTTTTGGGGTACAGGGGTGTTTTTTGGTTTCAGGGTAGGGTTTGGGTTTTGGGGTACAGGGGTGTTTTTAGGTTTCAGGGCAGGGTTTGGGTTTTGGGGTACAGGGGTGTTTTTAGGTTAAATTAAATTAATTATATTATATTAATTACATTTCTTAATTAAAATAATTAAATTAAATAAATTATTTTAATTAATTTAATTTCATTACAATTAAAAAAATATTTAAATTAAATTAATTTCATTATATTAATTAAATAAAATTAATTACAATTTTTATTAAAATTAATTTAAATAAATAGATTTAAATTTATTAAATAAAATTAATTACTATTTTAAAATGTATTTTAATTCAATTAATTAAATTAATTAAATTAACTTAATTACATTTTTTATACTTACCTATACTTACGATGTAATGCCATGCGTTGTAATAGCATCTGCTATGTAATGCCATGCGTTGTAATGGCATCCGATGTAATGGATCCTGCGTTGTAAAAATTCCGATGTAACGGAATGCGTTGTAAAAAACCGCGATGTAGTGACACCAATCCGTAGAAAACCACCTTGAAACAAAAACTTGTCTATTCATCGTAGGTTTAACTCTGGTTTCTAACAAACAACGACTCTCGTGAATGTTCTTGAACTTTTTTCGCTGTATCTTCTAGAAGTGTGTTTGGGTATTTCTTGTTACTGTATTTGCACTGAATAAGGGCTAAATTATCTTGAAACGTGGTATCATCAGAGCAAATTCTCTTAGCTCGTAGCTCGTAGCGAAAAAAACCTTGCCGGAGTTCGAGATATATGACGCTACCATTAGGACGGGGGGGATGGGCAGTGCCGAATTTTTCATTTTATTATTTAGCTTGCCTCCTCCAAAGCAGGCAGTATCTAGTGACAGAAGCGGAAATACAACAGGCGGAAGTACCTAACATATATCCAATGTTGATGGAGGCTCCTGTCAGCAAGGCTCTATTCAGATTTTGTTTACCCAGTTATTTTAAGAGAACACGGTTTAAAATATATAATTCAGCATATAAAGCCTGGAAGACAATGTGCAAAGTGATATCGCTAGGTCGCATAAGTTACTATACACCCTTAAATGCTACAGAATTATTTCCTGCTATATTTTGGGATGCACGGATGGATAGATGGCGCGGGAAGGGGGTTCAACAGCTAGGAGATTTGTACAATGATGGGATAATGGCCTCATTTACCGAATTGGCTGAACAGTATAATTTAGCTAAACACAATTTTTTTTAATTTTTACAAATTCGTGACTACTTAACTAAACATCAAAGATACTTAGTAGTAACATCTTATGAGTTAATAGAGGCTGTTAAAAAAAGTGCCAGGATTGGGACATTATATGGTATTTTGATTGAGACTCTGCCTGATGATCTAGAGAGACATGATGCAAAGTGGAGTGAATATTGGGACTACAAGAACATATGTGCAACAATCAATTGATATTGCTGCTAAAGTTATGTTGACAGCGAATTTGCGCACACAACACTATAAAACTTTGTTTATATCATACCCCTGTTAAAATGCAGAAGTGGGGGGGATCCCATGATGGGAAATGTTTTAGGTGTCAGACTGATAATGCTGACATTGTACATATTTTTTTTGATTGTATAGGCTTAAATCAGTTTCGAGAGGACATATCGTAGTTTTTAACTCACATTACAGGATTACATGTGAATATTTCTAGAGAGGTGATGTTGACAGGAGTGGGTGAAGGCACACAACCTGCTCAGACATGTTATCCATTCAGATATCTTATGTTTATGGCAGTTGCAGCTGCACGACTATGTATTGCTACTGTGTGGCTTCAACCGGAAGCACCTTCGTTTGAAATGTGGCGCGCAAAGTTTTATAATGTATTTAACTTGGAATATAGGCTTTATAGCAATAAATCAATGAGGAAAAAAAAATTGGGGGCCAAAATCTGGGGGCCTATGTTGCACCATGTGGACAAATCGCTGTGAATAACATCTGACCTCCTAGATATTCATGCAAATATTTCTTATGTGGTCTATTTTTGTTGTATAAGTTACGTCTGCATCGATGATTTAATTATTGGTTTGAAAGTATAAACATGCTTTGAACTGAACAATAAAGAATAAAAAAACATTTAAGAAAAGGAATGGATGCGGGTGCAAATGTCTTTGTTTGGTTATTGCTTGAACAACTGATAGTTAAAGTATTTGTAAATTCAGCATAAGAACTCCAAAACAAGTGGGCGGCTGTGAAAATGTCATTGGAATAGATATGAGATTATCGTAGAAGAAAACAAAACAAAGATATCAAATGCCTTACAAGTGACTTTTATCATGTGGAAGTGCTCTAGGAATGTAAAGTCTACCTACTGCACAAAGATTATTTTTTTTAATAGCTGTTTTTGTGCACAACAGGGAAAATTGCTACTGAAGATCCTAGATGGTTTATTAGTGTTCTGTAATTGTGTAAAGTGTGCTGTATTGAAATGTTTTCATACCTTTCCAGATCACCATGAAGGGCTTGTACTGTCAGCAGAATACAGTGGGAGAGGAAATCACATTTGTTTTTCAGGAAAGGGTGAGTTTCATGCAGCTGAAAACTTGGAAAGACAATGTGTTTTTGTAGTACATTGGTTCAAAGTTGCAAATAAACTCTTGCCATTTCACTAAAATATATCTTAAAACCTATTACACTGCATTTGAGAAATCTTTGGATTTGATTCACAGAGTTGTTTTCACAACTCCATGGAAATTAGACACGCAAATAGCTTAGTCTACAACTGCAAATTCACAAAACATGAATTTACACTCCTTATTGGATTTACTCACATGTAAAATGACACGAGGAGGATGGCATTTTAGAAGTGAGCAAACGTCCCCACTGTGACTTTTTGTGGGCACTCCATGGTGTGCCCATCTGCAAGAGGTTGTAATCATCAAGAAACTTCAATGTTTGTGAGCAGTAACAGCATTTTTATATGGTTTTTTTTCCTGCCCTGAAAATAATTGAAGATTTACTCTGTCAAGAGTAAATCTATTTACACGGTGTAGAAGAGAGGCAACACCCCTATAATCGCCAAGAGTTAGGAGAGGGGGTTTCCACAGGGAGCAAATAGTTTCCCTGTGTAGAAACCAAATGAAACATTATTTGTGTTGACGCAGAGATGCATCATATTTCGACATGCAGAACTATACTTTTGTTATATTTCTTTATTAGTAGATATATATGCATGTGAATACTTCAAGACATGTGATAGCTACAGGACCCCTTTTCAAGGGGTATGCAAACTCGCAGGATGTTTTTTTCCCTGCATATTTTATATTTACTTGCCAAATCTTTGATAAATTTATGAAGTTCACCAGGTTTTGCGAAATGTGCCCCTCACATTGACATTGAGACTTTAACAATGCTTTTCTGTCATTGTGTCTAGTCACCCATGATGAGGAAGAGGTATGCGAGATTTCAACCTGAGTACAAAATGCTCTTTAGTGACCATGGCGTACATCACATGGTGCCAAATGCATAATTTGCATCTACACTAACGAAGCTAGTCGGACGTTCATTTTTAAAGGGAGGTTGAAAAGTCTGGAGCTTCTGTCTTTAGAGCTAGCAACCCTATTTTGGTCTGTCCAGTCATCCTCCTCGTTGTTTTTTTATTTTTTTTGCATCCGTTTGTTATTGTTTTTTGGTCACCGGTTCTTGATATTTTTTTCTTTCATTTGTGCTTATTATATTTTTGTAATTGTGTTTTTGTGTTTTAATAGTTATGGTACGTGTTTCCTAATTTTCAGTTTTCACCATCTTCATTTCACCATACTGATTCATCACTAATCCTTTATTGGTTCCGGAGTAGCGTGCTACTCGCTGAAAAAGCGCTTTGACACCTCATCAGGGGTAGTAAGTGCTATATAAATGCAATTTCAATACAATACATCCTAACTTTATGCAACAAAGGAGGTGTCAGCAGGTTGATTAGTATGCCTTCACCCATTCTTTCTTTGCATGCTAGTGACAGATGGTAGGCTTCAGATAAGCAGTAGTTCTCAGGCAAGTGGGTTGGGTCATAAAGCTTACGTGCACGGAAATGCTTAATAGTATAGGGATTGCACCCTGCCCGCACCAGATAGTACACCGTTGGGCAGACATTGTGGCTTATGATTAAGAAATCAGGCGGCAGGTGGGGGTGCTGGCTCCAAGGCTTCATGGCAAGTCATGTTTATTTTATTCTAAATTATTATTAATTTATTTAACTGCTTGCCTGCAGTTGTTGGTAGAGTGTGATGTTGTGAAACCATGTGCTGCACACTGTTGCATTGTTATACAAACCTTTGTCACATGGACATTTTCTGCATTGGAGAAGCTTAAAAAGAAATTACAAAAAGAGGCAATTAAATGGGTGCTGCGGGAGTTCTCCAGGTTTTTCTCTTCCACTCAGTGAGCAGCTTCAGCTTAATGTCTCCAGGTAGGCCCCAGCATCAAAACATTTACTTTTCATTTCGTGCTGTTGAAATACCCATGGGACTGGAGTGGGACCACTTCCTGTAACATTTGTGTTTCACTGCTGCTAAAGACAACCCTGAGTGTGGTAGCAGGGAAACCGTTCCATGCAGTCCGATATCCCGCCTCAGAATTTCAGTCTACAGAGCGTGGCTTTAAATGGGATGAAAAAGTGTGGGGGGAGAGGGTGGAGTGTCTAATACGGATGGGGCCTATGTAATTTGGAGCGTGGCTCATCACATACATTACATTTCTGTGATTCCCATAGTGTGCCACGCAACCAGTATTTTTGCTCCTCCCTTATCTTTCTGTAATTATATCCAGATACAGATAGCCAAGACTATTAGCGTTGACGGTGCTCGTTAGCTGTTTAAGATAAATGAGTAACAACAATGATTTGTTGTAAATAATTAATATTCAATATTTTGCAATTCTGAAACTGTGCCTGTGAGAGGGGGTAGTGGTCTGTAGAGTGTCTCAATGACTTCCGTTTTGGTCACTCTATTTTAGACATATACAACCGTTTTTAGGTCTCGGCTAGGGTAAGACTGCGCACATGCGCAGTATCGCTGGCGAGATTTAATAAGATTGAGTACGTTTCACTAGCGAGGTTATGCCCCGCCCCTCTTTTCCATTGGCTGGTGTCACCGTTCATGCTAAACGGTGGCAAGCCATTGGAAAAGAGATGTTAGTGACGTACTCTTTTCACTTTTGAAGCCATCCCACATGGACTAGCTTCCTTGACTTACTGCTGGTGTAAAAGGTTTGTTATCTTCTTTATGGGTCCAAACAGATGGCCCCATAAAGAAGATAATAAACCGTTTACGCTAGGAGGAAGTCAGGACTACAAAGAGAAAAGTGTACGCCCTCACGCGGGCCGCGGATGCAGCACAGCAGCATCCATTGATTTCTAGCTCACCCATCTGTCCCCCAAATGCTGGCATGTGGGTCAGAAAGTGCTTAGAGAGCTCGCGTCAGCACGGCGTGCTCTCGTCGCCTCCATTGGAAGGCTTGTTTAACATGCATCTGTGTCACGAGCAGCGTTTCCCAGGCTTGTTTAATAACAGATATCTGTGTCAGGAGCAGACTTTTCCCGGTCTGCACGGTAGCTGCAGATGCTGAAGCCTGGCCCTCGACGGAGACGTAGCTCAGCCTTTCTGCTTTTCGGGTCAGGCGCATCCTGGCGCTTCGGGGGTTAAAGGAGCCGGGCGGGACCGGTGAGTGACAGCAGGCGGGGAGGGGCCGCGCGCCGGAGCACTGAGCCGGGGGAGGATCAGTCCTGCAGCCAGGCATTGAGGCAGGAGCTTGGCAGGCATTGCAGCAGAGCCCCGAGGCCAGGGGAGTGGGAGGAGGAAGGCAGGCATACAGGAAAAAGCAGCGGACGCCGGGCACAGGTGACCTGAGTCTGGGCTTATTGGGCGGAAGCGCAGTCCCAGGTGGATGGCAGACAAGAGCTTTTGGTGGGCGTCTGGCAGGAGCTGCGGGATCGTCCAGCAGAGGAAGGAGAAGAGGCGACAGGAGCTGTAACCCTTCCACGGGTCCCGAGGGACTGGGAGACAGGTACGTGCCTAGCACAGAGTGAGCGACCGGCGCTGCGGCGGAGAAGAGGGCCTCGGAGCGGCGCCTCCGGGTGTGCAGCTCCAGCCGCCGAGAACAAGGACTGCTGCGCTGTACAGGGGTGGCCAATCCCAGGGAAGCTTCCGGATGAAGCCGAGCTAGATTTGGACTAATCTGTGTATTTCGGTTCCACGCCGGATCTTGTCCAGATGCTCTACCATCTTGTTTCTTGCACTCCCAGGTGTATTTTTCCGCCCTATCAGCCTCCTGGCGGGGACTGTTCTATGTGCATTCTATATTTTTGCCAGTTTTTATGACAAGTGTGGGGTAAGTAAGTGCATTTTTTTATACTTGTGCAAGGCCCATATGGATACACAAAGTGCACTCCGCGGTTAGACGACCCTGGTGCATTACACGCGTGTCCGTGCTATATGACCGGCTCGTATGGAGTTGTGTGTGCCTTGTGTACATGTGTGAGCTGTATGTGTTCATGTCAGGGAGCCCTGTCCTCGCCATTATGAGCTGGGCTCGGCTCCGTGTTATCTTTTGGGAAACAGGCAGAGTAGACCTGTGTGTGCCATGATGCAGACACAGTACGCGAGTCCGCTCTTGTGATGTACACAGATCCGACTGTGGCCTGCAGCATCGGGCACAAACCCGTTCATACCGGGTACAGATATGTGTTTACTCGTGACGGACAGGGCAAAGCACTATGCGCGCGGGCGCTATGAATATTTGATATGTGGGATATTGTGTGCTATGTGGAAGCAGGTAGACCTCTACGTGTGCCATAATAAATGAGCCATAGCTTTGACTGTGCCCTTTTAAGAAGCCCGCTGTGTGTCGTAATGAGGCTGGTGTAGGGTGCCAAGATTAGCCAGACACAGACAGACCTGTGTGTGACCTACGCGCTCTGGGTAGTGTTGGAGAGACAGACAAAGCGTTCACGATGAGTTATTTAGGGCGTTATGAAAGGATACAGCTTAGTAGTGATTGAGTTGTCCAGCTGTCTGTATCCTCTTGGGGTGTGGACGAGTGGTAGAATTCCTTGGTAGTCAAGCAAGGTCCTTAGAGGAAGCCACCTCAACAGAAATCAGCCAGACATTCAAATATGTTGGTGCAAAAGTTCACCCATCCTTATGAAAGTTTACACACCAGCTTTTGTTGAATTTGGTAGCACGGAACCTTTGTTATAACTTGTCTTGCCTTGCAGCCATGATGGTAAAAGGGTCCCTGGGAATGTTAAGGACTCACCCTTTTACCCTCCTTGGAACTCACCGGGTGACGCAGATCACAATTCAGCAGTATTCACACTTGGTGAGTCATTCAACACGTTTAAAGTATAGGGGCCTATAGTAAGGATGCTCTTCTCCAGTGTACAGTACTTACACGTTTCCTTCACACTTCGCCTAACCTGTGAAATGTATATAACGATGAAACCGCGCCTTGATATTCAGTGTCATGTCAAACGGTTGGAACCACCAGTTGTCAGAATATCGGGCTTCAGGGCCCCAAAATACATCATCCTCTGCCACTTCGAAGCACTACACTCAGAAAACTGCTGTGTCATAAAGTGTTTCTAGTAGATGTGATGGCAGTGAAGCCTGAACTTGCCTGCCAGGCCCCTCCCCTTCTGTCCTCGGATTGGGGTGCTTTTGGAAATCTATCTGCTTTTATGTTTAACTCCAGCAGTAAACTTGCGATATATTTACAGTGGCACCGACATATATTTTTTCTGCTTTCCTTGCCAGTTTCGAGGGCTGTGGTTGTTTTCCCTGGCCCCTGTCTGGCCTTGTATCCTCGCTTCACCCCTCCAAGCAGAGTAGAATGTTCTATATGGACTCTTTATTGACTTAAATAAGCGCCTTTACGATAAGCGAAGTTAAAGCTATTTGCTTTGCTATAGAATACCATTAGCAAAGTAAATAGCTTTAACTTAATCAAAGGCGAGACCTATTGCATTTTCAATGCTTGTTCTCTACATGTCGTCCATCTGCATATCTTACACCTCATCTCTTTCCTCTTCAGCACTCTCTCTTCAGTCTCTTCTGAATGCACTTTCTTGCATCTCCTTCACTTCACCACCCCTAAACACACAAAGCACTTACGGGTAAGCACTGCATTTTCTTTCACTTTCGCCATGTCAGAATTTTGACATCTTTGTTCCTGCTTCACACACATTTGCATAGAATCAGAATTACAAATGGAATACGTGACCCCTGCTTGGTGTGCTCTGCAGCGAAGATTTGAAGTCAATGAATTCTTGTTTTTGACCCACTGACAGACAGTGAGAAACTTCCACTGCAGAGCGCTGAACTCAAGAGCGCTTAATCGTGGCCAGTTATAAACACCTGGGCCTTATTATAGAAGTGCCCACTGGGGGAGCAACGAGCGTTTGCACCCACTTTGCGCACCCCCGGTGCACTTTAGTATTACAGAAGGGGCAGCAGACGTTTGTGCGCCCCCTTCTGTAATACTTAAAGTGCCAGCACTTCCTCAAGAAGGCGTTCCATCATTTACATGGGGGCATGGCCCAATGCAAATGAGGGAATCCCTTTGCCTCTGCGACCGTGCCGTATTATAGACGCGGGCGCCGAGGCACAGAAGCTTGGTGCACTGTCAGACCGCCCCCTGATTGCAGCCCTCTGGAGGGGGTAAGGGAGGGGTTCAATGGACTCCCGCAGACATCCCCTTGCTGGCGGGTGCAGTCACTCACTGCACCCGCTTGCAAGGGATTCTCTAATCCCCTTTAAAAGTGCAAGCGGGTTGCCGCCTGTACTGTGCAAACACGGAGCGGCTTCAAAGCAGCCACTCCGTTTTTTAGGGCTCGGGACTACGTCACCACGAAGTGGGGCGGGGCTTCCGAGCTCTTATGTTAGAAAAAAATAATAATTCAGAAAGGGGTCCGGGCTGCCACATTCCAGAAAGCGCGCGGTTTTTGCGTGTGGTATTTTGCCATGTGCATGGTAATTGGTCCAGGTAAGGCTGTGTTTAAGTAAGGCAGCACGCCATAGGGCTTTGGAATTTTTTCAATGTCCACTTCCTGCATAAAGTGTTCGGACACGCGCAGAAGAATACATAAATCCTCAATTACCAGCTGTCCGAGGTGCCGGTAATTGAAGGCAGATGGTGCTGGGAGCGTGTGCACTGCTGTGTTTTTTTTCCCTTGAGGTCTGTGTGCGCGCCGGCCAGCAATGTAGAGAATTACATGCATCAGATCTTGTTTTTTTAAACAATTGCGATCGCGAAAGTGATCTCTTTCTGTGCTGCTTGTTTAAACAATTGCGATCGCAAAAGTGATGCTTTCTGTGCTGCTTGTTTAAACAATTGCGATCGCGAAAGTGATGCTTTCTGTGCTGCTTGTTTTTCGTATGTAATCTTGTTCTTCTACGAACTCGATGGTAGCGGAGTATCCCATCCTCACCCTCTAGGTCACTTCATTAATTTTCCACGAGTCCGCCGTGTCTGGTGGCGAGTGCAGATTGGTAGTGCAGAGTGGTAGTGCAGAGTGCAGAGTGGTAGTGCAGAGTGGTAGTGCAGAGTGCAGAGCGGTAGTGCGGAGCGGTAGTGCAGAGCGGTAGTGCAGAGTGGTAGTGCAGAGTGCAGAGTGGTAGTGCAGATTGGTAGTGCAGAGTGCAGAGTGGTAGTGCAGAGTGGTAGTGCAGAGTGCAGAGTGGTAGTGCAGAGTGCAGAGTGGTAGTGCAGAGTGGTAGTGCAGAGTGGTAGTGCAGAGTGCAGAGTGGTAGTGCAGAGTGGTAGTGCAGAGTGCAGAGTGGTAGTGCAGAGTGCAGAGTGGTAGTGCAGAGTGGTAGTGCAGAGTGGTAGTGCAGAGTGGTAGTGCAGAGTGGTAGTTCAGAGTGGTAGTGCAGAGTGCAGAGTGGTAGTGCAGAGTGGTAGTGCAGAGTGCAGAGTGCAGAGTGGTAGTGCAGAGTGCAGAGTGGTAGTGCAGAGTGGTAGTGCAGAGTGCAGAGTGGTAGTGCAGAGTGGTAGTGCAGAGTGAAGTTTGAGAGTGCGAGTGGTAGTGGTAGTGCAGATTGAGAGTGCCGATCGGTAGTGCAGATTGGTAGTGTAGAGTGGTAGTGCAGAGTGCAGATTGCGGAGTGCAGAGTGGTAGTGCAGAGTGCAGAGTGGTAGTGCAGAGTGCAGAGTGGTAGTGCTGAGTGCAGAGTGGTAGTGCTGAGTGCAGAGTGGTAGTGCAAAGTGGTAGTGCAGAGTGCAGAGTGGTAGTGCAGAGTGCAGAGTGGTAGTGCAGAGTGCAGAGTGGTAGTGCAGAGTGGTAGTGCAGAGTGGTAGTGCAGAGTGGCAGAGTGGTAGTGCAGAGGGCAGAGTGGTAGTGCAGAGGGCAGAGTGGTAGTGCAGAGGGCAGAGTGGTAGTGCAGAGGGCAGAGTGGTAGTGCAGAGTGGTAGTGCAGAGTGCAGAGTGGTAGTGCAGAGTGGTAGTGCAGAGTGGTAGTGCAGAGTGGTAGTGCAGAGTGCAGAGTGGTAGTGCAGAGTGCAGAGTGGTAGTGCAGAGGGCAGAGTGGTAGTGCAGAGTGGTAGTGCAGAGTGATAGTGCAGAGTGGTAGTGCAGAGGGCAGAGTGCAGAGTGGTAGTGCAGAGTGGTAGTGCAGAGTGGTAGTGCAGAGTGGTAGTGCAGAGTGCAGAGTGGTAGTGCAGAGTGGTAGTGCAGAGTGCAGAGTGGTAGTGCAGAGTGCAGAGTGGTAGTGCAGAGTGGTAGTGCAGAGTGGTAGTGCAGAGTGCAGAGTGGTAGTGCAGAGTGGTAGTGCAGAGTGGTAGTGCAGAGTGGTAGTGCAGAGGGCAGAGTGGTAGTGCAGAGGGCAGAGTGGTAGTGCAGAGGGCAGAGTGGTAGTGCAGAGTGGTAGTGCAGAGTGGTAGTGCAGAGTGCAGAGTGGTAGTGCAGAGTGGTAGTGCAGAGTGGTAGTGCAGAGTGGTAGTGCAGAGGGCAGAGTGGTAGTGCAGAGGGCAGAGTGGTAGTGCAGAGTGGTAGTGCAGAGTGGTAGTGCTGAGTGGTAGTGCAGAGTGCAGAGTGGTAGTGCAGAGTGGTAGTGCAGAGTGCAGAGTGGTAGTGCAGAGGGCAGAGTGGTAGTGCAGAGGGCAGAGTGGTAGTGCAGAGGGCAGAGTGGTAGTGCAGAGTGGTAGTGCAGAGTGCAGAGTGGTAGTGCAGAGTGGTAGTGCAGAGTGGTAGTGCAGAGTGGTAGTGCAGAGTGGTAGTGCAGAGGGCAGAGTGGTAGTGCAGAGTGCAGAGTGATAGTGCAGAGGGCAGAGTGGTAGTGCAGAGTGGTAGTGCAGAGTGGTAGTGCAGAGTGGTAGTGCAGAGTGCAGAGTGGTAGTGCAGAGTGCAGAGTGGTAGTGCAGAGGGCAGAGTGGTAGTGCAGAGTGGTAGTGCAGAGTGGTAGTGCAGAGTGGTAGTGCAGAGTGGTAGTGCAGAGGGCAGAGTGGTAGTGCAGAGTGCAGAGTGATAGTGCAGAGGGCAGAGTGGTAGTGCAGAGTGGTAGTGCAGAGTGGTAGTGCAGAGTGCAGAGTGGTAGTGCAGAGTGGTAGTGCAGAGTGGTAGTGCAGAGTGCAGAGTGGTAGTGCAGAGTGGTAGTGCAGAGTGCAGAGTGGTAGTGCAGAGGGCAGAGTGGTAGTGCAGAGGGCAGAGTGGTAGTACAGAGTGGTAGTGCAGAGTGGTAGTGCAGAGTGGTAGTGCAGAGTGGCAGTGCAGAGTGGCAGTGCAGAGGGCAGAGTGGTAGTGCAGAGGGCAGAGTGGTAGTGCAGAGGGCAGAGTGGTAGTGCAGAGTGGTAGTGCAGAGTGCAGAGTGGTAGTGCCGAGTGCAGAGTGGTAGTGCAGAGTGGTAGTGCAGAGTGCAGAGTGGTAGTGCAGAGGGCAGAGTGGTAGTGCAGAGTGGTAGTGCAGAGGGCAGAGTGGTAGTGCAGAGTGGTAGTGCAGAGGGCAGAGTGGTAGTGCAGAGTGGTAGTGCAGAGTGGTAGTGCAGAGTGGTAGTGCATAGTGCAGAGTGGTAGTGCAGAGTGGTAGTGCAGAGTGCAGAGTGGTAGTGCAGAGTGGTAGTGCAGAGTGCAGAGTGGTAGTGCAGAGTGGTAGTGCAGAGTGGTAGTGCAGAGTGGTAGTGCAGAGTGCAGAGTGGTAGTGCAGAGTGCAGAGTGGTAGTGCAGAGGGCAGAGTGGTAGTGCAGAGTGGTAGTGCAGAGTGATAGTGCAGAGTGGTAGTGCAGAGGGCAGAGTGCAGAGTGGTAGTGCAGAGTGGTAGTGCAGAGTGGTAGTGCAGAGTGCAGAGTGGTAGTGCAGAGTGGTAGTGCAGAGTGCAGAGTGGTAGTGCAGAGTGCAGAGTGGTAGTGCAGAGTGGTAGTGCAGAGTGGTAGTGCAGAGTGCAGAGTGGTAGTGCAGAGTGGTAGTGCAGAGTGGTAGTGCAGAGTGGTAGTGCAGAGGGCAGAGTGGTAGTGCAGAGGGCAGAGTGGTAGTGCAGAGGGCAGAGTGGTAGTGCAGAGTGGTAGTGCAGAGTGGTAGTGCAGAGTGCAGAGTGGTAGTGCAGAGTGGTAGTGCAGAGTGGTAGTGCAGAGTGGTAGTGCAGAGGGCAGAGTGGTAGTGCAGAGGGCAGAGTGGTAGTGCAGAGGGCAGAGTGGTAGTGCAGAGTGGTAGTGCAGAGTGGTAGTGCTGAGTGGTAGTGCAGAGTGGTAGTGCAGAGTGGTAGTGCAGAGTGGTAGTGCTGAGTGGTAGTGCAGAGTGCAGAGTGGTAGTGCAGAGTGGTAGTGCAGAGTGGTAGTGCAGAGTGGTAGTGCAGAGTGGTAGTGCAGAGTGGTAGTGCTGAGTGGTAGTGCAGAGTGCAGAGTGGTAGTGCAGAGTGGTAGTGCAGAGTGCAGAGTGGTAGTGCAGAGGGCAGAGTGGTAGTGCAGAGGGCAGAGTGGTAGTGCAGAGGGCAGAGTGGTAGTGCAGAGTGGTAGTGCAGAGTGCAGAGTGGTAGTGCAGAGTGGTAGTGCAGAGTGGTAGTGCAGAGTGGTAGTGCAGAGTGGTAGTGCAGAGGGCAGAGTGGTAGTGCAGAGTGCAGAGTGATAGTGCAGAGGGCAGAGTGGTAGTGCAGAGTGGTAGTGCAGAGTGGTAGTGCAGAGTGGTAGTGCAGAGTGCAGAGTGGTAGTGCAGAGTGCAGAGTGGTAGTGCAGAGGGCAGAGTGGTAGTGCAGAGTGGTAGTGCAGAGTGGTAGTGCAGAGTGGTAGTGCAGAGGGCAGAGTGGTAGTGCAGAGTGCAGAGTGATAGTGCAGAGGGCAGAGTGGTAGTGCAGAGTGGTAGTGCAGAGTGGTAGTGCAGAGTGCAGAGTGGTAGTGCAGAGTGGTAGTGCAGAGTGGTAGTGCAGAGTGCAGAGTGGTAGTGCAGAGTGGTAGTGCAGAGTGCAGAGTGGTAGTGCAGAGGGCAGAGTGGTAGTGCAGAGGGCAGAGTGGTAGTACAGAGTGGTAGTGCAGAGTGGTAGTGCAGAGTGGTAGTGCAGAGTGGCAGTGCAGAGTGGCAGTGCAGAGGGCAGAGTGGTAGTGCAGAGGGCAGAGTGGTAGTGCAGAGGGCAGAGTGGTAGTGCAGAGTGGTAGTGCAGAGTGCAGAGTGGTAGTGCCGAGTGCAGAGTGGTAGTGCAGAGTGGTAGTGCAGAGTGCAGAGTGGTAGTGCAGAGGGCAGAGTGGTAGTGCAGAGTGGTAGTGCAGAGGGCAGAGTGGTAGTGCAGAGTGGTAGTGCAGAGGGCAGAGTGGTAGTGCAGAGTGGTAGTGCAGAGTGGTAGTGCAGAGTGGTAGTGCATAGTGCAGAGTGGTAGTGCAGAGTGGTAGTGCAGAGTGCAGAGTGGTAGTGCAGAGTGGTAGTGCAGAGTGCAGAGTGGTAGTGCAGAGTGCAGAGTGGTAGTGCATAGTGGTAGTGCAGAGGGCAGAGTGGTAGTGCAGAGTGGTAGTGCAGAGGGCAGAGTGGTAGTGCAGAGTGGTAGTGCAGAGGGCAGAGTGGTAGTGCAGAGTGCAGAGTGGTAGTGCAGAGTGCAGAGTGGTAGTGCAGAGGGCAGAGTGGTAGTGCAGAGTGGTAGTGCAGAGTGGTAGTGCAGAGTGGTAGTGCAGAGTGGCAGTGCAGAGTGGCGGTGCAGAGTGGCGGTGCAGAGTGGCGGTGCAGAGTGGCGGTGCAGAGTGGTAGTGCTGAGTGGTAGTGCTGAGTGGTAGTGCTGAGTGGTAGTGCTGAGTGGTAGTGCTGAGTGGTAGTGCTGAGTGGTAGTGCAGAGTGGTAGTGCAGAGTGGTAGTGCAGAGTGGTAGTGCAGAGTGCAGAGTGGTAGTGCAGAGGGCAGAGTGGTAGTGCAGAGGGCTGAGTGGTAGTGCAGAGTGGTAGTGCAGAGTGGCAGTGCAGAGGGCAGAGTGGCAGTGCAGAGGGCAGAGTGGTAGTGCAGAGGGCAGAGTGGTAGTGCAGAGGGCAGAGTGGTAGTGCAGAGTGGTAGTGCAGAGTGCAGAGTGGTAGTGCAGAGTGGTAGTGCAGAGTGGTAGTGCAGAGTGGTAGTGCAGAGTGCAGAGTGGTAGTGCAGAGTGCAGAGTGCAGAGTGGTAGTGCAGAGTGGTAGTGCAGAGTGGTAGTGCAGTGTGGCAGTGCAGAGGGCAGAGTGGTAGTGCAGAGGGCAGAGTGGTAGTGCAGAGGGCAGAGTGGTAGTGCAGAGGGCAGAGTGGTAGTGCAGAGGGCAGAGTGGTAGTGCAGAGGGCAGAGTGGTAGTGCAGATGGTAGTGCAGAGTGGTAGTTCAGAGTGCAGAGTGGTAGTGCAGAGTGGTAGTGCAGAGTGCAGAGTGGTAGTGCAGAGTGCAGAGTGGTAGTGCAGAGTGGTAGTGCAGAGTGCAGAGTGGTAGTGCAGAGTGGTAGTGCAGAGTGGTAGTGCAGAGTGCAGAGTGGTAGTGCAGAGTGGTAGTGCAGAGTGGTAGTGCAGAGTGGTAGTGCAGAGTGGTAGTGCAGAGTGCAGAGTGGTAGTGCAGAGTGCAGAGTGGTAGTGCAGAGGGCAGAGTGGTAGTGCAGAGGGCAGAGTGGTAGTGCAGAGTGGTAGTGCAGAGTGGTAGTGCAGAGTGGTAGTACAGAGGGCAGAGTGGTAGTGCAGAGTGCAGAGTGATAGTGCAGAGGGCAGAGTGGTAGTGCAGAGTGGTAGTGCAGAGTGGTAGTGCAGAGTGCAGAGTGGTAGTGCAGAGTGGTAGTGCAGAGTGGTAGTGCAGAGTGCAGAGTGGTAGTGCAGAGTGGTAGTGCAGAGTGCAGAGTGGTAGTGCAGAGTGGTAGTGCAGAGTGGTAGTGCAGAGTGGTAGTGCAGAGGGCAGAGTGGTAGTGCAGAGGGCAGAGTGGTAGTGCAGAGTGGTAGTGCAGAGTGGCAGTGCAGAGTGGCAGTGCAGAGGGCAGAGTGGTAGTGCAGAGGGCAGAGTGGTAGTGCAGAGTGGTAGTGCAGAGTGCAGAGTGGTAGTGCAGAGTGGTAGTGCAGAGTGGTAGTGCAGAGTGGTAGTGCAGAGTGCAGAGTGGTAGTGCAGAGTGCAGAGTGCAGAGTGGTAGTGCAGAGTGGTAGTGCAGAGTGGTAGTGCAGTGTGGCAGTGCAGAGGGCAGAGTGGTAGTGCAGAGGGCAGAGTGGTAGTGCAGAGGGCAGAGTGGTAGTGCAGAGGGCAGAGTGGTAGTGCAGAGGGCAGAGTGGTAGTGCAGAGGGCAGAGTGGTAGTGCAGATGGTAGTGCAGAGTGGTAGTTCAGAGTGCAGAGTGGTAGTGCAGAGTGGTAGTGCAGAGTGCAGAGTGGTAGTGCAGAGTGCAGAGTGGTAGTGCAGAGTGGTAGTGCAGAGTGCAGAGTGGTAGTGCAGAGTGGTAGTGCAGAGTGGTAGTGCAGAGTGCAGAGTGGTAGTGCAGAGTGGTAGTGCAGAGTGGTAGTGCAGAGTGGTAGTGCAGAGTGGTAGTGCAGAGTGCAGAGTGGTAGTGCAGAGTGCAGAGTGGTAGTGCAGAGGGCAGAGTGGTAGTGCAGAGGGCAGAGTGGTAGTGCAGAGTGGTAGTGCAGAGTGGTAGTGCAGAGTGGTAGTACAGAGGGCAGAGTGGTAGTGCAGAGTGCAGAGTGATAGTGCAGAGGGCAGAGTGGTAGTGCAGAGTGGTAGTGCAGAGTGGTAGTGCAGAGTGCAGAGTGGTAGTGCAGAGTGGTAGTGCAGAGTGGTAGTGCAGAGTGCAGAGTGGTAGTGCAGAGTGGTAGTGCAGAGTGCAGAGTGGTAGTGCAGAGTGGTAGTGCAGAGTGGTAGTGCAGAGTGGTAGTGCAGAGGGCAGAGTGGTAGTGCAGAGGGCAGAGTGGTAGTGCAGAGTGGTAGTGCAGAGTGGCAGTGCAGAGTGGCAGTGCAGAGGGCAGAGTGGCAGTGCAGAGGGCAGAGTGGTAGTGCAGAGGGCAGAGTGGTAGTGCAGAGGGCAGAGTGGTAGTGCAGAGTGGTAGTGCAGAGTGCAGAGTGGTAGTGCCGAGTGCAGAGTGGTAGTGCAGAGTGGTAGTGCAGAGGGCAGAGTGGTGGTGCAGAGTGGTAGTGCAGAGGGCAGAGTGGTAGTGCAGAGTGGTAGTGCAGAGGGCAGAGTGGTAGTGCAGAGTGGTAGTGCAGAGTGGTAGTGCAGAGTGGTAGTGCAGAGTGGCAGTGCAGAGTGGCAGTGCAGAGGGCAGAGTGGTAGTGCAGAGTGCAGAGTGGTAGTGCAGAGTGGTAGTGCAGAGTGCAGAGTGGTAGTGCAGAGGGCAGAGTGGTAGTGCAGAGGGCAGAGTGGTAGTGCAGAGTGGTAGTGCAGAGTGGTAGTGCAGAGTGGTAGTGCAGAGTGGCAGTGCAGAGTGGCAGTGCAGAGGGCAGAGTGGTAGTGCAGAGGGCAGAGTGGTAGTGCAGAGGGCAGAGTGGTAGTGCAGAGTGGTAGTGCAGAGTGCAGAGTGGTAGTGCCGAGTGCAGAGTGGTAGTGCAGAGTCGTAGTGCAGAGTGCAGAGTGGTAGTGCAGAGGGCAGAGTGGTAGTGCAGAGTGGTAGTGCAGAGGGCAGAGCGGTAGTGCAGAGTGGTAGTGCAGAGGGCAGAGTGGTAGTGCAGAGTGGTAGTGCAGAGTGGTAGTGCAGAGTGGTAGTGCATAGTGCAGAGTGGTAGTGCAGAGTGGTAGTGCAGAGTGCAGAGTGGTAGTGCAGAGTGGTAGTGCAGAGTGCAGAGTGGTAGTGCATAGTGGTAGTGCAGAGGGCAGAGTGGTAGTGCAGAGTGGTAGTGCAGAGGGCAGAGTGGTAGTGCAGAGTGGTAGTGCAGAGGGCAGAGTGGTAGTGCAGAGTGCAGAGTGGTAGTGCAGAGTGCAGAGTGGTAGTGCAGAGGGCAGAGTGGTAGTGCAGAGTGGTAGTGCAGAGTGGTAGTGCAGAGTGGTAGTGCAGAGTGGTAGTGCAGAGTGGCGGTGCAGAGTGGCGGTGCAGAGTGGTAGTGCAGAGTGGTAGTGCAGAGTGGCGGTGCAGAGTGGTAGTGCTGAGTGGTAGTGCTGAGTGGTAGTGCTGAGTGGTAGTGCAGAGTGGTAGTGCAGAGTGGTAGTGCAGAGTGGTAGAGCAGAGTGCAGAGTGGTAGTGCAGAGGGCAGAGTGGTAGTGCAGAGGGCTGAGTGGTAGTGCAGAGGGCAGAGTGGTAGTGCAGAGTGGCAGTGCAGAGTGGCAGTGCCGAGTGGCAGTGCAGAGTGGCAGTGCAGAGTGGCAGTGCAGAGGGCAGAGTGGCAGTGCAGAGGGCAGAGTGGTAGTGCAGAGGGCAGAGTGGTAGTGCAGAGGGCAGAGTGGTAGTGCAGAGTGGTAGTGCAGAGTGCAGAGTGGTAGTGCAGAGTGGTAGTGCAGAGTGGTAGTGCAGAGTGGTAGTGCAGAGTGCAGAGTGGTAGTGCAGAGTGCAGAGTGCAGAGTGGTAGTGCAGAGTGGTAGTGCAGAGTGGTAGTGCAGTGTGGCAGTGCAGAGGGCAGAGTGGTAGTGCAGAGGGCAGAGTGGTAGTGCAGAGGGCAGAGTGGTAGTGCAGAGGGCAGAGTGGTAGTGCAGAGGGCAGAGTGGTAGTGCAGATGGTAGTGCAGAGTGGTAGTGCAGAGTGGTAGTGCAGAGTGCAGAGTGGTAGTGCAGAGTGGTAGTGCAGAGTGCAGAGTGGTAGTGCCGAGTGCAGAGTGGTAGTGCAGAGTGGTAGTGCAGAGTGCAGAGTGGTAGTGCAGAGGGCAGAGTGGTGGTGCAGAGTGGTAGTGCAGAGGGCAGAGTGGTAGTGCAGAGTGGTAGTGCAGAGGGCAGAGTGGTAGTGCAGAGTGGTAGTGCAGAGTGGTAGTGCAGAGTGGTAGTGCAGAGTGGCAGTGCAGAGTGGCAGTGCAGAGGGCAGAGTGGTAGTGCAGAGTGCAGAGTGGTAGTGCAGAGTGGTAGTGCAGAGTGCAGAGTGGTAGTGCAGAGGGCAGAGTGGTAGTGCAGAGGGCAGAGTGGTAGTACAGAGTGGTAGTGCAGAGTGGTAGTGCAGAGTGGTAGTGCAGAGTGGCAGTGCAGAGTGGCAGTGCAGAGGGCAGAGTGGTAGTGCAGAGGGCAGAGTGGTAGTGCAGAGGGCAGAGTGGTAGTGCAGAGTGGTAGTGCAGAGTGCAGAGTGGTAGTGCCGAGTGCAGAGTGGTAGTGCAGAGTGGTAGTGCAGAGTGCAGAGTGGTAGTGCAGAGGGCAGAGTGGTAGTGCAGAGTGGTAGTGCAGAGGGCAGAGTGGTAGTGCAGAGTGGTAGTGCAGAGGGCAGAGTGGTAGTGCAGAGTGGTAGTGCAGAGTGGTAGTGCAGAGTGGTAGTGCATAGTGCAGAGTGGTAGTGCAGAGTGGTAGTGCAGAGTGCAGAGGGGTAGTGCAGAGTGGTAGTGCAGAGTGCAGAGTGGTAGTGCATAGTGGTAGTGCAGAGGGCAGAGTGGTAGTGCAGAGTGGTAGTGCAGAGGGCAGAGTGGTAGTGCAGAGTGGTAGTGCAGAGGGCAGAGTGGTAGTGCAGAGTGCAGAGTGGTAGTGCAGAGTGCAGAGTGGTAGTGCAGAGGGCAGAGTGGTAGTGCAGAGTGGTAGTGCAGAGTGGTAGTGCAGAGTGGTAGTGCAGAGTGGTAGTGCAGAGTGGTAGTGCAGAGTGGCAGTGCAGAGTGGCGGTGCAGAGTGGTAGTGCAGAGTGGCGGTGCAGAGTGGTAGTGCAGAGTGGTAGTGCTGAGTGGTAGTGCTGAGTGGTAGTGCTGAGTGGTAGTGCTGAGTGGTAGTGCAGAGTGGTAGTGCAGAGTGGTAGTGCAGAGTGGTAGTGCAGAGTGCAGAGTGGTAGTGCAGAGGGCAGAGTGGTAGTGCAGAGGGCTGAGTGGTAGTGCAGAGGGCAGAGTGGTAGTGCAGAGTGGCAGTGCAGAGTGGCAGTGCAGAGTGGCAGTGCCGAGTGGCAGTGCAGAGTGGCAGTGCAGAGTGGCAGTGCAGAGGGCAGAGTGGCAGTGCAGAGGGCAGAGTGGTAGTGCAGAGGGCAGAGTGGTAGTGCAGAGGGCAGAGTGGTAGTGCAGAGTGGTAGTGCAGAGTGCAGAGTGGTAGTGCAGAGTGGTAGTGCAGAGTGGTAGTGCAGAGTGGTAGTGCAGAGTGCAGAGTGGTAGTGCAGAGTGCAGAGTGCAGAGTGGTAGTGCAGAGTGGTAGTGCAGAGTGGTAGTGCAGTGTGGCAGTGCAGAGGGCAGAGTGGTAGTGCAGAGGGCAGAGTGGTAGTGCAGAGGGCAGAGTGGTAGTGCAGAGGGCAGAGTGGTAGTGCAGAGGGCAGAGTGGTAGTGCAGAGGGCAGAGTGGTAGTGCAGATGGTAGTGCAGAGTGGTAGTGCAGAGTGGTAGTGCAGAGTGGTAGTGCAGAGTGGTAGTGCAGAGTGCAGAGTGGTAGTGCAGAGTGCAGAGTGGTAGTGCAGAGTGGTAGTGCAGAGTGCAGAGTGGTAGTGCAGAGTGGTAGTGCAGAGTGGTAGTGCAGAGTGCAGAGTGGTAGTGCAGAGTGGTAGTGCAGAGTGGTAGTGCAGAGTGGTAGTGCAGAGTGCAGAGTGGTAGTGCAGAGGGCAGAGTGGTAGTGCAGAGGGCAGAGTGGTAGTGCAGAGGGCAGAGTGGTAGTGCAGAGTGGTAGTGCAGAGTGGTAGTACAGAGGGCAGAGTGGTAGTGCAGAGTGCAGAGTGATAGTGCAGAGGGCAGAGTGGTAGTGCAGAGTGGTAGTGCAGAGTGGTAGTGCAGAGTGGTAGTGCAGAGTGCAGAGTGGTAGTGCAGAGTGGTAGTGCAGAGTGGTAGTGCAGAGTGCAGAGTGGTAGTGCAGAGTGGTAGTGCAGAGTGGTAGTGCAGAGTGGTAGTGCAGAGGGCAGAGTGGTAGTGCAGAGGGCAGAGTGGTAGTGCAGAGTGGTAGTGCAGAGTGGTAGTGCAGAGTGGTAGTGCAGAGTGGCAGTGCAGAGTGGCAGTGCAGAGGGCAGAGTGGTAGTGCAGAGTGGTAGTGCAGAGGGCAGAGTGGTAGTGCAGAGTGGTAGTGCAGAGTGCAGAGTGGTAGTGCAGAGTGCAGAGTGGTAGTGCAGAGTGCAGAGTGGTAGTGCAGAGTGCAGAGTGGTAGTGCAGAGGGCAGAGTGGTAGTGCAGAGTGGTAGTGCAGAGGGCAGAGTGGTAGTGCAGAGTGGTAGTGCAGAGTGGTACTGCAGAGTGGTAGTGCATAGTGCAGAGTGGTAGTGCAGAGTGGTAGTGCAGAGTGGTAGTGCAGAGTGGTAGTGCAGAGTGCAGAGTGGTAGTGCATAGTGGTAGTGCAGAGGGCAGAGTGGTAGTGCAGAGTGGTAGTGCAGAGGGCAGAGTGGTAGTGCAGAGTGGTAGTGCAGAGGGCAGAGTGGTAGTGCAGAGTGCAGAGTGGTAGTGCAGAGTGGTAGTGCAGAGGGCAGAGTGGTAGTGCAGAGGGCAGAGTGGTAGTGCAGAGTGGTAGTGCAGAGTGCAGAGTGGTAGTGCTGAGTGGTAGTGCTGAGTGGTAGTGCTGAGTGGTAGTGCAGAGTGGTAGTGCAGAGTGGTAGTGCAGAGTGCAGAGTGGTAGTGCAGAGTGCAGAGTGGTAGTGCAGAGGGCAGAGTGGTAGTGCAGAGGGCAGAGTGGTAGTGCAGAGTGGTAGTGCAGAGTGGCAGTGGAGAGTGGCAGTGCAGAGGGCAGAGTGGCAGTGCAGAGGGCAGAGTGGCAGTGCAGAGGGCAGAGTGGTAGTGCAGAGGGCAGAGTGGTAGTGCAGAGTGGTAGTGCAGAGTGGTAGTGCAGAGTGCAGAGTGGTAGTGCAGAGTGCAGAGTGGTAGTGCAGAGTGCAGAGTGGTAGTGCAGAGTGGTAGTGCAGTGTGGCAGTGCAGAGGGCAGAGTGGTAGTGCAGAGGGCAGAGTGGTAGTGCAGAGGGCAGAGTGGTAGTGCAGAGGGCAGAGTGGTAGTGCAGATGGTAGTGCAGAGTGCAGAGTGGTAGTGCAGAGTGGTAGTGCAGAGTGCAGAGTGGTAGTGCAGAGTGGTAGTGCAGAGTGCAGAGTGGTAGTGCAGAGTGCAGAGTGGTAGTGCAGAGTGGTAGTGCAGAGTGCAAAATGGTAGTGCAGAGTGGTAGTGCAGAGTGGTAGTGCAGAGTGCAGAGTGGTAGTGCAGAGGGGTAATGCAGAGTGCAGAGTGGTAGTGCAGAGTGGTAGTGCAGAGTGGTAGTGCAGAGAGGTAGTGCAGAGTGCAGAGTGGTAGTGCAGAGTGGTAGTGCAGAGTGGTAGTGCAGAGTGGTAGTGCAGAGTGGTAGTGCAGAGTGGTAGTGCAGAGTGCAGAGTGGTAGTGCAGAGTGGTAGTGCAGAGTGCAGAGTGGTAGTGCAGAGTGGTAGTGCAGAGTGGTAGTGCAGAGTGGTAGTGCAGAGTGGTAGTGCAGAGTGGTAGTGCAGAGGGCAGAGTGGTAGTGCAGAGTGGTAGTGCAGAGGGCAGAGTGGTAGTGCAGAGTGGTAGTGCAGAGGGCAGAGTGGTAGTGCAGAGTGGTAGTGCAGATTGGTAGTGCAGAGGGCAGAGTGGTAGTGCAGAGTGGTAGTGCAGAGTGGTAGTGCAGAGGGCAGAGTTGTAGTGCAGAGGGCAGAGTGGTAGTGCAGAGTGGTAGTGCAGAGTGGTAGTGCAGAGTGCAGAGTGGTAGTGCAGAGTGGTAGTGCAGAGTGCAGAGTGGTAGTGCAGAGTGCAGAGTGGTAGTGCAGAGTGCAGAGTGGTAGTGCAGAGTGCAGAGTGGTAGTGCAGAGTGGTAGTGCAGAGTGGTAGTGCAGAGTGGTAGTGCAGAGTGCAGAGTGGTAGTGCAGAGTGGTAGTGCAGAGTGGTAGTGCAGAGTGGTAGTGCAGAGTGGTAGTGCAGAGTGGTAGTGCAGAGTGGTAGTGCAGAGTGGTAGTGCAGAGTGGTAGTGCAGAGGGCAGAGTGGTAGTGCAGAGTGGTAGTGCAGAGGGCAGAGTGGTAGTGCAGAGTGGTAGTGCAGAGGGCAGAGTGGTAGTGCAGAGTGGTAGTGCAGAGGGCAGAGTGGTAGTGCAGAGTGCAGAGTGGTAGTGCAGAGTAGTAGGGCAGAGTGGTAGTGCAGAGTGGTAGTGCAGAGTGGTAGTGCAGAGGGCAGAGTGGTAGTGCAGAGGGCAGAGTGGTAGTGCAGAGTGGTAGTGCAGAGTGGTAGTGCAGAGTGCAGAGTGGTAGTGCAGAGTGGTAGTGCAGAGTGGTAGTGCAGAGTGGTAGTGCAGAGTGCAGAGTGGTAGTGCAGAGTGGTAGTGCAGAGTGCAGAGTGGTAGTGCAGAGTGGTAGTGCAGAGTGGTAGTGCAGAGTGCAGAGTGGTAGTGCAGAGTGGTAGTGCAGAGTGGTAGTGCAGAGTGCAGAGTGGTAGTGCAGAGTGCAGAGTAGTGCAGAGTGCAGAGTGGTAGTGCAGAGTGCAGAGTGGTAGTGCAGAGTGGTAGTGCAGAGTGCAAAGTGGTAGTGCAGAGTGCAGAGTGGTAGTGCAGAGTGGTAGTGCAGAGTGCAGAGTGGTAGTGCAGAGTGCAGAGTGGTAGTGCAGAGTGGTAGTGCAGAGTGGTAGTGCAGAGTGGTAGTGCAGAGTGGTAGTGCAGAGTGCAGAGTGGTAGTGCAGAGTGGTAGTGCAGAGTGCAGAGTGGTAGTGCAGAGTGCAGAGTGGTAGTGCAGAGTGGTAGTGCAGAGTGCAGAGTGGTAGTGGTATTGCAGAGTGCAGAGTGGTAGTGCAGAGTGGTAGTGGTAGTGCAGAGTGGTAGTGGAAAGTGGTAGTGGTAGTGCAGAGTGGTAGTGGAAAGTGGTAGTGGTAGTGCAGAGTGGTAGTGCAGAGTGGTAGTGCAGAGTGCAGAGTGGTAGTGCAGAGTGGTAGTGCAGAGTGGTAGTGCAGAGTGGTAGTGCAGAGTGGTAGTGCAGAGTGGTAGTGCAGAGTGGTAGTGCAGAGTGGTAGTGCAGCGTGGTAGTGCAGAGTGGTAGTGCAGAGGGCAGAGTGGTAGTGCAGAGGGCAGAGTGGTAGTGCAGAGTGGTAGTGCAGAGTGGTAGTGCGGAGTGGTAGTGCAGAGTGGTAGTGCAGAGTGGTAGTGCAGAGGGCAGAGTGGTAGTGCAGAGGGCAGAGTGGTAGGGCAGAGTGGTAGTGCAGAGTGGTAGTGCAGAGGGCAGAGTGGTAGTGCAGAGGGCAGAGTGGTAGTGCAGAGGGCAGAGTGGTAGTGCAGAGTGGTAGTGCAGAGTGGTAGTGCAGAGTGGTAGTGCAGAGTGCAGAGTGGTAGTGCAGAGTGGTAGTGCAGAGTGGTAGTGCAGAGTGGTAGTGCAGACTGGTAGTGCAGAGGGCAGACTGGTAGTGCAGAGGGCAGAGTGGTAGTGCAGAGTGGTAGTGCAGAGTGGTAGTGCAGAGTGGTAGTGCTGAGTGGTAGTGCAGAGTGCAGAGTGGTAGTGCAGAGTGGTAGTGCAGAGTGGTAGTGCAGAGTGGTAGTGCAGAGTGCAGAGTGGTAGTGCAGAGGGCAGAGTGATAGTGCAGAGGGCAGAGTGGTAGTGCAGAGTGGTAGTGCAGAGTGGTAGTGCAGAGTGCAGAGTGGTAGTGCAGAGTGCAGAGTGGTAGTGCAGAGTGGTAGTGCAGAGTGGTAGTGCAGAGTGGTAGTGCAGAGGGCAGAGTGGTAGTGCAGAGTGCAGAGTGATAGTGCAGAGGGCAGAGTGGTAGTGCAGAGTGGTAGTGCAGAGTGGTAGTGCAGAGTGGTAGTGCAGAGTGGCAGTGCAGAGTGGCAGTGCAGAGGGCAGAGTGGTAGTGCAGAGGGCAGAGTGGTAGTGCAGAGGGCAGAGTGGTAGTGCAGAGTGGTAGTGCAGAGTGCAGAGTGGTAGTGCCGAGTGCAGAGTGGTAGTGCAGAGTGGTAGTGCAGAGTGCAGAGTGGTAGTGCAGAGGGCAGAGTGGTAGTGCAGAGTGGTAGTGCAGAGGGCAGAGTGGTAGTGCAGAGTGGTAGTGCAGAGGGCAGAGTGGTAGTGCAGAGTGGTAGTGCAGAGTGGTAGTGCAGAGTGGTAGTGCATAGTGCAGAGTGGTAGTGCAGAGTGGTAGTGCAGAGTGCAGAGGGGTAGTGCAGAGTGGTAGTGCAGAGTGCAGAGTGGTAGTGCATAGTGGTAGTGCAGAGGGCAGAGTGGTAGTGCAGAGTGGTAGTGCAGAGGGCAGAGTGGTAGTGCAGAGTGGTAGTGCAGAGGGCAGAGTGGTAGTGCAGAGTGCAGAGTGGTAGTGCAGAGTGCAGAGTGGTAGTGCAGAGGGCAGAGTGGTAGTGCAGAGTGGTAGTGCAGAGTGGTAGTGCAGAGTGGTAGTGCAGAGTGGTAGTGCAGAGTGGCAGTGCAGAGTGGCGGTGCAGAGTGGTAGTGCAGAGTGGCGGTGCAGAGTGGTAGTGCAGAGTGGTAGTGCTGAGTGGTAGTGCTGAGTGGTAGTGCTGAGTGGTAGTGCTGAGTGGTAGTGCAGAGTGGTAGTGCAGAGTGGTAGTGCAGAGTGGTAGTGCAGAGTGGTAGTGCAGAGTGCAGAGTGGTAGTGCAGAGGGCAGAGTGGTAGTGCAGAGGGCTGAGTGGTAGTGCAGAGGGCAGAGTGGTAGTGCAGAGTGGCAGTGCAGAGTGGCAGTGCCGAGTGGCAGTGCAGAGTGGCAGTGCAGAGTGGCAGTGCAGAGGGCAGAGTGGCAGTGCAGAGGGCAGAGTGGTAGTGCAGAGGGCAGAGTGGTAGTGCAGAGGGCAGAGTGGTAGTGCAGAGTGGTAGTGCAGAGTGCAGAGTGGTAGTGCAGAGTGGTAGTGCAGAGTGGTAGTGCAGAGTGGTAGTGCAGAGTGCAGAGTGGTAGTGCAGAGTGCAGAGTGCAGAGTGGTAGTGCAGAGTGGTAGTGCAGAGTGGTAGTGCAGTGTGGCAGTGCAGAGGGCAGAGTGGTAGTGCAGAGGGCAGAGTGGTAGTGCAGAGGGCAGAGTGGTAGTGCAGAGGGCAGAGTGGTAGTGCAGAGGGCAGAGTGGTAGTGCAGAGGGCAGAGTGGTAGTGCAGATGGTAGTGCAGAGTGGTAGTGCAGAGTGGTAGTGCAGAGTGCAGAGTGGTAGTGCAGAGTGGTAGTGCAGAGTGCAGAGTGGTAGTGCAGAGTGCAGAGTGGTAGTGCAGAGTGGTAGTGCAGAGTGCAGAGTGGTAGTGCAGAGTGGTAGTGCAGAGTGGTAGTGCAGAGTGCAGAGTGGTAGTGCAGAGTGGTAGTGCAGAGTGGTAGTGCAGAGTGGTAGTGCAGAGGGCAGAGTGGTAGTGCAGAGGGCAGAGTGGTAGTGCAGAGGGCAGAGTGGTAGTGCAGAGGGCAGAGTGGTAGTGCAGAGTGGTAGTGCAGAGTGGTAGTACAGAGGGCAGAGTGGTAGTGCAGAGTGCAGAGTGATAGTGCAGAGGGCAGAGTGGTAGTGCAGAGTGGTAGTGCAGAGTGGTAGTGCAGAGTGGTAGTGCAGAGTGCAGAGTGGTAGTGCAGAGTGGTAGTGCAGAGTGGTAGTGCAGAGTGCAGAGTGGTAGTGCAGAGTGGTAGTGCAGAGTGGTAGTGCAGAGTGGTAGTGCAGAGGGCAGAGTGGTAGTGCAGAGGGCAGAGTGGTAGTGCAGAGTGGTAGTGCAGAGTGGTAGTGCAGAGTGGTAGTGCAGAGTGGCAGTGCAGAGTGGCAGTGCAGAGGGCAGAGTGGTAGTGCAGAGTGGTAGTGCAGAGGGCAGAGTGGTAGTGCAGAGTGGTAGTGCAGAGTGCAGAGTGGTAGTGCAGAGTGCAGAGTGGTAGTGCAGAGTGCAGAGTGGTAGTGCAGAGTGCAGAGTGGTAGTGCAGAGGGCAGAGTGGTAGTGCAGAGTGGTAGTGCAGAGGGCAGAGTGGTAGTGCAGAGTGGTAGTGCAGAGTGGTACTGCAGAGTGGTAGTGCATAGTGCAGAGTGGTAGTGCAGAGTGGTAGTGCAGAGTGGTAGTGCAGAGTGGTAGTGCAGAGTGCAGAGTGGTAGTGCATAGTGGTAGTGCAGAGGGCAGAGTGGTAGTGCAGAGTGGTAGTGCAGAGGACAGAGTGGTAGTGCAGAGTGGTAGTGCAGAGGGCAGAGTGGTAGTGCAGAGTGCAGAGTGGTAGTGCAGAGTGGTAGTGCAGAGGGCAGAGTGGTAGTGCAGAGGGCAGAGTGGTAGTGCAGAGTGGTAGTGCAGAGTGCAGAGTGGTAGTGCTGAGTGGTAGTGCTGAGTGGTAGTGCTGAGTGGTAGTGCAGAGTGGTAGTGCAGAGTGGTAGTGCAGAGTGCAGAGTGGTAGTGCAGAGTGCAGAGTGGTAGTGCAGAGGGCAGAGTGGTAGTGCAGAGGGCAGAGTGGTAGTGCAGAGTGGTAGTGCAGAGTGGCAGTGCAGAGTGGCAGTGGAGAGTGGCAGTGCAGAGGGCAGAGTGGCAGTGCAGAGGGCAGAGTGGTAGTGCAGAGGGCAGAGTGGTAGTGCAGAGTGGTAGTGCAGAGTGGTAGTGCAGAGTGCAGAGTGGTAGTGCAGAGTGCAGAGTGGTAGTGCAGAGTGCAGAGTGGTAGTGCAGAGTGGTAGTGCAGTGTGGCAGTGCAGAGGGCAGAGTGGTAGTGCAGAGGGCAGAGTGGTAGTGCAGAGGGCAGAGTGGTAGTGCAGAGGGCAGAGTGGTAGTGCAGAGGGCAGAGTGGTAGTGCAGATGGTAGTGCAGAGTGCAGAGTGGTAGTGCAGAGTGGTAGTGCAGAGTGCAGAGTGGTAGTGCAGAGTGGTAGTGCAGAGTGCAGAGTGGTAGTGCAGAGTGCAGAGTGGTAGTGCAGAGTGGTAGTGCAGAGTGCAAAATGGTAGTGCAGAGTGGTAGTGCAGAGTGGTAGTGCAGAGTGCAGAGTGGTAGTGCAGAGGGGTAATGCAGAGTGCAGAGTGGTAGTGCAGAGTGGTAGTGCAGAGTGGTAGTGCAGAGAGGTAGTGCAGAGTGCAGAGTGGTAGTGCAGAGTGGTAGTGCAGAGTGGTAGTGCAGAGTGGTAGTGCAGAGTGGTAGTGCAGAGTGGTAGTGCAGAGTGCAGAGTGGTAGTGCAGAGTGGTAGTGCAGAGTGCAGAGTGGTAGTGCAGAGTGGTAGTGCAGAGTGGTAGTGCAGAGTGGTAGTGCAGAGTGGTAGTGCAGAGTGGTAGTGCAGAGGGCAGAGTGGTAGTGCAGAGTGGTAGTGCAGAGGGCAGAGTGGTAGTGCAGAGTGGTAGTGCAGAGGGCAGAGTGGTAGTGCAGAGTGGTAGTGCAGATTGGTAGTGCAGAGGGCAGAGTGGTAGTGCAGAGTGGTAGTGCAGAGTGGTAGTGCAGAGGGCAGAGTTGTAGTGCAGAGGGCAGAGTGGTAGTGCAGAGTGGTAGTGCAGAGTGGTAGTGCAGAGTGCAGAGTGGTAGTGCAGAGTGGTAGTGCAGAGTGCAGAGTGGTAGTGCAGAGTGGTAGTGCAGAGTGCAGAGTGGTAGTGCAGAGTGCAGAGTGGTAGTGCAGAGTGGTAGTGCAGAGTGGTAGTGCAGAGTGGTAGTGCAGAGTGCAGAGTGGTAGTGCAGAGTGGTAGTGCAGAGTGGTAGTGCAGAGTGGTAGTGCAGAGTGCAGAGTGGTAGTGCAGAGTGGTAGTGCAGAGTGGTAGTGCAGAGTGGTAGTGCAGAGTGGTAGTGCAGAGTGGTAGTGCAGAGGGCAGAGTGGTAGTGCAGAGTGGTAGTGCAGAGGGCAGAGTGGTAGTGCAGAGTGGTAGTGCAGAGGGCAGAGTGGTAGTGCAGAGTGGTAGTGCAGAGGGCAGAGTGGTAGTGCAGAGTGCAGAGTGGTAGTGCAGAGTAGTAGGGCAGAGTGGTAGTGCAGAGTGGTAGTGCAGAGTGGTAGTGCAGAGGGCAGAGTGGTAGTGCAGAGGGCAGAGTGGTAGTGCAGAGTGGTAGTGCAGAGTGCAGAGTGGTAGTGCAGAGTGGTAGTGCAGAGTGGTAGTGCAGAGTGGTAGTGCAGAGTGCAGAGTGGTAGTGCAGAGTGGTAGTGCAGAGTGCAGAGTGGTAGTGCAGAGTGGTAGTGCAGAGTGGTAGTGCAGAGTGCAGAGTGGTAGTGCAGAGTGGTAGTGCAGAGTGGTAGTGCAGAGTGCAGAGTGGTAGTGCAGAGTGCAGAGTAGTGCAGAGTGCAGAGTGGTAGTGCAGAGTGCAGAGTGGTAGTGCAGAGTGGTAGTGCAGAGTGCAAAGTGGTAGTGCAGAGTGCAGAGTGGTAGTGCAGAGTGGTAGTGCAGAGTGCAGAGTGGTAGTGCAGAGTGCAGAGTGGTAGTGCAGAGTGGTAGTGCAGAGTGGTAGTGCAGAGTGGTAGTGCAGAGTGGTAGTGCAGAGTGCAGAGTGGTAGTGCAGAGTGGTAGTGCAGAGTGCAGAGTGGTAGTGCAGAGTGCAGAGTGGTAGTGCAGAGTGGTAGTGCAGAGTGCAGAGTGGTAGTGGTATTGCAGAGTGCAGAGTGGTAGTGCAGAGTGGTAGTGGTAGTGCAGAGTGGTAGTGGAAAGTGGTAGTGGTAGTGCAGAGTGGTAGTGGAAAGTGGTAGTGGTAGTGCAGAGTGGTAGTGCAGAGTGGTAGTGCAGAGTGCAGAGTGGTAGTGCAGAGTGGTAGTGCAGAGTGGTAGTGCAGAGTGGTAGTGCAGAGTGCAGAGTGGTAGTGCAGAGTGGTAGTGCAGAGTGGTAGTGCAGAGTGGTAGTGCAGCGTGGTAGTGCAGAGTGGTAGTGCAGAGGGCAGAGTGGTAGTGCAGAGGGCAGAGTGGTAGTGCAGAGTGGTAGTGCAGAGTGGTAGTGCGGAGTGGTAGTGCAGAGTGGTAGTGCAGAGTGGTAGTGCAGAGGGCAGAGTGGTAGTGCAGAGGGCAGAGTGGTAGTGCAGAGTGGTAGTGCAGAGTGGTAGTGCAGAGGGCAGAGTGGTAGTGCAGAGGGCAGAGTGGTAGTGCAGAGGGCAGAGTGGTAGTGCAGAGTGGTAGTGCAGAGTGGTAGTGCAGAGTGGTAGTGCAGAGTGGTAGTGCAGAGTGCAGAGTGGTAGTGCAGAGTGGTAGTGCAGAGTGGTAGTGCAGAGTGGTAGTGCAGACTGGTAGTGCAGAGGGCAGACTGGTAGTGCAGAGGGCAGAGTGGTAGTGCAGAGTGGTAGTGCAGAGTGGTAGTGCAGAGTGGTAGTGCTGAGTGGTAGTGCAGAGTGCAGAGTGGTAGTGCAGAGTGGTAGTGCAGAGTGGTAGTGCAGAGTGGTAGTGCAGAGTGCAGAGTGGTAGTGCAGAGGGCAGAGTGATAGTGCAGAGGGCAGAGTGGTAGTGCAGAGTGGTAGTGCAGAGTGGTAGTGCAGAGTGCAGAGTGGTAGTGCAGAGTGCAGAGTGGTAGTGCAGAGTGGTAGTGCAGAGTGGTAGTGCAGAGTGGTAGTGCAGAGGGCAGAGTGGTAGTGCAGAGTGCAGAGTGATAGTGCAGAGGGCAGAGTGGTAGTGCAGAGTGGTAGTGCAGAGTGGTAGTGCAGAGTGGTAGTGCAGAGTGCAGAGTGGTAGTGCAGAGTGGTAGTGCAGAGTGGTAGTGCAGAGTGCAGAGTGGTAGTGCAGAGTGGTAGTGCAGAGTGCAGAGTGGTAGTGCAGAGTGCAGAGTGGTAGTGCAGAGGGCAGAGTGGTAGTGCAGAGGGCAGAGTGGTAGTGCAGAGTGGTAGTGCAGAGTGGTAGTGCAGAGTGGTAGTGCAGAGTGGTAGTGCAGAGTGGCAGTGCAGAGTGGCAGTGCAGAGTGGCAGTGCAGAGGGCAGAGTGGTAGTGCAGAGGGCAGAGTGGTAGTGCAGAGGGCAGAGTGGTAGTGCAGAGTGGTAGTGCAGAGTGCAGAGTGGTAGTGCAGAGTGGTAGTGCAGAGTGCAGAGTGGTAGTGCAGAGTGCAGAGTGGTAGTGCAGAGGGCAGAGTGGTAGTGCAGAGTGGTAGTGCAGAGGGCAGAGTGGTAGTGCAGAGTGGTAGTGCAGAGGGCAGAGTGGTAGTGCAGAGTGGTAGTGCATAGTGCAGAGTGGTAGTGCATAGTGCAGAGTGGTAGTGCAGAGTGGTAGTGCAGAGTGCAGAGTGGTAGTGCAGAGTGGTAGTGCAGAGTGCAGAGTGGTAGTGCATAGTGGTAGTGCAGAGGGCAGAGTGGTAGTGCAGAGTGGTAGTGCAGAGGGCAAAGTGGTAGTGCAGAGTGGTAGTGCAGAGGGCAGAGTGGTAGTGCAGAGTGCAGAGTGGTAGTGCAGAGTGCATAGTGGTAGTGCAGAGGGCAGAGTGGTAGTGCAGAGGGCAGAGTGGTAGTGCAGAGTGCAGAGTGGTAGTGCAGAGTGGTAGTGCAGAGTGGTAGTGCAGAGTGGTAGTGCAGAGTGGCAGTGCAGAGTGGCAGTGCAGAGTGGCAGTGCAGAGTGGCAGTGCAGAGTGGCAGTGCATAGTGGCAGTGCAGAGTGGCAGTGCAGAGTGGTAGTGCAGAGTGGTAGTGCAGAGTGGTAGTGCAGAGTGGTAGTGCAGAGTGCAGAGTGGTAGTGCAGAGTGAAGAGTGGTAGTGCAGAGTGGTAGTGCAGAGTGCAGAGTCTTAGTGCAGAGGGCAGAGTGGTAGTGCAGAGGGCAGAGTCGTAGTGCAGAGGGCAGAGTGGTAGTGCAGAGTGGTAGTGCAGAGTGGCAGTGCCGAGTGGCAGTGCCGAGTGGCAGTGCAGAGGGCAGAGTGGTAGTGCAGAGGGCAGAGTGGTAGTGCAGAGGGCAGAGTGGTAGTGCAGAGTGGTAGTGCAGAGTGCAGAGTGGTAGTGCAGAGTGCAGAGTGGTAGTGCAGAGTGGTAGTGCAGAGTGGTAGTGCAGAGTGCAGAGTGGTAGTGCAGAGTGCAGAGTGGTAGTGCAGAGTGGTAGTGCAGTGTGGCAGTGCAGAGGGCAGAGTGGTAGTGCAGAGGGCAGAGTGGTAGTGCAGAGGGTAGAGTGGTAGTGCAGAGGGCAGAGTGGTAGTGCAGAGGGCATAGTGGTAGTGCAGAGTGGTAGTGCAGAGTGCAGAGTGGTAGTGCAGAGTGGTAGTGCAGAGTGCAGAGTGGTAGTGCAGAGTGGTAGTGCAGAGTGCAGAGTGGTAGTGCAGAGTGCAGAGTGGTAGTGCAGAGTGCAGAGTGGTAGTGCAGAGTGGTAGTGCAGAGTGGTAGTGCAGAGTGCAGAGTGGTAGTGCAGAGGGGTAATGCAGAGTGCAGAGTGGTAGTGCAGAGTGGTAGTGCAGAGTGCAGAGTGGTAGTGCAGAGTGCAGAGTGGTAGTGCAGAGTGGTAGTGCAGAGTGGTAGTGCAGAGGGCAGAGTGGTAGTGCAGAGTGGTAGTGCAGAGGGCAGAGTGGTAGTGCAGAGTGGTAGTGCAGAGTGCAGAGTGGTAGTGCAGAGTGGTAGTGCAGAGTGGTAGTGCAGAGGGCAGAGTGGTAGTGCAGAGGGCAGAGTGGTAGTGCAGAGTGGTAGTGCAGAGTGGTAGTGCAGAGGGCAGAGTGGTAGTGCAGAGGGCAGAGTGGTAGTGCAGAGGGCAGAGTGGTAGTGCAGAGTGGTAGTGCAGAGTGGTAGTGCAGAGTGGTAGTGCAGAGTGGTAGTGCAGAGTGGTAGTGCAGAGTGGTAGTGCAGACTGGTAGTGCAGAGGGCAGACTGGTAGTGCAGAGGGCAGAGTGGTAGTGCAGAGTGGTAGTGCAGAGTGGTAGTGCTGAGTGGTAGTGCAGAGTGCAGAGTGGTAGTGCAGAGTGGTAGTGCAGAGTGGTAGTGCAGAGTGGTAGTGCAGAGTGCAGAGTGGTAGTGCAGAGGGCAGAGTGATAGTGCAGAGGGCAGAGTGGTAGTGCAGAGTGGTAGTGCAGAGTGGTAGTGCAGAGTGCAGAGTGGTAGTGCAGAGTGCAGAGTGGTAGTGCAGAGTGGTAGTGCAGAGTGGTAGTGCAGAGTGGTAGTGCAGAGTGGTAGTGCAGAGGGCAGAGTGGTAGTGCAGAGTGCAGAGTGATAGTGCAGAGGGCAGAGTGGTAGTGCAGAGTGGTAGTGCAGAGTGGTAGTGCAGAGTGGTAGTGCAGAGTGGTAGTGCAGAGTGCAGAGTGGTAGTGCAGAGTGGTAGTGCAGAGTGCAGAGTGGTAGTGCAGAGTGCAGAGTGGTAGTGCAGAGTGGTAGTGCAGAGTGCAGAGTGGTAGTGCAGAGTGCAGAGTGGTAGTGCAGAGGGCAGAGTGGTAGTGCAGAGGGCAGAGTGGTAGTGCAGAGTGGTAGTGCAGAGTGGTAGTGCAGAGTGGTAGTGCAGAGTTGTAGTGCAGAGTGGCAGTGCAGAGTGGCAGTGCAGAGTGGCAGTGCAGAGGGCAGAGTGGTAGTGCAGAGGGCAGAGTGGTAGTGCAGAGGGCAGAGTGGTAGTGCAGAGTGGTAGTGCAGAGTGCAGAGTGGTAGTGCAGAGTGCAGAGTGGTAGTGCAGAGTGCAGAGTGGTAGTGCAGAGTGCAGAGTGGTAGTGCAGAGGGCAGAGTGGTAGTGCAGAGTGGTAGTGCAGAGGGCAGAGTGGTAGTGCAGAGTGGTAGTGCAGAGGGCAGAGTGGTAGTGCAGAGTGGTAGTGCATAGTGCAGAGTGGTAGTGCATAGTGCAGAGTGGTAGTGCAGAGTGGTAGTGCAGAGTGCAGAGTGGTAGTGCAGAGTGGTAGTGCAGAGTGCAGAGTGGTAGTGCATAGTGGTAGTGCAGAGGGCAGAGTGGTAGTGCAGAGTGGTAGTGCAGAGGGCAAAGTGGTAGTGCAGAGTGGTAGTGCAGAGGGCAGAGTGGTAGTGCAGAGTGCAGAGTGGTAGTTTAGAGTGCATAGTGGTAGTGCAGAGGGCAGAGTGGTAGTGCAGAGGGCAGAGTGGTAGTGCAGAGTGCAGAGTGGTAGTGCAGAGTGGTAGTGCAGAGTGGCAGTGCAGAGTGGCAGTGCAGAGTGGCAGTGCAGAGTGGTAGTGCAGAGTGGTAGTGCAGAGTGGTAGTGCAGAGTGGTAGTGCAGAGTGGTAGTGCAGAGTGGTAGTGCAGAGTGGTAGTGCAGAGTGCAGAGTGGTAGTGCAGAGTGCAGAGTGGTAGTGCAGAGTGGTAGTGCAGAGTGCAGAGTCTTAGTGCAGAGGGCAGAGTGGTAGTGCAGAGGGCAGAGTGGTAGTGCAGAGGGCAGAGTGGTAGTGCAGAGGGCAGAGTGGTAGTGCAGAGTGGTAGTGCAGAGTGGCAGTGCCGAGTGGCAGTGCCGAGTGGCAGTGCAGAGGGCAGAGTGGTAGTGCAGAGGGCAGAGTGGTAGTGCAGAGGGCAGAGTGGTAGTGCAGAGTGGTAGTGCAGAGTGCAGAGTGCAGAGTGGTAGTGCAGAGTGGTAGTGCAGAGTGGTAGTGCAGAGTGCAGAGTGGTAGTGCAGAGTGCAGAGTGGTAGTGCAGAGTGGTAGTGCAGAGTGGTAGTGCAGTGTGGCAGTGCAGAGGGCAGAGTGGTAGTGCAGAGGGCAGAGTGGTAGTGCAGAGGGCAGAGTGGTAGTGCAGAGGGCAGAGTGGTAGTGCAGAGGGCAGAGTGGTAGTGCAGAGGGCATAGTGGTAGTGCAGAGTGGTAGTGCAGAGTGCAGAGTGGTAGTGCAGAGTGGTAGTGCAGAGTGCAGAGTGGTAGTGCAGAGTGGTAGTGCAGAGTGCAGAGTGGTAGTGCAGAGTGCAGAGTGGTAGTGCAGAGTGCAGAGTGGTAGTGCAGAGTGGTAGTGCAGAGTGGTAGTGCAGAGTGCAGAGTGGTAGTGCAGAGGGGTAATGCAGAGTGCAGAGTGGTAGTGCAGAGTGGTAGTGCAGAGTGGTAGTGCAGAGTGCAGAGTGGTAGTGCAGAGTGCAGAGTGGTAGTGCAGAGTGGTAGTGCAGAGTGCAGAGTGGTAGTGCAGAGTGGTAGTGCAGAGTGGTAGTGCAGAGGGCAGAGTGGTAGTGCAGAGTGGTAGTGCAGAGGGCAGAGTGGTAGTGCAGAGTGGTAGTGCAGAGTGCAGAGTGGTAGTGCAGAGTGGTAGTGCAGAGTGGTAGTGCAGAGTGCAGAGTGCAGAGTGGTAGTGTAGAGTGCAGAGTGCAGAGTGGTAGTGCAGAGTGGTAGTGCAGAGTGGTAGTGCAGAGTGCAGAGTGCAGAGTGGTAGTGTAGAGTGCAGAGTGCAGAGTGGTAGTGTAGAGTGCAGAGTGCAGAGTGGTAGTGCAGAGTGGTAGTGCAGAGTGCAGAGTGGTAGTGCAGAGTGCAGAGTGGTAGTGCAGAGTGGTAGTGCAGAGTGGTAGTGCAGAGTGGTAGTGCAGAGTGGTAGTGCAGAGTGCAGAGTGGTAGTGCAGAGTGCAGAGTGGTAGTGCAGAGTGCAGAGTGGTAGTGCAGAGTGGTAGTGCAGAGTGGTAGTGCAGAGTGCAGAGTGGTAGTGCAGAGTGGTAGTGCAGAGGGCAGAGTGGTAGTGCAGAGTGGTAGTGCAGAGTGGTAGTGCACAGGGCAGAGTGGTAGTGCAGAGTGGTAGTGCAGAGTGGTACTGCAGAGTGCAGAGTGGTAGTGCAGAGTGGTAGTGCAGAGTGCAGAGTGGTAGTGCAGAGTGGTAGTGCAGAGTGCAGAGTGGTAGTGCAGAGTGCAGAGTGGTAGTGCAGAGTGGTAGTGCAGAGTGCAGAGTGCAGAGTGGTAGTGCAGAGTGGTAGTGCAGAGTGGTAGTGCAGAGTGGTAGTGCAGAGTGGTAGTGCAGAGTGGTAGTGCAGAGTGGTAGTGCAGAGTGGTAGTGCAGAGTGCAGAGTGGTAGTGCAGAGTGCAAGTGCAGAGTGCTAGTGCAGAGTGGTAGTGCAGAGTGGTAGTGCAGAGTGCAGAGTGGTAGTGCAGGTGACCGTCCTGCTTTCAGCAGAAGCAGCCGCTCCACACACTGCTCCCTGCCTCCTGGATCTGGTATTGTTAACGCTGAGACCCGATCTCACACCCTGCTTGAGCCTGCATATTTAATAAGAAGCGCCTAGTCAGTGCTTAGCGCTAGATCGCCCCGACCGCCGAGCATTCCTGTAGAAATCCGCCGAGACCATTTACAGCACCAAAGTCCCATAGTGCGCTTGTGCGACAGCCGCTCCTGCACCGTGCTGCCTGAAATAACATTAGTGCCTGCAATTGTGCTTTAATTTGCATCGCGCTCGCCTCCATTGTGCCCCTGTGTTGTTTTGGGATTGGCTGCTTGCTGCTGCCATTTTGTTTGTTGTTGACTCCTTCCCCTGATCTCCACCCCGCCTCCCTGCTGACCCTCCCTCGCTCCTCCCCTTCCACTTTCCACATATGACAGATGCATTTGCGCGCAGCGTTCACGTGCAGCGATCGCGCCCCATGCGCGCCGAAGGTGCGCCAAAGGTAAGCCCGTCTACGCCCGTCCGCGCCTGGACCGCGCCCAGCGCCTGTCCCCCTAGTCCCCGTCCCACCCACCCCACCCGCATTACATACACCGCCTCCACCCTCCTAGCCCTTAACCCCGGCCGACTCCCCAACTGCGCCCAAGCGGCCCCGGGACACACCCATGGACCCTTCACATGCAACTCCTGCAAGTTCGACGGCACCAAGACCAACTCCTCATCCACTAACACCAAACAGAGACCTGACACCAACCACCTAAAATGCATCCTGCTCAACACCCGCTCGGTCCACAGACACGCCATCGACCTTTGGAATCTACTAGATACCATTTCTCCGGACGTCGCCTTCCTAACAGAAACATGGATGAACGCCTCATCAGCTCCAGACATCACCATAGCCATCCCGGAAGGCTACAAGATCATCCGAAAAGACCGCAACAAGCAAACAGGAGGAGGCATCGCTATCGTCCACAAGAATTCCATCCGCATCTCAACCAGCTCAGACGTCAACCTCGCTAGCGCCGAACACCTTCACTTCCAGATCCACACCGACCCCAAGACCACACTCAGAGGCACCCTCCTCTACAGGCCACCAGGACCCTGTGCACAATTCAGTGAAGACATCACTGAATTTATCACCCCACACGCCCTCCCCTCTGAGGACTACATTCTATTGGGAGACCTCAATTTTCACCTGGAAAAAAGCAACGACAGCAACACCACCGCCCTCCTGGACAATCTCGCCAACCTCGGACTCAAACAACTTGTTAATACCCCCACTCACTACGCAGGTCACACACTTGACCCTATCTTCACCTCCAGCAAACATATCTCCTTCAGCCACACCACAGCTCTCCATTGGACGGACCACAGCTGCGTTCACTTTATCTACAATAAGACCTCAACCCACAACCATCCCCAACCTACTCTGCGAAGAAACTGGAACAAAATCACCATCGACCAGATCTCCTCATCGCTTCTTCAAAACCCCCCTGCCCACTCTTCGAACCCCAACCAAGCAGCCATTAACCTCACCCAATGGCTAACCAACAGCGCCGACAACTTAGCACCCCTGAAAAAACGTCAAATCAAACTAGGCAACAAAAAGGCCCCCTGGTTCAACGATGATCTTAAGAAATCCAAAAAACTCTGTCGCCCCCTTGAGAAGGCCTGGAAAAAAGATCCAAACACCAGCACCAGGGACGCCTTCAAAAACGCCACCCGCATACACCACCAACTGATCCGGACTGCCAAGAAAGCCGCATTCAAAGACCGACTAGACAACAACGCCCACAACAGCAAGGAATTATTCAACATCGTCAAAGAGTTTACCAACCCCATTGCCAACTCCAACGACATCACTCCCTCTCAAACCCTTTGCGACTCCCTAGCTTCGTTCTTCCACGACAAAATCGCAGACATCCACAACAGCTTTGACATTCAACCTGGAGACCAACCCACCCAACCTTCTGCCGTACCTTCACCCCCCTTGAACATCCTTAACGAATGGAACCCAATCTCCACTGAGGACACCATCCGCCTGATGAACTCCATCCACTCAGGATCCCCCACAGACCCATGCCCTCACCACATCTTCAACAAAGCAGACTCCATCATAGCACCACACCTCCGAGACGTCATCAACTGCTCCCTCAACTTCGCCACCTTCCCGGAAAGCTGGAAACACGCCGAACTCAGCGCCCTTCTGAAAAAACCCACAGCTGACCCCACCGAACTCAAAACCTACCGCCCCATCTCGCTCCTTCCATTCCCGGCCAAAGTCATCGAAAAAGCTGTTAACAACCAGCTCGCCGCCTTCCTCGAAACCAACAAATCCCTCGACTCCTCACAGTCCGGCTTCCGAGCCAAACACAGCACTGAGACCGCACTCATCGCAGCAACAGACGACATTCGAACTCTACTGGACAATGGAGACACAGTCGCCCTCATCCTCCTCGACCTCTCCGCAGCCTTCGACACAGTCTGTCATAGCACCCTGATACAACGCCTCAAAAACATCGGAATCCAGGGAAAAGCACTGGAATGGATCACCTCGTTCCTTGCCGGAAGAACCCAGAGAGTCCGCCTCCCACCATTCAAGTCAGAGGCCACTGAAGTCATTTGCGGCGTGCCACAAGGATCCTCACTCAGTCCCACCCTCTTCAACGTATACATGAGCCCCCTCGCGGCCATCGCACGCCAACACAACCTCAACATCATCTCCTACGCTGATGACACTCAACTTATCCTCTCACTCACCAAAGATCCTAACACCGCCAAAACCAACCTACATGAAGGAATGAAAGAAGTAGCCGAGTGGATGAAGCACAGCCGTCTGAAACTGAATTCCGACAAAACAGAAGTCCTTATCTTAGGTACCTCCCCCTCTGCCTTGGACGACTCTTGGTGGCCAGAGTCCCTTGGAAAAGCACCCATCCCGACAGACCACGCACGGAACCTGGGCGTCATTCTGGACTCCTCACTCTCGATGACCAGACAAGTCAACGCCATTTCATCATCTTGCTTCAACATTCTTCGCATGCTCAAAAAAAAATTCGCTGGATCCCCACCGAAACTAGAAAAACGGTCACCCACGCACTGGTTACAAGCCGCCTGGACTACGGAAACACCCTATACGCCGGTACCACCGCAAAACTTCAGAAAAAACTCCAACGCATCCAGAACGCATCAGCCAGACTCATACTAGACATCCCGCGTAACGACCACATTTCTGGTCACCTGAAAAACCTCCACTGGCTCCCCGTCAATAAGAGGATAACATTCCGTCTCCTAACCCACGCACACAAAGCACTTTACGAACTTGGACCCGAATGCCTCAACACACGACTTTCCTTCTACACCCCCTCCCGCCAGCTACGCTCCTCCAACCAAGCCCTTGCTGCTGTACCTCGCATCAACAAAACCACCATGGGAGGAAGATCCTTCTCCTACCTGGCGGCTAAAACCTGGAACTCACTTCCCATTCACCTTCGCCTCACTCAGAACCACCTAGCATTCAGAAAGCAACTTAAAACCTGGATATTCGGCAAGTAATCCCCCACCCCTCTCCAAGCGCCTTGAGACCCTCTGGGTATGTAGCGCGCTATATAAATTAATTGAATTGAATTGAATTGAGAGTGCAGAGTGGTAGTGCAGAGTGCAGAGTGGTAGTGCAGAGTGGTAGTGCAGAGTGGTAGTGCAGAGTGGTAGTGCAGAGTGCAGAGTGGTAGTGCAGAGTGGTAGTGCAGAGTGGTAGTGCAGAGTGGTAGTGCAGAGTGGCAGTGCAGAGTGGCAGTGCAGAGTGCAGAGTGGCAGTGCAGAGTGGCAGTGCAGAGTGGTAGTGCAGAGTGGTAGTGCAGAGTGGTAGTGCAGAGTGGTAGTGCAGAGTGGTAGTGCAGAGTGCAGAGTGGTAGTGCAGAGTGCAGAGTGGTAGTGCAGAGTGGTAGTGCAGAGTGCAGAGTGCAGAGTGGTAGTGCAGAGTGCAGAGTGGTAGTGCAGAGTGCAGAGTGGTAGTGCAGAGTGCAGAGTGGTAGTGCAGAGTGGTAGTGCAGAGTGCAGAGTGGTAGTGCAGAGTGGTAGTGCAGAGTGGTAGTGCAGAGTGCAGAGTGGTAGTGCAGAGTGCAGAGTGGTAGTGCAGAGTGGTAGTGCAGAGTGGTAGTGCAGAGTGGTAATGCAGAGTGCAGAGTGGTAGTGCAGAGTGCAGAGTGAGAGTGCAGAGTGGTAGTGCAGAGTGCAGAGTGGTAGTGCAGAGTGCAGAGTGGTAGTGCAGAGTGCAGAGTGGTAGTGCAGAGTGCAGAGTGGTAGTGCAGAGTGCAGAGTGGTAGTGCAGAGTGCAGAGTGGTAGTGCAGAGTGCAGAGTGGTAGTGCAGAGTGGTAGTGCAGAGTGGTAGTGCAGAGTGGTAGTGCAGAGTGGTAGTGCAGGGTGCAGAGTGGTAGTGCAGAGTGGTAGTTCAGAGTGGTAGTGCAGAGTGGTAGTGCAGAGTGGTAGTGCAGAGTGCAGAGTGGTAGTGCAGAGTGGTAGTGCAGAGTGGTAGTGCAGAGTGCAGAGTGGTAGTGCAGAGTGGTAGTGCAGAGTGGTAGTGCGGCAGTGCAGAGTGGTAGTGCAGAGTGGTAGAGTGGTAGTGCAGAGTGGTAGTGCAGAGTGGTAGTGCAGAGTGGTAGTGCAGAGTGGTAGTGCAGAGTGCAGAGTGGTAGTGCAGAGTGCAGAGTGGTAGTGCAGAGTGCAGAGTGGTAGTGCAGAGTGCAGAGTGGTAGTGCAGAGTGGTAGTGCAGAGTGCAGAGTGCAGAGTGGTAGTGCAGAGTGGTAGTGCAGAGTGCAGAGTGGTAGTGCAGAGTGGTAGTGCAGAGTGCAGAGTGGGTAGTGCAGAGTGCAGAGTGGTAGTGCAGAGTGGTAGTGCAGAGTGCAGAGTGCGAGTGATAGTGCAGAGTGGTAGTGCAGAGTGCGAGTGATAGTGCAGAGTGGTAGTGCAGAGTGGTAGTGCAGAGTGCAGAGTGGTAGTGCAGAGTGCAGAGTGGTAGTGCAGAGTGGTAGTGCAGAGTGATAGTGCAGAGTGCAGAGTGGTAGTGCAGAGTGGTAGTGCAGAGTGGTAGTGCAGAGTGGTAGTGCAGAGTGGTAGTGCAGAGTGGTAGTGCAGAGTGGTAGTGCAGAGTGGTAGTGCAGAGTGGTAGTGCAGAGTGGTAGTGCAGAGTGCAGAGTGGTAGTGCAGAGTGCAGAGTGGTAGTGCAGAGTGCAGAGTGGTAGTGCAGAGTGCAGAGTGGTAGTGCAGAGTGGTTGTGCAGAGTGCAGAGTGGTTGTGCAGAGTGCAGAGTGGTAGTGCAGAGTGGTTGTGCAGAGTGCAGAGTGGTTGTGCAGAGTGCAGAGTGCAGAGTGGTAGTGCAGAGTGCAGAGTGGTAGTGCAGAGTGCAGAGTGGTAGTGCAGAGTGCAGAGTGGTAGTGCAGAGTGGTAGTGCAGAGTGCAGAGTGGTAGTGCAGAGTGGTAGTGCAGAGTGGTAGTGCAGAGTGGTAGTGTAAAGTGGTAGTGTAAAGTGCAGAGTGGTAGTGTAAAGTGCAGAGTGGTAGTGTAAAGTGCAGTGTGGTAGTGTAAAGTGCAGAGTGGTAGTGTAAAGTGCAGAGTGGTAGTGCAGAGTGGTAGTGCAGAGTGGTAGTGCAGAGTGGTAGTGCAGAGTGGTAGTGCAGAGTGCAGAGTGGTAGTGCAGAGTGCAGAGTGATAGTGCAGAGTGATAGTGCAGAGTGGTAGTGCAGAGTGGTAGTGCAGAGTGGTAGTGCAGAGTGGTAGTGCAGAGTGGTAGTGCAGAGTGCAGAGTGGTAGTGCAGAGTGGTAGTGCAGAGTGCAGAGTGGTAGTGCAGAGTGCAGAGTGGTAGTGCAGAGTGCAGAGTGGTAGTGCAGAGTGCAGAGTGGTAGTGCAGAGTGGTAGTGTAAAGTGGTAGTGTAAAGTGCAGAGTGGTAGTGCAGAGTGGTAGTGCAGAGTGGTAGTGTAAAGTGCAGAGTGGTAGTGCAGAGTGGTAGTGCAGAGTGGTAGTGTAAAGTGCAGAGGGGTAGTGCAGAGTGGTAGTGTAAAGTGGTAGTGCAAAGTGCAGAGTGGTAGTGTAAAGTGGTAGTGCAGAGTGCAGAGTGGTAGTGCAGAGTGGTAGTGCAGAGTGGTAGTGCAGAGTGGTAGTGCAGAGTGGTAGTGCAGAGTGGTGCAGAGTGGTAGTGCAGAGTGGTAGTGCAGAGTGGTAGTGCAGAGTGGTAGTGCAGAGTGAGAGTGCAGAGTGGTAGTGCAGAGTGGTAGTGCAGAGTGCAGAGTGGTAGTGCAGAGTGGTAGTGCAGAGTGCAGAGTCGTAGTGCAGAGTGGTAGTGCAGAGTGCAGAGTGCAGAGTGCAGAGTGGTAGTGCAGAGTGCAGAGTGGTAGTGCAGAGTGCAGAGTGGTAGTGCAGAGTGGTAGTGCAGAGTGCAGAGTGGTAGTGCAGAGTGGTAGTGCAGAGTGCAGTGTGGTAGTGCAGAGTGGTAGTGCAGAGTGCAGAGTGGTAGTGCAGAGTGGTAGTGCAGAGTGCAGAGTGGTAGTGCAGAGTGGTAGTGCAGAGTGCAGAGTGGTAGTGCAGAGTGGTAGTGCAGAGTGAGAGTGCAGAGTGGTAGTGCAGAGTGGTAGTGCAGAGTGCAGAGTGGTAGTGCAGAGTGCAGAGTGGTAGTGCAGAGTGCAGAGTGGTATTGCAGAGTGGTAGTGCAGAGTGGTAGTGCAGAGTGCAGAGTGGTAGTGCAGAGTGCAGAGTGGTAGTGCAGAGTGGTAGTGCAGAGTGCAGAGTGGTAGTGCAGAGTGGTAGTGCAGAGTGCAGAGTGGTAGTGCAGAGTGCAGAGTGGTAGTGCAGAGTGGTAGTGCAGAGTGCAGAGTGGTAGTGCAGAGTGCAGAGTGCAGAGTGGTAGTGCAGAGTGGTAGTGCAGAGTGCAGAGTGGTAGTGCAGAGTGCAGAGTGGTAGTGCAGAGTGCAGAGTGGTAGTGCAGAGTGGTAGTGTAAAGTGGTAGTGCAAAGTGCAGAGTGGTAGTGTAAAGTGGTAGTGCAGAGTGAAGAGTGGTAGTGTAAAGTGGTAGTGCAGAGTGCAGAGTGGTAGTGCAGAGTGCAGAGTGGTAGTGCAGAGTGGTAGTGCAGAGTGGTAGTGCAGAGTGGTAGTGCAGAGTGGTAGTGCAGAGTGCAGAGTGGTAGTGCAGAGTGCAGAGTGGTAGTGCAGAGTGCAGAGTGCAGAGTGGTAGTGCAGAGTGGTAGTGCAGAGTGTTGAGTGGTAGTGCAGAGTGGTAGTGCAGAGTGCAGAGTGGTAGTGCAGAGTGCAGAGTGGTAGTGCAGAGTGGTAGTGCAGAGTGCAGAGTGGTAGTGCAGAGTGGTAGTGCAGAGTGGTAGTGCAGAGTGGTAGTGCAGAGTGGTAGTGCAAAGTGGTAGTGTAAAGTGCAGAGTGGTAGTGTAAAGTGCAGAGTGGTAGTGTAAAGTGCAGTGTGGTAGTGTAAAGTGCAGAGTGGTAGTGTAAAGTGCAGAGTGGTAGTGTAAAGTGCAGAGTGGTAGTGTAAAGTGCAGAGTGGTAGTGCAGAGTGGTAGTGCAGAGTGGTAGTGCAGAGTGCAGAGTGGTAGTGCAGAGTGGTAGTGCAGAGTGCAGAGTGGTAGTGCAGAGTGGTAGTGCAGAGTGCAGAGTGCGAGTGATAGTGCAGAGTGGTAGTGCAGAGTGGTAGTGCAGAGTGGTAGTGCAGAGTGGTAGTGCAGAGTGGTAGTGCAGAGTGCAGAGTGGTAGTGCAGAGTGGTAGTGGTAGTGCAGAGTGGTAGTGCAGAGTGCAGAGTGGTAGTGCAGAGTGCAGAGTGGGAGTGCAGAGTGGTAGTGCAGAGTGGTAGTGCAGAGTGGTAGTGTAAAGTGGTAGTGTAAAGTGCAGAGTGGTAGTGCAGAGTGGTAGTGCAGAGTGGTAGTGTAAAGTGCAGAGGGGTAGCGCAGAGTGGTAGTGTAAAGTGGTAGTGTAATGTGCAGAGTGGTAGTGTAAAGTGGTAGTGCAGAGTGCAGAGTGGTAGTGTAAAGTGGTAGTGCAGAGTGGTAGTGCAGAGTGGTAGTGCAGAGTGGTAGTGCAGAGTGGTACTGCAGAGTGGTAGTGTAGAGTGGTAGTGCAGAGTGCAGAGTGGTAGTGCAGAGTGGTAGTGCAGAGTGCAGAGTGGTAGTGCAGAGTGGTAGTGCAGAGTGCAGAGTGGTAGTGCAGAGTGGTAGTGCAGAGTGGTAGTGCAGAGTGGTAGTGCAGAGTGCAGAGTGGTAGTGCAGAGTGGTACTGCAGAGTGCAGAGTGGTAGTGCAGAGTGCAGAGTGGTAGTGCAGAGTGCAGAGTGGTAGTGCAGAGTGGTAGTGCAGAGTGCAGAGTGGTAGTGCAGAGTGGTAGTGCAGAGTGCAGAGTGGTAGTGCAGAGTGGTAGTGCAGAGTGCAGAGTGGTAGTGCAGAGTGCAGAGTGGTAGTGCAGAGTGCAGAGTGGTAGTGCAGAGTGCAGAGTGGTAGTGCAGAGTGGTAGTGTAAAGTGGTAGTGTAAAGTGCAGAGTGGTAGTGCAGAGTGGTAGTGCAGAGTGGTAGTGCAGAGTGGTAGTGTAAAGTGCAGAGGGGTAGTGCAGAGTGGTAGTGTAAAGTGGTAGTGCAAAGTGCAGAGTGGTAGTGTAAAGTGGTAGTGCAGAGTGCAGAGTGGTAGTGCAGAGTGGTAGTGCAGAGTGGTAGTGCAGAGTGGTAGTGCAGAGTGGTAGTGCAGAGTGGTAGTGCAGAGTGGTAGTGCAGAGTGGTAGTGCAGAGTGGTAGTGCAGAGTGAGAGTGCAGAGTGGTAGTGCAGAGTGGTAGTGCAGAGTGCAGAGTGGTAGTGCAGAGTGGTAGTGCAGAGTTCAGAGTCGTAGTGCAGAGTGGTAGTGCAGAGTGCAGAGTGCAGAGTGCAGAGTGGTAGTGCAGAGTGCAGAGTGGTAGTGCAGAGTGCAGAGTGGTAGTGCAGAGTGGTAGTGCAGAGTGCAGAGTGGTAGTGCAGAGTGGTAGTGCAGAGTGCAGTGTGGTAGTGCAGAGTGGTAGTGCAGAGTGCAGAGTGGTAGTGCAGAGTGGTAGTGCAGAGTGCAGAGTGGTAGTGCAGAGTGGTAGTGCAGAGTGCAGAGTGGTAGTGCAGAGTGGTAGTGCAGAGTGAGAGTGCAGAGTGGTAGTGCAGAGTGGTAGTGCAGAGTGCAGAGTGGTAGTGCAGAGTGCAGAGTGGTAGTGCAGAGTGCAGAGTGGTATTGCAGAGTGGTAGTGCAGAGTGGTAGTGCAGAGTGCAGAGTGGTAGTGCAGAGTGCAGAGTGGTAGTGCAGAGTGGTAGTGCAGAGTGCAGAGTGGTAGTGCAGAGTGGTAGTGCAGAGTGCAGAGTGGTAGTGCAGAGTGCAGAGTGGTAGTGCAGAGTGGTAGTGCAGAGTGCAGAGTGGTAGTGCAGAGTGCAGAGTGCAGAGTGGTAGTACAGAGTGGTAGTGCAGAGTGCAGAGTGGTAGTGCAGAGTGCAGAGTGGTAGTGCAGAGTGCAGAGTGGTAGTGCAGAGTGGTAGTGTAAAGTGGTAGTGCAAAGTGCAGAGTGGTAGTGTAAAGTGGTAGTGCAGAGTGAAGAGTGGTAGTGTAAAGTGGTAGTGCAGAGTGCAGAGTGGTAGTGCAGAGTGCAGAGTGGTAGTGCAGAGTGGTAGTGCAGAGTGGTAGTGCAGAGTGGTAGTGCAGAGTGGTAGTGCAGAGTGCAGAGTGGTAGTGCAGAGTGCAGAGTGGTAGTGCAGAGTGGTAGTGCAGAGTGTTGAGTGGTAGTGCAGAGTGGTAGTGCAGAGTGCAGAGTGGTAGTGCAGAGTGCAGAGTGGTAGTGCAGAGTGGTAGTGCAGAGTGCAGAGTGGTAGTGCAGAGTGGTAGTGCAGAGTGGTAGTGCAGAGTGGTAGTGCAGAGTGGTAGTGTAAAGTGGTAGTGTAAAGTGCAGAGTGGTAGTGTAAAGTGCAGAGTGGTAGTGTAAAGTGCAGTGTGGTAGTGTAAAGTGCAGAGTGGTAGTGTAAAGTGCAGAGTGGTAGTGTAAAGTGCAGAGTGGTAGTGTAAAGTGCAGAGTGGTAGTGCAGAGTGGTAGTGCAGAGTGGTAGTGCAGAGTGCAGAGTGGTAGTGCAGAGTGGTAGTGCAGAGTGCAGAGTGGTAGTGCAGAGTGGTAGTGCAGAGTGCAGAGTGCGAGTGATAGTGCAGAGTGGTAGTGCAGAGTGGTAGTGCAGAGTGGTAGTGCAGAGTGGTAGTGCAGAGTGGTAGTGCAGAGTGGTAGTGCAGAGTGGTAGTGCAGAGTGCAGAGTGGTAGTGCAGAGTGGTAGTGGTAGTGCAGAGTGGTAGTGCAGAGTGCAGAGTGGTAGTGCAGAGTGCAGAGTGGTAGTGCAGAGTGCAGAGTGGTAGTGCAGAGTGGTAGTGTAAAGTGGTAGTGTAAAGTGCAGAGTGGTAGTGCAGAGTGGTAGTGCAGAGTGGTAGTGTAAAGTGCAGAGGGGTAGCGCAGAGTGGTAGTGTAAAGTGGTAGTGTAATGTGCAGAGTGGTAGTGTAAAGTGGTAGTGCAGAGTGCAGAGTGGTAGTGTAAAGTGGTAGTGCAGAGTGGTAGTGCAGAGTGGTAGTGCAGAGTGGTAGTGCAGAGTGGTAGTGCAGAGTGGTAGTGTAGAGTGGTAGTGCAGAGTGCAGAGTGGTAGTGCAGAGTGGTAGTGCAGAGTGCAGAGTGGTAGTGCAGAGTGGTAGTGCAGAGTGCAGAGTGGTAGTGCAGAGTGGTAGTGCAGAGTGGTAGTGCAGAGTGGTAGTGCAGAGTGCAGAGTGGTAGTGCAGAGTGGTACTGCAGAGTGCAGAGTGGTAGTGCAGAGTGCAGAGTGGTAGTGCAGAGTGCAGAGTGGTAGTGCAGAGTGGTAGTGCAGAGTGCAGAGTGGTAGTGCAGAGTGGTAGTGCAGAGTGCAGAGTGGTAGTGCAGAGTGGTAGTGCAGAGTGCAGAGTGGTAGTGCAGAGTGGTAGTGCAGAGTGCAGAGTGGTAGTGCAGAGTGGTAGTGCAGAGTGGTAGTGCAGAGTGCAGAGTGGTAGTGCAGAGTGGTAGTGCAGAGTGCAGAGTGGTAGTGCAGAGTGCAGAGTGGTAGTGCAGAGTGCAGAGTGGTAGTGCAGAGTGGTAGTGCAAAGTGGTAGTGTAAAGTGCAGAGTGGTAGTGCAGAGTGGTAGTGCAGAGTGGTAGTGTAAAGTGCAGAGGGGTAGTGCAGAGTGGTAGTGTAAAGTGGTAGTGCAAAGTGCAGAGTGGTAGTGTAAAGTGGTAGTGCAGAGTGCAGAGTGGTAGTGTAAAGTGGTAGTGCAGAGTGGTAGTGCAGAGTGGTAGTGCAGAGTGGTAGTGCAGAGTGGTAGTGCAGAGTGCAGAGTGGTAGTGCAGAGTGAGAGTGCAGAGTGGTAGTGCAGAGTGGTAGTGCAGAGTGCAGAGTGGTAGTGCACAGTGGTAGTGCAGAGTGCAGAGTGGTAGTGCTGTGTGGTACTGCAGAGTGCAGAGTGGTAGTGCAGAGTGCAGAGTGGTAGTGCAGAGTGCAGAGTGGTAGTGCAGAGTGGTAGTGCAGAGTGCAGAGTGGTAGTGCAGAGTGCAGAGTGCAGAGTGGTAGTGCACAGTGGTAGTGCAGAGTGCAGAGTGGTAGTGCAGAGTGGTAGTGCAGAGTGCAGAGTGGTAGTGCAGAGTGGTAGTGCAGAGTGCAGAGTGGTAGTGCAGAGTGGTAGTGCAGAGTGCAGAGTGGTAGTGCAGAGTGCAGAGTGGTAGTGCAGAGTGAGAGTGCAGAGTGGTAGTGCAGAGTGCAGAGTGGTAGTGCAGAGTGCAGAGTGGTAGTGCAGAGTGCAGAGTGGTAGTGCAGAGTGGTAGTGCAGAGTGCAGAGTGGTAGTGCAGAGTGCAGAGTGGTAGTGCAGAGTGGTAGTGCAGAGTGCAGAGTGGTAGTGCAGAGTGGTAGTGCAGAGTGGTAGTGCAGAGTGCAGAGTGGTAGTGCAGAGTGCAGAGTGGTAGTGCAGAGTGGTAGTGCAGAGTGGTAGTGCAGAGTGCAGAGTGGTAGTGCAGAGTGCAGAGTGGTAGTGCAGAGTGCAGAGTGGTAGTGCAGAGTGGTAGTGTAAAGTGGTAGTGCAAAGTGCAGAGTGGTAGTGTAAAATGGTAGTGCAGAGTGCAGAGTGGTAGTGCAGAGTGCAGAGTGGTAGTGCAGAGTGAGAGTGCAGAGTGGTAGTGCAGAGTGCAGAGTGGTAGTGCAGAGTGCAGAGTGGTAGTGCAGAGTGCAGAGTGGTAGTGCAGAGTGGTAGTGCAGAGTGCAGAGTGGTAGTGCAGAGTGCAGAGTGGTAGTGCAGAGTGGTAGTGCAGAGTGCAGAGTGGTAGTGCAGAGTGGTAGTGCAGAGTGGTAGTGCAGAGTGCAGAGTGGTAGTGCAGAGTGCAGAGTGGTAGTGCAGAGTGGTAGTGCAGAGTGGTAGTGCAGAGTGCAGAGTGGTAGTGCAGAGTGCAGAGTGGTAGTGCAGAGTGCAGAGTGGTAGTGCAGAGTGGTAGTGTAAAGTGGTAGTGCAAAGTGCAGAGTGGTAGTGTAAAATGGTAGTGCAGAGTGAAGAGTGGTAGTGTAATGTGGTAGTGCAGAGTGCAGAGTGGTAGTGCAGAGTGCAGAGTGGTAGTGCAGAGTGGTAGTGCAGAGTGGTAGTGCAGAGTGGTAGTGCAGAGTGGTAGTGCAGAGTGGTAGTGCAGAGGGCAGAGTGGTAGTGCAGAGTGGTAGTGCAGAGTGCAGAGTGGTAGTGCAGAGTGGTAGTGCAGAGTGGTAGTGCAGAGTGCAGAGTGGTAGTGCAGAGTGGTAGTGCAGAGTGCAGAGTGGTAGTGCAGAGTGGTAGTGCAGAGTGCAGAGTGGTAGTGCAGAGTGCAGAGTGGTAGTGCAGAGTGCAGAGTGGTAGTGCAGAGTGGTAGTGCAGAGTGCAGAGTGGTAGTGCAGAGTGGTAGTGCAGAGTGCAGAGTGAGAGTGCAGAGTGCAGAGTGGTAGTGCAGAGTGGTAGTGCAGAGTGGTAGTGCAGAGTGAGAGTGCAGAGTGGTAGTGCAGAGTGGTAGTACAGAGTGCAGAGTGGTAGTGCAGAGTGCAGAGTGGTAGTGCAGAGTGCAGAGTGGTAGTGCAGAGTGGTAGTGCAGAGTGGCAGTGCAGAGTGGCAGTGCAGAGTGGCAGTGCAGAGTGCAGAGTGGTAGTGCAGACTGGTAGTGCAGACTGGTAGTGCAGAGTGGTAGTGCAGAGTGGTAGTGCAGAGTGGTAGTGCAGAGTGCAGAGTGGTAGTGCAGAGTGCAGAGTGGTAGTGCAGAGTGCAGAGTGGTAGTGCAGAGTGCAGAGTGGTAGTGCAGAGTGGTAGTGCAGAGTGCAGAGTGGTAGTGCAGAGTGGTAGTGCAGACTGGTAGTGCAGAGTGCAGAGTGGTAGTGCAGAGTGCAGAGTGGTAGTGCAGAGTGCAGAGTGGTAGTGCAGAGTGCAGAGTGGTAGTGCAGAGTGCAGAGTGGTAGTGCAGAGTGGTAGTGCAGAGTGCAGAGTGGTAGTGCAGAGTGAGAGTGCAGAGTGGTAGTGCAGAGTGCAGAGTGGTAGTGCAGAGTGCAGAGTGGTAGTGCAGAGTGCAGAGTGGTAGTGCAGAGTGGTAGTGCAGACTGCAGAGTGGTAGTGCAGACTGCAGAGTGGTAGTGCAGAGTGCAGAGTGGTAGTGCAGAGTGCAGAGTGGTAGTGCAGAGTGGTAGTGCAGAGTGCAGAGTGGTAGTGCAGAGTGGTAGTGCAGAGTGCAGAGTGGTAGTGCAGAGTGGTAGTGCAGAGTGCAGAGTGGTAGTGCAGAGTGGTAGGGCAGAGTGCAGAGTGGTAGTGCAGAGTGGTAGTGCAGAGTGCAGAGTGGTAGTGCAGAGTGGTAGTGCAGAGTGCAGAGTGAGAGTGCAGAGTGCAGAGTGGTAGTGCAGAGTAAGAGTGCAGAGTGGTAGTGCAGAGTGGTAGTACAGAGTGCAGAGTGGTAGTGCAGAGTGCAGAGTGGTAGTGCAGAGTGCAGAGTGGTAGTGCAGAGTGGTAGTGCAGAGTGGCAGTGCAGAGTGGCAGTGCAGAGTGGCAGTGCAGAGTGCAGAGTGGTAGTGCAGACTGGTAGTGCAGACTGGTAGTGCAGAGTGGTAGTGCAGAGTGGTAGTGCAGAGTGGTAGTGCAGAGTGGTAGTGCAGAGTGCAGAGTGGTAGTGCAGAGTGCAGAGTGGTAGTGCAGAGTGCAGAGTGGTAGTGCAGAGTGGTAGTGCAGAGTGGTAGTGCAGAGTGGTAGTGCAGAGTGGTAGTGTAAAGTGGTAGTGTAAAGTGCAGAGTGGTAGTGTAAAGTGCAGAGTGGTAGTGTAAAGTGCAGTGTGGTAGTGTAAAGTGCAGAGTGGTAGTGTAAAGTGCAGAGTGGTAGTGTAAAGTGCAGAGTGGTAGTGTAAAGTGCAGAGTGGTAGTGCAGAGTGGTAGTGCAGAGTGGTAGTGCAGAGTGCAGAGTGGTAGTGCAGAGTGGTAGTGCAGAGTGCAGAGTGGTAGTGCAGAGTGGTAGTGCAGAGTGCAGAGTGCGAGTGATAGTGCAGAGTGGTAGTGCAGAGTGGTAGTGCAGAGTGGTAGTGCAGAGTGGTAGTGCAGAGTGGTAGTGCAGAGTGGTAGTGCAGAGTGGTAGTGCAGAGTGCAGAGTGGTAGTGCAGAGTGGTAGTGGTAGTGCAGAGTGGTAGTGCAGAGTGCAGAGTGGTAGTGCAGAGTGCAGAGTGGTAGTGCAGAGTGGTAGTGTAAAGTGGTAGTGTAAAGTGCAGAGTGGTAGTGCAGAGTGGTAGTGCAGAGTGGTAGTGTAAAGTGCAGAGGGGTAGCGCAGAGTGGTAGTGTAAAGTGGTAGTGTAATGTGCAGAGTGGTAGTGTAAAGTGGTAGTGCAGAGTGCAGAGTGGTAGTGTAAAGTGGTAGTGCAGAGTGGTAGTGCAGAGTGGTAGTGCAGAGTGGTAGTGCAGAGTGGTAGTGCAGAGTGGTAGTGTAGAGTGGTAGTGCAGAGTGCAGAGTGGTAGTGCAGAGTGGTAGTGCAGAGTGCAGAGTGGTAGTGCAGAGTGGTAGTGCAGAGTGCAGAGTGGTAGTGCAGAGTGGTAGTGCAGAGTGGTAGTGCAGAGTGGTAGTGCAGAGTGCAGAGTGGTAGTGCAGAGTGGTACTGCAGAGTGCAGAGTGGTAGTGCAGAGTGCAGAGTGGTAGTGCAGAGTGCAGAGTGGTAGTGCAGAGTGGTAGTGCAGAGTGCAGAGTGGTAGTGCAGAGTGGTAGTGCAGAGTGCAGAGTGGTAGTGCAGAGTGGTAGTGCAGAGTGCAGAGTGGTAGTGCAGAGTGGTAGTGCAGAGTGCAGAGTGGTAGTGCAGAGTGGTAGTGCAGAGTGGTAGTGCAGAGTGCAGAGTGGTAGTGCAGAGTGGTAGTGCAGAGTGCAGAGTGGTAGTGCAGAGTGCAGAGTGGTAGTGCAGAGTGCAGAGTGGTAGTGCAGAGTGGTAGTGCAAAGTGGTAGTGTAAAGTGCAGAGTGGTAGTGCAGAGTGGTAGTGCAGAGTGGTAGTGTAAAGTGCAGAGGGGTAGTGCAGAGTGGTAGTGTAAAGTGGTAGTGCAAAGTGCAGAGTGGTAGTGTAAAGTGGTAGTGCAGAGTGCAGAGTGGTAGTGTAAAGTGGTAGTGCAGAGTGGTAGTGCAGAGTGGTAGTGCAGAGTGGTAGTGCAGAGTGGTAGTGCAGAGTGCAGAGTGGTAGTGCAGAGTGAGAGTGCAGAGTGGTAGTGCAGAGTGGTAGTGCAGAGTGCAGAGTGGTAGTGCACAGTGGTAGTGCAGAGTGCAGAGTGGTAGTGCTGAGTGGTACTGCAGAGTGCAGAGTGGTAGTGCAGAGTGCAGAGTGGTAGTGCAGAGTGCAGAGTGGTAGTGCAGAGTGGTAGTGCAGAGTGCAGAGTGGTAGTGCAGAGTGCAGAGTGCAGAGTGGTAGTGCACAGTGGTAGTGCAGAGTGCAGAGTGGTAGTGCAGAGTGGTAGTGCAGAGTGCAGAGTGGTAGTGCAGAGTGGTAGTGCAGAGTGCAGAGTGGTAGTGCAGAGTGGTAGTGCAGAGTGCAGAGTGGTAGTGCAGAGTGCAGAGTGGTAGTGCAGAGTGAGAGTGCAGAGTGGTAGTGCAGAGTGCAGAGTGGTAGTGCAGAGTGCAGAGTGGTAGTGCAGAGTGCAGAGTGGTAGTGCAGAGTGGTAGTGCAGAGTGCAGAGTGGTAGTGCAGAGTGCAGAGTGGTAGTGCAGAGTGGTAGTGCAGAGTGCAGAGTGGTAGTGCAGAGTGGTAGTGCAGAGTGGTAGTGCAGAGTGCAGAGTGGTAGTGCAGAGTGCAGAGTGGTAGTGCAGAGTGGTAGTGCAGAGTGGTAGTGCAGAGTGCAGAGTGGTAGTGCAGAGTGCAGAGTGGTAGTGCAGAGTGCAGAGTGGTAGTGCAGAGTGGTAGTGTAAAGTGGTAGTGCAAAGTGCAGAGTGGTAGTGTAAAATGGTAGTGCAGAGTGAAGAGTGGTAGTGTAATGTGGTAGTGCAGAGTGCAGAGTGGTAGTGCAGAGTGCAGAGTGGTAGTGCAGAGTGGTAGTGCAGAGTGGTAGTGCAGAGTGGTAGTGCAGAGTGGTAGTGCAGAGTGGTAGTGCAGAGTGGTAGTGCAGAGGGCAGAGTGGTAGTGCAGAGTGGTAGTGCAGAGTGCAGAGTGGTAGTGCAGAGTGGTAGTGCAGAGTGGTAGTGCAGAGTGGTAGTGCAGAGTGGTAGTGCAGAGTGCAGAGTGGTAGTGCAGAGTGGTAGTGCAGAGTGCAGAGTGGTAGTGCAGAGTGGTAGTGCAGAGTGCAGAGTGGTAGTGCAGAGTGCAGAGTGGTAGTGCAGAGTGGTAGTGCAGAGTGCAGAGTGGTAGTGCAGAGTGGTAGTGCAGAGTGCAGAGTGAGAGTGCAGAGTGCAGAGTGGTAGTGCAGAGTGGTAGTGCAGAGTGGTAGTGCAGAGTGAGAGTGCAGAGTGGTAGTGCAGAGTGGTAGTACAGAGTGCAGAGTGGTAGTGCAGAGTGCAGAGTGGTAGTGCAGAGTGCAGAGTGGTAGTGCAGAGTGGTAGTGCAGAGTGGCAGTGCAGAGTGGCAGTGCAGAGTGGCAGTGCAGAGTGCAGAGTGGTAGTGCAGACTGGTAGTGCAGAGTGGTAGTGCAGAGTGGTAGTGCAGAGTGGTAGTGCAGAGTGGTAGTGCAGAGTGCAGAGTGGTAGTGCAGAGTGCAGAGTGGTAGTGCAGAGTGCAGAGTGGTAGTGCAGAGTGCAGAGTGGTAGTGCAGAGTGGTAGTGCAGAGTGCAGAGTGGTAGTGCAGAGTGGTAGTGCAGACTGGTAGTGCAGAGTGCAGAGTGGTAGTGCAGAGTGCAGAGTGGTAGTGCAGAGTGCAGAGTGGTAGTGCAGAGTGCAGAGTGGTAGTGCAGAGTGGTAGTGCAGAGTGGTAGTGCAGAGTGCAGAGTGGTAGTGCAGAGTGAGAGTGCAGAGTGGTAGTGCAGAGTGCAGAGTGGTAGTGCAGAGTGCAGAGTGGTAGTGCAGAGTGCAGAGTGGTAGTGCAGAGTGGTAGTGCAGACTGCAGAGTGGTAGTGCAGACTGCAGAGTGGTAGTGCAGAGTGCAGAGTGGTAGTGCAGAGTGCAGAGTGGTAGTGCAGAGTGGTAGTGCAGAGTGCCGAGTGGTAGTGCAGAGTGGTAGTGCAGAGTGCAGAGTGGTAGTGCAGAGTGGTAGTGCAGAGTGCAGAGTGGTAGTGCAGAGTGGTAGGGCAGAGTGCAGAGTGGTAGTGCAGAGTGGTAGTGCAGAGTGCAGAGTGGTAGTGCAGAGTGGTAGTGCAGAGTGCAGAGTGAGAGTGCAGAGTGCAGAGTGGTAGTGCAGAGTAAGAGTGCAGAGTGGTAGTGCAGAGTGGTAGTACAGAGTGCAGAGTGGTAGTGCAGAGTGCAGAGTGGTAGTGCAGAGTGCAGAGTGGTAGTGCAGAGTGGTAGTGCAGAGTGGCAGTGCAGAGTGGCAGTGCAGAGTGGCAGTGCAGAGTGCAGAGTGGTAGTGCAGACTGGTAGTGCAGACTGGTAGTGCAGAGTGGTAGTGCAGAGTGGTAGTGCAGAGTGGTAGTGCAGAGTGGTAGTGCAGAGTGCAGAGTGGTAGTGCAGAGTGCAGAGTGGTAGTGCAGAGTGCAGAGTGGTAGTGCAGAGTGCAGAGTGGTAGTGCAGAGTGGTAGTGCAGAGTGCAGAGTGGTAGTGCAGAGTGGTAGTGCAGACTGGTAGTGCAGAGTGCAGAGTGGTAGTGCAGAGTGCAGAGTGGTAGTGCAGAGTGGTAGTGCAGAGTGGTAGTGCAGAGTGGTAGTGCAGAGTGCAGAGTGGTAGTGCAGAGTGCAGAGTGGTAGTGCAGAGTGGTAGTGCAGAGTGCAGAGTGGTAGTGCAGAGTGCAGAGTGGTAGTGCAGAGTGCAGAGTGGTAGTGCAGAGTGCAGAGTGGTAGTGCAGACTGCAGAGTGGTAGTGCAGAGTGCAGAGTGGTAGTGCAGAGTGCAGAGTGGTAGTGCAGAGTGGTAGTGCAGAGTGGTAGTGCAGAGTGGTAGTGCAGAGGGCAGAGTGGTAGTGCAGAGGGCAGAGTGGTAGTGCAGAGGGCAGAGTGGTAGTGCAGAGTGGTAGTGCAGAGTGGTAGTGCAGAGTGCAGAGTGGTAGTGCAGAGTGGTAGTGCAGAGTGGTAGTGCAGAGTGGTAGTGCAGAGGGCAGAGTGGTAGTGCAGAGGGCAGAGTGGTAGTGCAGAGTGGTAGTGCAGAGTGGTAGTGCTGAGTGGTAGTGCAGAGTGCAGAGTGGTAGTGCAGAGTGGTAGTGCAGAGTGCAGAGTGGTAGTGCAGAGGGCAGAGTGGTAGTGCAGAGGGCAGAGTGGTAGTGCAGAGGGCAGAGTGGTAGTGCAGAGTGGTAGTGCAGAGTGCAGAGTGGTAGTGCAGAGTGGTAGTGCAGAGTGGTAGTGCAGAGTGGTAGTGCAGAGTGGTAGTGCAGAGGGCAGAGTGGTAGTGCAGAGTGCAGAGTGATAGTGCAGAGGGCAGAGTGGTAGTGCAGAGTGGTAGTGCAGAGTGGTAGTGCAGAGTGGTAGTGCAGAGTGCAGAGTGGTAGTGCAGAGTGCAGAGTGGTAGTGCAGAGGGCAGAGTGGTAGTGCAGAGTGGTAGTGCAGAGTGGTAGTGCAGAGTGGTAGTGCAGAGTGGTAGTGCAGAGGGCAGAGTGGTAGTGCAGAGTGCAGAGTGATAGTGCAGAGGGCAGAGTGGTAGTGCAGAGTGGTAGTGCAGAGTGGTAGTGCAGAGTGCAGAGTGGTAGTGCAGAGTGGTAGTGCAGAGTGGTAGTGCAGAGTGCAGAGTGGTAGTGCAGAGTGGTAGTGCAGAGTGCAGAGTGGTAGTGCAGAGGGCAGAGTGGTAGTGCAGAGGGCAGAGTGGTAGTACAGAGTGGTAGTGCAGAGTGGTAGTGCAGAGTGGTAGTGCAGAGTGGCAGTGCAGAGTGGCAGTGCAGAGGGCAGAGTGGTAGTGCAGAGGGCAGAGTGGTAGTGCAGAGGGCAGAGTGGTAGTGCAGAGTGGTAGTGCAGAGTGCAGAGTGGTAGTGCCGAGTGCAGAGTGGTAGTGCAGAGTGGTAGTGCAGAGTGCAGAGTGGTAGTGCAGAGGGCAGAGTGGTAGTGCAGAGTGGTAGTGCAGAGGGCAGAGTGGTAGTGCAGAGTGGTAGTGCAGAGGGCAGAGTGGTAGTGCAGAGTGGTAGTGCAGAGTGGTAGTGCAGAGTGGTAGTGCATAGTGCAGAGTGGTAGTGCAGAGTGGTAGTGCAGAGTGCAGAGTGGTAGTGCAGAGTGGTAGTGCAGAGTGCAGAGTGGTAGTGCAGAGTGGTAGTGCAGAGTGGTAGTGCAGAGTGGTAGTGCAGAGTGCAGAGTGGTAGTGCAGAGTGCAGAGTGGTAGTGCAGAGGGCAGAGTGGTAGTGCAGAGTGGTAGTGCAGAGTGATAGTGCAGAGTGGTAGTGCAGAGGGCAGAGTGCAGAGTGGTAGTGCAGAGTGGTAGTGCAGAGTGGTAGTGCAGAGTGCAGAGTGGTAGTGCAGAGTGGTAGTGCAGAGTGCAGAGTGGTAGTGCAGAGTGCAGAGTGGTAGTGCAGAGTGGTAGTGCAGAGTGGTAGTGCAGAGTGCAGAGTGGTAGTGCAGAGTGGTAGTGCAGAGTGGTAGTGCAGAGTGGTAGTGCAGAGGGCAGAGTGGTAGTGCAGAGGGCAGAGTGGTAGTGCAGAGGGCAGAGTGGTAGTGCAGAGTGGTAGTGCAGAGTGGTAGTGCAGAGTGCAGAGTGGTAGTGCAGAGTGGTAGTGCAGAGTGGTAGTGCAGAGTGGTAGTGCAGAGGGCAGAGTGGTAGTGCAGAGGGCAGAGTGGTAGTGCAGAGGGCAGAGTGGTAGTGCAGAGTGGTAGTGCAGAGTGGTAGTGCTGAGTGGTAGTGCAGAGTGGTAGTGCAGAGTGGTAGTGCAGAGTGGTAGTGCTGAGTGGTAGTGCAGAGTGCAGAGTGGTAGTGCAGAGTGGTAGTGCAGAGTGGTAGTGCAGAGTGGTAGTGCAGAGTGGTAGTGCAGAGTGGTAGTGCTGAGTGGTAGTGCAGAGTGCAGAGTGGTAGTGCAGAGTGGTAGTGCAGAGTGCAGAGTGGTAGTGCAGAGGGCAGAGTGGTAGTGCAGAGGGCAGAGTGGTAGTGCAGAGGGCAGAGTGGTAGTGCAGAGTGGTAGTGCAGAGTGCAGAGTGGTAGTGCAGAGTGGTAGTGCAGAGTGGTAGTGCAGAGTGGTAGTGCAGAGTGGTAGTGCAGAGGGCAGAGTGGTAGTGCAGAGTGCAGAGTGATAGTGCAGAGGGCAGAGTGGTAGTGCAGAGTGGTAGTGCAGAGTGGTAGTGCAGAGTGGTAGTGCAGAGTGCAGAGTGGTAGTGCAGAGTGCAGAGTGGTAGTGCAGAGGGCAGAGTGGTAGTGCAGAGTGGTAGTGCAGAGTGGTAGTGCAGAGTGGTAGTGCAGAGGGCAGAGTGGTAGTGCAGAGTGCAGAGTGATAGTGCAGAGGGCAGAGTGGTAGTGCAGAGTGGTAGTGCAGAGTGGTAGTGCAGAGTGCAGAGTGGTAGTGCAGAGTGGTAGTGCAGAGTGGTAGTGCAGAGTGCAGAGTGGTAGTGCAGAGTGGTAGTGCAGAGTGCAGAGTGGTAGTGCAGAGGGCAGAGTGGTAGTGCAGAGGGCAGAGTGGTAGTACAGAGTGGTAGTGCAGAGTGGTAGTGCAGAGTGGTAGTGCAGAGTGGCAGTGCAGAGTGGCAGTGCAGAGGGCAGAGTGGTAGTGCAGAGGGCAGAGTGGTAGTGCAGAGGGCAGAGTGGTAGTGCAGAGTGGTAGTGCAGAGTGCAGAGTGGTAGTGCCGAGTGCAGAGTGGTAGTGCAGAGTGGTAGTGCAGAGTGCAGAGTGGTAGTGCAGAGGGCAGAGTGGTAGTGCAGAGTGGTAGTGCAGAGGGCAGAGTGGTAGTGCAGAGTGGTAGTGCAGAGGGCAGAGTGGTAGTGCAGAGTGGTAGTGCAGAGTGGTAGTGCAGAGTGGTAGTGCATAGTGCAGAGTGGTAGTGCAGAGTGGTAGTGCAGAGTGCAGAGTGGTAGTGCAGAGTGGTAGTGCAGAGTGCAGAGTGGTAGTGCAGAGTGCAGAGTGGTAGTGCATAGTGGTAGTGCAGAGGGCAGAGTGGTAGTGCAGAGTGGTAGTGCAGAGGGCAGAGTGGTAGTGCAGAGTGGTAGTGCAGAGGGCAGAGTGGTAGTGCAGAGTGCAGAGTGGTAGTGCAGAGTGCAGAGTGGTAGTGCAGAGGGCAGAGTGGTAGTGCAGAGTGGTAGTGCAGAGTGGTAGTGCAGAGTGGTAGTGCAGAGTGGCAGTGCAGAGTGGCGGTGCAGAGTGGCGGTGCAGAGTGGCGGTGCAGAGTGGCGGTGCAGAGTGGTAGTGCTGAGTGGTAGTGCTGAGTGGTAGTGCTGAGTGGTAGTGCTGAGTGGTAGTGCTGAGTGGTAGTGCTGAGTGGTAGTGCAGAGTGGTAGTGCAGAGTGGTAGTGCAGAGTGGTAGTGCAGAGTGCAGAGTGGTAGTGCAGAGGGCAGAGTGGTAGTGCAGAGGGCTGAGTGGTAGTGCAGAGTGGTAGTGCAGAGTGGCAGTGCAGAGGGCAGAGTGGCAGTGCAGAGGGCAGAGTGGTAGTGCAGAGGGCAGAGTGGTAGTGCAGAGGGCAGAGTGGTAGTGCAGAGTGGTAGTGCAGAGTGCAGAGTGGTAGTGCAGAGTGGTAGTGCAGAGTGGTAGTGCAGAGTGGTAGTGCAGAGTGCAGAGTGGTAGTGCAGAGTGCAGAGTGCAGAGTGGTAGTGCAGAGTGGTAGTGCAGAGTGGTAGTGCAGTGTGGCAGTGCAGAGGGCAGAGTGGTAGTGCAGAGGGCAGAGTGGTAGTGCAGAGGGCAGAGTGGTAGTGCAGAGGGCAGAGTGGTAGTGCAGAGGGCAGAGTGGTAGTGCAGAGGGCAGAGTGGTAGTGCAGATGGTAGTGCAGAGTGGTAGTTCAGAGTGCAGAGTGGTAGTGCAGAGTGGTAGTGCAGAGTGCAGAGTGGTAGTGCAGAGTGCAGAGTGGTAGTGCAGAGTGGTAGTGCAGAGTGCAGAGTGGTAGTGCAGAGTGGTAGTGCAGAGTGGTAGTGCAGAGTGCAGAGTGGTAGTGCAGAGTGGTAGTGCAGAGTGGTAGTGCAGAGTGGTAGTGCAGAGTGGTAGTGCAGAGTGCAGAGTGGTAGTGCAGAGTGCAGAGTGGTAGTGCAGAGGGCAGAGTGGTAGTGCAGAGGGCAGAGTGGTAGTGCAGAGTGGTAGTGCAGAGTGGTAGTGCAGAGTGGTAGTACAGAGGGCAGAGTGGTAGTGCAGAGTGCAGAGTGATAGTGCAGAGGGCAGAGTGGTAGTGCAGAGTGGTAGTGCAGAGTGGTAGTGCAGAGTGCAGAGTGGTAGTGCAGAGTGGTAGTGCAGAGTGGTAGTGCAGAGTGCAGAGTGGTAGTGCAGAGTGGTAGTGCAGAGTGCAGAGTGGTAGTGCAGAGTGGTAGTGCAGAGTGGTAGTGCAGAGTGGTAGTGCAGAGGGCAGAGTGGTAGTGCAGAGGGCAGAGTGGTAGTGCAGAGTGGTAGTGCAGAGTGGCAGTGCAGAGTGGCAGTGCAGAGGGCAGAGTGGTAGTGCAGAGGGCAGAGTGGTAGTGCAGAGTGGTAGTGCAGAGTGCAGAGTGGTAGTGCAGAGTGGTAGTGCAGAGTGGTAGTGCAGAGTGGTAGTGCAGAGTGCAGAGTGGTAGTGCAGAGTGCAGAGTGCAGAGTGGTAGTGCAGAGTGGTAGTGCAGAGTGGTAGTGCAGTGTGGCAGTGCAGAGGGCAGAGTGGTAGTGCAGAGGGCAGAGTGGTAGTGCAGAGGGCAGAGTGGTAGTGCAGAGGGCAGAGTGGTAGTGCAGAGGGCAGAGTGGTAGTGCAGAGGGCAGAGTGGTAGTGCAGATGGTAGTGCAGAGTGGTAGTTCAGAGTGCAGAGTGGTAGTGCAGAGTGGTAGTGCAGAGTGCAGAGTGGTAGTGCAGAGTGCAGAGTGGTAGTGCAGAGTGGTAGTGCAGAGTGCAGAGTGGTAGTGCAGAGTGGTAGTGCAGAGTGGTAGTGCAGAGTGCAGAGTGGTAGTGCAGAGTGGTAGTGCAGAGTGGTAGTGCAGAGTGGTAGTGCAGAGTGGTAGTGCAGAGTGCAGAGTGGTAGTGCAGAGTGCAGAGTGGTAGTGCAGAGGGCAGAGTGGTAGTGCAGAGGGCAGAGTGGTAGTGCAGAGTGGTAGTGCAGAGTGGTAGTGCAGAGTGGTAGTACAGAGGGCAGAGTGGTAGTGCAGAGTGCAGAGTGATAGTGCAGAGGGCAGAGTGGTAGTGCAGAGTGGTAGTGCAGAGTGGTAGTGCAGAGTGCAGAGTGGTAGTGCAGAGTGGTAGTGCAGAGTGGTAGTGCAGAGTGCAGAGTGGTAGTGCAGAGTGGTAGTGCAGAGTGCAGAGTGGTAGTGCAGAGTGGTAGTGCAGAGTGGTAGTGCAGAGTGGTAGTGCAGAGGGCAGAGTGGTAGTGCAGAGGGCAGAGTGGTAGTGCAGAGTGGTAGTGCAGAGTGGCAGTGCAGAGTGGCAGTGCAGAGGGCAGAGTGGCAGTGCAGAGGGCAGAGTGGTAGTGCAGAGGGCAGAGTGGTAGTGCAGAGGGCAGAGTGGTAGTGCAGAGTGGTAGTGCAGAGTGCAGAGTGGTAGTGCCGAGTGCAGAGTGGTAGTGCAGAGTGGTAGTGCAGAGGGCAGAGTGGTGGTGCAGAGTGGTAGTGCAGAGGGCAGAGTGGTAGTGCAGAGTGGTAGTGCAGAGGGCAGAGTGGTAGTGCAGAGTGGTAGTGCAGAGTGGTAGTGCAGAGTGGTAGTGCAGAGTGGCAGTGCAGAGTGGCAGTGCAGAGGGCAGAGTGGTAGTGCAGAGTGCAGAGTGGTAGTGCAGAGTGGTAGTGCAGAGTGCAGAGTGGTAGTGCAGAGGGCAGAGTGGTAGTGCAGAGGGCAGAGTGGTAGTGCAGAGTGGTAGTGCAGAGTGGTAGTGCAGAGTGGTAGTGCAGAGTGGCAGTGCAGAGTGGCAGTGCAGAGGGCAGAGTGGTAGTGCAGAGGGCAGAGTGGTAGTGCAGAGGGCAGAGTGGTAGTGCAGAGTGGTAGTGCAGAGTGCAGAGTGGTAGTGCCGAGTGCAGAGTGGTAGTGCAGAGTCGTAGTGCAGAGTGCAGAGTGGTAGTGCAGAGGGCAGAGTGGTAGTGCAGAGTGGTAGTGCAGAGGGCAGAGCGGTAGTGCAGAGTGGTAGTGCAGAGGGCAGAGTGGTAGTGCAGAGTGGTAGTGCAGAGTGGTAGTGCAGAGTGGTAGTGCATAGTGCAGAGTGGTAGTGCAGAGTGGTAGTGCAGAGTGCAGAGTGGTAGTGCAGAGTGGTAGTGCAGAGTGCAGAGTGGTAGTGCATAGTGGTAGTGCAGAGGGCAGAGTGGTAGTGCAGAGTGGTAGTGCAGAGGGCAGAGTGGTAGTGCAGAGTGGTAGTGCAGAGGGCAGAGTGGTAGTGCAGAGTGCAGAGTGGTAGTGCAGAGTGCAGAGTGGTAGTGCAGAGGGCAGAGTGGTAGTGCAGAGTGGTAGTGCAGAGTGGTAGTGCAGAGTGGTAGTGCAGAGTGGTAGTGCAGAGTGGCGGTGCAGAGTGGCGGTGCAGAGTGGTAGTGCAGAGTGGTAGTGCAGAGTGGCGGTGCAGAGTGGTAGTGCTGAGTGGTAGTGCTGAGTGGTAGTGCTGAGTGGTAGTGCAGAGTGGTAGTGCAGAGTGGTAGTGCAGAGTGGTAGAGCAGAGTGCAGAGTGGTAGTGCAGAGGGCAGAGTGGTAGTGCAGAGGGCTGAGTGGTAGTGCAGAGGGCAGAGTGGTAGTGCAGAGTGGCAGTGCAGAGTGGCAGTGCCGAGTGGCAGTGCAGAGTGGCAGTGCAGAGTGGCAGTGCAGAGGGCAGAGTGGCAGTGCAGAGGGCAGAGTGGTAGTGCAGAGGGCAGAGTGGTAGTGCAGAGGGCAGAGTGGTAGTGCAGAGTGGTAGTGCAGAGTGCAGAGTGGTAGTGCAGAGTGGTAGTGCAGAGTGGTAGTGCAGAGTGGTAGTGCAGAGTGCAGAGTGGTAGTGCAGAGTGCAGAGTGCAGAGTGGTAGTGCAGAGTGGTAGTGCAGAGTGGTAGTGCAGTGTGGCAGTGCAGAGGGCAGAGTGGTAGTGCAGAGGGCAGAGTGGTAGTGCAGAGGGCAGAGTGGTAGTGCAGAGGGCAGAGTGGTAGTGCAGAGGGCAGAGTGGTAGTGCAGATGGTAGTGCAGAGTGGTAGTGCAGAGTGGTAGTGCAGAGTGCAGAGTGGTAGTGCAGAGTGGTAGTGCAGAGTGCAGAGTGGTAGTGCCGAGTGCAGAGTGGTAGTGCAGAGTGGTAGTGCAGAGTGCAGAGTGGTAGTGCAGAGGGCAGAGTGGTGGTGCAGAGTGGTAGTGCAGAGGGCAGAGTGGTAGTGCAGAGTGGTAGTGCAGAGGGCAGAGTGGTAGTGCAGAGTGGTAGTGCAGAGTGGTAGTGCAGAGTGGTAGTGCAGAGTGGCAGTGCAGAGTGGCAGTGCAGAGGGCAGAGTGGTAGTGCAGAGTGCAGAGTGGTAGTGCAGAGTGGTAGTGCAGAGTGCAGAGTGGTAGTGCAGAGGGCAGAGTGGTAGTGCAGAGGGCAGAGTGGTAGTACAGAGTGGTAGTGCAGAGTGGTAGTGCAGAGTGGTAGTGCAGAGTGGCAGTGCAGAGTGGCAGTGCAGAGGGCAGAGTGGTAGTGCAGAGGGCAGAGTGGTAGTGCAGAGGGCAGAGTGGTAGTGCAGAGTGGTAGTGCAGAGTGCAGAGTGGTAGTGCCGAGTGCAGAGTGGTAGTGCAGAGTGGTAGTGCAGAGTGCAGAGTGGTAGTGCAGAGGGCAGAGTGGTAGTGCAGAGTGGTAGTGCAGAGGGCAGAGTGGTAGTGCAGAGTGGTAGTGCAGAGGGCAGAGTGGTAGTGCAGAGTGGTAGTGCAGAGTGGTAGTGCAGAGTGGTAGTGCATAGTGCAGAGTGGTAGTGCAGAGTGGTAGTGCAGAGTGCAGAGGGGTAGTGCAGAGTGGTAGTGCAGAGTGCAGAGTGGTAGTGCATAGTGGTAGTGCAGAGGGCAGAGTGGTAGTGCAGAGTGGTAGTGCAGAGGGCAGAGTGGTAGTGCAGAGTGGTAGTGCAGAGGGCAGAGTGGTAGTGCAGAGTGCAGAGTGGTAGTGCAGAGTGCAGAGTGGTAGTGCAGAGGGCAGAGTGGTAGTGCAGAGTGGTAGTGCAGAGTGGTAGTGCAGAGTGGTAGTGCAGAGTGGTAGTGCAGAGTGGTAGTGCAGAGTGGCAGTGCAGAGTGGCGGTGCAGAGTGGTAGTGCAGAGTGGCGGTGCAGAGTGGTAGTGCAGAGTGGTAGTGCTGAGTGGTAGTGCTGAGTGGTAGTGCTGAGTGGTAGTGCTGAGTGGTAGTGCAGAGTGGTAGTGCAGAGTGGTAGTGCAGAGTGGTAGTGCAGAGTGCAGAGTGGTAGTGCAGAGGGCAGAGTGGTAGTGCAGAGGGCTGAGTGGTAGTGCAGAGGGCAGAGTGGTAGTGCAGAGTGGCAGTGCAGAGTGGCAGTGCAGAGTGGCAGTGCCGAGTGGCAGTGCAGAGTGGCAGTGCAGAGTGGCAGTGCAGAGGGCAGAGTGGCAGTGCAGAGGGCAGAGTGGTAGTGCAGAGGGCAGAGTGGTAGTGCAGAGGGCAGAGTGGTAGTGCAGAGTGGTAGTGCAGAGTGCAGAGTGGTAGTGCAGAGTGGTAGTGCAGAGTGGTAGTGCAGAGTGGTAGTGCAGAGTGCAGAGTGGTAGTGCAGAGTGCAGAGTGCAGAGTGGTAGTGCAGAGTGGTAGTGCAGAGTGGTAGTGCAGTGTGGCAGTGCAGAGGGCAGAGTGGTAGTGCAGAGGGCAGAGTGGTAGTGCAGAGGGCAGAGTGGTAGTGCAGAGGGCAGAGTGGTAGTGCAGAGGGCAGAGTGGTAGTGCAGAGGGCAGAGTGGTAGTGCAGATGGTAGTGCAGAGTGGTAGTGCAGAGTGGTAGTGCAGAGTGGTAGTGCAGAGTGGTAGTGCAGAGTGCAGAGTGGTAGTGCAGAGTGCAGAGTGGTAGTGCAGAGTGGTAGTGCAGAGTGCAGAGTGGTAGTGCAGAGTGGTAGTGCAGAGTGGTAGTGCAGAGTGCAGAGTGGTAGTGCAGAGTGGTAGTGCAGAGTGGTAGTGCAGAGTGGTAGTGCAGAGTGCAGAGTGGTAGTGCAGAGGGCAGAGTGGTAGTGCAGAGGGCAGAGTGGTAGTGCAGAGGGCAGAGTGGTAGTGCAGAGTGGTAGTGCAGAGTGGTAGTACAGAGGGCAGAGTGGTAGTGCAGAGTGCAGAGTGATAGTGCAGAGGGCAGAGTGGTAGTGCAGAGTGGTAGTGCAGAGTGGTAGTGCAGAGTGGTAGTGCAGAGTGCAGAGTGGTAGTGCAGAGTGGTAGTGCAGAGTGGTAGTGCAGAGTGCAGAGTGGTAGTGCAGAGTGGTAGTGCAGAGTGGTAGTGCAGAGTGGTAGTGCAGAGGGCAGAGTGGTAGTGCAGAGGGCAGAGTGGTAGTGCAGAGTGGTAGTGCAGAGTGGTAGTGCAGAGTGGTAGTGCAGAGTGGCAGTGCAGAGTGGCAGTGCAGAGGGCAGAGTGGTAGTGCAGAGTGGTAGTGCAGAGGGCAGAGTGGTAGTGCAGAGTGGTAGTGCAGAGTGCAGAGTGGTAGTGCAGAGTGCAGAGTGGTAGTGCAGAGTGCAGAGTGGTAGTGCAGAGTGCAGAGTGGTAGTGCAGAGGGCAGAGTGGTAGTGCAGAGTGGTAGTGCAGAGGGCAGAGTGGTAGTGCAGAGTGGTAGTGCAGAGTGGTACTGCAGAGTGGTAGTGCATAGTGCAGAGTGGTAGTGCAGAGTGGTAGTGCAGAGTGGTAGTGCAGAGTGGTAGTGCAGAGTGCAGAGTGGTAGTGCATAGTGGTAGTGCAGAGGGCAGAGTGGTAGTGCAGAGTGGTAGTGCAGAGGGCAGAGTGGTAGTGCAGAGTGGTAGTGCAGAGGGCAGAGTGGTAGTGCAGAGTGCAGAGTGGTAGTGCAGAGTGGTAGTGCAGAGGGCAGAGTGGTAGTGCAGAGGGCAGAGTGGTAGTGCAGAGTGGTAGTGCAGAGTGCAGAGTGGTAGTGCTGAGTGGTAGTGCTGAGTGGTAGTGCTGAGTGGTAGTGCAGAGTGGTAGTGCAGAGTGGTAGTGCAGAGTGCAGAGTGGTAGTGCAGAGTGCAGAGTGGTAGTGCAGAGGGCAGAGTGGTAGTGCAGAGGGCAGAGTGGTAGTGCAGAGTGGTAGTGCAGAGTGGCAGTGGAGAGTGGCAGTGCAGAGGGCAGAGTGGCAGTGCAGAGGGCAGAGTGGCAGTGCAGAGGGCAGAGTGGTAGTGCAGAGGGCAGAGTGGTAGTGCAGAGTGGTAGTGCAGAGTGGTAGTGCAGAGTGCAGAGTGGTAGTGCAGAGTGCAGAGTGGTAGTGCAGAGTGCAGAGTGGTAGTGCAGAGTGGTAGTGCAGTGTGGCAGTGCAGAGGGCAGAGTGGTAGTGCAGAGGGCAGAGTGGTAGTGCAGAGGGCAGAGTGGTAGTGCAGAGGGCAGAGTGGTAGTGCAGATGGTAGTGCAGAGTGCAGAGTGGTAGTGCAGAGTGGTAGTGCAGAGTGCAGAGTGGTAGTGCAGAGTGGTAGTGCAGAGTGCAGAGTGGTAGTGCAGAGTGCAGAGTGGTAGTGCAGAGTGGTAGTGCAGAGTGCAAAATGGTAGTGCAGAGTGGTAGTGCAGAGTGGTAGTGCAGAGTGCAGAGTGGTAGTGCAGAGGGGTAATGCAGAGTGCAGAGTGGTAGTGCAGAGTGGTAGTGCAGAGTGGTAGTGCAGAGAGGTAGTGCAGAGTGCAGAGTGGTAGTGCAGAGTGGTAGTGCAGAGTGGTAGTGCAGAGTGGTAGTGCAGAGTGGTAGTGCAGAGTGGTAGTGCAGAGTGCAGAGTGGTAGTGCAGAGTGGTAGTGCAGAGTGCAGAGTGGTAGTGCAGAGTGGTAGTGCAGAGTGGTAGTGCAGAGTGGTAGTGCAGAGTGGTAGTGCAGAGTGGTAGTGCAGAGGGCAGAGTGGTAGTGCAGAGTGGTAGTGCAGAGGGCAGAGTGGTAGTGCAGAGTGGTAGTGCAGAGGGCAGAGTGGTAGTGCAGAGTGGTAGTGCAGATTGGTAGTGCAGAGGGCAGAGTGGTAGTGCAGAGTGGTAGTGCAGAGTGGTAGTGCAGAGGGCAGAGTTGTAGTGCAGAGGGCAGAGTGGTAGTGCAGAGTGGTAGTGCAGAGTGGTAGTGCAGAGTGCAGAGTGGTAGTGCAGAGTGGTAGTGCAGAGTGCAGAGTGGTAGTGCAGAGTGCAGAGTGGTAGTGCAGAGTGCAGAGTGGTAGTGCAGAGTGCAGAGTGGTAGTGCAGAGTGGTAGTGCAGAGTGGTAGTGCAGAGTGGTAGTGCAGAGTGCAGAGTGGTAGTGCAGAGTGGTAGTGCAGAGTGGTAGTGCAGAGTGGTAGTGCAGAGTGGTAGTGCAGAGTGGTAGTGCAGAGTGGTAGTGCAGAGTGGTAGTGCAGAGTGGTAGTGCAGAGGGCAGAGTGGTAGTGCAGAGTGGTAGTGCAGAGGGCAGAGTGGTAGTGCAGAGTGGTAGTGCAGAGGGCAGAGTGGTAGTGCAGAGTGGTAGTGCAGAGGGCAGAGTGGTAGTGCAGAGTGCAGAGTGGTAGTGCAGAGTAGTAGGGCAGAGTGGTAGTGCAGAGTGGTAGTGCAGAGTGGTAGTGCAGAGGGCAGAGTGGTAGTGCAGAGGGCAGAGTGGTAGTGCAGAGTGGTAGTGCAGAGTGGTAGTGCAGAGTGCAGAGTGGTAGTGCAGAGTGGTAGTGCAGAGTGGTAGTGCAGAGTGGTAGTGCAGAGTGCAGAGTGGTAGTGCAGAGTGGTAGTGCAGAGTGCAGAGTGGTAGTGCAGAGTGGTAGTGCAGAGTGGTAGTGCAGAGTGCAGAGTGGTAGTGCAGAGTGGTAGTGCAGAGTGGTAGTGCAGAGTGCAGAGTGGTAGTGCAGAGTGCAGAGTAGTGCAGAGTGCAGAGTGGTAGTGCAGAGTGCAGAGTGGTAGTGCAGAGTGGTAGTGCAGAGTGCAAAGTGGTAGTGCAGAGTGCAGAGTGGTAGTGCAGAGTGGTAGTGCAGAGTGCAGAGTGGTAGTGCAGAGTGCAGAGTGGTAGTGCAGAGTGGTAGTGCAGAGTGGTAGTGCAGAGTGGTAGTGCAGAGTGGTAGTGCAGAGTGCAGAGTGGTAGTGCAGAGTGGTAGTGCAGAGTGCAGAGTGGTAGTGCAGAGTGCAGAGTGGTAGTGCAGAGTGGTAGTGCAGAGTGCAGAGTGGTAGTGGTATTGCAGAGTGCAGAGTGGTAGTGCAGAGTGGTAGTGGTAGTGCAGAGTGGTAGTGGAAAGTGGTAGTGGTAGTGCAGAGTGGTAGTGGAAAGTGGTAGTGGTAGTGCAGAGTGGTAGTGCAGAGTGGTAGTGCAGAGTGCAGAGTGGTAGTGCAGAGTGGTAGTGCAGAGTGGTAGTGCAGAGTGGTAGTGCAGAGTGGTAGTGCAGAGTGGTAGTGCAGAGTGGTAGTGCAGAGTGGTAGTGCAGCGTGGTAGTGCAGAGTGGTAGTGCAGAGGGCAGAGTGGTAGTGCAGAGGGCAGAGTGGTAGTGCAGAGTGGTAGTGCAGAGTGGTAGTGCGGAGTGGTAGTGCAGAGTGGTAGTGCAGAGTGGTAGTGCAGAGGGCAGAGTGGTAGTGCAGAGGGCAGAGTGGTAGGGCAGAGTGGTAGTGCAGAGTGGTAGTGCAGAGGGCAGAGTGGTAGTGCAGAGGGCAGAGTGGTAGTGCAGAGGGCAGAGTGGTAGTGCAGAGTGGTAGTGCAGAGTGGTAGTGCAGAGTGGTAGTGCAGAGTGCAGAGTGGTAGTGCAGAGTGGTAGTGCAGAGTGGTAGTGCAGAGTGGTAGTGCAGACTGGTAGTGCAGAGGGCAGACTGGTAGTGCAGAGGGCAGAGTGGTAGTGCAGAGTGGTAGTGCAGAGTGGTAGTGCAGAGTGGTAGTGCTGAGTGGTAGTGCAGAGTGCAGAGTGGTAGTGCAGAGTGGTAGTGCAGAGTGGTAGTGCAGAGTGGTAGTGCAGAGTGCAGAGTGGTAGTGCAGAGGGCAGAGTGATAGTGCAGAGGGCAGAGTGGTAGTGCAGAGTGGTAGTGCAGAGTGGTAGTGCAGAGTGCAGAGTGGTAGTGCAGAGTGCAGAGTGGTAGTGCAGAGTGGTAGTGCAGAGTGGTAGTGCAGAGTGGTAGTGCAGAGGGCAGAGTGGTAGTGCAGAGTGCAGAGTGATAGTGCAGAGGGCAGAGTGGTAGTGCAGAGTGGTAGTGCAGAGTGGTAGTGCAGAGTGGTAGTGCAGAGTGGCAGTGCAGAGTGGCAGTGCAGAGGGCAGAGTGGTAGTGCAGAGGGCAGAGTGGTAGTGCAGAGGGCAGAGTGGTAGTGCAGAGTGGTAGTGCAGAGTGCAGAGTGGTAGTGCCGAGTGCAGAGTGGTAGTGCAGAGTGGTAGTGCAGAGTGCAGAGTGGTAGTGCAGAGGGCAGAGTGGTAGTGCAGAGTGGTAGTGCAGAGGGCAGAGTGGTAGTGCAGAGTGGTAGTGCAGAGGGCAGAGTGGTAGTGCAGAGTGGTAGTGCAGAGTGGTAGTGCAGAGTGGTAGTGCATAGTGCAGAGTGGTAGTGCAGAGTGGTAGTGCAGAGTGCAGAGGGGTAGTGCAGAGTGGTAGTGCAGAGTGCAGAGTGGTAGTGCATAGTGGTAGTGCAGAGGGCAGAGTGGTAGTGCAGAGTGGTAGTGCAGAGGGCAGAGTGGTAGTGCAGAGTGGTAGTGCAGAGGGCAGAGTGGTAGTGCAGAGTGCAGAGTGGTAGTGCAGAGTGCAGAGTGGTAGTGCAGAGGGCAGAGTGGTAGTGCAGAGTGGTAGTGCAGAGTGGTAGTGCAGAGTGGTAGTGCAGAGTGGTAGTGCAGAGTGGCAGTGCAGAGTGGCGGTGCAGAGTGGTAGTGCAGAGTGGCGGTGCAGAGTGGTAGTGCAGAGTGGTAGTGCTGAGTGGTAGTGCTGAGTGGTAGTGCTGAGTGGTAGTGCTGAGTGGTAGTGCAGAGTGGTAGTGCAGAGTGGTAGTGCAGAGTGGTAGTGCAGAGTGGTAGTGCAGAGTGCAGAGTGGTAGTGCAGAGGGCAGAGTGGTAGTGCAGAGGGCTGAGTGGTAGTGCAGAGGGCAGAGTGGTAGTGCAGAGTGGCAGTGCAGAGTGGCAGTGCCGAGTGGCAGTGCAGAGTGGCAGTGCAGAGTGGCAGTGCAGAGGGCAGAGTGGCAGTGCAGAGGGCAGAGTGGTAGTGCAGAGGGCAGAGTGGTAGTGCAGAGGGCAGAGTGGTAGTGCAGAGTGGTAGTGCAGAGTGCAGAGTGGTAGTGCAGAGTGGTAGTGCAGAGTGGTAGTGCAGAGTGGTAGTGCAGAGTGCAGAGTGGTAGTGCAGAGTGCAGAGTGCAGAGTGGTAGTGCAGAGTGGTAGTGCAGAGTGGTAGTGCAGTGTGGCAGTGCAGAGGGCAGAGTGGTAGTGCAGAGGGCAGAGTGGTAGTGCAGAGGGCAGAGTGGTAGTGCAGAGGGCAGAGTGGTAGTGCAGAGGGCAGAGTGGTAGTGCAGAGGGCAGAGTGGTAGTGCAGATGGTAGTGCAGAGTGGTAGTGCAGAGTGGTAGTGCAGAGTGCAGAGTGGTAGTGCAGAGTGGTAGTGCAGAGTGCAGAGTGGTAGTGCAGAGTGCAGAGTGGTAGTGCAGAGTGGTAGTGCAGAGTGCAGAGTGGTAGTGCAGAGTGGTAGTGCAGAGTGGTAGTGCAGAGTGCAGAGTGGTAGTGCAGAGTGGTAGTGCAGAGTGGTAGTGCAGAGTGGTAGTGCAGAGGGCAGAGTGGTAGTGCAGAGGGCAGAGTGGTAGTGCAGAGGGCAGAGTGGTAGTGCAGAGGGCAGAGTGGTAGTGCAGAGTGGTAGTGCAGAGTGGTAGTACAGAGGGCAGAGTGGTAGTGCAGAGTGCAGAGTGATAGTGCAGAGGGCAGAGTGGTAGTGCAGAGTGGTAGTGCAGAGTGGTAGTGCAGAGTGGTAGTGCAGAGTGCAGAGTGGTAGTGCAGAGTGGTAGTGCAGAGTGGTAGTGCAGAGTGCAGAGTGGTAGTGCAGAGTGGTAGTGCAGAGTGGTAGTGCAGAGTGGTAGTGCAGAGGGCAGAGTGGTAGTGCAGAGGGCAGAGTGGTAGTGCAGAGTGGTAGTGCAGAGTGGTAGTGCAGAGTGGTAGTGCAGAGTGGCAGTGCAGAGTGGCAGTGCAGAGGGCAGAGTGGTAGTGCAGAGTGGTAGTGCAGAGGGCAGAGTGGTAGTGCAGAGTGGTAGTGCAGAGTGCAGAGTGGTAGTGCAGAGTGCAGAGTGGTAGTGCAGAGTGCAGAGTGGTAGTGCAGAGTGCAGAGTGGTAGTGCAGAGGGCAGAGTGGTAGTGCAGAGTGGTAGTGCAGAGGGCAGAGTGGTAGTGCAGAGTGGTAGTGCAGAGTGGTACTGCAGAGTGGTAGTGCATAGTGCAGAGTGGTAGTGCAGAGTGGTAGTGCAGAGTGGTAGTGCAGAGTGGTAGTGCAGAGTGCAGAGTGGTAGTGCATAGTGGTAGTGCAGAGGGCAGAGTGGTAGTGCAGAGTGGTAGTGCAGAGGACAGAGTGGTAGTGCAGAGTGGTAGTGCAGAGGGCAGAGTGGTAGTGCAGAGTGCAGAGTGGTAGTGCAGAGTGGTAGTGCAGAGGGCAGAGTGGTAGTGCAGAGGGCAGAGTGGTAGTGCAGAGTGGTAGTGCAGAGTGCAGAGTGGTAGTGCTGAGTGGTAGTGCTGAGTGGTAGTGCTGAGTGGTAGTGCAGAGTGGTAGTGCAGAGTGGTAGTGCAGAGTGCAGAGTGGTAGTGCAGAGTGCAGAGTGGTAGTGCAGAGGGCAGAGTGGTAGTGCAGAGGGCAGAGTGGTAGTGCAGAGTGGTAGTGCAGAGTGGCAGTGCAGAGTGGCAGTGGAGAGTGGCAGTGCAGAGGGCAGAGTGGCAGTGCAGAGGGCAGAGTGGTAGTGCAGAGGGCAGAGTGGTAGTGCAGAGTGGTAGTGCAGAGTGGTAGTGCAGAGTGCAGAGTGGTAGTGCAGAGTGCAGAGTGGTAGTGCAGAGTGCAGAGTGGTAGTGCAGAGTGGTAGTGCAGTGTGGCAGTGCAGAGGGCAGAGTGGTAGTGCAGAGGGCAGAGTGGTAGTGCAGAGGGCAGAGTGGTAGTGCAGAGGGCAGAGTGGTAGTGCAGAGGGCAGAGTGGTAGTGCAGATGGTAGTGCAGAGTGCAGAGTGGTAGTGCAGAGTGGTAGTGCAGAGTGCAGAGTGGTAGTGCAGAGTGGTAGTGCAGAGTGCAGAGTGGTAGTGCAGAGTGCAGAGTGGTAGTGCAGAGTGGTAGTGCAGAGTGCAAAATGGTAGTGCAGAGTGGTAGTGCAGAGTGGTAGTGCAGAGTGCAGAGTGGTAGTGCAGAGGGGTAATGCAGAGTGCAGAGTGGTAGTGCAGAGTGGTAGTGCAGAGTGGTAGTGCAGAGAGGTAGTGCAGAGTGCAGAGTGGTAGTGCAGAGTGGTAGTGCAGAGTGGTAGTGCAGAGTGGTAGTGCAGAGTGGTAGTGCAGAGTGGTAGTGCAGAGTGCAGAGTGGTAGTGCAGAGTGGTAGTGCAGAGTGCAGAGTGGTAGTGCAGAGTGGTAGTGCAGAGTGGTAGTGCAGAGTGGTAGTGCAGAGTGGTAGTGCAGAGTGGTAGTGCAGAGGGCAGAGTGGTAGTGCAGAGTGGTAGTGCAGAGGGCAGAGTGGTAGTGCAGAGTGGTAGTGCAGAGGGCAGAGTGGTAGTGCAGAGTGGTAGTGCAGATTGGTAGTGCAGAGGGCAGAGTGGTAGTGCAGAGTGGTAGTGCAGAGTGGTAGTGCAGAGGGCAGAGTTGTAGTGCAGAGGGCAGAGTGGTAGTGCAGAGTGGTAGTGCAGAGTGGTAGTGCAGAGTGCAGAGTGGTAGTGCAGAGTGGTAGTGCAGAGTGCAGAGTGGTAGTGCAGAGTGGTAGTGCAGAGTGCAGAGTGGTAGTGCAGAGTGCAGAGTGGTAGTGCAGAGTGGTAGTGCAGAGTGGTAGTGCAGAGTGGTAGTGCAGAGTGCAGAGTGGTAGTGCAGAGTGGTAGTGCAGAGTGGTAGTGCAGAGTGGTAGTGCAGAGTGCAGAGTGGTAGTGCAGAGTGGTAGTGCAGAGTGGTAGTGCAGAGTGGTAGTGCAGAGTGGTAGTGCAGAGTGGTAGTGCAGAGGGCAGAGTGGTAGTGCAGAGTGGTAGTGCAGAGGGCAGAGTGGTAGTGCAGAGTGGTAGTGCAGAGGGCAGAGTGGTAGTGCAGAGTGGTAGTGCAGAGGGCAGAGTGGTAGTGCAGAGTGCAGAGTGGTAGTGCAGAGTAGTAGGGCAGAGTGGTAGTGCAGAGTGGTAGTGCAGAGTGGTAGTGCAGAGGGCAGAGTGGTAGTGCAGAGGGCAGAGTGGTAGTGCAGAGTGGTAGTGCAGAGTGCAGAGTGGTAGTGCAGAGTGGTAGTGCAGAGTGGTAGTGCAGAGTGGTAGTGCAGAGTGCAGAGTGGTAGTGCAGAGTGGTAGTGCAGAGTGCAGAGTGGTAGTGCAGAGTGGTAGTGCAGAGTGGTAGTGCAGAGTGCAGAGTGGTAGTGCAGAGTGGTAGTGCAGAGTGGTAGTGCAGAGTGCAGAGTGGTAGTGCAGAGTGCAGAGTAGTGCAGAGTGCAGAGTGGTAGTGCAGAGTGCAGAGTGGTAGTGCAGAGTGGTAGTGCAGAGTGCAAAGTGGTAGTGCAGAGTGCAGAGTGGTAGTGCAGAGTGGTAGTGCAGAGTGCAGAGTGGTAGTGCAGAGTGCAGAGTGGTAGTGCAGAGTGGTAGTGCAGAGTGGTAGTGCAGAGTGGTAGTGCAGAGTGGTAGTGCAGAGTGCAGAGTGGTAGTGCAGAGTGGTAGTGCAGAGTGCAGAGTGGTAGTGCAGAGTGCAGAGTGGTAGTGCAGAGTGGTAGTGCAGAGTGCAGAGTGGTAGTGGTATTGCAGAGTGCAGAGTGGTAGTGCAGAGTGGTAGTGGTAGTGCAGAGTGGTAGTGGAAAGTGGTAGTGGTAGTGCAGAGTGGTAGTGGAAAGTGGTAGTGGTAGTGCAGAGTGGTAGTGCAGAGTGGTAGTGCAGAGTGCAGAGTGGTAGTGCAGAGTGGTAGTGCAGAGTGGTAGTGCAGAGTGGTAGTGCAGAGTGCAGAGTGGTAGTGCAGAGTGGTAGTGCAGAGTGGTAGTGCAGAGTGGTAGTGCAGCGTGGTAGTGCAGAGTGGTAGTGCAGAGGGCAGAGTGGTAGTGCAGAGGGCAGAGTGGTAGTGCAGAGTGGTAGTGCAGAGTGGTAGTGCGGAGTGGTAGTGCAGAGTGGTAGTGCAGAGTGGTAGTGCAGAGGGCAGAGTGGTAGTGCAGAGGGCAGAGTGGTAGTGCAGAGTGGTAGTGCAGAGTGGTAGTGCAGAGGGCAGAGTGGTAGTGCAGAGGGCAGAGTGGTAGTGCAGAGGGCAGAGTGGTAGTGCAGAGTGGTAGTGCAGAGTGGTAGTGCAGAGTGGTAGTGCAGAGTGGTAGTGCAGAGTGCAGAGTGGTAGTGCAGAGTGGTAGTGCAGAGTGGTAGTGCAGAGTGGTAGTGCAGACTGGTAGTGCAGAGGGCAGACTGGTAGTGCAGAGGGCAGAGTGGTAGTGCAGAGTGGTAGTGCAGAGTGGTAGTGCAGAGTGGTAGTGCTGAGTGGTAGTGCAGAGTGCAGAGTGGTAGTGCAGAGTGGTAGTGCAGAGTGGTAGTGCAGAGTGGTAGTGCAGAGTGCAGAGTGGTAGTGCAGAGGGCAGAGTGATAGTGCAGAGGGCAGAGTGGTAGTGCAGAGTGGTAGTGCAGAGTGGTAGTGCAGAGTGCAGAGTGGTAGTGCAGAGTGCAGAGTGGTAGTGCAGAGTGGTAGTGCAGAGTGGTAGTGCAGAGTGGTAGTGCAGAGGGCAGAGTGGTAGTGCAGAGTGCAGAGTGATAGTGCAGAGGGCAGAGTGGTAGTGCAGAGTGGTAGTGCAGAGTGGTAGTGCAGAGTGGTAGTGCAGAGTGCAGAGTGGTAGTGCAGAGTGGTAGTGCAGAGTGGTAGTGCAGAGTGCAGAGTGGTAGTGCAGAGTGGTAGTGCAGAGTGCAGAGTGGTAGTGCAGAGTGCAGAGTGGTAGTGCAGAGGGCAGAGTGGTAGTGCAGAGGGCAGAGTGGTAGTGCAGAGTGGTAGTGCAGAGTGGTAGTGCAGAGTGGTAGTGCAGAGTGGTAGTGCAGAGTGGCAGTGCAGAGTGGCAGTGCAGAGTGGCAGTGCAGAGGGCAGAGTGGTAGTGCAGAGGGCAGAGTGGTAGTGCAGAGGGCAGAGTGGTAGTGCAGAGTGGTAGTGCAGAGTGCAGAGTGGTAGTGCAGAGTGGTAGTGCAGAGTGCAGAGTGGTAGTGCAGAGTGCAGAGTGGTAGTGCAGAGGGCAGAGTGGTAGTGCAGAGTGGTAGTGCAGAGGGCAGAGTGGTAGTGCAGAGTGGTAGTGCAGAGGGCAGAGTGGTAGTGCAGAGTGGTAGTGCATAGTGCAGAGTGGTAGTGCATAGTGCAGAGTGGTAGTGCAGAGTGGTAGTGCAGAGTGCAGAGTGGTAGTGCAGAGTGGTAGTGCAGAGTGCAGAGTGGTAGTGCATAGTGGTAGTGCAGAGGGCAGAGTGGTAGTGCAGAGTGGTAGTGCAGAGGGCAAAGTGGTAGTGCAGAGTGGTAGTGCAGAGGGCAGAGTGGTAGTGCAGAGTGCAGAGTGGTAGTGCAGAGTGCATAGTGGTAGTGCAGAGGGCAGAGTGGTAGTGCAGAGGGCAGAGTGGTAGTGCAGAGTGCAGAGTGGTAGTGCAGAGTGGTAGTGCAGAGTGGTAGTGCAGAGTGGTAGTGCAGAGTGGCAGTGCAGAGTGGCAGTGCAGAGTGGCAGTGCAGAGTGGCAGTGCAGAGTGGCAGTGCATAGTGGCAGTGCAGAGTGGCAGTGCAGAGTGGTAGTGCAGAGTGGTAGTGCAGAGTGGTAGTGCAGAGTGGTAGTGCAGAGTGCAGAGTGGTAGTGCAGAGTGAAGAGTGGTAGTGCAGAGTGGTAGTGCAGAGTGCAGAGTCTTAGTGCAGAGGGCAGAGTGGTAGTGCAGAGGGCAGAGTCGTAGTGCAGAGGGCAGAGTGGTAGTGCAGAGTGGTAGTGCAGAGTGGCAGTGCCGAGTGGCAGTGCCGAGTGGCAGTGCAGAGGGCAGAGTGGTAGTGCAGAGGGCAGAGTGGTAGTGCAGAGGGCAGAGTGGTAGTGCAGAGTGGTAGTGCAGAGTGCAGAGTGGTAGTGCAGAGTGCAGAGTGGTAGTGCAGAGTGGTAGTGCAGAGTGGTAGTGCAGAGTGCAGAGTGGTAGTGCAGAGTGCAGAGTGGTAGTGCAGAGTGGTAGTGCAGTGTGGCAGTGCAGAGGGCAGAGTGGTAGTGCAGAGGGCAGAGTGGTAGTGCAGAGGGTAGAGTGGTAGTGCAGAGGGCAGAGTGGTAGTGCAGAGGGCATAGTGGTAGTGCAGAGTGGTAGTGCAGAGTGCAGAGTGGTAGTGCAGAGTGGTAGTGCAGAGTGCAGAGTGGTAGTGCAGAGTGGTAGTGCAGAGTGCAGAGTGGTAGTGCAGAGTGCAGAGTGGTAGTGCAGAGTGCAGAGTGGTAGTGCAGAGTGGTAGTGCAGAGTGGTAGTGCAGAGTGCAGAGTGGTAGTGCAGAGGGGTAATGCAGAGTGCAGAGTGGTAGTGCAGAGTGGTAGTGCAGAGTGCAGAGTGGTAGTGCAGAGTGCAGAGTGGTAGTGCAGAGTGGTAGTGCAGAGTGGTAGTGCAGAGGGCAGAGTGGTAGTGCAGAGTGGTAGTGCAGAGGGCAGAGTGGTAGTGCAGAGTGGTAGTGCAGAGTGCAGAGTGGTAGTGCAGAGTGGTAGTGCAGAGTGGTAGTGCAGAGGGCAGAGTGGTAGTGCAGAGGGCAGAGTGGTAGTGCAGAGTGGTAGTGCAGAGTGGTAGTGCAGAGGGCAGAGTGGTAGTGCAGAGGGCAGAGTGGTAGTGCAGAGGGCAGAGTGGTAGTGCAGAGTGGTAGTGCAGAGTGGTAGTGCAGAGTGGTAGTGCAGAGTGGTAGTGCAGAGTGGTAGTGCAGAGTGGTAGTGCAGACTGGTAGTGCAGAGGGCAGACTGGTAGTGCAGAGGGCAGAGTGGTAGTGCAGAGTGGTAGTGCAGAGTGGTAGTGCTGAGTGGTAGTGCAGAGTGCAGAGTGGTAGTGCAGAGTGGTAGTGCAGAGTGGTAGTGCAGAGTGGTAGTGCAGAGTGCAGAGTGGTAGTGCAGAGGGCAGAGTGATAGTGCAGAGGGCAGAGTGGTAGTGCAGAGTGGTAGTGCAGAGTGGTAGTGCAGAGTGCAGAGTGGTAGTGCAGAGTGCAGAGTGGTAGTGCAGAGTGGTAGTGCAGAGTGGTAGTGCAGAGTGGTAGTGCAGAGTGGTAGTGCAGAGGGCAGAGTGGTAGTGCAGAGTGCAGAGTGATAGTGCAGAGGGCAGAGTGGTAGTGCAGAGTGGTAGTGCAGAGTGGTAGTGCAGAGTGGTAGTGCAGAGTGGTAGTGCAGAGTGCAGAGTGGTAGTGCAGAGTGGTAGTGCAGAGTGCAGAGTGGTAGTGCAGAGTGCAGAGTGGTAGTGCAGAGTGGTAGTGCAGAGTGCAGAGTGGTAGTGCAGAGTGCAGAGTGGTAGTGCAGAGGGCAGAGTGGTAGTGCAGAGGGCAGAGTGGTAGTGCAGAGTGGTAGTGCAGAGTGGTAGTGCAGAGTGGTAGTGCAGAGTTGTAGTGCAGAGTGGCAGTGCAGAGTGGCAGTGCAGAGTGGCAGTGCAGAGGGCAGAGTGGTAGTGCAGAGGGCAGAGTGGTAGTGCAGAGGGCAGAGTGGTAGTGCAGAGTGGTAGTGCAGAGTGCAGAGTGGTAGTGCAGAGTGCAGAGTGGTAGTGCAGAGTGCAGAGTGGTAGTGCAGAGTGCAGAGTGGTAGTGCAGAGGGCAGAGTGGTAGTGCAGAGTGGTAGTGCAGAGGGCAGAGTGGTAGTGCAGAGTGGTAGTGCAGAGGGCAGAGTGGTAGTGCAGAGTGGTAGTGCATAGTGCAGAGTGGTAGTGCATAGTGCAGAGTGGTAGTGCAGAGTGGTAGTGCAGAGTGCAGAGTGGTAGTGCAGAGTGGTAGTGCAGAGTGCAGAGTGGTAGTGCATAGTGGTAGTGCAGAGGGCAGAGTGGTAGTGCAGAGTGGTAGTGCAGAGGGCAAAGTGGTAGTGCAGAGTGGTAGTGCAGAGGGCAGAGTGGTAGTGCAGAGTGCAGAGTGGTAGTTTAGAGTGCATAGTGGTAGTGCAGAGGGCAGAGTGGTAGTGCAGAGGGCAGAGTGGTAGTGCAGAGTGCAGAGTGGTAGTGCAGAGTGGTAGTGCAGAGTGGCAGTGCAGAGTGGCAGTGCAGAGTGGCAGTGCAGAGTGGTAGTGCAGAGTGGTAGTGCAGAGTGGTAGTGCAGAGTGGTAGTGCAGAGTGGTAGTGCAGAGTGGTAGTGCAGAGTGGTAGTGCAGAGTGCAGAGTGGTAGTGCAGAGTGCAGAGTGGTAGTGCAGAGTGGTAGTGCAGAGTGCAGAGTCTTAGTGCAGAGGGCAGAGTGGTAGTGCAGAGGGCAGAGTGGTAGTGCAGAGGGCAGAGTGGTAGTGCAGAGGGCAGAGTGGTAGTGCAGAGTGGTAGTGCAGAGTGGCAGTGCCGAGTGGCAGTGCCGAGTGGCAGTGCAGAGGGCAGAGTGGTAGTGCAGAGGGCAGAGTGGTAGTGCAGAGGGCAGAGTGGTAGTGCAGAGTGGTAGTGCAGAGTGCAGAGTGCAGAGTGGTAGTGCAGAGTGGTAGTGCAGAGTGGTAGTGCAGAGTGCAGAGTGGTAGTGCAGAGTGCAGAGTGGTAGTGCAGAGTGGTAGTGCAGAGTGGTAGTGCAGTGTGGCAGTGCAGAGGGCAGAGTGGTAGTGCAGAGGGCAGAGTGGTAGTGCAGAGGGCAGAGTGGTAGTGCAGAGGGCAGAGTGGTAGTGCAGAGGGCAGAGTGGTAGTGCAGAGGGCATAGTGGTAGTGCAGAGTGGTAGTGCAGAGTGCAGAGTGGTAGTGCAGAGTGGTAGTGCAGAGTGCAGAGTGGTAGTGCAGAGTGGTAGTGCAGAGTGCAGAGTGGTAGTGCAGAGTGCAGAGTGGTAGTGCAGAGTGCAGAGTGGTAGTGCAGAGTGGTAGTGCAGAGTGGTAGTGCAGAGTGCAGAGTGGTAGTGCAGAGGGGTAATGCAGAGTGCAGAGTGGTAGTGCAGAGTGGTAGTGCAGAGTGGTAGTGCAGAGTGCAGAGTGGTAGTGCAGAGTGCAGAGTGGTAGTGCAGAGTGGTAGTGCAGAGTGCAGAGTGGTAGTGCAGAGTGGTAGTGCAGAGTGGTAGTGCAGAGGGCAGAGTGGTAGTGCAGAGTGGTAGTGCAGAGGGCAGAGTGGTAGTGCAGAGTGGTAGTGCAGAGTGCAGAGTGGTAGTGCAGAGTGGTAGTGCAGAGTGGTAGTGCAGAGTGCAGAGTGCAGAGTGGTAGTGTAGAGTGCAGAGTGCAGAGTGGTAGTGCAGAGTGGTAGTGCAGAGTGGTAGTGCAGAGTGCAGAGTGCAGAGTGGTAGTGTAGAGTGCAGAGTGCAGAGTGGTAGTGTAGAGTGCAGAGTGCAGAGTGGTAGTGCAGAGTGGTAGTGCAGAGTGCAGAGTGGTAGTGCAGAGTGCAGAGTGGTAGTGCAGAGTGGTAGTGCAGAGTGGTAGTGCAGAGTGGTAGTGCAGAGTGGTAGTGCAGAGTGCAGAGTGGTAGTGCAGAGTGCAGAGTGGTAGTGCAGAGTGCAGAGTGGTAGTGCAGAGTGGTAGTGCAGAGTGGTAGTGCAGAGTGCAGAGTGGTAGTGCAGAGTGGTAGTGCAGAGGGCAGAGTGGTAGTGCAGAGTGGTAGTGCAGAGTGGTAGTGCACAGGGCAGAGTGGTAGTGCAGAGTGGTAGTGCAGAGTGGTACTGCAGAGTGCAGAGTGGTAGTGCAGAGTGGTAGTGCAGAGTGCAGAGTGGTAGTGCAGAGTGGTAGTGCAGAGTGCAGAGTGGTAGTGCAGAGTGCAGAGTGGTAGTGCAGAGTGGTAGTGCAGAGTGCAGAGTGCAGAGTGGTAGTGCAGAGTGGTAGTGCAGAGTGGTAGTGCAGAGTGGTAGTGCAGAGTGGTAGTGCAGAGTGGTAGTGCAGAGTGGTAGTGCAGAGTGGTAGTGCAGAGTGCAGAGTGGTAGTGCAGAGTGCAAGTGCAGAGTGCTAGTGCAGAGTGGTAGTGCAGAGTGGTAGTGCAGAGTGCAGAGTGGTAGTGCAGGTGACCGTCCTGCTTTCAGCAGAAGCAGCCGCTCCACACACTGCTCCCTGCCTCCTGGATCTGGTATTGTTAACGCTGAGACCCGATCTCACACCCTGCTTGAGCCTGCATATTTAATAAGAAGCGCCTAGTCAGTGCTTAGCGCTAGATCGCCCCGACCGCCGAGCATTCCTGTAGAAATCCGCCGAGACCATTTACAGCACCAAAGTCCCATAGTGCGCTTGTGCGACAGCCGCTCCTGCACCGTGCTGCCTGAAATAACATTAGTGCCTGCAATTGTGCTTTAATTTGCATCGCGCTCGCCTCCATTGTGCCCCTGTGTTGTTTTGGGATTGGCTGCTTGCTGCTGCCATTTTGTTTGTTGTTGACTCCTTCCCCTGATCTCCACCCCGCCTCCCTGCTGACCCTCCCTCGCTCCTCCCCTTCCACTTTCCACATATGACAGATGCATTTGCGCGCAGCGTTCACGTGCAGCGATCGCGCCCCATGCGCGCCGAAGGTGCGCCAAAGGTAAGCCCGTCTACGCCCGTCCGCGCCTGGACCGCGCCCAGCGCCTGTCCCCCTAGTCCCCGTCCCACCCACCCCACCCGCATTACATACACCGCCTCCACCCTCCTAGCCCTTAACCCCGGCCGACTCCCCAACTGCGCCCAAGCGGCCCCGGGACACACCCATGGACCCTTCACATGCAACTCCTGCAAGTTCGACGGCACCAAGACCAACTCCTCATCCACTAACACCAAACAGAGACCTGACACCAACCACCTAAAATGCATCCTGCTCAACACCCGCTCGGTCCACAGACACGCCATCGACCTTTGGAATCTACTAGATACCATTTCTCCGGACGTCGCCTTCCTAACAGAAACATGGATGAACGCCTCATCAGCTCCAGACATCACCATAGCCATCCCGGAAGGCTACAAGATCATCCGAAAAGACCGCAACAAGCAAACAGGAGGAGGCATCGCTATCGTCCACAAGAATTCCATCCGCATCTCAACCAGCTCAGACGTCAACCTCGCTAGCGCCGAACACCTTCACTTCCAGATCCACACCGACCCCAAGACCACACTCAGAGGCACCCTCCTCTACAGGCCACCAGGACCCTGTGCACAATTCAGTGAAGACATCACTGAATTTATCACCCCACACGCCCTCCCCTCTGAGGACTACATTCTATTGGGAGACCTCAATTTTCACCTGGAAAAAAGCAACGACAGCAACACCACCGCCCTCCTGGACAATCTCGCCAACCTCGGACTCAAACAACTTGTTAATACCCCCACTCACTACGCAGGTCACACACTTGACCCTATCTTCACCTCCAGCAAACATATCTCCTTCAGCCACACCACAGCTCTCCATTGGACGGACCACAGCTGCGTTCACTTTATCTACAATAAGACCTCAACCCACAACCATCCCCAACCTACTCTGCGAAGAAACTGGAACAAAATCACCATCGACCAGATCTCCTCATCGCTTCTTCAAAACCCCCCTGCCCACTCTTCGAACCCCAACCAAGCAGCCATTAACCTCACCCAATGGCTAACCAACAGCGCCGACAACTTAGCACCCCTGAAAAAACGTCAAATCAAACTAGGCAACAAAAAGGCCCCCTGGTTCAACGATGATCTTAAGAAATCCAAAAAACTCTGTCGCCCCCTTGAGAAGGCCTGGAAAAAAGATCCAAACACCAGCACCAGGGACGCCTTCAAAAACGCCACCCGCATACACCACCAACTGATCCGGACTGCCAAGAAAGCCGCATTCAAAGACCGACTAGACAACAACGCCCACAACAGCAAGGAATTATTCAACATCGTCAAAGAGTTTACCAACCCCATTGCCAACTCCAACGACATCACTCCCTCTCAAACCCTTTGCGACTCCCTAGCTTCGTTCTTCCACGACAAAATCGCAGACATCCACAACAGCTTTGACATTCAACCTGGAGACCAACCCACCCAACCTTCTGCCGTACCTTCACCCCCCTTGAACATCCTTAACGAATGGAACCCAATCTCCACTGAGGACACCATCCGCCTGATGAACTCCATCCACTCAGGATCCCCCACAGACCCATGCCCTCACCACATCTTCAACAAAGCAGACTCCATCATAGCACCACACCTCCGAGACGTCATCAACTGCTCCCTCAACTTCGCCACCTTCCCGGAAAGCTGGAAACACGCCGAACTCAGCGCCCTTCTGAAAAAACCCACAGCTGACCCCACCGAACTCAAAACCTACCGCCCCATCTCGCTCCTTCCATTCCCGGCCAAAGTCATCGAAAAAGCTGTTAACAACCAGCTCGCCGCCTTCCTCGAAACCAACAAATCCCTCGACTCCTCACAGTCCGGCTTCCGAGCCAAACACAGCACTGAGACCGCACTCATCGCAGCAACAGACGACATTCGAACTCTACTGGACAATGGAGACACAGTCGCCCTCATCCTCCTCGACCTCTCCGCAGCCTTCGACACAGTCTGTCATAGCACCCTGATACAACGCCTCAAAAACATCGGAATCCAGGGAAAAGCACTGGAATGGATCACCTCGTTCCTTGCCGGAAGAACCCAGAGAGTCCGCCTCCCACCATTCAAGTCAGAGGCCACTGAAGTCATTTGCGGCGTGCCACAAGGATCCTCACTCAGTCCCACCCTCTTCAACGTATACATGAGCCCCCTCGCGGCCATCGCACGCCAACACAACCTCAACATCATCTCCTACGCTGATGACACTCAACTTATCCTCTCACTCACCAAAGATCCTAACACCGCCAAAACCAACCTACATGAAGGAATGAAAGAAGTAGCCGAGTGGATGAAGCACAGCCGTCTGAAACTGAATTCCGACAAAACAGAAGTCCTTATCTTAGGTACCTCCCCCTCTGCCTTGGACGACTCTTGGTGGCCAGAGTCCCTTGGAAAAGCACCCATCCCGACAGACCACGCACGGAACCTGGGCGTCATTCTGGACTCCTCACTCTCGATGACCAGACAAGTCAACGCCATTTCATCATCTTGCTTCAACATTCTTCGCATGCTCAAAAAAAAATTCGCTGGATCCCCACCGAAACTAGAAAAACGGTCACCCACGCACTGGTTACAAGCCGCCTGGACTACGGAAACACCCTATACGCCGGTACCACCGCAAAACTTCAGAAAAAACTCCAACGCATCCAGAACGCATCAGCCAGACTCATACTAGACATCCCGCGTAACGACCACATTTCTGGTCACCTGAAAAACCTCCACTGGCTCCCCGTCAATAAGAGGATAACATTCCGTCTCCTAACCCACGCACACAAAGCACTTTACGAACTTGGACCCGAATGCCTCAACACACGACTTTCCTTCTACACCCCCTCCCGCCAGCTACGCTCCTCCAACCAAGCCCTTGCTGCTGTACCTCGCATCAACAAAACCACCATGGGAGGAAGATCCTTCTCCTACCTGGCGGCTAAAACCTGGAACTCACTTCCCATTCACCTTCGCCTCACTCAGAACCACCTAGCATTCAGAAAGCAACTTAAAACCTGGATATTCGGCAAGTAATCCCCCACCCCTCTCCAAGCGCCTTGAGACCCTCTGGGTATGTAGCGCGCTATATAAATTAATTGAATTGAATTGAATTGAGAGTGCAGAGTGGTAGTGCAGAGTGCAGAGTGGTAGTGCAGAGTGGTAGTGCAGAGTGGTAGTGCAGAGTGGTAGTGCAGAGTGCAGAGTGGTAGTGCAGAGTGGTAGTGCAGAGTGGTAGTGCAGAGTGGTAGTGCAGAGTGGCAGTGCAGAGTGGCAGTGCAGAGTGCAGAGTGGCAGTGCAGAGTGGCAGTGCAGAGTGGTAGTGCAGAGTGGTAGTGCAGAGTGGTAGTGCAGAGTGGTAGTGCAGAGTGGTAGTGCAGAGTGCAGAGTGGTAGTGCAGAGTGCAGAGTGGTAGTGCAGAGTGGTAGTGCAGAGTGCAGAGTGCAGAGTGGTAGTGCAGAGTGCAGAGTGGTAGTGCAGAGTGCAGAGTGGTAGTGCAGAGTGCAGAGTGGTAGTGCAGAGTGGTAGTGCAGAGTGCAGAGTGGTAGTGCAGAGTGGTAGTGCAGAGTGGTAGTGCAGAGTGCAGAGTGGTAGTGCAGAGTGCAGAGTGGTAGTGCAGAGTGGTAGTGCAGAGTGGTAGTGCAGAGTGGTAATGCAGAGTGCAGAGTGGTAGTGCAGAGTGCAGAGTGAGAGTGCAGAGTGGTAGTGCAGAGTGCAGAGTGGTAGTGCAGAGTGCAGAGTGGTAGTGCAGAGTGCAGAGTGGTAGTGCAGAGTGCAGAGTGGTAGTGCAGAGTGCAGAGTGGTAGTGCAGAGTGCAGAGTGGTAGTGCAGAGTGCAGAGTGGTAGTGCAGAGTGGTAGTGCAGAGTGGTAGTGCAGAGTGGTAGTGCAGAGTGGTAGTGCAGGGTGCAGAGTGGTAGTGCAGAGTGGTAGTTCAGAGTGGTAGTGCAGAGTGGTAGTGCAGAGTGGTAGTGCAGAGTGCAGAGTGGTAGTGCAGAGTGGTAGTGCAGAGTGGTAGTGCAGAGTGCAGAGTGGTAGTGCAGAGTGGTAGTGCAGAGTGGTAGTGCGGCAGTGCAGAGTGGTAGTGCAGAGTGGTAGAGTGGTAGTGCAGAGTGGTAGTGCAGAGTGGTAGTGCAGAGTGGTAGTGCAGAGTGGTAGTGCAGAGTGCAGAGTGGTAGTGCAGAGTGCAGAGTGGTAGTGCAGAGTGCAGAGTGGTAGTGCAGAGTGCAGAGTGGTAGTGCAGAGTGGTAGTGCAGAGTGCAGAGTGCAGAGTGGTAGTGCAGAGTGGTAGTGCAGAGTGCAGAGTGGTAGTGCAGAGTGGTAGTGCAGAGTGCAGAGTGGGTAGTGCAGAGTGCAGAGTGGTAGTGCAGAGTGGTAGTGCAGAGTGCAGAGTGCGAGTGATAGTGCAGAGTGGTAGTGCAGAGTGCGAGTGATAGTGCAGAGTGGTAGTGCAGAGTGGTAGTGCAGAGTGCAGAGTGGTAGTGCAGAGTGCAGAGTGGTAGTGCAGAGTGGTAGTGCAGAGTGATAGTGCAGAGTGCAGAGTGGTAGTGCAGAGTGGTAGTGCAGAGTGGTAGTGCAGAGTGGTAGTGCAGAGTGGTAGTGCAGAGTGGTAGTGCAGAGTGGTAGTGCAGAGTGGTAGTGCAGAGTGGTAGTGCAGAGTGGTAGTGCAGAGTGCAGAGTGGTAGTGCAGAGTGCAGAGTGGTAGTGCAGAGTGCAGAGTGGTAGTGCAGAGTGCAGAGTGGTAGTGCAGAGTGGTTGTGCAGAGTGCAGAGTGGTTGTGCAGAGTGCAGAGTGGTAGTGCAGAGTGGTTGTGCAGAGTGCAGAGTGGTTGTGCAGAGTGCAGAGTGCAGAGTGGTAGTGCAGAGTGCAGAGTGGTAGTGCAGAGTGCAGAGTGGTAGTGCAGAGTGCAGAGTGGTAGTGCAGAGTGGTAGTGCAGAGTGCAGAGTGGTAGTGCAGAGTGGTAGTGCAGAGTGGTAGTGCAGAGTGGTAGTGTAAAGTGGTAGTGTAAAGTGCAGAGTGGTAGTGTAAAGTGCAGAGTGGTAGTGTAAAGTGCAGTGTGGTAGTGTAAAGTGCAGAGTGGTAGTGTAAAGTGCAGAGTGGTAGTGCAGAGTGGTAGTGCAGAGTGGTAGTGCAGAGTGGTAGTGCAGAGTGGTAGTGCAGAGTGCAGAGTGGTAGTGCAGAGTGCAGAGTGATAGTGCAGAGTGATAGTGCAGAGTGGTAGTGCAGAGTGGTAGTGCAGAGTGGTAGTGCAGAGTGGTAGTGCAGAGTGGTAGTGCAGAGTGCAGAGTGGTAGTGCAGAGTGGTAGTGCAGAGTGCAGAGTGGTAGTGCAGAGTGCAGAGTGGTAGTGCAGAGTGCAGAGTGGTAGTGCAGAGTGCAGAGTGGTAGTGCAGAGTGGTAGTGTAAAGTGGTAGTGTAAAGTGCAGAGTGGTAGTGCAGAGTGGTAGTGCAGAGTGGTAGTGTAAAGTGCAGAGTGGTAGTGCAGAGTGGTAGTGCAGAGTGGTAGTGTAAAGTGCAGAGGGGTAGTGCAGAGTGGTAGTGTAAAGTGGTAGTGCAAAGTGCAGAGTGGTAGTGTAAAGTGGTAGTGCAGAGTGCAGAGTGGTAGTGCAGAGTGGTAGTGCAGAGTGGTAGTGCAGAGTGGTAGTGCAGAGTGGTAGTGCAGAGTGGTGCAGAGTGGTAGTGCAGAGTGGTAGTGCAGAGTGGTAGTGCAGAGTGGTAGTGCAGAGTGAGAGTGCAGAGTGGTAGTGCAGAGTGGTAGTGCAGAGTGCAGAGTGGTAGTGCAGAGTGGTAGTGCAGAGTGCAGAGTCGTAGTGCAGAGTGGTAGTGCAGAGTGCAGAGTGCAGAGTGCAGAGTGGTAGTGCAGAGTGCAGAGTGGTAGTGCAGAGTGCAGAGTGGTAGTGCAGAGTGGTAGTGCAGAGTGCAGAGTGGTAGTGCAGAGTGGTAGTGCAGAGTGCAGTGTGGTAGTGCAGAGTGGTAGTGCAGAGTGCAGAGTGGTAGTGCAGAGTGGTAGTGCAGAGTGCAGAGTGGTAGTGCAGAGTGGTAGTGCAGAGTGCAGAGTGGTAGTGCAGAGTGGTAGTGCAGAGTGAGAGTGCAGAGTGGTAGTGCAGAGTGGTAGTGCAGAGTGCAGAGTGGTAGTGCAGAGTGCAGAGTGGTAGTGCAGAGTGCAGAGTGGTATTGCAGAGTGGTAGTGCAGAGTGGTAGTGCAGAGTGCAGAGTGGTAGTGCAGAGTGCAGAGTGGTAGTGCAGAGTGGTAGTGCAGAGTGCAGAGTGGTAGTGCAGAGTGGTAGTGCAGAGTGCAGAGTGGTAGTGCAGAGTGCAGAGTGGTAGTGCAGAGTGGTAGTGCAGAGTGCAGAGTGGTAGTGCAGAGTGCAGAGTGCAGAGTGGTAGTGCAGAGTGGTAGTGCAGAGTGCAGAGTGGTAGTGCAGAGTGCAGAGTGGTAGTGCAGAGTGCAGAGTGGTAGTGCAGAGTGGTAGTGTAAAGTGGTAGTGCAAAGTGCAGAGTGGTAGTGTAAAGTGGTAGTGCAGAGTGAAGAGTGGTAGTGTAAAGTGGTAGTGCAGAGTGCAGAGTGGTAGTGCAGAGTGCAGAGTGGTAGTGCAGAGTGGTAGTGCAGAGTGGTAGTGCAGAGTGGTAGTGCAGAGTGGTAGTGCAGAGTGCAGAGTGGTAGTGCAGAGTGCAGAGTGGTAGTGCAGAGTGCAGAGTGCAGAGTGGTAGTGCAGAGTGGTAGTGCAGAGTGTTGAGTGGTAGTGCAGAGTGGTAGTGCAGAGTGCAGAGTGGTAGTGCAGAGTGCAGAGTGGTAGTGCAGAGTGGTAGTGCAGAGTGCAGAGTGGTAGTGCAGAGTGGTAGTGCAGAGTGGTAGTGCAGAGTGGTAGTGCAGAGTGGTAGTGCAAAGTGGTAGTGTAAAGTGCAGAGTGGTAGTGTAAAGTGCAGAGTGGTAGTGTAAAGTGCAGTGTGGTAGTGTAAAGTGCAGAGTGGTAGTGTAAAGTGCAGAGTGGTAGTGTAAAGTGCAGAGTGGTAGTGTAAAGTGCAGAGTGGTAGTGCAGAGTGGTAGTGCAGAGTGGTAGTGCAGAGTGCAGAGTGGTAGTGCAGAGTGGTAGTGCAGAGTGCAGAGTGGTAGTGCAGAGTGGTAGTGCAGAGTGCAGAGTGCGAGTGATAGTGCAGAGTGGTAGTGCAGAGTGGTAGTGCAGAGTGGTAGTGCAGAGTGGTAGTGCAGAGTGGTAGTGCAGAGTGCAGAGTGGTAGTGCAGAGTGGTAGTGGTAGTGCAGAGTGGTAGTGCAGAGTGCAGAGTGGTAGTGCAGAGTGCAGAGTGGGAGTGCAGAGTGGTAGTGCAGAGTGGTAGTGCAGAGTGGTAGTGTAAAGTGGTAGTGTAAAGTGCAGAGTGGTAGTGCAGAGTGGTAGTGCAGAGTGGTAGTGTAAAGTGCAGAGGGGTAGCGCAGAGTGGTAGTGTAAAGTGGTAGTGTAATGTGCAGAGTGGTAGTGTAAAGTGGTAGTGCAGAGTGCAGAGTGGTAGTGTAAAGTGGTAGTGCAGAGTGGTAGTGCAGAGTGGTAGTGCAGAGTGGTAGTGCAGAGTGGTACTGCAGAGTGGTAGTGTAGAGTGGTAGTGCAGAGTGCAGAGTGGTAGTGCAGAGTGGTAGTGCAGAGTGCAGAGTGGTAGTGCAGAGTGGTAGTGCAGAGTGCAGAGTGGTAGTGCAGAGTGGTAGTGCAGAGTGGTAGTGCAGAGTGGTAGTGCAGAGTGCAGAGTGGTAGTGCAGAGTGGTACTGCAGAGTGCAGAGTGGTAGTGCAGAGTGCAGAGTGGTAGTGCAGAGTGCAGAGTGGTAGTGCAGAGTGGTAGTGCAGAGTGCAGAGTGGTAGTGCAGAGTGGTAGTGCAGAGTGCAGAGTGGTAGTGCAGAGTGGTAGTGCAGAGTGCAGAGTGGTAGTGCAGAGTGCAGAGTGGTAGTGCAGAGTGCAGAGTGGTAGTGCAGAGTGCAGAGTGGTAGTGCAGAGTGGTAGTGTAAAGTGGTAGTGTAAAGTGCAGAGTGGTAGTGCAGAGTGGTAGTGCAGAGTGGTAGTGCAGAGTGGTAGTGTAAAGTGCAGAGGGGTAGTGCAGAGTGGTAGTGTAAAGTGGTAGTGCAAAGTGCAGAGTGGTAGTGTAAAGTGGTAGTGCAGAGTGCAGAGTGGTAGTGCAGAGTGGTAGTGCAGAGTGGTAGTGCAGAGTGGTAGTGCAGAGTGGTAGTGCAGAGTGGTAGTGCAGAGTGGTAGTGCAGAGTGGTAGTGCAGAGTGGTAGTGCAGAGTGAGAGTGCAGAGTGGTAGTGCAGAGTGGTAGTGCAGAGTGCAGAGTGGTAGTGCAGAGTGGTAGTGCAGAGTTCAGAGTCGTAGTGCAGAGTGGTAGTGCAGAGTGCAGAGTGCAGAGTGCAGAGTGGTAGTGCAGAGTGCAGAGTGGTAGTGCAGAGTGCAGAGTGGTAGTGCAGAGTGGTAGTGCAGAGTGCAGAGTGGTAGTGCAGAGTGGTAGTGCAGAGTGCAGTGTGGTAGTGCAGAGTGGTAGTGCAGAGTGCAGAGTGGTAGTGCAGAGTGGTAGTGCAGAGTGCAGAGTGGTAGTGCAGAGTGGTAGTGCAGAGTGCAGAGTGGTAGTGCAGAGTGGTAGTGCAGAGTGAGAGTGCAGAGTGGTAGTGCAGAGTGGTAGTGCAGAGTGCAGAGTGGTAGTGCAGAGTGCAGAGTGGTAGTGCAGAGTGCAGAGTGGTATTGCAGAGTGGTAGTGCAGAGTGGTAGTGCAGAGTGCAGAGTGGTAGTGCAGAGTGCAGAGTGGTAGTGCAGAGTGGTAGTGCAGAGTGCAGAGTGGTAGTGCAGAGTGGTAGTGCAGAGTGCAGAGTGGTAGTGCAGAGTGCAGAGTGGTAGTGCAGAGTGGTAGTGCAGAGTGCAGAGTGGTAGTGCAGAGTGCAGAGTGCAGAGTGGTAGTACAGAGTGGTAGTGCAGAGTGCAGAGTGGTAGTGCAGAGTGCAGAGTGGTAGTGCAGAGTGCAGAGTGGTAGTGCAGAGTGGTAGTGTAAAGTGGTAGTGCAAAGTGCAGAGTGGTAGTGTAAAGTGGTAGTGCAGAGTGAAGAGTGGTAGTGTAAAGTGGTAGTGCAGAGTGCAGAGTGGTAGTGCAGAGTGCAGAGTGGTAGTGCAGAGTGGTAGTGCAGAGTGGTAGTGCAGAGTGGTAGTGCAGAGTGGTAGTGCAGAGTGCAGAGTGGTAGTGCAGAGTGCAGAGTGGTAGTGCAGAGTGGTAGTGCAGAGTGTTGAGTGGTAGTGCAGAGTGGTAGTGCAGAGTGCAGAGTGGTAGTGCAGAGTGCAGAGTGGTAGTGCAGAGTGGTAGTGCAGAGTGCAGAGTGGTAGTGCAGAGTGGTAGTGCAGAGTGGTAGTGCAGAGTGGTAGTGCAGAGTGGTAGTGTAAAGTGGTAGTGTAAAGTGCAGAGTGGTAGTGTAAAGTGCAGAGTGGTAGTGTAAAGTGCAGTGTGGTAGTGTAAAGTGCAGAGTGGTAGTGTAAAGTGCAGAGTGGTAGTGTAAAGTGCAGAGTGGTAGTGTAAAGTGCAGAGTGGTAGTGCAGAGTGGTAGTGCAGAGTGGTAGTGCAGAGTGCAGAGTGGTAGTGCAGAGTGGTAGTGCAGAGTGCAGAGTGGTAGTGCAGAGTGGTAGTGCAGAGTGCAGAGTGCGAGTGATAGTGCAGAGTGGTAGTGCAGAGTGGTAGTGCAGAGTGGTAGTGCAGAGTGGTAGTGCAGAGTGGTAGTGCAGAGTGGTAGTGCAGAGTGGTAGTGCAGAGTGCAGAGTGGTAGTGCAGAGTGGTAGTGGTAGTGCAGAGTGGTAGTGCAGAGTGCAGAGTGGTAGTGCAGAGTGCAGAGTGGTAGTGCAGAGTGCAGAGTGGTAGTGCAGAGTGGTAGTGTAAAGTGGTAGTGTAAAGTGCAGAGTGGTAGTGCAGAGTGGTAGTGCAGAGTGGTAGTGTAAAGTGCAGAGGGGTAGCGCAGAGTGGTAGTGTAAAGTGGTAGTGTAATGTGCAGAGTGGTAGTGTAAAGTGGTAGTGCAGAGTGCAGAGTGGTAGTGTAAAGTGGTAGTGCAGAGTGGTAGTGCAGAGTGGTAGTGCAGAGTGGTAGTGCAGAGTGGTAGTGCAGAGTGGTAGTGTAGAGTGGTAGTGCAGAGTGCAGAGTGGTAGTGCAGAGTGGTAGTGCAGAGTGCAGAGTGGTAGTGCAGAGTGGTAGTGCAGAGTGCAGAGTGGTAGTGCAGAGTGGTAGTGCAGAGTGGTAGTGCAGAGTGGTAGTGCAGAGTGCAGAGTGGTAGTGCAGAGTGGTACTGCAGAGTGCAGAGTGGTAGTGCAGAGTGCAGAGTGGTAGTGCAGAGTGCAGAGTGGTAGTGCAGAGTGGTAGTGCAGAGTGCAGAGTGGTAGTGCAGAGTGGTAGTGCAGAGTGCAGAGTGGTAGTGCAGAGTGGTAGTGCAGAGTGCAGAGTGGTAGTGCAGAGTGGTAGTGCAGAGTGCAGAGTGGTAGTGCAGAGTGGTAGTGCAGAGTGGTAGTGCAGAGTGCAGAGTGGTAGTGCAGAGTGGTAGTGCAGAGTGCAGAGTGGTAGTGCAGAGTGCAGAGTGGTAGTGCAGAGTGCAGAGTGGTAGTGCAGAGTGGTAGTGCAAAGTGGTAGTGTAAAGTGCAGAGTGGTAGTGCAGAGTGGTAGTGCAGAGTGGTAGTGTAAAGTGCAGAGGGGTAGTGCAGAGTGGTAGTGTAAAGTGGTAGTGCAAAGTGCAGAGTGGTAGTGTAAAGTGGTAGTGCAGAGTGCAGAGTGGTAGTGTAAAGTGGTAGTGCAGAGTGGTAGTGCAGAGTGGTAGTGCAGAGTGGTAGTGCAGAGTGGTAGTGCAGAGTGCAGAGTGGTAGTGCAGAGTGAGAGTGCAGAGTGGTAGTGCAGAGTGGTAGTGCAGAGTGCAGAGTGGTAGTGCACAGTGGTAGTGCAGAGTGCAGAGTGGTAGTGCTGTGTGGTACTGCAGAGTGCAGAGTGGTAGTGCAGAGTGCAGAGTGGTAGTGCAGAGTGCAGAGTGGTAGTGCAGAGTGGTAGTGCAGAGTGCAGAGTGGTAGTGCAGAGTGCAGAGTGCAGAGTGGTAGTGCACAGTGGTAGTGCAGAGTGCAGAGTGGTAGTGCAGAGTGGTAGTGCAGAGTGCAGAGTGGTAGTGCAGAGTGGTAGTGCAGAGTGCAGAGTGGTAGTGCAGAGTGGTAGTGCAGAGTGCAGAGTGGTAGTGCAGAGTGCAGAGTGGTAGTGCAGAGTGAGAGTGCAGAGTGGTAGTGCAGAGTGCAGAGTGGTAGTGCAGAGTGCAGAGTGGTAGTGCAGAGTGCAGAGTGGTAGTGCAGAGTGGTAGTGCAGAGTGCAGAGTGGTAGTGCAGAGTGCAGAGTGGTAGTGCAGAGTGGTAGTGCAGAGTGCAGAGTGGTAGTGCAGAGTGGTAGTGCAGAGTGGTAGTGCAGAGTGCAGAGTGGTAGTGCAGAGTGCAGAGTGGTAGTGCAGAGTGGTAGTGCAGAGTGGTAGTGCAGAGTGCAGAGTGGTAGTGCAGAGTGCAGAGTGGTAGTGCAGAGTGCAGAGTGGTAGTGCAGAGTGGTAGTGTAAAGTGGTAGTGCAAAGTGCAGAGTGGTAGTGTAAAATGGTAGTGCAGAGTGCAGAGTGGTAGTGCAGAGTGCAGAGTGGTAGTGCAGAGTGAGAGTGCAGAGTGGTAGTGCAGAGTGCAGAGTGGTAGTGCAGAGTGCAGAGTGGTAGTGCAGAGTGCAGAGTGGTAGTGCAGAGTGGTAGTGCAGAGTGCAGAGTGGTAGTGCAGAGTGCAGAGTGGTAGTGCAGAGTGGTAGTGCAGAGTGCAGAGTGGTAGTGCAGAGTGGTAGTGCAGAGTGGTAGTGCAGAGTGCAGAGTGGTAGTGCAGAGTGCAGAGTGGTAGTGCAGAGTGGTAGTGCAGAGTGGTAGTGCAGAGTGCAGAGTGGTAGTGCAGAGTGCAGAGTGGTAGTGCAGAGTGCAGAGTGGTAGTGCAGAGTGGTAGTGTAAAGTGGTAGTGCAAAGTGCAGAGTGGTAGTGTAAAATGGTAGTGCAGAGTGAAGAGTGGTAGTGTAATGTGGTAGTGCAGAGTGCAGAGTGGTAGTGCAGAGTGCAGAGTGGTAGTGCAGAGTGGTAGTGCAGAGTGGTAGTGCAGAGTGGTAGTGCAGAGTGGTAGTGCAGAGTGGTAGTGCAGAGGGCAGAGTGGTAGTGCAGAGTGGTAGTGCAGAGTGCAGAGTGGTAGTGCAGAGTGGTAGTGCAGAGTGGTAGTGCAGAGTGCAGAGTGGTAGTGCAGAGTGGTAGTGCAGAGTGCAGAGTGGTAGTGCAGAGTGGTAGTGCAGAGTGCAGAGTGGTAGTGCAGAGTGCAGAGTGGTAGTGCAGAGTGCAGAGTGGTAGTGCAGAGTGGTAGTGCAGAGTGCAGAGTGGTAGTGCAGAGTGGTAGTGCAGAGTGCAGAGTGAGAGTGCAGAGTGCAGAGTGGTAGTGCAGAGTGGTAGTGCAGAGTGGTAGTGCAGAGTGAGAGTGCAGAGTGGTAGTGCAGAGTGGTAGTACAGAGTGCAGAGTGGTAGTGCAGAGTGCAGAGTGGTAGTGCAGAGTGCAGAGTGGTAGTGCAGAGTGGTAGTGCAGAGTGGCAGTGCAGAGTGGCAGTGCAGAGTGGCAGTGCAGAGTGCAGAGTGGTAGTGCAGACTGGTAGTGCAGACTGGTAGTGCAGAGTGGTAGTGCAGAGTGGTAGTGCAGAGTGGTAGTGCAGAGTGCAGAGTGGTAGTGCAGAGTGCAGAGTGGTAGTGCAGAGTGCAGAGTGGTAGTGCAGAGTGCAGAGTGGTAGTGCAGAGTGGTAGTGCAGAGTGCAGAGTGGTAGTGCAGAGTGGTAGTGCAGACTGGTAGTGCAGAGTGCAGAGTGGTAGTGCAGAGTGCAGAGTGGTAGTGCAGAGTGCAGAGTGGTAGTGCAGAGTGCAGAGTGGTAGTGCAGAGTGCAGAGTGGTAGTGCAGAGTGGTAGTGCAGAGTGCAGAGTGGTAGTGCAGAGTGAGAGTGCAGAGTGGTAGTGCAGAGTGCAGAGTGGTAGTGCAGAGTGCAGAGTGGTAGTGCAGAGTGCAGAGTGGTAGTGCAGAGTGGTAGTGCAGACTGCAGAGTGGTAGTGCAGACTGCAGAGTGGTAGTGCAGAGTGCAGAGTGGTAGTGCAGAGTGCAGAGTGGTAGTGCAGAGTGGTAGTGCAGAGTGCAGAGTGGTAGTGCAGAGTGGTAGTGCAGAGTGCAGAGTGGTAGTGCAGAGTGGTAGTGCAGAGTGCAGAGTGGTAGTGCAGAGTGGTAGGGCAGAGTGCAGAGTGGTAGTGCAGAGTGGTAGTGCAGAGTGCAGAGTGGTAGTGCAGAGTGGTAGTGCAGAGTGCAGAGTGAGAGTGCAGAGTGCAGAGTGGTAGTGCAGAGTAAGAGTGCAGAGTGGTAGTGCAGAGTGGTAGTACAGAGTGCAGAGTGGTAGTGCAGAGTGCAGAGTGGTAGTGCAGAGTGCAGAGTGGTAGTGCAGAGTGGTAGTGCAGAGTGGCAGTGCAGAGTGGCAGTGCAGAGTGGCAGTGCAGAGTGCAGAGTGGTAGTGCAGACTGGTAGTGCAGACTGGTAGTGCAGAGTGGTAGTGCAGAGTGGTAGTGCAGAGTGGTAGTGCAGAGTGGTAGTGCAGAGTGCAGAGTGGTAGTGCAGAGTGCAGAGTGGTAGTGCAGAGTGCAGAGTGGTAGTGCAGAGTGGTAGTGCAGAGTGGTAGTGCAGAGTGGTAGTGCAGAGTGGTAGTGTAAAGTGGTAGTGTAAAGTGCAGAGTGGTAGTGTAAAGTGCAGAGTGGTAGTGTAAAGTGCAGTGTGGTAGTGTAAAGTGCAGAGTGGTAGTGTAAAGTGCAGAGTGGTAGTGTAAAGTGCAGAGTGGTAGTGTAAAGTGCAGAGTGGTAGTGCAGAGTGGTAGTGCAGAGTGGTAGTGCAGAGTGCAGAGTGGTAGTGCAGAGTGGTAGTGCAGAGTGCAGAGTGGTAGTGCAGAGTGGTAGTGCAGAGTGCAGAGTGCGAGTGATAGTGCAGAGTGGTAGTGCAGAGTGGTAGTGCAGAGTGGTAGTGCAGAGTGGTAGTGCAGAGTGGTAGTGCAGAGTGGTAGTGCAGAGTGGTAGTGCAGAGTGCAGAGTGGTAGTGCAGAGTGGTAGTGGTAGTGCAGAGTGGTAGTGCAGAGTGCAGAGTGGTAGTGCAGAGTGCAGAGTGGTAGTGCAGAGTGGTAGTGTAAAGTGGTAGTGTAAAGTGCAGAGTGGTAGTGCAGAGTGGTAGTGCAGAGTGGTAGTGTAAAGTGCAGAGGGGTAGCGCAGAGTGGTAGTGTAAAGTGGTAGTGTAATGTGCAGAGTGGTAGTGTAAAGTGGTAGTGCAGAGTGCAGAGTGGTAGTGTAAAGTGGTAGTGCAGAGTGGTAGTGCAGAGTGGTAGTGCAGAGTGGTAGTGCAGAGTGGTAGTGCAGAGTGGTAGTGTAGAGTGGTAGTGCAGAGTGCAGAGTGGTAGTGCAGAGTGGTAGTGCAGAGTGCAGAGTGGTAGTGCAGAGTGGTAGTGCAGAGTGCAGAGTGGTAGTGCAGAGTGGTAGTGCAGAGTGGTAGTGCAGAGTGGTAGTGCAGAGTGCAGAGTGGTAGTGCAGAGTGGTACTGCAGAGTGCAGAGTGGTAGTGCAGAGTGCAGAGTGGTAGTGCAGAGTGCAGAGTGGTAGTGCAGAGTGGTAGTGCAGAGTGCAGAGTGGTAGTGCAGAGTGGTAGTGCAGAGTGCAGAGTGGTAGTGCAGAGTGGTAGTGCAGAGTGCAGAGTGGTAGTGCAGAGTGGTAGTGCAGAGTGCAGAGTGGTAGTGCAGAGTGGTAGTGCAGAGTGGTAGTGCAGAGTGCAGAGTGGTAGTGCAGAGTGGTAGTGCAGAGTGCAGAGTGGTAGTGCAGAGTGCAGAGTGGTAGTGCAGAGTGCAGAGTGGTAGTGCAGAGTGGTAGTGCAAAGTGGTAGTGTAAAGTGCAGAGTGGTAGTGCAGAGTGGTAGTGCAGAGTGGTAGTGTAAAGTGCAGAGGGGTAGTGCAGAGTGGTAGTGTAAAGTGGTAGTGCAAAGTGCAGAGTGGTAGTGTAAAGTGGTAGTGCAGAGTGCAGAGTGGTAGTGTAAAGTGGTAGTGCAGAGTGGTAGTGCAGAGTGGTAGTGCAGAGTGGTAGTGCAGAGTGGTAGTGCAGAGTGCAGAGTGGTAGTGCAGAGTGAGAGTGCAGAGTGGTAGTGCAGAGTGGTAGTGCAGAGTGCAGAGTGGTAGTGCACAGTGGTAGTGCAGAGTGCAGAGTGGTAGTGCTGAGTGGTACTGCAGAGTGCAGAGTGGTAGTGCAGAGTGCAGAGTGGTAGTGCAGAGTGCAGAGTGGTAGTGCAGAGTGGTAGTGCAGAGTGCAGAGTGGTAGTGCAGAGTGCAGAGTGCAGAGTGGTAGTGCACAGTGGTAGTGCAGAGTGCAGAGTGGTAGTGCAGAGTGGTAGTGCAGAGTGCAGAGTGGTAGTGCAGAGTGGTAGTGCAGAGTGCAGAGTGGTAGTGCAGAGTGGTAGTGCAGAGTGCAGAGTGGTAGTGCAGAGTGCAGAGTGGTAGTGCAGAGTGAGAGTGCAGAGTGGTAGTGCAGAGTGCAGAGTGGTAGTGCAGAGTGCAGAGTGGTAGTGCAGAGTGCAGAGTGGTAGTGCAGAGTGGTAGTGCAGAGTGCAGAGTGGTAGTGCAGAGTGCAGAGTGGTAGTGCAGAGTGGTAGTGCAGAGTGCAGAGTGGTAGTGCAGAGTGGTAGTGCAGAGTGGTAGTGCAGAGTGCAGAGTGGTAGTGCAGAGTGCAGAGTGGTAGTGCAGAGTGGTAGTGCAGAGTGGTAGTGCAGAGTGCAGAGTGGTAGTGCAGAGTGCAGAGTGGTAGTGCAGAGTGCAGAGTGGTAGTGCAGAGTGGTAGTGTAAAGTGGTAGTGCAAAGTGCAGAGTGGTAGTGTAAAATGGTAGTGCAGAGTGAAGAGTGGTAGTGTAATGTGGTAGTGCAGAGTGCAGAGTGGTAGTGCAGAGTGCAGAGTGGTAGTGCAGAGTGGTAGTGCAGAGTGGTAGTGCAGAGTGGTAGTGCAGAGTGGTAGTGCAGAGTGGTAGTGCAGAGTGGTAGTGCAGAGGGCAGAGTGGTAGTGCAGAGTGGTAGTGCAGAGTGCAGAGTGGTAGTGCAGAGTGGTAGTGCAGAGTGGTAGTGCAGAGTGGTAGTGCAGAGTGGTAGTGCAGAGTGCAGAGTGGTAGTGCAGAGTGGTAGTGCAGAGTGCAGAGTGGTAGTGCAGAGTGGTAGTGCAGAGTGCAGAGTGGTAGTGCAGAGTGCAGAGTGGTAGTGCAGAGTGGTAGTGCAGAGTGCAGAGTGGTAGTGCAGAGTGGTAGTGCAGAGTGCAGAGTGAGAGTGCAGAGTGCAGAGTGGTAGTGCAGAGTGGTAGTGCAGAGTGGTAGTGCAGAGTGAGAGTGCAGAGTGGTAGTGCAGAGTGGTAGTACAGAGTGCAGAGTGGTAGTGCAGAGTGCAGAGTGGTAGTGCAGAGTGCAGAGTGGTAGTGCAGAGTGGTAGTGCAGAGTGGCAGTGCAGAGTGGCAGTGCAGAGTGGCAGTGCAGAGTGCAGAGTGGTAGTGCAGACTGGTAGTGCAGAGTGGTAGTGCAGAGTGGTAGTGCAGAGTGGTAGTGCAGAGTGGTAGTGCAGAGTGCAGAGTGGTAGTGCAGAGTGCAGAGTGGTAGTGCAGAGTGCAGAGTGGTAGTGCAGAGTGCAGAGTGGTAGTGCAGAGTGGTAGTGCAGAGTGCAGAGTGGTAGTGCAGAGTGGTAGTGCAGACTGGTAGTGCAGAGTGCAGAGTGGTAGTGCAGAGTGCAGAGTGGTAGTGCAGAGTGCAGAGTGGTAGTGCAGAGTGCAGAGTGGTAGTGCAGAGTGGTAGTGCAGAGTGGTAGTGCAGAGTGCAGAGTGGTAGTGCAGAGTGAGAGTGCAGAGTGGTAGTGCAGAGTGCAGAGTGGTAGTGCAGAGTGCAGAGTGGTAGTGCAGAGTGCAGAGTGGTAGTGCAGAGTGGTAGTGCAGACTGCAGAGTGGTAGTGCAGACTGCAGAGTGGTAGTGCAGAGTGCAGAGTGGTAGTGCAGAGTGCAGAGTGGTAGTGCAGAGTGGTAGTGCAGAGTGCCGAGTGGTAGTGCAGAGTGGTAGTGCAGAGTGCAGAGTGGTAGTGCAGAGTGGTAGTGCAGAGTGCAGAGTGGTAGTGCAGAGTGGTAGGGCAGAGTGCAGAGTGGTAGTGCAGAGTGGTAGTGCAGAGTGCAGAGTGGTAGTGCAGAGTGGTAGTGCAGAGTGCAGAGTGAGAGTGCAGAGTGCAGAGTGGTAGTGCAGAGTAAGAGTGCAGAGTGGTAGTGCAGAGTGGTAGTACAGAGTGCAGAGTGGTAGTGCAGAGTGCAGAGTGGTAGTGCAGAGTGCAGAGTGGTAGTGCAGAGTGGTAGTGCAGAGTGGCAGTGCAGAGTGGCAGTGCAGAGTGGCAGTGCAGAGTGCAGAGTGGTAGTGCAGACTGGTAGTGCAGACTGGTAGTGCAGAGTGGTAGTGCAGAGTGGTAGTGCAGAGTGGTAGTGCAGAGTGGTAGTGCAGAGTGCAGAGTGGTAGTGCAGAGTGCAGAGTGGTAGTGCAGAGTGCAGAGTGGTAGTGCAGAGTGCAGAGTGGTAGTGCAGAGTGGTAGTGCAGAGTGCAGAGTGGTAGTGCAGAGTGGTAGTGCAGACTGGTAGTGCAGAGTGCAGAGTGGTAGTGCAGAGTGCAGAGTGGTAGTGCAGAGTGGTAGTGCAGAGTGGTAGTGCAGAGTGGTAGTGCAGAGTGCAGAGTGGTAGTGCAGAGTGCAGAGTGGTAGTGCAGAGTGGTAGTGCAGAGTGCAGAGTGGTAGTGCAGAGTGCAGAGTGGTAGTGCAGAGTGCAGAGTGGTAGTGCAGAGTGCAGAGTGGTAGTGCAGACTGCAGAGTGGTAGTGCAGAGTGCAGAGTGGTAGTGCAGAGTGCAGAGTGGTAGTGCAGAGTGGTAGTGCAGAGTGCAGAGTGGTAGTGCAGAGTGGTAGTGCAGAGTGCAGAGTGGTAGTGCAGAGTGGTAGTGCAGAGTGGTAGTGCAGGGTGCAGAGTGGTAGTGCAGAGTGGTAGTTCAGAGTGGTAGTTCAGAGTGCAGAGTAGTAGTGCAGAGTGGTAGTGCAGAGTGCAGAGTGGTAGTGCAGAGTGGTAGTGCAGAGTGCAGAGTGGTAGTGCAGAGTGGTAGTGCAGAGTGGTAGTGCAGAGTGGTAGTGCGGTAGTGCAGAGTGGTAGTGCGGTAGTGCAGAGTGGTAGTGCAGAGTGGTAGTGCAGAGTGGTAGTGCAGAGTGCAGAGTGGTAGTGCAGAGTGCAGAGTGGTAGTGCAGAGTGGTAGTGCAGAGTGCAGAGTGCAGAGTGGTAGTGCAGAGTGGTAGCGCAGAGTGGTAGTGCAGAGTGCAGAGTGGTAGTGCAGAGTGGTAGTGCAGAGTGCAGAGTGGGTAGTGCAGAGTGCAGAGTGGTAGTGCAGAGTGGTAGTGCAGAGTGCGAGTGATAGTGCAGAGTGGTAGTGCAGAGTGCAGAGTGATAGTGCAGAGTGGTAGTGCAGAGTGGTAGTGCAGAGTGCAGAGTGGTAGTGCAGAGTGCAGAGTGGTAGTGCAGAGTGGTAGTGCAGAGTGCAGAGTGATAGTGCAGAGTGGTAGTGCAGAGTGGTAGTGCAGAGTGGTAGTGCAGAGTGGTAGTGCAGAGTGGTAGTGCAGAGTGGTAGTGCAGAGTGGTAGTGCAGAGTGGTAGTGCAGGTGGTAGTGCAGAGTGGTAGTGCAGGTGGTAGTGCAGAGTGGTAGTGCAGAGTGCAGAGTGGTAGTGCAGAGTGCAGAGTGGTAGTGCAGAGTGCAGAGTGGTAGTGCAGAGTGGTTGTGCAGAGTGCAGAGTGGTTGTGCAGAGTGCAGAGTGGTAGTGCAGAGTGGTAGTGCAGAGTGGTAGTGCAGAGTGCAGAGTGGTAGTGCAGAGTGGTAGTGCAGAGTGCAGAGTGGTAGTGCAGAGTGGTAGTGCAGAGTGGTAGTGCAGAGTGGTAGTGTAAAGTGCAGAGTGGTAGTGCAGAGTGGTAGTGCAGAGTGGTAGTGCAGAGTGGTAGTGCAGAGTGCAGAGTGGTAGTGCAGAGTGGTAGTGCAGAGTGCAGAGTGCGAGTGATAGTGCAGAGTGGTAGTGCAGAGTGGTAGTGCAGAGTGGTAGTGCAGAGTGCAGAGTGGTAGTGCAGAGTGGTAGTGCAGAGTGGTAGTGCAGAGTGGTAGTGCAGAGTGGTAGTGCAGAGTGCAGAGTGGTAGTGCAGAGTGGTAGTGCCGAGTGCAGAGTGGTAGTGCAGAGTGCAGAGTGGTAGTGCAGAGTGCAGAGTGGTAGTGCAGAGTGGTAGTGCAGAGTGCAGAGTGGTAGTGCAGAGTGCAGAGTGGTAGTGCAGAGTGCAGAGTGGTAGTGCAGAGTGCAGAGTGGTAGTGCAGAGTGGTAGTGCAGAGTGGTAGTGTAAAGTGGTAGTGTAAAGTGCAGAGTGGTAGTGCAGAGTGGTAGTGCAGAGTGGTAGTGCAAAGTGGTAGTGTAAAGTGCAGAGTGGTAGTGCAGAGTGGTAATGTAAAGTGCAGAGGGGTAGTGCAGAGTGGTAGTGTAAAGTGGTAGTGCAAAGTGGAGAGTGGTAGTGTAAAGTGGTAGTGCAGAGTGCAGAGTGGTAGTGTAAAGTGGTAGTGCAGAGTGGTAGTGCAGAGTGGTAGTGCAGAGTGGTAGTGCAGAGTGGTAGTGCAGAGTGGTAGTGCAGAGTGGTAGTGCAGAGTGCAGAGTGGTAGTGCAGAGTGGTAGTGCCGAGTGCAGAGTGGTAGTGCAGAGTGCAGAGTGGTAGTGCAGAGTGGTAGTGCAGAGTGCAGAGTGGTAGTGCAGAGTGGTAGTGCAGAGTGGTAGTGCAGAGTGGTAGTGCGGTAGTGCAGAGTGGTAGTGCAGAGTGGTAGTGCGGTAGTGCAGAGTGGTAGTGCAGAGTGGTAGTGCAGAGTGGTAGTGCAGAGTGGTAGTGCAGAGTGGTAGTGCAGAGTGGTAGTGCAGAGTGCAGAGTGGTAGTGCAGAGTGCAGAGTGGTAGTGCAGAGTGGTAGTGCAGAGTGCAGAGTGCAGAGTGCAGAGTGGTAGTGCAGAGTGGTAGCGCAGAGTGGTAGTGCAGAGTGCAGAGTGGTAGTGCAGAGTGCAGAGTGGGTAGTGCAGAGTGCAGAGTGGTAGTGCAGAGTGGTAGTGCAGAGTGCAGAGTGGTAGTGCAGAGTGGTAGTGCAGAGTGGTAGTGCCGAGTGCAGAGTGGTAGTGCAGAGTGCAGAGTGGTAGTGCAGAGTGCAGAGTGGTAGTGCAGAGTGGTACTGCAGAGTGCAGAGTGGTAGTGCAGAGTGGTAGTGCAGAGTGCAGAGTGGTAGTGCAGAGTGCAGAGTGGTAGTGCAGAGTGGTAGTGCAGAGTGCAGAGTGGTAGTGCAGAGTGGTAGTGCAGAGTGCAGAGTGGTAGTGCAGAGTGGTAGTGCAGAGTGCAGAGTGGTAGTGCAGAGTGCAGAGTGGTAGTGCAGAGTGGTAGTGCAGAGTGCAGAGTGGTAGTGCAGAGTGGTAGTGCAGAGTGGTAGTGCAGAGTGCAGAGTGGTAGTGCAGAGTGAGAGTGCAGAGTGGTAGTGCAGAGTGGTAGTGCAGAGTGCAGAGTGGTAGTGCAGAGTGCAGAGTGGTAGTGCAGAGTGCAGAGTGGTATTGCAGAGTGGTAGTGCAGAGTGGTAGTGCAGAGTGCAGAGTGGTAGTGCAGAGTGCAGAGTGGTAGTGCAGAGTGGTAGTGCAGAGTGCAGAGTGGTAGTGCAGAGTGGTAGTGCAGAGTGCAGAGTGGTAGTGCAGAGTGCAGAGTGGTAGTGCAGAGTGGTAGTGCAGAGTGCAGAGTGGTAGTGCAGAGTGCAGAGTGGTAGTGCAGAGTGCAGAGTGCAGAGTGGTAGTGCAGAGTGCAGAGTGGTAGTGCAGAGTGGTAGTGCAGAGTGGTAGTGTAAAGTGGTAGTGCAAAGTGCAGAGTGGTAGTGTAAAGTGGTAGTGCAGAGTGAAGAGTGGTAGTGTAAAGTGGTAGTGCAGAGTGCAGAGTGGTAGTGCAGAGTGCAGAGTGGTAGTGCAGAGTGGTAGTGCAGAGTGGTAGTGCAGAGTGGTAGTGCAGAGTGGTAGTGCAGAGTGGTAGTGCAGAGTGCAGAGTGGTAGTGCAGAGTGCAGAGTGGTAGTGCAGAGAGGTAGTGCAGAGTGCAGAGTGGTAGTGCAGAGTGGTAGTGCAGAGTGTTGAGTGGTAGTGCAGAGTGGTAGTGCAGAGTGCAGAGTGGGTAGTGCAGAGTGCAGAGTGGTAGTGCAGAATGGTAGTGCAGAGTGCAGAGTGCGAGTGATAGTGCAGAGTGGTAGTGCAGAGTGCAGAGTGCGAGTGATAGTGCAGAGTGGTAGTGCAGAGTGGTAGTGCAGAGTGCAGAGTGGTAGTGCAGAGTGGTAGTGCAGAGTGCAGAGTGCAGAGTGGTAGTGCAGAGTGGTAGTGCAGAGTGGTAGTGCAGGTGGTAGTGCAGAGTGGTAGTGCAGAGTGCAGAGTGGTAGTGCAGAGTGCAGAGTGGTAGTGCAGAGTGCAGAGTGGTAGTGCAGGGTGCAGAGTGCAGAGTAGTAGTGCAGAGTGCAGAGTGGTAGTGCAGAGTGCAGAGTGGTAGTGCAGAGTGGTAGTGCAGAGTGCAGAGTGGTAGTGCAGAGTGGTTGTGCAGAGTGCAGAGTGGTTGTGCAGAGTGCAGAGTGGTAGTGCAGAGTGGTAGTGCAGAGTGCAGAGTGGTAGTGCAGAGTGCAGAGTGGTAGTGCAGAGTGCAGAGTGGTAGTGCAGAGTGCAGAGTGGTAGTGCAGAGTGCAGAGTGGTAGTGCAGAGTGGTAGTGCAGAGTGCAGAGTGGTAGTGCAGAGTGGTAGTGCAGAGTGGTAGTGCAGAGTGGTAGTGCAGAGTGGTAGTGCAAAGTGGTAGTGTAAAGTGCAGAGTGGTAGTGTAAAGTGCAGAGTGGTAGTGTAAAGTGCAGTGTGGTAGTGTAAAGTGCAGAGTGGTAGTGTAAAGTGCAGAGTGGTAGTGTAAAGTGCAGAGTGGTAGTGTAAAGTGCAGAGTGGTAGTGCAGAGTGGTAGTGCAGAGTGGTAGTGCAGAGTGCAGAGTGGTAGTGCAGAGTGGTAGTGCAGAGTGCAGAGTGGTAGTGCAGAGTGGTAGTGCAGAGTGCAGAGTGTGAGTGATAGTGCAGAGTGGTAGTGCAGAGTGGTAGTGCAGAGTGCGAGTGATAGTGCAGAGTGGTAGTGCAGAGTGGTAGTGCAGAGTGGTAGTGCAGAGTGGTAGTGCAGAGGGGTAGTGCAGAGTGGTAGTGGTAGTGCAGAGTGGTAGTGCAGAGTGGTAGTGCAGAGTGCAGAGTGGTAGTGCAGAGTGCAGAGTGGTAGTGCAGAGTGGTAGTGTAAAGTGGTAGTGTAAAGTGCAGAGTGGTAGTGCAGAGTGGTAGTGCAGAGTGGTAGTGTAAAGTGCAGAGGGGTAGTGCAGAGTGGTAGTGTAAAGTGGTAGTGCAATGTGCAGAGTGGTAGTGTAAAGTGGTAGTGCAGAGTGCAGAGTGGTAGTGTAAAGTGGTAGTGCAGAGTGGTAGTGCAGAGTGGTAGTGCAGAGTGGTAGTGCAGAGTGGTAGTGTAGAGTGGTAGTGCAGAGTGCAGAGTGGTAGTGCAGAGTGGTAGTGCAGAGTGCAGAGTGGTAGTGCAGAGTGGTAGTGCAGAGTGCAGAGTGGTAGTGCAGAGTGGTAGTGCAGAGTGGTAGTGCAGAGTGCAGAGTGGTAGTGCAGAGTGGTACTGCAGAGTGCAGAGTGGTAGTGCAGAGTGCAGAGTGGTAGTGCAGAGTGCAGAGTGGTAGTGCAGAGTGGTAGTGCAGAGTGCAGAGTGGTAGTGCAGAGTGGTAGTGCAGAGTGCAGAATGGTAGTGCAGAGTGGTAGTGCAGAGTGCAGAGTGGTAGTGCAGAGTGGTAGTGCAGAGTGCAGAGTGGTAGTGCAGAGTATTAGTGCAGAGTGCAGAGTGGTAGTGCAGAGTGGTAGTGCAGAGTGCAGAGTGGTAGTGCAGAGTGGTAGTGCAGAGTGCAGAGTGGTAGTGCAGAGTGCAGAGTGGTAGTGCAGAGTGCAGAGTGGTAGTGCAGAGTGCAGAGTGGTAGTGCAGAGTGCAGAGTGGTAGTGCAGAGTGGTTGTGCAAAGTGGTAGTGTAAAGTGCAGAGTGGTAGTGTAGAGTGGTAGTGCAGAGTGGTAGTGTAAAGTGCAGAGGGGTAGTGCAGAGTGGTAGTGTAAAGTGGTAGTGCAAAGTGCAGAGTGGTAGTGTAAAGTGGTAGTGCAAAGTGCAGAGTGGTAGTGTAAAGTGGTAGTGCAGAGTGGTAGTGCAGAGTGGTAGTGCAGAGTGCAGAGTGGTAGTGCAGAGTGGTAGTGCAGAGTGCAGAGTGGTAGTGCAGAGTGCAGAGTGGTAGTGCACAGTGGTAGTGCAGAGTGCAGAGTGGTAGTGCAGAGTGGTACTGCAGAGTGCAGAGTGGTAGTGCAGAGTGCAGAGTGGTAGTGCAGAGTGCAGAGTGGTAGTGCAGAGTGGTAGTGCAGAGTGCAGAGTGGTAGTGCAGAGTGCAGAGTGGTAGTGCACAGTGGTAGTGCAGAGTGCAGAGTGGTAGTGCAGAGTGGTAGTGCAGAGTGCAGAGTGGTAGTGCAGAGTGGTAGTGCAGAGTGCAGAGTGGTAGTGCAGAGTGGTAGTGCAGAGTGCAGAGTGGTAGTGCAGAGTGCAGAGTGGTAGTGCAGAGTGAGAGTGCAGAGTGGTAGTGCAGAGTGGTAGTGCAGAGTGCAGAGTGGTAGTGCAGAGTGCAGAGTGGTAGTGCAGAGTGGTAGTGCAGAGTGGTAGTGCAGAGTGGTAGTGCAGAGTGCAGAGTGGTAGTGTAGAGTGGTAGTGCAGAGTGCAGAGTGGTAGTGCAGAGTGCAGAGTGGTATTGCAGAGTGGTAGTGCAGAGTGCAGAGTGGTAGTGCAGAGTGGTAGTGCAGAGTGCAGAGTGGTAGTGCAGAGTGGTAGTGCAGAGTGCAGAGTGGTAGTGCAGAGTGCAGAGTGGTAGTGCAGAGTGGTAGTGCAGAGTGCAGAGTGGTAGTGCAGAGTGCAGAGTGGTAGTGTAAAGTGGTAGTGCAGAGTGAAGAGTGGTAGTGTAAAGTGGTAGTGCAGAGTGCAGAGTGGTAGTGCAGAGTGCAGAGTGGTAGTGCAGAGTGGTAGTGCAGAGTGGTAGTGCAGAGTGGTAGTGCAGAGTGGTAGTGCAGAGTGGTAGTGCAGAGTGGTAGTGCAAAGTGGTAGTGCAGAGTGGTAGTGCAGAGTGGTAGTGCAGAGTGGTAGTGCAGAGTGCAGAGTGGTAGTGCAGAGTGGTAGTGCAGAGTGGTAGTGCAGAGTGGTAGTGCAGAGTGCAGAGTGGTAGTGCAGAGTGGTAGTGCAGAGTGCAGAGTGGTAGTGCAGAGTGCAGAGTGGTAGTGCAGAGTGGTAGTGCAGAGTGCAGAGTGGTAGTGCAGAGTGGTAGTGCAGAGTGGTGGTGCAGAGTGGTAGTGCAGAGTGGTAGTGCAGAGTGCAGAGTGGTAGTGCAGAGTGGTAGTGCAGAGTGCAGAGTGAGAGTGCGGAGTGGTAGTGCAGAGTGCAGAGTGAGAGTGCAGAGTGCAGAGTGGTAGTGCAGAGTGGTAGTGCAGAGTGGTAGTGCAGAGTGGTAGTGCAGAGTGCAGAGTGGTAGTGCAGAGTGCAGAGTGGTAGTGCAGAGTGCAGAGTGGTAGTGCAGAGTGGTAGTGCAGAGAGCAGAGTGGTAGTGCAGAGTGCAGAGTGGTAGTGCAGAGTGGTAGTGCAGAGTGCAGAGTGGTAGTGCAGAGTGCAGAGTGGTAGTGCAGAGTGGTAGTGCAGAGTGGTAGTGCAGAGTGCAGAGTGGTAGTGCAGAGTGCAGAGTGGTAGTGCAGAGTGGTAGTGCAGAGTGGTAGTGCAGAGTGGTAGTGCAGAGTGGTAGTGCAGAGTGCAGAGTGGTAGTGCAGAGTGCAGAGTGGTAGTGCAGAGTGCAGAGTGGTAGTGCAGAGTGGTAGTGCAGAGTGCAGATTGGTAGTGCAGAGTGGTAGTGCAGAGTGCAGAGTGGTAGTGCAGAGTGGTAGTGCAGAGTGCAGATTGGTAGTGCAGAGTGGTAGTGCAGAGTGCAGAGTGGTAGTGCAGAGTGGTAGTGCAGAGTGCAGAGTGGTAGTGCAGAGTGCAGAGTGGTAGTGCAGAGTGGTAGTGCAGAGTTCAGAGTGGTAGTGCAGAGTGGTAGTGCAGAGTGGTAGTGCAGAGTGGTAGTGCAGAGTGCAGAGTGGTAGTGCAGAGTGCAGATTGAGAGTGCAGAGTGCAGATTGAGAGTGCAGAGTGGTAGTGCAGAGTGCAGAGTGGTAGTGCAGAGTGCAGAGTGGTAGTGCAGAGTGCCTAAAACACATTGCCATTTACAATGCCATTATCTCTAACTTAAAACAAACCCGAGCCCTAATGCATTCCTAATGCTTGTTTATACATGAATGCAGCGCATTCCATGTAATAGGGCGCACTTTCCCTGTTTGCGCCCTGCGGACCTGTTTTATGGTGCGCTGGGCGTAAACAGGGAAAGTGCGCCCGTTACATAATGGGGCCCCTGGACGTGACTCAGTTGAAAGTATGCACTATATGAGTATTTTGCTACACAAAGTAGCGCCTTCCTGGAAATGCCAACTGTATTACAGAATGCAACCCCACGTAGTATTCAATTAGTGTTTTTGGCATTACAATTAAGGGCGTGAATATAGGGCCCAAAAGGGACCTGTTTCAATATTCATTTCTATTTACTGCTGGGTCTGTGACCCGTAGGGACCCAGCCCCCTTAACGCTCTGGGTTGGGTGTACTATGATGCTTGTCCTTTGGTTTAGTTGGAAATCCTCTTCCACCTTCAGAATCGGCGAACTTGCACAGTTTTGTTTACTACGCTTCACATATGCTTTGTGTGAAATTGACATTTGTGATGGTGGAACAGGAGGAATAATGTTTGTAGGGAACCAACAAGGCACAAAGAAATATGTGTTTGTTAGAAGGGTAGGATTGGTTGGGGAAAAATAAACAGTGCTTTAGGTGGAAATACAGAAGTACAGATATTCACTATTTAGAGTACCTGTATTCTCCTCCTGATAAGTGCCAGTACTCTCTAGTTAAATGTATTGCAATAGTGCAGGCTCTCTCCTTTTAAAATGAAAAAACTTCAGAAACTCATTTAAAGCTGAATTGAAGCTCATTGAAACTAAAAAAAGTATGAGGGGTTTGTAATATTGGTAGTGGTTACTGAACTAGGACTTTGCATGCACTTGCAACAAGTGGCATTTAGCCCCTCCAACTTTACCTCCCCTCGAAGGGCCTTCATAGCCAGGAGCAAGCTAGTAGCCGGGGGTTGAGGGGGGCCAGGTGAGATGCAATTGTACCTCAGTAGTTAAATCCTGGATGGGGCCAGGTTCACAAAGCACAATGGCCGAGGCTGTACAGGGTGGTGTGGAAGGGCCACTCATTTCTCCCTCCCCCACTAGAACAGAGGAAGATGGCGAATATACAACTGCCACTTGCCGTTCGGCACGTGACCGCCACCACTGCCATTGCAGTTGGGGCAGTAGCTTTCACCCTTTCCATGCATACATTACAAGAGTAATATTGTCCCATCACATGTCCAGTCCATGCACATGGACCAAATATCCATGCCAGAATGGCAGAAGTAAACATACTAACAGACTGCCATCAAGCTCCAGTTATTTTTAGTATAGGAATTTTGATGGGGTTAGGGGAAGGGTGATTGTGAGTTTGGGAGGAATGTTTCTTTGGGTTAGGGGAGTATATTATGGGTGAGATTTTTCGTGTTGGGGTTAAAGAAGGTATGAGTGATATGTTTGCATGTGTATGGTATTAAGAAGGGCAGATTATTGTTGTGACTAAGTATAATATATAAAGCAAACACAATGAGATGATGGACGGAGCTCTGGAACTTTTCAGACACTCATCCCCAGTCACATCTCTGGGGTGAATCCATCATCGTTCTTTAGCTCACTTCGCCACCCCAGTTCAGACACAGCTATATGCAAATCAGTCTTGACCCTATGCCTCATGGGAACAGTCCAGCCCGAACTGCCTGGAACGGAAACAAGCATGCTGGGACCGGTTTCGGGCTAACAGCCCTCATCAGCCAGGCTAATATATGTATGTACTGACACTTACTACATATAAAGGCCAGACGTAGCTGGATAGTGATGCAACACAGGACACACTGTACATTAGTTGAGGATTCCCAAGTTTCAGTTTCACTACAACATTACGTTTCACATATTTACAACTGAATTACATTTCAAGCATACTCACAATTTGAGGCAAAGGTCGATTAACAGATTTGCCCAGAGTTACACGATTTATACTGAAGTCCCATGGTCCGCATAGAAAGAGATAGCTACTTTCCTGAATATTACCCAGGGCTGTATGATATATTTATTATGTTTGTGTGCGAGTTTGGTGAAATTGGCATACATGTGCCTTATAAGAAGTCAGCAGCAGTTTTCTGACTCCAGGGACTGGTAGTAAAAAAATCCTGCCTGCATACCGCTGGGTGGGACATCTTAGAGCAGGACATCATCAGAGCCTGTAGCCCTACTGCTGTCACTAGTAATAAAGTGCTGGGTGGATTGCAGGGCAGAATGCAGCTGCAAAGGAGGCAACTGATCTCGTAGAGTGAAGGGTGTATTCAGAAGCAACCTATTCATTAGCTGGAAAGGTGGGGTTTAAAGAAAAGGTTGAGAGACCTGGACATCACCCACATGTGTAAAGCCAGCACATTTATTGTGAAACAAAGATGACATTTGACAACCATGCCCCACTAAACAGTATGGCAGGTTACATTTTAATGTTTACATTTGTCTCACATATTTAGTTACACGTCCATCATGAAGGGCAGCTTGTAACAGGATGCTACCACATAACTGTGAGGAAGAGAATTTCTATTAATCTTAATCATGGTTAATCTCTTCGCATTTTATGCAGACTGGTCGTTTTGTTTCTGAGAGTTGACCCATCTCCACTGAAAACCGGTTCCAAGGATATACTGGCTGGAGATGATAGACTTGTCATTAGCAGTCTCCTAATTTCTTGCCATTACTTTTTTCCCCCATACCGGTACATAATTGGTGGTTGGTCCAGTGAGTGTGTTTTTTTTGTCCATACTTTTTTCTTCATGTTCCTGATTGACAACCAATCCTGTTGATAGTCCTCCTGGATTGAGGTAGTTGCCACTCAAAGCACTGTTTAAACTTGTAGTGTCCTCCATGACTTCTGTTAGCAGCTTATTGAATTGGTGATGGTTGCTGCATTGAAGTCGAAGTGTTGATGCAGCTGGTGCACATCTGCACTCTGTACAGGTGTCTGAAGACGAAAGTTGACGTAAAATCCCCCATGGGTGCGGTTAAGAAGAAAAGAAGGTGAGTAGGGGCCGAACCGGCAAGGCTTGAAGATGGGTGCAATCCTGTGATCTCCAAAGGACTTCTTCACTCTAGTGGCTGCCCTGCATGCCCTAGAGCCTGTGGATAAAAATGTCATACTCTCCTGGTGGTAGAACCTCTGATCTTTCAGGTGGTGCATTTTTTAGAAGAAACAGCTTTAAATTCATGGATGAAAACTCATGCTCCTTGACCCCTCCTCTCTAGCTCCTGAATAACACCCAAAATGGGGCAGCCAGAACAGCATGGTTCGGTCTGATGTGTTTGGTGCATTGAGGTGCAGCACAGTGGGAAGTTGCAGGGATGACTGAATGGGGCCACAACCTGGCTATACCATGACAGAGCCCGGGCAGCTGCAGCAGTCTACAGCAGGGGTAAAGGAGGGAAGTGCAGGATGAAGGTCTGGGTCTGAACAAGGTCCATAGCCCCCGGTGTGTGACGGCCCAGACGCTGAGATGACTTTTGCCTTATGGATTTCTGGTACTGTTACCCTAAACAAGAATGATGGTGCTTTGACACTCAGTGACTTTGCTGTAAATTCTGCTATTGTGTTTGTAAGAGAGGCGTTATGCTAAACAATATCCCAAAGACAAAGGGAGAAAGGGTCATGGATGAGTATGTTTTTTAATTTGAGAACCCCTACACCCAAAGAGTTGTAGGAAAATCCTGGATTGTATGATTATCTTGAAGAGTGGTGTTTGCTAGTCAGAATTTGCAGAGGGAAGGTCTGCTAGTAGATATCTTGGAGGGCACATGCGCAGACAAGGAGACATCCATGGGAGGCATGTCTGAGTTTAATTAATCTGCATGGAGATATTATTGAAGGTTTTAGAAAATGTATTTTGTGGCTTGCATATAAACATAGTTAGTCTCCTCCATACCGGTGGGAAGCAATGTCAAGGAGGTGGCATCTGATGAGTGCTCTAGTCAAGAACAAGGGAGACACTGCAGACTTGCCAATCTGCAAACTCTTCTGGCAACCTACTAAGATTATGTAAGGTAGAGAAAATATGTGGTTGTACCTTTTGGTTGATTCTCATATTGTTTGGGGACAGAGACATGGTCATTTGAGAAGCAATGTAATGAAGCCACCTTACTTAATGCACGAAAATCTGTCCTGTCCGATGTCTAGCAACATTAGAAATTGTTCTCTTAAAAAAAAAATTCTGGTTGTTGGAGTAACAACAACGGTAGACACCGCATAGCTAAGAGCAGTAAATGATTAGAAAACGTGCATATAGTAGTAGAGCCTGCACTGTGAGGTGGCATAAAAACATTTAAGGAATGAGAGATAACTGCCCCTATTCAAACAGCCAGACTGATGTATTTGTAGTTAGTGACTCTAGAAATGAAGAAAGAATGCATTGTTTGTGCCTCAGGCCCATTGGAAAGGATTCTCTATCTTCTACATGGCAGGAAATATTGCAGTTGCAATATTGTAGAAGATTTTTGGGGAATTAGAAAGTTAACTTTTAGGTTGACCTACTTGAACGAGAAGTGCTCCTTACAGAAGTCTGTTCAAGGGGTTGGTTCATTATGATCACCTTACTTGAAAGCACATCCTCTTAATGTTCAACAATGAGTTTCAAACTGCACTGTTCGTCCTAAAAAGAAGTTAGAGCCAAGATATCCTCAAGCTACAGAACGTGATCCAAACTGCCCAGCACCTAGGGGCTCTTTGGTGATGAAGCAATGTGGCGGATTGATGGTCACAATAGACTCCGTCACCCCATAGACAAAAGTTCGAAGCCTCAGTACTTTGAGCGCAGATTCTGAAGCACCAGATTAGTAATGGCCACCATATCCTTGTGCGAATTTAGACATGGATACAGTTATCTACATTGGTGCAGGGTACGTAGGAGAAGGTAATACGTTATTGATTAGTGGAACTCCTTACAAATTACAGTAGTTTATATGCTCACCAAATGTCACGATTTTTATAATCACCGATTTGTTGCAAGTGGTTACCATGATTACCATGAAACCTGTAGCTTAGTGCTGTTGATTTTACTGATTAAGAACATACTCAATTGTTTCCCAATATTACAAGAAGCCAGTTCATCCCCTGGAGCTCTCTGATGTTCTTTGTGGTAGAGATCCTACGACCCTAGTTGTATCCTGCATATCCTCATGCTGCAGGTGTTGTATCCTGGTTGTACAAAAGGGGGTGGTGATGGACGGAGTATCTGAACCAATCAAACACTCACACCCAGTCAAAAGATCTGGGTTTGATCCATCACCGTTCTTTAGCCCACTCTGCCACCCCAGTTCAGACATTGCAAGGGACTCACGTCTGAGCATACCCTGCCACACTTATGGCGGCCAAAGCGGTACAAAAGGGGGTGGTGATGGACGGAGCATCTGAACCAATCAAACACTCACACCCAGTCAAAAGATCTGGGTTTGATCCATCACCGTTCTTTAGCCCACTCTGCCACCCCAGTTCAGACATTGCAAGGGACTCACGTCTGAGCATACCCTGCCACACTTATGGCGGCCAAAGCGGTACAAAAGGGGGTGGTGATGGACGGAGCATCTGAACTGTTGGACAGGCCACATGAAGGGCTCGCTCCCTCCCCGCAGGACAGGGCCCGGGCCACCGTCAGCACCATTGCCCGGCCCAGCCGCCATCTTGGACACGGCACCACGCGGCCGCGCGGCCTCAGCCCGACCCCAACCCTGGGCCTGGCCAGGCCCCGACATCCCGGCACCACCCTCCACCCAGGAGGTGAACGGACCACTTGGCAGGTCAATGGGAGTACGAAGTGTCGATGGCTCTCCCCCGCCAGGTGCCGAGCACCCCCAGCCTCCTCGGGCGCTGGCTCCACCCCCCTGCTGGGTGTCTGGACTCCCTCATCCCAGACCTCCCGACCGCCAAGAGCGAGGGTCCGGACATCAAAGGGCGCCAGACCTATAACTGAGGCAGCCCCAGGACAGGAAGGCAGTTGTATCCTGGAGTCGAGAGACACCGAGAAGAACTCATCCTTGACGGACTGTTGGCGCTGCCACAGCCCTGCCTTGTGAACGATTGTCCTGCCTGCTGGCGCTGCCGCGGCCCTCTGCAACCTTCATCCTCGTGGGACCTGCTGGCGCTGCCGCGGCCCTCTGCAACCTTCGTCCTCGTTGGGACCTGCTGGCGCTGCCGCGGCCCGTAGTAACCTCCATCCTCGTGGGACCTGCTGGCGCTGCCGCGGCCCGTTGCAACCTGCATTCTCGTGGGACCTGCTGGCGCTGCCGCGGCCCGTTGTAACCTTCATCCTCGTTGGGACCTGCTGGCGCTGCCGCGGCCCGTTGCCACCTACGACCTCTTCGGGACCTGCCGGCGCTGCCGCGGTCCGACCCATCCGAACACCGAGCTCGAGGATTGTGAGCTATCACCGTTACACCTCAGTACCCGTAGGTACCAAGACTGTCCCGCTACCCCCTTCCCTTACTAGAGACTAGAATTGAGAGGATCATCGTGTCCTGATCGCCTTGTATCGTACCACTCTACTACCCGAAGTGCCTATAAAAGGTGTTACCCTGATCTTTGTGTGGTGTCCATCTGTGGGGGGGAAGTTACCTGTCTGTGCGATCACTGTGCTCGGCCGACCCTCCAGGTCTCCGTCTAACATTGGTGGCTAGCGGCGGGATCCGAACCAACGCGTACCGTACAGACAGTAACTCACCCTACGACTAAAACCACAATGACGACCAAAGAGAGCGGATCGGCGGAGAAGTTCCAGATGGAAAAGCTGGAAGAATACAACCACCGAGAGCTCAAACAATTTTGCATGGACTTAGGCATTGCTACCACCGGGCTAAGCACAAAAGAAGACTTCAAAAACGCCCTAGAGGCCTGGACAGAGACAAATACCGCAACCCCCCGGGACCCCGCAGCCCCGGAAGTCAACACCACCCGGACGGAGGAACGGAGAACAGGCCCCTCCCATGAAGAGATCCAAGAGCGGGAAAAAAATAGATTACACGAGTTAGACTTGGCACGACTCAGATTAGACGGAGAATTGAAACTGGCGGAACAAAAAATAAACTTAGAACACTTACGGCTCAGAGAAGAGCGAGAGGAAAAACAGAGACAGAGAGACCTCGAAGAAAAAAGACTGGCATACGAGCACGAGTGCAAACTAGCGGAGATAGAAATACGCAAACTGAACAAAAACCTAGGGGTGCCCGAGCAACCGCACTCCCCGGGTCCTACCGAGCAGAAGGTCCACATCCCCAAGGATGTGGTCCGAGAATATCACCGGAACGACGACATACAGCAGTGGTTCAAGGCCTATGAGATTGCCATGACCGCCCACCGAGTCGCTCGAAGTGACTGGGGAGCCGGTCTATGGGGGAGATTCGTCAACGAGGGTCGTGATGCCCTGCTGCAACTTCCGGACCATCAAATGACGTCCTATGACCACATGAAGGCCGCCCTCCTCAGTCGATATGGACTTACACCCGAAATGTACCGCCAGAGGTTCCGCAACTGCACCCGGATCCCAGGTACGACGTGGTTGGAATACGTGAACTATTTCAGCCGAGCCTTCGAGGGGTGGATCAAGGGTAACAACGTAACCACTTACGAACAACTCTTCAATCTCATTGTGTGGGAGCACCTCTCCAACAACTGCTTTGTCGAGCTCAGGCAGCACCTCCTCGACAGTAAATTGACTGAACCCCGGCAGCTCGCCACCGAGGCTGACCGGTGGGAGAGCACCCGAGTGGCCCGGAGTGGGCCGAATGAGCAGAACAGAACCAACCAAGGTCACCATCGTCCCCGAGGAGGAGGAGGAGGCCCGGGCCGGGGCAGAGACGCCGCCCCGACCGCACCCACTAACGCCACCCCGGCCCCAGCAGGCCGGGGAAACCCCCCGATGCGCCCGGGGTTCCGAGCTAACGTGACGTGTCATCGATGCCAGCGAGTCGGCCACTATGCCAGTGACCCGACCTGCCCGAAGAACCAGGCCCCCGGGCCCCGCCAAATGGCGGCCGCCGCCCTGGGAGAAGAACAAGTCTCCGAAGACACGGAGACCTATGAGTCGGAGCAGTTCGAGTGGGAACCCGCCGCCATGACCCTGGCATGCCTAGGAGGAAGAGACATGGTCCCGCGGACTCCCCTGCCCGCCAACACTCGGAAGTACAGCCAATGGGTGAGCATCAATGGGCGCAAGGCCGAGGCCCTGCGTGACACCGGGGCCAGTGTGACGGCCGTCCGCTGTCACCTGGTGACCCCCGAACAAATCCTACCAAACGTACTTTGCCCCGTCCGATCGGCAGATAACTCGGAGAGCCTGTGTCGGATGGCCTGCGTCCCCTTCGAATGGGGAGGAGTGTCCGGCATGCTGAAAGTAACTGTCCGTGACGATGCCCCCGTAGACTGCCTCCTGGGGAACGATCTCGAGAGCTCCCCGTGGGCCGCTGTGGAAAGAAGAGAGCATCTGGGGATGTTGGGTCTCCCGGACTGGGCGTGCGTAATAACCCGGTCCATGGCCACCCGCACCATCCCTAGACCAGAAGAACCAGAATGGGCAGCACCTCCGCCCTCGATCGCTCCAGAAGAAGACTTCCTCCAGACCGACCACCCGGACCCCACCCCAGAGGGGTCCACACAGCCCCCCGAGCTTCCCGACCTGGCTCAGTGGCGCCAAGAAGGGGGGCCCACCCAGGAACAATTCCGGCAGGAGCAAAAGACCTGCCCCTCCCTCGAGGGATTGCGACAGCAAGCGCTCGCCCAGAGCCATGGAGACACCACCGGGGCCCACTGGGTTTATTGGGACAATGACCTCTTGTACAGCGAACAGAAAATCGCAGAACTGGGGGCCGGGCGAGTGCTGGTGGTGCCCCTCCACTTCAGAGACTTCCTGTTGAACCTAGCCCATGATGTCCCCCTGGCCGGGCACCTGGGCCAAGACAAGACCTACCACCGCCTGGTGACTCACTTTTTTTGGCCCAAAATGAGAAATGACGTATCCAACCATTGCCGGTCCTGCCCGACCTGCCAGGCCAGCGGGAAGAGCGGCCGCAAACTCAAGGCACCCCTACAACCATTCCCCGTGGTGACCACCCCGTTCGAAAGGGTGGGAATAGACATTGTGGGGCCCCTGGACCCCCGAACAGCACAGGGGCATCGCTTCATCCTGGTCCTGGTGGACCACGCTACCCGCTATCCTGAGGCGGTCCCCCTTCGTACTATAACAGCCCCAGTAGTGGGTCGAGCCTTGATGGGGATCTTCTCTCGAGTGGGCTTCCCCCGGGAAGTCGTCAGCGACAGGGGTACGAACTTTATTTCAAAGTATATGAAATCCCTCTGGCAGCAGTGCGGAGTCACTTACCGCTTCACCACCCCCTATCACCCCCAGGGGAACGGACTAGTCGAGCGGTTCAACCGCACCCTCAAGGGGATGATCATGGGGCTGGAAGAACCCCTACGCCGCCAGTGGGACGTGCTACTACCGTGCCTCCTCTTCGCCTACCGAGAAGTCCCCAAGAAGTCCGTCGGCTTCAGCCCCTTCGAACTCCTGTACGGACACCCCGTTCGCGGGCCTCTCAGCCTAGTGAAGGAGGAATGGGAGATGGCCCCCCTAAAGACCCCCCCGGACGTCTACAAATACCTCCTGACTCTCCGCAATCAGACCCGGAGATTCAGGGAAATCGCTAAAGCCAATCTAGAGGCCAGTCAAGAGGACATGAAGAAGTGGTACGACCAACATGCCTCCTCCATCGAGTTTGAACCGGGTCAGCAGGTATGGGTGATGTCCCCCATCGAACCGTGTGCCTTGCAAGACAAATGGACGGGGCCCTTCAAGGTGATCGAGCGCAGGAGTCCCGTCACCTATCTCATCGACCTGGAGTCCCCCCGGAACCCCCTCCGGGTCCTCCACGCCAACAGGCTCAAACCACACTTCATGCGCTCAGAACTCAGCCTGCTGATGGCTACCGACAGTGGTACGGAAGGAGACTCCGAGCCCCTCCCTGACCTACTGAGGACTCGGGAAAGGGATGGCTCGGTGGACGGGGTCCGACTCTCCGAGGCCCTGACCCCAGAGCAGCGTCAAGATTGCCGGGCCCTCCTGCTGCCGTTCGCAAACCTGTTCTCCCTCGCACCCGGAGTCACCTCCTGGTGCCTGCACGACGTGGACACGGGGGACAGTCCTCCTGTCCGACACCGGGCGTACCGAGTACCGGATCGGGTACGTACATGCATCCAAGAAGAAGTCTCCAAGATGCTCGCCCTCGGGGTCATCGAGCCTTCGGACAGTCCCTGGGCCAGCCCGGTCGTCCTGGTCCCCAAGGCCGCGGCACCGGGCACCACACCTGAGCTCCGATTCTGCATCGACTATCGGGGGCTGAACGCGGTCACCCGAACCGACGCTCACCCTATCCCCCGCGCAGATGAACTGGTCGACCGCATGGGGGCAGCCCGCTACCTAAGCATCTTTGACCTGACAGCGGGCTACTGGCAGATCGGCCTCACCCCCAGGGCCCAAGAACGTTCCGCTTTCTCCACCCCGGACGGACACTACCACTTCAGAGTGATGCCCTTCGGCATGAAGAACGCTCCAGCCACCTTTCAAAGACTGGTGAACCAGGTATTGGCGGGCCTCGAAGAATTCAGCGCCGCCTACCTGGACGACATCGCGGTATACAGCCGCCACTGGGCAGACCACCTCCACCACCTCCGAGAGGTCCTGCAGGCCCTCCAACAGGCCGGCCTCACCATAAAGGCCAGCAAGTGCCAAATCGGCCAGGGGTCCGTAACCTACCTCGGACACCAAGTGGGGAGCGGTCTGGTGGCTCCCCTCCAACTCAAGGTAGCTGCCATCCAGTCCTGGCAACCCCCCGAGACACAAACAGAGGTCCGAGCCTTCCTGGGGCTCACCGGATACTACCGGCGGTTTGTGAGGGACTATGGCAGCATTGTGGGGCCCCTCACGGAACTCACGTCCAAGAACAGCCCAAAGAGAGTCAACTGGACGCCCGACTGTCAAGCAGCCTTCGAGACGCTGAAGGCCGCCATGTGCACCGCTCCTGTACTCCAGGCCCCCGACTACAGCCGCGAGTTCATCGTGCAGACCGATGCCTCCGACCATGGTATTGGGGCCGTCCTCTCCCAACTGAACACCGAAGGGGTGGACCAACCAGTGGCCTTCATCAGCAGACGCCTACTGCCCCGAGAACAGCGCTGGAGCACCATTGAGCGAGAGGCCTTCGCTGTGGTATGGGCCCTCAAGAAGCTCCGGCCGTACCTCTTCGGAACCCATTTCCGGGTACAGACGGACCATCGGCCCCTGCAATGGCTCATGCAGATGCGGGGGGAGAACCCCAAACTATTGCGATGGTCCATCTCCCTGCAGGGGATGGACTTCACTGTGGAACATCGCCCTGGCCAAGACCACGCCAACGCGGACGGCCTGTCCCGCTTTTTCCGCCTCGACGAGGAAAGTCCCCAAGAAGATGGGTGACTCTCCCCGCCTTCAGCTGGGGGGGACGCATGTTGGACAGGCCACATGAAGGGCTCGCTCCCTCCCCGCAGGACAGGGCCCGGGCCACCGTCAGCACCATTGCCCGGCCCAGCCGCCATCTTGGACACGGCACCACGCGGCCGCGCGGCCTCAGCCCGACCCCAACCCTGGGCCTGGCCAGGCCCCGACATCCCGGCACCACCCTCCACCCAGGAGGTGAACGGACCACTTGGCAGGTCAATGGGAGTACGAAGTGTCGATGGCTCTCCCCCGCCAGGTGCCGAGCACCCCCAGCCTCCTCGGGCGCTGGCTCCACCCCCCTGCTGGGTGTCTGGACTCCCTCATCCCAGACCTCCCGACCGCCAAGAGCGAGGGTCCGGACATCAAAGGGCGCCAGACCTATAACTGAGGCAGCCCCAGGACAGGAAGGCAGTTGTATCCTGGAGTCGAGAGACACCGAGAAGAACTCATCCTTGACGGACTGTTGGCGCTGCCACAGCCCTGCCTTGTGAACGATTGTCCTGCCTGCTGGCGCTGCCGCGGCCCTCTGCAACCTTCATCCTCGTGGGACCTGCTGGCGCTGCCGCGGCCCTCTGCAACCTTCGTCCTCGTTGGGACCTGCTGGCGCTGCCGCGGCCCGTAGTAACCTCCATCCTCGTGGGACCTGCTGGCGCTGCCGCGGCCCGTTGCAACCTGCATTCTCGTGGGACCTGCTGGCGCTGCCGCGGCCCGTTGTAACCTTCATCCTCGTTGGGACCTGCTGGCGCTGCCGCGGCCCGTTGCCACCTACGACCTCTTCGGGACCTGCCGGCGCTGCCGCGGTCCGACCCATCCGAACACCGAGCTCGAGGATTGTGAGCTATCACCGTTACACCTCAGTACCCGTAGGTACCAAGACTGTCCCGCTACCCCCTTCCCTTACTAGAGACTAGAATTGAGAGGATCATCGTGTCCTGATCGCCTTGTATCGTACCACTCTACTACCCGAAGTGCCTATAAAAGGTGTTACCCTGATCTTTGTGTGGTGTCCATCTGTGGGGGGGAAGTTACCTGTCTGTGCGATCACTGTGCTCGGCCGACCCTCCAGGTCTCCGTCTAACATGAACCAATCAAACACTCACACCCGGTCAAAAGATCTGGGTTTGATCCATCACCGTTCTTTAGCCCACTCTGCCACTCCAGTTCAGACATTGCAAGGGACTCACGTCTGAGCATACCCTGCCACACTTATGGTGGCCAAAGCGGTACAAAAGGGGGTGGCAGAGTGGGCTAAAGAACGGTGATGGATCAAACCCAGATCTTTTGACTGGGTGTGAGTGTTTGATTGGTTCTGATGCTCCGTCCATCACCACCCCCTTTTGTACCGCTATGGCCGCCATAAGTTTGGCAGGGTATGCTCAGACGTGAGTCCCTTGCTCACTTTGCCACTGGATTCAAGCAAGCCGGGCTGAAGACGGCTGGAATGCCAGAAACCGGTCCTTGGAAGCTTGTTTCCGGTCCAGGGAAGGCATGGCTTGGCAGTTCGGGCTGGACTGTTCCCATGAGGCTCAGGGTCAGACTGATTTGCATATAGCCATGTCTGAACTGGGGTGGCAGAGTGGGCTAAAGAACGGTGATGGATCAAACCCAGATCTTTTGACTGGGTGTGAGTGTTTGATTGGTTCTGATGCTCCGTCCATCACCACCCCCTTTTGTACCGCTTTGGCCGCCATAAGTGTGGCAGGGTATGCTCAGACGTGAGTCCCTTGCTCACTTGCCACTGGATTCAAGCAAGCCGGGCTGAAGACGGCTGGAATGCCAGAAACCGGTCCTCGTAAGCTTGTTTCCGGTCCAGGGAAGGCATGGCTTGGCAGTTCGGGCTGGACTGTTCCCATGAGGCACAGGGTCAGACTGATTTGCATATAGCCATGTCTGAACTGGGGTGGCAGAGTGGGCTAAAGAACGGTGATGGATCAAACCCAGATCTTTTGACTGGGTGTGAGTGTTTGATTGGTTCTGATGCTCCGTCCATCACCACCCCCTTTTGTACCGTTGTATCCTGGTTGAACAGATTCACCGGCTACATTTCATGGTGTAGGCTAATTGCTCCAAAGTCTTTCACACGTATTGTCCCGGAGATAATAAATAGAATGTTCATTACTCCTTACTGAGGTTCATATACTTCTTTACTTGACTGTGACGGTTTATTAACCCGAAATGAGCTGGTGTCTCCGATACAAGGGCCAATTGCTGGAGATTTGGCTGAAGTGCATGGCTTTTGACCATGCTCTGTGCCCAACTCAAAATTCAAGGGTTCACAAATCCAGTGGTGGATTTGTGAATTCTGAGACCTCAGGAGTGTCTGTGGGAAATAGGGAGGGTCTGGGACTTGCGTATTCTGTAGTAAAATTATTTTTTTTAAATGTAATATTTTGATTCCAAGGAGTTCTTTTTAGCCACCTAGATATAGGTTCGGGTAGGCTCACCCTCCCCAATGCCTTTTTCTGTTATTATTATTTCCAATACTGGGCTCCATGCATTGTGTTTGGTAATGGCCTCATGTGAATTTTTTTTATGAAGGCCATCCAATGAGAGGGTGAGGGATTTGCAAGTTCACAGTTGGATTCCACAATGGATGACAGGAGAAAATGCCCCCTCATCCAATGCTATGTCTTAATTTTTTTAACCAGATTTGCATACCCCCGTGTATTTGTGACTCCACGATGGATCTGTGAAATAGTAGTTCATCTGTGAAATAAGGGTCCTGATATCTCTATCTTTATTCCCTTTCAAGCCCATCCAAAGTATTTTTAAACACTGATTTCTCAAAACCTACTGAACAGATTTACGCCAAACCAATCAAAGGTACTTCCTTCAATAAAGTTCTGTTTTTTGTGGAAACAGGGCAGGGAATTCCTATCGACTGACGGCCAGGGATTATTGTTTGGAGTCAAGGACAACATGGCTTCATGTTTACTTAGTACGATGGAGAAGGGGAGCTAATCCTTTGCAGCACAAATTCTGAGATCGCCAGTTTCCCGTGCCACAGTATGGTGTAGGGAAAGATGGTTGTATTCCTCTGCGACAGCAGTTGTTTAGTAATTTTTTTCAACTGTAGAATATGCAGAAAATGTAAATACTATCCTCCGGTGCTATAGGAAAAACAAAAAAGCCTTTTAAATGGAAGGTGTATCTTAACCATAACTACACTGTGGCAAACGCTAATGTATTAAATATATTTGTATGTAATATGCAGTTCGCTGATTTCTTTGAATTTTCTGAGGGCAACATACACTTAATCATGTGGTCGATCTATTTTTCTTGAGTGAAGCTTTATGTGTATTCCTCAATTTGAGTAAGGAAAGCTTGTACTTCTGAATGTGTTAGACCTGTTCTGGTTGATCAAATCTTGCACTTCTACATGTCCTGGAAATACTGCGGGTGTGGGAAGCTTGCACTTTCACATGTGAAAGACCTATTCCGAATGAGGGAAACAACCTCCCGCACATGTCCTATGCACGATTTGAGTAAGCAAAGCTTGCAATTCTGCATGTGGAACCTGTTATGAGTGAGTAAAACGTGCATTTCTGCATGTGTACACCTAGTCTAAGTTCGGAAAACTTGCCCTTCTGCATGTATTATACCTGCTCTGAGTGACTAAAGCTTGCCCTTTTACATATCCTGAGCAGGTTCTGAATGTCACTGCATCACTGTGCCTTCCTTTCCATTGGTGTATCAATGAGTCCCTGACTGTGAGCATGTTCAGGTCCCTCAATGCGTGTCCAGGTGAGTGATAGTGGAACAACTCATGTCCTTATGTGTGCCTTTGACTGTGTCACTGTGCCTTTCAGCCTTGAGCTTTATCAAGTAACACCTGTCTGCCTGTTATGAAGACTGACATTACTCCCGTCACTAATAGACGACTTGCCCCATATCGCTTCCCATGCTATACGAAGAGACACAGCGTCCAGCTCTTCCTGCCGCCTGAGTCCTTTACACTCTCCATATGGTATCTGCGAGGTGGTCTACGTGCCTTCTACTGTCTCACCTCTCCTAATGAGGCTGGCGCCTTGTTTTTCAATGGTGCACATAGCGTTGTGCTGTCCTGAGTTTCATTAATGAGTTTCCTTGCTGTGGTTCCAGTCAGGTCCATTGTCTTCCTATTCTAGGCCTCTGGAGGCAACCACTCTTTTGTATGACTCCCTTTCAAATCTTGTTGGGTCCAAAACACTCATTTTATACTATGGATGTCTGACAAAAGTTCTCTTGGTGACCTGGCTCCACCTTGTGTGTGCCTGACTATCCACTTTACAGTGTCAGTTGTTGCTTGTCGAAAGTCTGACCAGTGGAAGACTGGAGAGGAAGGCGAAAGAAGGATAATGGTGAAGACTGTCTTACAAAAGGATAGGTAACCCACTCTGTCGAAGCATTGGCAGGATAGCCACTGCACCCAAGGTGTTCTTAAAAGTGCCCATGGTAGAAGTTGATTTGATTTTTACGGGCATTCATTTGTTATGATAATGAGCAAGGGGTAAAAGTACCTTAATTTAGAGGGGGAACAGGGAGATATGAGGTCAGGAGCGCACAGAACTAGGATATTGACATTTTCATGTTCAGTATCTTGATAGGAAACTTAGAGAGTGTTCCTGTGAAAATTTAGATAAAAACACTTTTTGTAGAACAAAGAGACCTGATGAGTGTGTACAGCAAGACTATGTAGGTGTGTTATTCATCTGCCTGGAAGACAAGTAGACTCAACAGGTTGCAAACAACATAAATGAGATTGATCATAACATACACATTCACGGATGAAAGTTGTCCTGGGCTCCTCATAAAGCAACAAAGACTTTCTTTGTGCATGGAAGATAGAACTACATCTTTCCTGATGAAGAGAGTTCCAAGGTTCTCACAGAAGGCCTTGAGAGTTGGCACAGTCGGGACTATTGTTCAATATGCGTTCCACTGTCACTGCTTAATCTTCTTCAATTACAAGTGTTAGGACTTAAATATGGACCACCATTTATAATGCATCCATATAAATATGGACCACCAATTGTAAGCATCCATATAAATATGGACCACCAATTTTAATGCATCCCTTCCTCTCCAATCATAATTTTTATTTTTTTCCTTGTCTTATTTGCATTGTAATTAAAAGCGCATTATGTGCACTTTTAATAATTAATGTCTGCAATTTGAATGAATTTAAATCATAAAGGAAATAATTGCTTATAGAAGTATACTTGAAACAGTACGATTAATTATGTTAATGTAGATGTTTGTTACATATCTTTTTCATCTCTGTAGGAAAATCTTCCCCCTACAAGTGAGTATTATCTGAAGATAGGCGTCAAGGCATGTGCACTGAGCTCTGTAGATACAAAGGTATTTTTATCTTATCATATGTGAAAAAATGACCCATACTTTGCTTGTTTTTATAATATGACCTTGAGGCTGTAAATGTGGATGATTGTTGGAATTTGTTTAAATTTGTTTTTGTTTAATAATAAACATATAAAATGGTAAAAAAGAAAATAAGAAAATTATTTGTGGCAACTAGCACAGGTTGTTTGGATACTGCTATCAGGACAAGTTGAGTTTTTGTATTGTGTTTCTAGTGCATCTTTAAATGTGGCTAGCCAAGGTTTTAGAGGGAGAATGATGCACTCATATTTGTAGTGTTAAAAATGATGTCATCCAAAATGCATTTCTTGGTTTGTTATCCTTTTATTTAGTGTGGGTGATTAGGTTCACAAACAAAGGAAGAAGACAAACAGCCGACACCTGTTTCAACCATGGCGCCTAATTGGCCGAGGGCTTTCTCAAGGCAGTGATTAATCCATATGTAACAAGTCAATTATCTTTTTGCGTCTGATGCCGTCCCTGTGGTCCCGGTTTAATTGTGGCTAACCTGTTTTTAAAACATTTACAGTGTTTCTACCGCAACTGAGACATAGAGCTTTAATTGAATTCGGTTCATCATCATCATCATCATAAAAAACTTTATTCGTTTTTTTTGGTAAGCCATAAAAGTCACAGATATAAAATATACATAAGAAACAAAAAACTAACAGAGAGCTGCTTCACATAAGAATCAAGAAAAAGAAAACGTCATAACCATCCGGGTCAGGTCAGAAAAAATTCATTATCAGTTTTCACCCTCAACAGGGCAATTTTTCTTTTTCAGGCACAGCCAGACCCCACAGTCAAACAGTCATTCCTAAAAGTGCATAGTGCCTTTTGTTAATACAATACTTTCCTAATTAACCAAAACAAGGCTTAAACATAGCATGTTGATGAATGACAACTGCCTTCGCCTCAATGGCGAAAAGACAGAGCTGTTGGTGGTCGGAAGAGCAACATCTACATGGTCAAGACTATGGTGGCCCAGTGAACTTGGGGACCCCCCCATTCCGAGGGAGTCGGTACGTAACCTTGGTGTTATGTTGGACACCGACCTCTCGTATAAGATCCACGTCAATAAAGTCACAGGGAGATGCTTTGGCCTACTCAAGGTTCTTCGTAAGGTCTTGGACCTCTTGCCTGCTGTAGCCAGAAAAACTATTGTTCACGCCCTAGTAACTCCACACCTTGATTACGGCAATGCCATGCTGTTGGGGCTAAGCCAAAAAGCACTACACCAACTCCAGTGCGTGCAGAATGCCGCCGCACGTTTAGTGCTTGGCCTTCCGCGCAGAGCTTCAGGAAAGTCTGCCTTGGCTAAACTCCACTGGCTTCCCGTCAGGGAGCGTATTAAATTTAAAGCCCTCTGCTACACTCATCGCATAGCCCAGAACAAAGGCCCGGATTATCTCAAAAACCTCCTGGCCATACATCGCCCTATTCGCAATCTAAGATCCTCTGGTGCGATGTTGTTTAAAACTCCCCGTATTCTTAGGGCCAGAATGGGCGGCCGCTCATTTAGGCACCTAGCCCCTAAGTACTGGAATGCTCTACCTCTGAACATGAGAATGGAGCCATCTGAAATAGGATTCCGGAGGAAATTAAAAACACTCCTCTTCCCCACTTTATAATCCTGTTTCTCAGGCCATAGGTAGAATTTATCAGTAATTAGCGCGGGGACTCACTGTTCTATGTGTAGCCAGGCGCTCTATAAATGCTAAAAATCAAAAATCAAAATCAAAACATTCAATAAAGTGCATAGTGATTTTTCAGGGTAGCCGACAAGTTTCGATCAAATAGAATCCATTGTCCTATTTTCATTTACTTTCAAAATAAAATGTGGGTTTCAGCCAAGACGAACTATATTGTAAATTGTCATTATTAAAGTACATAGAGCTTTTTTTTTTACCCCAGAGGTAAGATGGTCGTTTTTAAAGTGCATGGTGCCTTTTGTTAATACAAAAACTTACCTAGTTGACAAAAGTATTTAAACAAAGTATTAAGATATTCAAAAAAGTGCATAGTGGCTTTCAAAGTGGCGGACAGGTTTCAGTCAAATAGAATCCAATATCCTGTTTTCATTTACTTTCAAATAAGATTTAGGTTTCAGCCAAGAGATGCTATCTTGTGAATTTTAGAGTGCACAGTGCTTTTCTAGACAATGCCGGGAGACAGATTTAAAATATAAAAAACCTCGGCAAGTTGCAGGTAATCATTTTAAAAATGCTCAGAGGAAAAAAAACAACACCACAAGGTCGTGGAGAAAAGAAGTCAACTGTTTTCCATTTAACCTTCATAAGCGAATAGCAGCAGAAATAAACCTATATATCATTTCGCAAATATATTCCCATTGAAGTAGTCGGAGATAGAACAAAGCTGGCCTACATTTTCTAATGTTCAAAACCCTCAAGAGTGGTAAAATGAATCCCCTTCGTGGTTTATTGTATAACTAAAAAAAAAAAAATGGAGCGTGTTCTGGCTTGAATTAGCCAGGGGCAAGGATCTAGATGGGCAGCATGATATGTGTGGCTCGGGTACGACACCAGTAAATGGACGATGCCAAATCTGAATCTAGTGAGATAAAAAAAATTGAAATGGCTAAAAGGGTACAAAAGATATGGCCCAAGTCCTTCAGTAGTAACCAGGGGTAAGTATTCGGCGACCTGTTTTTTACTGAGCTCCACATATTCTCTGCGTTCACTTAAAATATTTAAATAATCTCTTTTTAATTGTAATTTTTTGACAGAGGTAATAAGAGAAGGGTTTGTAGAGAAATCCTGTCTCCTCATGCGAGCCAACTGGGTCTTCACATAACCGAGCCATGGAATATTGTGTACATGGTCATAGTTCAAACATTCTTGAATTATTTCTCGTTTGAGGGCTGGTTCTTCATTTACCCAGATCGAGCGCCATAGCATTATTGGGGCACTTTGTATGCGATCCGTCAAGGGGGTTAACCCCAATCCCTGATGGCATATGATAGAAGGCAAGCTGAGGGGCAGACAATAATCTTTTTAGGAATACATTTTCCGTGGTATGTAAGATAGATAAATTACAAAATTCCCACACCCCAGCTTCGTGCAGGGTCACAGCACAGCATCGGGCGGTATAGATGTTATTGAGGGACTTGGTTGGTCTACAGCCAAGTTTCCTAGAGAACCTAAATAGGGCTTCAAGTGTTCTATTGAAGCTCCTTCTCTTGACCTCTGAGAGATGGGCCCAGGAGCCTTTTTGGTCAAATGGGATGCCTAGATAGCAAAAATTTGAAACTTGGGATAATTTGTGATTTGGTGATATTGGTCTTTAGACCCAACTCCCTCATGAATTCATTAAATCTGTTGACAAGGGTTTGCAGCCCCAAACGTGTTCTTGAGATTAATACGCAATCATCGGCATATAATAATGTGGGGAGGTTTCTTTGCCGCACGCTTGCCACATCAATTTGACTTGTTCAAAAACCTCTCCAAATCATGTACATATAAACAAAACAGAAAAGGGGCTAACACGCACCCCTGTCGAACACCACTGTTCATTTTAACCAGGGGTGATAGTTCTCCATCCGCCCCATATCTCACTCTGCCTGTGACAACCCGATGTAACTGTGCTAAAAAATAAACCCGGGAGACTCTATGCCCATACCTAACATCTTTTGCCATAATTTCCCTCTCATCACACAATCAAAGGCCGATGTCAGGTCCTTGAAGCCCAGATATAGATTAGTGTTTTTTGCCAAAGTTTATTTGGTAATTACTAGATGAAGCTTGAGACACTTTTCCACCATGCCCAAGCTTCTTCTAAAACCATATTGAATATCTGAGAATTTCCCTTTTTCCGCTATCCAAGTTTCAAGGCGGTCAAGTAGAAAGAACCCTGCCCATAAGCTTACATGTGGTGTCTATCAATGATCTTGTGGGATAACATTTAGGGTTCAACCTATCTCCCTTTCTAAAAATAGGAACAATTATTGCCTTTGACCAGGATTCTGGGGGACCTGTAACTACAATGCTGGGAGGATTATTAGTGCTAATAATAACAGTAAGGACATTGTCTCTATTGTTAAGAGCTTCCTTTCCCCCTGTGCGGAGCAAATGACGCTACCTTCCTCTGTACAATGGTGTGAGGACTTGTCTTCCTTTTTTATTGATAAAATTGTTAAGATTCAGGACAGCTTGGGAGCTGCCCTTTCCGAACAGTGGAGTGCTTCTTTGGCACTCCCGCTGATCCTTAGTCCTCCTATCAACCAGTTCAGGCATTTCTCACTGGTGGCTGAGCATGACATTTTAGCTATTTTGGAATCACTCAAATCTGGCTCACCCACGGATCCGTGTCCGGCCTCAGTTCTTGCTGGGGTAGCAGAGGTGGTCTGCTCAGAGATTGCTGAGATTATTAATCTCTCCCTTCAGGCGGCCACTGTTCCTTCGTGCTGGAAGCAGGCCAAATTCTTACCCATTCTTAAAAAATCTCTGCTAGATCTTTCTTTTCCATCAAATTATCATCCCATCTCTCTTCTGCCAGCTTTGGCAAAAGTTTGTGAGAAGGTGGCATTCCGGCAGTTGGAGGCTTTTGTAGAAACATCCAATGCTCTGCACCCTGCTCAATCTGGGTTTCGAGCCTCCTAAAGTACTGAGACTGCGTTGGTGGAAATGACTGAGGCAATTAGGGAGTGCTCAGATGGAGGCGGCAGGGCGGCTCTGATTTTGTTGGACCTCTCTGCCGCCTTCGATACGGTGCCCCATCAACTTCTTCTTGCCCGGCTGTCATCCATCGGCATTGCCGGCTCTGCTCTAGAATGAATTGAATCGTTTTAAGACAACCGTACCCAGCAGGTCTGGATGCCCCCCCACTCGTCCTCTGTGAGGAAACTCTCCACTGGAGTACCTCAGGGCTCCACGCTAAGCCCTCTGCTTTTTAACATATATCTGACCCCCCCTAGGAACTGGGTGCAAAAATTATAGCCTACGCGGATGACACCCAGCTGCTATTTACTTGGAGGGGTTCGGCTCTGGATACCAAGATTGCTCATACCTGCCTTTCTTCTGTTTTCCGTTAGCTTGCACATGCCCAACTTAAGTGCAGCGAGGAAAAATCGGAAGTACTCCTTTATGGTCAGTCCCCCCCCTCCCCGCTTTCAGAGAATCATTGTGGCCTCCCAATGTCCCTTGTCCCAGCTCTGTGGGGGATCCGGCGAAGAACTTCGGGGTATGGTTTGGGGAAAATCTACGGTTTGAAGAGCATATTAAAAAACGTACAGGAGTTTGCTTTTGCACCCTCAAGGCCCTACGAATGTTCTTTCCCCTGCTTCCGAGGGAGGCTAAAGAAATGGTAGCGTGTGCCCTCATCCTTTCCCGCCTCGATTATTGCCAATGCTTTGTTCATTGCATTCCTGGCTATCTGGTAAAGAAACTCCAGATCATACAGAACTCCGTGGCTAGACTCCTATTTAACATCTCGCGGAGATCTAGTGTCCGGCAACATTTGTGTGATCTACATTGGTTACCAGTGGCCCAGTGGGTGCAATTTAAGGCCCTCATTCTATCTCACAGGGCCATTTATGGGCAAGGGCCAGCGTATCTTAGGAAACGTTTTGGCCTGAATACGCCAAACCGCCCTCTGCGATCTGCCACCCAGCGCCGGCTGGTCATCCCACGGTTTCGTAAGGCGCGTTTGGGTGGCCAGTTCATCTCTGTTAAAGCAGCTGCTGCCTGGAATGCCCTCCCCTTGGAGTTACAGGATATACAGGACTCTAAAAACTCATCTCTTTAAAATGACTCTGTAATTTTCCTCTGTTCTCCCACAGCCTGCGCACGCGCCAGGACATTCTAGAGTATATGAGCGCGATATAAATCCCTATATAACATAACATAACTCATAACTATGGCGCAACTTAAAATATTAGTTAAAATTTGGTTACAACTGCAGATATTTGGGTCAAGTGGGGAAAACAGAATTAGAATCAAAGTGTCCTTTGCTGATGACTGCAACCAGAGCTTTTTTGACAAATCTTGCTACCCGCAAGGGTCTCGGGTGGTGATTTACCTCTGGGGTAACATGCCCAAATTCAATAGTTAGCCTATTGAACTCTGCTTTGGCTTGGACAAACTTGATTAATCGTATTGGATCCCAAGTGGCACTTTTGAGTAATTATGTCTGCCGCACGTTGGTTGACCTGTGGACTGCTAGTGAAGCTCTAAAAGTAATACAGATGTGTGACATGATTATCACAATCAATATATTTATGGACAATGTTCACATACTGCCATCTATAGTTTGATAGTTTGGTTAGCCCCTGCTATCATTAGTGTGGAAATGTAGCTTTCTGAGATTATTGGCTTCATAAGTAATACACAAGTGTTAAAATTAGCGTGTGTTAGTAGTTCTCTATGGGCCAGATGTACAACATGCAAAATAGCGCCTCGCAAATTGCGACTCATTTGCAACTCGCAATTTGCAAGGCTCTATTTGGCATGTACAACAGTGTGTTTAACTCTGTGATTCCCAATGGGGTTGCAAATTGCGAGGCTCATGAATATTAATGAGCCTCTCACAATTTGCAAGCCCATTGGGAATGACAGGCCCTCGCAGGGATGCTGGCCTGCTGTGCTCTGCAGACCACCATATCTGAGACTGCTTTTAAATAAAGCAGTTTTTTTTCAATGCAGCCCGTTTTCCTTAACGGAAAATGGGACACATTTAAAAAGAACAAAAATGAAACATTTTCGTTTAATTTTTTAAGGGCAGGAGGCGCTTAAAAAATATTTTTAGAGATAGTCACAAAGTGCTTCCAAATTGAGACTGCATTACCACCCTATTAAAGAGGGTGGTCATTTGCGAGTGTTTTGCGACAGAAATTGTGGTTGCAAAACATTCTTACATGGGGTTGCGGTCGCTATTAGGAAGGGTCTGCCCCTTCCTAAAAGCGACTCGCAATTACTAAATAGTGAGTCGCAAATGAATTGCGACTCGCTATTTAGGAACTGTACATAGCCCTTTCACATTTTATATGTGGAAACGGGTCGCAAACATATATAATCGTACATCTGGCCCTATATGTTTCTCGTATCCTGAGCATTTTGATGTTTGGAAGCTTACAGTCACTTTGGGCTTTATTGAGTCAAGGTCTTGAGCAGAGTGCCCTTAAATCTGTTGCGCCTTTCCGCAAAGAATTTGGTCTCCCATCCCATCAGGAATGGCTATATTTACAGCTTCGACATTGTCTCAATATCGCCTGAGTGTGCGGCCCTGGGTCCTCCAGCCCTCTCTTGTAGCCTCCTACCTTAGAACGTGGGGTTGCTTCTTGGGGTGATGTCTGGCTTCCATAGCCTCTGGAGACATCATCTTTGCTCCCTGCCCCTTCTAAATAGCCTCTGTATCACAAGGCAAATCAGACTTAAAAGTAATATGAGGGAGGAGCCAAGATGGCGATCGGACCGGTTGCATAAACGCTTGGCTCCGTGGGCCCTTCCTCCCCGCACGTATATCCTGAAGATAATCCCTAGCAAGGTTTGCTGATCTAAGTTGCTGAAGGGAAGCAATCACTTACCGTCTGTTTCTGGGGCTCCACTGTGCAGTAGATCCGAAGAACCGTCCCCGTCTGCTTGCCGGCCTCGTGGCGCTGAAGCCAGGGCCTCGAGTGCAGTGGGTGCCCTGCAGTGATCGTAGCGTTGGCGGCCCTGGTCGGGATGAGAAGCCGTTCGGTGGGAGCCTGAGAGCCGCGATCCGGGAGAGTTGGTATCAACCCACTCCCAATAGTGGGTTGCCCCGTGAACCCGAGATATTGCCGAGCCGGAGAGAGCCCATGTTGCCCGGTTCCCCTTGGGTGAGACGCCCGGCCATGTTGATAGTCCCGTCCGGGATCCAGCGGGTGGCTCCCGGCGAGCTGCGGGGAGCACGTCCGGCCTTTTGGTGACTCTCCTTTCTGCAGGAAGCGCCGACTGTCGAGATCCAGCTGTGGGGCCTGCTGACTCCAGTGGTCGGACGAGACTCTGAAGTGGAGGGGAAGAGGAGGAGAACGGGATGGCTGGAATGGCGGATGGCGCCTCGGGGTGCACCCCTCCCAGTGACAGAGAATCTGCTGAACTTGAGACCCCCGGAGTTTGGCTATGTGGGGAAACGCTTACGCGTAGCCACGTATTGGCAGCGCTGACAACCCTGCGGACTGCCCTGCTCCGGGGAGCCCGGGACTTGGAAGGAAGGATCGCCGCCATTGCTGACCCGCCATTTTGTAGCGGACTGGGTTGCTTTCGAGTTGGTGCCGATGCGTCTCCCTCTGCTGCAGTGTCATATTCCCCGGATGAGTTTCTAGTCTTGGAGGCGCGAATAGATTTGGTTTCTGAGCTTACTGTTGTTACACCTGTTCCGCTAGTGGTTGTCTCACCGGGGCCTTTTTCTGTCCAGCGAGTGGAGAAGCTACATCGATCCATGGTACATGAGGCCCGGACTGTGCTGCGGTGTTTCCAACATCAAGTGCTTTCTGTTCCGTGCTTGGCGGACCTGTTTTTGGACTTGAGACTGTTGGTGGTCTGGGTATTGTTGCATTCCGACCTCTGCCATGCATCGTCAGTTGTCTCTCGGTGGCTGCGACCATGTTGGGCGGCTGCGCTACCTGGTCTGATTGGACCTTTTGCACCGAATTGTATCCCGTCTGCAGGACTGTTCAACATTGCTACTATTGACAGAAGTGGCCAGGGGGGACCTCGTCTGGGATTTGGAGGGACTTCTTGCTGGTTAATGGTGATTCAAGGGCACGATTAGTGGGGCTGTAATTGATTGCGTTTTATGTGCTTGCTGATACGTATACTTCTATACTGTTTTTGTTTATACGATTTTAGTATGCGGGGGTGGGAGGGAATGGGTAACCGAATCGCCGGCTCTTCTGCTCAAATTTTTTCTTCTTTTCTCTTTCTTTTCTATATTTCGGGTCTCTCATTTAGGGCGACCGGCACGCTGCTGGGGGGGTAGGCCGTAGCCTTTTGCAGGGGTGCAGGGTGGGGGGTTGGGGGACGGGTTTGTTTACTGCTTCCTTTTTTTGTTTCTATGGCCCTTTGCCCTTTTCCTTCTTCGATGTCGTCGTCTTCATGTCTCCCATAGTGCGTTCCCTTTCAGGGGTGGGGCTCGTATACCGTGCTTGGTACGTGACTACTGCATTTATCCTGACTTTGGTACTCTTCTCCTTTCCCAATCAATCTATGCTCATCATCGGAGTGATAATGTGTTTTAGCTGACTGTGTTGGGAGCGGGAATGACAATGCGATGTCGATTTTCGACGTAAGTTTTGGTTATTTAAAAATGAACCGTTTCAAATCCTTGGTATCACGTATTATCTTGATTCTCTGCTATATCCTGTATGTGGCTTTGTTTTTGAGCGCCGGATTGCTGGGATACTTCTTACTTAATTTCTGCTTGATTTGATTAGCGGCCGGCCACACTGGTTGTAGGCCCATGTTTGTAATATCATGCTAACTGAAATAAAGGTTCTTTAAAAAAAAAAAATAAAAAAAAAAAGTAATATGAACCGGAGGATTGGGTGGATCTTCTGAAGGCATTGGAATGTGAGGCCTGGGAGGCACGATTGAAGTTCTGTCTCTTTAAGTCACTGCCTGACTGGCACTGGATTCCCGTAAAACTGCTGGCAGTGGGCCTGTCACCTCATGCGAATTGCTGACGCTGCTCCCACAACCGATGTGACTTGATACACGTCCTCTGTGATTGCCCCTCGGTACAACCCTTTTGGGAGGCAGTCGGCCCCATACTGAGCGACACCCTACCAATCACGTCACCCAGCTCGTCCTTTTATCCTTCTCCATGATCTAGCGACCTCCCCGGACCATTTCTGCCTTCAAGGACGTCTACTGCATACGGCTAAGATGTGCATTCTTTGCCACTGGCTTTCCCTCACACCCCCTCCCATGATAAATGGCTGTCGACAATGATGGTCGACGGTACATCGCATGAAATTACTTTGCATGCCTTTTACACACATTTTTTAGCACGCATGTTTTTACTGCGAAAATGCATTTAAAATGCATGCCAATACCATGCATTGTTTTTATGTTTAAAAACAATGTATTTGTGGGAGGAGACCCCCCACATCCCTCAACTTACCTTAAATGCGTTGTATTGGCATGCGTTTTAAATGGATATTCGCGGTAAAAATATCCATGCTAAAAAATGCGCTGTAAAGGCTTAACGAGGTAAAAACCTTGTTACAAAGGCTGTTTCACATGTACCAGACAGCCTCCTATGAGCAGGTAATCTATATCCTACAGGATAAGACAGAGACCTTCCTCCTCACCTGGGCACCTTTCCTTCGGGATAAAGCCTACTAGCCCTTAATTGAGAGCACTTCTGTCCCCAAAAGGGTGACCACTGACATTGTCCATGCGATAAACGAAAAGAGCCACTCCTGTTGTAACGTCCCCTGGATGCACAGCAAATTATCTGAGGATGGAGTAATCCAATGTTAATCAAATATTGAGGCGCTGGTCAATTCCCAATTTGAATGTATTAATTCATCAACGTTATCGAATCGTCAAACATATGAATGTATTTACTTCCATGTCATGACAACATAAAGAATTGGGAAGATCATGCTTGTGCAGTCCCAATGCATTTTCGGCAAGCGAAGCCCTCATCAGTCAGAATTCTAACGTACATAGAAGCTAGAATTTCCTACCTGCTTTTCCTGATAAGAGGCTCAGCTGCTTCAGGGGATCCATTAGTTAAACTAGAACTATGTCACTACCAGCACCTTGAAAACTGGGACTCTTGTAATAGAAAAGAAGGGCAAGTCTGCTACAGCACTTAGCAAATGGCTCATGTAACAAAATACCGCTTTTTGCATGATCACTTCCAATGTTTTGGACTATGTTGCTGTGTTTTCTACTCTGAAAGTGCACTGAGGTCTGCTAACCAGACCTCCGTGCCAGTGCTCTGATCCCTAAAAGTGTTGTTTGATTGACTTATACACAATTGGCATAAGTTAACTTACTTATCAGTCCCTAGTTTATGGTACCTGGGTACCCTGGCCCTGTAAGTTAAAAGTGTTCCTCAGAGGCTGCAGCACTTCTTGTGCCACCCTGAGTGTGACAATTCACAGATATTGGCCACAAGACAATCTTTTGTCCACCTAGAGAGATGTGTGAATGACTCCTAGGAAAAGAAATGATAGAGGCCTGCCGTTAGATAATGTGCCACCTCTCCCTGGCAGGAAGGCACACAAGGTATGAGACCAAAAGGCAAGCTCCAAAGTAGAAGCCGCCTTTCAAACGCAAATGATGGTTGCACATGAGAGGGGCTTCTCTTTTGATCTGGTAGACAGGTTGGCATCAGGAAAAAAGTATGTAAAACATTCCCAAACCTGTTTTTCCCGTGGGCGTATAGGGTTGACTGCCAAGCTCTACACACTGAGATAGGGGTTCTGCCATCTTGGGAGTGGGTGGAATATTATATTCTCAGGTAGCTAGATGCCACACATCACAGAAAGTCGTCAGGCTGGAAGGGGCCTAGTAGCTCATTGGCGAATAACCACTACATCCTCCTTGGGCACTTTCTGGGCATAGATATAGCACCACTGTCACCCAAACCTCGGATCATGTCTATACTGGACAGAGGACTAAAGACGGCTAACTTTCTGCTCCCTGGATCTGGCATAGAGAAGACTGTGCCTGTAATGCCATATTCAGGGAAAGGTTGACCAGTGAGCCTTAGACAGAAGAGGTTAATTCCAAGATTCAGTTGGCTGACTTCCTGTTACAGCTATAAGGCCACAAAAGCTGAAGGAGACCGGTTTGGCTAGTCAGTGACCACAACCACTTGATAGCCTCTGTCCGCCAACGTGCATCCTGGGAGACCAAGTCCAGACGCTCAAATGTTGCATCTAGGTCTGCTGGACCCGGTAGAGTCATCGGAGTACAGTTTGGTTGCCTGAGAAGGACAGCAGTCTCCTTCAAAGGGAACCGCTGGTAATGTTGTGACAGGTAACTGGACTTTTGCTGGACCCATCAGGACTTTGAGGGACATCGAGCCCTGAGGACAAAGTTGCCCCACCTAGACCATGGACCGAAGAGTAGTCCCAAGAAGCTCCCCGACAATCGCACATCATCCTTAGCATCCTACAGCATCCTGTATCCCTTGCATCAGGACCACTCCATTGATGCATGTGGCGGCCCGCCCATAGAGCCTGGAACTGGACTTGAGACTGCTTTATTGACAAGGTAACTGTTCTGCAGATCCTTACTGGCTGCCTTGACCTGCTCCTGGCTGGAGTACCCAAACACAACTTTATAAAAGTTTTACAAAGTTTCCTCTAACGTGGTAGTTGCCAATGCGTGTTTACATTTTGAGTGAAAAGCAGTCATTTATGTTTTACTTAAAAATAAATATCTCTGGAACTCTCTGGCGAACGTTGCCCATTTTAGTGTTTTAAAATTCATAAAAATAAGATCTAGTTTTACAAATTGGTGTCAGATTTCTTACTTGTGTTACTTTCTTATTTGATTGTTTTGGTACCTCTAAATGCTTTAATCTTGTTCCTTTCTTTAAGTCTGACTGCTCGAAGCCACGGCACCCAGGGTTGAGCTAAAATTTGTACAATTGAGCCTGACTGGACCCAAGATGGTACTGTGAGTGTATTATGCGGAGAGGTTGCACAACCACATCATATAATAACACCACTTTCCTCAGTTCTCAAAGGCGATAAAAGGTGGTAGAAGAAATCTTGTCTGTCTGGTGACTGAAAGGCATTCTGTATCCATGATCGTGGATGCAAACTGGTCATCCTCTAAGGATTCTCAAAAATAAAAAATAAATTGTTCAGATTAGCCTTAGAAAAATGACACTGCCAAAAACGTGCCACCAAAACAAGAAGATCCTCCTCCGGCAAAACAAAATCTTCGGTGCACCCTATGTTCACTTGAGGACACTAACACACCCCTGGCGTCCAGGGATCAATTGAAAGTTCAACTGGTCCCTTTAGCAGTGATAGAGTGGAACAAAGAATACGGTGCATCAGCTCTCACCTTAGGTTACCAAGGGTGCCTTGAAATTCACTCGCCTGGATCTTGAAATCTGCTGGTTGTTGTGGAGATCTTCTGGTGTTGGGGTTCCCATCGATATGGGAGCTCAGAGAGAGTAAAGGAAGCACCAGTAGCTATTTGCCAGTGGTCAGTCCGAAATGAAGTTGATATGAGACTTCAACTAACAATGTTTTCAGAACTGTAAGGGCTAGATTGTTGTTTCAAAACGTCCTGAAATCAGAGTGTCCTGCATCCCACACTGTCTTTGTAAAAAGACAATCTCTCCATGTCCCTCGGGGGTTAAAGAAAAGTATGTTGGGACACACTACAGGCAGAGGAAATGTGAGAGGGTTGACTTTAACCAAGCCCGTGACACAAACCCTGGCAGAAACGGAATTAGCTAGAGACCATCTCCACAAAGTGGATGAAAAGGTTTAAGAGAGGGGGGTAGGGAGAGTGTAATATGAAGGCTGGTATAATGAAGCTACACTGCCTGTTTCTTTTCTGATTTTTTACAGATACTGAACTGCAAATTTTCCCTGGTAATTTAGACAGAATCTCTTTAAGATCCTTAAATGCCAAAAGTGACTCAGCCTAAGTTGGCAGTCATCACCAAACGAAAGTACATTTTGTGTGTAGCCACCAAATGAATTAACCAGCATATTTTTATGTCAAGGTACTTAGTGTGCGAAGATCTCCAAAGGGATGGTAAAGATAGTGTGTTGTAAAAGTTGCCCTTCAGCACATATTGTGGTCAGGTAGTCCTGAGATCACCAAATTAATTTCTCAGTTTGAGAAGTCTCCAGTCTTTGTTAGACTGTCACTCTTATATGCTAAATGGTAGGCGAAGAATGTCAGTACATCTTTTCATATTGTTCACTATGCATAATATTTATCTCTTAGTATGCAAGCTTACTGTGGGCCACCAATTTCACCACACATAGGGGCCGATTAGGATGGCGGTTTTTCCGCATCCTCCGGGCCGGCGGAAGTGTCCGCCGGCCTGGAGGATGCGGAAAAACCGCGGCGGAGACTCCAAAGACCCACCGCCAAATTAGGATGGCTGGTGGGTCTGATAATCTGTCCGCCGCTTATCCGCCGCGGTCGGAAGGCGACCGCGGCGGAAAAGCACTAACATGTCTGGTGGTGTCTATCAGACACCGCCAGGCATATTAGGATGTCTGAAAATATATGCTTTTCCGCGGCGGCATTACCGCCGTGGAAAAGCATACGGACCTTCACTTCGGGGGCCCGTTGCGGGCCCCCTGGGTGAAGGTGGGGTGGGGGGTGCACATGGGGGGTACCTATGGTACCCCCCTGCATTTGCGTGCACAATGCAGCAGGCACCGCGCGGTGCCTGCCGCTTTGTGCACGCAAATGCTGTGCATGGATTTTTTACATTGCGGCGGGTGCAGCTTGAAGCTGCACCCGCCGCAATGTTAGAGATAGAGGATGTGACCGCCACCCTGGCGGTCACATCCTAATTTGATCGGAGGGAACGCCGCAGCCCATGCGGACGTTCCCTCCTCCTCAGGGGTCGCGGACGGACTCAAGTCCGTCCGCGATCCTAATCGACCCCTTTGAGTAGTTTAAAGTGAAATTCCATTCCTCACTGTAAGTGTAAGTATTCAGACCATTACAGTAATTGGTCTGTTTATCACAGGTGTCTCCAACCTTTTCTGTAGTGAGAGCTACTGCTGTCCAATGAAATTAATTGTCTGCTGCTAATATTATGAGGGTTTTAACAGTGACCACATCATCCAAGATTATATTAATGGCCACCATATGCAAGAATACCAGCCGTGATCACCTTAGTGCATAAGGCCCAGTTGCCAACGATAATGTAAAAAATGCTTTGTGAATGTGGCATGCCTCTACAGGGGTAATATAGAACAGTCATAGTTATAATACCTCTAGTACCAAGTTAATAATGTTCTTAATAGGTCTCCTCTATAGCAGATAATTTTTCATTAATTTCAATTTCATTCAAATATCAGCTTGGAATATATTTTGGACATTCAACCATTTTTCTCCAAACAGCGTGTGAATTCTGAAAAAGCACACATTGTTTTTTTAAATACACACTTTCAATGGTGGTATATATGTTAGTTCATCCAAGTAAAATCATATAATTTGGTAGGATTAGAAGTTTAGCATTTTTATTTTATTTTAATATATTTGACGCATCGTCTTCAAGAGTTATTTTTAGCTTTTTAACATATAAACTTTTGCATTTGTATTCATTTAAGGTGGCACTAAAAGGGCTGTCCTGCATTGTATAACTGTTTTATTAAGAAAAATGTACAGATTTTATACTATGCATCTTTTATGGTTTCGAAAACCGAAATAAAGATTAAATGAATTAATGAATGAATGTATAATTTAGTAGGCTGAGCAGCACACAGGGCAGCTACTTCCAGGTAGCTGGCATTCTACCAGTAGCTCACAAGCTTCTTGTTGGAGAACCCTGGTTTAGTATTTAATGCTTTAAAGGACTGTAAAAAATATGTTGCTATAGTGATTGCCAATTCTGAGCCTGACCATGTCATTAATACGTTTTATATTATTCTTAATTGTTTTTATTTTTTATTTTTTAAATGAAAAACTAACTGTGGCCATAAGAGGAAAAAAGTCACAGAGACAAAGCAGGACCTAGACAATCAAAAAATCTGTGGTTCTGAGTGACATCTAATAGACAATGAGAGAGTTCGAGTTGTTTACGATGTTTTTAAGAACCGGCTGATAGCCATCATTTACTGTGTTACCTTTGTGTGGTATCAATAAAAAATCGGGAGGCATTGACATCATGAGCCATTGAACCCTTATTAAAAAATAGAATTGCTAAATTAAAATTAAAACAAATTTGAGCGAGTCTAGTTCTGAAATAGGCATTTTCAAATAGCTTGCAAATGTATTTGACCACAAAACATGGCGTTTTCTTTCAGTAAGTTATTTTTCTCTTCGGCATCTTATGGTCTCTCTTGTTCATTCACCTGAGCTTTCTCCACTTTTCTCCAGTACCTTTCTCTACCAGCAGGGGACTACTAGATTCTCATCTCTGATATAACTGGCTTAGATCTTCCTACATTACATTTTCAATGTCAAATTAAGTGATAAATGGGAAACCCTCTTCTGAATTTAAACTTGTCATGCCAAAGGTTGTTAGTTCCTGGACTTAGGACTTGCCTGACTGAAAGCTTTAATCTTTCAGGCTTTCATGAGAAAGTTAGGGGGGATTTGGCAACTCTCGGTACTAAGTTGTCATAGTGAATGTATATAGAGAAATGCGCGGGTAATGGTCTTGAATAAACAGGATAAACGCTAAAATAACAATACATAGAATTTAGATGGGTGACTGTGAAAACGGCAATGTTTTTCACAAGAGGTGCTGAGTGACATTTTATAGACAATGAGAGAGCTCGAGTTGCCTTGAATGTTTCTTAAGAACCGAAAGGGAAGATTTTCTGGCAGGTAGCCATCATTTGCACACTGTTACCTTTGTTTGGTATAATCAAAACACGGGCTCATACAAATGGCTGCTTTTATTCTGAAGCCTGCTTTTCATTTGTTTTTATTTCCATCCACCTTCTCGGGCTATACTATTGACATAGATTACTTCTGTTTTGCCTTCGTGAAAGCCCTCTTATGCATTCCATAACCGGTCCTCTGTTTTCCACTAATTACAGCTTGGGGTGAGAACTTTCCAAAGTTTGGTTTAAGATTGGAGGGTGATGGTGAAGAGGGAAGAGGCCTGGGTGGTGTTTTGTTTGTGTATGGGGAGGCTGAAGGTGTCTCTCCATGTGCTACTTGGTGTTATTTTTTTAAAAGGCAGATAATAACAGTGACCCAAGGCCTTCCAACTTGGTGCAGCTTTTTTGTTTTTTTTAAAGTTTTCAAATAGTAGGATTATTTTTGCAGTTAACGAATGTCCGAGGTAAATACTGTGTTAATGAAACAAGAATGAAAAGCTATATTAGAACCAAAGTAAACCAACAATTGGGAGATAGAATCGTTCAATTATTCTCTGCCTCTGTTAATTACTCGGGCAGCATCCGATGTGTGTGAGTGGAAAAACACTTATTAAATGTCTTTTAATATTTTCAGTTTTTATCGGCAATCAAGTTGGAAAATGAGAGTTTGCCAGTGAGTTTGCCAGTGGGAAGGGAAATTGCTGGTGTTGTATTAGAGGGTAAGTCTATCACTTGATGCTGTTTTTCAAGAGGTTAGGCAAAAGCAAATACTTTAAAATACTTTAAAATAATCAGTCTTCCAATAATTCAATGTACGCACTTCTAGATGTTGTCGTTGATGATAATAGTGAATATCAGTCTGGCTGCCTATTTATAATCACAATCTGGTTGTGAGGTGCCCCTGACTTTTTGATGTTAGGTCCTCCTGGTTACTCCATTCTCTGCGTGAAATGTTTGTAGGTAATAAGAGGAGCAATTACACTAATTTAATGATCAATTCAAACCACTTCTACAGTTTCTACTTTCTTGAACCTTTTACATTTGACTGTTGATTCTGTGTAACTCGTTTAGGATGTCAGTAAATGGGCTGGAAAGCTCTAGTAATCGTTGTGCTTAGGAAGTTTAGGAATTTCTAAATACTAATGATGCTTTAGGATATTTTTGGAATTAATCATTGATACACTGTCTTTATTTAGATTTTGTACATGTACACCATGTGTAATGTAATCATTTGACTATTCATCCCATCAGATAGTGCGAACATGTATTGGTGGTGTTTAACTATCCTGGGTTTAAACAAGCAAATGACGTTCAACCAATTTATACCACATTGAGGTAATGGAAAAACACGTATTCAAACTACTCAAAATTTGCACCAAGTAATGGTCTGTGATCATGACTTTGGTTAGATTTGTTTGCAAATCTGTTGAAATCTCAAACGGAAAGAAAAATAAACATACCTATATAGCTGTTTAAGTCATTATTAAATGAGTGAAATTAAATTATATGCAAATCAACTAGTTCAAACATAGGACTTGGACACTTCTGCCTTATTTTTGAAAGACAAGTTGTCACCCACAATTTGGCTTTGTTTTTCAACAATAAGGCAGAACTGTAGATTGTAACTCACCTTTCAGAGAATATATTAGACAGGTAGCAGACAAATGCAGAGAGGCTATTTCCCATAATGAAACGTTTTGTCTGTGTACATTGAACCGGTATTCCTTCTGTTGAAATCTCAAAGTCCAGTCTTTTAGGCTTGATTTATATACCGCAGATCAGTACAACAGTGTGCTAAGATCTAAGTGATACACCTGCATGATAAAATGTTTATTCCATTATTTAAAAAATGCCACTCTTACACCATCGGAGCTAAGGTATTATCAGCATATTGCCCATGTATCAAGGATCTCCAGTTTTACAAAGCACCTCCAGATTCTCAAGCTTTCTTGATAAACACAATTTGAATTTAGCTCTTTTAAGTGTTTGAGATACCGAAGTAGTCATTCCTTAAAAACTGCCACTAGCTGTGCTTATATTATCTTATCGTTGTGCAGCATTTTGAGATGGTGCATCTTGAGGATCGTTTGAATTCACTGTTGTATGTCACAGGCTTTAATATTATTATTTTACCAGGCAGAATTGAGTGAGAAAGCAGGGATTACTTCAGCTCCTTCAGTAATGTTGTGTTGGGTACCTCAGAGTTACCCTTTTTCACCACTATCCTTCCCCATTTTTATATGACCATTTGTAGCCTTGCTCCAATATTACGTTATATTTGTTTCAATGCTACGCAAAATAGATGCAAGCTTCTAGTGTTAGGTCCCAGTTTTCTATTGTGTCAGTGTGCATGGCAGCTTTGGAAAAGTTTTAACTTAGTTTCAGAGGGTGACAGAGAAACAAAATGCCCAGCACTAATTGCTCTTCCTGTCAGGTATCCCAATCATGGGATGATTATACAAACTATTATACATCTGAAGGCATAACATCAACTCCAACAGTAATACATCTAATGTTCCATACACAATGGTTTATTTGCAATTTCATACAATACCCAATTTCCATACTGCATAATGCCACTCCGCTCTATGGCATACAAAGGAATACCACTCCACCTCACACTTGGCTCTCCGCGCCACACAATGCCACTGCATGCCACACAATGCCACTCCACGCTACTCCACTCTGTCACTCTACTCCACTCTGTACTCTTGCTACTATGTTTATTTAAATTGTCACTGTTTGTAAACAGAAGCTTTTTGTGAACATTCATAGATTCACATGCCTGAATCATTCCCCGTCGTCAGAGTGGGAGTCCCACTGTACATAAGAATAGCAATAATTATGCATAACATAGAAATATCATAGCTAGGCTAGAACCAGGAAGTAAAAAGGTAGAAGTAATAGGAAAAATGTTTTCCACTTGCATGACTCATCCAAGTCATTATATAGTGTCCAAACTATAGCCAATCAGGCGTCAGCACCCTTCAGAATGTTCTCCTCAGAGGCTCAGACTCCTAGATATTTTACCGCACGTCGTGTGAAGGGAGTCTCTTTGAGCTTTGCTCAGTTCTTCTCAGTTTTTTCTTTGGAAACTCTTAATTTTAGGATTATTATTATTATTATTATTATTAATTGGGTTTTGTTAAGCGCAAGCAACCCGGAGGCCTCGTAGCGCTAAGTGAAGTTGAACTAAGATGAGCTAAACAAGGAGTTAGATGAAAAGAAAGGTTTTCAGATCCTTCCGAAATTTAAGCAGATTAGGTTCACTGCGAAGGGTGATGGGCAGAGCATTCCAGGCCTTGGCGGCGTTCCAGGAGAAGGAGCGTCCGCCCCATCTGGTTCGTTTGATTTTATTCATGGTGGCCAGACAGGCGGTACTAGATCGCAGTGTTCTGTGGGGAAGGTAGGGAGTTGCTAAGGCACAGATCATTGCTGGAGCGGTCTTCCACATGGCCTTGTGCATAATGCACATAGATTTAAATAGTACTCTGGCCTTGATAGGGAGCCAGTGAAGTTTTTTTAGGGCCGCTGTCCCTGACTCTCGCTTATCAAGGCCCAGTAGTAGGCGGGCTGCCGCATTTTGGGTAACCTGGAGTTTCCTTGTTGTAGATGCAGAAGCCCCAAGATATAAAGAATTCCCATAGTCCAAACGGGACAAAATAATGGCTTGGACCATTATTCTACGAGCCTGGGAAGGAAGGAGTGGCAGCACTTTCCTGAGCATACGCATAAGACCGAAGCAAGTGGCGGACAAAATGGTAGCTTGTTTTGTGAAATTTAAATTTGCGTCCAGCCAAATGCCCAAACTCTTTATTTGGTCCTTAGGCTGGGGCGGGGTACCCATACACAGAGGCCAATCGGATAGAGGACTAGGGATGGATGAATTGCCCAGAATCATTAGCTCCGTTTTCTCGCCGTTAAGCTTCAGATGCGAGATGGTCATCCACTGGGAGACTGCTATCAGGCAATTGCTAAGATTGTGAGGGGAGGTATTAGGCTGGGTCATAGATACAACCAATTGCGTGTCGTCGGCATAGGTCACTATGTCTAGCCCGAACGAATGTACTATATCAGCAAGAGGTTGCATATAAATATTAAAAAGGGTAGGACTCAAGGCAGAGCCCTGAGGCACACCTTGGTCGAGAGGCCACGTTTTTGAGTGGGTAGTACCCTCTACCACCTCAAAAGAACGGTTCTCCAGAAAGGACTGAAGCCAGAGAATGGCCTTCCCTGAAATTCCTATTTGGAGAAGGCGGTGAAGTAAAATGCTGGTGTTAACAGTATCGAAGGCGGCACTAAGATCAAGCAGCATAATTGCTGTAGTGCCGCCCTCAGTTCCCAGCTTGAGACGAAAGCCCGCCTGAGAGTCATGAAGCAAGTGATTATTCTCCAGGAATTGTGTAATGGAGATGTTAATGTGTTTTTCAAGCAGTTTGCTAACCCAGGGGAGCAATGAGATAGGTCGATAGTTGGCCATATTTTCCGGATCTAAGGTGGGTTTTTTCAGCAATGCTCTGACTTGGGCACATTTCCAAGTAGAAGGAACTATGCCAGTGGAGATGGAAGTTTTTAATATGTTGAGAACAACAGGTCTGATAATGTCTATGATTTTTACTAGGTGGCACGGGGGAACAGGATCAGTGGGCGACCCAGATTTAACTTTCCGCATAAGGATGTCCAGGGAGTCCTCTTTAAGCAGAGGGAACTCCTCTAGTTTGGGGGGCTTAGTATGCGGTGAGATCAATCCTTCATCATAGGTCAGATTAGGTGCGTCAAAAGTAGAGGTGATAGTCTGTATTTTCGTATAGAAATATTCAGCTTGTTTATCACAACGCATCTGAGCTTTGCTAGGGTCGAAGAAAGTAGCAGGAGTTTCAATAAGAAACTTAGCAATTTTGAAAATTTCTCTCGGAGAGTTCGATGCGTTAGTAATTTTTTCTTCGAAATAAGAGGCTTTAGTACATCTGATCTCAGCTTTATATTTTTTTATTGCTTCATGATGTCTAGTTTTATCTAAATTACTACGGGATTCCCTCCACGTTCTTTCGAGTTTCCTGCATACTCTTTTCAGATCTTTAAGTTGGGGAGTATACCAGGGAGAGTCCCTAGATTTGGTCTTCTCTTTAAGGGCTTTCTGGGGTATAATGGAATCCAAGGCCGTATGCAGCCAATTGGTATAGTTGTCATAGAGCAGTGTAGGATCAACCTCATCTTGGGAGGGGGCAGAGGACAGAGACTTGACCCACCGATCAGTGGACAATTTTGTCCATTCTCTCCCTTGAAGGATAGTACGAGGGGGAACTAGGGCCGGAATGACTGGCAGCCATAATATGGGGATCAAAAAATGATCAGTCCATGTGAGAGGCAGAGGAGTCCCTACCTCAAGTCTTTGGTCGTTACTGAAAACCCCATCGAGGAGATGGCCTTTTTCATGTGTAGGCTCAAAACCCTTCTGTATGATTTCTTCAAAGAAATCTCTCTTTCGACCTTGTAAATCTTGTGGGAAGCTCCGGCTGTATTTAGAATATCCTCACAAGAAGGGCATTTACTGCTTGTATCCTGACCAACAGGTGAGAGACTGCAAGATCTGCAGAACTTTCCCACAAAAGACTCTGAGGGACAGAGCGCGGCGTCTACTTCTGTGGCTACAGAAGATTAAAGATCAGGACAATCCCTTATCTGAAGTTGGGAGTATTGCCTCTGTCCAGACTACGTCCTCTAGGAAGAGGACTGCTGACACAGATTTATCTTTTCCTGGGGCTTAGGTGTCGAAGAAACAGCATACCTCCAAGAGTGCTGAGTTGCCTTCTACTTCAAAAAAGCCTCTTCCACCTTCTAAGAGTAAAACTAAGCCTTCTACGGCCCGAGAAAGACTGCGAAGTCTCAATCTTCAAAGCAGGTTTCTGACAAGGATTTACCTCAGAAACGGAGTTCTTAGTCGACGAGCTCGATGGCGACGCCTTCGTCGACGAAGACTTCCATCACCGCTACGACGACGTTGACTTAACTTTCTCGTTGCCGAAGCCACAGATGATAATGTCGTCAGCGTCTTCGCTGTCGATGCTGGTATCCGTCTACGTCAGACCAGTTCTGCCGACGAAAGAAATTAAATCTACCGTCGACGACGAAGATTAAAAGAGTGTCGTCGACGATTGCCTCGTCGACGATTGCCTCGTCGACGACTGCCTCGTCGACGATGTCCGTCTCATTGACGATGACTCCATCGACGCCCGCCTCGTCGATGACTACTTCGTCGACGGTTGCCTCGTCGACGTTACCACTGTCTTCATGTACAGCTCTTCAGATTTGGCCTTCATCTGCACCTGCAGTATCTTCTACACCGTCTACGACACCATTTATACAATTGCCTCCGTCGACAGCGACGTCTTCTTTACTACAAAGACGTGGATCTTCATTGGAAGTTCTTTTTCCAATTAAAATCTCCCCTGCTAAGGTCCCTCTTCGGTTACCTGAACAATTGCTGGATTCTGAAGAGGCTGATGAAGAGTCAGATGAGGGAGATAGGTTTGGTACCGCCAGGAGCCCTTCTGAACTCCTCATTAGGTACCAAGATGTGGATCAAGATAACTAGTTTTGTCCGGAGACGGTTCCTTCAGCTCCAGATCCAGTTCCTACGGCCCAAGTGCCTTTGGCTCTTTTAAACAATCTGCAGTACATGTTGGACGATTACTATTGCCGTTTCCCTTCATCTGAACCGGCTTCTTCTATACCGCCCACACCTGTGCCTCAATCTTCATCAGCGTTGAGGTCGCCCAGGCCACATTCTCATGTACCTTGGCATCACTCTCAGGACGCTCACACCTTTGACGACGATAGAGAGGAAGGGGAATTGGATGACCGATCACTCCTCACGGAATGGGATGATTACCAAATACAAACTCCGTCGCCTTCAACTCCTGCTCCTGTCGACTCTCCTCCTGTTGACATTGGAGGTTTTTACCTTCTTATGGAGAGGGCTACACAGCGTTTTCTTCTTCCTATGGAAACAAAAAAGGATGATTTGTTTCCTTTATGATTTTAAAGACCAACCAAGAAAATAAATACAGGCTATTCCGATTATTGATTTAATGTGGCAAGAAGTATTAAAAGTTATGAAAACTCCGGCTTCTGTTCCTGTGGTCCTGCCCCGCCTTGATAAAAAATACAAGGCGCCGGACAATTCCCCTGCATGTTTGATAGGCCAACCAAAGGAATATTCAGTTATTGCCCAAGCAGCTCAACGACGAGCGTGGAATCCCTCCTCTCCGCTGTCAGCTCCTACAGGTCGGGATGGTAGACGTCTGGACGCTATTGGAAAGAAGGTATACACTATGGTAGCGACGACAGTCCGTGCAACTAACTCACTGGCTATCTTAGGACGATATGATAGACAAATGTGGTCGGACATTTCTCCCTACATCGATATGTTGCCTGAGCCCTCAAAGTCAGAGGCGCTTAAGATCCTTCAGGAAGGGGAACGAATCTCGGCTGAGATTATTGATTCATTGGTAGATGTTGCATCTACAGGTTTTAGATAATTGGCAGGTGCCGCAGTCCTGCGGAGGCAGGGCTGGTAAATATCAACATAATTTCGCCAGGAGGTCCAGGCTAAAATAATTGATATGCCTTTTGATGGCAAGTCTCTTTTTGGGCAGCATGTTGACGAGGCCCTACAGGCCATTAAAAAGATACAGAGACAGCAAGATCTTTCGGAACGCTTAAGTTTCATAAACCGCCCTTTTGTGGTGCTAGAGGCCGCTGATCCTTTTCTAATCGAGGAGGCTATAATCAGCAAAGACAATATCAGTCCTATCAAAGTAACCAACGTTACTCTTCCCAGCGCCAACAATCATTCAGACAGCAACCATCTACCTCCTACTCACAAAATAGAAGGAAGTCTAACTACCGCAGGCGTGATAGGTCCAAGAAGCAGTGACAACTGCCACCTGCCACCTGCTCTACCGCTTACCCCGTTAAAAGTTGGAGGAAGAATCTCCCGTTACTACTCAAACTGGTCGAAGATAACAACAGACAAATGGGTCTTGGACATTTTAGCCAGAGGCCACGTTCTAGAGTTTGTAAAACGTCCTCTGAAATCTCCTCCCAAAGGACCACTTCCAGCTCACCTCTCAGAGCTTTTTGCCCAAATAAATTTGATCCGGCGAAAAGGAGCGATCGAAGTACTTCCTCGATTGCAAAGAGGAATAGGCTTTTATTCTAGATTTTTTCTGATAAAGAAGAAATCGGGAGAATGCCGTCCCATTCTAGATCTTCGCTCCCTCAACAAATATTTCCCAAAATTATCCTTCCGGATGCTAACTCTGCAAGAAATCCTTCAACTTCTCACTGCAGGGGGTCATATGACCACCCTCGACCTCCAAGACGCTTATTTTCATGTACTAATTCTACCCAGACACAGAAAGTTCTTGAGGTTCAGAGTGGCTGGCAGGGACTGTCAGTTCAAAGTCCTTCCTTTCGGACTACGTTCTGCACCCCGGGTCTTTACCAAGGTCTTAGCACAGGTGGCTGCATACCTTCGGCTGGAGGGAATTCAGATTTTTCCTTATTTAGACGACTGCCTTATCAAGGCGAATTCTTTCAACATCGCAAACGTCCATACTCAGAGATGTCTATCTCTTTTCCAATCTCTGGGCCTCTCCATCAATTTCGACAAGTCTTACCTAGTTCCATCGCAAAAGAGAATGTTCTTCGGAGCCACCATAGACACCTTGCGAACACAAGCCTTTGTCTCAAACGAAAGGCAAGTGAAACTTTGCAAACTTGCCCAGCTACTGTGATCAAAAGAGTGCGTTTCAGTCCGGCAGTTCAAGTCGCTTCTGGGGATGCTTTCATCCTGCATTCCTCTGGTCCCCAACTGCCGTCTCAGAATGAGACCTCTGCAAGAGGAACTCAACAAACAGTGGCTACATGTTTCGGGATCCTTCGGCGATCTCATCCACATCACTCCTCAAATAAAGAACACTCTGCGATGGTGGACTTACAAGAAAATGTAACAGCAGGCTGCTCATTCCTAATAGGAGCTCCAAGCTTCATCATCACCACGGATGCCTCACTAGTAGGATGGGGAGCTCACCTGCAAGGACTGACGGTAAGTGGAAGATGGGATACTCAGCAATGAACTTGGCATATCAACCTCTTGGAATTGCTGGCGATCTTCCTAGCCCTAAAATCTTTTCACACCATCATTCTATGAGCATCAGTGTTGAGCCCGACGGACAACACAACAAGTATGCACTACTTGAACAAACAAGGAGGGACAAGACCTGCACTATTGTCTCAGCAAGCCCAGGAGATTTGGGATTGGGCGATCAAACATTAGATAAGTCTGACAGCAATCCATGTCCCTGGAGTTTCCAACATTCTCGCGGATTCCCTCAACCGATCGACAACTTCCAATCACGAGTGGGAGCTCAATCAACCAATCTTGATTCGTATTTTTCAGGAGTGGGGACGACCCGATCTGGATTTGTTCGCGGCCATTCTGAACCTCTAATGCCCATTCTTCGCAAGTGTGCTTCCCCACATGGGATCGTGCAGGAATGCATTTTTGATTAACTGGTTGCGGATTTATGCCTACGCTTTCCCACCAATACCGTTGGTTCCCAGGGTTCTCAGGAAAATGAAGAAAGAGCCTTGCCGCCTAATACTCAGGGCTCCCAGGTGGCCTCGCCAGTTCTGGTTCAAACGAACTCCTCCTTCTCTCCGAATGCGATCCCATTCAGTTGCTAGTAATACCGAACCTTCTATCCATTCAGAATGGTCAGATCTGTCACCCGGATCCTGCATCCCTGCACTTAGCGGCTTGGCACCTGAGCACTTTGAATTAGCTCACTTAGATATTGCTTCTGACTGTAGGGAAGTCTTGGCCAATGTTAGGGCGCCTTCCACAATAAAGACATACAGGCTTAAATGGAAACGATTTTACCTTTGGTGCCATGACGCCAGCGTTCATCCAATTCATGCAAAACCGGAACAAATTTTGCCTTTCTTTTTGCATTTGGCAAGATCAGGCCTTTCGCATTCTACCCTTAAGGTATTCTTAGCGGCTATCTCCAGATTCTGACAGGATGGTTCCAACTCTCTTTACTCCTCTAGGATCATTCAGCAGTTCTTCAAGGATTGTTTCACATGTTTCCTCCCATTCGCCATCCACCTCCATCCTGGCATCTAAACGTTGTACTCTCACAACTCATGCGCCATCCTTTTGAACCTATTCATAAGGCAGATTTGAAATTTCTCTCATGGAAAGTCTCTCTACTATTAGCCTTCATATCTGCTAGGCGGGTCAGTGACATTCAAGACTTCACTATAAAACCGACTTACCTTCAGTTCACCAGAGATTCGGTAGTGCTATGCACTAATCCCACTTTTATGCCTAAAGTACCTTCGGACTTCCATCTCAACGAACTGGTCATTTTAAAAACTTCTTTCCTAATCCTCAATCCCCTGTGGAAAGAGCTTTGCTTACTCTTGATGTTAAGAATTATCTCAAATCCTATTTACAAAGGACATCCTCAATTCGAAAATCTGATCAGCTATTTATAGCTTATGGAAAGATGCGTACAGGACACCCAATATCCAAGCAATTCATTGCTCGTTGGATTTCTGCTGCAATTTGTTTCTGCCATCAGCATGCCGGCAGACCATTAACAAGCAACTCCAAGAGCACACTCTACTAGAGCAATATCTTCTTCTACTGAACTTTTGCTAGTGTGCCTCCTCATCAAATCTGCAAAGCTACTACGTGGTCCAGCAGGCACACCTTTACTAAGCACTACTGTCTGAAAGTGGCCAGCAATGCAGATGCATTTCTGGGACAAGCGGTTCTCCGTAATCTTTTGAAATTAGGTGAGCCTCTATTCTTCCGTCCTCTTTGGAATTTGATCACGTACATATCTTATATGATGATTTATAGTTACACATATCAATATTTTATAAAGTTATATACGTCAATATATCTATTTATATATTCAGTTATATATATATATATATATGTATATGTATAGATATAGATATAGAAATGTATTGCTTTGACATATTGCCTCTGATATGCATATGTTTTTTATCGTGAACAGAATCTTACGAATATTGTTCTGGATTTACTGCTCTCTACTCTGATTCATGAATAAAAAGAAGTTGCCTGAATCTCTACTTCTTACAAGCTTTTATAATTTTTGCTTATATGCTAAACACATTTCTTTATGTGTTTACCTGTATTTTATTTATACCTTTTTTGGGGGGTGGGCATTAAAAAGATAGAATAAAGATCTACTACATGTCCCAAAATGCATTGCGATTGAGTGACCAATAGGAATGTTGCATGAGACAATAAAAAAACTAAGCCCCTCCTCGCAAGATGTCCACCACGGCATCGAGGAATGAGAGACTGATAAGGAATACAGCCAAGAATTAAGGAGGTAAACATTGGATTAAAACGATAAATGCATAACTAGATGCGGCGAAAATGCTCAGGGTACAATTATAGTAACGCTCTATCCTCATTGTAGGAATTGCGAATCTAAAACCCCTGAAGCATTCAGAAGTGACGCGACCCGTGTTTGCATCAGAACGTGGTACGCTCTTGAGTGTTGTGAATTGTAGCCGCTGGAAACAATGTTGCAAGGTAGCAATCATTAATCGTGAGCTTTCCTTTGGCCGCAGAAAGACGAACGCCGGCTCGAGATGCTCTTCACGAGCAGAGTAAATCTCGTCTATAAACCCTGAATAAACTAGAAGGTATGAATTTGCCTCAACTGTTCTATATAAAAAGGGAAATATTGTCCACAACAATAGATTTTGAATAAAGCTTTCTCCCACCACAGATAGGAAATGTGTGGGCCCATAACACTGGAGAATCGAGAAATACTCCTACTTGTTTAAAAGCAGCAATGTCAATTTAATTGGATAGACGGTCTTACGCCGAATCACGGGATCGCAGAAGGTAGGATATGGGCAAACTAGGTGCCTACATAAATATAAGCGTCCTTTGTGATTATCACTAATTTTGATTCACTGTGTTTTCAACAGAGAACCCTCAACCAAAAAAGAAACACAGAGAGGTATCTGAGATACAACAGATGAGGAATACTTACATCTTTCCAGGTACAAATAGAGTAGAATGGAGAGCGAGCAGAAGCGTTTAGAGAATGAAGTTCCCCCTCCTTACTTAAAATTATTTTTATTTTGTACAGAGAATCAGAGAGCCCTGATGAGAATCTAGGCATTGACTACCTAAGATTTGAAACTGATCGGCACATCAAAAAGAGCACAGAAGAATAAGGAATTTTTCCTATATTGATGAATTATATGTTTAATGATTCCGTGCTCTTATGGATACATAGATATTTTTATACAAAAATCTATGACATTGATTTATTCACTGTATAATTTGCACTTAAGGTCACAATTCGATTATTGCGTTTTTTTGTATATATTTGTGTGTACTGTGATGTAGAATGTATAGTATGTCTAACTTAAATGAATGTAAATGAATTTTTGAAAGTATTTTTTTAATATATGTAAATTGTGCACTAGTTTTCCTTTTTTACAAAAAACTTATTGAATAAACAGAAACCAGACCTCCAAAAAAAGGTATAAATAAAATACAGGTACAAACATACAGTAATGTGTTTGGCTTATAAGCAAAAATTATAAAAGCTTGTAAGAAGTAGAGATTCAGGCAAACTTCTTTTTATTCATTTATATGGCCCTGCCTGTTTCTCGTCCCCTCGGCCAAACTCCTCCTTTTCTATAAACTCTACTCTGACTCAGGCATGTGAATCTATGAAAGATACCCCAATACTGGAAAAGAACAATAGTTACTTACCTGTAATCTATGGTTCTCCAGTATGGGTATCTTTCATAGATTCACATGCAACCCACCTACCTCCCCTCAAAGGCTCTTCTATATCTTATTTTGTCATTCTAGAACACACTTGTGCTAGAAAATCTGAGAACCTGAGCCTCTGAGGAGAACATTCTGGAGGGTGCTGACGCCTGATTGGCAGTAGTTTGGACTATACATAATGACTTGGATGAGTCATGCAAGTGGAAAAATGTTTTCCTATTACTTCTAGCTTTTTACTTCCTGGTTCTAGCCTAGCTATGATATTTCTATGTTATGCATAATTATTGCTATTTTTATGTACCATGGGACTCCCACTCCGATGTGGGGGGGAAGGAGTCAGGCATTTGAATCTATGAAAGATACCAATACTGGAGAACCACAGATTACAGGTAAGTAACTATTGTTCTTCCATATCTCTACTGTAATAAATTAGTTGTCTGTTTTTCACTTCCAGGTATGCTTAGACATTGTGAACCTTTTTGTTTAGAGCATTGTGAACTTTGCTGTCTAGCCAGAGACCCTGGTTTCATTTCTGTATAGTGTGTTTATGATCTTCATTATGTGGTTACCGGTTCCCAAATGAGGTTTAACAAATTCCACATGAGGTTACAGATTTCCATGAGGTTACCACACTCATTGTGAGATCACCATCTCACTTCTCATTACCATGTTCATTTGACTTTCTTTTTTTTGTAGCTCTTCTGGGTTACTGCCCCAATATTCACCACATACTTGTCCCTTGAGTTGAGTCTTAGCTACTCACCCTCGTTTACCCAGATGTGGAGCTTAAGTTCCCTTTCTTTTGCAGTCTTGGGCTCTGCTTACCAGGGACATTCAGCTTTCTTCATTTGAGAGAACGCACAGTGCCCTCTGCAAATTCATGCTACAGATAACTCAGCTGACAGTAATGGATATGAAAAGTGTGATCACAGGTATTTTTCCATCCTATAGCTTGATGATATTCTGGTATTTTCCAACCTTCCTTGGAGTTGGTATCTGGTGTGTTCAAGAGCAACTAAGCAACTACCAGTGACTCAAATGACCAACCAAAATCTCCCAAATCACCACTTGTAGAAGCCTAACATACAAGTCTACCCCCTCATCCCAAGTCAAAAATGGATCACTAGACCAGCGGGCCAAATCAACTAAGATTTTTACAAGAATATGTATCTCACTTGATTTTATGTCATGTTTTACACACCAGTCTTATATCAGTGTTGTTTAAATATGTCAGTGCTTGCTTTCTCTTAGAATTGTACATAATGTCCATTTGCTCACTGGAATATTTTTATGTGTATTTGGTACATAGTGGGATCCAAGGTCTCCTTCTTTCAAGAAGAGGATGAGGTGGTGGGTAAGTTGCAAATTATAAAAATGACAGTGTTCCACACTTGTTATGGATGATGGTTACAACTAATAATGATGGTAATTATTAACATTAAAATAGGTAGTAGGATAATCTGTGGAATGTTTTTTAACCAGTCTACCCTAAGCCTATACGAGACATTGAGTTGCATTAAACATTATTCTACAAAGTTCAGTATACACGAATGTGAAAAATCACATGACTGTTTTGAAATTCCATTTGCATTGGTTACCTTAAAAAGCTTCAAGCACATATGCTCGAATTATGGCATCTTGTTATTCAAATAAGAAGATAGGATACCAGGACTGGTACCTAGGTTGTGTGTTACGGCTACTTCTCTTCAACAATACAGAGTTTGGAAGACATTTGAATACTTCTCTTTCAAATAGGCTTTCTCTTATTCGGTTTACATTTCTATGCTTCACATTTTTTATACCATCCAGCACTACCTTAGTGGCATGCAGACAGTATATAACTATATAGGATAGGTCACATATTTCTCACAATGAATTGGATCTAACAGTTTACATAAGCAGAGACCTTTTGTACATAGGGTCATTCTTTAATTTGAACTCATCACTAATATCTCTAGGCCACTTAGTCAGACATACCTGTCTTAAGTATGGACTGCTCGGAATCCCAAAGATGATATGAACTTGCCCCCTCCCAATGGAAATAAAACCCCCAGGTGAAAAAGAGTTCACTAAGGCTGCCGATTATAAGTGATAATAGTGATGCACATTTTCCGGAAGATACACAATAGATATGCAAAGCCAAGCCATTGAGATGATCCTGGCTCACTCGAACCTGGTAGTTGCACTGGACAATGACGCATCTCTGGTACTTGTAGCAGGATAAAACTGCCACACATGGTAAGGCACCAATACATTTAGTCCTTTCTCAGTTGCTCTTTTACACTAAAGGAAGAATAACATCAATTTCAGTCAGCCTTATTCCACCTGCAGCATAGGGTAAACTCCTGAACTTCTGTCTTTCAGTTTGCTCACACCCAGCACGTTTGCCGTTTGCCAGTTAGACAAGGAACAGTTGTCTCCAGGGAGTTGTCTCCTTCTTCGAAACACCCTTTCGACGAGCCTCTAACATCACTGGGGTAATGGAGTAAACATCACTAACAATGCTCATGCATATTATTATTATTGGATGGTACCAGGGTTCTCTGATGTAGATTGACGCTCTCCATTTCTGGGAGTTCCTAACAGCATTCGGCATTTCCAGTCCCCGTCTGAGAATCAGTTTTTCAGGATGCCCAAAGTGAAAGGTGCTCAATACATGAGAAGCTTCAGTATTAACAACAGGTTCACAGCTAGAGTCCTCCAAACAATGCCCACTTATGTCAACGGAACATAACAACAGTCTAGGTCTCCTTGCAGAATATCAAGCGCACAGACCTCCGATTAATCTTAACTTTGCCCTTTCATTGTCTCCAGCTTCAGTACAGTACGGTTGTATTTTTTTGAAAGATGAACACGTTGTCGGCTTCCAAGAGTGATGAGCAACAGAGTGCAACATTCCAATAGTTGCCTAATCCTTTGAGAATGTACTCCAAAGTCAACTTCAACTGCGCCATCAGAAGGGCCCACTTCTAATATATACTAAAATTCCAGATTCGGATGGCAACATTGGTGCTGTGATGTGCGCATTCTTTCTGATGGATACTATTCCTTCTAATATTTTAGATGCTATCACAGAACTGGGTTGTGTTACGCATGCCATTGAGTGTCAGCTGGCATTGAGTGACACTGGGCAGCATTAATGATCTCAGGTGCATTCTCCTGCCTGACCTTTTAGCTCTATGGTTTTCTCTCATTTGGTTTCACCAGTCTGGAGTATGCTAAGAAGCACTGTCCAATGGTCGCACAAGTTTGTATATTTTCCAGCTTCTTACTTTCAAGAAACCACTATGGCAACAAATAAGTCGTTTTGAGATTTGAAAGGTGTAGCTAGCAGACGAAGGTCATGCTAAAACGGAACCCCAAGACCTTGGTAATTGGACTGTAGGTGTGGCTTGCAAAAGTCACATATACAAAAATTGCCTTGGCATAATTTTGAAGACACACTAGTCTATGGGGAAAAAACTGTTGCTGAAAGAGCCAGCTGTTTGCCAGAATTCCCTTCTGATTGAAGGTGGGAGTGTTTTACCAGTCGAGGGATGAACAATCCTGTACGAACACAAGAAATGTCGAGGCCCTGTAGCGAACTCTAGCATTCTGGGCGTTTTAGGAAAGAACGAGGAAGATGCGGCACCTTCTGCAGACTGGTGTTGAGCTAGAACTCCCTGGAGTAATCTGGGAAACAGTCCACGAGTGATCTACTAGATTGGTCCCATGTGAAAAGTGGGTGCTATCTCTGGTGTTTATTTTCCATACAGGTAGCTGAGCTTTTTGAATCCACATCATGGTTTAACCCACAATGTGGTATTGGACTCTTTCCGTCTTGGTTCGTTCATGTTTGCTCAGATACTGTGTATTCCTGACTGCTACCTGCGGCGGTGTCCACTTGTGTCTCCAAGGTAGATCCAAGCCCGCCACTTTCAAGCCAACTGAGGGAGTGGGTATAAGTGTGACTATCCGACGATACCTACATTTGGCTATTGGGTGCCTATGCTATTTGACAGTAACAGTATAACTGACTCAAATTGAGCAACTATTATATAGTCTTCCTGAGAGTTCCTTACAAAATTACCTCACTCATAATGACTCATACAGGTATGTGCACACTTGGGTTTTTGTGTAGGTTCACAAATGTAATTTTTTATGACTGCTGATTTCCATTTTTTTGATACCCAAAATCGGCAAGCGTGTGAATGTACATTCATAAGTAGCATTTCATGTCCAAAATCCACGTGAGCAAATCTGTAGGTGTTTTGGGGGCAAGTCCACTTGTAGAATGGTGCATATACCCACAAACGTAGAAGAAGGTTGTAGTATGAACTGACCTTTTGTAGGTAGTTGTATAAGAAAAAGTAAATCTGTTTTCAGGGTGTAAATAGTTATCCGTGCAAGTAGTTCTGGGTATCTGCAACAGTCACAACTTCTCAGGCGAACCCTAGATTTCTTTGAGAATTCCTTGAAAATGTGAAATTGAATCAGAAATTAGCACAGGCTTATTTGAGTTATTTCCCTACATTAAATCCGGGAGTTTTATTAATCTGTTCTGCTGCGATTTAGGTACAGTCTTACTCGACTCAACATTACTATCTCTGATTTGATTTAATCCAAATGAAAAGTTGTTTTAGACTGCAATAAATTGAAATAACTATCAGTTGGAAGGTAAATTGCTAATTCAGCACACATTAATAGAAATATGTATCACTTTTACACAGTATTGTCAGGCAAACTGAAACATTTTTAAACAGTGTAAAACACTGTACTCCTTAATATTATTGATTGCATATTATAGAAGGATTTGCCATTTTATAACTGTCTCTCTTTACGAATTCCCACCTGGTAAGGTTGAACGCTCCCCAATCGTGTTGGAGATAGGCAGTGGTCTCTTGCCACCTTTGCTCAGAGGTTTGTGGGAACTAACTCATCTATGTTTGTAAAGCTAACTCACCTATGTTTGTTAGACTAACTTCATCTGTGTTTGCTAGGATTGGATTAACAGATACAAATCCCCTTACACGGACGAGGGCCTTCTTTCTTTATGTAGCAATTTCTTGTTCTCCAAAACCTAGGCTGTTGGAGATATTTTAGCACTATTGTCTGTATTCTAGTTTAAATATCAACTACGATAAATCAATTCCTTTTCCCGGTGTGTGGTGGTCCCTGGGCCTTTGGATGACTACTCCCTCACTGTAGAGGAACTTGCATTCCAGTACTTGGGCACTAGGATTTCCCCCGATAGATTGTAGGAACATAATTTGATGGTGCCACTGTATAGGTTTAAGGACAGTGCATTGTACTGGGATAGCATACCTATACCTTTTTCGCAGGGTAGATGTGTCCATAAATGATGATATTTAATCCAATAGCAAGAACCCCATCAAAAGAAAAATCCCAAAATAAAAAAAAGTGAGAGCATAAGTCACAAAGAAACAAATCCCGAATACATCAGAAAACAAGTTACATTCAAAACAAAACTAAGTCTGGAGAGCACCTCATAAAATGCCAGAAAGTATAATACAAAAACGATGTCTGCTGCAGCAAGCCAAGAGTTCAGTACCAGTAAATCAAACAGTTTGCTAGAGTAAATCAAAAGTTCTGCACCAGTGAATAAAGTAATCTCAATCATAAACCTTCACCCAACAGCCTTCTCGTAAATCCCCCCAAAAGTTCTGTGTACGAGGAGGTCCACTGATGTCAACTTTATTACAACCCGACCAGAGCATGTTAAAAGATTCTGCTTCTAAGTAACAACAGTTAGCTTGCTTTGTTTAAGTCCCTAAACCTGTCGTAGCACATAGTACTGTTGTTGACTCATTGGCATCCTGGATAATAGTGGGAGACAGACAACATGAATGTGTTGCGTAACACTGGCCCAGGAGCAGTGACAGTTAGATGACGAAGCCTCCGAGGACTATAATGACAGAATCTCCATTATAGTAGAATCAGCCCTAATCCATTCACAAATTTATGAACCACATACATGGCTATGAAGATACTTCTCTCTCTGACTGGATTGAAGCTCCCTCAAGGTGCTTGAAGCAGAATCACATCTAGATGTGTTCAGTGCCAGTTTGGCAGCCACCAGTTGTATCCTGTGTAGCCTTTTAAGTATATGATCTGTGGCTCCAAGCAGAGGTGCACTGCATGCCATTAGTCGATTCTGCTTAGAACTGTACATTGCACTTCCAGTTCTATCACTGCCTGTGGTAGTAGTAGAACAATCTTTCTTAAATTTCTCATCAGTCCATGGCAAGTAGCCGCTGTTTTGTTAATGTGCGTTTCCATAGATTGTTTCTCATCAATATAGACCCCTAGGTTTTGGACTGACTGAACTGGTATAAGATCCTCAGTACTGGTTCAAGGCCAAAAGTTACTTCGGAGAGAATACAGCACTTTGGAAGAGGAGCAGCACAGAAACTTCGTTTTGCTTCCATCACGTTTTAATGTATTCATCCTGGCCAATTTGCCAACTCCTTTAGGCAGGAGTGTAGTCTGTCTATCTAAGTCATGCTGTTATTGTCTGGGGACAGTAATAACTAGTTGTTATCTGCATAATTTATAAATGACATTGCTAATGATTTAATCAGAGTCAGTAGTGGCCATAGATCAACATTAAAAAGGATAGGGCTCAAGGCCGATCCTTGGGGTACCCCGCGTGCAATGTCTTTAAACTTTTACCGGAAGGGAGATTGCTTGATATTTATCTGACAAGTATGACTTCACCCAATTCTGAAATCATCGTTTAGATAATTGTTTTGTATAGGCCCAGCAGACAATCCTCCTGACCTCCAATTCTGGGCAAAATATAACCATATGTAAAAAGCTGTATAATCAGTACTTGGGTACATTTTATGTGTGGATCGATAAATAAAGTGTAGTCTCACTGGGATTGGGTAGATACAGTGTGTTGAAATGTGAGATACCTTATTGGGTAAGATAGAATCGTATCTCACATGTTGTGAGTCAAGCCCCTCCCCATTTCCAAAGGCTGTCTTCCCTATAGGTTGTCCATTTTGGATCTCTATAGCGCAGATAATGCCTGGTAGAAGTATGTTACTGCTTTCCTCGTAGCCTCTATATTAAGAACCTACCTACTGGGAAACTAAAAACCTTTCTCAGTTTATAGAACCCCCACAGCAGACCAGCTTCAAACAGCTTACCCACCATGGACAATAAGAATCAGACCGAAAGCTTCATTGCTTGATCTGCTTTTTATTGTTTATTCGGTTTGTCTGATTTTCACTTCCATATGACCTAAGTATGATGGAATGTATTATTCTAGTGGATATTTTTTAATTTTGAAACTCCCTCTGTTCCTTTCTCCTGTATATACATCTTGAGGGGTTGCTTATAATTCAGAGTTCTTTTTTAATCATGCTGATTGTATGTGCTTCTTATTTGTCCAATTAACAGATATACAAAACAATAGGTTAGTACAAATTATTGTCAAAAGGATATTCCTATTGTGTTTGTATTTGCATTTCTCAAGCTGTTTCTGTTTTTTTTGTAGGAATTTTGCCACTGGATTCTAAGGAGTCTGGACTCTATGAAACAATTGTTGCTCACGAGCAGTATTTTGGTAAGATTTTCATACACTTGTGCTTTGAAACAGTTACATAATGATTATTGGTCACTATACCATATAATAATTATAGTGTAAAAAAATGGAAAATTGGCAGCTGAGCGAACATACGGTGTTGACTTATATTCTACTGTTCCAAAGACATCAGAAGAACTTTGTGGTAGCTTTTGCTTCCTTTGAATTAGGATGAGCTGTGTTTGAATCATGCCTTAATTAGGCCTCACTTTGGTGGTGATCTTTACACCAATTTGATTTTCATATAGTACTGTCTTTTCAAAGTGCTGTTTAACCGTGTTACTATTAACTTTACTCAATTTCTCAGCCTTTCAGAAGATAAAGGTTGAATTGGCCCTGTTGGAATTTGAACTTTTGACCTTCAGCTAGCCCCAACTATTCCGGAATGAGCACTTTACTCGCCAAGTCAATGGCCTATTGTATTGAAAATATAACTTAAGCTAATGCATCCTTTGTCTCATGAGTGGTAACAATGGGATCCCGTTTTGTTTATTTCTGCTGGTTGGCATGCCCTTTTATTTGCCCACTTGGGCTTGATTGTAAGCTCTTTTTTTTTTTGTTTTGCTTTACAGGGGTACTGTTTAGGGTGTTTTTTGTAAAGTTCTTGCCACCCCTTCCCCTTGGTTTGCCTTATTACAAGAAGGCACCAGGACACAACCGTGTTCACATGTTTGGAGTTCCCCCAGTTTAAAAAGTTTGTGATTCATCTGCTCCCGTATTCATGTAATTGATATTAACAGTCCATATACCGTATCAGGGGGCTAGTTTCCCGAGCCCTGATCTTTGAGTGTAAGATCAGGCTATATTTTCAATATAATAGGCTATTTACTTCTCAAGGGTGGAGGTGCTCGTATTAAGACACTACTGCGGGATGGTTTCCCAAATATAACTGTATAAGGAGTAACGTTGGAATATCAAGATTTAATTATGAACATGTTTTTGTTTAAACAAGGATTCACAATATGTATTTAACAATTTTGAGCTAGTATGTGCAGGTTATAATAGAGGGTGTGTGACAATTTAACCAGTGGCAAAACTATAGTGATAATATGGCCGAACTACTGTTTTCCATTCAAATACAACCGTTGAGTCTATTTTCATGGTGTATATCGCATTCATATTTTTTTTGTGTTCTTGTTGTAATACGTTAAAATTACTTTAAAAAAAACAAATAGCCCTTCTCCCACCGAAGCTGGTCTTAGCAGTACATATAAACTATAAAATAGCTTCTTGACAGGTTTTTAACCTGGTTTATGATCATAGTTAAAGATGTAACTGGCATTAAGGAGCAGTTTCAAAATGGCCGAAATGTATTGCTTCACCTGGGCTCCATGTTACAGTATGTTTTCAGTGTTCATGCTCTGAAGAAATCAAGCGCACTGTTTGATTTAAACACGATTAGTGGTCTTGAGACCTGATCCGTGAACGAGGATACGAGTTCTCCGATATGCGTCGGGCTATATATTGTCCATCATTTCTTGCATTATATGTATATCCTACTGGCGGTTGCCAGCAGGTTAGTTAGAACCTAGTTTCCATAGGAAATTATCTATATATCACTGTGTGTAGGTATAGCTGGAAACAAGTTTTGGTTGGCAGGCAATGAGGAGGTTAACCGTATGCGGAAGGTTGGGAGCAGGGCCTGCACCTAACCCTATGTGGGATTAGAAGCTGCCCACTTGCCATGCCCTGAGTATGACCTCACATATTGCATCAGTAATGACATATTCATTGAAAACATTACTGATGACATCTGCCATAACAGCATTAATAACATCACTCTGAATAGCAATTGTTCAAGTCATAGTTACTTTAGTTAACTATAACTGGTGATTTACAGTGTTTTTTTAGCTTACATTTTTTTTACCAGTCGATTTCAGCTAACTAAAACGTTTACATTAACCTTTGTGTTTTTCAGTGAAATACATTATCCCCCTACTAGCATCCAGTGCATTATTGTATTTGAAATCATTTTCATAGTTTTTCATAGGGAAAAAGTTTGGGTGCATTTATTAATATTTTGTACACAATAAAGCTGCATGTCTTCAGTTCTTTCAGGTAATGTATGCTAGAATTATTTTCCACATTAGCAAACAGATCTCTCAAAATTTACTTTTCAGCATTCAGCACTAAGGCACATCCCAGACTGCTTTACTGTACCTTTTTTGTGCTGTGATCGAGGCACACCTTTGCCCCTCGCCGGCTGCAGAGTATGTATGAAAGCTAAAGGCCTGAAGACTCCATGCTCATGTTCTGGTGGCCACCTCCATGTGTATATACACCCATGTTTCACTGAAAAGAATTAGTTAGGAATACATTTTGGATTATTTTGTTCAAAAGATATTAACATATGTGCTGTTAATCAACTCACACATCACTTAGGACATCTGAAATGACCTTATTGATGATATCACTGATAACATCTCTACTAATGTTATTAATGACATCACTAGCTTATGAAGATCAAAAGGAGAATGAAATATAGGCCATAATAGGAGACTATATTTTTCACTGCCCAGCCGGACAGGATATTTATTTTTGATCAATGCAAACACATTGGAGGAATGGTTGTAAGGCACACTCCTGTACCAAACTTAGGGGAAAAAACAAACAACAAATAAGGGTTTATTTGTTGTTTGTTTTTCCCCTAAGTTTGGTACAGGAGTGTGCCTTACAACCATTCCTCCAATGTGTTTGCATTGATCAAAAATAAATATCCTGTCCGGCTGGGCAGTGAAAAATATAGTCTCTTATTATGGCCTATATTTCATTCTCCTTTTGATCTTCATAAGCTAAAGACCTTTGTCTTCGATAGCACTTGATACCCACGGTCCTCAGCAAACTGTTTGGGTCCCCTTGTTGTATACTAAATTAATGACATCACAGCATGTCTTGGCTACAGGGCTTGTTCTGCAGTTAGGCCCTGCACTTAAAGTATGTGCAATCAACCTTCGCTACTCATGGCCTTTGCATTAGTAGCAAGGGTTGGCTTGAGCTGTCCCAAACCTCCTTTGTAGTCAACTCCCTTGCACACAGCGAAAGGCCTTGTGCAGTAGGAGTTGATCACAGAATCTAAGCTGTAGCCAGACACTGCATCCAACATCCCCAACAGTTGATTCCTTCAGCATTCAGCCTTACAGACAGGCCCTTCTTCCAACCCACCTTACAAGAAACCCTCGCTGCCTTTCCCTATGTTATGTTATGTTAGATGGATTTATAGAGCGCATGACTACCCCAGCAACAAGGCGTCCTAGCGCTATGTCTAGCAGAACAGATGTCAAGAAGCTAGTGACTGGAGAATAGCCATGTCTTGATCATTTTCCTAAAGCTCCAGTGGTCTGGCGTGCTGCGGGCAGCAAGAGGGATGGAGTTCCAGAGGACAGGTGCCAGTGCCCTAAATGAGCGTCCCCCTGCTTTTGTCGTGCGCAACCGTGGTATACGAGCCAGATGCAGATGCGCAGAGCGCAAGGCCTGTGCCGGAACGTACGGAGAGCACAAATCGCTCAGGATTTGAGGACCAAGGTCATAAAAGATCTTGTGAGTCATACAGAGAGCTTTGAAATAGACTCACTGCTCTATAGGTAGCCAGTGGAGCCGGCGAAGAAGGCCTGAGACATGGCAGTGCTTAGGTAATGCAAAGAGCGTGTGGGCCGTCGCGTTCTAGGCCCATTGAAGTCTTTTAGTCACAGATTTAGTAATGCCCAATAGCAACCCATTGCAGTAGTCTAGCCTTGACAGCACGGTGGATTGGACGATCATCTGTCTGGTAGGTGTGTCGAAAAGTCCCAGGATAGGCTTCAGGCCACGTAGAAGACCAAAGCAAATACCTGCCACTTCCTTAGCTTGCCCCTCAAATAAAAGGGCACCGTCCACCAGCACTCCCAGGTTATTGACCACAGATTTAGGTTGAGGGGTTGCTCCAAGGGCCGTGGGCCACCATTGACTGCCCCATAGTTGGGTATCTCTGCCCACCAGGAGCATCTCTGATTTGGTGGAATTCAGTTGTAGATAGTTGTCTGCCATCCATTCAGGGATGACCGTGAGGTCGTCATGGAATTTCATGATCATGGTTGGGGTTGCTGGTGAAGGTGAACACCAGCTGAGTATCTCCAGCGTATTAATCAGGGCGATGTTACGGGCTTTGCCCATGAACCAAAGGGCAGATATAAATATTAAATAGAGTGGGCTCAAGGCAGAACCCAGAGGTACACCACAGCGGAGAGGGTGGGCATAGGAGGTGAAAGGGGGAGCAGAGACCTGGAAAGACCGATTGGCCAAAAAGGACGAGAACCAGGCGAGGGCCTTGCCATTGACACCGGCCTCCCCTAGCCGGTGTAGCAGGATCTTTTTGGAGACTGTGTCGAAGGCTGTGCTCAGATCGAGCAGGATCAATGCCGAAATTCTGCCCTCATCCAAGACGGACCGTAACTGCTCCGTAACCTCAAGTAAAGCAGATTCAGTGCTATGTCTGGGATGGAAACTGTTTTCTGACATGTCTAGGATTGAGTTTACTTCTAGATATTGAATCAGGATGGTATTGATATAAGATTCCATGATTTTATCAAAAAAGGGGAGCAGAGATATCATGCAAAAGTTTTCCAGCAGTGACGCGTCTATCGTCTTTTTTTTTTTTTAACAGGGTAACTACTTTTGCCTTTTTCAATCGCCGCCAATAGTAGTGACCTATTGATCAACTCCTGACCCTCTGACAGAAGGCAGTGTTGAAATTTTAGACAGAGGTCAGGTTTCAGGGGGTCATCCGGAGATCCTGACTTTACATTGGCCGACGGGGTCTCCATGTCTTTTGGGGACATGAGCGAGAGGACGTGGAGGGAGGGAGTGAGTCGCAGAGTCCGAGAGTGGACTCTCACAAAGGCCAGAGGAAACATTCCCCTGGCAGAATGTACTGTAAATTCGCTCCACCTTACTGATAAAGAATTTGGCCAATGTCTCACATTGAGAATTGGAGGATATGGTGCTGAGCGAAGATGGTTGTGTTGCCACTAGTAGTGATGATGATGGCATAATACGCCGCATTGGTCTTCCGGACCAATTTATGATATGCTTGACTGAGTTCCTGTAGTTTGCTTTTGCTATGGGATCGTAGGATCGCCTCCAGGCTCATTCTACAATCTTACACTTTTTCTTTTCTGCAATCAGAGACTCATCATACCAGGCATTAGTTTGTATAGACTTGGCATGTGTCACTTTTGCCGGAATGCAGCTGTCTAGTGCTTTGTTGACCCATCCCCGGAAGGCCACATCAGCTGCCTCTATGTCCGTTGGCCATACTGGCGGTAAGAATTTAGAATAGCTGTAAAGGTGGCCGGGTCTAATTTGTGCCATGGGCGCTTCATTGAAGTCGCACGAGAACATTGAAGTAAAGGGCCTTTTAGACAGAGTCATGGGGAGATGAGGAAATGGTCAGCAGTGGTCGGCAACACCAAGCTCAGTGTCAGTCCACAACCCAAACCAATTGCACAAAGCCTTTGGTCGTGCTTTGTGTGCTCTGGGTACAGAACCAGGCTGTGGACAATGCGAAGGGGGACCTGTGCCTGTGTGCCAATAGGCAAAAACGATTTCTCATCCAATCAGATAAGTATATTTTTCACATTTCGGATCTGTGAATCCTTCACAGATCTCAGTCCACAGAAATGATAGTCATGATATACAATAGATTAAATATTTGAAGCCTAGCACCACATTTTAAAACCTCAAATATCTGTAAGGAAACTGATCACATTTATACCAAGCCACAACAAAACCCTATTCTTAGGAAAGTTTTAGTTTCGTGACAAGTTTGATGTTATACTTTTTTGCAGTTTTTATTGTAACTTAATAAAAAATCCCTGTAGGATCTTGCATGGGGAACTCAACTTTTCTGACCTTAACTTTTACCTTTTCTCTTCCTGCGCAGATCTGCCTTAAACTTGACATGCATAGAATGCACTAATTTCGGGCATGTTTGTTAAAAAAGTTCTAAGGTATTAGCAAACCATAAAACACCTTTTCAATGGAAAGTTAATACTAAAAGGCAATATTCCTATTTCTCTTCGGCGCACCAGCTTCAATCCCAGGTCAGACTACTGGCTATGCTCCAGGGACCTTTGCTCCTTTGGCAAAGGAGAACTCCCCCAGGCCCCGATTGTGATGCTCCCTAAGAAGGGGAGGGACCCATTGGACTTTCGCTCTGACCAGCCTCTGTCCCGCCACAATCAAGATTATAAGATCTTGAGCCGCGTCCTGGCAAATTGGCTGCTACCTTTGCTGACGGCACTAATTCATGCAGTCCAAAACGGTTTTATCGTCACATGGAGCACCTTTCACGATGTGTATACATTGTTCACTATGATGAATCTGGTAGAGACACTGGGTGGGAATACATTTGCGGTGTCCTTCAGCATCGGGAAAGCGTTTAAAACGCTTTGTTGACCCTACCTTGACTTGATGTTGAAGGTTATGGGATTGGCTCGGTGTACGTGCAATGGGTGTGGTTGCTGTACACGAAACCTCTGGCCAGGGTCCTTGCTGGGCAGGTCACATCGGCAGATTCTGAAATAGTGCGTGGCATACAACAGGGCTGTCCTTTGACTCCCATCCTTTTTCCCTTGGCCATGGAGCCGCTGGCAAGCTTGTTGCAACAAAGAGCTCTGGTGTGGAGTATCCCCCACAAAAGCAAATAACATTTGATATCGCTATACGTGGATGACGCACTAGTGTTTTTGCACAAGACCAGCGACGTGGTGCTGGGCCTCATGGTAGCGCTAGGTAGCTCTCAGGAACAATCAGGATTTAAAGTGAACGGGACCAAGTCCTGTCTTTTTCCTCTTAAGATACCGTTATTGCACGACAAGTCCATGGGCTGACGTGGGCGGCTAATACGTTTAAATACCTTGGAGTACACGTTTATCATGATAATGATGACTTAGTGAAATACAACCTGGGTAGGATACTGGCAACTTCAAAAAAGTCCTTGGCCCTCTTGTTCTCGCTGCCCCATTCTCCAGTGGGCCACATAGTCATTGCCTTTTTGCTACCCTTCCATGGCTGTTGAATCTGTTCTCTGCGCTGCCTGTCCTGTTGATGCGCTCCTTCTTCCTGATGCACTCCGTCGCAGAATTGCAAATGCAGCTGTATGATCTTATCGGAGGGGGCAAGTGCACGAGAGTAGCACTGCAAAAGACACAGCTTCTACTTGAAAAAGGAAGACTGGGGCCACCCAACTATGAATAGTATTACACAACAGCACAACTGAAGTGGCCAATGCGTTGGTTACACACTCCTGCCAGCCCAGTACGTAAAATGAGCGACCAATTAGGCATGACAGAATAGTAGAGTGGTTTTTCACTAGCAGGCCGCCTGAGTTGTGGCTACCAAGAGTCTACATGGTCACAAAAACTGCTGGGCCAAATACATCTGCGTCAGATGCAGCCCCAATCCTTACTCTGTGTCACTCCTGATATGTGAGGTCTATGTACAAAAGACCTTGCCATCACGTTTGATACACACTCATGGACCAGAGCTGGCATTGTGTACGTAAGGGTCCTTTATGACCAAGTCCAAGTGTGCACGTTTGTGCGAATGATTGATAATTATGGGCTTGGACTGGGTCATTTCATGGCTCACCCTGCAGTGATACATGCGCTGGCCACCACCTGTGGCCAAGTAGAGCCACCGATGAGCATAGTACTGCGCTCCCTACTGACGCATGAGGGAGGGCGCAGAGCTGTGGCAGTTTTGTAAATTGTTGTGTAGGAGCAGCTGGCAAGACCAAATATGTACGGGCCAAATGGGCCCAGTGCTTTCAGACTGACATATCGGATAAATAGATGTCTGTCACCAAAAGATACATCTAACAAATCTCTCGTAGCTCTAGATTCAGGCTCTAGCAGTTTTACTACCTACTTCCAATATATCTAGTTACGCAGGCGTATCAGTGGTATGTTCCCGGGCTCATGGGCGGTGTGCCCTGTGTGCGGTAAACTTGAAGTGTCCTTCTACCATATGGTGTTGGAGTCCCAGATATTCTGAGGACCTGGACAGAAATAGTGAGTCGCATATCGGACCTAGTAGGCAGAGACATGAACTCACACCTGGGCCTTTGCCTCCTGGGGTGGATGGCCAGGAATAAGAAAACTGAACTACAACTACCAAGATGCTATGGGGTAATGGCGCTGTTACATCACCGACTTTTGTTGTTTTACACACACACACACACACACACACATATATATATATGTATATATGTATGTATGTATGTATGTATGTGTGTGTGTGTGTGTGTGTGTGTGTGTGTGTATATATATATATATATATATATATATATATATATATATATATATATATATATTAATGCTCCCAATTGCCCACTAGGCAGGATTGCACACGAACAGCTGCCTCGATAACAGCGGGTAAAGGACCTTCATGTGCCCCAACAACTGCAGCTCCCCTGTCCTGGATGAAAGCCTGACGCGTTTCTGAGCCGTGTTGCTCGTCTTCAGAGGCTCGACCTGGGAAAGCGTTCTAGGGATACACCCACAATTTATAATTATTCAATTTACTGCCCCCAGATGGGCGTACTCAAATGAGCATAACGCTAATGGGTTGTGGGTAATGTAGTCCGTATCCCTTGTCCTTTGGGTACATTTTTATATGTAAAGCCCATAGATGGGCCTCAGCGAACAGGAAGTCCATTAATCCCTTGCTTCTGTTTCACATCGTGGACTCCGTGTATCAGAGCCCGTGACCCCCGTCTGAGGGGTGGTGCAACCCTCGCGGCTGGACTGCCGCGTGTAAATTAATGCTCCCAATTGCCCACTAGGCAGGATTGCACATGAACAGCTGCCTCGATAACAGCGGGTAAAGGTCCTTCATGCACACCAACAACTGCAGCTCCCCTGTCCTGGATGAAAGCCTGACGCGTTTCTGAGCCGTGTTGCTCGTCTTCAGAGGCTCGACCTGGGAAAGCGTTCTAGGGATACACCCACAATTTATAATTAATCAATTTACTGCCCCCAGATGGGCGTACTCAAATGAGCATAACGCTAATGGGTTGTGGGTAATGTAGTCCGTATCCCTTGTCCTTTGGGTACAGTTTTATATTTAAAGCCCATGGATGGGCCTCAGCGAACAGGAAGTCCATTAATCCCTTGCTTCTGTTTCACATCATGGACTCCGTGTATCAGAGCCTGTTACCCCCGTCTGAGGGGTGGTGCAACCCTCGCGGCTAGACTGTCGCGTGTAAATTAATGCTCCCAATTGCCCACTAGGCAGGATTGCACACGAACAGCTGCCTCGATAACAGCGGGTAAAGGACCTTCATGCGCGCCAACAACTGCAGCTCCCCTGTCCTGGATGAAAGGCTGCGTTCTAGGGATACACCCCCAATTTATAATTAATCAATTTACTGCCCCCAGATGGGCGTACTCAAATGAGCATAACGCTAATGGGTTGTGGGTAATGTAGTCCGTATCCCTTGTCCTTTGGGTACAGTTTTATATTATGTGGGTGTATCCCTAGAACGCTTTCCCAGGTCGAGCCTTTGAAGACGAGCAACACGGCTCAGAAACGCGTCAGGCTTTCATCCAGGAGAGGGGAGCTGCAGTTTCGGCGCCCTCAGCACGGATCAACCTTGCCCCACAGTCGACCTTGACAAGGACATCAACAACTGGATCAAGAACTACGTGGACTCCCTCGCACCCATCAAAGCCAACAGGTATCATAGATCAAACAAGCAGGCCAGCTGGTACACATGACACCTCTGAGACACCAAACGGCACTGCAAACAGTTAGAAAGGAAATAGAGAGCCAGCAACAACCCTACCAACACAACTACCTACAAGGCTGACTCTGCCGCTATCACCAAATAAGAGACGCCAAGGAAAAAGCACTAGGAGCTGCAAGGAGATCGTCTTGATTGCCAAGGATTTCACTTTGCTGTCAGCCCTAGGCACCCTCAGCCACTGTCAGCAACATTGCTGCCCCCAAACTACCCTGTAACACCCTATCCAACTTCTTTCACAGCAAAATTACAAATATCTATAGCAACTTCGCACACCAACCCAACCGCAGAGAACTCATTGCTAACCTACCCACCACCAACCAGGATGGCAGCTGACTGAATGGACAACCTGCCAGAAACACCACAGGAGCAGTCATACAGACCATCCACTCAGGGGTCCAATGCCCTCACCGCTACCATAGCCTGGGAACATCACCAATCCGCACCAATCTGACCCACATCATCACCACCATCAAGTCCACCAATTTCTGGTATTAATGGAAACAGGAAGAAATCAACGCCCTCAAGAAGCCCACAGCCGATCCAAATCAACTGAGCAACTTCTGACCTATCTCCCTGCTCGCCTAGCCAGCTAAAGTGATTGTAAATGCCATCAACAAGCAACTCACAACCCACCTCGAACTTCACCATCTTGTAGATAACACTCAATCAGGATTCAGAAAGAACCACTGCACCGAAACAGCACTCATCGCCGCCACCGAGGGCATTCGAATCATCCTGGACCGAGTAGAAACTGTGGCCTTTATCCTGCTCAACCTCTCTGCAGCCTTCAACACTGTCTCCCACAACACCCTCATGAGAAGACTCCATGAGATTGGCAGACAAGGATCTGCTCTCCGATTGATCTGTTCTTTCCGCACGGTAAGAATCAAAGTCTCAGGCTGCCACTCTTCACATCAGAGACCAATAAACTGATATTCAGAGTGCCACAAGAATCCTTCCTCAGCCTCACCCTTTTCAGCATATACTTGACAGCGCTCGTCAACGTCATTTGATCACATGACATCACCAACATCTCCTATGAGGATGACACCCTGCTGACCCTCTCTCCCCACAACCAGAACTAACTGCCTGACCATGGTAGCAGAGTGGAAGCGTACCAACTTCCTAAAGCTCAAGTCCGGAGAGACAGAAGTAGTGGTCTTTAGCTACAAGACTTCCCCTTGAGTCTCCACCAGGTGGCCATCAGAGCTAGGACTAATACCTACACCCAAGAAATCTAGGGATCACCCTACGACATACTCAACATGATGCCTCAAGTTAACGCATTGTGCACATCCGTCTTCCACATGCTACGCATGATTCAAAAGATCTTCAAGCACAGCCAATTCAGTCTTCTCATGCATACGTACAAAGCCCTACACAACACAGGACCAGAATACCTGAACAGCCGCATACACTTTCGCCAACCCACCAGACACCTATGCTCAGCCTCACTCTCACCCTCACACTCTCCCCACATCCACAAACCCAAAACTGGAGGTCGCTCATTCTCCTTCATTGCACCCAAGGCATGGAATAACCACCCTCAACACATTAGAGCCTTCTCTTCATTTCTTTTTTATAAACACCTTGGGGATCACACGCCTACATTCCTGCCCCAACCCTGGATACTCTCTTGGGTAATTAGTGTGTTATATAAATCAGCACAACATAAGATAAAAGGGCTTGCATCCAACCCCACACTGTGCACGGACAAAGGCTGTGCGCTACATGGGTTTGGTTGCCTGTGGCCAACCCCACACCTTGCGCAGCCTGGTGTTGTATGCCTGTGGGTAGTTGCATATATGCAGTGCCCTGGGGGCAGGCCCTGCAGCTAGCCTCAAGCCGCACCCTCCCCATGCACTGCTAATTACCTCACATATTACATCACTTATGACATGTTCTATTACATAATTGATAAGATCATTGCAAAATCTGAAATGACGTCATCGATGACAACATGGTTCATGACAGGGATGCAAATTAGAGTTACTTTAGGACACAAGCTATAGTTACTTGAAATAAATATGACAGGTGAATTGCAGTGGTGGTGTTAGTTTAAAATGATACGTTTTAAATGCAGTTATGTCAGTTCACCTTCCACAACATCCCATTAACCTTTCTTTTTTAGTGAAAAAAATAATAAATGCGTGTGTGTGTATATATATATATTGCGCCACCATGGTAGAATCAACATGTGACTTGGGGGCGGTGGCTTACTTACCTTCCAATGAGGGTGGTACTGGACATTTCGAAAATGCAGGTGGGGTCATCACGTGTCAGCAACAGCAACCGAAGAAGGCTCAATGCCGAAATGCATCTTGCTACGCTGTCTGTCAATAAAAACGGCTCCTACATTGTTCCCTCGCGTGGCCTCTTCTCCTTCCTTATTTGCGGGGAGTGCTGCTTTTTTCATTTAGATTCACGCACATGCCAGAGGTGCGTTGGAGGCTCCGGTTCTTCAAGTGGCAGAAATCAGCTGGCGCCTGCTTTCCAAGCATCTATAATTACCGTTTCCCGGACCAGTTTCTGCCCGCCTCAAGTTTGTGTTTGCCTCAGCCTTCTACCAGCTGGCAGCTTGTTACTTAACGAGGAGTCGACTGCACTGTTTGTTCGGCTCTGCATTTTGGCTTAATTTTGGGCTGCACTATGCTCGAGGCTTGAACTGAGAGGGACGTGTAGGAGTGCACAAGACTTTTATTTTACGTTTTTTCCTCATTTCATCACTGCATTTTTTCCTCTAATCCTGTCTGCCGTCCCCTGCAATACTCTCCAGCCGCACTGTCTTCTGGGAGTTGAAGTTTCATTTTGCGCCACCATGGTAGAATCAACATGTGACTTGGGGGCGGTGGCTTACTTACCTTCCAATGAGGGTGGTACTGGACATTTCGAAAATGCAGGTGGGGTCATCACGTGCCAGCAACAGCAACCGAAGAAGGCTCATTGCCGAAATGCATCTTGCTACGCTGTCTGTCAATAAAAACGGCTCCTACATTGTTCCCTCGCGTGGCCTCTTCTCCTTCCTTATTTGCGGGGAGTGCTGCTTTTTTCATTTAGATTCACGCACATGCCAGAGGTGCGTTGGAGGCTCCGGTTCTTCAAGTGGCAGAAATCAGCTGGCGCCTGCTTTCCAAGCATCTATAATTACCGTTTCCCGGACCAGTTTCTGCCCGCCTCAAGTTTGTGTTTGCCTCAGCCTTCTGCCAGCTGGCAGCTTGTTACTTAACGAGGAGTCGACTGCACTGTTTGTTCGGCTCTGCATTTTGGCTTAATTTTGGGCTGCACTATGCTCGAGGCTTGAACTGAGAGGGACGTGTAGGAGTGCACAAGACTTTTATTTTACGTTTTTTCCTCATTTCATCACTGCATTTTTTCCTCTAATCCTGTCTGCCGTCCCCTGCAATACTCTCCAGCCGCACTGTCTTCTGGGAGTTGAAGTTTCATTTTGCGCCACCATGGTAGAATCAACATGTGACTTGGGGGCGGTGGCTTACTTACCTTCCAATGAGGGTGGTACTGGACATTTCGAAAATGCAGGTGGGGTCATCACGTGTCAGCAACAGCAACCGAAGAAGGCTCATTGCCGAAATGCATCTTGCTACGCTGTCTGTCAATAAAAACGGCTCCTACATTGTTCCCTCGCGTGGCCTCTTCTCCTTCCTTATTTGCGGGGAGTGCTGCTTTTTTCATATATATATATATATATATATATATATATATATATATATATAATATATATATTTTATATATGTTATACCCAGTCTTGTCACATGGTACAAATGTCCCAGTGTTTATTCCAGACATGTTTGCAGAAGGTAAGTGCAAACATTTGGAAAGATGACTGGCACATATTTGCTTCAACACAGTGAAATAACTAAATATATGTTTTAATGTAAATATATATATATATAGTGGCATTGTTTTACTATGTAACATGACTGAACTTTTCAATTAAAATTAATTGCAGGCTAGACAAATGTGTCTGGATTTAAAAAAATATATAAATTATCCATTTCATACAATTTTACCAGCTCTTTGAATTTTGTTTCTTTCTTCCTCTTTTTTTTTTTTTTGTAAAGTTCATAAACCAGAGAAAATATTGTGGCATGAGGCTGCTGGGACCATTCGTGATGGATTGCGTGCATATACAGCCCTACATTACCTTTCCCATATCTCTCCTGAAAAAGCTGTATTGGTAATGGATGGAGCTAGTGTGAGTATTAATACACTGTAATAACCTTGGATTCAAAACAAGCATTTTGCATATTCCTTCACTTTTACACTTCTTTGGCCTACAGATTTGTGTAGTATTATATGCTGCATAATATCTTCCCCCTTCCAGTGGATTATCTTGCTTGATATTACAGAGTGTTTTAATTATTTGGTCTTAACGAAAATACCTTTGGATCAAATGATCTGAAAAAATATTTGGAGAAAAGTAGTTGGGCAGGGAAGTAGTTTGAAAACATATAAAAGACAACAAAAGGTGAAAGGGAGGAATCATAAAGGCTGAGGGTGATTCTAAACTATCTGAGAGTGGCAGATGTATCCCACCTTTTATGTTTAAATTTCTTTATTGATTTTAGGTTTAACATACAACATACAAAGTTACGATTCACTCTGTTGATATTGCTATGTGCCCCATAATGCAGGCTTGCGTAAAGAAAGTATAACATGAAACAAAAGACCCCCACCCAATCCCTCCCCTCTCTTTGAGGCATAATGCGTTTACAATAAGTGTCCTCCAGCTCGCCCTGCGGCCTGGGATTTCTGTCTCTATGTAGCCTATGCCTGTTAGTGTTTCATCTCATCCGATGGCACAGTTTGTGGTGGATCGGTTAAACGCAGCAGTCTCAGGTATCTCGGGCAGGTAAGTTCTTGAAAATCCGAGGTAGCAACGCCAAGAAAGGTTTCCAGAGACCCTAGAATGAGGCCCTTGGATTGGAAAGTGAGAGATAAATTCTCTCCATCCCAAGAATGTGCCCCAGTCTATGGAGCCACCCGAGATATGTGGGCGAGGTGGTCGTCCCCCAATGGGATAGAATATTTTGTAAAGCAGCCCCAAGCGTTAGTGTTATCTGCCTGCCCCTCCGTGTTCTGAGCGGAAAGAGGATTAGGGAGACCCAAAAGGGTGTAAGCAGGTAAGCAGGGAAGCGAGGTATTTGGGTGTCAAAGTGGGCATCAATATCACCTAATACCTGCTTCCAGTAGTTCGAAAGTTGAGGGCATTCCCACAGCAGATGGATCAGGGTACCCACCAAGCCACACTCTCTCCAGCATAGGGGGCTTCGTGTCTCACAATTTTAGTCTCGTCACTGTTGACACATGCAACTCAATTTTTCACCTTTTCCTCAATATCCTTATCCATTCCAGGCCACCAGAACGAATGTCTCACCTTCCTTTTCATCACCCCACATCCAAGATGCTCTTCATGTGCAATCTCACATGTGCATTTGAATACCACTTGGGGAACCAACTAATTTCTTATTAATTTCCCATCAACTATGCTTAATTCATCCATTATTACAAAATACTCCACATATGTGCTAATCTCACTTTCCACCTTATAGCTACACACAACTCTCTCCTCGACATCCCTCATTACCATGCATTTGCAGCATTCCACTCTTTCATTTTTGTCGCTACTTTCCTAATACACACTTCATCCACAACTTCCTATACCCCTACCAGCATCCTTGACAAATAATCTTCCACCACATTTTTACTTTCCCTCACAAACTCCACTTCAAAATGATATTCCATCATTGATAACAATCATCTCGAAATTTGCAGTGTAACATTCCCTTCCAGGCCTCTTCCACCTTTGAAAAAATAGTCAGCAGTTTGTGATCCGTCTACACTTTGAAAGGTATACCCCACACATAGAATCTAAAATGGTTAATATGCCCAAAACAGGCCAGTGCATCCCTCTCAATCACAGAATATTAATTTTCTGCCCCCTACAGTCTCCTGGATGCAAAACCCACCACAAACTCCTTTGTTGTTCTTGACCTGCGTTAGCACTGCACCTATGCCCACATTACTAGTATCCGTTTTAATATACGTTAGTCGTGTCATATCAAAATGCCCCAGTGTAGGGGGGCGTGGCCAACAGCATGGCCGGGTAAGACGTGTCTCTGAGAAGCTCCCGATGTCCTGCATTAAATCCGTCATAAAACGTACTCCAAACTTCACAAAAAACTGCAAATAAAAAACCGGAACTGTCGCTGTACCTGCGGAGCTCGGAAAACACTAAATCCTGTGGGAGGTGAGCAGATAGCTGTCGCAGAGGAGTTGGTGGCGAGAAACTTTCTCAACCAAGATGCCGGCCGGACGAGTCCTGGCGGACCGAGAGTGACTCTTCCCCGGAAAAGGGACCTGTGCCGGCCGGTGCGCCCTTCTAATTGAGGCTCGCAGGGTAAGGATTGCTGGCGGTGGCGGGGCCCTCCCCCCCGGTGGATTCTGGCCGGAGGTGATCTGTGGCTGCGGGAGCCGGGCAGACGCCCGGCCTTCAACCGGCACCTGAGCTGAGACCTGCATCGGGTCAGGCGGGGACCCCGGGGGGACTGCCGCGGAGGAGTTGATCGGGCCCCGGGGACCGGGGGCGCCAGAGGAAGGGGATCGCCGAGCGGACTCCGCCGGTGCAGCCCATCTTGACCAGGGAGGTGCCGTGGCGGGGGGCGGCGCAGCCTGAGAGAGGCTCTGCCGAGGGTCGGGTGGCCGAAGACAGAGAGCCGCGCTTTTGGAGGACCTGACGGCGGACTCCCGGACACGGACTACCTGCCTGGCTGCGGTCCTCGCACGCCGCCGCGGTGAACAACGGCCTGGGGATCACTGGACACACGGGGCGTCCTGGCGGTGAGATCGTTTGAGGAGACTCCCCCTGGCGCGAGGGCCCCACCGCACTCCTATTCGAGTTCTGCATCGTGAAGGTGGTGGTGCACTTGGAGCCCCGGCCCTCCCTGCCTTCACTGCTCACTCGCTCTCCCCCGGAACGACCCGAGGACCGGATGGGAGTTCCAATTGTACCAGGGATGATTTGCGTGGCGATTGCGGCGTGGGCTGCCTGAGAGCCCCCACCAACGCCTACCAGGAGAGTGTGGACGACCACTGACCCCGCGGGGTGGGCACCATTGACCCCGTACTGTTTGAGATCTTCGGTGGTCTTCCTAATTTAATACGAACTTGGGCTGCGATCCTGCTCGCGACTGCGAGCCCTGATACCTGGTGTGGCCCGACTGCATACCGCGACCTCCACAACTGAGATCCGCGATTCCCGCTGCGGTTCCTCGGACCCTCCGCCCACACTTGCTTCTCCGTGGAGGCCCTCCGGGCTAGAACAGACAGGAAAGTATCCTTCACAGTACTACTACCCAGAGTCAGGAGGCGCCATGGGGAAAAGCGATCCGGTGGCAAGAACCGCACGACAGGAAACCATCGAAAACTACGACACGTGCACAGAGGGAGGTGATCCCGCCGGCGCCGGCCGCACGCACCGACACTGCCATGCTGCTGGGGGCGATCCAAGCCTCTAGGACGGACATACAGGACTCTAGAGCAGCGCTGGAAGTCAAAATAGGCGAGGTCGGCTCAGAGGTCCTACTGCTGCGCCAAGACTTTCGGAACCTCAAGGAGAGGGTGACGACGGCGGAGACTCGGATCGGTGAAGCAGAGGACTCCCTCTCCACCCTCCGAAAAGACATGGCGGAACTTCAGGCATCTCACAGACAACTGCTATGGAGGGTGGATGATGCGGAAAGCAGGGCGAGACGCAACAACCTGCGCTTCGTGGGCTTTAGAGAAGGAATCGAGGGGACGAACGTGGCGACTTATTTACAATCCTGGCTCACGACAACCTTCCCGCAGGCCACATTCTCAAACTGCTTTGTCATAGAAAGGGCACACAGGGCTCTGCTGGTGAAGCCACCGGAGGTAGCGCGACCGCGACCGATCATCGCACGTTTCCTTAACTTTGCAGACAGAGACCTCATATTGAGAGAAGCCAGAAAGAAGGGTGAAATTCGACTGGAAAACACGAATATCATGATCTTCCCAGATTACAGCCAAGAGGTACAGAAACAAAGACGCTCTTATGACTCAGTGAAAGCGAAATTGCGCGATCTACACATATCCTACATGCTGCTCTTCCCGGCGAAATTGAAAGTAATTTTTAAAGGCAAGACTCACTTCTTCAATCGACCGGAGGAGGCTTGGCACTGGCTGGAAGAACGCCCGCCCTTGCGCGAGGCCGAGGGACGCAGGATTCGATCTGAAATGGCGGCCGCCAGTTTCCGGAGAAGCCCTCCTAAGACCCAAAGGTCCCAGGTGCCGAGGTCCTGAAGGCATTCGCACACGTCCCCGTATCCTGATCCCTCCGGGTCGGGACGTGGGGGGCTGCATCTACCAACGCCTGCAGAGAAAACGGCAGCACCGGGATCCAGGTTTAGTTGCCTGGCGAATCACAATGGATTGGAGGCGGACGACGACACGGGTGGTCGTATATCGGATGGAGAAGAACTGACGGAACAATCCTTACATCCTCTAGTCACTGCAATCCGAGAACTGGAACAGGGAACGTCCGGCACACCGGAGGAACCGGACATTGAGACACAAGACTCACAATCCTGATGAAGAATGGAACTGATATCCGGACCGACAGCACATCGCTATGGGGGCACGCAAGTTACAACCGCTTACCCCCTTTTGCTTAGACTTGTCCTACTACTGTTGGCTTCTTGGGTTCTTTCTAGCTGTTTGCCCGTTACGGGGAGCTCTGTGCTTTTATCCACTTGATAGTCAAGATACGGAGAGCTCCTTGGGTTGCTCAGATAGAGCCTTAAAGATAGCTTAGTTGGCGTTCTACACTGGGAGGGCGATAGACCTTCACCTCCTGAAAGTCCAGTAGGTTACCTGTTATACTGATGGAACGGAAGGGGGGGAAAGGTGGGGAGGGGGTGGGGGTTTGGGGGTTGTGGCACAGTTCAGTTGGGGGGGTGAGTTGGGGGGAGGGGGAAGCAGTCGGAATAATGCAGTCATGTGCCTCAGTGCTTCACACTATACATCCACACCAGAGGCCGACCACACTGAAGTATCCACATCTCGAATGGCAAGTGCTGTAGCTACGTCACCGGAGAGCGATAGGGGGGTTAGTGTCCTGTCGTGGAATGTGAACGGGTTGGGTTCTAAAATTAAAAGAGGTCTAGTGAACTCCTACCTTAAAAGACTAGATCCGGATATCACTCTCCTGCAGGAAACCCATCTTAAGGGGACTAGCTGTGCCTTCATAGCCAGGGGTCGCCACAAAGTACTGGCGCATGCGGCTACATGTCTGATTCGAGAGGGCTAGCTGTCCTTATAAAGAAAACTACCCAATTCAGCACTACCCGCAACTGGATAGATCCTTTGGGGACATATGTGGGGGTCCAGGGGGCATGGAATAGACGCACGTACACGATCATATCAGTATATGCACCACCCAAGTTGCAGGCTCTCGCTCACATACTCCTGGAAACAGCTGACACCATTCAAATCTTAGGAGGAGATTTCAACGACGTAATGGATATAGGGCAGGACCGATCTGGGACAGCGGCTAGGGGAGGGAACCGGACCACCCTCTCCCAACAGATTGCCAATATAGGGCTCACGGACGTCTGGAGATGGTTGCATCCTACTCAGACGGCATACTCATACTACTCAGGAGCACATAAGGTATTCTCGAGATTAGACTATATATTTATGTCTAGACAGTACTTGACAGTGGACGACACGGCAGACTATAAAGCTAGGGGCATCTCTGACCATTCCCCATTGTTAGTAAGGGTGGGATAAACTCGGGGTACTGTGGGGACCACTTGGCGCCTCGCAGCCTGGGATCTTCAAAATGCGACTATTCTGAGAGGCCTGAGAGCAGATATAAAGGTCTATGTTGCTGAAAATGAGGGAACAGTGGAGTCGGGGGTCACCTTCTGGGAAGCTCTGAAGCCAGTAATGCGGGATAGAATACAAAGTAGATTGGGTGAGGAGAGAAGAAAACTCCAATCTGAGGTTGCCGCACTGGAACAGACTATCCTGGGCCTAGAGAGGGAATACCAGAGTTCGAAAAATGCTGGGACTCTTAGAAGATTGATTGATACCCAGAAACAATATAGGGAATTGGTGACTAAAGAGGCCAGAACTCAATCCCAGGCCACCCTCCACCGCCTCTATGACGTGGGGGATAAGTCAGGCAAACTACTAGCGTGGCTAAGTAAAAAGGAGCGTGCGGCTAGATGGGTGGAACACATTAGGAATTCAGATGGGACGCTGGTTAATTCCGATGCACAAATTGCTAAGACATTCGCTACACATTATGAACTCTTCTACGCGGCCGGGGATCTGGGGACATGTGAGGAGGCTCTACAATATATGGCGCAGACGGACCTGCCCCTGCTGTCTCCTGAGGCCCTTCTGGCATTGGAGGCTGAAATTACAGTAGATGACATATCGGGAGCCTTAGCCAGATTGAGACCGGGTAAAACACCGGGACCGAACGGCTTGAAGGGTCTCTTTGCTGGGGCCTTCCAGGAGGGGGGGCTCCCCCCCCCCGACATCTCCCTGGCGATAATCGTCCCAATACATAAAGAGGGTAAACCGCGAGAGGACTGTGCGTCCTACCGCCCCATTTCCCTCCTGAACACGGAGGTGAAACTTCTAGCGACTATCCTGGCGCTCCGCCTGAGGTCAGTGATCTCAGACCTTGTACATCTGGACCAAACGGGTTTTTTGCCGGACAGGGCAACTAGACTGAACCTTCGACGTACCCACAACTGGCTGCAGGAAGTGCGGGGCAGAGAAGAACCACACTGGTTTCTCTCCCTTGACACTGAAAAAGCCTTTGACGCGGTTCACTGGCCGTTTCTACATGCTGTTTTGCAAAAGTTTGGTTTTGGCCCTAGGTTCCAGAGGTGGGTCCTGCTCCTCTACACTGCACCAAGAGCCAGGGTGAGGGTGAATGGGAGGCTCTCGCGTGAATTCCAGATCCAGAGAGGGGCCCGTCAGGGCTGCCCTCTGTCCCCTCTCCTCTTTGCACTCACCATTGAGATACTTGCCGCCAAGATCCGACAAAATGCAGGTATCTCCGGTTTTATGAGAATTGACACAGACCCCGCACAAGAAAAGATATCCCTCTATGCGGATGATATACTCCTGTATATTAGAAAACCAGAGACCACTGTCCCGGAGCTATTCCGGGAATTAGAGCACTACGGTGGGCAGGCGGGATACACTATAAATTGGCACAAATCGATCTTGTATGACCCGGGGGGACGGGGCCGCTGGGGGAGGCTGCCGGGGCAACTACTGACGACGGTGGAGGGCTTCCAGTATCTTGGGATATACATCACCCTTGATAAGACACTATCATAAAAAAAAAAAACTGGAGCGGATCATAGTGAATTCCACGGCCGATATGGACCGCTGCAGACAGCTCCCACTTACACTTCTAGGTCGAGCGGCCATGTATAAGATGATTATCCTACCCAAGTATCTATATGCCCTACAGAACGAATACTACCCGCTCCCGACAACGTTGATAGCTAAAATTCACTCGGATCTGAGAGCTTTTCTCTGGCTGGGTAAGCAACCTAGAGTGGCCCTGACTACTCTCCAAAGACACCAATACAGTGGGGGGATCTCACTCCCTAACCTGGAGGCCTACTACTGGGCGGAACACATGGTACCGATTAACGATTGGCTACATGCTCCGGCAGATCATCCCACTTATGCCCTAGAAAGGCTTAAAATGTCATCACAGAACTTATTATATTATCTTTATGGGGGCACTAGACGGGAACCGCTCCTCCCAGCGACGGTTGTTACGCTACTTGCATGGACTAAGGCCACGAAACGCATGGGATGGGAGAAGAAGCCCACCCGACAAACACCGATATGGCACTGTCAGTGGTTAACAGAGCTAAATAAACTGCGTGGCTTCCGACCATCCTCGACCAGGTTTGGTCTCTTAACTGTACCCTCTCCACGTTGGTGATTGCCCCTTGCACCTGGTCCGATCACTTTACTGTTTCATTTTCCCTTAGTCTTTTAGTAGCTAAGACCCATACGCACATCAAAAATTCCTGGGCCCGTAACTGGGGTAGGGTTAACTTGCCTGATCTTTCGACCGCACTCCTGGCCTCTCTTCCCCCTTTATCAGGAATGGATTCCGCAGCCCAAGCCTCAGCCATTGACTCATGGCTTACGGAGGGAAGTGATTGTTTAGCTCCTCTCCGACGTACCTCGATCAGGCGCCCGAAAGACGCCAATCGGTGGTTCAACACCGAGCTGAAGGAACTGAAGCTCACCGTTCGAAGGGCTGAACGCAAGTGGAGACTGGATTACTCTCCGAACACCAGGACCCACTACGTTCACCTCTTGGGGACCTACAAGCGAAAAATCATTGAGGCCAAGAAAGTATACTTCTCGGCGAAAATCTTAGCGGCCGAGAATCAACCAAAGGAGATTTTTACCATCACCCATGATTTGGCGTTCTCGGACCGGACCACACTCAAGCCCCCCCCCTCCCAGAAACTCTGTGACTCATTGAACCGGTATTTTGTTGACAAAATCACCACTATCAAATCCAATATCCCTCCGCCTTCTCCCTCTTTTGTTGACCCCCTCCTTCACCCGTCCCCGGTTACCTTTACTTCCTTTCCTCCACTTTCTGAAGAACTTTTTTTGTCCCTTCTCCCTAAAATTAAGTCTGGCTCCCCATCTGATATATGCCCGGCTCATATTCTACGGCAGATTTACACTGCCTGCCCGTCGCCCCCTCTGGGCTTCCTTAACGATTCATTAGCCCGAGGGGTTGTTACTCCAGCGTTAAAGGCCGCTTCCATTGTTCCCATCTTGAAGAAGCCAGGAGCCGACCCTTCTGTGATGGCCAACTATCGCCCCATCTCCCTTCTCCCTTTTTTGGCGAAGGTGCTGGAGCGGCATGTGACATCTGCACTCAGCACCTTCGCCGAGGAGAACGGGATGTTGGCCCCTTGTCAGGCGGGATTTCGGCCAAGGCACTCAACCGAGTCAGTGGTGATGTCAGTATCAGACATCCTCAGAGAGGGTATGGACTCCGGTAGACCTCAGGCGCTGGTCCTTCTTGACTTGTCCGCCGCCTTTGACACGGTGGACCATTCCATCTTGCTTTCCCGTGTCAAGGCGGCGGGCATAGGAGGATCAGCCCTCATCTGGCTCTCGTCCTTTCTGAGGGACCGGACCCAGGCGGTTCATCTTGGGGAGTTTTCAGCTACCCCCTGTCAGGTCCAGTGCGGTGTCCCCCAGGGTTCTTCTCTTTCTCCTTTACTCTTTAATCTTTACATTGCTCCACTCATCTTTTCTCTACAGCACCTGGAGGTCTCGGTATTTAATTATGCCGATGACCTCCAGCTCATTTTTAATCTCTCTTCTGATTCTGACTCTATTTCTAACTTCCAATCTACTCTATCTTTCATCAGGGACTGGATGAACTTCAACCACCTGAAACTCAACCCCGATAAAACGGAACTGGTGGTGACGGGTGGTTGCTCCAGTCCCTGGAACTCACTTTTCTGGCCCCCCTCCTTTGGTCCCCCTCCTACTCCGGTTTCCTCTGTTAAGACTCTTGGCATCAAGCTCAATAATCAACTTACCATGCACTCCCAGATTGGTTCGGTGGTTTCTTCTTGTTTCCTTACTCTCCGCACTATTCGTTCTGTTTCCCGCTTCTTCTCTTTCCCTGCACTTAAGTTAATTATGTCCGCACTGGTCCTGTCCCGCCTGGACTACGGGAACATCCTGTATAATGGCATCCCGCAGTACAGCCTCCGTAAATTGCAATTAGTGCAAAACCAGGCTGCTCGTCTTGCCTTTGGTCTCCCTAAATTCCACCACTCCACCCCTCTCCTGAAAACCCTTCACTGGCTCCCGGTGCGGGAACGTGCCTTGTTCAAACTTGGCTGCGTGGTGTTCCAGGCCAGGACTGGCCTGGCCCCCCTATTCATATCTTCGGCCATCAAGGCCTATGTCCCTGGCCGAGACCTTCGATCCTCAGCCCAACTCCTCCTAGCTGTGCCCCGCTTCCGGAAAAAGAAACAGGGTGGCTCGAAATTTTCTTTTCTAGCCCCTTTGTTTTGGAACTCTCTCCCTCTTCACCTTAGGTCCCTCACTGACTATTCCGCCTTTCGCAAAGCCTTGAAGACCTTTTTATTCCCTCAGGCTTTTCCCCAGGTTTCTGTTTAGCTTCCAGCCACTGGTTCAGTGACTGTTCCCGCTCAGTGGGCTGTCTTCGACTTTAGCGCCAAGAAACCGTCTAGGTGTATGCTGCGCTCAACAAATATTTTAAACTTAAACTTCCGACGCTGGGATGACATAGGTGTTTCCACCATAGGGGACGTGATTGCCAAGGGGGAACTGAAATCCTTTATGGCCCTAAAGTCGGAATTTGGGCTTCATCACTCACAGCTCTTTAAATATACGCAGCTGGGACATGATTGGAAGGCCCAGAATATCCAATTAAGTGACATCCCAGAATATGCACCTCTGGAGGGATGGCTCCTCCAAGAACGAATCCAAGGGAAGGCGGTCTCCCTCACATACAAAACCTTAACTAACAATATGCTAGGTCAGTGGTTCCCAAACTTTTGACTCCTGAGGACCCTCATTGAATCACCACTGGAAGCCGGGGACCCCCAAGCAATTTGTACGAGTTAAATTTCAAATACTAAAAAAAAAAAACACACGTGTTCACACAAAACAAATACTCAAAGTACTAAGGATTTTGGGGCCAGATGTACGACCATTTCATTTAGCGCCTCGCAATTGGCGACACAATGCAAGTGGCAAATTGCGAGTCGCTAAATGAAATGTACAACAGTGTGTTTAACACTGTTTGGGATTTCCAATGGGGTCGCAAATTGCGGGGCTCATTAATATTAATGAGCCCCTCGCAATTTGCGAGCCCATTGGAAATGCCCGCCCTCCCAGGGATGGTGGCCTGCTGGGCTCAGCAGGCCACCATGTCTGGGACTGCTTTTAAATAAAGCAGTTTTTTAAAAAATGCAGCCCATTTACCATGCATTTAAAAAAAAAGAAAATGAAACGTTTTAGTTTCATTTTTTAAGGGCAGGCAGAGGTCCCTGGGACCTCTGCCTGCCCCTTAAAAAATTATTTTGCATGCATTTGCAAAGGGGAAGGGGTCCCCTGCGGACCCCTTCCCAGTTACGAATGCATTACCATCTACTTGAAGTAGGTGGTAATTGCAAGTGTTTTGTGAGCGAAAAACATTTGCCCATGGTTTTGGAACTCGCTATTTGGAAGGGATTGCCCCTTTCAAATAGCAAGTTGCAAAACCTATTTAGCGAGTCGCAAACAAATTGTGACTCGCAAAATAGGCTATGTACATGGCTCAATAGGTTTTTCATGCGCAAATGGGTTCACGAACCCATTCGCGCATATAAAAACGGAACGTACATCTGGCCCTTAGTATTTTATATTGAAGAAACAGCCCCTCTGTCACATGTATTTCATTTGTTTTATAGCATCTTTCATACTGTTGTAGGATGTCAGAGCACTTTAAATCACACACATATAGAGACATTGAATCATACATGTAAATCAGTGTGTATATAAAATATTACATAAGGTAAAGGGGATTACAAGGTTCACATGTCATTCATACTGATAGGCATTTTTAAAGAGTGCTTGGTCTGGAAAAGCACAACCTCAGGATTCAGAACATAACACAGTGGCTAGTAACATTAAAAATGTATTTCTGCCCAAATAAATCTTTTTAGCAGCATCAGGATAATGAATAACTGGGAAAAACCATACGTTACTAACTGGTACCATGCAGTTTGCAAGCAGCTCTATGATGACAGTTTATAGGTCCCTGTGCTAGATTACGATTGCCACTTATGAAGTGCACAGTAACAAAATAAGCTCTGTGACAAAAGCAGTAACCACGAACCTATGCACATAAAATACTGCTTTTCTAAAATGCATGTTACACGTTCTTTGCAGTAGGCACATTAACCCTCTGTGCTACATTAGTTAAGTCAAAGCTGCCACTGAATAAAATTCACCTTGCTCTCCAGCAGGTACATTAATCACTGGCATTATCTTGACACTTTTATTGTTGCTGAAAAGCTGCTAATTACATAAGAAACTTTTCTGTGCTTTTAAAACTGCTGCCTACGGACCCCCTGGGAATGTGTCACGGACCCCTGGGGGTCCGCGGACCACAGTTTGGGAAACACTGTGCTAGGTGATCTGGTGAAGCTTAGACAGACATGGGAAACGGAGGTGGGAGGTATGGATGATCTAGACTGGGACATAGTACTAATGCATCCCCGGGAGGTGGCAATTAAGTCTAGACTACGCCTCATTCAATTCAATGTGCTCCACAGAACCTATTATGATAGGGTGCGACTCCATAGAATGGGAAAAATAGAAGACTCAAAATGTCTTCGATGCCGCCAAGATGATTGAGATTTTTATCACACCATATGGACATGTGACATGATACAAAATTACTGGGCACGCATCTTTACAGAACTGGGGGAGGTTTTGGGGTCCCACTCCAACAGGAACCCAAGCTGGCACTACTGGGTATGACTAATGACGTGGACCTCCCGCGTCCACTCCTTACCTTCCTGGTACTGGCACCAGTGGTAGCGAAAAGAGATATAGCGAAGTACTGGGGGTCGCTGGAGTCGCCAGGATTAGAGGAATGGAGAAGAGGGTTGGACCTTTACATGGCAGCCGAGAGAGTGACTTATAAAGCAAGGGGGTGCCCGAAGAACTTTCATAGGGTCTGGACCAAGTGGCGGCACTACCATGGATTGGAAGGGGGTTTATGAGGGGGGGGGGACTTCAATATCAGGCTATTCGGTCACGAGAGCACCTACAGGAGGACTCCGGGTGGGACACAAAGAGATGCTTGTACTTTGAATCTGTAGACGTTGAACCAGTGTGTTACGTATTGTGACAGAAATTTATAACTTTGGGGTGGGTGGGCGTAGGAGTAGAGGTATTTGTACTGCTGACTACATGACTGTACTGTTGAGTTATGATAAAATGCAAATAAAAATATTAAAAAAAAATAAATGCCCCAGTGTGGGAGCTTTAACAATGCACTCCTTTTTAAATTAATTTCCTCAAAGGTTCCAACACCTCTGTGAAATTCCTCACAAACTTTGAGCAGTATTCTACCAGTTCAAGGAAAGATTTCAATTTTTCTTTGTTAGTTGGTCTTGATGCTCCTTCGATTGCCAACGCAATACTGTCCTTTGGTTTGATTCCGTCCCCATTTATGATATGCCCTAAATAAGTTACTTCACTCTTTCTTATTTGACATTTCTCTTTCTTTATCGTCAGCCCATGGTTTTCCAGTCTCCTCATAACTTCTTCAAATAATTGATCATGTTCAGCTGCACTCCTTCCCACAGTGAGTATATCATCATGGAAACATAATACTTGCTCCATGTTTCCCAACAAGTTTTCCATTATTCTCTGAAACACCCCTGAGGCTGAAGCAAGCCCAAATGGCATACTTCTATAGCAGAAGTCCCCCATTAGCGGATGGCCCCTAACAGAATGACAAACAATGTTCTATGTCTCCATTGCTCATGTAAATTAACTGGATGGTATGCAGCCGACATCTCCAAAATGCTAAACATAACTCCCTTACCCTTCACATTCAGCATTTTAGATATATTGGGAAGCGTCTGCCTGTCTACTTAAATGTTCTTATTATTATCACAAAGCTTCATGCCTAGGTGGATCTTTCCTCCCTGCTTTGGTGCTAACACAGTTGGTGCAAGCCATTCAGAGGCTTCAATAAGTTTGATAATTTGTTGTTTTAGAAGTTTAACCAATTCCTGCGTCAAAGGCTACCTCGTCATTTTAGGAACAGTCCGCGTTTTGTGAACCACAGGATTCGTTTAATTTTTCTATATTCTTTTTTTAAAAATTCACTTTAGTAGTCCCAACTCCTCTGAAAATATCTTAGAATACCTTCCTATTTGACATTTGGATTTATCGTTCTTCCTAAATATTGTCTGATGACACCATACTAATAAGTTTGACCCATAATCTATAAGATATACTCTTCCATAGACTGCTTTCCCTTTAAATTTGATCACCACTCACTTCATTCTTAGAATTTGTATCATTCTTCTAGCATAAAAGCTCCGGCTTATATGTCAGGTTTGGCAACTGGGACTCCTCCCATGTCTCAACTCACTCTCATACATTTCTTTGGATATGAGGGTGAACAAACTCCCCGAATCCACAAACACCTTAATAATGGACATAGTGCTCAGAGATATCTGACGATGTGGCTTCTTGAATTTATCGGTACTCTCTAATTTGACGTTTCATATTTCAGACTTAATTCCATTTTTTGGGCCATCATTCTCTCCAGAACTTCCCAATTCCTCAGTGATCATTAAACCTATCTCTTGAATGCTTTTGCAACAGTCTTGGACTTGATGATTAATTGTGAGAAGTTTCTGACTTTTGCGAAGTGCCCCCCCACCACAGCTTCTGCATATCACATTCCTAGCCGCACATATAGTGCTGGATGCAATGTGACGAGGACACCACACCAGAAACACTTCACATCTCTCCAACTGGTACTTCTTTGTCTCACAACACTCTCCAGTCCATGTTTCTGCACTTCAAACTTCTTCCTTACATTACTTCTCCTTTCATTACTTTGCTTTACTTCTTGCATACTTCCAATCTCATTAATTAATCCTTCCTTTTTAGCACTTCTTGTGTTATCCATTTCTTTTATCCACATTGCTGTGTGTTTCATGCCTATGGCTACTTTTATAGCTTTTTCCAAATTAGGATCTTTGATGAGGAGTCTTTCCTGTATCTTCTTACTATTAGTGCATCTCAAAATCTGATCTGTTAGCTAGACAAGACAATGCTAACCCGCTTAATGCTGCCACATATGATGCAATGTCCTCATCTCTTTGTACTCTAGAAAAAAAACTTATGATGTGCTAGATCAAAATTAGTTTTAGGGGTAAACTGGATGTATGTCAACATCTGCATGGACATGTCCGAAACATTACTAGGTTGACCATCACCCATGCCTAAAGAAACTTCTGGTAGATCTTTATAAATTATATTCTCTTCAATCCCCAAATAATGAAGAAGAATGGCTTGACGTCTAAGGGGACCATATTGGTCACCTCCAATAGCTAACATGTATGTTAGAAATACTGTTTTCCATTGCTTCCACGGTATCGGGGCTCTCCCGGTGTCAATAAGAAGGATTGAGGTGATGCCATACTTTGATCCGCCATTTACCTGAAAAGGAAGTTAATATAACAAATTAAAATATAAATAGAAAATATACATTAAATATAATAAATTAACAAAATAAATTACCATAAAAATCTAAAATAACACTTGAATCATTGAACTGTCCTGCACAACAATTCCAATATGCATTTTTCATTGTTGATTGGCAGGTTAGGAAGTCTAATGGCCTTTTCATATATGTAGTGCCCTGCTTGCTTATCTCTTTCCTATAAGCAGGAAGTCCTTCCTGTGCATGTCGATCAGTCCAGCACAGACACACTGAAATGAGGATTGGGAACAACATAGGTCTTTGGATTAATTTATCATTGGAATGTGCTGTCTGTGAAGAAGATTGCCTTTAATTGCTCCGATATTCTGATTTCCTTCCAATCCTGGTCTCTCGCATTGACATCAGTTAGTGAGCGGTTTCAATTATGATGGCCTTACACACGTTTTGCTCTACTGTCTGTGAGGGCGGTTTCGCACCCTCGTGAATACGTATTTCTGTGCCACACTTCGCTCCATGAAGTCAATGCTTGCGCTGGTTCACGCACACTCTTACAATGCGAAAGCAGCTGCACGCGTAGAAGCAAATTTTATGACTTTGCTCTGCCGCTCATACTAAGAGGCAGAAATAGTGAAAACGGCAATATATAGTAAAAAAAAAAGACAAAGTGGACTTAGGTACCCTTTTCCATTAATATTAGGAGTGCTCGCTCACTTGCATTATGAGTTTCACAACTGTCTTTGTTCCACGTTAATAATCGTTAGTTTTCCAGGGATGGAGCTGCCAGGTTTCTGTCCCCCGCACAGACGTTCTCGTCAACAGTGTAAAAATCACAACTCACTGTTCTTGGATCTTCTTTAACTTTATTTGAACACGTTAGCATCTCCAGCGGAGTTCTCGTTGCCCTCCAGCTCCTTTGCCTCCCAGCTCCCTCTCAACATTCCTACTCTGACATCATCCGCCTCCCACATTCTAAATTCCCCACTATTTGCTGACCATCACAGTTTTGATAGATTTATTCCAATTCTGAACCAGTTTTGTTACGGAAGGGTATCACTAAATTATGTTAACTTAAGCTCTAAAAGTCAAGTGAGGGGCCTGGTATGCTTATTGGTCTCAAATGATATGTATAATGCTGTTACCAAGTGTGTTAGATTGTTCAGGTATTTGTGGCAGAAATGTGAGGGTACTCTGAAGCATTTGTTTAAAAATGCTTTAAATTAGGAAAGATTTGTGTTCCTTACCAGCCTTAACACACCTGATTGCTAAGTGGTGCTGTATTTTTGTGTACCTGGTTTTCTGACTGATAACTGGGTCACTGCACCAGTGCCCCCTAGGCCTGAAGTCAATAAATATTTTTAGTTACTGCCGCCATCATTCTCCAGATAGTCAGAAAAGTTACTGTAAGCTATGACCTGAATTAGGAGATGGTTGGCCTGTGAATGTCAAGCCAGAGCAGGAGTGAGAATTATATTTTTAAGTATCTTTAAGTTGGCTTAAGTTTCCCATTTTGGTTGAACTGTTTCTATTGAATTTTTTGTCTGAACTCATACCATTGCCTACATGCTGACAGCTGGGGAGGTGAGTTGGTGTAAAAACAGCCATTGCACAAGACCATGTAACAAACTATTACCTTGAAACTCCCCCCTCTACACATCAACTGTCTGTTATGTCTTTAATGGTCCTCTTGTGTCTAGGTGTAGTAGGCCGGTACATTAATGTTTCTAGCTGAAAAGTATTGTGCTATTAATTTATTGAGATAAAGAGTGACCTCTCTCTCGAGATGAGTTGCAACACTTTTAGATATTTGCATTGTGCTAATTCTCGGACGTCTTGGGATAGTATGCGTATGAAGGGGTCCCAGGTGATTTCATGTGAAGCGTTGAAGCATTGGGTCGGCATCATACATTTTTCCATTGCCACTGTTTCACAGAGGCAGGTTGCCCAGTCAAGAACAGTGGGTATAGTGGTTCTTCCCCATAGTCGGGTTCCACTATGTCAACCTTTTCCGGCGTTTTATACCAGTATGTCAGAAGTTTTGTACTGGGTTTCCTGCTAGTTCACTTCAGTGGTAGAACAACTCCCTCTATCAAATATTTTGGGACTGTCTTTCTGTGTGAGGTCATATCCCAATTCCTTCTCCCATCGTTTCTGTCCTGGTGTCCTTTTGTAATTGGAGGAGTCTATGAGAAAGCTGTAAAAGGTGGCTATTAGTGTTTGTAGGAAAGAAGGATCTGCTTTCTTGGTCACCCCCACCTTTTGCTGGTCTCATTCTGTTTTTTTTTTTGTTGAAAGTCTATTTAGTCTATTTTATTTTCAACTGTAGGGGAAAAAATAAAAAAAATGGGTACTGAGTACAGGTCTAAATGTAGACAGCGTTAAGCCTACAACCGTATACAGGGCTGGCCGCGTTTGCAGATGTTTCACTTGTTACTCAAAAAGGCAACACAAGGTGCAAGTATTAACAGAGCATGTCGCCTACAACCCCTGTGGAGGCGTGATTTCCGTGGTGGACGTCAACTGCCATTGACGTTGGTTTGGGTGGGAAGGCGTTTCCAGGGGGTGTTGCAGGGTCTGATAGAGCCGAGATTCCAGGTCCTTTGATTCATCAAAGGAGCGGACCAGCCGCTCGAATGGAGTGAGTGGGCGGGTAGTCGCCTGTTGCATCTCTGTCGAGGAGACCCAATGTTGCAGCTGCGCATACTGTAGTCCCGCCTCCACTGGAAGACGAAACTCTTCTCTACACTGAGCTAATGTTTTGAGAGTGCCACCCTCATATAGATCACCAATCACTTTGCATCCCCCTTGCGCCCACTTAGCAAAAGCTCGCGCGCGAATGGCCGGAGGGAATGACGGATTCCCTTCAATGGGTGTATGCGGAGAGGGGAATGTCGTGAGACCTCTGCGCACCCCCACCCAGTCCCAGATATCCAGGACCGTTTTAGTCGGCACCGCTATATAGGTGCTTCTGGAGTGTGCCGCTCGATGGAGCCATACTACGCAATGAACAGGGGTTCTGCTCAAATTACCCTCCCATACCTGGGCAAGGAGCATCACATAGATGAAGAAGTAGAACAAGAGGTACTAAGGGACGAATTAAGCAAACGCTACTTCAAAACAGGAGACCATTTATTAACCTGTTTTTTACAATCTTTTTATCAACAATAAATGATATGATTTTTAACGAAGGACAAGATATTGAATCACAAAGAAGGGGAGGTGACCAGACTATATACAGTAATTGAAACTAGTTATTACAATATATACAAAATATACAACTATGTACCCTAAACAAAAAGAAAAACAGGGGGGTTGAAAAAAACACAATTAGTTATCTGTCTCGATGGAGCCATGTGAGGTCCCAAATGGTACGCCAAGTTACCATTCTATCCATGTGTAGCCAGACCTTTTCACTCTCAGTTGTTGTCCACTCTGTCGTAAAGCGGAGGTGGGAGGCCCAGTAGTAATCCATGAGGTTGGGACAGGCCAGTCCCCCTCTGTCACGCGGTAGCATGAGAATCTTGTGAGAGAACCGCGGTCTACGCCCGCCCCATATAAATGTGGTGAGTTCGCGTTGGAGGCCTTTATCTGATGCTGTGGGATAGGAGTGGGGAGGCATTGGAATAAATATAACATTTTGGGGAGTACCAACATCTTAATAGTGTAAAGTCTGCCCACCCACGACATCGCCAAAGGCTTTCATCCCCTCAGTTCCTCGAGAACAGCTCTCCTACAGTCTCTCCAATTCACCTGTTACCACGTGTCCAGGGAGGGAGTCAACTGCAGACCCAGATATCGAATGTGACCAGTGGCCTATTGATAAGGGGCGAGTGTCTCCAGAATTGGCTTCTCCTCCTGTGGAATTGTAAGATTGAGTGCCCAAGATTTGTCATGGTTAATTTTGAGGCCCGAGGCCCGCTCAAAAGTCTGCAACAAAGAGTGTAGGGCTGGGAGAGACACTCAAGGACGCGAGAGCGTGAGGATGAGGTTGTCTGCAAAGAGCGCCACCTTGTTCTGCCGGCCCCCAAGAGAGATGCCATGTATATCTGTTGCCTGTCTGATTAGCTCCGCTAGAGGCTCCACCACAATGGCGAATAGCAGAGGTGACAAGGGGCAACCCTGCCGGGTACCCCGATGTATCGTGAAAGGTTCCGTAAGTTGCCCGTTCACTCAAATCCTCGCCTGTGAGGCAAGATACGGTGCCATGATCATGGATACCATGTTCTGTCCTAGCCCAGCTCTCTGCAGCACCGCCCGGAGGAAGGCCCAATCCACCCGGTCGAATGCCTTCTCCGTGTCAAGCGATAGAAGGCAGGCCGGTTGTTCCAGTGGTGTGCTTTCCCCACCAAGTGCGCTATTCTTCGTACATTATCTGCCCCCTGGCGATTGCGGATGAAGCCAACTTGGTCCGGCTCCACCAGACCAGGCATGTGGGGATCTAAACGTTTTGCAAGTATTTTGGTATATATTTTCAGATCTGTATTTAACAGTGCTATGGGACGGTAGGAGGTGCAGAGCGGGGGATCCTCCCCTGTCTTAGGGATAAGAGCTATCTCTGCCATACCCATGGAGGGCGTTGGCTCATCTGTGTGGCGAGAAGGAATTATACAGCCTCAAGAGATAAGGCTGGAATTGTGTTTGAAACATGCGATAGAAGTACAGGGGTAGGCCGTCCGAACCCGGCGTCTTTCCAGAAGAAAGAGGGCCTTCCAGGGTTCTTGCATGATAGGGGTGCATCTGGGTCCAGGTACATCGGTCCAGTACTTCTGTTATGAGATCCGGCGACTGTTCCTCCGCCGTGTAGAGGGCAGCATAGTAGACCCGCAAAGCTTTGCATTTGGCCAGCTCCGTGGTAACCCTTGCACCGTTCGGTAACTGTATATTAGCTATATGGGCCTTTGCCGCCCGTGCTCTCAAACGTCTCACCAGTAGTCTGCCCACCTTATCTCCCCCTTCGAAGTACCTCTGTTTCAGTGCTAATAGGGAGGTATCGGCTTTGTTGTTGCGCAAGAGGCGTAGCTGCCCACGGAGGTTCGCCAGCCGCCGTCGGGATGTATGCGAGGGTTTGCTCCTGATCCTGTTTTTCAGCCAATTTTTGTTCTTGTAGAGAGTGTCTTCAAGGTGTCGAGGCTCCCGCGTCCAATCAATTGAGAGAGTTGTGATGTGCCCGCGTATCGTGGCCTTGAAGACATCCCACACCACGGGAAAAGGCGTTTCCGGGATATCATTACTTGCAAAGTAAGAGTCAATGGCTGCACGTATGCTGTCCACGTCAGCTGGGTCCCGAAGGATACCCGGCGGCAAGCGCCACCGCGGGGTACGGGTAGGGCTGGCGGCCGGGTTCTGCAGGAGAAGCTCAACATGGGCATGGTCAGAGAGCGATATGGCGGACATCGACACCGCCAGCTTGTTCCGTACCAGGGTATGGGATACAAACAGGTAGTCGATGCACGAATATGAACGGTGGACATGAGAATAATACGAAAATCCCGCACTCCTGGAGAGTGATATCGCCACGTGTCTAGCAGGCCAAGATCTGTAATCTGCTTCCGAAGACTTGAGGACATGGCCCCGTCCCATTCAAGGAGGCTTCACTGCAATCTACCCCAGGTTCCCATACCAAGTTAAAATCTCCCCCCAAGATCACTGCGGGGTCATCCTGCGGCACGTGCTCCCGCAAGAGTGTCAAGAGCTATGCGTCCTGCATCTGGTTGGGCGCATACACATTACACAATGTGAATAGGCGCCTCCCAATCCCAACACTCGTCCTAATGAAGCGTCCATCTGAGCTCCGAAAGGGCTTAGCCTCCCCCCCGCCTAATGCCACTTCTGCACAAAATCGCCACTCCCGCCGTTTTGGTGTCCGCTGCAGCCCAGAATTGGAGGGGATATTTAGGGTGCGCCATGCGCGGCGCGTCAGCTTTGAGGAGGTGGGTTTCTTGGAGGAAGATAATATCAGGATTGTATTGGAGAAGATATCGCCAAGTTTGCCGCCGCTTATTAGAGGGTTGAGGCCCTTAACGTTAAGCGATATTACTCTCAAGGGTCTCGGGAGGGTCCCAGTCATGTCTGAATCCAAATTAGTCCTTCCTACCACTGTAGAAGCGAGCTCAGGATCGGGCTGAACGCGCAGAAGGGCCTATGTCGAGCCGCCCGGGAGACGCGCTGCAACTGCAATACCACCCACCCGCCATACCTAGTAGTCAAGAGAAGGTAGAGTAGAAAAGTGAGAATGGAGAGAAGAGAGAGAGAAAACAGAGAATAAACCAACAATGGCCAACAGAGCCACAGCATCCTGTTCCAGGGACAGGACATCCTACACCCTGAGGTTTGGATAGTCCCAGAGATGTCACTCTCACAAGAACAGTTGGGGTAAGCCTGCAGCTGTGTTCAGATTCATCCAGGCATGGAGCTCCGGCACCACCTACGCTGCATTCAGGTATCCAGAGCAATGTGTGGGCATTAACACATTCCTCCACCCCAGTGGAGAGAGGGGTGGTTCCTGGAACAGGCAGCACAGTACAGCATGCTATTGTGGTGTCATTGTCAAGGGGTTGATGAACGCTGAGTAGCTCCCACTGGGTCCCCCTCCAGGGACCTAATGTGTTCTATAATGTCCTGTTTGGTCTGCGAGGATGAGCACTTGTCTAGGGGAGGGGAGCAGCGACGGCGGCGTACAGTGGACCACAACGGTTTAGCAGGGACCCGCGTCAGAGGCGGGGGACGGGTGGGGCTAGCAGGCGGCGTAGTCGGGAGCCTGAGTAGTTGACTGCTTCTTTGTAGGACCACAGACCCTGCGCTTGGATTCCCACTCGAAAATGAGAGCAAACGGGTGTCCCCATTGATAAGAAATGGCCAGGGTTCTCAGCTTATCCGTTACTGGCTTCAATGCACGCCGTCTCCTCAGAGTGTTGGGAGCCAGGTCCTGGAAGATCTGGATCTTATGCCTGTCATATGTGAGGTCCTGCTTATTTCGCGCCGCCTTAAGAATGGCCTCTTTTTTGGTGAGGATGTCCGGGAGCACTCCAGGCCTCCCCGCGGGCCCAGACACCTGATGGGCTTGGTCCAGGGTCGGCGGAGAGGCGTCGTCGTCACCCCCACACCTCATGGAGGAGTTGAGCCACATATCTCAGGATGTCCTTCTCCTCTGCCCCAAAAGGAACCCCCGAATTCGGAGGTTGTTCCCGCGGCTCCGGTTCTCCAGGTCCTCCTGCTTAAGTTGCAGTTCTATGTGTTGGTCCTCCAAGGTGGCCAAGCGTTACCAGAGTTGCTCCTGATCTTCCGTGCGGGCGTCGACCGTCTTCTCCAGTCCGTCCACCCGTTATACCAAATCCGTCACTTCCTGTCGGAGATCTCGGACACAGGAGTGCCCCTCAGAATGCAGGGAGACGATCTCCGTCTTTAACTCGGCCATAAAGGAGGCCATAAACGCCTGCGTCACCGGCGGCGAATCACCTCCAGGCGGCGGGTCTATCGTGGCCGGGGCAGACGCCTTCGCCCTGCTCCACATTGCTGTAACAGGGTTATCTTTGGGGATCGCCCCCGGGGCATCCCTACCCCCTTTAGAGCGTGCCATCGCGAAAGAAGAGGTACCCCTCGGCGTGCTAATGTTCTAGGGCGGCTTTATTTCACACCAGGGTTCACAATGGTTTGCGGTGCCCAGGGAGTCTATCAATCTTCCACTGTAGGTAGCACCAGGTAGTGTTGCAACTGCTTCAGTTTCCAGCGCCCAGGCCCCCCACCAGGGCGAGATGCTTTCTGTATACAAATATCGCAATGATCGGAGCAGGGGTGGACCACTCCACTCCTGCCGGAGAACACGGCCCAGGCGCAATGTCTCAGTAAGAGGGGGGTGCGTTCAACAGGTCTCCGCCACCTGCATACCAGGGCGACCTTCACCCGTTCCGTCCAGATCCCAGGGGGTAAGCAGGAATCTGTGCAGCAAGCCCCGACCCAATCTCAATACCTCCGCAGTAGTCCGCATTATGGAAGTGCCTCTATATTAGCCCTGGGCCCCCCCCCGGGGTCACAGATCTCCACTTCAAGCACGCTAGGGGTCCAAGAGGGCCAGCCACCCACGCTCGGGCCAGGAGGCCGATGAAAGGCGTTGCGAGGAGCTTGGGATCCAGGCTACAAAGTCGTAGGAGCCTGATATCGTTCCAAGTAGTCCCACCGAGCCAGTAAACCCAGGTCCAATGCTATGTCCCCTTGTGGCCCCCCCCTATAGCGGCGGACAGGCGGGAAACCGGCAAGCAGAGCCCCCGCAAGCCACATCAGCCCCCGCCACAGGGCCCTCCAGTGCATCAGTAAAAAACACAAGCAATCGCTGGGTAGATGTCCAAGTTAATGTCAGCGCCCGTGTCCCCGCCCCCTGCCCAGCAGTACTCAATATGGCAGGCACACCTCCAAAGCCTCTGGGCTCCCTCCCGCCAGCGCTGTCCCCACACTCCTACCAGGTGCGCCATTGCAGTCTTTGCTCCAGCTCCACCAGGCAGACTCAGCGCCTAGGCCGCGCAGTGGGAGTCCTCACACAGCCCCCAGGCAGGGCGGCAGCAGGCAGTCCTCTTTCCGGGGCCTTCCCAGAGGCCCCGCGATCTCTGCATTGCCCTCTCGCCCCCACCAGCAGCGTGCTGCCTGGACCCAGAGCGAGGATGCTGTGCGTCTAGAAGGTCTTTCCGCTTCGGGACCAAAACGGCTTATCTTTTTCAGGAAACCTATTGTTTAGTGCATAGCCATATGATGAGACTGTCGGAATGAAAATTGAGTCTCACGCAGCTTTTAATTCCTTATAATTGAGTATCATCAGAAGCCCTTGGGAAGACTTCTTTCCAGCCTTCAGAAAAGCAAAACCTGTTTCTTTCCTGACCAGAGTCCTAAACAGTGGTTGGCGAATGAAGAAACAGCTGGAAGACTGGAAAGAAGCTTTTCCAAGAGATGATGACATTGGGACAGACCCTGTTCTCCTTGCAGTGTACCTGGGTCAGTGATACTTCTCTTCTAACTTTTGCTAAGCAACAGAGAGCAATGGGGAACTAGATTGCTCTCTCTCTCTCTCCCTCTCTCTTCCTCCGTCTGTGCCAGTGGGCTCTGAAGAAAGCCCTACTCTGGTCACATCTACCTCAAGATAAAACACCAAAGCAAACCCCGTCAGAAAGGTGCTGTTGAAAGTTTACTGGTAGTTGTTAAAAAGAGACTCTCACGGCCTGACGTTTGTGTTATAGGGATTATTATGAATCTGTTTGCTTGCTATATCATAAAACAAAAATTAGCAGGCTTTGTTTCCTGGTAGCTGGATCTGGGGAATCTGAGGAAAGACCGTCACCCAAGAGCTCATCACCAGTAGACTGAACTATTGAAACACCCTCTACGCCGGAATCACCAAGTGACTCACCAAAAGACTACATAGACAATCCAAAAAATAGCTGCCAGACTTTTCCACAAACTCCCAACACCAACCTCGAATCACAACTCTCCTGAGAGAACTTCAACAGCTTCCGAGACGCAAGTGTGCACCGTCTTAGCATCTCACCCACATGTAGAAAGCACTACATAACACAGACCCAGCCTACCTGAACAGCCGCAGACATTTCGACCAACCCACCAGGCACGTCCGCTCAGCCGGACAATCACTAGCACACGTCCCATGCATACACAAAAGCAGGTCAGGAGGTCGAGCCTCCTCATACATCGGTCGTAAAGCATGGAATGACCTCACACCACATCAGAACCTCCTTTTCTCTTCTTGAATTCTTCAAGAAGCTGAAGACCTGGCTCTTCGAGTAAGTCGCTGTGAGGCTTGCCTCACGCATCTGCAATCAAGCCAGGATACGCACACTTGTGATAGGGCGCTGTAAAATACACATAACATTACAAGACTGCACTTTTAATTCCTTAGTTACAGATCATTTTTGTTTTTTTCTTCAATTTAGCATATTTCCAGGAGTTTCAGAAATTCATAATTTGGTTTCACCCGTAGTGTTTCCCAGACTTATGCAGTTGTCTGCCAACCATGTAGCTGGTTGCTATGCAAACTGTATCTACTCTCAAGGTTTACCATGACAATTTGCCATTGGCAACCTGAGGTCTTGTAGTATGGTCAATTGAATGCAAACTGATGATATACAAAAGTAAAGCTACCTTCCATAGGAACTGCCTATGCTGTCAAGTAGGTGGGATTCTACACATGATGCATCCAGAAAGTATATGCCTAGCAGGGATGTCAAGAGGAACCGTTCCTGTCGCATCATGCAAGGTAAAGCATTCAGTATTCTTCCGTAAACTAACATTTATCACTTTTTAATATGTTCTGAATATTGGCTTTGCAATTTTTTTTTCATATTTCAATTCTTGTGATGAGATGTCTTTTAGAGCCTTTGGAATGTGTTCCCCCTAGTTAGGAAACCTGCTCCGTACAATTTGACCCCCACACCTTTGGTTTAAGCTTGTTATTAGAACAACAATAATCAGGACTATTTCTGATTATATGGGCTTACTTATTTTGGCCCTTTGCTTTTTTATTTATTCAGATCGAGAAATTAGTTATGTATGAGAAAAACACAAAACAGATAATAATTAATCAAAGTATAAGGATTCACAAATGACAATACATTATTTTCAAATACATTGAGTCATACAATACAAAAGGAAAACTTTAAAGCAGAAATTTTTGCACATTATTTACAGTAAATGTCATTTGTGAATCCTTATACTTTGATTAATTATTATCTGTTTTGTGTTTTTCTCATACATAACTAATTTCTCGATCTGAATAAATAAAAAAGCAAAGGGCCAAAATAAGTAAGCCCACATAATCAGAAATAGTCCTGATTATTGTTGTTCTAATAACAAGCTTAAACCAAAGGTGTGGGGGTCAAATTGTATGTTTATATTGATATATATGGTTCAGCCCCTCACATGACCCAGGACCTAACTCCTTTTGCTCTAGCCGTAGTTGTAAGTGAGCATTGGTTTAAGCACATCGGTATACCCTAAGTTTTTAACAATGCAAAAACTTTTCTTGGACGGTTGCATTTGTGTTATTTACTACATCTGCTAGAAGGGTGAGTGTGAAATTTGGGCCATTTTGATAGAGTAACATTGTATGGTTTTTACAGGGTTAAGACTGTAATACATACTCCACTTTCTTACTTCCAAGTAGTGTCAAACTTTCGACACCCCACAGATTCAGTTTCTCGGAAATACATCTGAAAATACTACCCTCCTGCAAAGGTGCCACTTTATTGTGGTATCAACCTCAAACACACTGAATGGATGAAAATCCTAAACTGGGTTGCAATCAGGCGTCGTGTGTGAAAGCATGATGTTGTGGCTAGGCGTGCTTGCTTATACTTAGGGTCTGCTCTGCACCTCCCACAGGCGGGGCTTCTCATCTGTGTACGCCCAGATGCACAGGGGGAATGTCTCAAATGTTTATTGAAAACTAAGCATGAGTCATCCACAAAATAAAGAGCATTGCACCTCTGTTAAGTTCTGCAAGAGGTTTGTAGTTAGTCATTTGACTTTACCCTGATTCTTGATCAGACACAGCTGAGTGTCTCAGATGTGGCCCTTGACTCCTCCTTCACTCTGTTGCCATAGGAAGTCTGTAACACCAAATGTGTCTGGGAACAATTAGTATATATTTCGCTTTGTACTTGTTCTGTCATTCTGCATTTTATGTGCCTATATTTTAAATTACTATTTGCCGCTGTCAGTGTTCCTTGACTAAATACATAGTAAAAATCGATCTGGAAATTTTGCAAGGATGGGAAGAATTGTTTTCAGTGGTTAGCCTCTTTCATATCAAGTGCCCTGGAAATATGACACGATTCCTTTTTTTCTCATACCTCTTTAAGGCAAATGGAGCAGTTATTTTAATGCTTCAAAGTAAGTGTTCTAATGGACTGTAATACAATAAAGGTCTGCATTATTGATGAGATGGTCTACTGACAGCGGAGTGTATTCATTCATGGCCCCAGAAGCAATAATTAAAGTGTGGCTGTTCTCTCTGGAGACGGTGAGAACACATTCACGCATTTCATTGATTAGGGTTTACTTCATCGTCAGCGCTGCCGCATCACATAACTCAAATAGACTGAGGTTTTTAAGGAATCCACTCGCTCATAAGTGTATCCTCCTCCACATTTCTTGATTTTATTTTTTTATTGAAGCAAACAAGATGCAAAAGAACATGCGCTCATCAGGCTAAAGAAGATGACACACACTCATGTAGGCAGTTAAGGCAACAATCAACAACAATAATCTCAATTCTGACATTGCAGGAGTCAAGCTAAACAGTGTACCGTCTGTAGAAGTGAGAAGAGGCATTGCAGTCAAACAGTAGGTCCTGCTAATCATGAACGCTGTTTAGCTGTTTTTGGACAACCGCTACGGAGTGGGTGGTTCATAACCCGATTACATTCAAGTGGGTACATTTGGTACAAACGACAGCTCTTCTAAACCACAGAACACAGCCTGACAAGATATAACTGACCATTTTGATGATCTGAAGATGCACTTGGATTGGGACAGACCTAGTTGACAACATGGGCGACTGCGTAACAGTGAACTTCAGATTCCCGTTTCTGGTACACAGTCTACTGTTTGGCCCCAGCAGTCAAACCATAACACGTTTTTTTAGTTGATCAATTTTTATAATAATGACTTCACCAGTTCGGTTTATATTCATTATATTCATTATACACACCTGTTTAATTTTCTTTTAAGATTACAATCTACTGCAGTAGGCATAAAGTCCAGCCCTGCTATCTTTTGTGTGGAGATTTTTTTAAGATAAGTTAGTTGACCATACTCGGACATTGGGTGCAACAGTGGAGGAATCCCCCGGGGAGATCAAAGATGGTGGGGGGAAGAATTGTTCAGATATTTTGCTGCACATGGCCTAGCTGATATTGTCAACTTTTTTAGGGGGTGTGGCCTAGTTGTGCCGTCCTTTAGAGGGCTTAGTTGTGCTTCTACTTTGATTACATGTTTGTGACAAAGAACTTCCTGCCCTGGTTTTCTAAGGGAGTGGTGGTGTGGACCGATCAGGGGGACCACAATGCCATTTTTGCATCAGGGCATCTGCCGTTGAGCTGGCACAAATGGCCCTACTAAAGTAATTCCTATTACACAGCATCACACTGTCGGCCTCAGGCTCATTGGAACCATAAAGATCCAGGCAACACTTTGGGCTCCCTATTGAAGTTGCTCCAGGTTCTGTTTCTCATCTGCCTGGCAGATGTAAGCAAGGGTGATTTGATAGCTCATTATGACAGCTTAAATCTTGGCATTAGAAACTCACCACTTAAGCCCTTCCGGCCTGATAACGTAGGTCCTCGCTGGTTTGATGAACTGTGCTCAGTGGCATTTCATAGACTAAGGAATGCTACTCCAAGAGTCTGGTCCGCGAATAGGGCTGTGCCTGTCTTACAAATTCACCCCAAAATCTAGAAAAGAGGTCTTGCACAAGAGAGGCTGGAAGCACCAAGAAACAACATTAAGATATTTTGGGAAACAGTCAAGAGACTCGGGCTCAGAAATTCCCCAAAAAGCCTGCTTCTGCACTGTAAAATCTGGGGGTCTGATTGGGTTTTGCATTTAAGTGCCATATATCACATTTAGACGAATATGGGCATGGTCAATTTCCTGCAAAGCAGAATAAAGCACTCACCGCCTCATGCTCTTATCAGAGGTAGAAGCTGCTATACGTCAGAGCTCAAAGGGGAAGCTCCAGGGCCAGATGGAGTCCCAATCAACCTCATAAAATGCAGAGTTGATTTGTGGAGCCCCCTGATCACTAAACCTTTTAATTGATGCCTGAATACAAACATTCGCCACTCTCTGGCTGTGTCTGCCATTGTGTCAATCTTTTAAAAAAAACTACTGTATGTCCCCTAAATGTTACAGGGCAATTTCTCTCATTGACAGTGCAGTTAAAATAATAGGTAGAATGGTTTTTAATAGACTTGCTACATGTGCTCAAGAAAAAATCATCCTTTCCATCTTCCTGTTTGGTTTTCGTCATGTGCTGGGTACAGTGGAGCAATCCTTAAATCTGAGCCTGATCATTAATAAATACAACTATGTCAGGCACTGCCCCTGTACCTGGCCTTCATGAACCTATCCACAGCCTTTGACTGTGTGAATAGATACTAGTTGTGTCTTATGGTATTAGACCTCGGAGTGGAGCTATCCCTTGTGAATTTTCTGCACTCCCTGCACACCGATTTAGATGTGAGAGTGAGTCTAGGCATCAATGGGGAAATGTCCCCGTTTTCTCCCTTAAGCGAAGAGTGCGCCTAGGCTGCATCTTTGGCCACATGTACGTAGGTTTTATTTAGTGGGTTCCTAATAGCATATTTTTGCTAATCTCTATTAGGAAATCGCAAAACCTATGTACAAATGTGTCCTTTACGCATTTAGCAATTCCTAATTGGGTTGCAATTGACCTACCTCATTATTATTGATGAGGTAGGTCGCAATTTGGAACTCATTGGGAATCCCTGAAAACAGAGGGATGGTGGCCTGCTGGGGACAGCAGACCACCTAGCAGGTCACCATGTCTGTTTTTGCTTTTAAATAAAGCAACTTCTTTTAAAATTGCTGCCCGTTTTCCTTTAACCTCTTCCATGCTTGTGACGGCCGGGAGTCGTTACGCGTCACGGTGGGCGTGTGCGCTTGACGGTCCCCCGGCTGTCCGAATCCCGCCCACTAATGGAAATGCCCACACAGCGCGGAATGTCCGCACCCACGTGCCGAAGGACCACTGCCTGCTTTTAAAAAACGTTTTCACAACCATTCACAAAGGGGAAGGGGACCCCTGGGAACCCCTTTCCATTTGTGACTGGGTTACCACCAGTGCTTAATTTGTGCCGGTGCTTTCCGGGGCTTAGCACCGGCACTTATTTATCAGTGCCGGGTCTAGACCAGATTGCCAATGTCATCTCACATCAACAAACTGAGAGTGCATCAAAAATTCATTAAATCGACCGTTCACAAGATCCGCACTCTCACGTTATCTCCCTGTGAAGAGCTGAGACAATTATAAATCCATTTTGTGTTGCCGGTGGCCGGGCCTCTGATTGGCTGGATTTGGTCATGTGTGGCTGCGACAGGCGCAGCGGCAGCGTGCGTGCGCAACCTTTTTTAAAGTACACACTGCCGGCCCGCCTTATGATCAAGAAGCACACACACACCGGCACTCCGCCACAATTATTTGGAGAATGTCGTGAAGTGTGCAGCAGCAGCAGCGGTCTCGGGTAGGAATTTCTTCAATGTCCAGTTTTACTGATAGTTACACGTAACTTTTCAGAATAATAAAACAGACATATTTGCTGTAACAGATATGCTTTCTCAGCAGCAAAGTTTACGGAGGTCAATTTACTTAATGATTTAAGCATTCCGTGTACATGCCCTGTCGTTCCTCTCCCACTCTTAAACTCCGGTACGTCTCCATAGACGTAACAAAGGCCCCTGCAGAGACAGTGCAGTCCCTGCAGTGCGATGGGTCTCAGGAGCTCCAGGGGGCCCTTTAGCATAGTGTGCTCAGTCACGGACTGGATTTGGGACCAGTTCGTTTTACAGATATGCTCCTGCGCACATGACATTCACATGAGGCCATTAGTTACAACATGGTGCACTGCAGGCTGCGCAGTGCGCTCCGGTGCGTGGTCTTCTTATTTGTCAGAGAACCAGCAGAAAACCTCGAAGCCCAAACACTTGAAGTTATCAGAAAGCCCAAACACGTGAAGTTATCAGATTTAGATTACACTACTGGTTGTCTATCAGTTTTAAAAAACCACAACTTTTCAAATTCACGGACTGCATGATAGAGAACATTTTGGAAATTCCCATACAATGTGCCGCAGAGCGAGTAAAGTACTTGGGAATCACACTGCACACAGTGACAAGGACGCAGTGATACGTAACGTTAAAGTTATGGGCCAGTGACAGATTAGCAGCCCAAGTCAAAAGCTGGATAAAACTCCCTCTATGCTCAGCAGGTCGGATTGCTATAATAACAATGTCTGTGCTTTCCAAGCTTCTATACTTATTTACTAGCATACCATTCCACCTCCAAAAAGCTTTTTCTCTACCAGAAGAAGCTTTCTAATCAGATTTACATGGGCAGATAAACACCCTAGGATGCTTACACTACAATTACCATATGAGCTGGGTGGATCCGAGTTTCCAGATTAAGAGCTTTATTACTTTGTGGCACAATGCCACTTCGCTAGGTATTGGTACCACTTAGACGCTAGGATACCGTGTCTCAACCCTGGAAGAGACCACACTTGGGGAACTCAACTACAGGCTCTTTTACCAAGTGGACTATCCCAAAACCCAAATAAAATTAAGACACTAGCCACCGAGTACTGGGCATAGAAAAAGTGGGCCAGAAAATGGGGGTACCACTACTGTACTCACCAGCGCTACTATTGGCACAAAGTCCACTATTACCCTTCACTAAGGAACGCTTAGTGCAACAAACCCTGAAGTGGCTCAAACTCCAGGAACTTGAAGAACTCTATGTGCAAGTGGTGTTCATGCCACTCGAGCATTTTACATCTGAGCATAGTCTGTCCCCACTAGACCACTTTATCTACACTAGATTTCGACGTACCTTGCAAGATCTAATTCACTGGTTCCCAGAAGAGGCCAGAGATTTTGCACCACTGACCCCACAGATCTGATTGATGGACGAAACTGGATGGGTCTCCTTACTATTAATATGAGATTAGGTCATAGTGTTTTTTTTCACTTAGCCTATTCTTATCCTCCCATACAGACTTTATGAAGGAATGTAAAAGAAACAGCTACTGTAATACTAAGCAGCAAAGTAGAAATACAACCATTCATGGTCCTAATCGAATATAAAGAAGATACCTCCCGAAGATACCAGTGAATTAGATCTTGCAAGGTATGTCGAAATCTAGTGTAGATAAAGTGGTCAAGTGGGGACAGTCTATGCTCAGATGTAAACTGCTCGAGTGGCATGAACACCACTTGCACATAGAGTTCTTCAAGTGCCTGGAGTTTGAGCCACTTCAGGGTCTGTTGCACTAAGCGTTCCTTAGTGAAGGGTAATAGTGGACTTTGTGCCAATTGTATCGCTGGTGAGTACAGTAGTGGTACCCCCATTTTCTGGCACACTTTTTCTATGCCCAGTACTCGGTGGCTAGTGTCTTAATTTTATTTGGGTTTTGGGATAGTCCACTTGGTAAAAGGGCCTGTAGTTGAGTTCCCCAAGTGTGGTCTCTTCCAGGGTTGAGACACGGTATCCTAGTGTCTAAGTGGTACCAATACCTAGCGAAGTGGCATTGTGCCACAAAGTAATAAAGCTCTTAATCTGGAAACTCGGATCCACACAGCTCATATGGTAATGGTAGTGTAAGCATCCTAGGGTGTTTATCTGCCCATGTAAATCTGATTAGAAAGCTTCTTCTGGTAGAGAAAAAGCTTTTTGGAGGTGGAATGGTATGCTAGTAAATAAGTATAGAAGCTTGGAAAGCACAGATTTTGTTATTATAGCAATCCGACCTGCTGAGCATAGAGGGAGTTTTATCCAGCTTTTGACTTGGGCTGCTAATCTGTCACTGACCCATAACTTTAACGTTACGTACCACTGCGTCCTTGTCACTGTGTGCAGTGTGATTTCTAAGTACTTTACTTGCTCTGCGGCACATTGTATGGGAATTTCCAAAATGTTCTCTATCATGCAGTCCGTGAATTTGAAAAGTTGTGATTTTTTAAAATTGACAGACAACCAGTAGTGTAATCTAAATCTGATAACTTCACATGTTTGGGCTTTCTGATAACTTCAAGCGTTTGGGCTTCGAGGTTTTCTGCTGGTTCTCTGACAAATAAGAAGACCACGCACCGGAGCGCACTGCGCAGCCTGCAGTGCACCATGTTGTAACTAATGGCCTCATGTGAATGTCATGTGCGCAGGAGCATATCTGTAAAACGAACTGGTCCCAAATCCAGTCCGTGACTGAGCACACTATGCTAAAGGGCCCCTGGAGCTCCTGAGACCCATCGCACTGCAGGGTCTGCACTGTCTCTGCAGGGGCCTTTGTTACGTCCATGGAGACGTACCGGAGTTTAAGAGTGGGAGAGGAACGACAGGGCATGTACACGGAATGCTTAAATCATTAAGTAAATTGACCTCAGCAAACTTTGCTGCTGAGAAAGCATATCTGTTACAGCAAATATGTCTGTTTTATTATTCTGAAAAGTTACGTGTAACTGTCAGTAAAACTGGACATTGAAGAAATTCCTACCCGAGACCGCTGCTGCTGCACACTTCACGACATTCTCCAAATAATTGTGGCGGACTGCCGGTGCGTGTGTGCTTCTTGATCATAAGGCGGGCCGGCAGTGTGTAATTTAAAAAAGGTTACGCACGCACGCTGCCGCTGCGCCAGCCGCAGCCACACATGACCAAATCCAGCCAATCAGAGGCCCGGCCACCGGCAACACAAAATGGGTTTATAATTGTCTCAGCTCTTCACAGAGAGATAACGTGAGAGTGCGGATCTTGTGAAGGTCGATTTAATTAATTTTTGATGCACTCTCAGTTTGTCGATGTGAGATGACAGTGGCAATCTGGTCTACACCCAGCCCTGATAAATAAGTGCCGGTGCTAAGCCCCGGAAAGCACCGGCACAAATTAAGCACTGGTCAAAACACCATTCCACGGAAGCGGGCGGGCTAGGAGATTCGGCACAATGTAATTACAGAAGTGAGTCTTTGCTGTACTTTAGCCTTCAACCTCCTGATCAAAAGATATCTGGGGTTCACACAAATCAATCCAGCTCAAATGGTAGAGGAGGAAGATACATAGCGGACAGATTCACCTGAGTAATGAACAGACTGTTACACAACATCTTTGTGGTACCATAGTGATTCCGGCATTGGAAATCATGAATTGTTGTATACCACACGATATATATCTCATACCCCCTTTGCCACATCCATAAAAGATAAATCATATGTGGGTAAGACTGTACCAAAGGCATGTAAATGTCAATATTATAAATTGAAATAGTAAGAACAGTGCCATGAGGTGAACCAGGGAATGACTCCCCCAGCTATCCAGAGACCGATGATAGCCAGGATTGTGGGGTGGTGAGCTATGTAGAAGGCTGTAAGTGGCTCGGAGAGATTGAGAATAGGGAACAGGTGGTAAAATTGTGTGAGGCGTGATTGAGAGCAGCCTTGGTAGAGTCTTGTCAGAAAAATAAGTTTGGCTCTGGCTCTGTTTCTAAAATCGTACTAAAATATTTCCATTTGAAGTATTTTATATACTGAAGCAGTTCTCACTTGTTAAAGAAGCTAATGTGCCTTTTTTAATTGCTATCCTTGCTTTGCAATTGGAAGTATTCTCTTCTTTAGTTTACTAATGCATGATTCAGGAAGTGTTTTTTTTTAAATTCGTGGACTCAGAGCTCTAAGCATTAACCAGAGTGTAATGGCAACACATTTATGTGTGAGCTGGAGGTAACTTGTAGTACAATCAGTGCTGAATGTGCTCATATGATAGCAGGTGTTGGTGGACTCAGGCACTCCATTTCGCTGACCAGGTCCAGTAATATGTACCAAGTTCACTGCGCTGTGGTGCACCTTTGCGTAACATAGGTGACAATGTGCAAAATACAATCCCTCAAGGGAAGTAAGCATGCCTTACTCATTTCCTAGAAGTGATGAAACAGAATGTTTGTAAATATCCATCACTCGATGATGCTGTGATAGAATTCATGACTCATCAGGGCAGAGGAATATGGCCAGAGAAACATATTTTGATCTGTTTGCCTACCTATCAGTTATTGTAGACGAACCAACACTTGGCTGAGGCTATAGATTTGTGTGTGAATGTGTTTGGTGCTTAGAACGTTTACTAATGCCTGTGTGTTTGAAAATTATACTACGCAACATCCAAAGGATGGGATTGATGTATTATACAGTATACAATGATGTCATATTGTGTGTTAACATGAATGAATCTGCCACTCCAGGAAATAGTTGCTCTTTCAAAGAGCATTCATTTGCCAGAGAGAAAAGGCTGTGAAGATATTTGCTTTATCTAAATAAGCCTTCAATGTGGCATGATCCAAAATGTCCAGTTGGGAAGGCAATTTGAATGCTCTGTGGTATGTTGGAACATTTTGAATACGTGTCCAAGAGTGGTAGTATGTGTGCAGGTTTAAATTCCAAGTGTGAGAAATAAGCAAAAGAGCAGTTGGACAACTGGTGCTGCTAGCGCTTTGTTGAGAGGACCCTTATACTGAGGTTATGAATTCAGGAATGCATCTTAATTTCAGATTCGAATCACAATTAATTTAGGGAAAATATTTCAAGAGGAGCTGGATAATCTAGAAATGTCTGGGGACGTCTAACATTGGGAACATCGAGGTTCAAAAATGTCTCATCCAATATTTTGTTGACCAAGTGAATTTCAAGAAACACAGTTCATATAGAAAATATGTGCCTCTTTTGTAATCTGTCCTGTCTGTGATACAGAACTACATTTGGAAACTCCAGTTATGTTTTATGTTTTTTACTATTTGAATTTTAATAAATGCACATATTTTGCTCCGGGGGAGTGAGTAATAGTAACAAGCACAATTGGTAAATGAATCGCTTTCCCAGAATACTGAAGTATTTACGATCTAAATGCCTTTGGCCAATGGAAGTGATAAATGGCTCATTCAAGTGTGCTATATGATTTTATTTTCGCAGGGCGGGGGAAACTCCTATCCAAAACTTACTTGAGCAAGGCTCCCTTGCTGAAATTCAGATCCGGTATTACATCTGGTTTTCAGCAGTGCCAGTTGAGTTTATGGGTGGAGCCAATAGAATTAGTGGGTGGGGCCAGTCGAGAAGTGGGTGGAGTCGGGAAAGTGGGTGTGGCCTCCAACACACATTTGAGCACCTGGACTTCATATTTTACAAATTAAGCACTGGTTACCACCTACTTGAAATAGGCGGTAAAATGCAAATGTTTTGTGACTGCATTTCGGTCGCAAAACATTCGTACATGGCACTGCGAGTCGCCCTTAACACGCCCCTTCCTAAAACCGAATCACTAACCCATTTTGCGATCCGGTAACAGGTTACCAAATCGCAAAATAGGGCTCTGTACAAACAAAAAGGCTTTTTTGTGGTCGCAAATGGCCCGATTCTGCGAATCGGGTAGTTTGTGACAACAAAAAAGCTACATACATGTGGGCCTTTATTGTTTACATCAATGGCCAATGCTCCCAACTGATCATGAGCCCTGGTCACACCCCTAGGATTGCCCATTCCCAGGTGCCCGCATTACTACACGCAGACGGGTGGACCTACTGGCACGCAGCCCCAACGCTCTATGGATGCTAGTGGACCATTTAGTTTTCTTCATGAGCAGCCTTGACCTGGTCACATATTTCGGAAAATCTCACATCATGACATAAGGGCCAGCTGAATAAACACCTCTATTCTTTCTAAAGGGTCAAGCGTCACTTCTTAGGTTTATGTTTCTAAGAATGCTGAACACTGAACTGTCAAAATATTTGGTACTGGCCTTTTATAGGTCATTTGCCTCCGTTGAACCATTTCTATATCTTTCCTTAGATCTCACACACCAGGAGAGGTCTCTCCTCTTCTGTTTCAGAACAGGTGCGGTTTGGCGGCTTCTGTGCTTTTGGGATGACTTTAGTCCCATGTGGAGAACAACCCCGCCCTGCCCCTGTGAGGACTTTTCATAACAAACAATGTTGTATTTTATGGGTTTTTTTTGTAAATTCTTAAAATCCTGCATAGACCCTTTCTTAAACCACTACTAAAAAAACTGGGTCACCGTAAATGCAGAGAAGCATCATTTCATCTGCAACTGTTGAGTAGCCATGATACATGTTTTAGGGTTGAATCCTTCCTTAAAGCTGCAGTGAGAAGTAGAAAATCAATGGAAGACAAACCCCCAGGGATGTTTTCCCCTGCCTGTTGTTTAAAACAAGGACCCAATTGTGAGAAGTTGGCCTGATATGCAGTGCTCACTATTCTAGTGAACACTATGTATCAGTCCAAACAACCCTTATTGATGTTTGGTTGTAAGTCAACCTGATAGACCAGCTATCCTAGTAGCATGGACACGTGCAGTCTTTAGGCTAAACTCTAGAGGACGTGTTAAGCCAGCTGTTTTACCATCACATATACTCCTTGAACACCTAGTGAAAGGACACCACACAAGTTGTTATGAAAAATAAAGTATATTTATTTATAACAAGACTACCCTGGCTCTTTATGAGACAGGGAGCTAAGCACACAACAAAACTCTTAAAGAAATACTTAAAGTCGCACAATTTACACAAATGCCCGAGGGGCACGAAAAACCATATACTATACAAGTGGAATGCGAAATACTAGCAGGTAAGTAACTATTCTCATAGGCTTTAGAATCGCTAGGACTGGGCTACTGAACCTTTAGATTGCAAGCAGGAGGCCTAGGGACGTCGTGTGCAGAGTGGGAACTCTCACGCGTAAGGCGGGAAAAAGTCTATGGAGGCTAGTAAAAGCAAAGTTAGTGTTTTCGGGCGAACCCGACTAGGTAGGTCAAAAACGAAAGTGGATCTAGACACTTAGAGAGTTGGTCTACGCTGGAGCACCGGAGTACTCGGTTTACCTAGCCCAGGGGCTGCGGCTGCATAGGGTTCAAATGTCGTCGGGTTTCTTCGTTGATGAACCAGGAGCCTGAAGAAAGAAGTTGCTGGCAGGCGACCAGTGAAGAAGTTCTTGGGGATCCAAGCCTGGATCGGGAAGAGGACGACCTGTAAGCAGAGGGGACCAAGTTCTGAATCACTAGCCAGTGATTTAGGTGGGCACCAGAGTGGCACCGGGCGAAGTCACCTCAACCAGGTGAGTGGGCGCTGCTGGGCTCTGCAGTCTCTCGGACCAGGAGGCGTTGTCGGCGACCAGGATGGAGGTGCGAGCTGTCCCACGAAGATATCTGCTGTCGACGTCGCTGGACCCAGGATTGGGGCAACAAGTCTTGGCAAATGCAAGCCCACGCGGTGGACTTAAAATGGCGTCTGGAGTGGACCAGGAGGGTCCAGGGTGCTCCTCTGTTGGAGGGGAGCAAGGGCCAGTCTGGAGCAACCAGACCAGCGGTGTTTGTCGTCGAAATTCGTCGTCAGAGGGCCACTAGCCAACGGGCAAGCGACCTGGACAACGCGGTGAGCAGCAAAGAGCAGAAGGGCCCCACACAGATCTCGTGGATGCAGGGGAGCTGAACTTCGGTGCTGGAGCTGCTCAGGGTTGGGGCTTCTCTTACCCCAAAGCACTCGGTCGAGGGTCACTCGGGAGTCGTGCTGGTCAAGCGTCGTGCAGTCTTGGAAGATGGCCGGTCCCTCGAGGTCTCGTCACACCCACGAATCACAGCTGGGCTGATGATGCAGGTAGAGGTCAGAGGTGCCAGGGAAGCCGGTTCTCTTCGAGCTGGGCAGTCTTGATCCGGTGAGGAGACTTACAGCAGACCGCGATGCTTGGTTGGTGCCTGCTGCTGCAGGGTGACTACTCCTTAGTCACAAGGGAGAAATCTTAGGAAGAGTCTTGAGTTCCTTTCGTGGAAAGTCGGTTCAGGATTCAAAGATGATCTGATTTGGAAGGGGGCCAGTTCCTACCTTTATCCTGCAAAAAGGGGCTGGCACGCGACTAAGTCCTGCCCTATGGGTGGGACTAGGAGGGGGGTGGTTACACCCCTCTCCTTTGGCGGGCTTTCCCCAGATCAGGGGCTGGAGTGCCCCTGGAACTGGTTCAAGCCGGCCTATGCACAGTGAGCACCGGGGTGCCACTTGCAGTAACCTTCCTCTAAAACCCTGCCTACCTAGGATACACAAAATCCTGTCTGGGACGGTGCTGGCACCGCCCCTGGCAGGAAACCCTTTGTCCTTGCCTCCTGTGCTGGGAGGACTCCCAGCAGCAGGAGGGCAGACTTGTGTCTCGGTGGCAGCATCCATCTTGTGGAGCTGAGGCTATGTCTGACTTTAACCGGGGTTACAGGTTACCAACATGTCGTGTCCCTCTAGAAGGGTGGAATGCTAACCCCGTCGCCAGAATTGGCGAGGGGTTAGTATTCCAATTCGTATGACACCTTACTCGACATGTTTTGATAACGCGATACCAGAGTTGGCATATAACCGCGAGGATTATAATGCACTTAAGAGTATATGGTATGCGTTATCATGGAACAGCTATTAGGACTTGGTTCCGCAAGCTGCAAACGGGCTCAGCTCATGCCAGAGCACCATTTCACATTATTCCACGCACTCTGCCTTCAGGATTGTTAAGGCCTGCCATAGGAGTGACTGATAGGAATATATGTGTCCATTGTAGGTTTAGATATAGGAATACTATATCTAAAGCAAAGGGTGATTACACCACCTTGCCCCAGCTGTCGTGCAGCCAGTTGTGTCAGATTTGGATGGCCAGCCAGGGGTGGCATAATACATGCTGCAGCCCCTGGTAGGCCCTGGGTACACCTATGCCCTGGGTACCTAAGGTACACTGTACAGGGACTGATAAGGTGACTCAGTATCCAATTAGATATGTACCTAGGGTACATGGAATCCATTTTACAGAGAGAGCAGTAGGCCTGGGGTCCTGAATAGCAGGGCCCCAGGTCAACTAAGTCAGAAAACCAGCAAAACACCAGGCAAAAAGTTGGGGGCAACCATAGTCCGGGATCTACCTTCCTACATAACCCCCCCCCCAAACGAAAGGAGATAAGGCTATCCTTGACAGGTAAGCCTATATTGCCTAAGTGGCCATATAAGGAAGTACCAGCACTGGCATGGTTACCCCCTATCTCATGGTCCACTAAGCAATCCCTCACCCTAAGGGTATCTGAGGGTCTCCACCATAGGGAATCTCTACTTGTGGTGTGTTTTGGCAAAGCAAAAGGCTGGTGCTGAGATGGAGTACTGAAGTGAGGCTCCACTAATTTTGGGCTCAGCTTCCTCCAATCATTATCCACCATAGAAGCCTTTCTTTCCAAGACTGAGTTGTGTTGAGCTCTCAGGGTCAACCTCTGGCTACCTAAAGCTGGAGGTTGGGTCCCTTTGTTTGGCTTACTGGAGGGACAGGTCAGGTTTGGGGCCCTCGGGTCCCAGGTTTGGCTGTGCCCAACAGTGTCCATCTGTGGGAGTTCCCTAACTAGGTTTAAGGGGGATCCCTCAGGAGTTTGTTTTATTTTCACTTGGCTAGGATTACTAGCTTCAGTGCCCTTAATCTGCTGATTGGGAAGTTCTTTTGGACAGGGGGCCCTTTGGGGTCCACCACTGGCCTCCCTGACCTCTACAGCCCTGGGCTGGCTGAGGCAGGGTAGAGAGGGGCAGGTTACCTGCTCCAGACTGGGTCCCACCTTGGAAGGGTCCACTGACATCAGAGGCTCTGCCAGGCTAGGCCTGACTACCTCTGGGGCAGTTTCTTCACAAGGGGTCAGGTCAGCTCCCTGAGGAGGCTGATCCTTTCCTAAAGTCTGGTGGGAGGGAGATTTCTCTTCCTCCTCAATGCTCTCTGTCTGAGTGGAGTGATCCATAGTTTCAGGCTTCACAACACTATTATCTGTCTGAGTTTGAGCTGTGGCCATCACAACTCTCCCAACCTTTCCAGGAGGGGGCTCAGTTTGGGTATGGGCTGTTACCATCACAGCCTTGACAACCTGTTCTGGGAAGGACGTTGTCTGAGATTGGGCTGTGACTGGCACAGCCCTCCTGAACTGTTCAGGGAGGATATCTTGGACTGGGGCTGTGGCTATCACTGCCCCACTAGCCTTACCAGGGAGGTTTACCATTTTGGAATGGGTTTCTTGCTCTACCTCAGCCCAGGCTGAGGTCTCTAAATCATTCCCCAGTAGGCAATCTTCAGGCAAGTTTGATGACACTGCCACTCTCTTGGGGCCAGTGACATCTCCCCAGCTGAGATTTACCACTGCCATGGGATGATCTCTCTGTACTCCATCAATATTGGTCACCTGGTATGTGGCACCAGGTAAAAGTTGCCTTGAGGGGACTAGACTCTCAGTCACCATGGTGATGCTAGCCCCTGTATCTCTATAGGCCTCAACTTTTATACCATTGATGAGGGGCTCCTGTCTGTACTTGCTCAAAGTGTTGGGACAAGTAATGAAGTTGGCAAACCCCATGCCATTTTCACAGACAAGAGTATCTAAGTCAGGGGACCTGGTTAGGCCAGAGTCCCCAGGAACTCCCAAAGTAAATGCACCCAAATTCTTGGGGGCACTCCCACCACCTGGGGGATTACTACTAGTAGTAACAGGGGGTTTGGGAATGTTACTTGGGGGTATGTTCTCCTTATTGTTGTTCTTTGGGCAACTGGTGTCAGTTTTTAAATGACCCACCTGTTTACAGGGATAACAATAAGGTTTCTTCTGGGTAGAGGAAGTGTCTTGGGACCCACCCCCATTCTTGGAGTTTTGGGGCCCTAGGGAAGTTTTCTCTGTAGATTTATCCCCACCCTTCTCTTGAGGCTTGGTTGATTCCTTTTTCTGGTCACCACCTTGGTTCTTAGGCCTAATCCTGGTTCTGACCCATTTGTCTGCCCTCTTACCCAATTCTTGTGGAGAGGTCAGATCAGAGTCTACCAGGTGCTGGTGTAATAACTGGTTCTGACAATTATTTAAGACTTGCTCTCTCATAATAAGATTATACAATCCTGTGAAGTCAGTAACCTTGCTACCCAGTAGCCAGCCTTCCAAAGCCTTAGTGGCACAATCAACAAAGTCAGCCCAATCCTGAGACTGAGTTTTCTGGGTATCCCTGAACAGCAACCTGTACTGCTCAGTGGTTAAGCCAAACCCATCAACCAGTGTATTTTTCAGGACTTGGTAATTATTAGCATCCTCAACTCTAGTAGTGAGGAGCTTATCTCTACCTTTGCCATCAAAGGAGAGCCACGGTATAGCTGCCCACTGACTTTGGGGGATGCACTGGACAGTGCAGGCCCTCTCCAAAGCAGCCATCCATTTCTGGATGTCATCCCCTTGTTTAAAGGGGGGCACTATCTTAGTCAGGTGTTTAGTATCTAAACTCCTTTCCTTATCTCTTGGGAGATTGCTGCCACCAGTGGGAACTGTCCCACTCATCTGCTGTTCTCTAGCAAAGGCAAGCTTTTCTTTGGCCAGGGCAAGTTCTTCCCTTTCAATCCTCAGATTAGCCTGCTTCATCCTTGCTTCATGCTCTCTTCTCTGAGGGGAAGTCAATCTCCTCTGGGGAGAAATCCTTCTCCTCTGAGAAGAGGCATTAGAGTGCAGAGATACACTGGAGTCCCTAGAAGGAGATCTACCTCTTCTAACTCCAAGGTTAGGCCTCATTAGGGTCAGTACTGGGGGTCCCCCAGATCCTTGCCCAAGTAGGTCTAAGTTGGCCCTAGTGAGTCTGCTGACTAACTCAGGACCCTTGTTTGCCTCACCCTCAGAGAGTTCCTCTAGACCCTCCTCCTCAACTGCATTTTCAGTGTTGAGGAGGTCTGGATCACCAAGGTCACCCTCTAGGGCTGGCATATTCCCATCTAGCTGAGAAATTTTCCTAGCATCATATGTCTCTAAGAGACCTATCAGAAAGGGAATGGTGGGGTTAGACCCCTGTTTCAGTTTCCTGGAGGTACACACTTGTCTCATCTCCTGGAAACTGAGAGCTGCATATCTTGATTTGACCTGTGGAGGGTCACTAGCCACAAGGGGAGTCTCAGTAGACTCTCCCTGGGTAGACATGCTTTTCTAGTGAGGTGTAAGTGGTGCACTTACCTACACTATATGTTTGCCTACTGATCCCTTGCTAGAGTTGTAGTTTAGGGTGTGCTAGGCCCTAGGAGCTACAACAGCTGGTTCAGTAGAACTCAGAGTATTCTAAGCTAAGTTATATGTACCTTAGTACTTATGTGATCTTTCAAATGATATTCTTAGGATATGTGTGGTAAAACAACAGCAAGCTCAAATCGCAACCGCTGCTCACCAATGTGAGAAGTTGGCCTGATATGCAGTGCTCACTATTCTAGTGAACACTATGTATCGGTCCAAACAACCCTTATTGATGTTTGGTTGTAAGTCAACCTGATAGACCAGCTATCCTAGTAGCATGGACACGTGCAGTCTTTAGGCTAAACTCTAGAGGACGTGTTAAGCCAGCTGTTTTACCATCACATATACCCCTTGAACACCAAGTGAAAGGACACCACACAAGTTGTTATGAAAAATAAAGTATATTTATTTATAACAAGACTACCCTGGCTCTTTATGAGACAGGGAGCTAAGCACACAACAAAACTCTTAAAGAAATACTTAAAGTCGCACAATTTACACAAATGCCCGAGGGGCACGAAAAACCATATACTATACAAGTGGAATGCGAAATACTAGCAGGTAAGTAACTATTCTCATAGGCTTTAGAATCGCTAGGACTGGGCTACTGAACCTTTAGATTGCAAGCAGGAGGCCTAGGGACGTCGTGTGCACAGTGGGAACTCTCACGCGTAAGGCGGGAAAAAGTCTATGGAGGCTAGTAAAAGCAAAGTTAGTGTTTTCGGGCGAACCCGACTAGGTAGGTCAAAAACGAAAGTGGATCTAGACACTTAGAGAGTTGGTCTACGCTGGAGCACCGGAGTACTCGGTTTACCTAGCCCAGGGGCTGCGGCTGCATAGGGTTCAAATGTCGTCGGGTTTCTTCGTTGATGAACCAGGAGCCTGAAGAAAGAAGTTGCTGGCAGGCGACCAGTGAAGAAGTTCTTGGGGATCCAAGCCTGGATCGGGAAGAGGACGACCTGTAAGCAGAGGGGACCAAGTTCTGAATCACTAGCCAGTGATTTAGGTGGGCACCAGAGTGGCACCGGGCGAAGTCACCTCAACCAGGTGAGTGGGCGCTGCTTGGCTCTGCAGTCTCTCGGACCAGGAGGCGTTGTCGGCGACCAGGATGGAGGTGCGAGCTGTCCCACGAAGATATCTGCTGTCGACGTCGCTGGACCCAGGATTGGGGCAACAAGTCTTGGCAAATGCAAGCCCACGCGGTGGACTTAAAATGGCGTCTGGAGTGGACCAGGAGGGTCCAGGGTGCTCCTCTGTTGGAGGGGAGCAAGGGCCAGTCTGGAGCAACCAGACCAGCGGTGTTTGTCGTCGAAATACGTCGTCAGAGGGCCACTAGCCAACGGGCAAGCGACCTGGACAACGCGGTGAGCAGCAAAGAGCAGAAGGGCCCCACGCAGATCTCGTGGATGCAGGGGAGCTGAACTTCGGTGCTGGAGCTGCTCAGGGTTGGGGCTTCTCTTACCCCAAAGCACTCGGTCGAGGGTCACTCGGGAGTCGTGCTGGTCAAGCGTCGTGCAGTCTTGGAAGATGGTCGGTCCCTCGAGGTCTCGTCACACCCACGAATCACAGCTGGGCTGATGATGCAGGTAGAGGTCAGAGGTGCCAGGGAAGCAGGTTCTCGTCGAGCTGGGCAGTCTTGATCCGTTGAGGAGACTTACAGCAGACCGCGATGCTTGGTTGGTGCCTGCTGCTGCAGGGTGACTACTCCTTAGTCACCAGGGAGAAATCTTAGGAAGAGTCTTGAGTTCCTTTCGTGGAAAGTCGGTTCAGGATTCAAAGATGATCTGATTTGGAAGGGGGCCAGTTCCTACCTTTATCCTGCAAAAAGGGGCTGGCACGCGACTAAGTCCTGCCCTATGGGTGGGACTAGGAGGGGGGTGGTTACACCCCTCTCCTTTGGCGGGCTTTCCCCAGATCAGGGGCTGGAGTGCCCCTGGAACTGGTTCAAGCCGGCCTATGCACAGTGAGCACCGGGGTGCCACTTGCAGTCACCTTCCTCTAAAGCCCTGCCTACCTAGGATACACAAAATCCTGTCTGGGACGGTGCTGGCACCGCCCCTGGCGGGAAACCCTTTGTCCTTGCCTCCTGTGCTGGGAGGACTCCCAGCAGCAGGAGGGCAGACTTGTGTCTCGGTGGCAGCATCCATCTTGTGGAGCTGAGGCTATGTCTGACTTTAACCGGGGTTACAGGTTACCAACATGTCGTGTCCCTCTAGAATGGTGGAATGCTAACCCCGTCGCCAGAATTGGCGAGGGGTTAGTATTCCAATTCGTATGACACCTTACTCGACATGTTTTGATAACGCGATACCGGAGTTGGCATATAACCGCGAGGATTATAATGCACTCAAGAGTATATGGTATGCGTTATCATGGAACAGCTATTAGGACTTGGTTCTGCAAGCTGCAAACGGGCTCAGCTCATGCCAGAGCACCATTTCACATTATTCCACGCACTCTGCCTTCAGGATTGTTAAGGCCTGCCATAGGAGTGACTGATAGGAATATATGTGTCCATTTTAGGTTTAGATATAGGAATACTATATCTAAAGCAAAGGGTGATTACACCACCTTTCCCCAGCTGTCGTGCAGCCAGTTGTGTCAGATTTGGATGGCCAGCCAGGGGTGGCATAATACATGCTGCAGCCCCTGGTAGGCCCTGGGTACACCTATGCCCTGGGTACCTAAGGTACACTGTACAGGGACTGATAAGGTGACTCAGTATCCAATTAGATATGTACCTAGGGTACATGGAATCCATTTTACAGAGAGAGCAGTAGGCCTGGGGTCCTGAATAGCAGGGCCCCAGGTCAACTAAGTCAGAAAACCAGCAAAACACCAGGCAAAAAGTTGGGGGCAACCATAGTCAGGGATCTACCTTCCTACACCAATCACCATCTGCAGTATTTGCTACCAGCCTGTGCCTTACGTATAATCTTGTTACTTCTGCCGTTCCCTTTACTAATTACTTTCCCTGATTTTTTTATTATCTTGTTTGAATTTTGAGGTTGTTGCTTCAAATTTTTATAATTTATGGCCTTTGTGAAGTTTGAGGAACAATCAGCCAGCGGTTCATTATTTGATGTGTTTTTTACGTTTTGAAACGCTGCTACAATAATTGGCTGTGTCGCATGTTTTTACTTAACTCTTTAGTATTTATTTCTTAACTTGCTTTTGACAAATGAATGCTCTCTCTTTTATGGCCACATGTAGCCGAATAAAGATTCTTTGAATTGAATATAATGGAGCAGTCCTTGCTCTTTGCATGTCTAGTCCCAGACCCACGACCACTCATAATGGTGGCATTACTGTACACCGCGGTCGGGAGTAATTTCTTGAACAGCCAATGACACTCTGGCAAACGGGGGCTTACTTAATAAATCAATCTTAAGTTGTCAAGAAAAAGATTGCTGCTGGGATAAACATGGGACGTGTTTGCTTTCACCACCACATATGTAAGGTTGAAGCTGCTTAAAGTGGCGGGTTTTATGTGCAAGGGCATGCACAGGAAAATACTTGCAACCTTACTAGGAAAGTGACCAGTAGCGAAGGCTCCTGCCAACGAGAGCCCCTACAGGTGAGCATCTGACATTGTGATTACCTGATATAGCGTAACGAGTTATGAGCTGTATGTACCATGTTGACAACAAGTACAAAATTGCCAGTTGGGAAAATGGAGGCCACTTACTTTTTCACACCAGCTGGAGCTTACTTATATACTTCATCTCGTTTCTTTCACCAATGATTTCCACAGAGATAATTCAACAACAGAATTGTGTTGGTCCTTGAAAGTGATAACTCTCTTGGCAGTGACTAATAACAGTATGACTTGTACCAAAATGTGTGCTGTTAACTGCCATCAATGCAGTGCATGGACCAATCAGTCGATCCACCCATAGGTCTTCTGACTGCAGGATTTTATTCTGATAGCACTCTTTAGGACAGCCTCAATGCGGTCTGCATCAAGGATCACAAGCTTGGTCAAGGAAGCTTCCATCTTTATTCTTAAGTTTTTTTTCCAAACCCTGGCAGCATTCCTAAAAATTTGAAATTGGCTGCTAGTCATGCTTTATAAAGACTAGTTTATAACTTTGAATATACCAAGAGTTAATTCTGTAAATATGACTTCTCATTTAAAATGTATATAAATATGTGTTTCTCTTTATTCATATATTTACAAAATGCATGTGAAAAAATGTAGGTTTTCTTCAGAGATGCTCCGTAATTCAAATGCTCATGATAATCATACGATAAGCTTAAGTGATCCTGTAATTGTTCGAGTAACTAATGAGCAAGACCAGTTTTGATTCTTTGATTCTTAAAAACTCCTATGTGGGTTTGGATCACCAGCTCCTTGTCTAGTGTGTTTTAAAATCAAATTTTCTGTACAATACCTCAGCACACCAGGCTGACCCGTCCCCATAGAGCCCTGGTCCTCACACAACTGGCATTTGACTCACTCCAGTTAGAATTTATTATCAGTATGAGAATGCTTCCCACCATCTCCTTATGTGTTCCAAACTACAAATATGGACATTTGTGTCGTGGCAGTCAGGCTGATTTTTGTGTCTGTTTGGGATGCCTTTCCGCTTGCCTCGTAGCAGCAACCACTTCTCCTCACGCCTCACCTAGACTTTTTTCTCTCACGCCCTTACAGCTGCTAGAAAACAGAACTACAAAGGAGGAACAAAACTATGATTTCTGTTTCTTGAGAAGTATTTCACATTTCTGTGAACTTTCCAATTACACCTCTGACAGTTGTGTCCCTTGAAGTGATGTCCTGAACAAAGCACCTAGCCCAAAAATACTTTGATAGCCAAACTGATATTCAGCCGGATGTACAGTTCAGTGCTTGCCCTAACCTTACAAAAGAGAGTGACCCTACCTGCTTTTTGCTCATTTCACTTGTGCAGCTCCAAGTTTGGCATGTTTATAGCACAACACACAGCTTGTGCATGACAGAACAAATATTGCTTCAAAGTATAATTTGTGACAGCCAATGTTATGCAGTAATGTTTGTCAAACTATATTTCTGCCTAATGCTTGGTCGGTTCAAAGAATGCAAAAAATATGTTCTTCATAAACATACCAGTATATGCCTCTGTAATACGTTTCTATATCTTTGTCTACAGCCACTTGGTACAATTGCCATTCAGTTGGCCCACAGCAGAGGAGCCAAAGTGATTTCTACAGCTTACAGCGTAGAAGATAAGCAATACCTAGAAAAGCTTAGGCCTACTGTTGGTAAGTTAAAGTATGGTTGCTAACCCCGAAAAACCTTCATTTATCTGTCTATTGTACATTTGCCAATGAAACTTACAAGAGACAGCAGACAAAGACGGTGAATCCAAATCACTAATCCAATTCACATTAAAAAAATGTACACATACCAAATGCACTTATGTAAATTTTTAATGAATTATAAAAAAATAATGTAGTCAAACTCGGAAACCTGCGGTGGGGAAGCGGTTGACGAAAAGTAACAGCGCAACATATGGCCCTGTTGCTTTGATAGTTTTTTCCCTCCGCCTTTGTAGAGGAGTGTGGGGAGGGAGTTATTTGGACCGTTTCCTGTTTTGGCAGTCAGTCTAAACAGGAAAACAGTGTGTCAGGAGGATCTCCGTAAAAAGGAAAGGCCTTTCAGTGTACATTAACCAACGTCCCGGAGGTGGACCAGTGAGAGGCTTCTAACAGTGGAGCTATTTTAGGCTTTGCGACAAAAAACCTGGTACTATCCCCACTTCTAAAACAGGGAACAGGGCAACTGGGAGTTTGGTGTCTATTTGTGGCAGTACTCAACTCCGTCAATCTCTAACCCTTGGTTGAGAGAGAAGAGTAGATGGAATGAAGAGAGAAATGAGGGGACAACCAAAACAAAGAATCTTGGTGATCCTTGAGGAAAAGCACTTCAGGGGATTTTTAAGGCATGTAGAGGACTCATTGAGATGAATTCCAAATCCTAGGTATACACTTACCATGAGAATATTGCAGAAACAGGTTCATTGATGTTGTTTCTCCAAATGAGGTTTCATTAAGTACATGTTTCTCCAGAGTCACATCTGAGAATCAGCACTTCCCCCGAGTGATATCGTAGTGAGCGTGATTCCGTGTCTCGGGAGCTTAACCAAAGCATTTCATATGTGTGGAGCATAGAGAATCATGATTGATTGGTATTAAGTATCCACCAAACTGAAAGTGATGTTTTCCAGTAGATTATGACCTTTGCTGCAAGAAACAGGTTGTCCTGCCTTAAACTAAGACTTATTATGGAAAGATATTCTGAGCACAAAAAGGTCAATGTTGGGGTATCCAGTAGCTGATGGCCCAGGTATTGTGTTATTTGAATGAAAGTGAGAAGAGGTTACCAGTAATAACTAGGCTTATCTAGAATATAGGAATATGTTTATGGAAAGGGAACTAATTTATCAAGCCCTTATGAACCACCACAAAAAAGCCACCTATGATAACTGGACTTCTGTCTTTATTGAATGTTTGATTGTGAATTATAAGAGAATAAAATGAAAATATATATATATTGAAAATGAATGCCAAATAGCACAAGACAAAAAATAGCAAACATGTCATTAGTTTTAAAGTTAATAATTGACAGCCCGTAAGAGCCATATAGCTTAGATAGAGCTGCCAGCAGGAAGGACTCCGAGGTGGGCAGCGTAGGATTAGACTAAGAGCTCGAATTCAAGGAAATTGGAGAGCCTCTGGCCAGAATCTTCTCCATTATGTAGGAGACGGGAGGAAAGTGATTATGGGTCTACAGCTCTTCATATCTGCCTTTTCTAGACCATGTTTCTAGATGAGAGGTGCGCAAACTAAACGGATGTCCATAAGGAATAATCGGTTACAGAACAAACAATTTCCTTCAAGTGCATTGTAGGGTTGTTTCCTTGATGTCATATTACAGGTTATTTTATTGTGTAGTGTTGGAGAAGTAGCATGTGGAGGCTGCCTTTATTGACTGATTTTGTTGAATTGCCTTTTTTGTTCGGCCCCGAGCCATATTTGAAGATAGCTACAAATTAATGAAAGCGCAAATGAACAAAGTTACTTCAGGAGCCAGACCTTGAATAATGTATCTTTTATTTTATTTTCGTTTTGCATATAGCTCTGCACGGCCCATACAAGAATGTTAATGAGTGCTACAAATAGAAACCGTAGAGAAACTGATTTATCATTATATAAAAAGTAGATCTAAATTTAAATGGATGGGAAAACATTTAAATGTATGAGTACGTTTGAGGTAGTAGGCAACAGCGATTAATGTGTAAGCAATGATGATTACGAAGTAAGAAAGCTACTAGGAAAGAGTGACCAGAAATCCTGATTTGAGACAAGGAAAAGCCTAGCTGGCATCGGCTGCCATGAATGCTGTTGTGGTGATTACAAGCCGTATGCAAAACATATGTTAGCATTTTGGAATGGCATAATCTCCGTAGTGGGGTAAATAATTGACATTTAGAATAAGCATATTTTACAGTGCGCAAATTGTTGACAACTGGACTGCATTCTTATGCTGAAACTTTGGAAATCATAAAAATGCTTATGGACCAAGAAGAAATGTGAATAATTAGATTTATAACACTAATGGTACAAAGGCGGTGTTAAAAAGCAGTATCAGATATTGAAAAAATACATTGTCCCTGGACATAAGGCATATTTTGTTAAAGCAACACCCAGAGCACTGGTATATTGCATTGTTGATCCATTCTAGTGCAAAAGATTCTAGTTGAAGGAGTTCATGATCCAAGGCTGATTTGTGTGATTCTCATACATACATTTTGATTAAATAGGGGATGCATGAGCTGTCCTGCATCCTGTTTTTACTGTAAATGTGCTGATTAATTAATGCATACAAAGGTCTGCTCGTGGGCATCCTAAGCTCGATAAAACAATTTGCAACAAAGATTCACATTTTGGGTGTTTCTCCTTATGGAATATATTTTTCACGTGGGGAAGCCCTTTGCCTCCGGCCCTCCACAATTGTGAAAAAGTTCCCTCCACTTTCCCACGCCAAATACGTTCTTAATGTTTCCCTAAGCAGTAGTAAGTTTATAATTTTATTGAGGGGGTGGAGCTACCAGCAAATATTTACGAATGTTCAAAAACCTGAACTTGTGTGTGTTCACCCACCTTCACAAGTGTTCCCACTCAGAAACTCCCACAACCTTTCTGTGTGTAGATTTTCTTACACATAAAGTTACACTATGCTAGCCCCGTTGTATTAGGGACTACATCAATTTACAAGAGCAAATTCACAATTTACAAGAGCAAATTCACATTTGTAAATACAGCCTTTTGCACACCTCTGTTCTGTGCGTAAATTACTTAGTTATTCGTGGCCTGTTCAGAGCAAGTTTTTATCCAATTACGTGTGTTGAAATAAAGTACTGATAACAAATGCTGTTATGTAGTTTGCGAACAATGAGCATTGATAAGTCAAGCAAATACTGTAACTGCACTTGGGCGTTTACTAACACTCTCTGTTAGCGGGGCATTCAGTTACTGTACACCAATGAATTTTTTGGAACCTTAAGAGTGGTATTTGTATGCAATGATTTAGTCTGACTAGTTTTCTTCTCCTTTTCTTTCACTTTCAAAAGGCATTAAGCAACCTTTAGTGAGTAAGTAAACTTTCTAGATTTCCTTTCTGTCTTGCCTATTTATATGTGCATACAGCCCCACAGTTATTATGTTTAATATTTGTTTAGAACGTATGCTTGGTCATAAAACAATTGTCTTCCCAGCACCTGTATTTTCTGCTTTAATGTGTTAAATACGATGCCTATTTATTCGGAGTTACAGTGTATGCAACATAATGTTTGTAGCAAGGTTTCAAACACTGCTTTTCGGGACCTCGATCCATGCCCAATGTTCATGTTACCCACGTGAAATAAAGTTATACACAGGGAATTTAACTTAAAAGCATTAGGGCTGCGTGAAATTTGTGTAAGATTTTTTCACTCAATTAGACAAAATTTCCAGTAAATTGCATAGTTATACATAATTACGCTAAATGCTAATCCGCCAGTGCTATATTTTAGCACAAAATGCTTCTTGTTCCAATTTTTGAAGCGAGATAGTATTTAGTCCTAAAAAATAGCAAAGCAAAACACAATTTTTTGAACAAAAGATGCTCGTGTTACAGTTGTTCACTATATTCTGCACTCCTACTCTATAGTTTTACTGTGAACTTATGCAAGTTGGTGTAATTTTGGGAATTTTGCATAACAAACACAACATGAAATTACATGAACTACGCTGGCGTAATTTAAATTTCTTCCGGACCTAGAGAAACCCAGATTGAAATGAGTTATACATATTAATGGCAATTATTCTTTACAAAAAAAGATATTTACTGTATTCGTCTATCTAAAGAACAGTGGTCTTCTAACTATCATTTTCTTCAAGTAAAATATGGTGTTCAAATGAATTACCATTTAATCTAAGTTTCTACAGAGTTGTCAGCGAGAAGGTAGAAAGTTACAGCTTAGTTCAAATGTTCTGGTTGCTCTTTCAGGTCAGTCGACAAATTGTTCCAGAATTGTCCTGTAAGCTTTGAAAATGCTCTTCCTCCATCATGCATTTTCTTGTTAGTCTAAATTAAAAGATCCAAGGAGTGAATTGATGAACATGGCGGTCTGCAGCAAATGTGTCCATGAGAAAAGGTCGTGATTAGTGTAACTTGTCCTGTACTTTAGGCATTTCTGGGCTGGGAACCATTACTGTGCCATCAGTCCCAGACTACTAGGCCTCTATTTTATTTTCAAGAAGACATGTACGTTTAAGATGTGAATAAATTATAATCCTTGGATGAGAAGCCAAAGGAAATTCAGTTGCTATAATTTAACCACAAACATACAAAGGCATTGATTATTATTTATATGGGAATTAGCAGAAGTGTTTCACTGAGGAGATTGAAGTATGGCTGAGAATTTGCTGATTTTGAGCAACAAGGGTGAAATGGGACCCTGTTTTGTTTTCGAAATGTTTACCATAGATACCTATTGAGATGGTATACTGAAAAGCAATTATTGAAGGGATAGCTAAGTGGAATTTTGTTGTCTTCTATCCATCGGCAATCTAATGATGCTGTTTTCCCCCTACCTAAAGAGAGCAGCTCAGTTTTTGGAAAATAGCTGTGCAACTTGAGACCAGATGTTCTTTGGTCTCTGGTAAACATTTGCTGCGAAACCTAAAACATTTTTAAAGTAAAACATTTGCAAGGGAACAGACTGCACCATATCTTTGTGTTAGATGCACACTCTACTCTTAGGAATTCTTCCTGAAACACCTTTACATACTCTAATGGAGTTGAGTTTCTGGGCTGAGTGTAAACTGTGTGATTTGTATACCCCCCATATTTTCAGGATATGTCGACAAAATTATGAGAGTTGCTTAAAAAAGCCTTGGGCCAATATCTTGCATGCCGTTTCCTGGTGAGGGCATACTTCCACATAGGAAAGTTAGTCAATATACTGCCAGAGACTGATGTTAACCAAAATATCTCCTATCAAGATATTTTCTGCTTGAACCCATGTCACACAGACAACAAATCATGACAAATTTTGCTTTATGCAAAGTGGCAAACATTTCACTTATTTTCTTTAAAGCAAAATTAGGAACTTTGCATGGAATTATGTCAGTGTAATAAAAATGATATCTGCACTTAATCAGGCTGAGGTGTGGGTGTCATTCACAAACAGGAATGCAGAGAATGTTGTGATTGAAAGAAACATTTTAGGCATGGCAAGAGACCGATTTAGCTGTATAAATGTACAAAGGCTTTTGGTAAGCCCTCTTTATCTATTGGTCTGTACAAATGGCATTCACATTTAGCTTCCACCCACCACTGCATACTTCATGGGGCAACGGATCAGCTCACTTCAGCGTAAGTGATAGTATGTTGCTTGTGCACATGTACCTAAAAAGCAGTCCAATTGAGTCCCAGGGCTAGTAGGCCAATTTCTGTTTACATATCTGCTTTCATTTAATGTATATTTTTAATTATTTATTTTTACGATGAGCCATTTTTTTATTCTTTTGCCGCAGACATATTCGAGATACCTTAAGAGGGCAACATTTTTAATTACTATTACTTTTAATGCCTATTGCATGTGGATGTAACAAAAAAAAGGCCACGACCTATTGGCTTTGCCAGTGCTTGATCTTAATGTACCTCATTTTGGTTTTCTACAAAGCAGTTATTCTTAGGCGGTTACTAGATAATTTTGCAGCTCTCACCGTTCCAATGTTATAATATTTCTTGTGTAGCAGAATGTGGTTACTTTTCAAATCTGAGGTAATCAAAGAAGGGATCTGAGAATATAAGAGAAAAAAGTTCTGCATTTTTTTATTGGTTTCCATTTGGTACAGATTTGATGTAAACAAGACAGATCTGGGATTGTGGTGTTCTGAGTTAATTTTTTCATGTCTGGGGGCGTGGTTTGGAAGCCGAGAGAGATGGCGGCTCTGTGATTCTCTCCGCCCATGCAGAGTCCGTTAAACGAACCTGGAACGAGTGCTACCACTCCAGCGCCGACACAGACGGAAGATTCGGCAACCGGAATGTAAGAGGAGCAGAAAGAGGGTACGTCCGAGGATTATTGCGGAGGAGAAGAGGAGGTTTGGTTGCTCCGAGAATTCCGCTCCGGTGGCTGCAGTGAGAAGGACCGCATGGTTACCCAGGATGTCGGCGGACGGAGTGTAGGGACCCTGAACGGACCCAGGACGGATCGCTGAGAGCTCCGGTGGAAGGCTGGGCCCTTGTAAGAAGTCGCAAAAGGAATCGTGAGTACTGTACCCGATCTCGGGTGAAAATAGAACTGTACAGTAAGGGAGCACCGCGCGCTCACACAAGATGGCGGCTCAGTTTAACTAAACGGTGACTCCGTTATGTCCTATCGCAGTACAACGACACAGGCGCTGCTGTTACCGGCGCATTTAGGAGAGGAAAGAAATGAAGGCATTTCATCCATCAGATCGGTAGCGGCCGGGGCATATAAAAAAACTTTGGAAGACTTTTGAATGCTTTTGCAATATTCACAAGGCTAGTAGAAAATGCAGAAACATGGCTTCAAACCTGGAAAGACACTGCTAAAAAGACTGTGATCGCTATGACTCATATAAGTCAGGGTGTATGTGCTGGATAAATGTGCTGGATAAATGTTTATGGAGCCATTGTTTGGAGATCTATGGTCTGCGACTGAACCCTATGCTACTCTATGAGGCTCTAAAGGGAATGCATGGTTTTAAGTTTCTGGCCTAGTGCCTACTACACGGATGCAGCAATTGTCTAAGCTGGCAAGCTTTTCAGATTGCTATTGAAGATAAAAGCAATGTTTTGACTAACGAAGTGTCTCTACTAGTGCAAGGCTTTACATGCACATGCACATGGTGGCTTCTAAAATGGCGACGCAGGCTTCCAGCCTCATTTGAAAAACGCGCACTTCCACACGGCGTCTGAACAAGGGCAGGAAGCAAACGGATAGGACGACAATCGATCGACTCCTAAGTGGTCCTGAATGGTTATTACGCGTTTACCGGTATCAAGCTAGAAAAAGGAACCGGAAAGGCGGCCAAAAAAAAAACAAAAAAAAACGAGCACTCCATAAAGGGCAACTACAATTACAGGAAGATCACTGTAAACGATCAGGTAGTCTACGCCACGAGCAGCCATGGCAGATAACAAAGATCTGGCGAAAAGTTTGAAGAGGCTTAAGTCTGAGCAGTCTTCGCCCAGCAAAGGAAGAAATGTCAATCCGGATCCGATAGAAATGATACTTAACAGACTAGATGAAGTAAGGGATCTGGCGAAAGCGACCAAGGAGGAAGTAGCAGCGATCAGACAAGATAACCGCGATACCAACGCAAAACTGATAGAGGCAGAATCAAGGATTAGCAAACTTGAAGATATGGAAGTCAAGTCCTGTAACGCCATCAAACGTCTATGCATAACTGCGGACCAAACGACACGGAAGCTCGCTGAGTTGGAAGACAGGAATAGAAGGGGGAATCTAAGCATTTTTGGTATTCCAGAAGGTTCGGAGGATCAACATGGGAACTGTGTGGCCTTTCTTGAATCTTGGTTTATCCAAGCTACTAACATGACTTTTCTACACCCGTTGGAGTTTGATAGGGCCCATAGAGTGCCGGGCAGGATAACTAAAAATCAAAAAGGCCCTAGAGCTATTGTTTGTAAGCCACTACGTTACCAGCATGTAGAACAAATTCTCACCTTCATGCGGAAAAATAATCATATTCTGTGGAAATCTGCTAAAATCTACATTTCACAGGATTACAGCAAAGAGACGGTGGACGTCAGGAAGGCTTTCTTGGCGCTCCGACCGCTGTTGAAGAAAAGGGGCTTCCAATATGGATTCGTCGGGCCAGCGAAGTATCGTGTGATTATTCAAGGTTCTCCACACATTTTTTCAGATCCCCTGAAATTGAAACGTATGCTAGACGGCCCTGAGGACTTAGATATGGAGACAAACAATCCCGAAAGTCCTACAGACCAGGCCTCGGCCTCAGGTTACAAGTGAATGATCTTCGCATTTCACGCACCTCTCTTATGCGCACCTCTTCCTTGTTGTGGAAGGGTATTGAATGTACTTGATTCTACTCAAATTCTCTTACCGTTGAATGACCTGGTTATGAGTGCAATTGTTATCGATCTTTTGGTTATGGTGAATGTCTCTACTACTACCTGATAGGATAGCGATCCTCGAGTAATGAGAACCTGATTGCAAGTTGATACGTTTAACATGTTTCATTATATAGGGCTACGACAGTAAGTAATATTGTTGTTTTAGTAATTCGCCCACACCAGTAGGAAGCCATGATGCTCACACTTCTTTTCAAGGAGTCTCTGATTCGCAATATATGTGCTCGGTTACTAGATGCTGGTTTACCGAGGTTACCTTAGTTAGCAGCAAACTACGGGTCTGCTGAGACTGTTCATATGTTCCAAACTTTTATAAATGTGTTCATGCACGGGGAGGATGCATTGCACTCTCTCTCCAATCACCATGCCTACTACGTACAGGTGGGGTGGGGAGGGTGGGGGGTTGAAGGGTTTTGGGGTGGGGATGTGTGTTCCATGTTTTTTAGTTTTGTTTCCTCTTGCTTGCATATTCTTTATTGTATTAATGCTTGATGTTGGGGGAGGTTGTGGACTCTACTTTCGTCCATATGGCCCTTTTAGATCTCAGTGTGTTGTCTCACTGGCATGCTACTGTTTGTACCACGTGAGAGATATAATTATCAATATGAAGGTTCGATTGACCGTTCACACATAATACAGTTCATACTCCAATGGGGGTGTGTAATGTGGACAAACTGAAGATATTATCTCTCAACGTTAAAGGTCTGAACCAACCTGTCAAGAGACAAAAAAAGTTTAGACTATATACGGAGGTTAAGAGGTGACATTGTATTACTACAGGAGACGAAGCTTGAGGCTAAGCAGTTCTATCACCTGAGGAATAAGTTCTACAATGAGGTTGTGGGTGCAGAGGCTGTTCACAAAAAGAATGGTGTTTTATTACTTGTTGCGAAGAAATCTAAGGTAGAACTTTTGTCTTCTGAAGCGAGTGTAGACGGGAGGTGGGTTACGGCCAAACTAAGCAGGGATAATACGGAGTTTTATGTAACAAACATCTATGCTCCTAACACCAATGACCTCAAATTCTGGGAAGATCTGAATAAGCATATTGAAAATATCCCGGATAATGCTGTTCACATACTGGCTGGGGATTTCAATCTTCCGATGGACGCAACGCTGGATAGAAATTCCCACTGTCCCTTCAAGACAAATAAATCGCATAAAGCCTTCCTCAATTTATGCCAACGCTTTCACCTAGTGGACGCGTGGAGGCTTCAAAATCCACAGGGAGGGACTATACTTTTTACTCCACACCACACGACTCGTATTCCCGGATCGATTACATCCTCATATCACAGAACGGGGTTCCTAGAATAGAGTCTAGTACCATAGAACCTCGTGTAATATCTGATCACTCTTGCATCTCCTTATCCATTGCTAATGTCAAATCCTCTTCTCGTCAGACGTCTTGGCGCCTAAATGATGAAATCCTAAATAATGATCAACACCGGTCCACAATACAAGCTTCGATCGCTTCCTATCTACAGATTAACAAAGAGGGGGACACATCTGATCTCATTAGATGGGATGCCTTGAAAAGTACCATACGGGGGTATGTATCAAAATCAGATCCGCAATGAACAAAAACTATAATGCGAATTTGGAGTCTTTGGAATGTGAAATTGTAGACCTTGAGAGTAAACATTTGAAGGATAGGGACAATATGTCTCTTTATGCCTTGGCGAATAAAAAATACGAATACAATAAAATAATTAGTGAGAGAGCGGGAGTTTGGTTGAACAAAAGAAGGAGACTTAAACTTTGTGAATCTAATAAAGCTGGTAAGAGCCTGGCCTCGTATTTGAAGTTTAAGGTACAGAAGAATTCTATTAGCGTCATTAAAGATGCCTTAGGGGCCTCACACTCAGATCCAGACAAGATAACAGAGGTGTTCAAGGTATTCTATGAGGACCTTTATGCAAAGAACAAAACGGTGGAGGAGGACAAGATTAAGAGTTATTTAGATGAATGTGATCTCCCACAGCTCTCTGCTGAGGACCAGGTTAGACTCAATGACACGATTAGTGCTCTTGAAATAGAAAATGCAATTAAAAATCTGAAGACAGAGAAGGCTCCAGGCCCTGATGGCTTCACGGCTAAATTCTACAAAACCTTCCCTTCCCTACTGGTTGAACCCCTATTACAAAAAAGAACAAGTGATGGACTGAATGTGGATCAATGTCACTCCCCCAGTCAAAAGATCTGGGCCCAAATCCATCGTTTTTTTGCACTCCACACCACCCTGGGTCAGATAATGGCTTTATGCAAATCAGCTCTGACCCTGTTGCCCCATGGGAACAGTCCAGTCCGAACTACAACAGCCATATCTTTCCCAGACCGGAATCAAGCATCCGAGGACCGGACCGGTTTCGAGGTAACACCTCTCTTCAGCCCGGCTAGCTTGACTCCAAGTGGTGTGGAGTGCCTGGGACCCACGTCTGGGCATCCCCAGCGCACTTAGGGCGGCAATTGCAAAAAAGAACAAGTGATGGAGCTAAAAAACGGTGTTGGATCTAGCCCTGATCTCTTGACTGGGTGAGAGTATTCTGCTTAATTCAGAGACTCTGTCCCTCACCACCCCTTGTTGTAAATATTTTTGTCCACCCTAAGCGTGGAAGGGTATACTCAGACATGAGTCCCTTGCTCATTGCACCATCAGGATTCAAGCAAGCCGGGCCGAAGACGGCTGAAATGCCAGAAACCGGTCCCCGGAAGCTTGTTTCCTTCCCAGTGTAAGAATTGGCTTTTGTAGTTTGGTTTGCCCTGTTCCCATCATGCACTGGGACAGGAACAGACTAATTTGCATACAGCCAGGTTCTGAAACTGGGATGGTGCAGTGAGCTAAAAAACGGTGTTGGATCTAGCCCTGATCTCTTGACTGGGTGAGAGTATTCTGCTTAATTCAGAGACTCTGTCCCTCACCACCCCTTGTTGTAAATATTTTTGTCCACCCTAAGCGTGGAAGGGTATACTCAGACATGAGTCCCTTGCTCATTGCACCATCAGGATTCAAGCAAGCCGGGCCGAAGACGCCTGAAATGGCAGAAACCGGTCCCCGGAAGCTTGTTTCCTTCCCAGTGTAAGAATTGGCTTTTGTAGTCTGGTCTGCCCTGTTCCCACGATGCACTGGGCCAGGGACAGACTAATTTGCATACAGCCAGGTTCTGAAACTGGGATGGTGCAATGAGCTAAAAAACGGTGTTGGATCTAGCCCTGATCTCTTGACTGGGTGAGAGTACTCTGCTTAATTCAGAGACTCTGTCCATCACCACCCCTTGTTGTAAATAATTTTGTCCACCCTATGCGTGGAAGGGTATACTCAGATGTGAGTCCCTTGCTCATTGCACCATCAGGATTCAAGCAAGCCGGGCCGAAGACGCCTGAAATGGCAGAAACCGGTCCCCGGAAGCTTGTTTCCTTCCCAGTGTAAGAATTGGCTTTTGTAGTCTGGTCTGCCCTGTTCCCACGATGCACTGGGCCAGGGACAGACTAATTTGCATACAGCCAGGTTCTGAAACTGGGATGGTGCAATGAGCTAAAAAACGGTGTTGGATCTAGCCCTGATCTCTTGACTGGGTGAGAGTACTCTGCTTAATTCAGAGACTCTGTCCATCACCACCCCTTGTTGTAAATAATTTTGTCCACCCTATGCGTGGAAGGGTATACTCAGATGTGAGTCCCTTGCTCATTGCACCATCAGGATTCAAGCAAGCCGGGCCGAAGACGCCTGAAATGGCAGAAACCGGTCCCCGGAAGCTTGTTTCCTTCCCAGTGTAAGAATTGGCTTTTGTAGTCTGGTCTGCTCTGTTCCCACGATGCACTGGGCCAGGGACAGACTAATTTGCATACAGCCAGGTTCTGAAACTGGGATGGTGCAATGAGCTAAAAAACGGTGTTGGATCTAGCCCTGATCTCTTGACTGGGTGAGAGTACTCTGCTTAATTCAGAGACTCTGTCCATCACCACCCCTTGTTGTAAATAATTTTGTCCACCCTATGCGTGGAAGGGTATACTCAGATGTGAGTCCCTTGCTCATTGCACCATCAGGATTCAAGCAAGCCGGGCCGAAGACGCCTGAAATGGCAGTAACCGGTCCCCGGAAGCTTGTTTCCTTCCCAGTGTAAGAATTTGCTTTTGTAGTCTGGTCTGCCCTGTTCCCACGATGCACTGGGCCAGGGACAGACTAATTTGCATACAGCCAGGTTCTGAAACTGGGATGGTGCAATGAGCTAAAAAACGGTGTTGGGTCTAGCCCTGATCTCTTGACTGGGTGAGAGTACTCTGCTTAATTCAGAGACTCTGTCCATCACCACCCCTTGTTGTAAATAATTTTGTCCACCCTATGCGTGGAAGGGTATACTCAGATGTGAGTCCCTTGCTCATTGCACCATCAGGATTCAAGCAAGCCGGGCCGAAGACGCCTGAAATGGCAGAAACCGGTCCCCGGAAGCTTGTTTCCTTCCCAGTGTAAGAATTGGCTTTTGTAGTCTGGTCTGCCCTGTTCCCACGATGCACTGGGCCAGGGACAGACTAATTTGCATACAGCCAGGTTCTGAAACTGGGATGGTGCAATGAGCTAAAAAACGGTGTTGGATCTAGCCCTGATCTCTTGACTGGGTGAGAGTACTCTGCTTAATTCAGAGACTCTGTCCATCACCACCCCTTGTTGTAAATAATTCTGTTTAAAGCAGGGCACGAGGCAGGGATGCCCCCTATCTCCTTCTCTGTTCTTACTGGCAATTGAGCCATTCTTATATCATATAAGAAATGATCCTAACATCGCAGGCATACCATTTGGGGAATGCACGGTTAAACTAACAGCGTATGCGGACGATGTGCTTGTTCTCTCTGAGAGAGCTGAGGAGGCCATACCTGCACTCATGTCGGATATTGAGGTTTTCTCCAGGGTTTCTGGCTATAAACTCAATAAGGACAAAACCGAGGTCAAACTCCTGAACAATTTAGGTAATAAAGGGATCATAGGGAACTCCGGCCTTACATGGCAGCCCAAGTGCTTTAAATACCTGGGGTTAGACTTTGATAAAGACTTGGTCTCCACTCTGAAAATTAATGAAGATTTGACTCTAAAAAAGATATCCACGCTGCTGGAAGGATGGTCTCCAAAATTCCTCTCCTGGTGGGGCAGAGCGGAGACGCTCAAAATTATGTCGACTCCGTTGGTTAACTATTTGGCCAGCATGCTCCCTATGACGTTTTCGAATAGCTTTGTTGCTAAGGTAGACCAGCTGTTTGGTAGCTTCCTGTGGCGGGGTAAGAAAGCCAGGATATCTCTGAAGAAGCTTCAATTAGCAAAAGATAAAGGCGGCCTGGGTCTGCCTTCGTTCAGGAACTATCAGACAGCCTTTCTTTGTAAACAAGGTGCTCAATGGTTAACTAAATCCCCAATCTATACACCTATTTGGATTAATATTGAAAAATCGCTAGTGGGCCATGCTCCTCTTGAATCCTTACTCACTATGGACCTGTCGCACTTACCACACTCCAAATATATAATGTTAAATACTAGGCGGGCCCTGCAAACACATAAAACAAAACTGACATTCAATAAATCATCTTTCATGTCCCTATGGAGAAATCCCTACCTCAAGCACAATGGCAATCAACCCTTATGGGAATCATGGTCCAAGAAGGGCATTAACTTAGTGAGAGATCTGTACGACGATAAAGACCCGCTCCCGTTCTCAGCCTTGCAGCAGAAGTATGATCTTACTCCGATGGATTTTTACGACTTCCTGAAAATCAAAGCGACACTATCTGCCCATAATTTTTCTCCCTATATACCATGGTTAATAACTCATCTCCCACGTCTTATGTATGCGGGTCACTTCGTTTCTAAGGTATATAAACTATTATTGCCCTTACCTAAAAAAGCTCACAGAAATGTGGAAGTGAGATGGGAAGCTGAACCAAATTCGACAGGAATAGAGTTTGACTGGAATATGATTCATAAGACTGCCCTTGCTCACAAAGTATCGCCCATCCTATTCCAGACTAAGTACATGCTCATAAATAGGTCATTTTGGACCCCAGATAAGCTTTTTAAATGTACTTTAAGAGACTCACCGACGTGCTGGAACTGCCAGTCAGGTTCTGGTGATCTTGCTCACATGCTATTCAACTGCCCTACACTAAGTGAGTACTGGGGGAAAATATTTGACTGCATTCATCACGTATTCAAGATAAGACCTGTACAGGAATTTGTGTATGTAATTCTAGGGGCGCTTGAACCACGACTATCAAATGATCAGGATCGCCAGCTTTTGGATTTAATGCTAACATTGGCATGTAAGGTGGTTCTGTGCAAGTGGAAATGTACAAATGAGGTAAACTTCAAAATTTGGTAGGAATGGTTATCATTCCTGAGAGGTGCTAATAATCAGGTACTGCAGGCATCTACGTGGTGTCCATCCAATAGGAAGCTGTGGAAATCATTAGACGCATCTTCATTTCATTATGAGCCACCTTGATGCATTGTATGTTGATCTTGTTACGGTGACCTGTGATATTTGAGAGTACGTTTGTGGTCCTATATTAGAGTCCTAGCCGCTATCCCCACGCATTGAGTGTTATGTATATTTCTGTATATCTACGAAGCAAGCAAGTGTTGATTTTCTTTATATTGTTTGCATTTCTGTAATTGTCCTTCAATAACTGCATCGAATCATTTTTGTAATGGAAGAATTACTGTACTGTCTTTACTTTGGTTTGCTACTTTAATAAAAATGACCTGAAATAAAAAAAAAGTATATTCTTTCAAATATTTTGTAGATTAATCTTGCACCATTTTTTAGGAATTCAGGTTTTTTCTGCTTTTATTCTGACACTCCTTTTGGAAACACGATATAACTATTCTTTCTGGTTCAAACAGCACGAGTGATAGATGTGTCCAGTGGAAAAGGTGACATCGCAGGAAGTTGCCTGGAGGAAACCGGAGGTTTGGGAGTGGATATTGTTCTTGATGCTGGAGGTTTGTTGTTGCTACCAAAATTAGCTGTTAAAAAGTGTTCAAAGCGATTATCATTTAATTTTAAAATAAAATCGGAAAGTCTTTATTTACTTAGTTAATGTAAAAACAATATGCTTGAAATTATAATTATTTTCCCTATTTTTTATGTATATTGGCACGCTTATGTCTTACATGGGACTCATTCAGCAGAGTTTGTGTTTTTATTGTATATACCAGTTATTACAATTGAATTAAATGCGTTGGTGTTGATTGTCTTCATATATGTTGTCACATATGCCATAGTAAAAAGTAGAGTGGAAGTGATGATCATGAGCAAGAACGTCATGTAGATATCCAAGAGAAATGTTTATTGAAGAAACAGGAACATCAAGAGTAGCTGTCAGGTTTATTTAACAGTAAACACAAAGAGCATTCCAATACAAAACAACTCAAGTGCAATGACACCTTTACTTGTATGTTCAATACATAGAATGTTGAACTAACCAATACCTACACAGCTTATGTACGCAATATCTATTATGGGACCCTTCCTCATAGTTCTACCGATACAACAGGTGATTTGTTCGTACTTTCTACTTTGCATTATAACTCTCTATTTTCGTTTTTAACGTGTGATGAGAACTATTTATTGGCCAAATTCATTGTTACCTATGCGATTTTAATGTACAAAGCTGATTTCAAATCCCTGCACATACAACATTCTGCTGGCTTGCTTACTCGGCAAGTTCCAGGTCTTAATACAGAAACAGTAGATTTTCCAGGGCATCTGAAAAGTCTATTAATCCAGCGGCCGTGTCAGAAAGAGCAATATTGCCATTATGGTGCATTTTCATTAGTTATTTACCTATTATGAAGAGGCCAACCCTTCAGAAGCTGTGTTTTGATGCTTAGAAGAAGGTATGATGCAGGCTATTGGGATTTTCCGTTGTTTAGAAGTCCGATTGGATTCCATTTATTTTTTATAAGATCCATAGACCAATGCTTACGGTCTGCTATTGTAGCCAAAGAGCAATTATCCACAGTGGCCTCTACTCTGTAATCAGATAAAATTCCTCAATTTCCATCGAGACTGTACCGAGATGTTTTGACCAGTCATGCCTGAGCATGTGTTAACTTTACTCCAGTAGCAAAATGGAGCCTGCTAGTTGCTACACCTCATTTCCCTTCTTTTTGTTGAAGTAAAACATTGTGAAGACTAACTTAATTGTGAATTGAAAATCTCACCTGTTCAACAAATGGAAACATGACAAAAATGTAACCCAACCACCAAAAAGAAATGAGACAAACTGAGACAGGCCAAGTTGGAATGAATCTCTCTAGAATGTGGGATGAAGATGTGAAGGGAGGTCTTTCTGCCTTAATAGGTAATTGAAGTAGGCCTTCATGGGAGCACTAATGCAGCAGTCTTTGCCTGTTCTTTCATCCTGATGTCATGTGAAAGCATCTTCAGCCCTTGAATGTTCATGGATGCTTGCCTGGTGATTTTAGAGTTCACAAGATAGACATAGGGTTTGAAGATTACACAATAGAAATCATTTCAAGCCACTTAAAAGCCTTTTTTACTAAAAATAATTGCTAAGAATTGCAGTGTCTGAAAGAACAAGTGGCAAAGAAAAAGCACTAAAGCTGTTATTTGATTAGAAGGATCAATGTCTGACGTGTTCTCTTATTGTCATTATAGTCAAGTTATTTCAGAAGGGAGATGGTCCTGATCTACCGCTGCTGCCTCACAAGCATGACATTATCACACTCCTTGCGATAGGAGGCCACTGGGTGACTACAATGGAAAACCTTCAGGTGATGTCAGAAGTAGGAAATTTGACTAGTGTGAAGCTGCTCTTTCTTATACAAATATTTTTATTCATTTTGGAGATTCGTGGGGATCAACATATTGCTGGACCCTTGAGCTAAAATAATCCACAAAAATGTACCTTCACTGAAATCATTGTTTTGGGACTTCTTTAGGAAACGGAGCACAAGTTTTACTGGAAGTAAAATTTAATCTGGGCCCTCTGCCTTTGACAGCTTGGTAAACTATCACCAATATTAAAAAAAAAAAGTAAATTAGTATATGTTCGTGATGCTTAATTCATGAATCTTTTTGTAATTTACCTCCTGATTTCGTTCAGGAATACTAGTAGCAAAGGCACCATTTTCCATAGCTGACGCTGAGGATTTGGTGATTGCATGCTCTTAATCAAACTGATGGATACAAGAAAGTGATGAATGGACTGCTTTAATTAATCTCAGCGACTGTTAATTACTCGGGTCAGCTTCCTATTCCATTGTTATTTTGCACTCCAGGCCACTTAAGTTTGAACCCAGCCGTATGCAAATCAGTCTTGACCCTGCTCCAATAGGAACAGTCCAACCTGAACTGTAAACATTAGTTCTATGTCAAAAAGTAGGACGGGCATACACAGACGTGGATCCCGTGCACACTGTGCCACCGGTCCCAAGCTACACCTGACTGATGAGCCCTAATAAGGGTGAAACTGGTCTTGTGTTTCTTGTGTTCTGGTTCATGGAGCACCTGGCCGGGCAGTTAGGGCTTGACTGGGCCTATCCGAGCACGATCAAGACTAATTTGCATACAGCTGTGTGCAAAACTAGATGGTACGGTGTGCAAAATAACAATGGACTGGGATTAGGCCCCGAGTAATTACCAGTGGCTGAGAATAATTCAAGCATTCCACCCATTACTTTTTTGTAAAATTCAGTGTGTTGTTAATCAAATGCATGGTCACATAACTTTGAGTATCTTACCTATCACCTTGTGTACACATGGAAAGAAGTGTCAAGAGCCTCTTGGTCCCCACCACCATTCCTTGTTCAGCCTGGAGGATGGGGGCAGGATAACAGGCTGTATCCATTCTTATCCATCAATGTCAGTTTCTTTGGGATTTATCCAAGCCTTGATATGTACAGGAGTGGTGCACCGTGTTGCAGAGTTTCTATGTGTTCAAATAAAGGCAAGTGGCAACTTGTAGCACAAAAGTTGGAAACAGACACCTGATGTCATATGCATTTATCTATTGTCAAAAAGTAATGTCATATGGAGCGTAACATAGAATGTTTTTACTTTTAAAGATTGACCCTCCAGACAGCCATTTGTTATTCCTCAAAGGAGCCACCATCTCATTTCTTAACGATGAAGTTTGGAATTTATCGAGTGGGCAGCAAGGAAAATATCTTCGTATCCTTTTTTGGTTTTGGTCAATCTTACACAGCAAATATGTCTATTCATTAGACTTAAGTGCTAAATGAAATACAAATATTCTTCATACATTTCTAACTAATGTGTACAATTTATATTTATACAGGTTGTGACCACAGAGCCACATATTGTAAATATTCACACCCTAAGAATCAAACATTTCAGAGCGTGGACTTAAAAACACTGGCAACACCCCCGAAGATTACCAGTCTCGGAAAAGCACGAACCTCTTTAAGGAAACTGCCTTCTCCTGAGGAAACACCAAGAAAAAAGTGAGCTCCCTTGTACCATCGCAATATAAGTATTTAAGCTTCATAAAAGTGCAGAACTCACTCTCTCTGGCATCATGTGACACATAACCGGGACCAATCATCGGATTCCTAATGGGTTATTTACTCAACTCCCTCTACAGTTAAAATTGCCCACACTATTTTGCAAATTGAGAATCTCACAACCTTCCAGAAAACATTGGCCAAGAAAAGGCGCTGCATCCCCTTGTCTATTCTTCAGGCCACTGTTTGTGGTGATAATTCAAAACGTGTTCAGTGTACTCTGCTTTTGTAATTTCTCACGGATGTCAGTGAACCAGCAGTAGAGATGTTCTTAACCCAGACGACTACTAAAAAGTTTGCTTCCTGCCTACAAAAAAATCATAAGTATGGAAGCAGGGTCTGCTATTTTTTAGATCAAACCCATCTTCTGATTCTTTGATTGTTTCTGCTGTGAGAAAGATATATACTCATGCTTTCCATCCGTATCTCCCATTGCGAAGGTGGGGAATAAAATTGATTCCGTAGGTTGGAAGATAAGTGACGCCTGAGCCACAGCCACTACAAAAGTTGCCTCAGCTGTTTTGGAGGAAAACGACAGGCCACTATGGGAATTCCATGCTGATAATACGCAAGAGATAAGATGCTGAATTTAACGGAGATTCTAATCGAAGAGCTCCTGCTTTCCGATCAAGTGATTAGTTCACTGTTTGGGTCTCAAAGAGATTAAGTGATTCGCCAGAGGAATTCTGATGTGTAGATACTCCTGCATAGTGGGCTTTGAGAAAATTAAACAGTTTAGGTTTCAGTTCTCAGTGCAGGTCATCTAAAGTTTCCAGAAACACAGGGTTCGACTGACCTTCTGACCACAACATCAGCCGCAAAAGAATAAACAGTCCTACCACCACAGGAAATCCAAGTCATTAGTGTACCATGTTAGCTGGAAAGCACCATAACAACACAAAATAGTGACTCCTCTGTTCCATCGACCATATCTGATTCTCTGGTAGGAAAGAAAACCCTATTTTGTCTGTCAAAAAATCACGACAATCAGATAGGTTCTGAATATTGGCCAAAATGACAATGCTGAGAAGTACCCTCTTTCTTTATTTCACTCATAAAGTCCACTCCTTAGCAGGTCTGCAAGAGGATATCCAACTATTGTTACAGATGCAAGCTCTGCAACCAGATCTGTCATTCCCAGTTAGACAAGGGGATTAATTTGAAATAGTTTTTGATACACACATGTATTAACCATTTTTGATTTTAAAACAAAAAACCCATAAGTTGAAATTGAGATTTGAAGGGTATTAGCCCTTCACCAGATCTTTTTTTGGTTCCATCAAGAAAACTCGATTAGCATGATAGAACTGTAAGACATATTTTTACATTTTGATTGCAAGGCAACGTTAGATCTTCTAACGCTTTATGAAATGCAAGAACCATTATGAACGCAAAGTCTTTCCTTGTGTGCTAAAATCAGCACTATGGGCTTTCTCCCAATACATCGTATTGATTTCACTGGATTTTAGCAAGAAGATATTCTTTATCTAATTGATTGGCAAAGAACCATTTTCCAGAAAACTCGACAGGACTCTGATTCAATTGACACAGCCAAGTTTTATGGCTCAGTGGACTCAGTGGCATAGGAAGGGGGGTACGGTGGATGCAGGCCGTCCCGAGTGTCATCACTGAGGGGGGTGACAAAATGGCAAAAATATGTGTAACTAACTTTTTTTCCCCTTATTTTAATAATTTCAGTGTGGGCGGGGGTGACCAGAAATTGTCCGCACTGGGTACCACCTAACCTTGCTACGCCACTGGGTGGACTAATACATGCACTGTAGGAATCTGTGTTTGACCAAACAGTATGAAGGCACTACAGGTTTGGTGGATTGCTGTTGCCTACTCTGCAGAAATTCACCAAATTTGTTATGTTTTTGAGAAACGAACTGCAAAAGCAGGAGGTTTAAAGAGCAACATTATCAGAGTATGGATGTGCTTCAAAAGGCTAATTGAAAGGGTGTCATAATTAATGTCCAGAGCATTTATTATCAAGGCCACATTTTCTTTGAGCAGAAGTCATACCGAAGAGTTAAGTACAGGGTTTCGTGTTTGTAATGACCTACAACCGGAATAGAAGACAAGGTAACCATGAGACTCAAACAGGGACCTTATTATGCACTTCAGCTTTCACAAGATAAATTGCCTCTGCAAATTCAGGTTCAGTCATGTCTTCAACAGTATTATCACAACTATCAACAGGGCTACCTGGTCAACTGCTAATGGGATGCATAGTATTATTTGGAATCTCAGTCTGTGCTTTGTCTTCACTAATGGCTCCCATTGTGCTGTCACGAAAACTTTATGTCAGCATGCAAGGTTGGTGGTTGCTTCTTATCTGGTTCATCCTGATGCTGCTTGCAAGGAGCTTTTTTCTTACCCACTGTACACAAAATAGTAGAAAATGAACCCATTGCAAATGAAGTGCAGGAGGCTTAAGCTATGGGACAGGCCAATCCAACACTCTAACTTGCTGTGGACGGGTGCGTCCTTGGCCTGGATGAACAACAGATGCCCCGCTCTGTGAGAGTCAATTTCCTTTTAGGTCGAGCCTGGGCAGCGCATGTGCTGCTCTGTGAGCCATGCTGTATTGGAATATGTACTTGAATCTCGCCCACTCTCCGCCCATATTTGTCGTTGGCTTGTGTCATTGCCCTTCGTAAATTCTGGCTTCTGATTTGTTATTAGGCTTGTTAGCCCCTTCTTATTACCGCCTTGTCTTCATTTGTAACCTCCCATGAGGACTGGCCCTTTAACTTCGGTTGTTACACAGTACGTCTTCTTTAGTCTGTAAGCACAATTTTCTTAAATACGTTTCTTTTACTGCAGGAGGGTCTCAAGTACAGTTGTTACCACCAGCTTGTTTAACTTGTAGCAAACGGGGAGCTCTTCTGGGGCCATGGGAGACAGAAGGGGGCAACTCAACAATGCCTTTAGGGAGGTCAGAGGTGCGTGATGTAAATTCCCCTAGATCTGGCGGGTTTATTTTCTGATTGAACATCTATGTTAAACATGAATATGCTTTAGGTTTGCTGCTCTGCTCACTTGCTAAACACCATGACTTCAACAAAGGGCTCTTACCTTCTTTTCTCATTTTCCACTTTAAAATGGATCCAAAAAAGAAAGTAACTCTTTGGCTCAAATGTCTCTTTGGGCACACTCTCCCACAACCACAAGTGCGAACTCGACCGGAAGGTATTGGAGCACTTTACTGAGCAGCTCTCCAGTTCCACAGTAGCAGCTCGCTGCACTTTGCTCCTCGGCTCCTGTAAAGGGTGTGCGTTAACCCCCAGCTTAACTTTGCTCTCTCTCATCTGCTTTTCTCCCTCTGCCCGCCACATTGCTCTGTCTATCGTTTACCTCTCTATGCCCTTCGTTCCCCTTCCCCCACTGCATCATCATTTTTGCTTACCAACACCCGCACCATGTTTTTCTTCTCCACACCCTCCCCGTCTGTGTTCCTTCTGCTACCTTCTGTTTGCAACCCCCCCCCCCCACTCACACACAATTTAAACAAGCACTTGGAAAGCTATATGTCTCGCATTTGTGAGAGTTTACGCTATTGGCATTGTAAATGACAATGCTTTTTATTTATGTTTTAAAAACCAAATCATAAATAAAAGGCATTGTTATTTCCAATGCCAACAGCTCAAACTGGCGTAAATGCGAGACCTATTGCATTGCAGATGCTTGTTTATGGGTGGCGCAGCGAAGATGGTTCTGTCCAGTTAACTCTCGGACTCATTTTCTTCTTATAAAGACGAGCTGGCAAATGTGTATTCCTGTGACGCTAATGTGGTAAAACAATCTCTAACTACTCAGAATTCGCTTGGTGGTACCCTGTCCAGACTCCAGAACCCGCTAACATGGCACAATAGGTTTCTACCTATTCAAGCATTGCGGCTGTGCGTCTCTCAGATTAAGATTAATGGTATGTTTGTATTAAACTCCAGATACACAGGCACTCTTAACTACACGATTTCTGAATATTTAACTTTATACTTCAGTACTGTGCATCCATTCCTTAATTTCCACTGCAGATATCCTGAAAGATGTGATGGATAAACTGTCATCTGGAATATTTAGGTAAGCCTGGAAAGAAAGTCATGCTAGGCTGTTGCAAACTTGTAAGCCTTACATCAGTAGTGCTCTTGCCTTTGTTTTTTTTAAACTAAGCTTAATAGTGCACCTAGAACCTCCTGACATTCTTTTTATGTCCTTGAAACTTACATCTTTATTGGTGGAGAAACACAATGTTGGAACACGGAGAAGAGGGTGTGGGGTGGGGGGTGGTTGTGATTGCGTTTCTTTCCAGCACATTTGGGAAACTACTTTTTATTCAGCAGAAAAGATAAATTAGTAGAATACAAGAAATGTGCATCAATTAGGGAAGGGGCTGTTTGTTCACTTCTCTGTGCACACCCACTGATATTTTTACGTTTCTGTTAGGCCTCAGTTGGATGAACCTGTCCCATTGTATGAAGCCATAGTCTCGATGGAAATGGTGCAGAAGAAGGAAGTGAGAAGGAGGCAGGTCATCCAGCTCTGAAGCCCAGAGTCACTCAGTCAATCGCGCGCGCGGCGGAGAAGCAGATACGTCACGCGTGGCTGATGGAGGCCATTATGTGAACAGCCCGTGCTCCGTTTGGTGAGCGGGAAAGCGAAGTGGATTTTAGAAGCATGGCTGTGACTCAGGAGACATTCCCATGCCGCATTACCTTCATTCCAGAAACCGCCTGTGTCCACTCTCCAGCATCATTGAGGTCGTAATTGTGAAATCGCACAACCCAAAGGTGTTTCTGTTAAATGTGTATAAATAGCATATCTGATCTGTTTTTTTTATTTTATTTTTCATGTACGTTTATTGATGGTATGTGATATTTTTACCTATCGATTGACTGCTGACGGGGTAGGCAATCCCTTGTATACATGATTTAATTGAACATTAAACACAAAACAAAATGCCTTCTTTCTTGCTTCACGTTAAAAAAAAATTAAACAGACAAAAGAAGATGTCTTGAAACTTTCTGTTCTGAAGCGGCCAAAGAAAGCTATTGTCTGTTTCTTACTGTTTAAGCAGGAAACTGTGCTGACGAAGGTGGGACAAGGTAAGAATAAGTGCAGAAATTAAAGAGAAGTGTGCGATCAGAGTTTCGAAAAAAATAAAAACATTGATATTGCTATTCATTTATAATTGGCAGCAACACCACGCCTGCACATTGGCTGTTGGTGTATTTCTGTGGAATTGGAGACGAGAGGAGTGGATGTTGCAATCTGTGCTGAAATTGTAAAAAAAATTAAGTAAATAAAATAATAAATACATGCTGGGACCCAAAGCTTTTTTTAGGAGCTCTCCACCAGTGCTGCTGAGTGTTCGGGTTGCAGAACACCAAGGCTGCCCTGTTTTGATTACACCTCAAGGCTCTTTCTTCTACCACCCTACACTTTCTGTCGTTTTAAGTCACTCTGTGGATTCTTTCTCATTCCTGCTTTCCAACTTGTCCAAAGTTTTCTTTTCTTTCTCTCCTTCCTCCTTTTTCGTTCTTCTATTTCCTTTTTTTCCCTTCTATTTCGTGCTCAAATTCCTTGCTAGGTATAGCTTGATTGCAGTGGCACAGTGAGCAAAGAACCTACGTCTGGGCAGACCCGTTGCACACAGAGTGGCAGCTGCAATAACAACAAGGTGATGGATGGAATTCTTGAATTAATCTCAGCCACTGGCAGTCACTCGTTCCATCATTTTTCCCCTCCATGCCATCATGCAAGTGGCATAGATAAAATCAAGCATTCTGTTTATCACCTTGTTTTTTCCTTTTAGAAGGGAGGCATCTATTATGGTCATTAGATCCATGATATTGGCTTTGAGTGAGATGAGGAATTTCTTTAAGCATAAAGTAGGCAGGATGAACTCTTTTGTTGAGAGCTACATTTCATGCATCTTTTACCTGCAGGAGTATGAATGTCATTGTTACAGACGGGGTCACAGGATGGTAATGTGATGGTCCAGGGTGCTTGAGGATAGTGTTGTGAGTTTTAGATTTTACGAAATTTGGGCTTGTTTTTACAGACATTTGCGTTTGATAGCTCGTGGAATACATTAAATATCTTTCTAGTTTGATAGTGGGCATCTGTAACAGCGGTGGTAAAGTTTTGCTTTTGCCTTTCGTGACCAGGCCTACCTGTGTCTTTTGCAGGGGTGTCCTCTTCAGCCAATGACTTGCGCCATTGACATTCCAAGTTTCATCAGATTTGTTTTAGCCCCATCATCTCATCAATGTATGGTGTGTTGCTGGATTTAATGATGAGACTTTGTTTCCTTTACCTGAGTACAGCCAGCTTGTTAAGTGTACAGGCTATATTATGATTTTTGAGTATGGCATCTGGGCCTGCCAGATGTGTAGGGTGAGTTTTCCCCTGCTTTTAAAACCACCTTTGAAGTCTTATAATTCCATGTTTTTCAAGTGACTGGCAGAAATAAAATGATGGTCGTTTTTGTTGTTGGCGAGAGTGGCAAAACATATTTGTGATGAAGAAAGAGCTAAGTGAGTGGCTCAACCAGAAGAGCAGTAGTACCATCATGTTAGCAAATATATGTTTCTGTGTGTATATTGGGACCCTTAGTTTGAAGTCAATGCCTGTATATTTCCAAGAACGTTTGTTGCTGACTTCGAGGCAGGCTTATTACCAAAGGGTTAAAGACAACAATATTCAAGATTTAATTTGTCTTATTTTTGTAGCTGAAGGGTCACTTCCAGGAATTCATTCAGGAATGTGAAGTTGTATCCTGGAGGTTGATAGATTACAGCTGTGCTGAGTGAGCTTTTCGGGTTTGGTTTGATGCAAGCATGTGCTTAAAGAACAATCACCGCATATTGGAAAGTGCCCTACTCTTTAGCTCTGTGGAATGAATCAGTGCTACCCTGGTCCCTGTCTTTTCTGTTGTCTATGTGGATGATTTTAATTCTGGGAAAGATTGCCATTTAGAATAGTGATTGAGTTGTATTTTTAAGTTACACCTACAAACATGGTATTTAATTCCAGATTGATTATTCCGAATTGACTGTAAGTACCCTGTGTATATCAGAGCCAAATGAGTGTTGGTTGTATATTTCCTAGAAGTGCTGGCATTATCAGCTGTGTCAAATCTGTTGCCTTTGGATTTCTAAGCTTTTAGATTTGGCAAGTGAAAACTTTCTTCCTCTACTTTGAGTTGTGACTGAAAAGTTAAACGTTATTGTCGCATAATAGAATATGGAATTAATGGGTCAGTGATTGTAAACACTTCAATCTTACACTCCCACTGGCATATTGGATCCCCTGCTTCATCCAGTAGTGTTCTTCGCTATAGTTGGGTCCAGCAACCTTATTGGTGGTTGGTTTGGGTGTGTACTGGTCCCTGTCCTTTGCCTCAGGGGATTAGAGAGTTGAGAAGCTCTTACAGTGAGCAAACAGTAGAGACTAAGAACTTGTACTCATGTCCAGCTTTAAAAGAGTTGGAACAAGAACAGTGCATTATCATGCTGCAACAGGCTACCCAAGGCTGCACCAGTAATACTCTTATAGTTGGGGGTGTTAACACTGCTTTTGCATCGAGTGATTTGTATTGAAACCTGTTCCAATTCAGCGAATGAAGATTGCCCAGTGGTATTGAGAAAGACATTTCAGGACAAACACTATGAGAAAATACCTGGCCCTAGGGAATTGTGTCCACTTCTACCAACATTAGGCAATCTAACCCCTGCGTAAAGGATTTTAGTTAAGTTAAAATGTTTTCAGTTAAGTTATAGAAATCTTGGGGGGGGGGGGTGTCTCACCGATGGCAAGACAAATATCGGCCAGAATCCATGAAGCAGCGTGGAGATCCAGCAGCACGGATAGAAGGCCCATATTGCTGACTGCCTCTGGTGGCGGCACTGCTGTTTTGCCGAGCCCGGCGCTCCCAGGACAGTGAGAACACCATAGTTTGGCTGCTGGCCGGAGGAGCTCTGGAAAGCAATCTTCGCAAGGGCCATAGAATAGCTGGAAACCAAAATTCTTGTGTGGAAAAATCTCCCACTCTCCCTGGCGGGTCTCATTGCAATAGCCAAAATGGTGGTCCTGCCGAAACTATTATACCTGTTTCTGAATATTCAGCATCCCTTTACCACACAATTCTTTAAGAGATTAGGCTCAAACAAAATCATGTTACTGAGGGCTGGCCGGCAACCATGCATCGCTTATGAAACATTAAAGCTACCTTTCTCGCGCGGTGGAATGGGGTCCCTGAATTTCAAGCTATATGCACACTGCTCAAGCTAGCTTCCTCCACTCTTGCCTACACACAATGCCCTTCCATTCACATGTCATGAGATGGGCAACACATCATTTGGATGCCCATTGTGAGTGTAAAACATTTGCATAAAAATGCACATAAACACAGTCAAACAAAACTATTTTGATTGGACACAGTGTGAAAAAATCAAAACCAAAAATAAACACAAAGAATATTCATGAACAGTACAGATAACCAGTCGAAGTTTTGATTGAAATCGCATTGAACTTGTCCTCTTCATACTTTTGGGACCAGCAGGCCATGAGAAGATTGTACAGAAAGTGATATACATTGTCCATCAAATACAACGTAGTGTACCCTGGAGTTCCACTGTGAGTGCCCCCCAGTACCTTGAAGCCTCACCATTTCAACAGTAGGATCACCACCTCATTTACATCCAATTGTTGAACCAGCCAACACCAACAATCAGTTCTCACAATCCAGGCTTAGTCCTGAGGAGAACACCCTAGCCACCGGGGTTTTGAAACACATTGGCTCCAGAGTATGGGTTAACCAACACAGGGCGTGCCTCGAAGGAATCAGTTTGAACTTTTGTGTTTTCCCCGCCTTCAGACGTTACCCAATGTAATTTTGGGACCCTATTACTCATGTCACAGGCAGGACAGCAGGTGTTAACCTCAGTGTCAAACATGTTAGTGTCCGCCTTGTGCTAGTTTGTAAACAAGGACTGGTTATCTGTACTGTTTATGAATAGTCGTAGGCATCTGAGAGTAAGGACACAGCGGCTTTTTGGAAGGTAGTCAGCGCACCTCCTTTCGTGGAGCAAGGCAAGGCAAGTATAGAGATCGCCATCACAGGCCCAGAATGGGTAGAGCATTATGAAAGTTTGTATAGTAATCAAGAAAGGGATGATGAAACTGGATTATTAGGAACCCAGGATGAGATGTTTGTAAGTAGCAATATGTTTGATCTCGAAGTAACATTAAATGAGGTAATTGCTGGAATAGACGCCAGCATGGGGGGGAAAGCCCCAGGCCCCGACGGGGTCCCTGTTGACATATACAAACACTACTTGCCTCTATGGGCCCCAATCCTCACCAAACTTTTTAACGCAGTATGTACCTAAGGAATATTATCCTCCTGGTACGAGTCAACCATAATTCCAATCTTTAAAAAAGGGGATAGATTAAATTGTGCATGTTATCGCCCGATATCCCTGCTTGACTCCACAATTAAGATTTTTGGGAGGGTCATTCTGAACAGACTGCAGGTTTGGGCTGAGGATCAGGCTATATTGAGTGATCTACAATATGGGTTTATGCAACATTTAGGGACCATAGAACAGGGACTTAATTTACACATCATTTTAGACAAGTATACGAAAGCAAGGGAAAACCCCCTGTACTTAACTTTTGTCGACTTGTCATCGGCCTTCGACTGTGTTTCGCATAATAAGCTGTGGCAGATTCTAGAAAATTTAAAGGTGGATGCAAATATAATCAACTTTTTGAGAGAATTATATAGGGGCGCGCAGGCCACCGTAAGATATGGTAGGGAGGGGGAATGCACCACACTCTTCAAAATTGAAAGAGGTATTCGACAAGCGTGCGTACTAGCCCCCTTTCTATTCCTAATCTATATAAACAATTTGGAAAAGGTCTTACTTGGAGAATGTCGGGATATGCCCCTTATAGGTAAAAGATCTATACCTGGCCTTTTATATGCGGATGACGCAGTCTTGATGGCTCGAACCCCACTAGCCATGCAGCAGATGATTCATTCTTTCACTACCTTCATGGCCAGTTTAGATTTGATGGTAAACTCGTCAAAAACGTTTTCCATAAACTGTGGGCCGGGGGGGTTTAAAGAATAGGAAACGTATGTTCATAAATCTTAAACCCCTGGAATTTACGTCAGCCTTTCCTTATCTGGGTATATTGTTTACACAGAATGGTGAATGGAGCACAACAATTAAAACTCACAAACTCTTGTTTGCCAAATCAATTATGGCTGTTGAAAATTTTGCGAGGAAGATTGGAAAGAAACCGATTGTGGAACTTTTAAAAATATATAGAACAACGAGTGTAGCCATAGCAACGTACGGCGCTGGCATCTGGGGCTATGCCAACGTCAAGTCTTTGCAACTAGTAGAAAATTCATTTATGCGCTACCTCCTTGCAGCTCCTGATAGCGTTGCTACACTTAATTGCCATATGGAATTAGGTCAATCCTATATTGAGGATATAATTAAATGTCAACCTGTCCTCCTCTGGCATCAGGTGTGGACAACGGAGGAGTGTGTTTTTAACTGTGTAATTTTGAAAAATGCTTGAAAAAAGTAGAAAAATAAGATGGTTGGCCTATATTGAATTCTTTCTTAGGGAGATTGGTCATAGGGACTACTTCGATGATCCTAACTTAATGTCGTCCATTTCCAGTAAAGAACTTAAACGACAATGCATGACATATTTAGAGGAGAAAAGATATGATGTAGAAATGAAGAAAAGTACAGTAATACTGCATCAACTAACCATTATCTCATGTGAAATCCAACCATACTTAAAACTGGATATGAAAGCATTTGACAGGTTTTTATTTACCCGTTTTAGAATGAACATTTTACACAGATTAATTAGTCACCCAAAAATGAATGACTGGACTAAAGAATTAATAAAATGTCCATGTGATGAATTGTCGACACAGTCGGACATACACATTTTATTATTTTGTAAATTTTATATTCCTCAAAGGAAAAAATGGATTGTGCCCCTTTTGAGAACGATTGGATTCAACCAATGTCGCCCAGCTTTCCTGGTTATACAAAAATTGGATAATGTTTTAACCATTGTATGTGTATCAACTTTAAAAAAAAATGTTTGTAGATTTCGTAAATCAATTTCCAATAATGTATAATATTAATCTGAAGCGTATATACGTATGATGTTTGTCCTATGAAATATATTTATTTGTAATTTTAAATTGTGCTTTTATGGATATTTACGCTCAATATCCGAATAAAGATGGAATTGAACAAGGACTGGTTATCTGTACTGTTTATGAATAGTCTTTGTGTTTATTTTTGTTTTTGATTTTTTCACACTGTGGCCAATCACAATAGTTTGGTTTTAATGTGTTTATGTGCATTTTTATACAAATGTTTTACACTCACAATGTGCATCCAAATGATGTGTTGCCCATCTCATGACATGAAATGATTGGGTTAATTTGCTCTAAAAGAAAGTCTTAAGCGGAAGTGAAATAAAGCACATAGACTTTAGAACAGATTGTCTAGGGTTCTATTTAACTTGGTCACAACAACCTACCTGGTCACCTTGTTCATTTGATGATATTGTAGTGGGCCAGGCCATGTAGTGACAGGTCCCAAGCCTTGCTGCCACTTCCAGCAACATGTGGCAGTCATGGCGGACCTGGCCTCACCCTGACCGCTCCAGACGGCCCTGTTTCTGCTGTACAGAGCTCCCAGGCAAGAAATGAACACTGTTGAGTGTATGCGCTGGGCGTTTGTAGGGCATCGGTAAACACACAGGGGTTAGTTAGCCCTCTGTATGCGCCAGCAATGCAACTGGCAGACAATCCCCCCTTTCCTCCACTGCAAACTAGAGGAAATGCGCGTCGGGCAGCACCCCTGAGCATACGTACCAACGCTGACCTTTACCCTAATGGATTGTTCCTTCCCCTTCCTGCGCACGCCAGCACTAAGCCCCTCACCCCGCTTGGCAACCTGCTGTATTATCTAATCAGAGCGACCTGTAGGAACATTAACGGTGCATTCCCAAATTCTCCACTGCTGAATGCAGCACTCGAATATATCCACACCACTATGTCACCTCGCAAAATTGGCACCAGGCTTTATGAGCTTACCCTTGGGCAGCCGCGGTGCGGCCATAGGGGCGTGGGGGCGTAGCCCTCCTGCCCGCAGCCGCCCGCAGCTCCCTCGGCGTTTATCTGAACTTAAACAGCCCCCCCTTGGGGCTTCCCCAGGGGATACTGAGCGTGTGCGCTGCGCGTGGATGGCAGACCTAGCTATGGGGCCACACCAGAAAAATGGCAGTACTGGTGCAACCAGACTGAAAGACTCTCCACTAACTACCGGCCACGATTGATACATTTTACATTTTTGCACAGATTATATTGCACCCCAGTGGCACTCCACAAAATGGAATTATTTGCAGATGCAAGATGCGCGCGCTGCTCAGCGCCTGACACCGCCTATACATGCTTGAAGATAGCTAACTACTGGCAGGAAGTGTGCGAAATTATTAGCGCCATTACCTCAGAACACATTACACCAGATCCCCTTACATGTCTACTGGGGTATGTCACAGAGGTCCCAGATGCTAGCCGCAGATTGGTTGCAATGCTGTTGTTGCTAGCCAGGTGTAGAGTGGCGATCCACTGGGGCCGCAAGCCAGCACCGCTGACCAAAACCTGCCTTGCAGACGCTGCGCACTGCCAGATGCACCTGACTGAATATTGGAACTTGATGCCCTTTGCGAACAGGCTGCATGATATCTGGGCTCCCTTGGTGATATTCCTTCGCCAATTAGATGACACTGACAAACGCCCTAATGCTCCTCGGACGGACTCCCGAATCCCGCCACCCCGAGCTGCTGCGTGACTCTCTACGGAATCAGACCTATAATCCTTGTGGCTGTGAGGATCTATAACATGAGTTCATGACCGCCTCACAGATGCTTGCACACCTTGCTGTATTATATGTCACCGCATACCCTTTTGTGCCGTCGTTATGAATGAATGTATACTGCTAAACCACCAATGCCAGAATGTACTAATTGAATGTCTATACTGTATTAAAAAATCAGAGAAAAATCCAAGAAGGAGGTCAAGTCGTACTTTTAATTTTTATTATTAATTTAAAATTATGTTCTCAGATTGTGAATTCATATGTTCATAAGATTTTGTACACAGCAATCAGGCAATTTTCTGACCCTCTTCTTTATCACTATACTCAGGTAGAAGTTAGATAATTGCCTTTTTTGATTGATTTAGCACAATCACATGGGCAGTAACTCCACCCAAGTAAGCCCTATGTGAACAAGCACAGGGCATCCCCACTATCATGAAAGAGTTGCGAGGGGTGTGGCCTGCTACTTGGAAATTTGGTCTTTCTGTTTTTTAGGAACATAGGTTCTAGTATGTTGTCCTTTTTTTTTTTTTAAATGTTACTTGAATTGATTCACTGTCAACTCGATGAATTCTCAGGATCGGAATGATGCTCAGAATGCTCTCCCTCTTTATAGCTCAAAGTCTGAAGGCTATAACAGCACAGACTATTGAAGTGATCAAGTGAGGGAAGGATTGGAAGCAGCAGGGAAGGACACCTAAAGAAAAATGGTATATCATAAATTAGCGATTGTTTACTTCAGAAACTATATATATATGTAATGGACTACTTGGAGACATATATACTTGTAAATAAACAAAAGTAAGCTGTATTCCAATATTCACTGTCTCGGAAATTCACCAGAGCATAAGATGTTGTAACCAAAGTCCATACTATGCGCTTTGGTTTGCTATAATAAAAGAACATACATGTCAACCTTTTTCTTGTCAATTATTACCAAGATTACTTCTCATAGTCTAATAGGTATATATATTATATTAGCACATACATGTACATACCACCCGCCTAGCGTCACAGGGATGAAGATTAAAGACCCGAAACTCTACATGGATAGTTCTGTGCAATTTTTGTGCTAATTCTGTAGGTTCAGGGTGTCCCTCAGTTCATCTAACAACTTTAGCTTCCACAAAAGTAGCAAATGGAATAAAGCAATGTGATTGGATTCAAGCATGTATTGTTATTTTTACGGCAAGTCAACATCAATTGAAAATCTCATTTTGTTGAATGTTTATGTATTATTGAAAAATAAAATATTTTATAAGAAACAGTAAAACACTTTTTAATAATGATTTATGCAATATGTGCTTTCGGTTTCCAAATGGCTCAATTGTAATACTGGGGAATTTTAATCAAGCCATGAATCCAAAGCAGGAAAATCCATTTCTGTCAGACCTATTGTCTCCATATATTATACCTACAGCTGTCTTTCCTAGCTGTATTAGATGCAGAGTTGCATGTTAAATTGAAAAAGGCCTTGTGGCTCAGGGTTTTGTTTGCTTAAAGAGTCAATACCAATTCGATTCCCCTTCTTCCCTTAATGAATACATGTGTGTTGACTCAAGTAATGGTTCATTTGAAGCAATAGACATTGGGGGTATTTTGTTTTAGATTGTATAAGCCTGATTGGTCCAACCTCTTGGTTGCATAATAGGCTGTGCTCTTATTAGTGAAAAGCTATACCAGGCACAGGTCCTGATGCATACTGCTGGGCATGTTATGTGACTATTCCCAAAAGCTCCTATTCGTCCTGTGTGGAGTTCTCCAAAGCAGAGCAGTCTGAGTGAATGGTGCCCCCTGCACTTTTTCTTTTTCTCTTGAAAATTATTACTCGTAGGCAATCAAAGATTTATAAACCAATAAACAATTTCAAAATTTGGCACAAGTTAATAAGTGAAGTCTAAATCATCAGTAAATCAAAAGGAGTTGTGCATAATATTTAATAATGGTTAAAAAATCCCAAATAAGGGGATTAACACAATACATACAATGTTAAACATTAAAAAACATCTGACATAATCATTCAATTTTACATCAAAAGGTTAAAAGTGGCAAAATCTTTTAATTCTTTATTGACGTGCGTTTCGGCGTATTAATGCCTTCTTCAGGAATACCCACACAATATTCTGTAGATAAAAAATACATGTAATTTAACCCCTCCCATGCTGGTGACAAAACCGCTCCGTCACCAGCCTCGGTCGAGCTGTGCTGATGACGGAGCGGTTCAGTCACGGCGCGCCTTCGCGCCTTTGCGGCGCGTTCTATTGAGCGGGCGGGCCGTGACGGAACCGCTCCGTCATCAGCACAGCGGGCCCGAGGCTCGTGACGGAGCGGTTCCGTCACGAGCATGGGAGCGCCGCGCGGCCCCCCTAGCGCTGCGGCGGAATTGCCGCCGCAGCCAAAGGGTTAAAAGTTAAAAACCAGAATAACATAAGTTTATCATGTAAAGTTACATAGTACATTTAATAAATTCAACATTATCTAATTTGTTGATCATATACAATCTCAAAACTTTTGGGTATTTCCTAAAACAACATTAGATCTTAACATGTGCCAATTGATATAGTATATCTGATCAAGTTCTCATGCATTCTATACCCTACAGAAAGATGTATATCTATATCAAAATCGCAATCATTGTCCAATCATTATTTTGATAGGCACCAAAAATAGGAAGGATATTTAGTATTTCTGGTCTATATAACATTCGTGCATATGTAAGGACACAACTTCTTATATTATATCTGTAAATAAAGATATATTTATCCTCTACTATTTTATATAAACATCTCTCTCTATATATTATGCGAACTTCATATTATGATTCATAGAATTACACTTGAAAACAAGTGTTGTGTTTTCGTTTGCTGTTGGGATCCTAAAAGGAATCACTGATCTACAGTCATGTTGCATCAGCTATGAGAGTGGAAGTTATCAGCACAACAATTATATAGCTTCAAATGTATTATAAGTACCTGCGTACCTTTTGTGAATCAGAACGATTCTGACCCCCTGGATTTCAACTCTTTTTCACAGGCAGCAAGAACGACGTTTGGTTGTATCCATATACAGATCTATAGATGATTAAAAAGAGATACTTGCTGTATATCTTCTTTTAATAAACAATACTGACACCTCCGATTAGAGTCTTCTTACTGGTTAAAAAGGGGCCTTTATTACCAAATAATTCTTAGTATAATTCTTGGTATAGGTTTCAGGATGTCCCATATTCGGTGGTCAAAGACTCAACTTAACCGATGTTTCATATCTTGCGTGTAGTCAAGGGTGTCACTACCGCTAGCGGAAATAAAGATTGACTCTCATTTACTTAGATCTATGGATTTTATTAAACCGATTATATAATATTTTGAATCGTGTACTTCCGTTTTTACCTTATTAACTCTGTCTCAAAGTGATAGAGGCGTAGAACATTAGTTGCTGTCTTTGTAGGATACAAAACCACTGTCACTTTCAATCGCTTCAAGGTTAAGGCGAACCGGGCGAAAAAATGGATGAATGGGTACTTGAAGATCGTCCAAATATAAAATAAACAGATATATAAATAAGGAGAAAAAGGAAAGAAATTAGGCCAAATTAAATAGTTCTTGTATTTAACAAGTACGCTCGTAAGTTCTAAATTGGTCCGGTTTTAATTTATAAAGTTACCTTAAAAGTTTCACAATTGTCGTGAAGTCCTGCGAATATTTATCTGCACTTTTAAAAGCGATAGGGGGACATCAATTCCGTTAGCATATATCATAATATGCAATCCAAAAGATAGACAATGTTATATTTAGTGGCGTATCTACACCCGGAAATGTTATTTATGTATCTTATTCTGTCTAATGCGAGGTGCTTTCAATGCTAGATGTTCTCTTTACCTGATAGAGTGGCAAAGTTCCTTAAAAGAACCCCTTCAGATAGTTAAAAGCAGCGTTGTCAAATGGTAATCCGCCCGTTTTACTCGATCTCAATATAATCTACGAGTAAGGAAATTCGCATTTAGCATTTAAAAATAAATTAGGGGCTAGTTTAACAATTCTCCATTTGCCGAGTAAGCAATATACCACGTACCTGATATGATTTATACGGATCGTAATGGCTTCCGTGGGGTATTGACGTTTTCGGGATCAGGAAACGGGCATATACTCGATGGTAAACTCGACGGTACTCTCACGTGACCCGTTCGCGGCAAAGACTAGAACGTAGCCTGGTTTGTATAGATATATTTTCAATCCTTTATATATATATCATAGTTACTTATAATTTTACAGTTTTAAAAATATATATTATGGTCAAGTTCAAAGCTATTTTTAGAAGATCGCTAGTAATAGTCTTCTCTAATATTAAATAGTCATCTATAGTAGACTAAGAAGAAAGACTCTCGCTGTATCGTAGCGTTTAGAATAAAATACATCTTCTTCCACTAATAACGTGCAATCGTCTTTGTCTGTTGAATATTCACATAAAGGCTCGTTCTGTGTGCGCAAAATCATGATGTCTTTTTTAGTTCCTGAATTCATGGGAATTACAGAATAATTTTCACGCGTTCATTCTCAGTAAACTATTCGTACCCATATTTTAACCTGAAAATACAGATTGGTTAACCGGGCAAAATGCCTCTAAGTATATCTCCATGAACGGTGACTTAAAGGTTTGTCTATCAATTCTATAAAATAATGCTCCGATTCAGTTAGAAAAAATAAGACTTAAGTATGCGAACAGTATTATATTATGGCATTTTACCACGGGATATCACAATTCAAGCCGTTTTTAAAGGTGTCCAAGGAGAATATCCCAAAAACTTCACGTTTCTTGCGTATTTTCAGTCCACCCTTATTGTCTGGGGTATTTTCTCAAGGATTCTCCATCTAATGTCTTCAGGAGTATGGCTTAGTTCAATAAAGTGTTTTACTAAGGGGGCCATTAATTTTGCAGAACGAATCGCGGAACGATGTTCGGTTATTCTCGTCTGAATGGCCCTTGCAGTTTCTCCAACATACCCTAACTGGCAGGGACATAGGATGAGGTAAATAATGTTCTGCGTTTTACAATTCCACATATTTAATGCTTTGATGTTAAAGCCATTATGGACCCAAGTTTCACCTTCAATTATAGAGTCACATGACTTACATGAAGAACACTTCACTGTACCCCTGATAGGTTTATTGCCGTCAATCGATTTTTGGGTCAGAGTTGGATCTTTAATTCCTTTCCCCAATCGGGAATGAACAATCAAATCTTTAATATTTTTGTTCCGCCGGTAGGCAAATAAGGGTTTAACTAGTTTAGGTCCTTGACTGGGGTTGCTATTCATGATATGCCAATTTGCATTTATAATCTGTTTCACTTTGGAGTCCACAGTGGAGTGCAGTGTGACACAGACTAGTTGTTTGTTACTATTGTCTGATTCCTTCTGAGTATTAGTACGCAACAGATGATCTCGGTCAAAAAAACGTGCGCGTTTGTAGGAATCCCGCACCAGCTGGTGTGGGTATCCTCTTTCCAGAAACTTATTCCACATAATTGCACCTTGTCTATCAAAATCCTTTATTTTCGAGCAGTTTCTCCGTACCCTTAAAAACTGTGAAAATGGGATACTTTGTCTCTGGTTACGGGGATGAAAACTACTGAAGTGCAACAATATGTTTCTGGCTGTGGGTTTCACAAATAAGTCAACTTTTAGAACATTATGTTGAATTTTTATGATAATGTCCAGGAATTCTACACTATCCGTACTTTTATGGGCTGTAAATCTCAGAATATCGTCTGTGGCAATAAGCCATTCAAGAAATTCAGATAGAGATTCGTCCCCATTGGTCCAGATAAAGAAAATATCATCTATATATCTGGACCAATGGGAAACGGACTCAAAAAAGGGGGCTATTTCATTATATATGAACTTTTGTTCAAAAGCTGCCATATAAATATTTGCTATGGAGGGTGCAACTGAAGCACCCATACTTACACCTTGGATCTGACGGTATAGAACCTCACTGAATTCAAAGATATTCTCAGATAAAACTATATTAAGACATGCCAAAATAAAGCTCTTAGGACATGCAATCTGGAATTCGTCAATAAACCAATCTGTAGCTTCCATTGCCTCTTTTTGTGGGATATTACTATAAAGTGATTCTATGTCAATGTGACCATAGTATCTCTCTGTGGGTTAAATGTTAGATTTTCAATCTTATTAATCATCTCCCTCGTGTCTTTAATGTAAGAGGTAGTCCATGAGATGTATGGACATAAATAATGGTCTATAAATTTTGACAGAGGTTCAGTCACAGAACCTATGGTAGATACTATTGGCCTATATGGAGGATCGTTAACATTTTTATGTACTTTGGGTAACCCGTAAATACAAGCCATTTTACCTTTGTTTTGATTGAGAAGGTCATATTCTTTTGACGTTATATCTCCTTCTATATACGCTTTATGGGATAGTGTCTGAATTGTTTTAGAAATTCTAATCAGAGGGTTTTGCTTAATCTTAAAATAAAAATCCTCATTACTCAACATGGTGTTCATTTTGTGTACATAATCCTCGGTGTTAATGATAGCTATTCCTCCTCCTTTATCACAGCTTTTTATGATCAATGTATTATCATTTGCTAGGGAATTCAAAGCTTTAAACTCCTCTTTGTTTAAGTTATATAGGGGCTTGGGAATAAAGGCAAGTGCCTGTTCCATGTGTTGCAAAATATACTAGTTCGAAAGCCGCCACTTCTGGACCCAATTGGTCCAAGGAGGGAGTAAAACCTGAGGGTAAAGTCAGGCGTTTATCTGAAGGAACTTGACTATTCTCATACGTTTCATGTGCAAAAAGCTTTTTTAGCCTCACTTTTCTGAAGAAAGAGGTAATGTCTTGATATAATTCAAATTTGTTCACGTAGGCATGCGGAACAAAAGATAATCCCTTCGACAGAAGAGTAATGTTATTGCTATCAAGATTATAAGATGATAGATTGAAAATCGGGATCAGATTCCCTGTTTCCAATACTGTTTCTTGCGGGTCTCCAGCAGATATTGGGGATCTGGTTGTTGATGGAGATGTTGTTGATGGTGTTGTGGTGGGTGATGTTGAAGATGATGTTGTTGCTGATAATTCCCACGACCCTGTGTTTGGAACCTTACTCTCTGGCGTCCCCTGCGTGATCCGCGCTTGGCTACAAAAGAGGAATGCGTGTTTCTTTTTGATTGGAAAGAATTATAATTGCTTTCTGGTTCATAGTAGGTATTGCTTTCACCATCTGAATCGGAGGTATCAGAGAATGTGTTAACTCTTTGTTGTTTATTTCTACTTTCCTCCATATAGTGATTTTGTTTATAGAAATGCTCTCCTAGATAGGGGTATGTATTTTCTAGCGAGTAAAATCTTGTGTCCTTTGTATCGCTTTTACGTTTATTAAGATAATTAGCAAAGGATTCCAATTCCTTATTTATTTCTTCAAGTTTCTTAATGGCTTCATCTACACTGTTGGAATTTTTTAATTTTTTCTTCTAGCTCATCTAGTTCTGTTTTAAGTGAAGCCGCAAGTTCTTTAGCGGTTTCTATAATTAAAATCATTAGGTCTCGAGAGCATCGGCTCGCGATCATGCTCCATTTATCCAGAAATTGCTTGGGATGAACAAACAACCCTGGAACGTTACGTATCCGTAGACCATTTGGTATGATATGGAGGAAAGTAGAAATAAACAACAAAGAGTTAACAGATTCTCTGATACCTCCGATTCAGATGAATCGGAGGTATCCTGTGGATGACTGTCAGGTAAAGTGGTGTCAGCCATTCACGCTAAAGATAAAATTAAGACTCTTCCAACAATTCTTTGTTATTTGTCCATGCAAGGGTCAAGCACCCCATGGGTATCTAGAGACAAAGACAAATGTTGCAGGCTATGCAGATATTAGGAGGAGTCAGTTCTCCATATACTCTGTACTTGCCCATTCTTACATTAGACATGACAATTTTATCTAAAGACCGGTTTTCTAGCCCTTGACATCTGCAACCGTTTCCAGGTATTAACTGCTTACCTTAACACGTCAAACCTACCTGCATATATGTACAATTAATAATGACAGCCAAGTAGGGTTGCCACCTGGCCATTTTTCTACCAGCACCACCGGTATTTTAACCTCTTAACTGCTGCCCTCCCCCAGTGCTGAGCCCTTTTTGGCTATTTTGGGTAGCTCACGCTCAGACCTCCATGCCTTTTATTTCATGTAAGGTAAATACTGTGTCCTTTTTTCCAATATACTGAGGATTGTAAAGGTACCTAGGGTTTGTGGATCTCCCTGGAACGGACCGAGATAAAAGCCAAAGTATAGTTACATTTTGATTTTTGGGGAAAAAAATAGGAAGCAAAATTTGCTCTGGATAAAAGTGTATGTTTTTCCCCTAAAAATGACATCAACGAAAGGTTTGCTGTGCAAAGTCACCAACTTCATAGCTTTCAGGAACATGCAGAGCTGAATAAAAAAAAACATGTTTTACAATAGTTTGGTCATTTTTTATAGAAGTAGCCCATTTTCCTCATTTTTATTGCTTTCAACCTACTTCGAGTTTATTGTAGAAACCTGTGTGAAACCCATGGGTGATACAGGAAAGCTATATATTTCTGACAAGTAAATAACATTCCAAAGTCAGCAAGGTGTCGTATGTGTAGATCCCTCAAGGTTTTCCCAAAGAAACTAACTGTTGAAATAAAGAGATATTAAAAATGAGTAGGAAAAAACAGCCATTTGTGAAAATATTTTCAACTGTAACTTTCTGTCTGGCCGATTTACAAAATCAATGTACCACTATGTTTGCAAAAACCTTTTTGCTCGTGAGGATATATACGGTTTGTAGGTACCCAGAGTCAACAACTGAGCTGCACCGTACAATGGTTTTTTATTGTGTGCTGAGTGTAGATCAATTCATATGGTAAAATATGAAACTCTTGTGGGATTCACGCAAAGTACACCACCCTACAATCCCCTGGTTGTCTACTTTTTCAGAAATGCCTGTGGTTGGTAGATTTTCATGAGTTGCGGCCAAGCACGGCCCCAAATCCCGCAGCTACTCCTATTGCTGATCTCTCCTCCTAGCACTTTAGGGCCTTGTGTGTCAAGATCTTTTGGCCCACCCACACACGGAAGGTACGATTTTTATTGGGAGACATGCAGGAATACTGTGTAGTAAGAAATGTGTGGCTCCTCGTAGATTTCAGAAGTTTTCCTCACAGAAATTTGAGGAAAATTTGTTTTTAGTTCAAGTTTGAGGTTTACAGGGCATTGTGGGTAAGAAAATGGCGTGAGATGCATGCGAAGCACACCACCCTGGCCTCCCCTGTTATCTAGTTTTTAGAACTGTCTGGGTCTGGTACGTTTTTCCAGGTGGCACCCCACCCAAGTCCAGAAAGTGCACCATTCACCATTGAAAGTAGGAAGATATTAGGGGTCAGTCATACTCTCCTAGCTGGGTGGGGGGCAGAAATACTGTTGCCCAATTTAGTTGGGGTGGGGGCATATCCATTGCCATGCTGGGCAGCCTCACATCCCTATATTTAACAAAAACAGTTCCCTTATGTAAAATGGGCTTTCTGCCACCCCCCCTGGGGTTCAGAGCTATTTACCCCAATCTGCCCTGGCAGATACACTGCTGCCCCATTTACTTGGAAGGGACCTGGCCATGCCCTTGCTGAACACCCCACACTCCTATATTTAAAAAATAAAAGTTACTAGAGTCTAGTGGCCTTTTTGCTGCCCGGGGGGGACAGATCAGGGGTAACCCCCATCTGCTATACCGGGAGTGGCAGAAAGACTGTTTCCGCCTGTAGTCTGGGGGGTGGCATAGCTTTGCCAATGGTGGGCAGCACCCACCGCTATTTAAAACAATTAATAAATCCCTGCCATCTAGTGGGTATCTCACCATCTGCCCCCCAGGTGGGAAAACAAATACTGTTGCTCCATTTACTTGGGGTGGGAGCATGGCCATGCCCATGCTGAGCAGCCCCATCCCTATTTAAAAAAACAAAATCCCTGGTGTCTAGTGGGCTTTCAACCCCACGGCCCCCGGCAGGGGAGATCAGTGTTAATTGCCCGCATCTGCCACCAGTGGGAAGCAGACAGGCTAAAATATATAAATTGCCATGGGGGGGCCACACGCTGTTGCCCAAAGGTACCGTTACCCCTATCCCTGTTGTCTAGAGGGTGGATCCCTGCTTGGGGATCACTCTCTTGTGGTGATCCCCAAGCAGGGATTATAGGAGGGTGCACCTTTTTGCATGGTTGCCCCCCACTTTTTGCTTAATGTTGATGTGCTTTGACCGAGTGCGCCCTGGGCTCCTGCCAACCAGGTTCCCAGGGCCTATGTTCTTTCCCTAAAATGTTCTGTTGCAAAACCCAATTGGCAACTCTCTGGCCACATGTAAATCCCTTGTAAAAGGTACCCTAGGTACCAAGGGCACTGTGACCAGGAGAAGCCTCTCAGGGCTGCAGCACTTATTGTGCCACCCTTATAGCCCCTGTACCTTTACACACACACACTGCCATTGCAGCCTGCGTGTTTTGGTGCAGAACAAAAGTGATGGATCGACATGGCCCACATCCCTGTGTGCCATGCCTACAATCTACTGCCCTGGCACAGGTAAGCCACCTCTAGCTGGGTGCATTGTTCCAGTGTTGAGGGTACAGGTGCATGAGCTCTGTACCCCTAAAGTGTCTAAGGCCATTCTTGGCCACTGAAAGTGCTGTAACGCCATAAAGAATATATGGTATGGGAGGTCGTCATTATGTACTCCGCAGCACCATAATGGCCTTACTGAAAACTGGGAAGTTTGGTATCAAACTTCTCAGCACACTGATGCCAGTGTTGGATTCAATGAAAAATGCACACAGAGGGCATTTTAGAGGTGCCCCCCTAAAATAAGCGACCTAACTCTAGTGTCCTGGTTGAGTGGCTGCTCACCGCTGCCACCATTAGACATGTTTCTGGACCCCTAGGTCGAGAGCCTGCCGCTCTCGGGGTCCTGAAATAAAGCACATCCTGGGTTGAGGTGCCAAGCTTCCTCCCCCAGGATGGGCAGGGTCCACCCAAGGAAATCTTCAAAGGGTTGCCGCCTTTGTGAGCTAGCCGAGCCACTTGTTACTTCCAGCACCTGACTCCCACCGGTTCTAACCCCCACTTTGGGTGGGAGAATCGGTGAGAAAACCAAGTGAGGAGGAGAGGTGTGCCCACCTTTGCCAACCCCACCCCTCAGGTGGGGGAGGCGAGGTGAAGCATAACTCAGTCCCTGCCATCCTGCGGATGGGTGGACCCAACCAACCAGAGGGAGGCCTATTCCCCCTCCCACTGGAGAGTGGCATAATAGGAGGTGTACCCTCCCCAAGGAAGGGGCCCATTGGCCCCTACTTGTCCCTACCGGTAATGCCGCTAAATTTAGTATTTAGGGGCAACCCAGAACCTTGCCTCCTGAGATCAGAGTGAAAAAGAAGGAGAAGGACCGAACAGCTGTGCGAAGAGAAGACGAGAAGGACACCCACTGACTTGGCCACAGCCCCACCGGCCTGTCCTGGCCATCAGACTGCTCCAAAAGTACCTCAGTGTGTTCTGCAGCCAACAGCCCTCGAAAACCCAGAGAGTCTGCCCTGTCTTCGTGACCAAAAGGACTTTGTCTCCTGTGAGCACCAGACTTGCTCAAAAGTAACCAACTCTGACTTTGGCCAATTCAGTGAGTCTCCATCACTCCGTTCCTGGCGCCCCGAGCCAGAGTGACCCAACACTTTAAGGAGGTCCTGCCAACGATCCTAGTCTGGTTCCTAGTGACCCCTGAACCTCAGCAAGCTCCTAAGACCAATATGCAGCCAACAACTGAAGATCCCCCTCAACGGCGACCGAAAGCGAACACTTGAACCAACCCCATAACTGGGTTCCAGACCAATTATGTGAGACCATCCGACCAACTCAGTCACTGAACGCTTGCAGTCAAAAAGCAACGATTCCCAAAGTCCACATTTGCCTCATCATCTGCTGACCACCTCAGAGGGATCCTTGAACAAATCTGCAACTTCAGCCAAGACCGCATCCTACACCCGGCCGCCTCTGTGGCGCTGGTGGTGTAGTTTCTGTGTAGACCATTTGGCCTCAGTGCTGACCACGAGTTCTTGTTTTGAGTTCTTGTTGCCCAATCTGGTGGCCTGCTTTCCGCAGTCCCCCCACGACTGTGCTAGCTCGTTGGCTACTGTATGGCTCCTGCACTCAGCATCCGGGCAAGATCCTACAGCCAAGAGATGTTTTAATCTCCCAATTTAGCGCTCCTTTCCTTTTCTAATGTATTTTGTTTATTGCCAGGACTTTTATCTTTCTGTTACTCCTATCATAATAATTTTAAGTAGTCACAATCTCATGACTTGCAAATCATTGAGAATATATTTTTGAGAGGTCTCCTGGCCGTACCCCAAACCGCACCTTCTTTTGTGATCCATGAAGAGCTAGGGGTGAGCTACATTTCAGATTTACTGGTAATGCGGCCTTCGTTAATTGTAATTGTAATTTCATTTATATAGCGCTTAATACCCCTGACTAGGCATCGAAGCTCTTTTCCTGCGAAACCCAAAAATAATTAGTGGTGAATTAGTATAGGGAAATATTAAATTAATTTTAGTGGTGGACATGTTAGTCTGTTATTTCAATTGAAAAGAATAGTGGAGGGTTTGTATTTATATAGTGCTTGCTACCCCTGATGCGGTGTTGAAGTGCTTTTTGGTGAGTAGCATGCTACTCTGGAACTCAAACCCAAAAGGATTAGTGGTGAATTAGTACAGGGAAATATGACATTAATTTGAGCGGTGGACATGTGAGCTTGTTATTTGTATTCAAAAAGGATAGTGGAGGGTTAGAAGAGTGAAGGGTTTGCATTTATATAGCGCTTGCTCCCCCTGATGAGATGTTGAAGCAGTTTTCGGTGGGTAGCCCGCTCCTCCAGAAACAAAACAGGATTAGTGGGGAATTAGTATAGGGAAATGTGAAATTAATTTGAGCGGTGGACATGTTAGTCCGATTATTTCGATTGAAAAGGAATAGAAGACGGAAGAGGGAAGAGTCTGAAGAGTTTTATTTTGTTTGGCGTTCATAGCAGTAGGAGAAGGTTTGGGATGCATAAAGGGGAGGTGGATAGGGAAGGGTCAGAGGGAAGTGTTTAGAAAGGCTTATAGTATATAGCTGAATAGTAAAAGAGGTATGAGATGATGCAAGGAGGGGTAGAGGAGGGAAGAGTCTAGAAAGGGTTGTTTTGGGGATCAGATGGTTTTTAATTTGGTTTTAAGCTTAACAGGATTATACTGAGGGACTGTATGCTTCTGCAGAAGGCCAAATCAATTCCTTGGCTGAATTAAGTCAGCTCTATTTGCCAGGAGCGGGGTCACCCTGACTTATATTTTCACCTGGAGAAAATTAGCAAGGGAGAATTTATCTTGGGCGAAAAAACATTTTTGTGCTACCGCCAGGCTACCTGGGAGTGCACAGAATTAGTAAAATATTCTCTCCGCACGCACATTATCATCTCTACCCCTGGGCATACCAAACTATAACTAACCTTTGTCACCAACCCTCAGCATCGTTTTATGTTGACTTGCTTTAGGCTGAACCAATTTCATTAGTTTCTAGCAGACCCTATTGTTTGGAACGAGGCCGATAATCTAGCCCCATGCACCTGTGTTAACTTCTGTGATCAGGATACTTTTCATTTTGCCCTGGTTTGTCACTTTTATCATGTCCCTCGTAGACAATGTATTCTTCCTGTACTCAAAGGGAAGCCGTTTACTCAGGCCAGACCTGCTTTTATTATTTTACAAATGTTAAATAATGAATTTGTTTGTTTAGGTGGTGCCAGGTTTATTAGTGACTGCTGTTAGGAACATAAAAAGGGATAATGTAGATTTTTCACAGCCTGATGGGCAGAACATCTGGATTTTATTAAAGACACAGAAGCTAAGATTATGCAATCTTCTTTTATTGCCAGCTCACAACAGCAACAATGGAAAGAATTCAGAACTTTTAAAAAATTCCCATCATGTATATAGCACGGTAGGAAGCAGCCATATTCCTTCTTCCTGCGCTGCGGACAAGATAAACTCAAATGTCCAATTAGATTTCAAAATTGAGTGCTTCTTGAAGAACACGTCGTAAAAACACGTCGTAAATAGGAATCCAATCCTTATTAGTCTGAAAGAAAGTATAAAAAACATGAAGTTAATTTACCCGGGTGAGTATATGTGGCGGGTTAATCTTAGCCTCCGTGTCTTTAATAAAATTTAGATTTTCTATTAGGCTGTGAAAAATCTAAATTTTATGGCATGACACGTAGGCTACTATCATGCATGTTCAAAGTGCATTCAACACATTATCAATTGCATTAGACATTGGCTTAAAATAACAGCTTCTAGACATGTTTTCATTCGACCAATCTGCCGCTCTCAAAATACCTTGTCATCCGCCTCCCAAAACAAAAGCTTCAGAGGTCGATGCACCCCTGAGTTAATGTGCTCCAAATTTATAAACATTCACACCAGCTTCTCTCATCACATCTTTCACTCATTTTGCTAAGGTGGGGGGAGAAACAACTCTCTACGAGGGCATTTGTGTGAAATTAGCAGTTGTGCTACACCACTTCTCACATTTTTTTTGTATTCTTTTGAACATTTGACCACACACAGTCTTGGGTTTCCTTGGAAGTAAGGGTAGAATATAGTTGATGATAGAGTCTTTGTTCTTCTTTAAAACAGACCCCTTCGGGGTGGTATGCTGTACTCGTAAAATCTATGGCTCTTACATCTGAAGTACGTCTAAAGCATGGGTACTCACAAACTTTCTCTCAGGGGCCAAATTTACAGTGTGGTTTGTCGTCGAGGGATGCACCGGTGGGGGCGGGGTCAGTGGGGGGGGGGGTTGAACACAGGTCCCTGCAGCGGACGACTTCGTCCACTAAGCCACCAGACCCGGCATACACACATCTCTCTCTGTCTCTCTCTCTCGCTCTTTCTCTCTCTGTCTCCCTCTCTCTCGCTATCTCTCTCTCTCCCTCCCACTCTCCCTCTCTCTCTATCTCCCTCTGTCTTACTCCCTCTCTCTCTCGGTCTCCCTCCTTCTCTCTCTCGGTCTCCCTCTCTCTCTCTCTCTCTCTCTGTCGTCCTCTCTCTCCCTCTGTCTGTCTCTGTCTCCCTCCCTCTGTCTGTCTCCCTCCCTCTGTCTCCCTCTCTCTCCCGCCCTCTCCCTCTCTCCCTCTCCCTCCCTCTCCCTCTGTCTCCCTCTGTCTGTCTCCCTCCCTCTTTCTCCCTCTGTCACCCTCTGTCTCTGTCCCTCTGTCTCCCTCCCTCTGTCACCCTCTGTCTCCTTCCCTCTGTCTCCCTCTCCCTCCCGCCCTCTCCTCCCTTCCTCTCCCTCCCTCCCTCTCCCTCTGTGTCCCTCCCTCTGTCTCCCCCTGTCTGTCTCGATCCCATTTTCTCCCTCTGTCTGTCACCCTCTGTCTCCCTCCCTCTGTCTCTGTCCCTCTGTCTCCCTCGCTCTGTCTTCCTCCCTGTCGCCCTCCTCCCTCTGTCTGTCTCCCTCCCTCTGTCTGTCACCCTCTCTCTCCCTCTGTCTGTCACCCTCTGTCTCCCTCCCTCTGTCTCCCTCCCTCTGTCTGTCTCCCTCCCTCAGTCTGTCACTCTCTGTCTCCGTCCCTCTGTCTCCCTCCCTCTGCCTGTCTCCCTCCCTCTGCCTGTCTCCCTCTGTCTGTCTCCCTCTGTCTGTCTCCCTCTGTCTCCTCCCTCTGTCTCCCTCTCTATGACTTCCTCTCTCTGTCTCCCTCTCCCTCTGTCTCCCTCCCTCATCTGTCTCCCTCCCTCTGTCTCCCTCCTTTTGCCTATCTCCCTCGGTCTCCCTTTCTCTGTCTTCCTCTCTCTGTCTCCCTCTCTCTCTGCCTCCCCCTCACTCCCTCCCTCTGTCTCCCTCTCTCTCTGTCTCCCTCCCTCTCCTTCCATCTGTCTCCCTCTCCCTCTGTCTCCCTCCCTCTGTCTATCTCCCTCTGTCTATCTCCCTCTGTCTATCTCCCTCTCTCTGTCTCCCTCTCTCTGTCGCCCTCTCTCCCTCTGCCTCCCCCTAACTCCCTCCCTCTGTCTCCCTCTCACTCTGTCTCCCCCCTCCTTTCCTCTGTCACCCTCTGTCTTCCTCCCTCTGTCTGTCTCCCTCTGTCTGTCACCCTCTGTCTCTGTCCCTCTGTCTCCCTCCCTCTGTCTCCCTCCTTCTGTCTCCCTTTCTCTCTGTCTCCCTCTGTCTGTCTCTGTCTCCCTCCCTCTGTCTGTCTCCCTCTGTCTGTCTCCCTCTCCCTCCCTCTGTCTCCCCCTGACTCCCTCCCTCTGCCTCCCTCCCTCTCTGTCTCCCTCTCTTTGTCTCCCTCTCTCTGTCTCTCTCTCTCTCTGTGTCCCTCCCTTTCCCTCCCTCTGTCACCCGCTGTCTCCCTCCCTCTGTCTCCCTTTCCCTCCCTTCCTTTCCCTCTGTCTCCCTCCCTCTCCCTCCCCCTGTCGCCATCTGCCACCTCACCCCAAGTGTGTGTCAGCATGGGCTGAGACAGCTTCCCGGGCACACACACACACAGCCGCACCCGAGTACTTCACAGGTCTTTAAAAGACCATTTACTTGTTAATGAGGCTTTGTTGTATTTCACCTTTTCCTTGCGCCCATGCATCTCCACTCTAACTATCACTGGAATCGCCCGGGCCCCACAGAGCAGTCTCTCAGAGTCGCACTGCTGCAACCTGCATTGTTTGCGGACACTCTTTAAAAAAAAATTTAGAAACACAGGTACCATGTCTGCAAGATCCGCGGGCCGTCAAGAAAGGCTTGCCGGGCCGCAGGCGGGCCGCGGGCAGTACTATGATTACCCGTGGTCTAAAGGATACCAGACATAATAGGATTGTCAGTTTGTAGGAAAGTTGTTTTAGAGACAAAGAGTGATTATCACCCCAATTCTCAAGTACTTCTAAGACCATTTTAACATCCCACCATGAGGTATATTTCGCTGAGGATCTTTTTAGGACTCTCATTCTTTGCATTATTTTCCTTGTTAACACATTTTGGCCAATAGGTATGCCGTCTATCAACCAGTGTCCAGCTGAGATGGCTGACCTATAGAAGTTTACTGTTCTGTAGGATAAACCTGATCCAAATAACTCTGTTAAGTAATTAATTATTTGTACTACATCAGCTGAAACGGAATTGAAACCCGATTGAAGCCACCAATGAAACCATTTATTCCAAGCCAGTAGATATGCTTTCCTTGTCCAATATGCCCACGGCTCTCAAATGAGTCTGAAAGCATCTGCTGAAAGCCCAGGGATTTCCCACTGTCTCCTGAAATCCTCCATGCCTTCAGTGTGAGAGAATCTTCTTCTGTTAGAGGCCAAGTTACTCCCCGTGGGCCTCAGATTATGGTCTTGAAATTCAGTATTAGTAAGAGAAGTCTATTGTCATTTCTAGCCTTATCTGGAACCAGGCATGTGACCTCAATAGTGGGGTTATTACTACTACAGTGTCTCTGAGTCTGCGTGTTTGCAGTAGAACTCTTGGTAGCATGGCAAACGGCGGGAAGGCATATGATGTCAGGGCTTTCCAATTCTGCAGGAAAGCATCTATGCCAGAAGCTTGGGGGTCTGGTTTCCAGCTGAAAAAGTGTGTTAGTTGTATGTTCAATCTGTCTGCAAACAGATCCATCCCGAATGGACCCCATTTCTGTTGGATAGTGAGAAAGATCTCTATGTTCAGTCTCCAATTGCTGGAGTCCTTGAAGTTCTGAGAGAACCAACCTGGTACCCCCTTGCTTAATCCAGAAATGTGTTTTGCTACAACTGAAATCCCTTTGCTCAGGCAATAACCCCAAAAGTCCTTCGCTAAATCTGCCGGTTCCTTGGAATGTGGTCCCCCCATCTTGCTGACATACCTCACTTCTGACACATTGTTCATGTGTAGCATTACACAGCATTTCATCATTCCTTGTGTAAAACTGCGAACTGCAAAGGAACCCGCTAACAGTTCTAAGCAATTGATGTGTAACTTTTTCTTCTACGTTGACCAGTGGCCCCTGTGGAAGAGTTCCCACATCTCACTCCCCAACCTTTCAAGCTTGCATCCGATTCTATTATAAGTTTAGGTTCCATGCCTGTGCATTCTTGAGCCACCACACTAGTTCTTCTCTTGATTCGAGGTCAAGGGATAGTATCTGTGAATATGAAGGTTTTTTTCGCAAGCACTTTGTTTAGAGTCTTTTGAATGCTTGATAATAAAGATTTCCTGGAAATATTGCCTGAACCATTGAGGATAGCAGGCCCAGAATCCTTGCTAATGTTTTCAATAATATTTATTTTTCTATTAATACCTTTTTTTATTCTTTGTGAAGTCTTTTTAGTTTTTCCTTTGGTGGTCGCAGATCTGTTTGAACTGTGTCTACAACGAATCACAAAAATTGAGTGTTCTGTGCTGGAGTTAAGCATGATTTCTTCATATTTATTACGAAGCCTAGTTATTCTAGAAAGTGAATTGTCCATTTTGTGTGTTCTGTAACAAGATCCTTGGATTGTCCCATTATTAGGATATCATCCAAGTAAATGATTAATCTTACTACCTTCGCCCGGAGCCATGCTGCCACCAGGCGTAGTACTTTTGTGAAGCACCAAGGTGCTGAGGAGAGTCCGAAAGGGAGACTTGAGAACTCCCAGAGTCTGCCTTTCCAAGTGAAACTGAGGTATTTATTTATTTTATTTTTTTTCCAAAAACCTTTATTGCACCATTAAGTTACACAGCGGAATGCCTACAACCCATCGGGCTGGCCGCTATAGCAAGTCGTCATTTACAGTGCAGCAGCATCAAGTCCGTATATGAATATTCAACTTAATATACAATTAGGTATCTGCGGCGAAAAGGAGGTGCAGCATACGTATCAATGTCACAGTTCGTTATTGGTTTTTGCTTTCCCATTTGTTTTAATAAAGAACAACAACAACTCAACTTAAACGTTAGGAATAGCGATGTGGCCGTGTGGTGGGCAGTACAGACCGAGTAGGAAACTGAGGTATTTTTGATGCGGAGGCCAAATTGGGATGCTTAAGTATGCATCTGTGAGATCTAGTCTTGTTAACCAGTCCACTCTTCTTAAAATGTCTCTTAATAGGTATATCTAGGCTTTCCTGTTTTCAGTTTCTATTTTTGGTAAATTCTGGTGGGGTTTTTTCAGTGTTTTCAATATCTTAAAAAACAGTTGTTATCAGTTGTTACACATTTTCGTGCCACTAAAAACAACAGAAAAAGTGTTTTTCCGGTGTTTATGGAACATTTTGCTTTTATTATTGCTTGCTTTCTGCACTGAAAGAACATGGTATATAGACAGTGTACTTATAGTGTATATGAGGTCCAAATTAATCTTATTGTAGTACACCATACAATACTTCTTCAGTGAGTCTTTGGGTCATGTGCGCTCGCTCTTTCCTTCTCATGTAAACTTCTGTGAAAAGGCCCTCTCAGCATTCTTAGCCCATTGGGCTGAGAACCATCAGCTAAGGGACACAGTTGGGATGACTCTTTCTTTGATGCCACATAAAGCACGAAATGATAAATATTTGCGTTTTAGTTCCTGTGCATTAGAAACCAGTGAACCAGAATGGACTAAAAAGTCAATAGCATCCCTCATTAACACTTAAGATTGTAAAGATGATTTCAGCGTACCATCTAACAAGTGGCAAGGATCTACTACAGGGAATCACTTCAGCTCGGGTATCAATTTTGACAGGTCATCACACAACTTTTTTATTTACGTAGCTGAATCACTGCAAATACAAACAATATCACTCCAATCTTTGTTGAACTTGGAAAGAACCTTTTTTGCGGAGCATTACAAGTGACACTGCGTTCCATGTTTTCCAAAAGTCTGGTGTCATGTTTTCACCACTATCCCAGATGCTTGGTGATATATATATACTTGTCACTATACCTTGCATTGAATGTTTAGAGCCTGAGGTGTTGGCAATTCACCTACTATCAATACTGACTCACTAGAAACTATGGTCTGATGTACTAAGGGTTTTTACTCATTCTCTGTGGGTAAATGTGATGACACATATTAGGAAAGATTTTTATGAACCCATCCATTTTGCCTATTGGTGAAAGAATCAAATGCAGCCAAAATATCAAATATAAGTTTGATATTTCCTGATTCTCTATAGTTTATAAAATAATTAAACTAGACCTAAAACATGAAACTAAACCCTGCATCTTTAGACCAAAGGCCACAAAACTGAAAAAGTAAAAGGAAGAAGAAACAATATTTTAGTGGCATCCCTAAAGAACAAAACTCAAGCAGAATAATGTCAGCCAGTCCTTCTTACTGCTACTTGTATAACAAAGTTACATTGTATTGACCCCTTCAGAAAGAAAAAATGACTTTCACTCTCTTTTTCCTTTTTGTGAATGGCATTTAGTTTGTGGTTGTCAAGGTGTTTTTTCAGTGTTTATATGTTTTCACCGGTGCTGGCTATTTTTATTTCAGTGGGGTTTTATCAGTTATTATAGGTTTAAACCTAAACCCCACAGCCTAGGTATATCCCTTCCATTTTGAAGTGGCAATAGACCACCCATTTTTTTAATTCTTTGAGATTTATAACAGGTCTCATACCTTTGTGTTTCTTTTCCACTAAGAAAATGTTGCTGATAAAACCTATTCCAGGGTCGAATGCCTCCCGGGTGACCCCTTTTGCTAGTAGGTCCTCTACCTCTTTTGTTACTAACTTCAAATGTTCTTGTGAAAAGGTTAGTGAGTTTTTATCTGGACTGGGGTATCTATAAATTCCAGTTTGTATCCCTTGACAGTTTCTAATACCCAAGGGTCCTGTGTCACTAATGTCCAGTTCCCACAGACCTGGGCCAGTCTGCCCCCACCTTTATAGGGATATCTAAAAGGTCTCTCATAGGTCTTACCAGTTGAAAATCCACTCTGTCTCCGATCTCCTCTGGAGGCTCTATTGTGGGGTCTTTGTCGTTGGGGGTAGAAGCTTTGATAGGCTCCATAGCCAGATGGTTGGTAAAATATGTTGCCACGTCCCATAAAGGGTCTGGAGGAAGGTTGGCCTCGGCCGAGGAACCGACCCCTTGTTCTGCCAGCCCTTGCAAAAACTCTATCATGAAAGACTTCTCTGATCTCCTTTTGGGATTTTTGGATGGAACTAAAAATCCCCACATATTTAGCTATCTCCTTTATAAAGTTGTCGTCAAAGAGTTGGCCCTGGGTAGAGGGGCCCCGTTCCTTGTTTGCTAATGCTAAAGGCTGTCTTTGCATTTCCTATCAGGCAAATAGCTGTTTGGGCCCATTCTCGTAGTTCCTTTGGGTCAATCTGAGTTTCGTTTAGGTAGGCAATCTCAAATATTTTGGTCAAGGGACCAGTAATGTTCAATAGACGGTCCTGAGAAGATTTTAGTTCTCTGTCTAATCCTTTTCTTGGATCTTTGCCCACTTTGTTAATAAAGGCTACCACTTTGGGGTCTAGTCCAGGGGTGACGGTTATCTTATCAGGTAAGGATGGTCGGGGGCCTTCTGAGCGTAAGCGAGATCTTACTTCCTTGGGTATTTCCCTCTTAACCAGAAAGTGATGTATTCAGCAACATGCTGTGATGGTGCCCATTCAGGTGACATGGGATGTTTGATAAGGAGGGGATCAAACATGTTGCCCTCATGTCGGTCTAGAATACCCATCTTGAACCCTGAAGGCTTTGATGCCTCCTCTGATGTCCCTTTTTTCTCTGTTGAAATGCGTTCCTGATCAGAATAAAATTCTGATGAACAGGATAGTTCTAGTTCGGGTTCATAAACCTCATCATTATCAGAATCACTGGAAATAGGGATAACCGGGCCTCTTACATGCCCATCCGCAGTGTCACATATACTGATTCCATCACCAGTTTCCTCCGGTATCCCCTCATTAATGACTTTTTATTTCTTGGTTTTTTTCTGAGGGTTGTCACCTGCTGATCTTTTTCTCTGGGCCTTCTCTGCCCATGCGAAGCATTGAGGTTGTTCTGTGTCTAGGCTTTTCTGAGGAATATATACTAACTTTCTATTGATGGTTTCATCCAACGACCCAATCAATTTCCCTATTGCTCTATTAACTATTTCCTCTAATTTCCCTTCGACAGTGGATTCTAGCTGATCTTCAGACATTTTAATTATTAATTTAAGGAGGGAATTGACTAAAATGTTGATTTTCAATTGATTTTAAGCTATTGTTATTTCTTTAGGGTCCACTAGGGGTCAACCCCGCTATAGATGTGGTAAAAACCTGTTAATTGTCATTTTCTGAAGAGTAAGAAAGGTGGTAGACGCTACGCGGCATGTTGCTAAGGTACTTGCTAGGGTACTTTCCTTTAAAGTCAGCTGTAGGTTATGAGTGCGCCAAAGTGAGGTTTGTTTAATTTTACCTTTGGTTGCTTAAGTGTAGTATAATGAGCCCGATGTGGTCGCGGTTCTATTTGCGGACGCATCGGACCATTGTGTTAATATTTAAATTAGTATTTTTGGTCTGGTCGCTTACACCTGTGTGACCGGACTAGATTAGATCGGGGTACGCAAAGCGAGGTTGCGTGAGCCTTCTGGGCTGCTTGAGTGGTCATGCACTATGTACTTGGGGCCCCTCGAGCCTTACTTAAGGAAGGTTATTTTCGTGCTGGCCCGCGTTACGTTGAGTGAGGCCCCGGTGCATCTTTTGACTGCGGGGTCAACCGACTTCGGAAAAAGCGCAATAAGTCCCATTTTAACCCCAAGGAGGAGTTCAAGGTTTGCCGCATCGAGGGTTTTGGCTAATATAAAGATATTGGTGGTACGAGACATAGAAACCAAAAGGCACACACAAACTCTAACAGAAATTTAGAGGTAATCTATGAACCTAAATATTATATATATATATATATATATATATATATATATATATATATATACACACACGAATAATACATGCGTTAAGGAATGTAATATAGGGTACTTATCTTGTGAGCAGCAGCAACAAATGAAGTAAGATGACTGCTTGTTGCTGTGATATATACATGACTGGAATGTTTTAAAAGTTCCTAATTCTTTACATTGTTGCTGCGGTCAGCGGGTAATAAAAGGAGATTGCATAATATTAGCCTCCGTGTCATGCCATAAAATTAGCTTTTTTAATGCACATATGATCATTTTTATGGTGTTATCTTAAACATTGTATTTTTAACCATTTGTTTATGTTTTGACTCTGTTCAGAACAAACCTGTTTGTGAGGCTGTTTATCTTTTAATGCTATTTGTATATGCCATAAAGAGTTTTTATTGTGTGTTTGTATCTTTTATGGTTTTAATTAACCAATGAAGGATTCTTTTAACAGACAAAAGGGTAACCACACAAACTATTTACCCCTTACATAAATACCAAACTTTACATCTTACATAAGCACTTCAGGACCAATGCAGTTGTTTTAAGTCGTTTATGTTCCCACTGCAGTAGCGGGTTAGCGATGAAGGAAAGAAGTCGGTGAGCGACGGTGACAGCAAACAGCGGTCTTTTATTGTTTCTTTTAAGTATAGGAGAATAATAGGAGCCACAGTGTTGTATGTTAGTACTTGAAATGGACACGTGCGCACTGCGCGCATGTCAATTTCAAGTAATAACTCACGAGGTATGTTTTGACTTGAAGAGAGCTGCGTGAAATGTGTATGTTTGCCACGTGGTATGTGGATGTTTGAATTGTGGTCAGGAGATATAGGCATGATGAAGTGGCAGTTAAACGGTTCTTACTTTGTACTTGACGAGTGGCAGACAAGAAATAAACAGCTCTACATTGTACCTGTTTCTTCATCGTTATTTGGAATGTATGAATTGTAAAGGATATCTTTTCCACACTGGCGACGAGGATGGGAACGTATCCTGATTTTGAGATTCCCATCTACCGGACATTTCATAGTTTCAGCGAAAAAAGTCTTCTGTACGCAAGGATATTACTGGCTGACGGAGGATAGGCAAACCCTCATCTAGTGAATTCTGCAATTGTATTGGCTGCCAGAACGCCTGCCTGCGAGCACACGCTGGTGATTTTTCAAGTCATCTCCATTGCTATTGGTTGCCTAAACGGAAAGACTTCCTGTTTCACACGAACGAAGTCAACAGCGACACTGGGTTAACTTGCTGTGGTCCGAGTATATTGAAAAGCAAGTTGTTAAGCCCAGTCTTGCATAATTGGGTGATCAGCTGAGGAATTCGCAGCGCGATAGACGGCAAGCTCTCAATAAGTGTGAGTAATGCATCTGTGACACGCACACATTCAACCTTGCGTGTTACATATCATTACTATATTTATATCATCTGTGACAGGCACACATCTTTAACAATCTACATTTACTTAATCTTCTACAAGAAACTGAAAGAATAGAGCGCATATTACTGAGATATTAATCCATATTCATTTGTTGGTTACAAGGATTTAAAAGTACACATAAACAAAAATGTCTGGAATTCAACCTCCTCCATCTTTTCTCTCAATACCAGGTGAGCCACAAATTGAATGGGAGATATGGGAGGCAATGTTTCTTGCGTATGTAGATGTTCTTGAAGGGGAAGAGTGTGAACCAGACAGCAAATTAGCCTTACTCAAACATTGTCTTGGAGGTATTGCTCTTAAAGAATATAAAAATCTACCCCCTTTGACTAATGCATCTGATTTAAACATGTACCAAATTGCTTCCAAACGTTATATAAAAAATAAACATAGTTATGGAAAGATTCAAATTTTATTCAAGAAAACAAAAGAGGGATGAATCTATTGACAACTATGTATCCGCACTAAGAGCTTTAGCAGTCACTTGTGACTTTGAGCATATTAACTATGACCAAGTTGTAAGAGATCAGATTCTTATGCGTACTAATAATAAGAAAATATAACAAAGATTGTGGACTACTTCAGACATGTCTCTCAATGCAGCTATTGAAATAGCTAAATCCATTGAACATTCAGAAAAGTTTGTGGATGAAATCAGGTCATGTGACAAACCTGATGTGCATATTGTTAACAAGGAATATGACAAACAAAAAGAATTTGATAAACAAAACAAAAAATCCAAACCAAAGAAGTGAAAATTATTACAGAACAGAAAACAAAAATAGATGGCAAAAACCTGACCCAAGGTCGAACAGTGTTTATTGTTTTATATGTGGTAGTAGCTATCATTTTGGCAATTCAAAGGCTTGTCCTGCTTTAGAGAAAGTGTGCGCCAGATGTAAAAAGAAAGGACATTTTCCTAGAGTTTGTAGATCAGCTCCGAGGAGAGTTAATGTCATTCAAGAGGATGAAGAACTATGTGATTATGACTTTGATGTTAACACTATACTTTGTGTAACCAAGGAGATAAGCATTACAAAATGTCCTTCATGTAATGTTATCATTAATGGAATTCCTACTAAAGTATTAGTAGACTTGCTAATGGTATACCATTGTGCCTCATACCTTAGTTTGCAAAAATTGGCCTGCCATTGAACTCATAAAACCTGACATTTCTCCAAGTGGTTACACAGGTCATAAACTACAACTTATTGGGTATTTTATAGCAGATTTGGCTTTTCATGGACGTAACACATGTGGAAAAATGTATGTTACAAAGGTGGGAGAATCTTTGTTAGGTTGGCCACATTAAGAGAAGTTGGGTATGAAAGTAGATCCTAATGCTGACCCTCCGGTATATTCTGTTGATACAATTTCCACAGCACCAATTTCGATTAAAGATGTTGAGTCTTCTTTGATTTCTAGGATTGAAAAAGAGTACTCTACATTATTCAGTGATAAGCTGGGTGAGTACAAAGGTTTTCAACATCGCATAAAAGTACATGGGAACACTATACCTGTACGTCACAGAGTCAGAAATGTTCCTCTATCTTACAGAAACAAGCTAAAAGATATGCTTAATGATATGTGTAGCAAGAAATAATTGAACCTATAGAGTCATCTCCTTGGGTTTCACCAGTAGTTATTTCAGTTAAATCTGGTGGGGATCTTCGTCTAGGCATAGACTTGCGCAGTTTAAACAATGCAATTAGTGTGGACTCTCATCCTCTTCCCAATTTACATGAGATGGTTTCTACATTTGACAAATGCACAAGTATTTTCATGTTTGGATCTTGCTAGTGCATACCACCAAGTTCTTGTACATGAGGAATCAAAAGACTTGACTGCGTTTATAACACCAGAGGGATTGTATAGATTTTGCAGGACGCCTTTCGGCTTAGCTTGTGCAGCTGCTGTATTTCAAAGGTTGATGAAAGAAACAATAAATGGTCTCACTGGAGCTATAGCATTCCAGGATGACATCTTGGTTTTTGGAAAAAATGTCAAGGAGCATGATCACAATTTAATGGGAGTTCTCAATGCCTTATCAAACAAAGGTTTAACACTCCGTGCAGACAAGTGCAAATTCAAGAAAAAAGAAGTTGAATACCTGGGACACTGTATCAGTGGAAATGGAATTAAACCTAAAGCATCACATTTGGAGAATATTAGTAAAGCTCCTATTCCTGAAAACAAGGAACAATTAATTGCCTTTCTAGGTTTAGTGGAATTTTACGCCAAATTCATTCCGAATTATGCAACTGTAATTGAACCATTTAGGAACCTGCTAAAGAAGAATGCAAAATATAATTGCTATGGCTGCAACATTTACCACTGTTAAGGAGATGATTACTTAAGCTCCGTGTCTTAAACCTTTTGTAATTGGTAAACACTGTATTGTAATTGTAAATGCAAGCAATTGTGGATTAGTTGCTGTACTAATTCAGGAAGAGTGGGGTAAGGAATGGATTGTGGCATATGCATCAAGAACCTTGCAGACCCCCAGGATATAGCGGCATGGATTAGCAAATTTAGCGGCACAAATATTGAAATTTAGCAGCACAAATATGGAAATTTAGCGGCAATTTTGCAGCATTTTATTTGGCAGTTTTTGCTACGACAAACACAGATATCTTCGTTTCTGAGTTATTTAACAACATGAAGCTATGTATATTTGGTTAATTTACAATGTAGACACTTTGTTTGGCTTCAAGGATACATATAGGACATAAACATGTTACTGAATAAATGCCCACGGAACATGTATGCTTGTCGTGTTAATCTTGCAGTTCTTCTGAGCAGTCCAAATCTAGCCCAATATTGTGCTGCTGATTATAATGCAAAAACAATAATGCCCGGATGGATTGCTCTGAGAGGGACCGTCGTCTGGCTGACAAAATAATTTTGTAGATGCTGTTGCTCCTTTCAGCATCTGCAGAACTGGTCACACAGTCCTTGTACACAGCTGCAAGCTGTGAAAGGACTGGATGCGGTCAGCCATCCCACGCCAAAAGAGGTCAGTCTCAATCACCCCAGAAACAGATGCCTGTACTGCTTCTGGGCCTACATGATCAAAGTAGAGGTAGAGACAAAGCTCCTGATCGGGAACTTTGCTGAAACCAGGGATGTCAGAATATGCACTCTTGTCCTTAGGCAGGATGCAGAGTCGTGCAGGATAGAAAAGGCACACTTGCTTCAAGAACCCAATGCCTGGTTGGGCCCCCCATGTATTTGCCCGCCTTTTCCAGAGAATTTTCAAAAGCTTCATTAAGCTGGGCTGTTTTCTTTTTTTCTGTGTCAGACTTAATTTAGCCCCTGCAGTAGTCTGTAAAAATGGTTCTAGTGATTCCAGAGTGAGGACTGAATTGTTTGTTAGGTCAATGTGAAGGTCCTCCAAATAATCATACACCTTCATTGTCACTGGTGTCTGACTCTGGAATAAGTCCATCAGATGTAAAATGTTTTGACATTTTTCGGCCACAATGTCCAATTGCACTTTAATGCAGTTTCTTTGGTCGCTGTTCAAAATCCTTTGCAGATTTTCAAGGGAATCTGGGGGAGACTTGCTGAGTTGCATCTCAGACTCAACAAACCCAGCATAGGCCTCAAAATGCTTGCAATGGTACTGGACAGCAGCAAACCAAGAATTCCACTGGGTACTGCAGGGGTCAGGTGCCATCCGTGGTTTCATCCCATGGTTCTCAGCAAGATGGTGCAGGTACCTTCTCTTTCTGCTACCGGCCATGTAAAAGATGCGCGAGAAGTACAGAAGGAAAGCATTTAGCTCCACGAAAGGCTTCCTAAATGACTCTCCAATAAGGTTCATCATGTGTGCCAAGCAAGTGATATGTATGGAGTTTGTGTACAGATTTCTCAAAACAGTGTTGTATGCCTTGAGCATGTATGCCGCATTGTCAGTGTGAAAGGAAATAACGTCCTGAAAGGCTATGCTGTACTCTGTGAGCACCTTCACAACTGCTTGCGCTACAGAACCATGGTTGCACTGTGAGAGGAACACTGTGTCCGCTAGGTGGGTGTGGATCTTACGTCCACCCTGCGCAGAGACCACTGCAAATAACACATTCAATACACAACGCCCTTCGACATCAGGCGTTTCATCAAATATAACACTGATCTTCTTATCTTGCAAGTGTTCTTTCAGCTCGTTCTTTGCTACTATATATCTCTCTGGGAGATAACGTTCTTGAAGCTGAGGACTCCCAGGTATCGCTCCACCATTTCGTACTCGCTCATGGAGAAACTTGCGCAACACAGGGTGGTCGGTGTTGCTCAGCGTAATGTTCAGCGCTGTGAAGACATTGACCCACTCACTTATAATTTCCTGGTTTGAGGCACCTGCAGCTGTACTCTTTGTGAACAGTGAGTTCACAGTCATCTGACGGGCACTTTTTGGTGAAGAGTGAGGGTCTGGATCATCTGAACAGCGCTTCAAGTGTTTTTGGGACCGCACATGCATATCAACTGTGTGTTTCCAGATGTGGTTCCCCGCCACATTGCACACACTGCAAAACAGCACGCCACCATCAGCATGCATCACAGCGCTGTACTCTTTGGCCCGATCTGCTGCAGTTATAAGTGTAGGTAGATGTGATCGGTGGTTCACAGTCTTCACAGGCTGCAGAAACTTCTCCATCCTGCTTTTGTTGTAGTGGTGTGTTGCTCCCTTGGAATCCAAAAGATCTCAGGCTTGTGGTGCACTCACGTAGCTCACCTACAAATATATTTGGTGTTACTAGATGTGTTCCAATGTGGAAAAGGACATTGCAATTGTTGGATGAAAAGTTAAGAAAACGTAGGTTAAACGTGATTAAAAATGCGTGCAACTGTGAGGCAAAGTTGCATACATGGCGCGTTAACATACAGGTAGGCAGAAGTCCTTCGAAGTGAAATGGCACACTTGTGTGGTCCCGCTAGGCAACTTTGAGTTGTCTGTGGAAGGCAGTGGGGCTGTGAGGTAAACATAAAAACCATAAGTGTTTTTACCCAAAAAACAACTGTGCCCCAAAGTGCCTGCAAATAAAAAATCACATTTGGGCAAAAACTGGAAGAAGGGGAAGGATGAACCACCTGCGACGAAAGCGAAATCTAACCGCTCGAAACAAATTTGTACAAGTGTACTTTGTAGGAGCACATAAGCCCGGCGTTTACACTGGGAGGCGGGGGCCAACAGCGCTTAACGGGTGTCTAGGAAAAATCCCAAGATAGCCCCAAACCACCCCCAAGAAATACAAAAAACAAAATTACAAGTATGAAACCCACATGATCATGCAGAATCCCATCACCAAACCATGCACAGCGCTCCCACCCATCGCAAGTAGGACTTCACAAATATGGGTGGCGACCTCAAGCTTCTGCGCTTTAGCGTATGTGGTATTCAACTACCCGGAAGTATACAGAAACCAAAACGTACCCGTTCTGTGCAGCAGAAAGCATATATTAGTTGCCAGACTGCCCAATGGCATTTAAACCAGACGATTCTTCCCTCTGTGACTCTACAAAAAGAAGAAAAAAGAGTTACAGGAGGCTTGGATAGCCCTTTCCATGGCACCTGTCCCACATCACTGCCACCTCCCGCACTACGCCTCTTTAAAAACCACAGCACCCCCATGTGCCCACTGGGCCCACATAACCAGCTGGCCCAAAAAGAATGCCCCCCTGGGACCGCCGCACACCGGGCATGCGGCGGGGACAAAACTTAACTGTGTCCTGCACCGGCTCTTGAACCAGATTTTTTCCTCCGGGACTCTACAAAAAGGAGAAAAAAGAGTTACAGGAGGCTTGGATAGCCCTTCCCATGGCACCTGTTCCACATCACTGCCACCTCCCGCACTACGCCTCTTTAAAAACCACAGCACCCCATGTGCCCCCTGGGCCCGCGTAACCAGCTGGCCCCAAAAGAATGCCCCCCTGGGACCACCGCACACCGTGCATGCGGCGAGACAAAACGTACTTGTGTCCTGCACCGGCTCTTGAACCAGCAGATTCTTCCCTCTGGGACTCTACAAAAAGAAGAAAAAATAGTTACAGGAGGCTTGGATAGCCCTTCCCATGGCACCTGTCCCACATCACTGCCACCTCCCCCACTAAGCCTCTTTGAAAACCACACTGCACCCCCATGTGCCCCTGGACCCGCATAACCAGCTGGCCCCAAAAGAATGCCCCCCTGGGACCGCCACACACCGGGCATGCGGCGGGGACAAAACGTACCTGTGTCCTGCACCGGCTCTTGAACCAGATTTTTCCCTCCGGGACTCTACAAAAAGAAGAAAAAAGAGTTACAGGAAGCTTGGATAGCCCTTCTAATGGCACCTGTCCCATATCACTGCCACCTCCCACACTACGCCTCTTTAAAAACCACAGCACCCCCATGTGCCCCTGGGCCCGCGTAACCAGCTGGCCCCAAAAGAATGCCCCCCTGGGACCGCCGCACACTGGGCATGCGGCGGGGACAAAACTTACCTGTGTCTTGAACCAGATTCTTCCCTCCGGGACTCTATAAAAAGAAGAAAAAAGAGTTACAGCAGGCTTGACGCGGCGGCGACAAAACTTACCTTTGCTCTTGAACCAGTAGATTCTTTCCTCTGGGACTCTATAAAAGGAAGAAAAAAGAGTTACAGCAGGCTTGGCTAGCCCTTCCATGGCACATGTCCCACATCACTGACACCTCCCCCACTATGCCTCTTTGAAAACCACACAGCACCCCCATGTGCCCTTTGGGCCCACATAACCAGCTGGCCCCAAAAGCATGCCCCCATGGGACCGCCGCACACCGGGCATACGGCGGGGACAAAACTTACCTGTGTCCTGCACCGGCTCTTGAACCAACAGATTCTTCCCTACGGGACTCTACAAAAAGAAGAAAAAAGAGTTACAGCAGGCTTGACGCGGCGGCCTTCCCATGGCACCTGTCTCATCTCACTGCCACCTCCCCCACTACGCCTCAGTTTGAAAGCCACACAGCACCCCCATGTGCCCTCTGGGCCCGCATAACCAGCTGGCCCCGAATGAATACCACCGGGCCCACCGCAGAGGGGCACGCGGCGGGCCCAGCAGCCACATACTTTTATACAAAAAATGCCCCCCAGGGCCCGCCGTGTGGCCCTGTGCTGCGGGCCCACCATGGGACCGGGCCCGCCACACGGGGGCACGGCAGGCCCTGGAGGGCATTTTTTAAAAAAAGTATGTTGCTGCTGGGCCCGCCGTGTGCCCCTGTGCGGCAGGCCCACAAAGCCACCGGGCCCGCCGCACAGGGGCACGCGGCGGGCCCAGCAGCCACATATTTTTTTTTAAATGCCCCCCAGGGCCCGCTGCGTGCCCCGATGCGGCAGGCCCACCATGCCACCGGGCCCGCCGCACAGGGGCACGCGGCGGGCCCAGCAGCCACATACTTTTTTTTTAAAATGCCCGCCGCGTGCCCCTTTATTTTGGAATTTTATAAAGCGCTTAGTTACGCTCTCCGGCGTGTCCCTGCGCTGAGAGTGAGCATGTGGGAGGGTGGAGAGTTAAGGCAGTGCTAGGCGAAACAGGTGTCTTTTGAGGGCTCTGCGGAATTTGGCCTCAGAGGGTTCAAGGCGTAGTTCAGTAGGTAGCAAGTTCCAATTCTTGGCTGCGAGGAGTCTGAACGATCTGCCCCTGTACGGCGGGCCCACCATGCCATCGGGCCCGCCGCACAGGGGCATGCGGCGGGCCCAGCAGCTAAAAAGACCTACCTTGCTTGGGCAGCAGCCAGGTGACAGCAGGTGAGAAGAAGCAGCAGCCAGGCAGGTGAGGGGTTTAAATCAGCACTCCACCTCTCGCCTGCCTGCTGTGAGGACCCGAGGACCCCTCATTGTATTGGCTCCATGGCGAGATCCACCGGGCCAATAGAAGGGGGCCGATTCCTCAGATTTCGCGGGCAGTTTTGAAAAAATCGCGGCATTTTTACAAAACTGACGATTTCGCAATTTTTTTGCAAATTGCGAAATCCTGGAGGGTCTGCTTGAGGGAATCTGAGCGTCATTACTCGGTGATTGAAAGAAAGCTCTTAGCATGTGTATGGGGTGCCGAACATTTTAGACCATTTTTATGGGGTACAAAATTCACCATAAAGTCTGACCACAAACACTTAGTTCACATAATATCACCTGGTGGTGGGCGTACACTGTCATCAAGGCTGGCCAGACTATCATCAAGACTACAAAATTTCCAATATTCATTAGAGTATGTTCCGGGGAAATCTAATGTCCATGCTGACTGTTTGTCAAGGCTACCTCTTCCGTGTAAAGATTCGGACAGTGTTGATGCTAATGAGTGTGAAGTGGCGCATGTGGAATGTGATGCAAATTTATTGCTCGGTGAGAATTCTGTTGTTCATGAGCAATTGTGGAATGAAGAGATGGGAAAGGATCAGGAACTCAAAAAAGTAAAGGAGTTTATATTAAAGGGTTGGCCAGAAGAGAAAGAACTCATAGGGAGGTTAGCTAGTTATTATACAATTTGTGATGAGTTGGCCATAGAGAATGGTATTGTCTTGAGGGGGGATAAATTAATTCTGCCTTTTGGTCTCAGGAAGATGTTTGTTGATTTTGCTCACGAAGGGCATTTTGGTATTTCAGTAACTAGGAGACGTTTAAAAGACAATTTTTGGTGGCCAGGAATAGATTCATATGTCAGGTGGGACTTTGTAAATTATGTGCTAACAGTGATAAGTCAGCTAAAGCTTTAACTCCTATACCACAACCTGTGGATCTACCTGTTGCACCATGGAGTTAGCTTGGCATTGATATTATTGGACCATTCAGTATTTTACCGCATCAATATTCATTTGGCATTGTGCTGATGGATTATTTCTTTAAATGGCCAGAATTTAAAATGGTCAGGGAAGTTACTTCAGAAAATATCATACAATTTTTAGATGAAATCTTCTTTAGAGAAGCCATTCCTCAGGAGATTGTTACAGATAATGGACCTCAATTTGTTAGCAAACAAATGGAGGATTATCTAATGAGATGTGGCATATCTCACAAAAAGATTGCAGTTTTTCATCCAGAAGCAAACGGTCAAATTGAGAGGTTTAATAGGGTTGTTAAAGAACCAATCCAATTGGCTGTTAAAGGTGGATTATGTTGGAACAAAGCTTTACAATCCATGTTGCTTTCTTACAGAACAGCTCCAAATGCAGTCACCTTGTTGACTTCTTTCGAATTATTGAGAGGTCGCAAACCTAGTACAAAATTAGTTTCATGGTGGTTAAAAAACAAGAATAAAGCTAAAGCAGATTTTGCTGAGATTTATCTCAAGGAAATTTGTCGTAAAGTAAGTAATTACAAAGAAAAGATGAAGTATGATTTGTTAAAAAATAAGACTGTGATGAATGTTTTTGTTCAAGTTGGTGATTTGGTACGGTTGAAGAAGGGCTTTTCTGTACGTAAGGGGTTATCAAATTGGTCTGATCCCCTGCAAATAGTAGAAGTGTTTAAGAATGCAGTACGAGTGGAAGATGGGAGTGTTTGGAACTTTAATAGAGTTTCAATCTTCAAAGGCAGAAAGGATTTTGGTGATGATGATTCTTCAAATGTATTCCTAGATGTTAATGGCGAGAACATAAGTACCTCAAATTCTGGAATAACTTTTAGTGAACAATGTATTTCTGCTCCTGCATGTTCAAACAGAAGCTCAAGAGCAATTTACCTATCAAATTTAAGGATTTTGTGCTTTCCTCATTATAAAAAAAAAGGGGGGGGGGCGGTGTGTTGTATGTTAGTACTTGAAATGGACACGCGCGCGATTTCAAGTAATAACTCACGAGGTATGTTTTGACTTGAAGAGAGCTGCGTGAGATGTGTATGTTTGCCACGTGGTATGTGGATGTTTGAATTGTGGTCAGGAGATATAGGCATGATGAAGCAGGCAGTTAAACGGTTCTTACTGTGTACCTGACAAGTGGCAGACAAGAAATAAACAGCTCTACATTGTACCTGTTTCTTTATCGTTATTTGGAATTTATGAATTGTAAAGGATATCTTTTCCACACACAGCACAGCATGCAGTACATACGAGGAATGTCTCGTCACATAGCTCTAAAATGGAATGGGAAGCGCAATAACAGAATACAGAGCTTAAAGGGGAACAAACTAAATTAGAATAAAGAGATAATTAAGTACACAACTTAAAGTATTAAAAGGGACGATACTACACCAAACCATTTAATTAAAAGTTTTCTTTTAAATTAATTATTTGTACCGACATAGCGTTCTTGATCAGCTAAGGACAAAGTGGAACTCAAAGTGTTATATAACATAAAGCATGCAAACGTCACACATAAGCATTCTGCAAACATAATATTCACACATAAACTGAAAACCTGGCATATGGGATAACACTACCTACCGCCACCTCAAACTAGAATGCCCTAACTACAGAATGGAGTGGACCTATTTTATATAGTTGGTACGTTCTACAAACTGGTCGAGTGTTCGCAAGTTTCTTTCTTCAGATTCTATGAAAAATTCCCAGATGCGTTTTGTTGTTTCTCTTCTTTCGCACAGTCGTCAATAAGGAATGATTGGCATTTCCAACATGGCCGCGACATTTTACTACATGAAGCTCAGAAAGACCATGCAACTCACACGCGTCCTTCTTCTGTGTTCACATCAAATCAGAGTGGCCTGTCTCCGCGAATACTGCTTTCCTGTTGGTTCCAGCTTTTAATACGTAAAAGACATCGTCACACGCGCGCTATTTCAAAACAATCAGTTTCCCGCCACATCTGCCATGGCTGATCTGCTGCCCGGCTATTCCCCCAGCTTCAAGAAGCCTTCAGAGATCTTGCGGCTGCGGAGAAAGAGTCGGCGTTCGCAGACTAGCGGGGATGCCCCGCAGATACCCGGCGTGCGGCCCTTCAGCCCGGGCCTCACACGCTCTCCAGGCGCTCACGGGGCTCTTAAGCGCAGGAACCCCTTTGCCAACCTTGAGAACACAGTATGCAGCCCCGGCAAGAGAAGGGCGCTGCCCAGCCAAGGGGCATGTGGAACAGTACCAGCATGGGAGAGCGGAGGGCAGCGCTGCGAGGGGCTTCGAACACCCCCCAGGGAGGTGAAGACCGAGCTGCCTGGATGGGACCGAGTGGCGGCACCAACAGCCTGCAAAAATTTGGGACAGCAGGTGAGTATCTCCAGACCTCACGCTCACTTCAACTTTCAACTGTTAACTTTTCACTAGTTTGACTGAATGTGAACCAGTTTTATCAGTAGTAGATCTGTCATCTGACTGGTGCCAGTAGCAATTCTAACGCGATCTACTTACCTTTCAGTGATGATTCTGAAAACGTACATAAGGCTGCTAAATTGCCCCATATCATATGATAAGATACCTTGAGCCAGTCTGGGTATTAGTCAGCAGCGCTCTGCTTTTTGGTATTTATACCGTTTTTGGGGTGAAGGGGTGTTTTCTTTTTGTTGTTGTTGCTGGCGTGTGTGTTTTTTTTTAAATACCATTTAACTCTTCGGTTTCAGCATGTGAAGTGATATTCGCTTACGAGCCAGTGCTGCCTGTGGGTATTGCACTGAATAAGTGCCTCTAAGCAAACATATTATGATTGCTTCCCCAGTCATAATAGGTTAAGGAGAGGCATTAAGTATTACATGTAATAAAATGCAACTTTTTATGATACATTATTTCTTGAGTAATCAGAAGATTACTAAAACCTCTCAAGTGACAACTTTGAGCAGTACCTTACTATACTACTATAAATGTACTGCTTTAACTTCTTCCCAGCACTTGAAAAACACACTCAGTAGGAGCCTGGTCCGACATCTGTATGTGAAAGGTTCCAGGACTGTAGAAGCCCAAAGGGACTCTGTTAATTTAACATAACTGTTTGGTTGAGTTTAAAGGTCAAACCACTTGGCCTCAAGAAATCTTAGTCATCACTCTGTGACATCAAGGAGTTATTGAGGCACGAAGGATCATCCACGATGATATTATATCCAGCAAGGCACACATCGTTCAGAAATACGAGCGTGTGTAGAATTGCTATCCCTGTGAGCCAAACTTAAAAAAAGTCTCATTCGAGGCAGTGCCACATATGACTTGTGATAATTTCTGCCATCCTGTTGGCCAAAACAGTGTTGATTGGATCTTTGTCTATGGGGACAGGGCTCCGTGATGTGCCCTTTAGTCTGCACTTTCTTGAATACAAGTAGCCTGAGGCTTTCTGAAATTTTAGAGCACTGCTTCTGTTGCTGTATCTAGATTAGCAGGATCACCTCCACTCTATCGGAGATTTCCCCTTACCTTATTAACTACGGCCTTCCTTCTTCTAGAGTCTCTTGCACTTGGGTTTCAAATCTTCCTATCATTCAGAAAGGTAGGTTCTAAAACTGATCAGGGGTCTGCATCTAAAAAAATCATTGTTTTGGTTTCATGTACTGATGAGCGACTGCTGAGAATGTACTGATGCCGTAAGGAACATAACTCGATGGTTCCTGTTACAAATGAGTTCTAACTATTTAGTCCCAAGTGATTTTTTTGATTGTGGTCACCTGGTTTTTGGACCTTTTCTGTAGGTGAGTATCACTGCCTGATTTTCACTCCCAGTAATTGGTCTGAGCATGTTTACCACCAGTTTCTAACTTAAGACCAGGCTGCTGAGGGGCAGCTAGGGGAAGGGACACCGGACTGGTTACACAGAACCTGAAAGTGTTCAGGCTGCATGGGATGTGTGAGACTATGGTTGTGCACAGGTAACCTGGCACAAAAGGGACTCTGCAAAGATAGGTGCTGACCTGAGGTTGACCATAATATATTAGTGAGCATTCATAGATAGGTCAGCACTGTTTACTGGAAAATCTGTTTTGCTTTTACTGATTTATAAGTATGGGCGTAATCTGCCTTAAAATACAGTTTTGCTCAATTTAGGCCTACACAGTCCAGTAATGGGTCAACCTGGTGTAAAACATGCAATCGGTTTTGATTTTGCAGGTTCCAATCGTATATATCGTATGGGATGTTAAGATTTGGCATTTCTCTTGCTCCCCTCATGGTCCGATTCCAGGTATTTATCCCACCTGCTGGGCCAAGATAATAATTTTGCTTGCTAGCAGAGTGAACAAATGGCTTCCCACATAAAGGGTGCGATTAGCAGTAATTTGCCCGTCCCTGGAAAGGAAGGAGTGGGGAGGAAAATCTGCATCTGACAGTTGCCTGTCACAGCACCTGGGCTGGGCCAGCCCAGACCTAGTGGAAAAAGAGGTCTAAACATCTCAGCCAACACTGGAGGGACTCCCCTTTCTAGTTTTGGTGGGAAGGGGTCTGGGATTAATGCCAGCTAGGGGCAGAGCGGAGTCCATCAGAATAACTTTTCACAGAGAACTTGGTGCCATATTGGATTGTCCAGAATGCTGTACAGGAGGATTGGAATGGGGTGGATGGATGATGGGGTGCCTGATATCTAGAAATTTCTACCCCCACTTGTAAACCCCTGCATAAGGGAAAGACACAGAACAAGACCCTGGACCTGCAAGGGGACGACAGCGGAGTAATGGACAGCTGATGACCGGCTAAGGACTTTGTCGCCACAGACCCCCAAGATGAGATGGTTCTTTTAGAGGAGTAGTGTGGCTCACTGGTTAGAGGCGGCAGGCCTGAGAGCAGAAGTCAGCCCGGGACCAGGGTTCAATTCCCGACGCGGCAGGGTCGTGGACCTTGGTCAGCGGACTCGATAATTCTCGCTTCGGTGCTTACTCTAATCAGGGGTTCCACTCGGCAACTCTGGGCATTAGCTTGCCTAATCTCCACAATGGCCCCACCAATTCCGGGGATGCCTGGCTCCACCTTGGGGACTCCCAGCAAGGGACCATCCCACAGGGAAAGCCAGGACGGGTTCCCCAGAGTTATACAGCGCCGGGATGCCCCGTTGCTGGGGCAGCTGTGCGCTTTACAAGTATACTACATTAGGGGCCAGCGATGCTATACCCCTTAGGACAGTTGGGAAGTCACTGGACTTCAGTGTTGCTTTGAGGGCCCTCCAGGGCAGAGGAGAAGGCTGGCATAGGGAGCCAGAGAACCAAGCTCCCAGCAAAGTGCGCCATTGTACAGGTCAGGGGGCCTGCCTGTTGAAAATTCTCCTGGTGGCTAGGGCTCGCAACCAGGGGCAAAGTGAGCCAAAGATCGTCAAAATCGGCCCATTGAGGCCAGAGGTGTGCACCCAGAAAGATTTCACCTTTTACCACAACGAAATGTCAGTGTCTGGGGGAGTTGGGTGCTCACTGCAGCATGGACACCCTACATGCACAAAGTGGGCAGAAAGCATGAATATGCCAGCTCCCCTCCCTGCTTTCGTTGCCCAACACCTGTGTTTGTTGGGCACGAACACCTGAGATTGAACAGCCCAAACAATGGGGCGGTGAGGCCACAGAAGAAAAGGAGCTGCTGCAAGGCTGCTTATGAAGTATTCATGGCTCCGTGACTGGAGCACCTCATAACTCCCAGAGGGGATGGGGCTTACTTGCATATTCTTATCTGAGGTGCCCGAAAAAGGGGTGGTGACACCATCAACTAATGGTAAGTGTTGTGGGGCTGCAGGAGTTTAAGCCCCACAGGTATCCCGTAGCTATGGTAACGAGTCTCGCTGGGAAGGGAATGGAAACGCCCAGTGGATGCTGTAATGGGGATACGGCCGGAGGGCTGGTGACTGAAAGGGCCGGCAATTAGGATCTATCGCGTCTGGGAAGGATGGGTGTGGGGCGGGGGGGGGGGGGGTGCGGAAGTGGAAGGGGAAAGGGGGGGGAAGTGATCGGATAGGGGGGCCTGGGGGGAGCTGTCCCACGAAGGCTCTCGCTGTCGGTGGTGTCGGCTTCCGGATCGGAGTCAACAAGCCTGGGCAAAGGCAACCCACGCAGGATTCGAAGATCGCTTCTTGACCGGACCAGGAAGGTCAGATCGTGTGCTCCTTCTCAGGGGAGCGAGGGCCAGTCTGGAGCAACCAGACTAGCAAAGCAGATTCAAAAGTTCGTCTGTACTGGGGCCGCTAGCCAACTGGCAAGCGACCGGACCAACGCGTCGAGCAGGAAAATGCAAAAGGGCCCCACGCAGCACTCGAGGAGTGTGGAGGGGTGAGCTTCGGTGCAAAAGCTGCTCGGGGCTGGAGCTTCTCAAACTCCAATGCACAGCTTCGAGGGAGCCTCGGATGCTGCACGGTCAGCGCTTCATAGTTTTTCCAAGATGGCCGGCCCCACGCTTCAGGTTGCCTCCACGGGTCTCGGCTCTGCATAGACTGTGGATCGGGCTGTTGGAAGGCAGGAACGCTGGCTCTTGTCGATCTCTGTCGCTAGAGTTCCGTCGGGAACTGCAACAAAGCAAACGTCGAGGTGCTGGATGGTGCCTGTTTGCACAGGGTGGTCACTCCTTGACCACAAGGGAGATTCTTCAGTCTTCCACGTCGAGTGGGATGTCGAAGGGTCCAGAGTTTCGTTTCATACGTTTCAGTCAGGATGATCTGATGTGCATCTGCACAGCTCCTACCTTTATTCCAAATCAAGGGGCTGGATTACCTGCTAGGTCCCTCCTATGGGTGGGACCCAGGAAGGGGGTCGTTACACCCCTTTTTCCTTTTCCTTTGTCCAGTTTCGCGCCAGGACTGGGGCTGGATGGGCCCAGAACCGGTTTGACTGGAATCTGCCCAGGGACACCTTGTGCGCCCCAGGCAGTGTCTAGTTTCTTTCAACCCTCCCTGCTACAATCCACTATCTCCTCTCTGGGGTGGTGTGAAACCTCCCTGTGACAGGAAACTCTTTGTCCAGGCGTCCTCTGCCAAGTTTCGGTCAGCAGCAGGAGGCCAGACTCGTGTCTGTGGCAGCAGCATCCATTTTGTGATGCTGGGGCTCTGGTTAGGATTAACCGCGTTTTCAGTAAAGTAACATGTCTTCTCCCTCTAGAAGGGTGGGATGCTGCCCCTGTCGTCAGAACTGGCGAGGGGGGTAGTATTCCAAAGTGTATGACACCAAACACGACATGTTTTGATAAAGCCAAACCAGAGTTGCAATAACCGCTAGGATTATAATGCACTTAAGAGTATATGGTATGGCAGTATCACTAGAACAGCTATAAGGAAATGGTTTCGAAAGCTGCAGACCGGCTCAGCTCATGCTAGAGCACCATCTCACATAAAACCAAGCACTCTGCCTCCAGAATTGTTAAGGCCTGCCATAGTGACTGATGGGTATATATGTCCAGATATAGGTTTAGATATAGGTATACTATATCTAAGCAAGGGGTGATTACACCACCTTGCCCCAGCTGAGTGATCAGCCAGTTGTGTCGATTTAAGTACCAGCCAGGGGTGGCAAAAGATATGCTGCAGCCCCTGGTAGGCCTTGGATGCACCTATGCCCTGGGCACCTATAGTGCACTGTACAGGGGCTGACAAGGTGTCCAGTACCAAATTGGTGATGTACCTAAAGTACATGTCTGTGAATTTAGAGAGAGAACAGCAGGCTGTGGGTCTGATTAGCAGGCCCACAGCCACATTAAGTCGAAAACCAGTGAAGCAAAAAAGCAAAAATTGGGCTGACCATAGGATAGCAGACCCTACTCTCCTACAGAGACTGACTCGCGTTGATGGTTATTTTGTGGATGACGATGTCCTGTTTAAACTTATAACAGTTGAATAGGTATATGATTGTTTCATTGATTATTTTTTATTTTTAATGGTGACTTTTTTATCATGTTTATTGATTTTTATCAATGTGGTGAACCCTTGATAAAACCAACGGGACTGCCTCATTTGGTGAGGCAGCCTGACTTATTTAAAATGACACATCTTCTTATATTGTGATGTAGATCTTGTATAGGTGGGATTCGTTGTGATTATGGGGTTCAGGACCGAATGGGTTGAAATATAAGTGTCTCCATATTTATTTCCATCTACCTGATGTACTTATTTGTAATAGTGTATGTAATGAAAGTACTTTTTCCTTTTTGAAAGAAAAAGCACTGATTGGACAATCCTTTCAGTGTTGCTGTTGTGTGCCAGCAAAGTGGGATTGCTAGTCCACATCGGCTCCCCATAGTAGACATTGTTCTGCTCTGCTTCGCTACTCTGAGATTGTCAAGTGTTTCAGTGGAGTATTTGGTTCCCAGTAAGGAGACAATTGTGGACTTACTACCTGCGCAGGACGTCCATCCAGCACAACTAATAACCCAATTTTGTTCAGTGCCTGTGGTCTTGCCCAGTGGTCCACTAATCCAACATCACAGCTCACAATATCTAGTACTGTGTGAGGCAGCAATTTCAGAGGATACATATTGACTGGTCATTGAGATGACTTTCCCTGGCACTTTTGGTTAGTAGAACCTGCAGCTGCTGTTTTCATTGGATATAGATGAATTTTCACTTATGTACTGGGGCCGGTTGATACCCTTTACAAATATCAAGAAGTCACTATTTAACAGACAATATGAGACTTGAAGGCATCTATTTGCTATGTTGTAGTATGCCAGAATTGATGATCAGTGTAGGAAAGTAGGATCTTTCTGGCATAGATACCACCACTTTTTACTTGATGCCAGTTGCTTTGGACTGTAGTTCACTGGGATCCTGCTAATGAGGACCCCAGTTGCAGTGCTCTCATCTAAATTGTCTGGTAAGTACTTTGTACACCTCACAATTGGCATATTGGAGCATCATTATACGTCCCTAGTATATGGTACTGAGGTACCTAGCGCATTGGTACAAAAGGGGTCTCCTATGGGCTGCAGCATGTATTATGCCACCTGTAGGCGCCCATGCAAACTGTGTCTGCAGAGCTGCCATTTCAGTCTGCGAAATGGTGCTTGCACCTTTCACTTTGGATATAAGGTTTTACTTGTATCCCGGTCACTGCACTTTTAACCAAGAAGTCATCCTGTAAGGTATGCCCTTATTCTAAGGGCAGTGTGTGTGGGTGCCCCTTCATGATCTGAGGTACCCCACAAACCCCGGACCCATTATCTGGGCTCTTTAAGTGGTGGACAGCCGATATAAGGTATGTAGTGGAGACTGGAAAGTCAAAATGTCCAACTACATAATGGCTGCACTGAATCTGGTCATGTTTGGTATAAAAAATGTTGGAATCCTGCTAATACACCGATTCCAGTGTTGGTTGCACGATACCATGTCCTTAGAAGAACCCCAGTACTACCTGTGTGGCCTTACAGGGCCTGCCTGCTGCCAACCCAAGACCATGTTCTGCCCTCCTGCTGATGAGCCTCACTCGGGCAGGAGAAGCTGAACCAAGGATTAACTGCAAAGGAGCGGTGTGACCACCTCTCCGTTAGAATTGGGTTTGGTGGGGGTGCTTCAGAGCACCATCAGGCAGCTTTGAACGGCCCATTTGATGCCCTCCATGCATAACGATACCAAAGGGGATGATGGACGGAGCGTTTGAGCAAATCACACTCACCCCAGTCAACTGATCTGGGTTTAATCCATCATTCTTTAGCTCACTCCACCACCCCAGTTCAGACATGGCCATATGCAAATCAGTCTGATCCTATGCCTCATGGGAACAGTCCAGCCCTAACTGCCAAGCCATGTCTTCCCTGGACCGGAAACGAGCATACTGGGGCCGGTATGGTGGGGGCGCTTCAGAGCGACGTCAGGCAAGTTTGAAGGGTCCATTTGGTGCCCTCCATGCATAAACCAGTTTTGCCCAGTTCAAATGCCCTTTGCACCTGCTCTGGCGCGAAACCACACAAAGGGCAGGGGAGTGTCCACACTCTGGCCACTTGATTCGGCCATGTTGAATCTTGGCCCCTGGGACCATCTGGCTGCCTAGGACAGCTGAGTAGCGTCCTTGATCCCCCTCTGATATGTGGGTCCGCATCGAAGAGGTCCATTCTCTTTTAGGGTTACTTAAGGGCTCCTCTGAAGGTGGGTCCCTAGAATCGTCCTGACAACAACTTCTAGATCTACCTGTCTGAAGACTGTCCAAAGACTCTTATGTTGGTGGACACTAGAACTCTGCTGTTCTTCAAACCAGGACCTACGACCAAATTGCTCCGGTGGGAAGATTCCTGCTGCATCTTGGTGCCTGTCCTTTTCCAAAGTTCTGCAACTCAGTGGCCATGCATCCTGAGTCACCAATGACTCCACCTGCATCCCAGCCAGAAGGAATCTCCCTTGGAGTGAAGGAGTACTTCCCTGCATCCACAGGCACCTCTACGTCCAGTTTGCTAATTCTGTTGTCCCTCTGACATCGCTCGGCTCTGCAACACAGGTGTACGTTTGTTGGTTCTCCAGAGGACTGACCAGTCTTCCATGCAACTTGGGTGACATGAGCTGCCTCCCTAAGCACCACGGCTGTTTGTCGCTCCCAACACTTGTTGGCTCTCTTCATGAAAATTCGTCTTCGTCAAGCTCCAAGAAGCTCCAGCACTGCACAGCTCCAAGAACAATATCCTGCCTGCATCCTCTACATCATGAGCCTTCATCTCCTGTATGCTGTTGATGCTTCCTTGCAACTCCCTGTGCCTCCTGCCAGAGGGTCCCTGAGAGGGCTCCATCAATTGCAGTTGGCTCTCCTGTGTGCCACAAACCATTGTTTGCATTTGGCAAGGCTTGTTGGTGGTCCTGCAAACCACTGACCTTCCTGCACTCGTCGACTGGTGTGGGACAGCTTGTGGACCGGTCCTGTACTCCTGCTTTGTCATTTGGGCTCCACAGCTTCTTCACCCTCACTTTGCTACTGCAAAAATCTCCAACCAGGGATGGTATTGTGCTCCTTTGCATACTGGTCGCCTCCGGGTGGTTTGCACTCTGGCCTCTCTGCTATCGGGTTCTTATCTGGATTCGTCGTGCTGGTTCCACGGGCCTGGGCCACGAGACTCAGTAGATGCTAATCTTCCACTAACCTCCATTGGCTTCTACAGACATTTCCAACTCCACTTCAACCCTTGCAACCAGGCCCCCTGGTGTAGGTATCCTGGTTCCTGGGGTACTCACAGGTGTGGTGGCTCTCCAACCTTCCTTGATCCAAGTGGTTCCCGTTTTAGGTCCTTTGGTAAGGGTAATAGAATTGGAAAATTCCAACCACGACGTACCCAGCATTATATAGATGTTGGACTTGGTGTAACCACTCTGCACCCTGGCGCCTTGGGGTCCCTGGCTACTCCCCTTGGGTGGTTCCGTGTTTCCCCTGGGGTCCTCCATTGGATACTAGTCTCGTTTTGGTAGTTACCTCACATTCCACTATTTTAGCACCCCGGTTGGGCCCTATGTGTTTTCCTGTGCTGCTTATCTCTTTCTAAAGTATTTCTTGTGGGTAATTGATATCTCTGGGCAGGAGATATACCAAGTTAGTGTCTAGTGTGAACTAATAAATACAAAGTATTTTTTTTTTTTTTTTATTATTATCCCCACACCCTGTATCTGAGCCCTCAGCTCTTTCAGGGCATAACCCAAAAATAAGACGTTGTGGAACTCATTAAAATTCTATGAGGAAAGAGACATTCCCACTTTTCTGAAACCATTAAACCACTTCAAAGAACCCGTGACATAGAATTTTTTCAGTGAGTTCAGATAGGGAGAATGGACAATGTGGACCAAGATGATAAATGCCCCATTAAGTCAAGGCACCATCCCAGATTGCTTAAAGTGTGGACAATTAACTCTTATCGTACTGTCGAGGTGTGAGGGGGAGATGTGAGGGAGACATGTACATACACCGGGGGAGAAACTGCACTGTGGAGAGGGGAGGTGTGAGAGACACGTACAGACACTGGGGGAGAAGCTGGGCACTGTGGAGAGAGAGAGGGGAGGTGTGCGGGAGACATGTAAATACAGCAGGGGCTAGAGTCACTACTCTGCAGGACGTGAGTTTGACATCTAATCAGAAACCCTGCACTGTGGAGAGGTGTAACAGAGACATGCACAGATCACGCTTTCGCTTTAACAATAGCTGCCGCCCCACCCCGCGAGTGCTGTGTGGGGCGGCAGCTATTGTTAAAGTGAAAGCGCGAAACAAAAATAAACAGGCAGCCGCGTTTGCGAAAGAGGAATTAAAATAAAAAGGAGACCGGCGGCCGAGCTGGTGCCAGGGCCAGTGAGGAAACAGAGGGCCCATCGCAGCATAATGGCTGCGCAGGATGCGAAACAGACAGCCTGCATCCGGCTGAGGCCCAGCAAACAACCACCAAATAACCCAAGTCCCTGCCCATAGTGTACGGTGCAGTCAGTACCGGTGAGCATGTCCTTGTAGATGATCATGGTTGAAGCATGATTAATGGCCGGCGAGTAGGTCGTTGTGGCACAGCCCCAGGGTGAGCACCGCCAACATTGCTTTTATGTAGGAGCCCGAATGCGGGTGTTTGTGTAGGGGGCCGGGGTGGGGGGTTGAAACAAAGCCTGACTAGCAGCGGGTAACAGAAACTGGTGGTCGGGAGACAACGCAGGACTGAGGGTAAAACCTAGTGCGGACAAAGTTATAAAGGAGACCGTGTAACGCTGCCAGAAGGCCTCACTTTCAATCACCAGAAAGCCTCACTTTCAATCGGAGGTCAGCGTTTACCGTAAAGGATGACGCCAGCCAATAGAAAGGATGGGTGGAGCTTCCACTTCACTTCCAAAATCTCCTCGATTTACAAGAGGTCTTGCAACGCTAGGCGAGACCTAAACCGAGTCGCCCGACAGATACCCCTTAACAGTGCGCATAGAAAGGCCTTTCTGGCCCATCGACAACACAGGCGCAACACTTCAGACTGGTTTGCATGAAGTGGGTCAACATGCTTGGTCGAACACGAAGCTACAAATGTTAGTCCCGACGACCGGTATATACAGATTTGGTGATGGAGGCCTGGCTGCTAGAATGAACTCAACAGCCTAGAAAGGAATATCAAAACACTTGCTAGTCGCTGTTCAATCTGCAGGCCTGAAGGTGGAGCATGCACAGGTTTGGATGCAGGCCCCTACGCTGCTGCTGCGACTGGAGGTCCTCCCAAAGAGGCAGCCTGAAAGGAGGATGGATGCTCATGCCCAGGAGTTTAGGATACCATGCTCTCCGGGAGAAGTGCTGACACTGCACATTCTTAGCGGTCGCAAATAGATTGAGCCAAGGTTATCCCCATTCTTGGAAGAGACCTAGCACCACCTCCAGGTGTAAACTCCATTCATGCATGGTTTACAAGGCGCCACTGACTGAGCTTGTTCCCCTGGCGTTCCTAAATCTTGGCAGGTGTTGTATGACCAGAAAGATGTCCCTTGTCCAGAGGTGCAGGACCTCCTTGCTCAGGGTCCATGAACCCACCTCACCCTGCTTGTTGCAATACGACATGCTTGTGGTGTTATCCATGAGCCCCTGAACCAGCCTCCCTGCTACCAGTGGGTAGTAGGAAGACTTTCAATAACCAGTGGATGGCCCTCAACTCCAGCAGGTTGGAAGAGCAGCTTCGCGGGCATCCAAGATGGTCGCGTGAGCACAGAGCTCCCCGGACCCGCGCCGCCCTTCGCAAATATCCGGACTACATCCTGATTTTGAAGATGGGCTTTTGTTGACAAATTCTCGCTGATTTCAACATTCTTTGCAGAATTGAATTCGGACGTTGGGGTCCACTTCCACAACAACGGCCGAAGGGGTTCCTCCCCAATCGGCCGCAGCTTAACTTTCGGTTTCGTTTTCTACTCCCGGCTCAGATTTATTGCAACGCCGCCCGGATCGTTTTCTCTTGCCGGTCTGGTGTCACGACGCCGTTGTGTGCTGTCCCTGTTGAGTGCTTTCTCTTCAGCTTTATTGGCACCTATGCTACTTTGGTCCGGTTTTGCTATCTTTTTGGCCTTTCTACACCCGGCCATTTTTACCAGGTCGCGCAGGCCCCTTCGGGGTCCCTTTTCTAATATGGCCGCCAGACCCGATGTTGAGAAACGCAAGACCAAGACACCTCTCCGTGGGGGACAGACCCAGACAAACATTATGGACCATTACTCCCATCTTTGGGGGCATTGAGCCCTCTGTTCTTTAATGTCTACCTGGCTCCGTTAGCCAAGGTTGTGGAGGCCTGCGGAGTCAGAGTGATTTCATATGCTGATGACACACAGCTGATATTCTCCTTTAGAGATCACTCTGACTCCAGCCTCTCTAGCTTCCGCCACTGTTTGGGAGAAATCTGTTCATGGATGGCCTCGAGTCACCTTCGTCTTAATACGGATAAGACGGAGGTCTTGTTCTTCAATCAAAAAATGACAATACCCCCCTCTCTGTGGTGGCCTACGGTACTTAACCCCCCCCCTATTCCGGTGCACACGGCCCGTAATCTGGGATTTCAGTTTGACGACACGCTCTCCTGCGGCCCTCAAATTAACAAAGTCACGGCGGCCTGCTTTGGTAAGCTAAAAATGATGAAAAAAATCTTTCCATTCTTGCCTATGGATGCGCGCCGAACAGTCACCCAGGCGCTAATAACGTCCCATTTGGATTATGCCAACAGTCTTTATGCAGGGGCCCCTCTATATCAAATTGAACGCCTGCAAGCAGTTCAAAACGCGGCTGCAAGACTGATTGGCAATATCCCTTTCCGACATTCGATCTCCATGTTTCGTAAAAAGCTCCACTGGCTGCCTATAGCTTCTCGGATTAAGTTCAAAACACTTACTCTTGCTTTCCGTGCTCTTAACGGGACCGGTCCTGAATACTTAAGAAAGAGACTGACATTATCCCATTCAGTGAGAGACCTACGTTCCAACAGCCTACGCCTTATGGTTGTGCCACGCTTTCGCCGCACACGAATGGGTGGCAGAGCTTTCGCTGTCTTGGCTGCGAAACATTGGAACTGCCTCCCTTTAGACCTCAGATTTGCCTCATCTGAAACACTGTTCCGCAGCCGCCTGAAAACTTGGCTATTTTCCTCATCCTAGATAGATACTTCTTTATCTCTACTGACAGTTTTTAGCGCCGGGACACCTCCGACGGAGGTAGCCGTGCGCTCTACAAGATCCATAAATAAATAAAATAAATAAATCTTAAGGGGCCCCCCAGTGGTGCTGGTCGCACTCCTGACGATCCTAAGGCTGATTCTGCTGCGACCTCAGAGGTATCGCTGCAAGACGTCATGAGTGCCATCTCCAGTATGAGGGCCTCCATGAGCCAGCAGTATGAGGCTCTTGCTTCTAAGATCGACACGGTAGCAGTTGATGTCACGCTGATTAGAGCTGACTTGGCGAAGACTATTGAGAGGGTCAAGGCGCTGGATTTGAAGACTTCCAGTTTGGTTACGGATGTCACGGATGCACAGACCGAGATCGGTAACTTGCGCTCTTCTCACGATATGATGGCCCGTCGCCTCGGATTATGAAAATAGGGCCCGGCGTAATAACGTGCGCCTTATCGGTGTCCCTGAAAGTCCCGAGGCCCTTGCAACCGACCTTCTCGTGGAAGACCTGGTCACGAACTATCTTGCTCCCGCCGGACTTAGCAGATTCTTTGCTGTTGAGTGGGCACATCGAGTCCCGGGCGGACAGGCGAAGCCGGGTGCCCCTCCGAGACCGATTGTCGCAAGACTATTCCACTTTCGGGATCGAGATGCTATCCTTCAAGCTTCTCTGGACAAGGGCCCTGTGAAGTTCGAAAACACCACCGTGACCTTTTATCCGGACTTTACCCCGCTTGTTCAGCGGCAGAGGATGGGGTTTCAGGGAGTAAAGAGACGGCTTCGGGCCTTGGGCCTTAAATATGCTATGTTGTTTCCGACCAGACTTCGGATCGAGTATGAGGAACAAACGTTTTTCTTTGATCGCCCGGACAATGTTAGTGACTGGCTCGATTCATTGCTCAAGAGAGATGATCAATCCGGTCACCCCGGTGGTGCCGAGGGTGGCGTGTCGGAGTGAGAGTGACATTGTGGATCCTGGCGTCTGAACTTTTCCATCTATTTCAGCTGAGTTTGGGCATTGGTTCTCTTGTTCGTATTGAAGATCGGCCCGAGGGTGGTGGGGGGTGAATGGGGACTCTTCCTCCTCCTGGGTTCTTTGTGTAGACTAGTTTTATGACTGGGCGACAGGCACACTGCAAGTTGGGGTGGCTTATGAGTCGTGTGCAGGGTGGGGGGTGTTGTAACAGGGTCAAGTTGAGGGGTGGTGGGGGGGGTGTGTTTTTTTTTTTTTTTTTTCTTTTCATTTCACGAGGCATCGCATTGTTTTCTTCATTTGCACTGGTCGTTGGGTCTTGGGTGGAGGGTGCTCCGCCTTCTTCTCGGGGATGGGGGGTGGCGAGTTGAGACTGCTGTCCTGGAATGTCAATGGGTTGGGAGACAGGATAAAGCGAGGGATTGTTTTACAGTACCTTAGACGCCATTACCCCGACATTGTCCTTTTGCTGTATACAAATCTAATAGGTAATGCATGTCAGGCCATGAATAGACGTGGATACCGGCTGGTGGCTCACTCTGGGTTTACATCTGGCTCCAGGGGGGTGGGCATTCTCATCAGGTCTTCTCTCCCTTTTGAAATCGATAAAGAGACTCTTGATGACAGGGGGCGCTATGCGGCGCTCACTGGTAGGTGGGAGGGGAAGACATTGTCCATTCTCTCGGTATATATCCCTCCGGGCCTACAGGCCTCAACTTATGCTGATCTTGGCAGGGTTATTTTAGGGCTTCCTGGGGGCCTCCTGCTCCTCCTCGGGGATTTTAATTCTGTGGTTTCTGGTACTTCTAATCGTTGCCCCCCTAGGGACTTGGCTAGGTCCCGAATGTGGCTGAGTGACTTACTTGAAACTTTTGAGTTGATAGATAGTTTGAGGTTGATGCATCCTACGCAGTTACAATACACCTTTTACTCCGGTGCTCATGGCAGTCTCTCCAGGCTAGATTATTTTTTGATGCCGTCGGCCCAATCCTCCTCCTCCATCAGAGAAATTCGCCATCTCCCCAGGGGTATTTCTGATCATTCCCCTTTGTGGCTTTGTTTTGAGGTTGGGATGGGCAGTGAGGGTAGAGTTGTCCCTATTAATCCCTGGTATTTCTGAAATCCCAAAACCCGCTCTGAACTTGTGAAAGCTATTGATCGTTATTTTGTTGACAATGTGGGGTCTGTTTCCTCTTCTGTTTCATTGTGGGAAGCCTTTAAGACTGTTATTCGTGGACACTCCCTGTCGTTAATTGCTGCCGCTAACAATGTGGAACTTGTACGTTTGGAAAACGAAATAACTACACTAGAGAATGACCTTGAATCAGGAGTAACTCTCGCAAAGTTGCATTCCCTCAGTCTGAAGCAAGCTGATTACAGAGCTCACGTTACTGATGCAGCGAAAGTGATGAATAGAGAGCAACAGGGCAGGTTGTATGATGTGGGGGATAAGGCTGGTAGATTGCTTGCGTGGTTGGACAAGAAAGAGAGAGTGAACCGTGTCGTTCCGGTGATTGAGAGGCATGACGGTGAGTGTGTTACTGACCCTGTCGGGATCGTTCAGTGTTTTGTAGACCACTTTAAAGCAGTTTATGCCTCGGTCTGTGATAGAGATGAGGAGGACTCCCAATTGTTGTTACGAGACATTGCACTGCCCTGCCTTTCCGACGCTGATAGAGATCTCATGGAGTCGCCTCTTACGGTGGATGAAGTCGCTGTCGTCATACGTTCCCTTCGCTCTGGCAAGGCAATGGGCCCAAATGGTTTGCCCATTGAACTGTACAAACTGCGACCCGACAAAATGGCGCCCTACTTAAGAGAGATGTTCCTTGAGGCTTTGGACTCTGGTTCCCTCCCTGCCGATTAGCTACTTGCTACCATCGTAGTTATCCATAAAGAGGGTAAGCCGCGTGATCGTTGTGCGTCGTATAGGCCCATTTCTTTACTTAATGCTGAGCCTAAAATTCTGGCTAAGCTGTTGGCTAATCGGTTAATCAAGGTGATCGGGGACTTGATTCGTCCGGTTTCATCCCGCACCGAAACACCGCCCTTAATCTTCGGAGACTTCATGGAGTTCTCGCGAGGGCTGGGACGCTCACTGAATCTGCCATTTTGGCTTCCCTTGACGCTACTATGGCTTTTGATACCATTGAGTGACCTTATCTTTGGGCTGCCTTATCGAAGTTTGGATTTGGCCCGGTGTTCATCGCTTGGGTGAAACTTCTATACAAGAGACCCTTGGCTCAGGGGTGGTTAACGGAAAGGTGTCCGGTGTCTTCACACTTGGACGTGGCACCCGGCAGGGCTGCCTGCTTTCTCCATTGCTCTTTGCCCTTGCTCTAGAACCATTGGCGGAATGGCTCCGGTGGGAGCCTTCAATGAGGGGCATTCGGTGGACCCCTGATTTTGAGGATCGCGTTTCGCTATACGCAGACGATATCCTTCTTTATCTTACCTCCCCTCGGAAATCCCTGAATGTTATTTTTGATGTTTTGACCTCCTTCGGAAAGAACTCTGGTCTCGTCATTAATTTGACGAAGTCCTGCATCTACGTTTTGGCAGGAGATCTTCCTCCATTGCATCGTAGATTGCCAATCCAAGTATCGGAGACTGGCTTCAAGTATTTGGGAATTTATGTCTCCTTGGACCCCCGTGTGCGTTATGAACGTAATTTGTTGCCCCCTCTCCAACGGCTGAGGCGTGATGTTACGCGCTGGCGTAGATTGCCATTGTCACCGCTCGGTCGTGCGGCTCTTTTCAAGATGATGTAGTTGCCCAGATTTTTATACGCACTTCAGAACTCATTTGACCCAGTTCCTTCTAGTTATTTTCGTGAAGTTGAGAGCCTACAGAGGCGACTGGTCTGGGATGGGCGAGCTCGCATTGCATTTTCCAAACTTACGCTCCCGTGGTATGATGGGGGCCTTGCCCTCCCAGATATCAGGCGCTACTATTGGGCTTTCCAGTTGAGTGCGGTCAACCACGCGACTTACGCTCCTGGTCCTTCCCCGGCTTTCGCTATGGATAAATATCTTTTGCCAGGAGGTAATTTCAACAGGGCGCTGTACACCAAGGGGCTCTATCAAACACTTACCGGACCTACTAAAATTGCTCTACTAGTGTAGCAATACGCGAATGCGGCATTGGGGTGGTGCGATAGACTTTCCCGCACAACCCCTTTGTATGATTCTGAAGGTTTGGGTCATCTGTGGAGTTCGAAAGGCTTTGATAAATGGGATATGATTGGTATTAGCAAGGTGAGTGACCTCTGGTCCAAAGGTAACGTCAAGTCCTTTGAGGAGCTGAAAATGGAATACGAGCTCGGTGACTCAGAATTCTTTAGATATGCCCAGATCCGTCATGCCCTGTTGTCCGCTTTCGCTGTTGGTACCGATATTCCTGAGTCCTCCCCTTTTGAGGACCGTATCCTAGATGGCCATGTGCCTGACAGCACAATTTCATTGATCTACAAGAAGCTGATCAATAATGGGGCTGATCTGCTTGTGCGCCTCAGGGTTTCGTGGACTGCTGACGGATTGGAACTAGACGACGAGGACTGGCAGTCTGCTCTGTCTTTGCCCAAAGAGGTTGCCATATCTGCTCGCCTTATATTTGTCCAACTTAAGATCCTCCATCGCGTGTATGTTACTGGTCCGAGTCTGGTTCGTATGGGTTATTCTTTGGATGGATTGTGTAAACGTGGCTGCGGTATGGTTGGTACCTTCCTCCACATTTTATGGGAATGTCCGGAGGTGGTAGAGTTTTGGTCCCGAGTGCATGTGGTGATGGAAAGGGTCACTGGTGTGTCGTTGCTGCCTGAAGCCAGGCGTTGTCTATTGAATGTCTGGGAGCCCAACGATTACAACACAGCACAGATTGCTTGGGCGACCCTTGGTAATATGGTTGCGAAGAGGGATATTGCACAGCTCTGGGGCTCACAGGTCGCCTACTGTACTGCAATGGATATATGTTGTACAGTTGGAACTCCGCCTAGAAGACTCATGATCATGTCTCATTACGTTATTGCCTTGTGAATTTTGTTAATCTGTTTGTTTTTCTTTCAATAAAAACTTTAAAAAAAATAAAAAAACTCCAGCAGGTTGATGTGGAGCAGGATCTGTGCCAGAGAACAGAGACTTCAGATCTCTACCTCTCCCAGGTGGCCACTCCATCCCAGAAGCGTTGCATTGGTCACCACTGTTTTCTCTGGTTGGAGAAGCAGCTGACCAAATCTGGATTCAGCAAACTGCACTTCAGAACTTTTCCTGTTTCCTTCGAAAGACTGACCCCATTTGAGAGATTCCCCTGGTGTTTTGCCCACTGGGATTCTCACTGCAGAGCCCACATATGCCATCGGGCATGCTTCACCAGCAGGATTCCCACTGCAGAGCCCCCATCTGGTGTGCTTCAGCAGAAGGAGCGGTACAAAAGGGGGTGGTGATAGATGGAGCGTCTGAACCAATCAAACACTCGCACCCAGTCAACAGATCTGGGTTTAATCCATCACCGTTCTTTAACCAACTCGGCCACCTCAGTTCAGACATGGCCATATGCAAATCAGTCTGACCCTGTGCCTCATGGGAACAGTCCAGCCCCAACTGCCAAGCCATGTCTTCCCTGGTTCGGAAACCAGCTTCCTAGGACCGGTTTCTGGCATATGGCCATGTCTGACTGGGGTGGCATGGTGAGCAAAATAACGATGGATTACACCCAGATCTGTGACTGGGGGGGAATTTTTTGCCATTGTGCAACATTCCGTCCATCTTATGTGTTTTGCTGTTCACCCTATGTGGGAAGGGTATGCCCAGATTTGGGTCCCTTGCTCACTAAGCCACTGGAGTCAAGCTATCCTGGCTGAAGACGGCTGATAGCCAGAAACCGGTCCTAGGATGCTTGATTCCGGTACAGGGAAGACATGGCTTTGCAGTTCGAGCTGGACTGTTCCCATGAGGCACAGGGTCAAGACTGATTTGCATATGGCCATGTCTGAACTGGGGTGGCTTGGTGAGCAAAATAAAAATGGATTAAACCCAGATCTGTGACCGGGGGTAAATGTTTTGCCATTGTGCAACATTCCGTCCATCATCTTGTGTGTTGCTCCGCAGAAGGAGGCCATAACTCTCAAGATTGTCAGTCTGTCTCACCAAACTCGAGGACCGAGGTTCAAACATCTGGATCATTGCCCATATCTACTGGACACTCCTCGCTGGCAGGGTCGATGCAGAACCGCACCATTTCCAGAATAGCTCAGATGAAAGGAAGAGTTTGAGGAGTCTGGTGTGAAGAATATAGAAAGTTTTCCATATACTGGAGATGGTGGACAACCACCTGTGGCGAGTCTTCCTTCAGCTACAGTCATTGAGGTAAGGGAAGACTGGGACACCTGACCTCCGAAGATGAGCAGAAACTACTGCAGTCACCTAAAAGATCAGCAGGGAAGGGGAAGGCCCTGGTGAGGCCACATGAGGAAGCGTATCGAACTGGAAATGCTCCGGGTCCACTATGAACTGCAAGTAATGTCTGAGGGCCTGCAAGACTGGCATGTTGAAGTGTCTTGCAGGTACAACACTCCCATCCAGGGTCTAGAGCAGACAGAACATGGACAAGTGTGAGCATCCTCAATCTGTCCTTCCTTAAGGTTTTGAGAGGGCCTATGTCTAGAATAGCGCAGAGGCCTTTGTTCCTTTTTAGGTACCAGAAAGTGGCAGAAGTAGCAACCACGACCTACTTCTGGCATCTCCCTCCCTCTCTGATTCCTTTGGCCAAAAGATCCTTCAACTCCTAATGTAACAAGTACCCGTGGTCCTCTGACAGCCGTTCTACAGACGGTTGACATGTGGTGGTGAGAAATGGAAGAGAGTAACCCTCCTGTACAATCTGCAGCACCCATTCGTCTGAGGTAACAGCCTTCCATTCTTGTAGAAGGTGCTGTATCCCGTCTTCTTCCAGATGGGAGCATGTCACCGAGGGCACACTTAAGAGGTTTGGGGAGCCTGGCAGCTGGTAAGTTGAAGGACTGGGTTGCATGGTGCCCTCAAGATTTGTGGGAACTTCCTCTGTGGCCTTAAAAGGATTAGAAGCCTGCTGGCCCTGTGCGCATGACTGGTATTGTCGATGAGACTGAAACCCTCTACTGTAGTCACGCAATGGGCGAAAGGCAGGGGCAGTGGACAAAGCCCAAGATCGAGGTATGACTTGGCTATCTTTAATGTGCTTCAGTGCTGCATCAGTCTTGGCGACGAACATGCGAGAACCATCAAAGGGCATGATGCTTGCTTGGACATCACCTGGAAAGTCCATTGACCTCAACCAGGTGTGACGCCAAAGTGCAGCTGTAGAGCTTATTGCTCTGCCTAGCAAGTCCTTGGTTCCCAACCCACGCCTGATGGTGAACTTCACTGCATCTCTGCAATCAAGCATAGCTTGCATAAGGCTCCCAGAATCTTCTTCCAGAACTAAAGAAAGCACCTGCACCACCAAATCCCACAAGGCATGAGTCTAGCGCCTTAAAAGTATATGCTTTCCTCGACCGCAATGTTTGACTGGTAGAGAAGATCTTGTTCCCAAAAATCTCCAACCTCTTGGACTTCTTGTCCCGGTGAGGTGTAGGGAATGCACACAGGTACGTCTTGACTGCTGAGGCCTGCATCACCAGACTCTCAGGGGTCAGGTGCCTTGTAAGGAACACTGGATCTCGTGGTGCAGGACGATGGCGACTGGCACTGTGAAATTTGACTGGGACCCCTGAACCGGGTTTAGACCAGGCCTCCAATAAAACATTGTGTGCCCTGGCTGATTTTTCTATGTTGAAACATTAGTCTTAACTTTCACGAATGGAAACTTCTGGGGCCGCCTCTTCATTCCTCCACCCTTCTATTCCCAATCGCCATTGGGCGCATCGACCGGCAGTTGGAGCAAGACTGAGTCATAGCTCAACCTCCAAAACACAGACCAAGTGGGGATCAGTCCCAGACATCTGTCTGTCTGTGGCATTCCCCGCAAGATTTAAAACCCAATGTTTTTTGTTGGGGACATGTCCCTAGCACACTAAAACAATTTTGAAAAATTCCTCGAGGAAAAAGTTGGCCAAAAAGTGACCAAGGTAGCTCTGGATCTGTGACTGTTGGTGTGGAAAGAAAATAATTGATGTAAGCACCCTAGGGTGGAGCATATATAAGCACCCCTCTCGTCACATCAGACTGGGATGATGTTGATGCAGAGGTGTTGGCACCACCAACTGGTATAAAGAAATACTACTCAAGATTTTCTGGATCCATGCTGACACCTGGGGAGTTTTCTCAGATTAGGAATCTGAGTTTAGATGTCTCTTTTAGAATACATAATCTGTCTTGTAACTCTTTCAGATAACAGATATGTAGTTGCAGATAATATAAATAAACTAATTGTGCTCCCTTGGGTGGGGGTGGGATGTTTTCAGATGCCTAGATGGCAGACTTCTAACCTCCCGGCTCTGCATCTGTTCCCGCTTATCCTACATTTATCAGCTCTGCTGGGGGTCATCGGCTCTAGATTTCCTCACCCACTATTGCGAGGGGTGACTGGGGAGCTGAGCAGGTCTGGACGATGACTCGTGTGACCCTGGCACCTTGCAGACCAAGTTGCAGCTACCCTTGCACTCTAGTCTGCCTGTGGCCTGCATCTCTTCCTGCTACTACAGTGGGTGTGGATGGACTGTTGCTTTTTGACACCGCCTCAATTGTCTGGGGCTGGTTAGATCAATTTCATGATCCCACTCCATCTGCCACGCCAACACCCAATCCCCAGCCCCAACAACTCCCGTGGGCAGCCTGAGTACCTCTGCCTCTCAAAAAGAGGAGCATCCAAGATCATGCTTGAGGCCGCATCCTTCCTCTGCGACCCTCGTTCATCATCTGCACTCATACTGCGCAACGTCCCCCAGTTACACTGCTTCAGTATTGCGCGCTCCAGTGCTGTGATAGTCGACTTCCCCGGATGTTACTCTATAAACTGCTAATGACTTGATCAGATTTTTCTGGGATAATGGGGGGAGGAGGGGCATGGGGCTTTATCCCACAATGCCTCCCACCACACTGCCCCCTTGCTCATGCCCATTTATAGATCTTGGACCTGGTGCTCACTTGATAACTACGGTTGTCTGCATCTCTCTCCTGCTTTTGTGCCCCGTACATTGTTATTTAACTGTTGCTAGATGTTTGGATGGAGGTCCTGTTGATCTCTACCCCCGCATTTGTTTGATTGGTTTACTCCCCTTTGCCCCCTGCTGATTATGGCTGGCTCCCTTCGTCTCTTCCCTAGGCGATGCACTGCCTTCCTGAGGGCAAAATTCTCTCCCACACTTGCGGAGTCCATGGCACACACTACTTTCCTCTGTCTATGGGCAATGTATCAAGTGACTAAAATCTTATCGCCTGGAATGTCAGGGTTATGAGGACTGCAGCCAAGCTCTATCCAGTATACTGCTACATGAAATGCAGAAGGGTACCTATCGCCCTACTGCAGGAGTCCCACATTTCTGGGCATGAGCTTGGCAGACTACATGCAGCGGTGTGGGTGACTTCTTTTTTTTTTTTTTTTTTCACCTACTACTCTGCATTTGCCCAGAGAGCCCTGATTTGGGTAGGGGGAGGTGGGGTTCCATTTCAACCGCTTAATGTAGAATTGGATGTAGAAGGTAGATATGTGCTGGTAGAGGGCACCTTAGATGGGTGGCCCTTAGTGCTAGGCAGCATCTATGCTCCCGACATGGTACCAGTAGGCTTTCTAGATTTCTTGAGTGTTGCCCTCACTCGCTGGGATGCCAGGGGTATTGGGTGGTAACTTAACTGTGTTCTGAACACCAGCTTAGACCGCTCCTTGCCACGGCAGCCCCATACAGCTAAAACGCGCTGCACATCTGACCCGCTTGCTCCAGTATTTGGCTCAGAAGGACATCTGGCGCAGGCATCTGCCACTCTCCCACAAGTACTCCTTTTATTCTCCCTCTTATAATTTGTATATGTCTTGACAGGCTTGCCTGCTCAGGTACTCTCTGCAATACTTTCTTGTGACTAGACTACTTGGGTCGACTGTGTCCGATCGCAATCCCACGACAAAGGGATCTTCGGACACCCTCTTTGCACTTGCTGCTCTGCCCCCTTGAAGGCCGGGTGTTCTGTGGCCATCGAATGGGAAGCCTCCAAAGCCACAGTTCGGGGCACTGACCGTGGCATGGTAGTAGGAGCTTGTAAAACCCTGGAGAGAGAGCTCCCACGCTGCAAGGAGTCTGTGCTCCCCCTCGATTCCATGGCGACGCTGACAGTCGAGTAGATGGACGCTCCTGACACTGTGTGCTCATCATGCTGGCCTCATTGACCGCCTTAAATGCGTTAATTACACTGCATGTAATCACAATGAAACTGATAAATCGGGCACTCTCCTTATGTGGTTACTCCAGCAGGACCACACTACATCGATCCTACTTGTGCCCTGTGCATGACGCATATGCACCTACCCAAGTAGATATACTTGAGGACTTTACCTTGCATTATGCTAAGTGTATGGACTCGGTCAGGCCCTACACTTGATTGTATATTGGACTTTTTCTGAGGCCTTTCTTCACCCCTTACCCCAGATCACGCCGGGTCAGTGCTATGCATTGGCTCTTCCCATCGCCTCTGTGGAGATTGTAAACGTGCAACCAATAAAACCCAGGGGCTGGATGGTCTCAATCGGATTTTACCGGGCTTACACTGACCTGCTTAGAACATTTCTACAACACGAAAATGACTGAATGCCACCTCCTGTTGTCACTCCAGGAGGCCATTCTCCTCTCCATTCCCACACCTGGCAAAGCGGCATCCGATATTTCTTAATAGTGCCCTTTAACGATGCTTAATACTGACGATAAAATTCTCAGCACAATATTGGTGGAGTGTCTTCCCCCTGGTCTATGGTCTCATATATGCCAAACTGTATGACTGATATTGGCCACACTCATTCTCTTCGGGGTCACTAAACAGGGGTGCTCGGTGTATACGCGCAAACGTCAAGGGAGATTCTCCTTGGTGATCGTGTCCACACCATCTCAGTCCTCGGCTGTTCCCCTGCAGAGCTTCCCGAGTTGCTAACGGGGGCATTTAGACCTTGTCCGATCTTTTTGAGTATGGGGCTCCTATACCTTATATAATAGCTGGTCGTTGCGGGGTCCTGAGTGCCACTTCCTGGCACACCATGCTGAGCTCTGGGCACTGCTTGCTAAATCGCACAGAACTACCACTGAACCCCCAATTTCATTCTCTCCTGTAATACCTTTAACACACTAGGAATTGGCAGCCGCCTTATTACTTGGCTGTCCGGGGCACTGTAAGACCTCACACAGGCCCCCCTTGCGAGCCTGCGTTATAACTAGGTAGATCAAACCCTGACCAGGAATTGGACAGAATCTTAGCCTACCCCGTGACCATATCGCTTAATTCCCAGTTAAAGCTTCCGCATTTTTTACACTTTCCAGGGCCTACCTATCCCCAGATAGAATCAGTTGATACTTTGCTGGTGCTGACGCTGCTTGCCCTCGTTGCCTCACACAAGATGCTGACCTTTGTCACATGTTTTGGACATGCCCATTGCTTGCACACTATTATGCAACGGTCTCCTCACAAGTAACTAATTTAATCCCGCTCCATACATGGGAGTTGTGCACCTTGAGCTGTTTGCCGCGACCTGTAAAATGGTGAGTTGAGGCACACTTCCCACATCTTGCCACGCTCCAGTTGCAGCGCACCTTAGCACTCCGCTGGAAGGCTGCTCAGCCTCTGAGTCCGGTGGCGTGTAGACTCTCGACCATGGCTTAGGCCGAGAGCACCGCCCTTCACAAGGAGACGGCCAGGGGACTTCAACAATATCCCATCATGATGGAGTGGGACTCTCTCCTATTGCATTTCCGGGAGTAGTATACACCAACTCCAAACCTCACTCCTTTCCACTTTGACAATGTACAGAACATCTGTACCCCCATGCTGGTATCCCTTCTGCTGTACTTTGCCCCGGACTCTGGCCCTTCACTGTCTCGTTTCGCATACTTAATGACGTAACCTCTTCGACTGTGCGCAGCATCGCCACACTCTTGTGCTTCACACAGGGAAACCTCTCTCTCCCTCCCTTACACCCCCTACGTTGCCACCACGCTTCACCAGCCTATCTCTGCCTCGTTCATTTCCTTCTCCATGACAAGCCCTTAGTAGGCTGACCTGTTGATACCTGGCCTTCCACTCTCCTATAATTCCCTCTGCTTTTCCGCCCATCTTGGGTTGGCCTATGACCCTATTAAGCCTACTACCTCCATTACTTCTCTGAAAGGTATGATTATCTTTGTTGCTGTTACTATTGCATTCCATAAACGCTATAACGCTTTTAAAAAAACATGTGATTGTGCTCCCGCATCTATTGCCTTTGTTCAGGGGCTATTGAAAAATAAAAGCCTAAAGCTAATTCTTTTTTTACTTCGTCTGTGTTTCCTTAAACCCTCCCATCGAATGAGTCTTTCTGAGCTTACACTCCCGAGTCAGTTGATGAAAGCCCCTCTGACCTTTCTGGACAGAGCACAACGGTTGTGCAAAGGCAAACTAGATGACCGCTTATAAGAACCTGGAGGAAACTGGGAAGGTTAAAACTAGATTAGATTCAAAATGGCACAAAACCTATTCGTGACCAGTCCAGCTTGTCCTGATTTGGTGTTTTTAGTGGTCATACAGGAACAGTAGATTGCAACAAGTTTCATGCTTTTGGTATGTATTTTGGAAACCATGCAAGCCAGGTCTCATGAGCAGGGCCTTTTACTTGCAGAAGTATGAGCTTTCTGAATGAATCATCTTGATTTCATGTATTGTACATGAAGATAAACTTCCTTTTTTCTTCTTTGTATAGTTGTCGGACTGTGTTGACGACCATGCTGTTTTGGAAGATATCTTTTCAAGAACGGCGGTTGCTGCTCCAGTCCTGAAGGTAATCTCCATTTATTTGTATTTTATGCTTGGACTAAAACGAATACACTTTGGCTATGTAGGTTTACGATGCAAAATGTGAAGTTGGCATACATTTTTTTTTAATTGTATGGTGAGGGGAGCCTTGAACTTTTGTTTCAGTAGGCGGTCCTGCTGTAGTGACGCCAAAATTACCTGGACTATTCTGCTTATGTTCTTGATCTGATTCTTCATAGTTTTCATCATTAAACGGACGTTATCAAAACCTATTAGAGTAGCTTTGTTTAGCGCATGCACACATAGACACAAAAGTTGATCACAATTTCCAAACGGAACAAGTCACCACATTGGACCGATCTCTCTACCACAGAAGCACAATTTATAATGGCTCATGTCAGTGTAAGACCATAAGCAGATTTTGGCCAGAACCCATTTGTATATTGGGAGTTGTACAGCCCCTACCTTTTTAGTGCTATTCAAAAAACAAGTCTCGGAATGGCACAATAACTGACTGGAGTGGTCACATAATATTGGCTACTTATCAGTCATGCCTTGCACCAGTGCCAACACACACATGTTCTTTAGCCTATTTACATTTTGCTGTAATTATTGTGTCTTGCGCATTAAATCTTTGGAATGCGATCCTAGCGATTCTTGTTGCCATTAAGCGCTGTTATTTAGTATGCAGGTTAAAGGAAATCACTGCCTCAAATGATTTCTGTGCATTAAATTTCTACACTTGTTGCAGTGAAAACAGCAGACACCACATGTTTCAAGTTCTAAACTTCATACCTCAAGTGCAAATAACTTTCGCTCAATCAGTTGCAAAGCTACCTCTTTCTGCATCCAATGCCCTTTTATCTAATCTCCAAAAAGCTTTATATGAATGGCACAGTTCTTTCATGAAGGCAAACCTAAAAGTAACATAAAGGGATATTTTCCAAGGGTGCATCAATAGGTGACTGGCTAAATTATTTTATTATTGACCATTCATAATTTCAATATTGTTCCCTTCTCCCAGAAAGGAAAACCTATCTTGTCACTTGTGATTAACATTCTTATGTGTAGCCTCTATTTCCTGCGGCTGTTCTCGAATTTATTTCATAGTACTTAAAATCAGTAACCCGATTATGACTACAAAAGGTAAAACGTTTGACACAAAAAGTGAAATTTATTATAATACAATCAATAATGGCACACTCTCCTGTATGAAACTTTAGCAAGTTGAGAAAGTAATTTTACTGTATTCCAAATGCTTACCCTCCCCTTATAGATAAATATATTGAAAAGACTTAAACATAAATTCTTACCCAAAAGCCTGAAGTAATTGTAATTTCCATATATAATCGTATTGTAACCCTAATGTTAACTCTTATCTTCTATTTAATTATCTGCATTAACCCGATTTTGGGTGTTATTTAATAGGATACTAAGTAATTTTATTATAACCCACATGTTGTACTAAATTTTCAAATAATTATACAACTACTATCATCCCTTAATTAAATATAATTGGGTGGTATTCCAGGAACCATTATGCTAGTTTATGCTTAGGTTGCATTCCTGATATTTTGGGTGAAAAGATGATTTGACTCACTGAATGCTGAAGAAATAAAGACTAAATAATGGGGTGAAATAAATATCAGACATCCGAATCCCACGTTTCTTTGAACATCTTACAGTTTGCTCTGCTTTCTACTTTGACTCCTTCCAGCTTCTTTCTGAATGTTTCTAATATCTTGCACATTGAACCACATTTCGCTACCTTTACATATTCTCCTTGCAGACTCTAGGTATTTCACTCAGGGCAAGTACTAACTCCTTATACTCTTATGTTTCAGCATTTCTCGGGTTCTAACTTGCTGTTCCACTGTTTGCCATAATTTTGTAAATGGGGATGGAGCGACTAAAGGTATATCTTTTAAGTAGAAGAATCCAGACTATTCGTAACTCTTACATTACATGACTATAGTAGTTGGGCTAAATCTGTGTATATCTCTGCATAAAGCTCTTCAACATTCTTCCATACACTGCAAGTGTCTCTTCCATAGGGACTGTAGCTTCGAGAAACCTCATTAGTTTAAATCATAAGTGTAAATCTTATTCCTGAGCAGCAGATGTTTGAAATCTGCTGTAGACTGTAGTGTTTTAAAAATGGCACACTTGCAACATTGAGACTGTCGTAGTAAGGCCAAATAAGATTTTAACACGTTTAGAATGTAGTTGTTTCTTCACTAGTGTTTTACTTTCAAAAGCGAGTGTTCACTGCTTACACCTGTGTAAGGCAATGGAATAGTGGGTAGTTGGCCTGTGCCACATATCCCTCTTCATACCCCATAATCTTCTAAAAGTAGTTGTAACTGCTTAGTGTCCAGTGTGAATGTAAGAAGACTGTCTTTAAAGGTTTAAGTGGATCTTCACTTCATGCAGACTCCTTGCCCTGCTGCTTTTAGACCTTGAAATGCTCAAGCTAGCAATAAGGTAGGTCTTGTGTTTTTGTGTGTGGCTCCTATGGTCTCCTCGGATCCCCTATTAACCATTCCTAAATCGTCAAACGTTGGTTGCATCTAGGACAACTTATTTAGACATCCTTTTTCAGCAAGTAGACCTTTAACTCAACCGTTGATATGGTCTGTATTGACAACATCCGCTTTAAGCAAACACAGCTCAGCCAAACTAGAAACCTAGAACCAATAAGCAACATCTTTGAAAAAACAGTGAGCTGAGGAGACCTGTAAATATACCATTGTCGACAGAGAAAATGACCTGGAAATGTTTCTTTGCACGGTTCCTTGCACTCCCACACAACCTTTACTCAGCATATGTTTCCGCTTTTAGAAGAGAACATAGTTTCCTTAAATTGGGAGATGCAATTCTCAAATTTTAAGCAGCGTAACTGGAATCTTTAAGCACACCCAGTTGGAAGGTAAAGAAACATAATCTGAAGCACATTTCTCCTGTGGGCCATGCTGTTAATCTGTAGCACCACATCCGCTACAGGGAAAGAGAGAGTAACAAGGCAGAAAAGTGCAGGATGATAGAGGTTCAATGCCCATGCAAGATCTTTCTGCCATATTGCGGGAAGAGGTGTGGCACAGCTGCCAGGGAAACCGACCCCGGGGGCTCACGGTTCGATCCCAGGCGGCAGATCAGCCCAGCACCATGTGACTCTGGGTAATAGCTCGCTTAATCTTCCCGACTGCCCCAAGTGCCTTGATGCCCTGAAGTAATTGTTTGCGCTTTACAAATACTGGACATTACATATGGAACTTTCATAACCAAGCATAGATCTCTTATAATAAAGATTTGAAACTGCATGAGTAACATGACCTGTGCTGTCAAGAAGACTGAAGGAAGAGCACGCTAGTCACTGAGGTTGCTGTTGGTTAATTAGTATCCTAACTATATGAAGATAGTCTTTGTCATTGTATACTTTATCTAAGATGAACTCTTCTGAATAGTGATTTGAGCAGCACTAGGTTGGCTGTCTGACCCGCAGTACACTCCTCGACTCTGACAAGATTTTCCATTTCCTCATCAGAATGCATGGGCAATGTGAACCTATTCTACTAAGCACTTGATCCTAACCACATGCGCGTTAGATTTGTCCATTTGGAATTCTGTAGCCTCCCAGTGGAAGCAAGAATAATAAAGATAAATAGAACAGAATTGCAATTTTGTAAAATGCTCTGGTTTTGCCATAGGGTGTTGATTTTATCACTGCAGTGTGGTAGCAGTTTTTGCACCTGTTGTCAAGATGCTTCTAGTCCAAGACCTACTTATAGTATGTAGCTGGACAAGCTAATATACTGGTGATAACCTTTTTCTTAGGTAGTCCTTTTCTTGGATTCACCTCGTTCTTACTCTGTTTTATACTTCCAAAGACTACGAGTGGTAGCTGCTTTGCTCCTAAATTCAGACTGCGGGCTAGGTACTATGAAAATTAAGATGAAACGAATTCTGTAAACCGTATGTCAAAATCATTTAAGTACATGCAGTGGAAACCTTAGACGGATAATTAGTAACAGGTAATAACAATTGTCTGTTTGATGGATAGTCAAATTGTATGTATCTAATCTCTGGTTATTGCAATTAGGTTCCATCAACTTTTTGGGGACCGTTCCTGAGACGTGGGAATGGATAATCACGTCGCCATAGGATAAAGACTATCCATTGTATGCAAATCTTTATCCTAGGAGACTTTTTTTTTTAAAATAAAATTGAATATGCGTTGTCTCAGTTAAAGAGGATTCCGGTCTACTCTGAATCCTTTTACTCCCCATGCAGCAATAGGAATCCACAAAATCATTGATGTAGCGATATCCACATAATAATGCCCCTTGTTGAGGATATTCCCATTGTCCATGATAAGTTATATGCCTTACCTATTAGCTACAATATAAACTGTAAGGCAGCATAAAAATATTTAGAAACCACGCAACAGGGCAATGGGGTTTAAACACAATTGCACCTATCCTAAGTGCTGCCTGTGTAATTCTATAGGTGCCGCGGACCGGAGACTCAAAATCCCCTAAATCTCCAAGTACAGAGACTGTCCTTACTTTCACAATTTAGAAACAAATTTGCATGCCACTACGGAGGACGTCACTCGATGGAGCCGGCTGAAACCTACTCTTAATGCACTATTAAATGGAAAAATACCAAACCGGAGCGATCCAACATCGTGAGAGCAGTTCATCATCTGCTTTGAAAATAAAAATAAAAGGAAAAGAATACTGGCAAGATATTTATGTTCAAGCTGGATTGGATAGAGGATGCACTGATATTGCCATACGATAATGCTAGGACAAAAGTTATTTTTCTGCCCTGAAGAAATCCGTGAAGGAAGAAACTCGTTGGCTATGGCTACAGTGTCTTACCGAAGAATAAATAAATAATGAACTTCAAACAACGCTACTGATTCTGCTATGAATGATTTACCATTGTGCACAATAATTATGGTTATTGTTGACTAATTGTAACAAGATTTAGTGTGCTGGACCAATTTGTTTCTAAAGCATAAAAATATTTGTATGACGACTGCAGCAAGAGAACGGAACACATTCTCCCCAGGACAAGGACCAAAAAACAAAGTTACAATAATTGCGTAGAAGAAATCGAACTTTGTGTTTGTGATATTTAGGCTCCTCATCTAGATACAAATATGACCTGAGATCAACAACCAGTGATCTTCCCGCAATATAACACCATGCATACAGTGAACAATCCAAATCTGGCTTCTCCAACCAGTAGCTCTTGAGCTACTGGTAGCTCTCCAGCTATCTGGAAGTTGCTCACCAGTCTGCTGCCCAGCCAACTAAAGCCACCACCTGCGACGCGCCCCCGCTTCTGGGATGTCGGGCAACAGAGGGGGCAAGAAAGGAGAGCGCACATTGCCCGAAATGCTGGGCAGAAATGCCACGCGACAGGACAGATCCCAGCCAGCCCCGAGCCCTACCACTAGCTCTCGAGGAGCAGAGGGGGGTGAACCTCCAGTCACCAGATCTTTTCTGGAGTCGTTGTTTAGCACCCTCAGGGAGGACTTCCAGACGCTGAAGCAGGAGGTGGCTGGCGAGGTCCGTGAGGTGAGGAGGGAAGTCGACTCGCTTGGAGAGCGTGTCTCCACCATGGAGGACGCTAATCACACCCGGGACTAAGAGATCGTGCACCTGCAACAGGAGGTGCTGCGGCTCAGGGACCAACAGATTGACCTTCAGGCCCACGCAGAGGATCTCGAGAATAGGTCCAGGCGCAACAACATCAGAGTCAGGGGCGTTCCGTCTAAAGAAGAGGGGGAAGACACAGCAGCCTACCTGAGAGACCTGTTTCGCGACATACTGGGCGAACCCGGAGACTTCCCGGTGAGAATCGACAGGGCACATAGAGTGGGACTTCCGCGCCGCGCCTCAGCGCCGCCCCCAGACATCTTGGCCTTCCTGCCGGATTTTCCTCTGAAGGAACGGATCTTGCGCGAGGCGCGCCGCAAACACCCGGTGAGCTTCCGAGGCCAGCAACTAGCCTTGTTTCAGGACTTATCCACGATCACGTTGCAGAAACGCAAGTCCTTCAAGATTGCCACGGACTTTCTGCGAGAGCACGACACGCAGTATTCTTGGGGCCACCCCTTTAGGCTTATTTTCCGCTGGAACGGAACGCTGCATCAACTTCGATCCCTCCAAGACATTTGCGGAGTGCTGGGTATCACCGCAGCGGATGACACTGTATCGACGCCTCGCCGCTGTAACTCCAGGGACGGCTGGCAAACGATTCGACGGCAATGACCTACGCCCCTGCCTCCTCGACCGGACTCTCCCACGATCAGAGCGGAAATGGTCAGCGCCATACGAGAGGTGTCTAGAGACACGTCGTCAGGTGACACGGCCTTGACGGCCTGAGCAACCTCCGGGGGGAGATCGTCTTGGCATCATCGACATTGCAGGTTCGAGGGTTCTGGGGGAGAGGGGGGGCTCCGGGAGGGCAACGGTGGTGGCTGGACGTCCACTCGAATACTTTTCCACGGACTTGTCCACTAGGGACTGGACTGGGACAATGGAGTTTTCTACACAGTTGGGGCCGGGGCTGCAGGGGGGGGGGAGGTGGGAGGTGGGTAGGGCTCAGGAGGGGGGTTGGGGATACGGGGAGTTGGGAAGTTCGGGGTCTGTTTGGGGAGTTGGGGGGAGGGAGGTACGGGGTTTGGGATGTGCTACATTTGCCTGCTGCCGCGCTTGTTATGTCCTCATGTCACTACATTGGGGCTGGTTGAGGCCTACTCAGGGGAGGATCCAGAATCCGCGTTGGATTGATGTCATTGTTCTTTGCTGCTGCTCTTGCCCTGTCCTTCCTCTGCAGGAACAGAGTGTGAAATACTGTGCTGGATGTATGAGGCTTTTGTTACGACCTACACTGCCGATTTGTACGGGACTCCCTGTTACTCCAGGCCCATTCAGCGCCACTCTTACAATGTTTCCTCATGGCTCTTAAGATTGTCACTCTTAATGTCAAGGGGTTAAATAACCCGGTCAAGCGCAGGGCAATACTGTCCCTCCTCGAGAGTACCCAGGCGGACATATGCCTTTTGCAGGAAACTCACTTGCTGGCCCGAGACTGTCCCAGGATGCGGTCTCCAAAGTTCCCGGTGCAGCTCTTTTCCTCTGGGGCTACTAAGACGGCGGGGTGGCTATTCTGGTCTCTAGGAGGTTTAGGGGGGAGGTACTGCACAAGGTCGTAGAGCAAAAGGGGAGGCTCCTGGCTTACAGGGTTAAGATGGGGAGATTTCTATTCACGGTGGGCTCCATATATAGCACCAATGACCGTCAGGATATGTTTTTACAAACTGCACTAGCAGACATAGCGACTACCCCAGACAGACACATAATCATTGGGGGCGACCTGAATATGGTCTTTAACTCGTCCTTAGATAGGTCCATACAGCGCCACCCACACACCGGGGAATTTTTGCAGTTGAGTAACTCCCACCTGGGGGATCTGGACATGCATGATCTCTGGAGACGCTTACACCCCACTACACAGACCTATTCCTACTACTCCCACGCACATAGGACATATGCGAGGCTGGATTATCTCCTGGTTACGGGGCCGATGGCGGAATTGGCGATCGCTTCTGATATAGGGGTCCTCGCGTTGTCTGATCACGCTCCGGTGACGGGATCCTTCCAGCTGCCGCCGGAGTCTCCGTCTCGCGGAGTTTGGCGCCTGCGAGATACCCTGTTACATAGACCAGCGGTACTGCAACAGGTATGCGCTGCGATTACTGAGTTTCGGGAACACAATGAGAACGGAGACACCTCCCGGGCGACGCAGTGGGCAGCCCTGAAAACGGTGCTCCGGGGTGAGTTTATCGCCATCTCCTCAGCGGAGAATAGGGACCGACAGCGGAAAAGGGGCGAACTTACTGACACCATACGGGAGCTGGAACAAATGTATCGGAGGACGGGGGCCCCCAGAGTCTGGAGGCAGCTCAAAGCGGCCCGGAAGCTCCTTTCCGCGCTCGACATGGATAGGGCGGAATATGCGGCGCTGCGCATGAAACACGCATACTACACAGGCGGTGACCGATGCGGCCGACTGCTGGCGAATAAACTTCGGGTGCAGCATCTGCGCCAACGGGTCACGGGGCTGTCCGGCCCTGGTGGTACGTTGGCCACGGAGGACCACCGGATCGCGGACGGATTCCGTTGCTTTTATGCCGACCTGTACGCGGGCGAGTCCCCCTCCGCCTCGGCTGAGGCCGATTACCTCGCGTCGGTCGACCTTCCTGTTCTTACATCGGAGCAGGCGGAACACTTGGAGCGGGACATTCGACCGGAGGAGGTGATTGGCGCTATCTCCCGCCTGAAGCATGGGAAGGCCCCGGGACCTGACGGTTACACCCCGCTTTTCTATAAAACATTCTGTACAGAGCTGGTGCCGCTGTTGACGCGACTCTTTAACTCCTTTGCCGAGCCTGGGGCCATCCCTCCGGATCTCCTGCGGGCCACAGTGTCGGTTATCCCTAAGCCAGGGAAGGACCGGACCGAATGTGCCTCCTACCCGCCGATCTCGCTACTCAATGTAGACCTCAAGCTCTACACTGGGATTCTGGCGGCACGTCTAGCACCCCACTTGCCGGGACTTGTGGACCCGGATCAGACCGGGTTTGTCCCGGGCCGACAGACGGTGGATAACACTAAAAGGGTGGTACACATCCTGGAGAAGGCCTCCCGTATCCCCGGTGAGCGCATGCTGCTCTCGGTCGACGCGGAGAAGGCGTTCGACCGGGTGCATTGGCCTTACCTAGAGAAGGTGCTTTGTAAATTGGGTATAGGAGAGAAATTCCGCACCCTCATATTTAATTGTTACAAATCTCCTACTGCGATAGTGAGAGTGAATGGCTGCGACTCTGACCGATTCGCGATAGAGAGAGGGACCAGACAGGGGTGCCCACTTTCCCCACTGCTTTTCGCTCCTTACATGGAGCCATTTGCTCAGAGGATTCGGCGAAACCCAGAGGTGACTGGAGTCCGGATGGGGGGGATACATTCACACCATCAGCTTGTATGCGGATGATGTGATTTTCATGCTTGACAATCCGAAGGAGTCACTCCCCGCTTGCATTGCTGAGCTGGACGCCTTCGCCGCGGTGGCGGGTTTTAAAATGAACATGAGAAAGTCGGCGGCCCTTGACATCTCGCTCGCCTCTGCCACACGGCTTGCGCTGCAGAGACAATTCCCTATGCGATGGTCTGGTGAGCTGATCCCATACCGTGGGGTACTACTGGCGCCCTCTCTGCCTGCCATGGTTACTGCTAACTACGCAGCCCTGAGCAAGAAAATGAAGGAGGAACTACTCCGGTGGAGCAAAGGCACGCTATCATTGTTGGGACGGATCGCCGCGGTAAAGATGACCCTCCTACCGTACTGTATCTGTTCCGGGCCTTGCCACTCCAGCTGCCGAAAGGGTGGATACGTCAGGCTCAGACCTATATCGTGCGGTTTGTCTGGCAGGGCCGTAAACCCAGACTCAGGAGAGCCCTGTCCACGCTGGCACCCGAGTCCGGTGGTCTTGGGATTCCGGATCTCCACAAGTATTTTCAGGCAGCGCAGCTGAGATACCTGGTGGAATGGAGCAAATGGGAGTCTGACAAGCACTGGCTGTTCCAGGACCAAGCGGTGGCGGGCAGGACTCTACAAGAGATACCCTTCCTTCGCAAAGGTCACAGACCCCCAATCTCTACGCGTCCTTTGTCACACAGGTCCCGCTCCGTGTTTGGGATGCGGTGAATATTAAACATGACCTTACCACCTTCCCGTCACCGCTTACACCACTGGTGGGGAACCCCGACTTCCAACCCGGAACGGAGCCTCGAGCGTTCTTGCTCTGGCAGGCAGCCAGATGCTGCGCACTGTACCATATCCACGGCCCGGAAGGCGCCGTGCCATTCGAAGACCTTCGCCGGGAATACCGCTTGCCTGATACTGAGCGTATGCGATACCTGCAAATACGCCATTGGGCGCTTCAGCCGCAGGTAAGGGAGTTGGCTGATCGGAAGCTTACTCCGTACGAGATGTGGCTGGCAACGCGTTCCTCGGACGCCAAGCTCATTTCAGACATATATCGACTGTTGCAACCCCCCCCCCCTCCCTTACCACATCCATAGCCCCGGGAGAGCTCGCTGGGAACGAGAGTTGGGGAGGGAACAGTCATAAAGAATGGGACGACATCTCCTACCGAGCACGTCACTCCGCATATCACACCGGGCTCACGGAGACTTTCACTAAGATATCCACATACTGGTACTCTACGCCACAGAGGTTGCACGAAATGAACCATCACATCTCGGACACCTGCTGGCGCGAATGTGGGCAGGTGGGAACACTTACGCACATTTTGTGGGATTGTCCGCTGCTGGGTCCGTACTGGAAAGAGGTTTTAGACGAGATAGACCAGTGCTTTAACATCGAATTACCTCGCCTCCCTGCCTATGTCCTATTAGGGTTGCCCAATGGCTTGATGTACCCTCTGCGCTCCAGGCGAGGCAGACAGATAGTGATCGCCTTAGGCTCGGCAATCCAGAACATACTCATATACTGGCGAACCACCACCCTTCCTCATTCCGTAGGCTGGTTACACAGGTTATGGCACGTTCTGGGAATGGAGAAGCTGTCCCTCACAGTGGCGGGGGAGGTGGATAGGTTTGATGACCTGTGGCAGCCTTTTCTCATCCTGTTGCAGTCAGAGTTCAAGGAGATTACATGTCCACGATATCTTAGACTGCTGCGACTGACAACCCCGGTTACGCAACCGACATAGAGGGGGGGTGCATTGGAGGATGTGGCTCCTTTAAGGTAGAGCAGGATGTATAGGGCATTTGCACAAGCACAGAGGGGAAGGGAAGGGAGGGGGGGTTCGGGAGGGAGGGAGGGTACGGGAGGGAGGAGTTGGGGGGGTTGTTGGTTCCGGAATCTGTCGTCACGACCCCTTTGCCCACAATAAGACTCTGCGAATGCGTGGCTAGCAATATGTGATTTTCAGACGGTGTTACAGGAGAAAGTCTTTGCAGTACTTAATCACGACGACTGCATTCCTTGTTTGTACTGTTTTCTCTGTTTCTGAAACTGCAATAAAATACTTTAAACCTAAATTCATAACTACTCTTTAACATTACTGATGGCAACCTCACCTGATACACTGAGGTAATCAATGAAGGTAATCTTGCACGGGGTGGTCACTCATGTAATCTTGTCTGATGTGGTCACTATCAGCAGATTAGTAGCTCGGTATGACCTTCATTGGACATAAGTAGCTCTTATTACAGAAAAGGTTGGTGGCCCCATACCCAAACCAACCCCTCCTGCAGGAAGCAAAATGAAAGGCAGAGGCACTCCAAGAGTACAAATTATTTTTAACATGCATGTTGAAGTAGGTAGCCAAGTTGAAAACAACTGCGGATTTTGGGAGCAACTCATTGGAAAGGACACTGCAGCACAAAGGAAGCCGAATATCTACTCACTCGAAAAACAATATGGCTGACCACAAGTGGGAGAACCCAGAGCAAACTTATTTTCTCAAAGAAGCCTGATGAGGCTATAGAACTGTACCTTAAGGGTGACCACCGCCATTTTCACCTGAAGAATGCATAAAAATTGCCGGCAGAACGGAGCTGGCACGGAGCTGCTGTCTTTGTCCGTGTCCAAACCATGCCCCCATCTTGGAATCCTAGTGTTCGCTTCAAGCTATTCATAGGCTCCAGATGTAAAGCAGAAATTAAAGTGGAAGATCCTGTACATTTGAACAAAAAAGATAGCCCTTAAACCTATGCCTCTTTACTGCTGTGGCTGTAGTATTTATTTGGTTTGGGTGCTTATGCTTGGAAGAGCTGCTGCGTGGAAGCACGCACACTTGTTCTAAAAGAATTCCATTGTACCATGTTAAAGTTTTAGCAATTCTCAGCAAACTGCATGCTATAGTGTGTTTCCTGGGTAGGAAACTTTATTTGGGACAGTAGAGTGAGTCTGAAAGTCTCTTCCATTTTGCACATTTCTGTGCTTGTGAAGCCTTGCTCTCTCCAGCTTAACTTGTGTTGGATTTTGCTCTTTTGTCACCTAATTGTTCCATACGTTAAGCAGTGGTGCACCAACCATGAAGATAAAACTGCAGAGGAACCCTAGTGTAGTGAAACTCATCCGGGTAGGCTGAGTGCCAAGGTAGTTGGGTTATGCCTTTCTGATATTAAATACGTTCTATTTTATATAGCGCAAACCTAGCTCCAGATAAGGATCACTGGACATAGCTGTGAATGGTCCGAGTAGAACAAAGCAGTATAACAATGGCTATAACCTGATAAGTTAATTTCTGGATTCAGGGATGTTAATTTGGGAACTGTCCACAGTGTGAACAATTGCAAGAGTGCATGTTGAGGAAGAGGTTAGGAATTATGTAGACTGTTGGCCTGAGCTCCATTCTGAACAGAAGGGAAAGCAAGAGCAAGGCAGAGTCTGGGACAGTGGGAACAATTGTTTTAAGTGCTTTGTTACTGTTCAAGATTTTTCTGAATTTAGCTCCACAAGCAGTCTGATCTTTGTGTTGTAAGCTTTGATGACCACGCTAATACCGCCCCCCCCCCCACCCCACCTGATATACGTGCGTAAAAAAAATTGTCCAGAGATTTTCATTTTTGATTTGTGTTTTTGGATCATTAGAGAAGAAATTAATTTAGCTTGGGTAGACATTGTGGATCTGGGCCGAATTTTTATGGATAAAATTTTTTAAAAATGCAGACTAGTTGCAGCGATGATGTAATATTTCAGGAACCATGAGGCCTATATACTTCATATTGGTGTCAAAACGTAGGTTTTGTGGGTCCAGTAGTCTTATAGAGATGTAAAATAACTCCTCAGAGCAACCCTTCCCCTATTTTCCAAAATGTTGGCTATAATAGAGGATGTAGACATATATATAGAAAGGAAACAAATATTAATGTTTTATCCCTTTATGCATACACCAAACAATGTTTGATCTGAATATGAAAAAAAATGTTAATCACTCCTGTTTTAGACACAATTTCTTAGTTCACTTTGTTTCGGCATTCGCTAGTGGTACCTTTGTAGAAGGTTGAACATTTGAGAGGAGCATATAGACGGGGACCTATTTTTGTAGCGCTGGTTTTGCAAGTACAGGTGTAAGTTCTGTGGGTAGAGGCTTTAGCAATTTCATAGGTTTTAGTACCCCATCAATATCTTCCCAACCAAATTCACACAGATCTATCTCTACATATGCATGATCCAAAACATTTACACATCTTCTGATGAAGTAGAACGCTCTTTTATTGTGTCCATGCACAGAATGACATTGGTGGCAGGTCAGTTAGCGGGACTGATATCTTGAACTCCATGTACCGACTATCATCAAATGTGTGACAGTCAGAACTAGTTTTCCAAACACACACAGTATTTTTCTACGTCTTTAAAGTCACATTCTTCTTCTGCCTCAGTAGATCCTTTTAGAAACTTCACAGGTTTAGCAGTTAAAGTTCAAAGCTTTGTTCTAATTTTTCTCATAGTGTCTTCACCCATAAGTATATGTGCCTTGATATGAACACAGGGCATCTCTGGGTCAATTTTCTTGAACGAAATATGAAGCTGGATTAAATGTCTTTTCTCTCCTGTTACATAATGTATCCATAACTATGACAATCCTTGATTTATGAACGTTGCAACAAATCTAAGTAGTATCTGTGACAGTAGAATGTCTAGATTAAAACCATTTGAACAGCCCACTCCACATGTGGCACAACACAAAGGTCCGCTTCCTCCAATTTGCTGTAAAGTTTTTGAACAATATGTCCTGTACCTTTTTTAAATCCCTCTCTGCAGGCACCAACTGCTCATTGCCAATCATTCCACTTGCAATATTTGTAAATTCAGTGTTCACTGGAGTATCGGCAATGTTTTGGCGAGTTAACATCTCCAAGTTCATCTTGTTTCATGTTGATGACCAGAATGTATCCAGTTGCACAGGTATAGGTTTCAAATTATTGATGCAGGCAAGGCCGATTATTCCACTTGTAGATGCTCGTCTGATTCTCTCACGTTCTTTGACAGATTGTTCAAGAAGACTGTCAAAGACAATGTGCAGTTCTTGCAAGGTGCACACTGACTGATATCAGTAGAACAGTCTGAACGACCTCCCCAAAGTTCTGCATGAATGAAATCTTGAGCATTCGCAATTGTGACTTATACTCCACAACAGCAGTTTTCATTGAGGACACCTTTTCAAATTGAAATTCTTCACGTGAGAGTTTATTTTCGAGCTCTTGTACAAGTTTGTGCTTCACTGGTTTGGTTGCAGCATCGCCATCAAATATTGTGTTGGAAGAAGATAATGTGGCAGAATGTCCTTGATAAATTCTCCGTTTCTTTTGCCACACCTAGCTCTCTATGTGCATGTGATAGTTGTTTTTTGTAACCTGTTTTGTAGTGGCTGGTAGCACGAAACTCTGACTATGGCAATTAAAGTGTGGAATTTAAGCTTTAGTGATTATGTCAAACAGCTTTTTCTCTTTCAATACAAATCCCTTCTGCTTCAGTTCTGCGTAGTTTCGATCCATGTTCCAGGACATCTAGTAGATGTGTCTTTATTGTTATCCACATATTGTTAGGTCACAAAGTTGTGGAGTCGTACAGGCTCAGTCATTTCAAAGGAGTTTACTTGCTGCATTGAATGAAGAAGGCTGTCAACATGTTTATTAAAACGTTCCCATCTCTTTCCCACAACTTAGTGATGAGGAACCGTTTTATGATGTTCGATTAATTTTGAATTTGTCATCTCTCTGAAAACATTGCAAATAGAAGGCACTTCATGGTAAACTAGCTGCCATTGAACAACCTATTCACTTTTACGTGTCTGGCCAACCATTCCCTCTCAGCTTTTCTGTGATCTATAGATGGTCTGTTCCACTTTCATTTCTGGAGCCACAGCATTGAACCTTCTCTCTCCGTTTCAGAACAAAATGTCTTTGGATACATTTTCTGTAGAGGTATGGTTTTCCATCTCTAGCTTCTTCATTCTTTCCTAATACCAGGACCCATATTTCAGGTAGTTTATGCAATCGAATTCGCGAAACACAGTAACTAGTGACTCCTCAGCTCTCTCGTGCAGCTCCCAATTACCTTCCGAATCAGCATGTACCAAGTTTTTCACTAGAGCTATCATGTGAAAAACTTTTCCCTAGTACTTGAAGTTCTGATTTTTCTCTTCATTCTTTGCCAAACTCTATGAACTTGGTTTTCTGATTTTTGAACGGAGTATATTGAACATTGACTGGCTTTGCATTGTGTGTTTTGAATGAAGAGCACCCTGTGCCTTGTTCACTTCTGAGATAAGATATGCAAAACCTAATTTATCAATCTTGTTCCAGAAAGCATTCCAATGCAATGTTTCTATAGCCTCCGATATGACGTGCTTACCTTGTAACGAATGAACATTACTAATTCCGCTCCATACAGACTGGACGCTCTTTCTTCCAAAGAGTTCAACCTCAATAAGTGCGGAGTCTATGCCAAATCCACTGAACGTCTTGCACACCGCAACAGAACTTTTGTCATATCGAAAATGCTGATCATTTAATAAAGATCCTCACAATTTTACTGGATTGCTCATAAAGATGTCCGCTACAATACGGAAAACACCTTCATTGCAGAAAACTGGCCAGATAGGCTTGTGTTGACGCTGAGCATGCACATTTTGATATTTTTTTTTTTTATTTTTTTTTTTAGAGCTTTGTATACTGATTGTGACTGGAGATGGTATTGCTGGTAAAAGCCCAACCTTCTTCAGTGGGACAGTATTCTAGGAGATCAGAACATGCATTCCAACCCACAGAAGAACTGGCTTTTCTGCATCCTCCAGTCTGCACCAAATAAGCAATGATAATTCTGTTAAATCCGCTTTGCAGACCGCAGCATTCAGTAGAAGAACCATGTCCACAGCCACTTTGAAACTTTCTGGCGGACTGGAACGTGTTGATGGCTAGGTGTGATTTTGTACCCGTTTGCAAGGCAGTTGGGTTACAAGTTTGCAGCATAGTTTTATACCCACAGTTTGTTTTCCAGCAGCTACTTCATTGGTACAGTCTTGAAAAAGCACCATGGCAGTATAATCTGTGCTGAATGTTCCAGACAAAGAACTGTCTCCAAAATCAAGTTTATCAAGAAAGAGCAGCAATTGTAAATCCTTTTCTGGTAAAGTGACTTGGAAGTGGTGTGCTGTCGGATTCACAAGATTTTACAGCATGAGCTGGTAACAAGTTCCTGCTTTGTACTATGTCATTATTAGTTGTGGCACCAATCCTTTTCATTGAAGTGATTAGCTCTCTACATTTGGGAGCTCATTGTACATTCATATTTTTCAGTGAATGCACGCATGCAGTTCGGGTGGGCATACTAAGCCGCTGCAATATTTTCCAAGCCTTATTCCATTGTATACAACTTGTAGCATTTGTTACAATGATAGAATATTTGATCCTCTGCTATCATTTGCTTCTCATGTTTACGAATTTGAGGCCATGGAAAACCTGCAACCAAAAAAATATTGAAATAAATAAATTACCAATATGATGGCTAAAACACATCATTACAGAGCCGCCATTTTTGAAAATGGCAGAAGGGTTGCTCTGAGGAGTTACTTTCTGTCTCTATGACTACTTGACCCCCAAAACCTATGTTTTGACACCAAAATGAGGTGTATATAGGTCTTATGGTTCCTGAAATATTACATCATCATTGCAACACATCTGCCATTTTTAAAAAGATCGTCCAGGAACATTCGGCCTGGATTAGCAGTGTCTGCCCAAGCTAAATTACTTCTCCAATGATATAAAATCACAAAATAAAAATCTCTGGACAACAATTTTTTTGCAAAGTTATATCAAGGGGCCAGAGGACGATGCAGTACATCTTGAAAAAATCTACTGTTGGGGTATCAATTTGAATTTTGTGTGGATCAGTGTGAAGCGATCATTTTTTTTGAGGCTGGTTGTGGTGTGCACGCAGCCAAGTAACGCCCCAAAGTATAGTTAAATACATGTTTTGCTATTGTGTTAAGGGCAAAGGCTTATACTATTTCTAGTCAATTGAAGGAAGGCAGACGCCTGCTAATATTTAGAAGGTTCAGTGTACCAGAGCTTTAAGGTTTAAGACCGCTGGGAGTCATTAGTGGGCAGGGAAATCTGTATTGTTTATGTATTCCATGGGAGGAAACAGTGGTACAAGACTGTTTTAACACTTTATGCACAAGAAAGTTTAACCAATTAAAGGGATCTCTATGGTGTCAGTGTTTCATGCTCTTGTTGACGCATTTGCTGAGCCTCAGGTCTAAGGGCCCTTGTGTTTAAGAATCTAATGCTTGTTTTTTATTTTTATTTACTCAATTTGTTTTGTATAGAGTCCTCAGAAAGCCTCACCGCCTGACTCTTTAGGAACCGATGAATTTCCGGCGGACTGGAGCATTAAAACACGTCTACTGTTCACCTCTTCTCTACCTTTCACCTGGGCAGATCACCTAAAGGCACAAGAAGAATCGCAAGGGCTTACTATGCATTGTCGGGCAACAGCAGTCAATCTCCCACCAAGCATACAGGTAAAAATGATTCAAGCAAATGTGCCTTTGTGTTTTGCATCTGTTTGCTTTTCTAAGCTAAATAGAATACATTACTTTTGTATGTATAGACTTTTGCTGCTGTCAAGGTCTGACTTTGAGGTGTGCGATGTGTACAAGAATTAGCCACTTAATTGCAAATAACACTTTCCTTAATTTGCACAGCAAATTATAGGAAATATGAAATATGGAAATGGCTTGGATTTTTGCGATGGAGATGAGCTGTTCCAGGAACCTGAACAAGTTGGGGAAAGGGCAGCTGTAATGAAACCGTTGAGTTGAAAAAATTAGTTTGAATGAATTTCTTGCTCCCATGTCCACATCAGTCAATAATCCTATTAGAATGATTCTCGAGAGAGGAGTCTGGAAGCAACAGTGTTACGAGAGGAACTGCAGAAAGCTGACCATGTACTTTATATGGATTTTTTGTCTATTCCTTACAAACTTTCAATGATTTTGACAATCTCTGTTGTAGCGATGGATTTTCAACAATTGAGCTGTGTTGCGAAGCTATAGCTCCCTCTGTTATGGTGTTCTTTTGAAACATTTCCATATTTGTTTGGTTATCTAATAGGTATTTATCCATTTTTAGTTTGTGTTCTTGGAAAAAATAAAGTCGTACAGTTCCATATTTAACTAATAAATGCATAGTCCCGCTTAGACGTATGTTAGGTCTGTAAGTGGCCCTATGTGAATTACAGCTGAACACTTATCTGAAAACAGTTGTTTAGTGGGACAAATGCATGTCCACATCTGCTGTTGATGAAGGAAATATTCCTTTAAGTCCCCATGCTTTCATTCTGTACCGAGTATGGCGGTCAGTCCTAATTGATAGCACGACGCGCCACAAAAAAAAACCAGACTATTTATTGTATATTTCCATATACAGACGGAACAACACATTGTTTTGTATCTGTATTAGTGTGAAAATTAGTGAAAACAGAAAACTGGGCCTTAATCCAGCACAATATTTTTGGTGGAGGGTTAGGGGTTATCTAGAAGCAATTTTACAAGCATTAAAATTGTGAAGTAACTGTTTTTATTAGAATATTGTTCTGTGAGCAAAACCTTTTCTATCCATAACCGTCCAATGAAAGGGCTCCACCTTTACACTTTGCCCACTTGTCACAATATGGGCAAGGCTAAGCAATATAATCAAGCCTGTTTCTTAGAGCATGGTTTTATTGTGTCTGCAAGTTGTTATTGGGCATCCGCTTTTGAAGAGAAAAGCTCCAGAAACGTGCAAAACCATAGACATTGTTTACCTTCTGTTTTGTTGGTGCCACAGTTTCCAGACTATTTAGTCTGATCAGCCTATTAGTGCTGGACACAGTCAGACTGAAGACAACTATGCAAACTTACAACTGTACTGCTTGACCAACCAGTCAGGTCTGTTGCATATTACAAACATGATGCAGGAGGCATCTTTCAAGTTTGTTTATACTCTTCGGGCCTGCTATTTGGAGTGCCCCCTTATTTCTTGATAACCTCATACCGGACAGCATAAACAGGATCTTGGATCAGCCGTTATGAATTTGCACGGGGATAGAAGTGACTGGGGTCGGTGGCAGCAGTGTTTTCCATGTGGTTTGCTACTTTTTATGGGCATGTTCCTTTTGTGGCCTTCCCTTACTAGAATTGATACCAAGAAACAAAATATTGTTTGTCATGTCTGAAGGGTTTTTAGTGACTCAGGAATATAGGCTCTCTGCTATGTAAACGTTAGGCACTCTACTATGTAAACCTCTGCTTAATTATTGCTCAGTTGGTTGATGTACGGTGCTACCACGTAAGGGGATATTCCCTAAAACCCCTAAGTGTGTGTAGGGGAGGAAACCAGTCCTGGGCACACGTAAACAAGGTATCCGACAAAATGGGTTTCTCAAAGAAATGTCAATGTTCATTTCTAGTGAATTGATTCTTGATTTTATTATGCAAAACGAGCAAACGAAAACCAGCCAACACGTTTTTCGTCTCCAATAGGAGTGATCCAGTGACTTCCTCAGGGCTGTATGTAACGATGCAAGTCTTTGTATAAACGCTCTGGCGGTGATAATTCCAACCTGGCTGGTAATGGCTTCTTAAGTGAGACTGACTAAACTTTCAATATCTGAAGGTAACATAAACGCGCTGCTGGTGATCATTCCAACCCGGCTATAATTGTTATACTTCACGTGAAAAGAGTAAGAAGGGTGTAACTGGTACAGTTACATCCGATTACAGGTAATCCAGTCAAAATTTTATGAAAAAGTGGCCACGAGCTCCTAGCGGGACGTAGGGTGGTTCCAGTTCAGTGTGGATCTACAGCAGATATGCTGAGGTAGCACGCAGCAGTAACTATGGACGATCAAGCACTAAAGACTTGCATCGAGTGTTAAATACACGGCGGGTAATCTGTATGACTTCAGTGGGTACGCTCAGGTGGCTCGCTGTAGTATCCCTGGGCGGACAGGCACTGTGGAGGTGTGCCGCGAACCTATACTGCACAGATGATAGGCCGTGTCTCTTACAGCAGGTACACTGTAGTGTTGCACGGCATGAGTGCTTGTGGTGTCTCCTGGATGTCGATACCCAGGAGACATCACAAGCACTCATGCCTTGCAACACTACAGTGTAACCGCTAAGAGACACAGACTATCATCCGTGCAGTCTATGCTTGCGGCACACCTCCACAGTGCCTGTCCGTTCTGTGATACTGCCGCAAGCCACCTCAGCGTACCCGCTGAAGTCACACAGATTACCCTCCGTGTATTCGACGCACGTGGCATGTCATTTTTTTTTTTGGTGTGCTTTTTTGGGGAAATTTTTGATTCAAACAAAACATTTTTCATAACCGTTATGCAGTCAATGATCTATACATGAGATACAGTCTCTTTCCCCGGCAGACATTATATTTCCATATACTTGTTGTTACATCCAGTCATTATCTTCCATCTACAATTAGGCAGAGTCCATTTGAGGAGTGCACTCATGGATTATATGTTAATCTCTCCTGTGTAACAAATAGCTTGTCTTTAATAAGTCCCCTCTCCAACTTCTCGTTCCCGCTGTTGGTTCTAGTGTCCAATCCAATAGCGGAGCGTTGGAGAGATCCCACTGCTATATACAACATGGGAACTCCCCTCGTGTCCCCCTCATACACATCGGAGGGTATTATATCCCATAGGTGTTATACCTTAAATCTGCTAGTGCCCTACTGTTTCAGCACCTGTTGCTATGGTCTCCTGCGGGTGTGCCAGTAGGTAGCATGTCAGCGGTGCCCAAATGTCACTAGGCCTAGATGCACAGGGCAGCAGCTCAGCGTATGTAGTAAGTCGCTCCTGGCAGGTCACCAGATGTCTTTTTAGTGCTTGATTGTCCATCGTTACTGCCGCGTGCTACTTAAGCCAAGAAAAAAAATATTGATGCACCATGAGCACAAGGAATCCTCTAAACTGGTATTGTAAGGCAGAATGTAGGAGTGGAGCCGGCGTAAGGGGCAGCGAAGAGGCATTTTCCTCATAGACCCGCAGCAAGGAAGCCCGGGTAACCCATACGTTAAATACGGTCTCATGGAGTAACAAACTCCTAATCAAACAGTCAGCTAAATAGCGGTTAAGTAGGTACATTGGTATGCCTTCACTTGTAAATATCACTTTTTTTTAAATATTCAAAAGACGCGATTAGAAAAACGTGAGTACGGTGGGGATTTGTGTACCTCAGTCCTGAAGATGTTTTTACATCGAAACATGTTGACACACAGATAGGAGGTGGCGCACTTTAACTACGCCATTACCTCCTCACTTATTTTTTACTAGTACCAGCTCGGGGGGCAATTAAAGTTTTTTTGCTACCCCACGAGTCAGGTGCTTTTTAAGAACCCCACTCATTATCCTAAACCCCACCACAGCACTCACATAAAAATCCCTCCCAATACACCACACATAGTCAAGAAGTGCTCCCACGTAATCGTTGGTCGCAGCACGCCGTATCCCGTAGAGGGATACGATGACCCCGATGATGAAGCATGACACCAAGGGGCCTGTTGGTGTGTGAGTGGTACCCAAAAACACCTAACGTGTTCCCAACCATAGTAGGGACACCGTTGACCCATTACCATTACTTAATGGATTCCTCTTGTTTATAAATGTAACTCTGGGAGAACGAATCCATTTCTAGGTGATATTCTCTCTCTCCTTCTTTTGTTTGTAATTGGAGTGTGGTTTACAGCACCCATATTCAGATCTTCAATTAATAACCCACTGGAAATGAAGGCACCCTAAGATTCAGTTTTGAAATATGAATTACTTTGACTGGGAAAGCAGATGTTTAATCATCCGCCTGTGATGCATGCTATGCTTAATAATGTTTGCTGTATTTTAATGTACCACCCAGTGTATGTCCCTTTTTTTTGTTGTTGTTGATATAGGAACCCAAATTGTCAACAGATCTGCGGTGTGCATTCCAGCAGAGCCTGGTTTACTGGCTTCATCCGTCACTGCCATGGCTGCAGCTATTCCCTCGCATTGGTGCTGATAGGAAAATGACTGGCAAGGCTATGCCATGGTCTCAGGATGAGGCTTTGCAGCAGGTTCTGATGAGTGAATGGTAAGTAAAGTCCAGAATTCCCTGTTGCAGGTTATATTTGGGCTAAGCTTAAACCAAAAAACAGTCATTTTGGTTTATTCTGTTGAAAATCTCTGAAACTCATGCTAATGTCGACTGGCTTCTAGAGGGTTGGACTCTGGGATTTTCGTCAACTGATCTTTCTATCTTTCTAAAGCATGTCTTAGTTGAAATAATTTGGGAAAAATGGGAGCTGTACTATTAAGTGCAGATATGAGGCCCTCAAAGGATTTCAGAGTGGAGCTTCTTCTGTCAATTGTCTGTACCACCCAGTATGTTTTATGGCGTTCTACCATGATCTGACTGACTTGTGACGTCGGGAAGGGACTGTGTGGACTTGGACCCATATAAGAGGGCTTGCGAATTGCAAGCTGGAAAGATGTCCAGCTCAAAACCTTGTGCAGGATCATCCCAATACTTCCCTTGGGACAAAGTTATGTAGATTGCCAAATATTTAAAATTATCTACCTTCACTGGGAGTGTTTTTCATTGCGTCTCCCCAACTGAGAATCTCACTGGCACTAGAACTGCTTTGTCCTTCATAGTGACCCTAGATAAACCTCTGCATGTGTCTAGTATTTTTGTTAGGCGTTGAGTGGATGTAGGGGGATCTTGTAAGAATCTAAGGTTGTAGTAATATATATATTCTTTGGTTGGTCTGTTCAACTGAAATCCATTCCCCACTGTGTCCTCCCGACCTCATTCAGCCAAGGTTTCTGTAGCGAAGGCAAGTAGGAAGGGGCGAGAGTAGTCACCTCTGTCACGTACCCCTCTCTATTGTAAAATCATTTTACCCTATTTCATCCTCCGTCCCATGTTGCCAGGTGCAGTGTCACAAAGACTATAAATTAGGTTTCGAATTTCAGCGTAAGGACTTGAAATAGAAAGTCACAACTTCTGAAGTTGAACGCCTTTTCAGAATCAGTCTAGGGCATGCAAGACTTCGAGTTCATGACTTCTAATTCCAAATATAGCCGTTATAGGCCACGTCTGCTGTCCCTCCCCAGAATGCGTCCATTTTGGTCCTGGTGTGTGAGGGACGTAATCACTTAGCTGTTTCACAAGAATGTTTGTACAAATATTAACCTTGATTAAGGGTGATTGGCCAATAAAATGAGGGCTATTCTTGGATGATATGCTTTCTTTAGGAATTACTGCAATTGTGCCCTGCACACATTATCAAGCAGCCTTCACTGCTGCGCTGCTTCAATTAATAGAGCAAATAAATGGTGGTAGATGAGGGTAGTACATTTCTTCTTAAAGAGCTCGACTGGTAATCTGGGACCTTGAGTCTACCTTAATTTTAGCATTGTGGCTGCTTCAGAAATCACTTCGATTATCGGTTGGTCTAGTTCTTTTGAGTCTGCAGGTTGTAGAGTCCATACTGTCAGGTCTTATAAGTGGGCAAAGTCACTCCATGGGGCAGTGTCAGGCATAAAGTGATTTCTTTCGTGTGTGGCTAATACATTTGCCATATCTTTCGCCTTAGTAACTATAGTTCCGTTCGATGTTTTTATGATGAGTATGAATCTGGTTGATTATGTCTATAGAAGCCAGACTTGTCTCCAGACTCACTTTGGGAGGCCACCAAAATAGGTCTAGCTGTATTGAGAACAGCTTTTAATTATGTTTGGGCTGCCTGAATATCAAATCAAAATATGCTTTATTCGATATCAGTGTGATTCCTAAAAGCATACACAATCAAACCAATATTAAGTGTGCAAGATAAAATGCAATATAGTGTTTAAAAAACAGATACGATACAGATGCAAATACAGCTTAAAGACTAACAGTACTCTGCTCCCATGTTAATAATTTCCTCCGAGTAATAACTGCCAATAACATTTTTGATAAAACACATGTATACAAATTTGGAAGTATTTGTAAATATGAAAACGTTGGATGACATTGCCTAAAATGTGAGGGCTTACCAGCGGCTTAACTGAGTGCCTCCAATCTGAATGAAATTTACAAAAAAACAATATGTGCATAGTTGACTTTTTAGATTGTCACCAGGACAATGCACTAGTTCACACGACCAATTGTTAATTTTAGGAAAGCTGGTTACACAATGAAAAATACCTCCATAGTAATTGATTGGATTGTTGGAGCCTTTTTTCTAATATGGTAACATTGTTTTTTAATGTGGTAATATTTGCCTAATATTAGGTCTCCTTCCGCTTGATATCTGGACTGGCTGTACTGCAGTTAACATCCTTGAACACCTCCGAAGAAGTATGTTATACACTGAATCCTTATTTACCTCAAAATATTCAGTTGCAGCTTTCCTCCTGGAGTCCACAAAGTCCTCCTGTAAACCACTATGTACTCAGGCGCCATAGTTCTCAATCTCTGTAGCCTTGACGGTGTAGGATAATGTTGTCAGTGAGTGGTCAATAGTCCTTGGGACAGTATCTCTAACCTTGCAATGTCTAGAGTGTCTATCACGGGAAGGAAATCATGGTCTATTCTAGGAAATGGAGTCTGTATGCTAGAAGAAAAGGCATATGACTGTTCTTCCTGGTGGCAGGTGAGTCCGGCTTAATCTCACCCCAGGGAATTCACCAAGTATGGCGGCATGGTCGGCGGTGTGTGGTTGAGGACTTTGACTGCAATGTCTCGGAGATTGTCCATTATGGCGTTGAAGTCTCTTCCGATTAGGCGTTTACTGTTTTGTAAGTGATTTAGTTTTGTAAATGTACACAGGGTTTGTCCATCAGGGCAAACGTAAGTAGAAGCAGATTGTCCATTTCTGTCCATCAGTAGCGCGGACATGAGGACAAAGCATTCAAGGGGGTCTGCTTGTTCTTGATTTATAGTGAAGGAGAAGGATTTGTGTGCAGGGATAGCCTCATCTCCAGAGCCGAAGACTAGGCATTCCCATGTTGTTCAGAAATTCCAAGTTTGCTATTTAGGCATATAGGAATAGTACCTCAGGGGTTTGGCGTTTGATGCACTGCAAGACTCCTCTCTTATTTGGTGATTTAACCCATTAACATTTGAAGAAAGGATTTTGGATGTGCTGGGGTGTCCGTGTTACTACCATTCACCACTAGTCTTTAAGAAGGCTGGGATGGCTATGTTTGTTGTCCGCTGAGCTAGGTTGAGACTAAATTTCCCCCCACCGCACTGCCTCCCTCCTTATATTTCTACCCAAGAAGCATCTTTCTCCTGAACTGTAGAACATCATATAACAAAACCAAATATTGAGTAGCTAAATGTCCACTTAAATCATAAGTTTAATGGATGGCCATGAGTGAAGTGTGAGCTCCAGTTTGACTGATCAGTAGTAAGACCTCTAACAAGATGTAGTTTTGGTCTGCAGGTGGAAGGTGAAGTGATATGTCATTTAATACCTTTTCAAGTTTGGGGTCTAGAGTCCTCTGTCGCTTCTTTGACCGTGGGTGTGTGTTGCTCTCCATTGTTTGTACTACCATTTTCCTACATCTTCTGAGCTTGGGTTCGTTGTTCCTTTGTTGTGTAGCCCTAAGTGTCTGGTTTGCGCTCATCTGGGTTCCTTTGGATTGCCTTGTTTCTCCTCCTATTTCCTTCAGCACAGTCCCAAGCTCTTTCAGGAGTATTAAAGTGTGACCTTCCTATGTGAATCACTTTAAGTCTAGTGATTAATAGTAGCATATATTTCAACAGCATGGCCTATAGTTAATTTTTCACTGCTGGATTTTTAAGTGTGTAATCTGAGAAAATCATGATTTTGGAGGAATCCTAGCAAGTAGTCCCGAACAGCCTAGCAGCTTTCTGTATCGCAGTTCTGTCTATGTAAGTGAGGGTACATGCGATAAGGAGCCTTGGTACAAAGGATCATTGTTCCCACTCCACCATTAAGTATTGGGACAGCTATTATGATGGAACCATGGCTGCAGTCCATTTTCAACTCCTCCAATGTTGTGGTGCCTGAACCTTCTCTCTGCATCTTCGACTTTGTTTTCTAATTGCTTGACTACTTTTATTAGCTATGTGATGTGACTTTGGAGAGTTTGGATCATGTCTTCAGTGCCAGAGTTTCTTCCTTTTTACTTGTCTTATACTGTCTACCACATTACATAGGTTGTGATGCAGCAACACGAGATCCAGGCTTATCTTGTTGATATTGCCATCCAGTGATTGTTGTGTGTCAAGGATCTTTTGACGAATAGCTGCTGCTAGTGAGGTGTACACCTCCCTCGCTGTTCCCGAGTTGTTTGGTGGGTGGAGAAGATTTGTTGTGCTTTGGATAGACAAATCTGCCAAAGCCACCAGTATTTCTTCTTTTGAGTGGGTGTAGGTTCCACCTTGTCTTTGACCATCTTTAACCGTGGGGGTGTCAAACTTCAGTCTGTCCCTTTGCCTAATATAAGATAGTAATGTGCGTTGGATCAGCAGGACGCAGTGGGTGCCAGTCCACACAAGGTGTTTGTGAGAGTCCTGATCCACTTGTAATTTTGTCTGACTTTACTACTACCTTCACATGAGTTGTGTCACTGTCTTGGTGGATTTGTAGTGCGGTGGAGTGGGTGTCCCTTCTGGGGGTAGCAGTTAAACGTCTTCTACAGCGCTAGGTCTTCTATTTTCCTTCTATATTTTTTTGGTCAGCTCTTGACTCTGGTGTCCATTTTTTTTTTTAGCTCTTGCCTTTGGTCTAATGATTGGCAGGAGGGCACAAACGGATCCCCCCCGGCTTCATCCCCTGGCCCATTGTGTATATACATCCCTGGTTTTAGGGTGGGTAAGCGGGGGAGTTTCCTCTCCTCTCCTCTTCTTATTTAGCATTCAAGTTGCCCTTTGGGGGTGGGGTGGTGACACTGCGCTGCAGGTGGGCTTTTCTTTGCAAGGGATAGGACCCTACTGGTGGAGGGGTAAGAAAGGAGCTCCACAACTCAAATCTTATTGGCCGTTCTTGTGCCTTTACCCCCCCCCCCCCCCCCCCCCCCCCAGTTAAGTGTTACTTTAACCCAGTATCTATCTTGCTGCCATCATCCATCCTGACCTAGTGGAGGGGTTGGGTAATGGATTCTGAGTAGGATGTACATTGAAGGGCCTTTTCTGCTTCTGGGGACCAAAGTTAGTATAGCCTTTACTGGTCGTTTTTTTCTCCTGTCCTGCTGTATTGCCAGTCCTCCTGGGCCCAATGCTTTCTTGTAGCAGGTCTTGGGGGAGGGGAGGTTTAAGGAAAACTTGTTAGGCCACAGACTCTATATCTGTTCTCGGGTCTTCTTTTGCCTCCTAATTTTCCAGGTTAGGGTGTGCTCACCTTGCTAGCAGTTGCCACCTAATGCCCTTTTCCAAGGGTGGCAGTATGGAGAATCTGCTTTCCATAGGATGCACGTGGGCACAGATTCTTCAACCACGTCATGCACCAGTCTGGTACCGATCACAAGGCCCCAGGATTCCTGCTGCACCTCCAGGCCTTAGTCTAATTTTGGGGTGCGGGCTGTCCCGAACTAGCCCACCTCGCTTCCCATGTCTGTGTATTCCAAGTCCTTAAGGTGAGTTGTGGGGCCGGAGATTCAACCTGCCACCCCCGCGAATCCCTTTCCTTTTGTGGCCTTGCCTTACTCTCCTCTCTAACTGCTATGTCTTTCTGTTCTGCACACCAGTAGCAGACCCATCACCAGATCTGAGGCCCGCCAGCCTGAGAGATCGGCGCTCTGTTCTGGCTGATGCAGCTTCCCTTCTGATAGATATACTAGTTTGGCTCTGGACCCGCCAGAAGACTGAGGATTAGTCTGAGGTCTCAGACTGGAGCTCAGATTAGAGCGACTGCTATCTTCAGCAGTCAAGCTACCTCCAGCCATGTTAAATCCATCATGACCTAGCATTTGATAGATTATTGGTGAATATGTTTTATAAGCAATAGTTTGCTTTTATTGCTATTTGTAACAGGGAATGGGAGCAGGGATGTTTACATTCTCAAAAAACAGTGTTTTTCTTCCTTTTTTTTTCTCCACCACTTATTGTTTGAACATGTCTGTAAATAAGCATTTGTGAATCTTGCTTAAATCTCGAAGGTGACTTAACTCTTCTGTTCATGGTGTTGCTTTTGTACATTTTTACCACAGCACCTAAGTTTGAGCTTTAGGTTTCTTTCACTGGGAATTATTTTCTCCTTGTAGTAAATATTTATAGTAACCCACATTTTCATTATCCCACAGGGCTCTTAGTTTCACTTCTTTGTACAATCTGCTGAAGGCGAAGCTGTGTCCATATTTCTACGTCTGTACCTATCAGTTTACCGTATTGTTTCGTGCTGCTGGCCTTGCCGGAAGTGATGCCATTACAGCCATCATGTCACCCACCACCCGAGGCTTAAGAGAAGCCATGAGGAATGAAGGTAGAGATGTTTTATGGTTTTCGGTTACTGTGGGATATCAGCATTATAGATTAACACAGAACCTGTACCCTACAACCAAATCTTTTCTTTTTTCTACACTTAGGAATTGTATTTTCCTTGCCTTTGGTTGAAGCAGAGTTTGACGGCAGAAAGAAACAGAAAGGCTGTGAAACTTCAAATATGAATTTGAAGGATTTTGAAACGATCAACAGCTGTGCAGATGAGGAGTATGTTGTAAATAAAAATGTGTTTGTTAAATTTCCTCCTGAATTGGAGGTTACGTGGGGTTTGTGCCATCTCAGCCACTGGATACCTTTTTTCTGTCATTGGAATTATTGATTATGTAGTATGCACAACATGGGCTTGCCCTTTCCTGGTGAACAGATTTCCTGTCCTTCATTTCAGTCGCAGTCCTTCCAACAGCATATTACACGGATCAATACTATCCCCTTCCCAGCTCCCCACAACTCCAGCAATCTAGCCATTTTTTAGTTTGTTTTTAAAACATGAGGCAAAATCTTAGCGAGTGTCAATACTAGGGTGCTCCATTATAGTATTTTAATCCCTCATAAGCCTGGTCTTTCTCGTGGGAACAGAAAAGTTAAAATACCATTTAATTTAGAATTCAAATTTTTTTTCACTAATCGGGAAAACACATTTATGTTTAGGTTGGACAGGCAATTAGTTGACCTTTCTTTAAGATGACCAGCCCCGTAGAACTTGTCCCTTACTGCTGCCTGGTCTCTCAGTTCAATTTTCCACTTGTTTAATAGGGGTTCTAGAAGACAGGTTCTGTATTTAAGAATAGTTTGTTTTCTTAACTGCCCTTTTTTTTCTTTGTTGGCATTTTTGTTCTATAATAAGACTTAGATGGCATTTTCCAATAGAAGAATAAATGAGTCACTGTATGAAAATTGCTCCAAGTATTGTAGAAAGATGGGCAGAGTCGATAGCGTGAAGAAAATCGACATGGGCTGTTACAAATGATGTAGCAGGGGATAAAATCCAAATTGATTTAAGGATCATGCATCTAAAACCAAGCCTCGACGTCGTAAGTCCTAGGATTTCAGCTATGTCAGTGGAAGTCCCTCTGAGATCTCTGTTGTAAAAGGAAAGTTAAAGCTTACTTCTTAGCCTTCTACCAAAAAAAAAAAACAAAGAGAAATCTTATCCATGTGCTGCTAGGTTCCTTTTAGGCTATTGCAGTGTCCCCAACTCTCATCAGTCACCACTTGCACTGGTATCAAAGCCGCCAATAACTGCAAGACTGCCTTCGACTAAGAGACCCCCATAGCTCTCGTTTAGTGTCAAGAAGTTAATCACTCACAAGATCCCTACATGTCAAGAGACATGCAAGGCTGAAGACATTGATATTGTATTACACAAAGTGATATAGGGGATGGACTCTGTCTGATTACTACTTAACTTGCAGCACTCTCTAAATGTATGTGTTCTCTTCAGAATACTCTTGATTACAGAACTTACATAACTACCCTAGTGGATTTCCACCAAGGTCACCAGTTTGGGATGGGAAGAGGTTGACAAGGCAATTCTGTAAAATGTGCACCTCCAGAGATTACGTAAGCAATTGGTTCAGACGTTCATTCAACAGCCTGTGTCCCAGGGCTAACAACTTGGACACTCACAAGTGTCTTGGGCAGCTAGTTCACTTTGTTAGATTAATACAATTTCAATATCTACTTCACTGGTCCGGATGTCAGTAAAATTCAAGACTCCACAACCAAAAAGGCACTACAGCAGGAATTGTGAGTTTTCCGCTTTGTTCTATAGGATGGACTATTATACAATAGCTCTCTGCTCAGCCTAACATCCCTAGTTGTATTACTTCCCTCCCTGCTTTCCTGTACTAAACCTATAGGGGAGGGGGAGAACAGAACTTCCTTTTTGTTTTGTTCAGATGGTTTACTACTTCTGCACCTACTACTTTTATTTTACTGTTCATTTACAATTTTCGAATCCATTCCCCCTATCCTTCCTATTTTTTGCTTTCCACTTTCAGTGCCCAAAGCTATACGCTTGGAATGTTCACCAACCTTAACGTCCCTTTACTTTGAATTATTTTTTTAAATATTCAAAACAGTTGAAAAACTCAGAGCCACAAACACCTATAAGTAGCCACTGCTTGATATTTTTTTTTCCTGTTCCACTTGTAAACCTTCCACTCCAGCTTAGTAGAGTCCTGAAAAGCTGAAAGTCCGCCTAATCCTTTACAAACACGCAGGTAAAGATCACTCATTTTTGTCATCTTAAGTATGGTTTTAGTTTGCTTGTTCTGGAAATTCTATTCCAGAAAAACACCTGGGATCGGATTATCAAGCAATTGGTGGTTTCTACATAAATGTTTTTATCGTACAACTGCTGACTTTATTTTACTTTTTTCAGAGTACAAGCAGAAAGTGATGACGACGAAGGTTTCTCCTGGCTTGAAGAGATGGGTGTTCAGAATCAGATCAGAAAGCCAGACTCCATTTCTATTAAACTGTATCCTTTAATACTGGTATACTTTTTGTCATGTCGGCGGATGAAAATTTATTGTCACACTTGTCATTACTGGGTGGGAATTAGGACTTCAGTCCAACACTTTACTTTCATACTACAGTGATTTATGAGATTGTGCACCTGCTTTGACGGCATTGTTGCCTGTTTTGAAATCCCCCCTCGTCTCTTCCTGATCCATTTTTCCTTGACTGTTAAACATTTATTTAGCTCTAAAGAGAAGAATGAAGTGAAAATGGATCATAAGCCTGAGTCGGTTGTGATGGTGAAAGGGACGAACACTTTTACATTGCTAAACTTCCTCATAAACTGTAAGAGTTTAGTGGCTGCTTCAGGTCCGCAAGCGGGGCTTCCACCAACAATTTTGTCTCCGAACGCTTTTCGGGGTGCCACAATGCAAACACTTAAGGTATGGAGGCTCCAAATATGTTACTTTTTATTTAAATATGCAGGATTTTCACCTCAAAGTTGTAGATACCAATTCAGTCAAATCTTGTTATGAGAACCAACATCTGTGATTATGTAAGTCGGTGTTTACTAATCATTTGTCAATATCCCGCACACTACTACCACCACCACCACCACCACCATCATAATGAACATCTGATCAGAAAAGGTTCAGTAGACTGGTTGGAGGTGCCTCTGGGATTTAATAAACTCAGAATATACTCGAACTAGTGTCTGCTGGCTAGCATTATAGGAAAAACAGCACCATTTTTTAGTAGCTACAGGAGGGGAGAGGAGACTGGATTGGCATGTTCTTGTAGGTCTAATTTCTTGATGGTCTGTTACTTTTCCAGTAAATTAGCTTGAAGCCCAAGTACCACTTATGTGGAACAGTTCTTATTTATTTTATTTATTCAAAGTTTTATATAGCGCGGACAAGATCCTTACAGATATCAGAGCGCTTCACAAAGACAGGGTAGGGGCAGTAGGAATGAAACAGAGATAATGGGAGCAGTATAATAGTCACTAACATGGTAGGATAATAATAACATACATAAAACATATCAATATACAATCAGGTAAACAAGTAATATAAGACGGCACAAGTCATTGAACCCACTACAGAGGTGTTCAGGTACCGCTTGGGTGTGTGGATGGCTTATACCAGTGTTTTAGTATAGAGAGAACACTGAGTGGGGGCATCGGGAGAGTGAATCCGTAGACCAACGTGTATCATATATTGGTCGGTAGTAAGAGAGTAGCGTAGTAGTGTCCCCATCAAGTAGAAGTATAGTGCCAAAGGACAAGGTGAACAGTGATACAAAGCAGTGCAGAGTCTCTGATTCAGTACCTATAAGGTTCAGGAGATCTTGGCCAGAAGGATGGTTTTCACCTCTTTCTTGAAGAGTGCAGCGGAGGAGATAAGCCTGGTTTCAGGAGGGAGCGCATTCCAGATCCTGGGTGCCATTCCTGAGAAGGAACGCTTGTATGTTTTCTCTTTCCGGAATCTACGAGGTTTCAGGAGTAGATTTTTTGTACTTCTATTGGATCTCGAACCTCCTGATATAGACAACTTTTGAGCGAGGTAGTTGGGTGCGTTGTGGTGCACGGCCGCGTGTGTCATGGCTGCAATTTTTAGCTGTATTCTGGCTTCAAAAGGTAGCCATTTTAGAGATTTTAAGTCTGGGGATATATGCGAATGTTTTCTTGAGCCAGTAATGAGTCTCGCGGCAGCGTTCAGGGAGGCTCTTAAGGGTGCTGTTGTGGATAGCAGGAGTTCGCTGAGGGCCAAAATTCCATAGTCTATTCGAGGGATGACTAAAGCTTGTACAGCAGTTTTGAAGTCTTCAGCAGGGAGGAAGGGTTTAATTTTCCTCAGTGTGTTGATTTGGAAATTAGCTGCTTTTGTGACTTTGCTAACGTGCTGCTGCATGTTGAGCTTGGCGTCGAGTGTGATGCCTAAGGATTTCGCCGAATCCACGATGGTAGGTTGGACATTGAGTGCTGTTAGGTTATTGAGCCAGGTTTGGGTGGAGGAAATTTTCGCCGGGGGTGAGATGAGTAGGAACTCAGTTTTCAGAGCATTTAGTTTGAGGTGATTATCGGCCAGCCAAGATTGAGTGTTAATAAGCGTGGAGTTCAGATGTTTGATATCTTCCGGGGATTGTAGCTTTAGGTAAAGTTGTGTGTCGTCGGCGTACATATGGAATTGGACATTGGAAGCTTGGAGCAAGGTGGCGAGCGGTTCCATGACGAGGTTGAACAGTGTGGGGGAGAGGGAGGATCCTTGTGGAACACCTAGATCTGCAGGCACAGGTGTAGATAGCACATTGTCGATCTTGAACTTCTGAGACCGGTTGTGAAGGAAGGACGAAAACCATTTGAGATCAGTTCCCGAAAGACCCATTCTAGTGCTTAGCAGCTCCAGCAAGTTCTCATGTTTGACCGTGTCAAAAGCTGACGAGAGGTCAAGAAGGATGAGGAGGCAGGATTCATTGCGATCAAGAATTTGAAGGGCGTCGTCAATTATGTGCGTCATAGCTGTTTCCGTGCTGTGTTTCGCTCGGAAGCCTGATTGATGAGGGTTGAGGAGGTCAAATTGGTCAATGTGTTTTGTTAGTTGGAGTTGGACACATTTCTCCAGCAGTTTGGCCAGGGTGGGGATATTGGTGATGGGCCGGTAATTGTTTAGGTCAGACGGATCAGCTGTAGGTTTCTTGAGTATAGGCGTGACTTGCCCCACCTTGAGGGAGTCTGGTATGAGGCCTTGTTGCAGGGAGCTGTTGATGATTTTGGTCCAGAGAGGGAGGAGCAAGGGGATGAAGTCTTTTACAGCATTCGCAGGTATAGGGTCTGTGAGGTGATTAGAGGGCTTCAAGGTGCAGAGCAGTTTGTGTACTGCTTCTTCCGAGTAGGTATCGAAGTACAGCCAAGATGCCTTGTTTTTAGGTTGAGTGTTAGCCATTCTGGTGTGGTTGGGGAATCGGCTTACATCCATGATGAGGTCATTTCTTATGTTGTCAGTCTTTAGCTTAAAGAAAGCAGAGAAGGCTTCACAGTGTGGGGTGTCGCTTGTTGTGCTGTTTGTAAGGGTTGTGTCTTTGTTTGGGTCTTTATTAGTTCGAACAACTTTCTTGGCCTGTTTTTTGCTTGGTCCAACTGGCGGCTAAAGAAGTCTGACTTTGTGCGCTTTATTTTCCTGAAGTAGGCATTTCTCTTGTTCTTAAGCCTTTTGAGGTGCAGTGCTGAAGGGTCCGATCTCCAGGTGCGCTCTGCCATTCGCATAGTACGCCTGTCGTCATTGAGTCTATCATCATACCAGGGGTTAGAAATTTTGGTGGAGACTCTCCAGTTTTAGTGGGGCGACTTCATTGACTATTGTATTCATAGAGTCAAGGTAGTGGTCGGTCAGTGATTGAACATCCGAGGCACCTGCAGGGGGAAGGAGGAGATTGCCGATGTGGGGAGGCAGGGTAGAGGGGTTAAGATTCTTCATGTCCCTTTTCCATGTTTTGGATTTGATTGGTTGAGCCGGGTTAGGTTTAACTTTTTCATTGATAAAGAAGGTGATAATGTGGTGATCTGACCAGTCGCAGGGTAGAATCGCCTCCAGTTGTGTAGAGTTCTCTTTGGCAATGATGAGATCGAGTATCGAGCCTTTGTCATGTGTTGGTCTATCGCATATTTGTGTGAGGTCAAGCGCATTAAGGAAAGTTTTGAGACTATTCACCACTGTGTCTTTCTGATCGTTCCAGTGGAGATTGAAGTCACCTAGGTAGACTTGGGTGGTCTGCCGACCGGCATTGGAAGTGATCATGTCCATGAGTTGTTGGGTGAATATGAGATTGTCACCAGGCGGGTGATAGATGAGATGTAGAGCACAAACTTGTTTGCCCTCGCTGGTGTTGTCGAGGCAGAGGAGTTCACAGGAGGAAAGGGAGGGGGAGGTGACTTTAGTGACGGAGAGGTTGCTCCTAAAAATGCATGCAATTCCCCCGCCCGTCTTGCCAGGAGACCTGTCCAGCCTAATGATGTGATAATTGGGGGGGACTAGTATGTCCATAATCGGGGTAGAGGCTTCAGTAAGCCACGTTTCCGTTAGAATGGCTAGGTCCAGATCCCTAGCTGAGACGAGATCAGCGATGTCGGATGAGTGTCTCTGGGCCGATCTGCAGTTGAGTAGGATGCATTTGAGTTTGGGAGAGAGAAGGGTGGTCGAGCTTTCTAGAGTGAGGGGAACTTTTCTGAGGTTGTTAGGGACGGAACCTCTGTTGAGTGTTGGGAGCCTCAGAGGGTTTGTAAGACTTGTGGGGATGTGTGTGTTGGGTATGTGTTTTACCGGACCTGGGCCATAAGAGCGTAGGAGAGAGCATAGGTCGCGGTCCGACAATGGGTTGAGGACACGACGGGGGCGGTGGGAGTTATTGCGAACGGGGATAGTCGGCCAGCGCAGGTGTTGGGGGCGAGGGCATGTAGGGAGGGTGCGTCGTTTGTAGGGTAGAGGGATGGTGGGGGGTAGACTGGGCTGTGGGGAGAGAAGGTCTTTGATTGCGTGTATCTTTTTTGATCTGTAGAATATCCTCTTTGACTTGTTGGAGGGTGGATAAAGTCAGGTCAGGAGGTGCATTGGGGATGGGGTTGGTGGTGAGAGCGATTGATGACTGGTTGAGTAGTGAGCTGGAAAGCGGGCAGGGTATCGAGGGGGGGGATATACTAGCGTTGTTGGAAGGTTCTGCGGTGCTAATGAGCGTGATGGCATTCAAGGAGTGCGTGTTTGTGGGCGGGGGGTGTGGGTGATGTAGGCGGTGCGGTGGGTGGGAGGCATAGGTAGTGCCGTCAGTGTGAGACGATGCTGGTGAATAGAAGAGTGAGTGAAGGCTGAAGACAGTGGGGGAGACAGGAGGGTAGTGAGGGCTGAGAATAGGAGGTGGGAGAGAGGGGGATGCTAAGGTAGGGGAGGCGGTATGTTCTGTATGTTTTGTTGGGAGGGTCAGTGTCGTGGGTGGGAGTGGGGAGGGAGCTGGGGAGGGAGAGGTGTCCGCCGTGGGGGGGATTGGAGGGGGGGGTGGATAAACTCCGAATGGTGGTGTGATCAGATGGTGGCGTGTTGTGGGTGAGAGTTGTTCTGTCAGGTGTGAGTGTCGTGGGTGAGAGTGGGGAGGGAGAGGGGTCTGCCGTGGGGGGGATGGGAGGGGGGGTGGATAAACTCCGAGCGGTGGTGTGTTCAGGTGGTGTGATGCGGGTGGGGGTTATGTCATTGGGAGAGGGATGGGGGATATGAGTGGGGGTAAAAGGGATCATGTTAGAGGGGCAGCTAGTATAAGAGGTGGCGACATTTGTGTCTGTCCTTGGGGAGTGTGGGGTGTTAACAGCAGGTGGGCCATTTGTTGGGGTGCTGGGGGTAGAGGTGTTGTAGATGGGAGCTGCGACGTCAGGGGTGATAGTGCTGGTGGAGATCTGGGTGGGGGTCCGCAGCTTGGAGAGGTGCTCTTTGAACTTGGGGAACAGGTTGTCTAGTAGTTCCAGGTTCTTGTCCGTGGCTTGAATTAGGACCATCCCGTTATTGTAGATAGTAATGGTAGTCCTGCCAGGGAAGAGGTGGGAAGGTGTGATAGAGAGAGTTAGGCCATGAGTTGTTTTCCTGGTGGTGGAGACGGTGAGTAGGGTTAGGTATTTATTTATTTATTTATTCAAAGTTTTATATAGCGCGAACAAGATCCTTACAGATATCAGAGCGCTTCACAGAGACAGGGGCAAGGGCAACAGGAATGAACAAGATAATGGGAGCAATATAGTAGTCACTAAACATAGAGGATAACAATAATGTACAGAAACATATCAAAACCTATCAAAATACAGTCAGGTAAACAAGTAATATAAATCCAACAAAGAGTAGCATATATTGGTCGATAGGACGAGAGTAGCGTAGTAGTGCCCCTCTAGGTAGTAGGATAGTGCCAAAGGGCAGGGTGATCAGAGATACAGCGCGATGCAGAGACTCAGTTCCAGTCTCTGTAATGTTCAGGAGATCTTGGCCAGAAGGATTCTCTTCACCTCTTTCTTGAAGAGTGCAGTGGAGGAGATAAGCCTTGTTTCCGGAAGGAGCGCATTCCAGATCCTGGGTGCCATTCCTGAGAAGGAGCGCTTGTATGTTTTTTCTTTCCGGAACCTACTAGGTTTCAGAAGTAGATTTTTTGTACTACGATTGGATCTCGACCCTCCTGATATAGACAACTTTTGCGCGAGGTAGTTGGGTGCTTTGTGGTGCACCGCCGAGTGTGTCATTATTGCAATTTTTAGTTGAATTCTGGCTTCAAAAGGCAGCCATTTTAGAGATTTTAGGTCTGGGGAAATATGCGAGTGTTTTCTTGAGCCAGTAATGAGTCTCGCGGCAGCGTTCAGGGAGGCTCTTAGGGGTGCTGTTGTGGATAGCGGGAGTCCGCTGAGGGCCACAATTCCGTAGTCTATGCGAGGGATGACTAAAGCTTGTACAGCAGTTTGGAAGTCTTTGGCAGGGAGGAAGGGTTTGAGTTTCCTCAGTGTGTTGATTTGGAAATTAGCCCCTTTTGTGGCTATGCTAACTTGCTGTTGCATGTTGAGCTTGGCGTCAACTGTGATGCCTAGGGATTTCGCTGAGTCCACGATAGTAGGTTGGACATTGAGTGCTGTTAGGTTATTGAGCCACGTTTGGGTGGTGGAAGTTTTCGCCGGGGGTGAGATGAGTAGGAACTCAGTTTTCAGCGCATTTAGTTTGAGGTGATTAACGGCCAACCAGGATTGAGTGTTGCTAAGTGTGGAATTCAGTAGTTTGATATCTTCCGGGGATTGTAGCTTTAGGTAAAGTTGTGTGTCATCGGCGTACATATGGAATTGAACATTGGATGCTTGGAGCAAGGTGGCGAGTGGTTCCATGACGAGGTTGAACAGTGTGGGGGAGAGGCAGGATCCTTGTGGGACACCTAGGTCTGCAGGCACTGGTTTAGATAGCACATTGTCGATCTTGATCTTCTGCGACCGGTTATGAAGGAAAGAAGCAAACCATTTGAGAACAGTTCCCGAGAGACCCATTCTAGTGCTTAGCAGCTCCAATAAGTTCTCATGTTTGACCGTGTCAAAGGCTGACGATAGGTCAAGAAGGATGAGGAGACAGGAATCATTGCGGTCAAGGATTTGGAGGGCGTCATCAATTATGTGTGTCACAGCTGTTTCCGTGCTATGTTTCGCTCGGAAGCCTGATTGGTGAGTGTTGAGAAGGTCAAATTGGTCAATGTGTTTTGTTAGTTGGAGTTGGACACATTTCTCCAGCAGTTTGGCCAGGGTGGGGATATTGGTGATAGGCCGGTAGTTGTTCAGGTCAGACGGATCAGCTGTGGATTTCTTGAGTATAGGTGTGACTTGCCCCACCTTGAGGGAGTCTGGGATGAGACCTTGTTGAAGAGAGCTGTTGATGATTTTGGTCCAAAGAGGGAGGAGCAAGGGGGTGTAGTCTTTTACTGCATTAGCAGGTAGGGGGTCTGTGAGGTGATTAGAGGGCTTCAGAGTGCAGAGTAGTTTGTATATATCTTCTTCCGTGTAGCTGTCGAAGTGCAGCCATGATGCATTGTTTTTAGGTTGAATGTTGGACATTCTGGTGTGATTGGGGAATCGGCTTAAATCCATGACAAGGTCATTTCTTATGTTGTCGGTCTTTTGCTTAAAGAAAGCAGAGAAGGCTTCACAGTGTGGGGTGTCGCTTGTTGCTTTGTTTGATTGTAAGGGTTGTGCCTTTGTTTGAGTCTTGATTAGTTCGAACAGTTTCCTTGGCCTGTTTTTTGCTTGGTCCAGTAGACGGCTAAAGAAGTCCGACTTTGTGCGCTTTATTTTCCTGAAATAGTCATTTCTCTTCTTTTTAAGCGTCTTTAGATGCAGTGATGAGGGGTCAGATCTCCAGGTACGCTCTGCCATTCGCATAGTGCGCTTGTCGTCATTGAGTCTGCCATCGTACCAGGGGTTAGAAATTTTGTTGGAGACTCTTTTCAGTTCAGGTGTGTTTATAAATGTGTTTATTTATCCATGATATTGATCGCTAACCATTCTATTATTTTCCAGGCTCGAAGCGTAAATGTGAGGACCCAGGTAAATTCTGGTTACAAAGATCAGTTCAGCTTGGAGATCACTGGCCCCATTATGCCTCATTCGCTGCATTCTTTTACAATGCTCTTGAAATCTGCACAGAAAGGAGCTTTTTCTGCTGGACTCTACACCCATGAACCAACTGCTGTGTTCAACGTGGGCCCCAAAACGGAGGACATTCAAAGTGTGGTATGTGATTTTGTTTATTCTTAAATTTTGTAACCATTGGTGGCTGTTTTCCTCCACTTTGACACTGAAGAGCTGCAAGAGAACATCAATCAATCAGAACATTTGTAAAGCGCACTAATTACCCACGAGGGTTTCAAGGCACGTTAGAGGCAGGGGGAGAGGTGTTGCTACTGCTCAAATAGTCAGGTCTTGAGTAGCCGTCTGAAGGTTAGTAGGTCCTGAGTCTACCGTAGGAGGATGGGGAGGATGTTCAGGTTTTGGCAGCGAGGTGGGAGAACTATCTGCCATGGTCGTTCTTCGGATGCGGGAGACGGGGGCGAGGTCGGCGGATCGGAGCTGGCGGTTCAGGGTGTAGAAGGTGAGTCGTCTGAGCTATGCCGGTCCTGCGTTGTGGAGTGCCTTGTGTGCGTGGGTGAGGAGCTTGAAGGTGATCCTCTTGTTGACTGGAAGCCAGTGTAGGTCTCTCAGATGGGGGAGATGTGGCTGTGGCGAGGGATGTCTAGCATCAGGCGTGCAAAGGCGTTCTGTATGCGTTGTAGTCGTTTCGTGAGTTTGGCCGAGGTACCTGCATAGAGGGTGTTTCGGTAGTCCAGCCTGCTGCGCACAAGGGCCTGGGTGACCGTTCTTCTGGTAGCGGTGGGGATCTACCTGTAGATCTTGTGGAGCATGCAGAGGGTGTTGAAACAGGAGGGCGAAATGGCGTTGACTTGCTTGGTCATGGAGAGTTGATTTGAAGATGAACCCCAGGATGCGTGCGTGGTCGGTGGGTATTGGTGCTGCTCCCAGTGCGGTTGGCCACCAAGAGTTTTCCCAGGGCAAGGGGGTGGAGCCGAGGATGAGGACTTCAGTCTTGTCTGAGTTTAGCTTCAGACGGCTGTTCTTCATCCATTTGGCGACAGCTTTCATTCCTTCGTGGAGGTTGGTTTTGGCAGTGAGGGGGTCCTTGGTGAGGGCGAGTATCAGCTGGGTGTCATCGGTGTAGGAGATGATGTTGAGGTTGTGGAGTCGGGCGACGTTAGCGAGCGGCACCATGTAGATGTTGAACAATGTCTGGCTGAGGAATGTTCCTTTGGGTACGCTGCAGGTGATCTCAATGGCTTCTGATCGGAAAGAGGGGAGGCAGACACTCTGGGTTCTGACGGAGAGGAAGGAGGTGTCCACTCCAGAGCCTTGTCTCAGATCCCTGTGTCGTGGAGGCGTGTGTGTAGAGTGCAGTGGCAGACCGTGTCGAAGGCGGCTGACCGGTCCAGGAGGATGAGGGCTGCGGATTTGCCGTTGTCCGGCAAGGCCCTGATGTCATCAGTGGCGGCGATGAGGGCAGTTTCGGGACTGTGGTTGCTGCGGATCCAGGACTGGGACGGGTCCAGGATGCTGTTCTCTTCAAGGTATTGGGTCAGTTGTCGTTTGACAGTCTTCTCGATGACCTTCGCCGGGAACGGGAGCAGGGAGATGGGTCGAAAGTTCTTAAGGTCCTTTGGGTCCGCCTTGGATTTTTTGAGTAGGGGTTTGATCTTGGCGTGCTTCTAGCTCTCCGGGAAAGTTGCGGTCTCGAAGGAGGCGTTGATTGCCTTGCGGAGATGGGGTGCGATGGTGGTGCTGTCTTTGTTGAAGATGTGGTGTGGGCATGGGTCTTACGGAGAGCCGGAGTGGATGGTGCTCATTGTCTTGTTGTCGTCATTTATGTTGGTCCAGGAGAGCAGGGAAATGATGTGGGTGGTTGCCGTGAGGTCGGAGGTCTCGGTGGCTGTCGGGGCGGCTAGTTTGTTGAAGCTGTTGTGGATGTCCGCGATCTTGCGATGGAAGAAGGTAGCAAGAGAGTCGCACAAGTCTTGCGATGGTGGGTTATCGTTAGTGTTTGAGCTGGTGTTGGAGAGTTCTTTCACGATGTTAAAGAGCTCTTTGCTGTTGTGCGCGTTGTTGTCTAGACGGTCTTTGAAGGAGGCTCTTTTGGCAGATCTGAAGAGGTGATGGTGTCTGCGGATGGCGTTCTTGTGGGCTACATGACTGTCTGGTGTCTGTTCTTGGTGCCATTTCTGCTCTAGTTTTCGGCAGGTTTTCTTGGAGGCCTGGAGGTCCGCGGTGAACCAGCTAGCTTTCTTGTTGTTGTTGTGTCTGTTTGAGGGTTTCTCGAGTGGTGCAAGAGTGTTGGCGCAGTCGTCGATCCACTGTCTTAGGTTGCAGGTGGTGTCTGCGTCAGTGGAGTCAACGGGTGGGCTTCGGGTGAGGGTGGTGTGTATCTGGTTTTCGGTGACTTTACTCCAGCAGCAGAGAAGTCCCAGGTTTGATCTTTACCTTTTTGCCCTTTGTGTGTATGGAATATTAACAGATACCATGTTTGTTGGGTGCAATCTGTTTTCTTCCTAAATCATCCATAATTGTTATTGCAATTGGAGATCTGAGGACGAGCAGATGCAGCGTTTTTTAATTTTTGGTGCCCTGTGAAATTCTTACTCGTGTTAATCACTATGCCACTTTCCCAATAACATTCCTGCCTGCAGTGCCATTGTTTGGTGCCTTATTTTGAAACCAGAAATGAGAACAATGCATTTTATTGAATTTAACTGAAGTGCACTTGCTTCAGATTATTTTAGCTCATTGCTAATGGTTGGAACATAAAGAATACTTGGGCGAAAAGCTTAATGTTATTAACATACCTTACCTTTTTTTTTATTTAACTTATGCAGTATTGTGACACTGTTTTTGCTGTTATTAAATGCCAGTGATTGTAACTTTTAAGTGGCAGAGTTAATGGATACACGCCCACTACTTTTTTTCCCATGGGAATGTGCTTTTCTACACTTATACTATTTCTACCCTTATTTGAATTGTGAACTTCATCGGACTCACTTTTTAATATGATGTTTAATTTACTAATCAAGTTCTGGCTGCAGCTGAATTTGTATGCGTCATTGTTGTAAGATAGTCTTCATACAATTGCACATAGATAACTTTACAGTAGAACCATATAATGTGATTTCACAAATGTATATCGGAAGTCCTAAGTCTTTTTTGTGTTCGGTTGTGGTATCTGATGTGCTTGCTTAGCTAATTATATGATTTGACGAATAGAAATTGGCACTTCAAGTGAGGGAGATGATTTTCTGTTTCATATTGGAGCCTAAAAATCAGCCTAAAAAAAGCATGCGTTATTTATATACATACGATCAAGACTTTTATCACGTATCTGTGTAAAATAGAACAAATAAACCAGGTTAGGGGAAGAAAGGCCCCCCTCTCTCGCAGAGTAGGTGGGCATACCTTCGTAATTCAATGCGCTTCCATACTCTATATTGCTCCTTATTGGTGCATGCAGTAATCCAGTTCTGCACATGTTTTTAGCGTGTGCAGGAAAAAAGGCATGCTGGAAAACGGTGCCGCTAGTAAATGAATTGTAAAAGACATATAAAACACACACCTCGTGACTCAACCCCCCCCCCTCCCCTCTTGACTTGTCAGCATTTAGAGTCCAAGGTGGCCTTGGCTTCTCCTCTTCGGGCCCCAGTTCCAATGCCGGTTTGGCGTCCTCAAGCAAGGCAGGCTGCTGGAAAACTCTGTAGCATTCCCATCTATATTATTCTGCAAGCTTGAATGTACATGGTGTGCAATAAAGCGTGCAAAAAGGTTTTCCTCAGGAAATTATTTTCCCTTGCACCAGTATTGGGGAGGAGGGGGTGGCGGAAGTATTGGGAAATGTTACTTCCCATTCCCACACAATAGACACTGATGGGAATAAAGTGCTTGCTTTTTTCCCAGGGTGGCAATGGGAGAGAAAGTTTGTGAACACGAGAGAGGGAACACGAGCAGGAACGCTATGTCTGGTGGCCTAATGCACCCACTGTAGGGGCCAGTGTTTGATTTCATGGTCACCGGTTCAAATCCTAGCGGGTTCAGTCAGCCCTTCATCCTTCTGAGGATAAAATGAGTACTATTTATTTGGGTAACAATAAACGTCTGTTATTCTGTGCCAGGATACCCTTGGGTGAAGGTGCACTTTACAAATGCACGTTATGTTAACGTGAGAGAGAGCATGAGGGAACACGAAAGAGAATGTACAAACTCTCCAGAAGGAAAATGCTCTTTGAAGCGCTGCTTGCTCTGAATGGATCCAATTTTCATGGCACATGTGTAGCAGACGGTAATGATGCAGGTGTTTTGCATGCAAGTATTTCATAGTGATATTGCTGATGTGCTGCCTTAAATAATGCATTTGTTTTTCTGTAGGCATCCTCTTGCAATGACCTTGCAGCCTGTGGATTGCATCCTACAACATTGGATCAGCTCATTCAAGCGCCCGTACTGGGGAAATCTTCTCTGCGACAGCTCGAAATGAGCAGCTACAAATGCACTTGGAAGTTTTGAGGTCCGTGGCCCAGTTTATGGGACAGTTGGTGGACTTCGATGCTGCATCCTGCAGTAGGACTGAGCGAGCGCCTTCAGAAGATGGGGCGTGTTGTACATGACCGACTTGTGTGTTAAAATGTATTTTATTCTTCAGTTTCAGATCACTTTTAAACTTTTAATGTTTCCAAGCCATGGGGACGTATTTGAGTAACGAGCACTGCCAAAGGAAGAGGATCAATTGTAGCCTCTTCCTCACTCGTCTTCTCAGATGATTGATTGGCCGCTTGGCCAGAAGGCAACCTAAGCTGTCCCAATGCTGCTTCCCTTGCTTGACATAAGGCGAAAGTGGGGTAAGGGCGGTGTGTGTTTAATTGTCAGATTGTTTTTATTTTTTATTTTAAGCTCCTAGACATTTTTTATTTTCTGCTTCTCTAACCTTTTGGGGGATCAGAGGAATATAGGCTTTTATGGATTAAACTATTTTGTTACTGCCATCCCCTCTTCTGCTTTTCAGACACTGAAATGAATTACACCGAAAAATGATGCATGATCTTTGCTAATGAAGGCAGCGTTTTCTGTCTGACCAGGAGAATGGTATGAGTGTGGCTGAAGCCCTGCAGCGTTTTGTGTCTGACTGGGAGAATGGAACTAGTGTGGCTGCAGATGTGCAACGTTTTGTGTCTGACCGGGATAACGGTGGGAGAGTAGCTGCAGACCTAAAGCGTTTTATGTCCAACGAGGAGAACGCTGGGAGTGTGGCTTCAGACACGCATTGTTTTGTGTCCGGGCGGGGGGAGGTATTGGGGAGGGGGGAGGGGCGAGTGTGGCTGCAGACACGTGGCGTTTTGTGTCAGACGAGAACAGTGGGAGTGTGCCGCAGACATGCAGCGGTTTGTGTCCGGTGGGAGTGTGGCTGCCGATATGCAGCGGTTTGTGTCTGACTGGGAGAACGGTGGGAGTGTGGCTGCAGACATGCAGCGTTTTGTGTCCGACAGGGAGAACGGTGGGAGTTTGGCTAGACATGGAACGTTTTAGTTGGTAGGAAGTTACTCATCAAGTCAACGTTTCAATTCCAAGAACTGCAAATGACTGGCAGGGGTAATATTACCGAATCATTATTTTAGTGGATGTGTTTTTATAACTTTGATCTACCTCTCAAATGTCACTGAATACTATTGTGTTTTAAAGCAGTTTATTAAAGGGACACGAAGCTGTGTTTTCTTGCTATGAACACTGCCAGGATCAGCTAAACTTGTTCTTCCGCAATAGTTTTTTTATCAAAGACTGCTTTTTGTTTATTACTAAACGGACTGTACAAAAAGCGATCACAATTTATAAAGTTAGTTATTTATTTGGATGCAGCTGAGTAATTTCATACCCACCGTTGCACGCAGTGTAACTCCCTTAAGCCATTTTCACAGTATTGAACACTTGCCACCAAGTTTGGAAACACTGCCAGAAAAGCGTACAAGCACTCAGGTTGACTTTAAGATGTTCACTGCCAAAGAAGGCCAGGTACAAGGTGTGCAGAAAATAGACTGAAATAGTGAGTGGTACTTCGACATGAACAGACTGTGCTGTTATTTTTTGCTAACCAGTCTGCCAATGTAGTTTGTCAACCAGTGTTTTCATTAGTGTTTGTTTTAAATAGCAATAAAGATTTGCTGCATTTGGCTGAACTGTGTTCTTCAGTTTGTTCTGTAACTTAAGTGTTTCAATGTCAAAGCTGCCTCTGGCTGAGAAAATCAACACTACGTTAAAATACATGATTTGAAATTAAGTCTTCCGTTTGTATCCACCCTCTGCATATCTTATCTGTTTAACTTAGGATTTCTTCCTATTTATTTTTTTATTTTTATATTTAAATTTTTATTAGGAGAACAATCATGGCAGTGATACAGAGCAGCAACATAGCATACATTATGTGGATCATAAGAACAAATTAGTACAGTCCATAAATAGCATTACATACAATGATTCTGGAAGTTGACATCTTAACTTGGTAATATCCTTACATGGCTGATGGAGGTCACACTGAGGCACTGATTGGAGGTTCACAAATATTACCGCGAAACTGATTCCAGGCCCCCCATATTTTCTCCCATTTCTTAGGGCACCCTCGATGAATGAATGAACACTGATTTTTCTGCCACCATTAGTTCGTCCATATCTCTGCACCATTTACGGAGGGTAGGTATTACTTCAGAGCCCCACAATAAAGCAATATTGCGTTTTGCCACCATCATACCAAGCATTACCCAATCTTGTCTGCGGTTTAAGTCGTTTGGTTCCCAGACATTTAGTAAACAGCACCGGGGCTCTGGCGTTAGGGAAATGTTTGTAGATTGGGATATCGTGCGCATAACTGCTATCCAGTACCTTGCTATGTGTACACAGTCCCATATGGTATGGTAGAATGATCCTTCGTCCACGCAGGCAAAATTTGTGGGGGGGCAGACCCTATTGCGAAGAAAGTCGTTCTTGTGTAATATGTGCGCTGTAATATTTTGAGTTGAACCAGTTTCAACCTGGAGGATATCGCTGTTTCCCTGGGAGACGAGAGGGCCTCCTGCCACTCGGAGTCATCAAAGTCGCCCACTTCTCTGCACCATATCTGTTGCAGCGTGGACGTCACGTCAGAGAGATTGTTTACCAATTTCCGGTAGGTCAGCGAAGTGGCCCGATCTGGCATGTGTTCTGTTAGGAGTCTGTCTTCTAAAGGGGAGGACTCTTGTAGATCCGTACCAGGAGGTATGACCGATTGAAAGTAAAATGTTCCACAGCGGATCAACTAGCAAGCACCTCAGATTTCCGAAGTCCCATAAAGTGTTACATATAGTTGTGCTGTAAACCTCCAGGACCTGCTGTGATTGGGTCCCACTGGAATCCCAGACGAGAAATGTCAAGAGTAAATGGAGGCAGCACCAAGTTTAAAGTGAATCAATGGAGCCAGAAGTTTATTCCAAAAATATTTTTTCTTTTTATTTTCCTATTTCTCAAGGTGCACAAGACAGCCAATGCGTTTCGCTCCCACAGGAGCTTCGTCAGGGCAATTATGATGAACGATAAGTCTTTCAATAGTGCAGTCAAGTTGAATGGAGAAACTCTAACCAATATGATAAGCCCCGGAACTATTATAAGTATTCCTAGCCAGGAATAAAGTTATCACATAGGGCCGTCGAGTCGTAAATATAGATTTCATAGGCGGACTGTATGACCGATTGGACTGCGTGTTTAATTTGAAGATATCTGAACTTTTCCTTTTGTGCCATGTCATACTGTGTTTGGAGGTGGGAGAAATCTACCACCTTTCCCTTTTTCCAAAGGTCACCCACCACTGAAATGCCGTTGGCATCCCAGTTCTGGAATCCTTTACTGTTGCGGAGGAGGCCTAATTTATGGGAATCCCACAGTGGTGTCATCAGCGTAATCGTCCCAGTTGATTTAAGACGCCTATTCGCTTTGTACCAAAGATGTACCGTGTGTTGCGTGGGTCCGATTAGGTCTGTGGGCATACGACGGCAGTATAGATTGCCAAGTAGGCCTCGGCTCTCCAAGTTTCGTCTGTCAGCGAGATACGCCGGCTCAGTCTGCGGAGCGTGCAACCAGTAGAGGATTTCTTCCTATGTTCGAGGCATGTGGGCTGCTAAATTCATATCTTAGCATTAGATCGCCGCCTAGTGTTGGGCTCGGATGATCGCACATTGTTGTCCTGGAAGAGTCTTCGAAGTATCCTGAGATAGGTGGCTCCTCCCCTGGACTACAGTGCGCATGGGCATCGGCTCCATCCCCAGATTGTTTTTTTCCGCCATTGGGTTCGGATGTGGTCTCGACGTCTTACTGTCGGAACCAAGAAAAACTAACTTTTAGCGGCCAAAAGGCCTCGATTTTCTTGCGTCGGTATTGTCTGCGCACGGTCTCGAGTCTTCCGTCTCTTGGAGCCGGAATGAGCGGGGTTTTCTTCGCTCTCGGAACTTTGAGGCCTTCTCATCGCGACACGACTGCAAAACTTTTCGGACATGGAGCGGAGCCCGTTTAAGTACTGCCCGCTCTGTGGGTCCAAGTACCCACACATCGATCTACACCCCGTGTGTAACAAATGCCTTTCGCCTGACCACGACGACGGCAAGTGCAAGTTGTGTGCACAGTTCCGCTCAAAGAAGACTCTCAAGCTTCGGCGCGCGGTGCGCATGGAAGCTAAACAAGCGGCCCCGGATCCGGAGAACATCTTCGGCGACCAGGACGAAGAGGACCAGGGTCATCATCTCCAAATCTCCCCACCCGAGACGGAGGTCGAGGCGGATCCGGGAGACGACGACGGAGTCGCGGGTCAAGGCCTTGAATACGTCGACGAGGTAGGAGACGACGATGAGATTTATGGGGCCGCAGCAGACAGCTCGGGGGACGAGCTCTGCCCCGAAGGTTACGAGGATACCGACCGGGACACGGGATCGCCTGTCGGCCTTACCCAAGACCCGTTGCCGCAAGCCACAGCCCCGCCTTCGGGCCCAGCCACGGACTTACTTGCTGGGCAAACTGTTTCGAAACCGAAACCGAAACCATCGGGATCGACAACACCTAAAATGGCCGACCCGAAAACGAAACCGAAACTTAAGGACTCGAGTGTCCCTAAGATGGCTGCCGTGCCGGTGAAAACGACGGTGCCCGCTACCCCGTCGACCTCCGGTCCGCAGAAGTCGAAGAAGTCCGTCGATTCCGATGCTGCAAAATCGAAACCGACGCCAGAGGAGGGGTCCTCCAAAAAAGATGGTCGGCACGGGTCAGCGGCTACGACGCCGTCCAAGCCCGCCAAAGTCGGCTCCAAGGAGGCTACGCAGGCACACGGAAAGAAGTCTGTGCCCCGAACACAGGAATCGGAGGCGGTAAAGACAGGATCCGCGCCCAAAGCGCACAAGGCCCACAAGGACGTCGGATCCGAGGGAAAGATCAGACCATCCTCGTCAGCGCCGAAACAAACTGTGAGTGAGCCGTCCCTCATAGCCGAATCACTGCAAAGAATCAGGGAGAAGGCCTTTGCCCCGTCGGCTCCGATACCATCGCCGCAGCCGCAAAAGGACACTCCAGCGAAGCCTTCTGGGAAACTTCTCTTTATTTTGCCGCCGAAGGAGGCGCCGAAAGCATTTTCAACCAAATCGGCACCGAAACAGGTGATTTCTTCACCGACTGGCCCGCTTCCACGTCGGGTACTCGAATCAGAGGACGATTCAGAGCTTTTCATCGACGCTGACACAGGCAAACTGACCCTCTATAAGAGGAAAATCACTTCGGAGCCAGTGGACTCCTATGTCATCCCACTAAAGAAGAAGAGGGTGCCCCTTGACGCCTCAGGCCTCACGGAACCAATCCAGCCTCCTCCGAGACGGAGCCCTACTCCCTCCCCAGAACACTCTGCGGGTGAGGGGTATGATGAAGACGAGCAGTACAATTTCCCTATCAATGAACCTGATGCACAACCGGATTCATATGATGACACTGGTGACCAGAACACCCAGGGTGTGGGGCAGGACCCGCAGCTTTTTAATGCACGTGCATTCCCGACTGAGGATTCAGCAGGTTTTCATGCACTACTCGAAAGGGCGGCAGCCAATCATGATGTGGACATGCATGCCGACCCGGTTGAGGAAGACTTCCTTTTCGACACTTTTTCAGTCTCAAAGGACAGTAAAGACACTGCCTATGCTTAAAGGAGTCCTCAAGCATGCTGGGGACATATTTAAGGAGCCTACAAGAGCGAGAGTGGTCAACCCTCGCATTGAAAAAAAGTACAGACCTGCACCTGCGGACCCCGCATACATCCGGGGACAATTGCCACTGGACTCTCTTGTGGTCGCCAATGCCAGGAAACGTGCCAACTCCCAGACAACGGGTGAAGCTCCTCCCCGGATAAGGAGTCCAAAGTGCTAGAGGCAGGGGGCAAAAGAGTAGCTGCACAGGCATCAAACTTTTGGCGCATCGCCAATACACAGGCACTCTTGGCGCGTTACGATAGGGCGCACTACGACACCCTAGAACAGATTGTACAACACCTGCCTCCACAGTTCCAAGAAGCCACCCAACTGCTCATTGAGGAAGGAAAGCTAATCTCAAACGCAGCCATCAAGTGTGCACTTGACGCTGCGGACACAGCTGCTAGAGCTATCAACACTAGCGTTATGCTGAGACGACAAGCGTGGCTCCGCATCTCAGGGTTTAAACCGGATATTCAGACAACAATCCTTAATCAGCCAGTCAATCCTGATAGTCTGTTTGGTCCAGATGTTGACACCACCCTAGAGAAAATAAAGGACACAGACTGCTAAGTCCATGGGGGCCCTGCAGTCACAACAGTTTCGTGGCAGCAATTTTCGTCGCTCAGGTGCACGTGGAGTCACCAGAGGACAAATGGGTCAACAATCCCAGTTCTCTAAAGGTGGGGCACAATCCTCGTTCACAAAACAGAACAAGGGAGGTTACAGAAATAACAGCAACAGAGGTCGCGGCAGAGGAAACAACAGCTCCCGCTCCTCTGCTCCAAGCAAACAGTGACTCTCTGTCACTGCCCCCCGACCACCTAACACCTGTCGGGGGGAGACTACAGCAGTTCCTGCCCGTCTGGAGAAACATCACCACAGACAGGTGGGTGCGACAACTAGTCCAGTATGGTTATTGCCTAGAGTTGAGGTCCACTCCACCCAACATCCCGCCAAGGCGAAGGCCTATGTCCGCAGAGCACTTGCTCTTATTGCAGCAGGAAGTAGTGGTGATGCTGCAAAAGGGAGCAATCGAGCTCGTGCCGGTGGGAGAGGAAGGCACAGGGGTTTATTCCCTGTACTTCCTTATTCCAAAGAAGGACGGATCTCTCAGACCCATTCTAGATCTACGTCCCCTCAACCTGTACATACTATCAGAACATTTCCACATGCTTACACTGCAACAGATTCTTCCATTGCTAAACCAGGGAGATTTCTTAGCAACCTTAGATCTCAAGGATGCTTATTTCCACATTCCACTACACCCGTCACACAGGAAATACCTCAGGTTCACTATTCAAGGCAGGCACTACCAGTTCAAGGTCCTACCCTTCGGAGTCACCACAGCCCCGAGGGTGTTCACCAAGTGTCTGGCGACAGTAGCGGCGCACCTCAGGAGGCAGAACATCCATGTCTACCCCTACCTAGACGACTGGCTCGTGCAAGCCAAGTCAGAGCAACAGTGCGCTGCAGACATGTCGACTACAATTCACCTTCTTCACGATCTGGGTTTCTCCCTGAACTACCCAAAATCGCATCTTCAGCCGGCACATGTCCGGCAGTTCCTAGGTGCGACGATCAACACCCTGACGGCCATGGCTCAGCCAAACCAAGTCAGGATAGACAGCATGCAGGCTCTGCTCCAAAGGTTCAGGCCACAACACTCGCTTCCAGCGAGAGTGTTCATGCAGTTGATAGGCATGATGGCCTCCTGCATCTTCATAGTCCCTCACGCACGGCTACATATGCGCCCGCTCCAGGAGTGCTTAGCGAATCAGTGGACACAGGCTCGTGGGCAATTGACAGACCTAGTGTTGGTTACCAGTCGGGCATACGACTCTCTGCATTGGTGGACTCCACACAACCTTTGCAAGGGCCGACTGTTCCAAGAGCCTGTGCCGCAGATTGTCCTGACAACGGACGCATCTCTCCAGGGATGGGGAGCTCATGTGCTCACTTACACAGTGCAGGGACTATGGACGACGCAGCAACAGAAGATGCACATCAACTATCTGGAACTGATGGCAATCTTCATGGCGCTCAAGTCCTTCATTGTACATCTGTGCAACAAAGTCGTGCTAGTCCGGACGGACAACATGACCGCGATGTACTACATTCAAAAGCAGGGAGGCACCCACTCGCCACAGCTGTCTCATCTGGCTCAGAGCATGTGGAAGTGGGCCATTCAGAGGAACATTTTCCTCATGGCAGAACACCTCCCAGGAAAGGACTATCAGATGGCGGATCTGCTCAGCAGGTACAGCCATCAAATGCACGAGTGGGAGTTACACCCATCTGTCCTCCACCCGTACTTCCAGCAGTGGGGTCATCCGGAGATAGACCTGTTTGCCACAAAAGAGAACGCAAAATGCCAACACTTTGCCGCCAGGTTCCCTCACCCACAGTCGCAGGGGAATGCGATATGGATGAACTGGTCAGGCAAATTTGCGTACGCTTTTCCGCCAGCCCCTCTAATACCGCCGGTCGCAAGAAAGCTAAGGCAGCACGAGATGACTCTCATCCTAGTTGCTCCAACGTGGGCGCGCCAGGCTTGGTACACCACGTTCCTCGAACTCTCAGTGGTGCCGCATCAAAGACTGCGCCTCACGCCCAGTCTTTTGACGCAGAACCATGGAGAAATTCAGCATCCAGATCCGCAACAGCTCAACCTGGCGATCTGGCTCCTGAAGTCCTAGAGTTTGGATACCTTAACCTACCTCCGGAATGCATGAACATCATCAAGGAGGCGAGGAAACCAACTACTAGAGCATGCTATGCTGCAAAGTGGAAGCGTTTTGTCATTTACTGTACAGCCAATGACATCAACCCGCTAGATGCATCTATCCCCAACATCATCTGCTATCTGTTGCATCTTTACAAGTGCAATCTAGCGTACACTTCCATTCGGATACATCTATCCGCCATAGCGGCTTATCTCCAGAACAGGCAGCACCTCTCTGTCTTCAGAGTGCCCGCCATTAAAGCCTTCCTTGAAGGTCTGAAACGAGTCATTCCCCCAAGAACACCGCCAGCTCCGGTGTGGAACCTCAATGTCGTTCTCACCAGACTGATGGGACCACCATTTCAGCCACTGCACTCGTGTGAACTCCAGTTCCTTACGTGGAAAGTAGCTTTCCTTGTAGCTATTACGTCTCTGAGGCGTGTCAGTGAGCTGCAGGCGCTCACAATCCAAGAGCCATTCATTCAAATTCATCCAAATAGGGTAGTGCTACGCACTAACCCCAAATTCCTTCCGAAGGTGGTGTCACAGTTTCATCTAAACCAAACTATTGACTTACCAGCATTCTTTCAAAACCCGCAAACAGTGGCGGAAAGAATGCTCCATACCTTAGATGTACGGAGGGCGTTGATGTACTACATAGACAGAACACAACCCTTTAGAAATACAAAACAACTCTTTGTTGCCTTCGCACCACAACACAAAGGCAACCCGATTTCCAAAGCAGGGATAGCCAGATGGATTGTTAAGTGCATCCAGATATGTTATCAAAAAGCCAAGCGCACTTTAACAATACCCCCCAGAGCGCACTCCACACGCAAACTGGGGGCATCCATGGCTTTCCTAGGGAACATTCCTTTAGAGGATATTTGCAGAGCAGCCACGTGGGTTACACCACATACCTTTACAAAACACTACTGTGTTGATGTGCATTCCAAGCAGCAAGCTGCTGTAGGACAGGCTGTTCTGAAGACACTTTTTCAGGTTTCTGCAGCTGGCACGGGCAACCGCCGCTGATGGAGGGACTGCTATGTATTCTATGCTAAGATATGAATTTAGCAGCCCACATGCCTCGAACTGAATATGCTACTTACCAGTATGCATCTGTTCTTGGCATGTAGGGCTGCTAACATTCATATCGCCCGCCCTCCTCCCCGGTGCCCGAAGCAGCTGCAGATATACTATTGTATTTATTCATTAGCATGGACATCCTTTACACTTTTCACTCCATCTTCTGCCACAATGGCGAAAAACAATCTGGGGATGGAGCCGATGCCCATGCGCACTGTAGTCCAGGGGAGGAGCCACCTATCTCAGGATACTTCGAAGACTCTTCCAGGACCACAATGTGCGATCATCCGAGCCCAACACTAGGCGGCGATCTAATGCTAAGATATGAATGTTAGCAGCCCTACATGCCAAGAACAGATGCATACTGGTAAGTAGCATATTCATTTTAAAGTTTAAACTTTTATAGAGTTCGTGGCTGTCCCACCAGGACTTCCCAGTACTGACTAAGCCAACAAACTACCCGATACCACATACTGCACGGCTCAGAAGAGAAAGGTGTTAAACAGCTTTTTTTAAATGGACTCGCTAGGGCTCATATTAACTGGACAGCGAAAAAATCCTAGAGTTTGGTAGTTAAAACCCAAATCGGGGGCCACCCTCTCAGGCTCTGCTCACCTGCGGGGCACATGCAAGCCTCCGATTGGCTGACCTAATGGCCTGGTTGTAGGGTTGAATTTGTTTTTCTGACCAAAGTAGGCCTGACTGTGGAAAGCACAAAAGACCAGATATAGTGCCTTAAATTTGATTCTTTTGGCAACAATAAGTGAGTGAAAATGGGAGGAGACCAAAGCTTATATGGGAAACCAGAACGGATGTGATGTCTTTCTGGAAGATCTGTAGTCTTAACACCTCAGCACCATCAAGGCTGGCAAACTGACGCCTGGTGGGGCATTTTCTGAACTGAAACCCCACTACAAAGACATTAAGTGGGTTGTACTAGAGAAGGTGTGGGGAGATGCATACAATATTGAAAACAGATTGGCCACAAAAGAGGCCCGTTGGATCTGCCAGGAGCGGGTGGACCAACAGGGGTTGAACAATGTCATTGAGTGGAACAAGTTTGGAGGTAGTACCTAGGTGCATGAATCAAGTGTCTGCCAGCAGTTGTGAGGTATACAGGAGTCTGATTGCATATAGGGGGACAATGGTGGTCAACCTTTTAATACCATTCACTGTGCAAGGATGTATTGAAACTCCATTAATTTCTTGTAATTGTCACTTTTTGAATTGTTATCTAATGACATGTGACAGCGCATATGAGAACGAGGGTTGTTACTGTGTACATATTTTAAAATGAAGGGTTAACAATAGAATTCATTGAATGTATGACTTGATTGAATTAGTTTTCGGCGTAATATGTGCCTCAACTGTAGTTTTTAATTTGAAGAGAAGGAATAACACGTTGGCGCTACAAGAAAGGCTTAATTTAAGTAATGAAGCGAAGGTCAAGTGATCGGTATCGACTGGAAGGTTAGAAGGCGTGTCTGTACGCCTGCGCTTGGATGTTCAAATAGACTGCGAGCGCTCAGTACGGGTGAGAGCGGAGTGAGTAAGCCAGACGCTAACTAGCGAACGGTAAGCGGGAGCAACTAGCCTGGCGGGTGGCAGCGTGAGATAGATAGTATAAAAGAGGATGCGAGAAGCGCTTCAGACATCCATAAACACTTCAGGCAAGGGGTTGTGATACACTTGAACCACTGGGGGATAGGTATTTTATTGTCCCCATTTGAGCTGAACGTAAGAGTTGAGTGATTGACCGATTTGCTCTGTAACAAGACCATCGTTGACTCCTTGACTAGCGATAAGGTTTACATATATTTTACCTTTAGGCTGAAGAAGAGCAACCGTAATAAGTATACTGGGATACTGTGGATGTGTACACAAACCTAGCAAAGGTGGCCGCTGGTATGCGATGTGGGGGCAACCACCGGGTAAATATTCCGTATGTGTGAGCATTGAGACAAATAAGTCCACGCATTCCGTGGAGTGATTTTAATGTGAGCGATGTTTGAGTGTTTCGTGTTGTCTGTGTCTACTATCCCTAGGTACATCTTTGAATTCACAGTGCTGGAAATTGTTAAAAGGCAATGAAACATGTTTGCTTCTCATAACAAACTGATGGAGTACAACAGTAGGTCTTGTTTTTAATGTTAGCAAACACACAGCAGTGGTTAAAATTGGAAATAGTGGCAGTGATTGTTTAGCTCGTTTTTACATTGTAGGAGCAAGAAAAACACGGTTTCCATTGCTCTGATAGTCGGGGGTCAGGGTTGATAGGCACACAAACCCATTTCGGGGTGCTTATTTTACTTTTTTCACACTTCCATTTCAATTTAGTTGTGCACATCTTTTCACATATTTTTTGGGTTATGGGGGCTGCCAATGATAATTGGAGCACACTGATGAGAACGTATCAGTAGCTCCCATGGTGGTGTTTCCATGGGGTGCCCTCACATCCTTCACACATTTTTTTGTTGGACATGATATGGAAAAATTGTATGTGTGAGAAACGCACACAATTCAACTTCTAGGGGAGATGGACACATTTGAGAATTTTAAGCAAGGGATAGGAGCACTCCGTGTTTACAGCATCTATAAGCTAGTACCGGAGTAGTTTAACCACTAGTAGGTTGTGGGTATGCTCATGATGTTTATCCAGATGTACAAGTAGGTTTTGTTGATGATATTGTCGTCTTAACAGTGTCCTGGGTTATATAACACAAACTGTACATAGTCAGGCGGTAAGTGATAATTGTCTAGATGACTGTTGTGTTTAGGTCTAGACTGGGCTTTGCAAGGCATGCTTTATTAGAGTATGGACTTAAAGCTCTCCCCACTCTCAGCATTTACAAAGGATAATGACACAAGCCAATGAAAAATATCTGCAGACTTCTGATTCGTTAATAGGCTTGTTAGTCCCTCCTTAGTACCGCCTTGTCTTCATTTGTAACCTCCCATGAGGACTGGCCCTTTGACTTGTTACACTGTATGTCTTATTTAGTCTGGAAGCACTATTTTCTTTAAGGAGTTTCTCCTACTACAGGCAAGACATGCTTTCCTGCAACATTCAGCTCGCCATGCGCACTTGCACTTTCACTTTCCAAGCAGCCCGGGGCAATGGTGGCAGATTCTTAGAAATGAAATAGGTCTTGCATTTACAAGAGTTTAAGGTATTGGCATTGTAATCGACTATGCCATTCATTTGTGTTAATTATCAAAACGGATAAATAAAGGCATTGTCTGTCATTTACAACTCCAAAAGTTTAAACTCTCGCAAATGCTTGTTTTTAGTGTGAATAGCAAAACAATAGGTTGATAGTTTCTTAGCTTAATATTCCATAGTGAGTTTATTGTACATCCAAACCTCTAAGTTTTTAACAATAGGTTCGGGAGCTGGAAAAGAACCCAGCGCCCCTAGACACGATTCCAAGGTCCATATATGGGGCTGATTAACCCAGTCTTGCCACCATTAAGTTTTAAACTGTTAAGGCTCATCTAATTGGCCAGTGCAGATATACAGTTCTTTAGCTGGGCCACATTCCTACTGTCCCTAACGGAGAGAGAAATGAGAAACTGGGTTTCATCCATGCATATCATGAGTGACAATCCAGAAATCACAATATTTGTAAATGGTCGAACATTTACGTGAAACAGGGTGGGTCTCAGGGAAGAACCATGAGGAACCCCTCAAGGAAAGGGTAAGCCGGAGTAAAGGAAGGGCTTATCTGCGACTTGGTAACAGCAGTCTGTAACAAGATTGAACCGACCTTAATGCTGTCTCGTATATCCTGCACTTTAATTGGTGCTGGGGCAGAGAATTGTGGGACCCTGTTGAATGCAGCACTTGTGTTCAAATAAGATGACTTCTGCAGTACTGAGTAAATTGTAATGCTCCAGATAAGTGGAAAGTAGGGGGTTTGTCTTTCTCCAGTACTTTGGCTGGGAATGGATCCTAAATTTCTGGTACAACAGGGTCCAGTAAGGGGTTTTTCAGAAGTGGTCACCAATGCTTGCTTCCAAGCATCATGGTCACACGCAGAAGTGATTGACAGATTAAGTAAATCAAAATGGAGTGAAATGGGCATCAACTTATTGATCCTAAAGAAAAGCAAGACTGAGTTGGCAAGGCGGGTAAGGTAGGTAGGGTTCTCTGATTGATTAGGCTCAAAGCTGGGCACCTTGGGATCCTCCTTATTGTCACATTCTCAACCTATGGGAGTAGAGGTCAGGGAATGTGGTGTAAATGTCAAATTTTCCAAGAAAACAAATTAGCCAAATTATTACATCTTTTTTGAAAAGAGGTCCTAGCACAGGGGCCTAACTGGTGTCAACAATTCAAAGCTATCTTTTTGAGGAATTAGGGCACCTTCTATTGGGCCTGGGTGTAGGTAAAGTAGTAAGTGGGATAAGTTCATCCAGAGCTGAGCTGGCCCAGCCCCTCGCCTCTGCATCCAGTACATTTGTCACCATTGGACTTCACCCTAGTAAAAGTTCGGTTTGGATTTGTCAGAGGTAACATTCATCTGCAATGTTAACTTTTAGACCAATGGCAAGTGTTAATTGAGTGGTAGTGAAGACAGCCCTAACAATTCAAGCTCCATACGGATCGCAAAATGGTCAGACCAAGTCAAGTGTAGGTGGCCTGCTTTTAGAATTGCTAAATTAGAGAACAACGGAGCCAGTAGATGCCTTGCCGAGTGTGTGGACCCCTTAACTTGGAGCAGTTTGATAACAACAAGGTACAGACCCTGGTGTCTTCTGGATTATCGAAATGCAAACTCCACTCCCTTAAGATGGTAAAACCACAAGCATACAACGTGATTGTCTGCAAATATGATAAAATTGTCCACTGGACCAAATGGACGATAAATTAAGGCGTTCAAGCATGAAAGTATGAGGAATGTTTAGCGATACGAAGGCCTCGCAGCCTGCTATCCTGAGATCCAATGTAAAGCAGACCAGTGTAGCTTTAAATATAATCTCAATCCCTCTCTTACCCTGATGATCATGTTTACTAATACAATAGCCTTTTGGTACTGGCAGGAAAATATCTGGCGTATAGCCCTTATTGAGCCATGCTAAAAATACAGTTTTAGGATTATCACGAGCTAGAAACTTAAATACCCCACCACATATTTAACGCCTCACAGACTGAAAGTTATCAGCAGCAAACGTTGTCCTGAGGGACGCAGACTTCCTTCACATGACCTGAAGGTGCCCAGTGAATGCAACTTATTGGCAGACGGTTGCATGGATGCTGGTAATGGTAAACAAGAAAAGCGTCCACACCCTGGAGATCAGACTCTTGGGCTTATAAGCACTGGTAAAACCCATTAAAGTTAGTTCAGCGTATTTGGGCTTGGCTTTGGTGGTCGCTAGACTAGTCCTAGCAATGCACTGGAGACACGGTTGTGCACTTGCTAATTACGAACATGTGTGATGTTTGCTCAACATGCATGACAAGATAATAAAATACTGTGAAATATATATTTTTTTTTATTTAAAACGGGACATTAAATGGTTCAAGTTTATGCTTCCCTTTTGAACAATAGTTAATTTATTCTATCCGTTCAACATTCTTATGGAATAAGAAGAAATCACTTATGTCCTTAATTAAACTAAAGCATTCTAAAGCTCAAGGTGGTGTTAATTTTCCAGATTTTCAGCTCTATCATAACGCCTTTCTTCTTAAACAACTCTATAAATCATTAAAAGATTCTACCCCTAATCCCCCTCATTTATGGAAGGATTTAGAATTTTTTTTATATCTCCTTTTTCCCTTGATGAATCCCTTACTTTCACTCATAAATCTCGTTCTCTCTACACAATACGAATCCTAAATTATTTCATACTTTTATGCCTTTCACCTAAAGATCAATTTCTTAATTCTTCTATTTGGCATAACAAATTTCTCAAAATCAAAAATAAACATTTTTTCGAAGACTTGGCGGGACAGTGGTTTACCATGGATCCATCAGCTATATTCATATAATTCTTCCCTCGCTTTCTCTGATGCACAATCACCATCAATTACCAAAATCCTTTTCTACCAAATTTAATTTACTGATCAAGCAAGTAACAAAGTCTCTACTTCTTCTATCCTCTACACCACAATCCTCTTTATCTCAACGCAACATTCTTCCTGTTTTAAATGCTCATGCTAATGCTGCATCCTTCTCAAATTCCTTAAATCTGGTTATAGTGGGAGAACTAAGACCCCCACAGAGCTCCGATGGGAATCTGATTTTCATTCATCTTGGCCTATCTCAATATGGGACAAATTATGGTTGAAACTATGCAAGACCTCACGATCAGCAAGCACAACTCAAACGCTTTTCTTTATATATAATAAAATGTATTTACTCAGTTATCTTTACATAAATTTCAACCTACCCTGTCCTCAGACTATTGGTCTTGTAATATTCCTCACGCAGACTTTTCATATGCTTTTTTCCTTTCCCTACACACACCAGTTTTTGTTAAAACTATGGTCTCAAATTAATACTATTCGCCATACCCACTTGCCTTTCACCCCTGAAGCTGCATTCTTAGATACATTATTTGATCATTGGAAAACCCTTTCTCATAACACAAACATTGTGGATATACTTATTGCCATTGCTTTTCAACAAATAACAAAAAATTGGAAGCAATCCAGACAACTGTGCTTCCAATCCTGGTGGTAAAGTGTCTGCTATAACCATCTATTAGATCGGGCTTATGTGTCTCCTATGTCTCTGCTCCTAAAAAGAGAACACATATGGTCTCCTAGGACTATTTTCTTAGATGCCTCTGCGTGAAAATCTACCTGTCACCACTCTTCATCTGAAGAAGTGTTCAAACCACCACGACTTGTTGATAGGGATAGACTGTTTCATTTATGTTTACATTTATATACTCTCCTTTTGGTTTGCTGATTTAAATTGAAGTTATACCCTGTTTTTTTACAGCATTTCTCTCTTTATTATTCGTTAATGTTTGAAGAAGAGTAGTCCTTACGACATCTGTATTTAGTCTCAATAGTAATGTTTTCTTACTTTTATTTCTCCTTTACCCCCATCTCCTCCCCTCCCTCCCCTTCCTCTCATATAATATATAACAATTATTTCTGTGTGCAACTATTTTGATTTGTTATCTCCGGCTTTCATATTACATAGGTTATATTTCATTTAATGCTGTTAGTTGATAGCCTATTCCATTACTCATGCTTGGTTGCAGTTTCTTAAAATATAATGTATGTTTAAAGTAAAAAAAAAAAGAACCATATATTTGGCTTTTGTGGAACTGCTTGCCCTCTGGTTAATGGGTAGAATTATAGTATAGGGGTTACAATTCCGCACTCCATCTCCGGGGCCATGTTGTGAAGACCGGCGTAGAGCAGAAGCTCCTCAAGATTAGGGACCCAGATCTAATACAGACTACTGAGGGTTCCTGGTCCGGGGTGCCGGGCAGGCGCAGACAGACTTGCCTTTGGCGTGTCGGGGCATTGGCCTCCTTTAGGTGGTGGTCGTTCACCTGATGAGCAGTGGGCAACTAGAGCGCATGCACTAAAAATGGCGCCTCAAATAGGCACAGGAAAAATGCAATCCGCCAATGGACCAAGGAATAAAAGACAAACTGAGTTAGCCCAACACAGTAAAATCTGCCCCTCAATAGCTTTCCAACCATCAACAGAAACCATTGCAACAAAAGTTTTTAAAAAAATGACAAATCTAAAAATTCATTTTTATAGTCGAGTGCTAATGTATCAGGCACCGTTTTTAAGCTTTCATTTTTTATCATCTTAGTTATAAATAACGTTTACCAGATATACAAATGTATTGGGGGTGGGGAAACTGGTGGGGAAATGGTCCATTTGTGGCAATTATTGTAGATGTGCAAACTCCCCTCCCTTACCAAAGACTGGAGTGGAACCAGCCACTCCTTTTCTACTCTGGGTTTTGTTATGTCTTTCATATTGGTGGGGTTGTGCTCGACACCAACATAAGCATTAGCTTTATGTGATTACCAAACAGTGACCAGGATCATGAACCAGACCTCAAGGTAGAGGACAGCAACCCATCACATTAAAGCAGGTCTCCTGAAAGCAACTACTGTAGCTACACCAGTGCAGATTGTGTTTGATATTTTGTTGGTGTGAATCTGTTGTGCATATTCGGGTACCTGGTGTTTGGGCTTAAACTGCGGTTGGATTTCACAAGCTTTTGCTTCAGTGTCTATTGTAGGCCCGTCTACAGTCTGTAGGACGTCAACAAATTACCCACAATGCACCACAGTTTGCCATGATGAGAGCCATTTTGGAATACAGAACTTTCATTGCAACCATGGCTTTCTCAATATGGGATGGGGTTAAATGAGAAACTCCCAATTTATTAAATTGCTGTCTCGTATTACAAATTACCTGATGTGTATTACACGTGTCTATGGATCGATAGACATCCGGTCACTAAGCTTCGTTCTTAGGCTTTGATTTTACCGTGTTGGGCATCTATGCTATCCCAAAAAAAGGGTTGGATGCGTAATAGAATAACTGATTGGTACGGTTTTTTTTTTCTTCGTGTGTACAGTTTTAAGTAACAATTTTATATAGAGCTGCTGCACTATGGAATTAAATCGAGCAAAGTTGTGTTGCACAGAACAGACTAATGTACAGAGGATGAAATCACTAAGGGGCATATTTACAAGGGCTTTAGCTCTGTTTTTGTGTCTTAAAAAGCAAAAAACGTGGCGATAAAACGATTGCCCTATTTTCTATGTGGGTGCTAACCTGCATAATCGCATTATAGCATCCTTTTTTCCCAACGCCTCCCTTTGCATCTCTAATGAGATGCGAAGTGGGCGCACTGGGCTTACCCCGGTTGGACAACCTTACAAATATCGCTGATGTTCACATCGCGATATTTACAAGGCTGCCCCAGCATTTCAGCACACGTTAGTTTTTGGAGAAACCCGCTGTTTTCTCCAAAAACTAACGTCAGCTAAAATGCAGATTTACCTATCCCTAACATTGGGGTGGATTATGCTGATACGACCCTGTGGGTCGTATCAGCAAGGTTCTGTTTTGCAGGGAACATCGCTGGAAACCAGCGATGTTCCCTGCAAAACGGCGATAACCACGCTATCTCTGGAATTTTTATCACCCTACCAGGGCAATAAATTCCAGAGAGAGCCTGCGATAACAAAGTTATCGGTAAAGCACGACCAGCGATAATTATCGCTGGCCGTTGATAATGCCCCTAAGAGATTAAATGTTTGTTGAAAAGCCTTTTTATTTTATGTTCACTTTGGTCTTGTGGTTTGGGAGGAATGTGCTATTTTTGGGGACTCTGTCCCAGGCGTAGTGCATCTCTAAACCTGATATTAGTCTAATTTGGGAGGGGCATGTGGTCTGTTTACCTCTGTTCCAAGGATTGTGTCCTTTGTTCCATCCACTTGCTCAAATCATTTTAATAAACTTTTGTATCGACCTAGAACCAGGTGTCTAAATTAGTAATCCTCAGTTAAATGATGGTCAGTTGGTTTCTTTGCTCGAAACTTCAGGATGTGCTTTGTTTTCTGTAGTGCTGACTCGACCAGTCCGGGTTTCAAAGCACTGTTCAAGGAGTTGTAATACCATGAGTAGCTTAGGCATACAGTCAAACAGTTTCAGAACACTACAGAGTTGGCAATAAGCGAAGCATTGAGTGGGTCCGCTTCAGAGTGTTGTACGAAAGCGTTCCCAAAGAGAGGAGTAAAAAAGAACCGAGAGGAGCATTTCTAGAAGGCTGCACAAAGCGGTAGGTGTAACCGAAGCATTGAACTAACAATTGGACAGGTAACATTCGCATGTAAGAAGTAATACTTTTTTGAGTAGGGCATAGAATATCGACAAAGATGCACAGAAAGTCATGGACATGAAAGTAAGATGAGAGGATTTGTGCAAGTCAAGTATAGATTTATTCTACCGACCCGTGAGATGGGAAAGTGCAGCCATACAGAAATAAGTTCCTATCCAGAATATGAACAATCCATCAGAAGGATGTTAGCAAGACATAATAAAATGCACTAGAGGCAATGCTTAAATTGAGCCGGTGGTAGTTGGTGGGACCCGCAGGATCCTTTTATTGGGTTGGGGGGGGAGGGGGGTGGACTTATTTCTTATCATTACACTTTGACCCTTATCAAGAGAGATAATGGCAGCACAGTTTGAAAGAAGGAAGAAAAGAGAAACTGACAGAGGGGAAAAAGCCAGTATGAAAAGGAATGAACAAGAGATTTAGGGGGCAGGGAAGAGAATATTGGTGGGGGTTGCCCAAATCTCCAAGGGGGTAGCATGGCATCAAGCGGGCAGGCCAAACTTCGAGGACATGTGAAGCATTCACGCAGTACCCACAGACGACACACCAATCACACCACAAAAGAGTCACGACACCACCTTTGGTTGGAAAAAGATTAAGTTTAGTTATGTCTCCAACCTGCAAGGTAAAAAGGAATAGAATAGTGGTTGTCACAACAAGGCGCCAACTGGCACCAGAGCCAAGTACTTCAGAGGGGGATTATTTACATGGGACAAAAAGGGGTTGAGTCCAAAGTCCATGCTGAAAGGAAAAAGGTTGATTAAATGAACATTAGACCTGGGGCCAACCTGGTGGGACCAACTCAGGCTCTCATCCTCGGGGGTAGACTGTAATTGCAAAATCCAACATTATGCATAAATACACTTCATGCGTCATAACGCCAATCCCCACCCCTGTAAGGAAAAACAACATAGCATTACAGCACATACTAGACAGGAGCACTTGTCAGAAATCAGTATGGCAGGCTCATTATCAAGGGCTATAAACTGGGCCTAGAATAACTCGTCAGGCCAGCTTTGGCACACCTGCCCTAAAGGGGCACGAAAGCACACCAACACCCATCAGGTGTAAATCTCCAGTATACCTGGACCTTATGAACCTTAGTGTAGGCATAACATTAGCATATTCTCATTAACAGGGTACACAGCCTACAATTCAAACTAGGCACGGAAGCGCACCACACCTTGACAGGTAACATGAAGACCCTGCGTTACCATAGGGCAACCAGCTTCCTAATTAGAAATAAACATAGCAAATAACCATTGCAGTACGCAGGGGTAAACCAGCCAGTAACAGACCGGCTGAGTCCCCCAGCCCTTCACTCCACAATGCCTAACACCTAGCCAGGGGTTAACTTATCCCTATACCAGTCCAGGTGGGGGGGGGGCCCTCAGTAATGTCCCAACCCAGTTTAGAAGTTTCAAAGGGGACCAATAGGGCCAACGAGGCTCAGAACAGTTTCCAGGGGCCAGCCCTAGTCCTGGGGTGAGCACCGACCCTGTGCCCCGACTTCCACACAGGATAATCAAAGCCCCACTCACCGGGATTCCTGCGAGTGCTGGGGGCTCCTCCTCCGTAGCTCCAGATGTTCTGGGGCAGGGCTCTCCTGACTTCTGGAGGCCCTACAATGACGTAATCCAGCTGCCCAGGCCCTTCTTCCTCACTGGGGCCAGGGCTTCAGGGCGGCTGATGGAGGGTTTAACTCAACTTCTTGGTCCCTCACTAGGGACAGGGGATGAGCTGGCACCGTCCCTGTGCCTCGTCGCTCCCTCTCCCCTTCCAGCTGCTCCTCCTCGTGGTACGTGGGCCAGGTAGGCACCAACGCTATGCCTGGGCAATCCTTGCCCGTCTCTCTCTCTCCGCACGGGGGGCTCTCCTTCTCCTGGGAGCCTCACCGACACTCTTTGCGGTCTCCTCCCTCCTCACTCGGCAGACGCGGACTCCCCCAGCGGAGGGGCCAGGCACCGACAGTGTGCCTCGCGGCCCCCTCCCTTCTGTCTCCTCCGACCGGCACGGCGCTGGGGCTCTCTTCCAGGAGGGGGCAGGCACCGACAGTGTGCCTCGATGCCCCCCTCCTCTCCCACGACAACCGGCACTTCACCTGGGTTCCCCCCTTTCCTCACGGGGACCCAGGGCTTCAGGAAGCTCCTCTTCCCGGGCTGCCGGATGACAGCCAATCCCTGCGCGGCCTTTAGGGCACACGGCCGCGCAGGCCAATCCGCTTGCGACAGTGGTGGGGGCGGCCCGATGACGCGGTCAGGCCCCAGTCACGTGAGGCAGGAGACAGCAGCCTCAGGGCCTAGCGCGGCCCTCTTTCCACTTCGGCGGCCCCCTCCTGACACCGGGGGTCGCTGCAACGATGCGTCACCCCGCAGGGGAAGGTCTCCTCGCAGCGCCGGGCTGCGGCGGTGATTTTCGGCGCTGCCACACAGCGCGAGGACAGGGCAAGGGGTAGGCTCCCTTTCTTGTTATAGAGTCCCCTCACAGTCTCCTCAGCACCCGGGCTGCGATGGTGATCTCCGGCTGCGATAAGGGGTAGGCTCCCTTCTTAATTAATTAATTATACGGCAGACAGCGCGCTGACACGAGGGTAGGCTCCTCCAGCGTGATTCTCCTCAGGAGAATGGCGCTATTCACAGCGCACTGCTCCTCCCTCTGCCCACACAGTCCTCAGGGCCAATAGCACTTCGGGGGCCACACCAATCCCTTGGGGGCACAATCCTCCCCAGGCAGCAACAGTCTTTAGACACCCAGCGCTTAGGGGGCGATACTACAGTTTACGCCAGTCAGCTGTCCACAGCCCTTCACCATAGGCACCTCACAGCCCAGCGCTTCCAAAGGGCCTCACACCACCTCAGCCAGCAACAATTCCTTGGGGGCATAATCTTCCCCAGGGTGCTTCAGAGGGGCAGACAGTCCCACAGCAATTCCTCAGGGGCACACTCCTCACCTCCTGGGCGCTTCTTCACACAGCGCTGGCGTGGTACCCGGTCAAATAGCGTCAGTGACCTGGGTAGGGGCCCTCTCTTGTCAGGGGCCCATGGGGACAGCAGAGGGGGGGGTTTATAGGGGTGCAGGGCCCAGCTCACAGGCCCATGTGGCGGTAGCACCTCACAGCAGGTCCCCTCTCTTCTTTGTCCCAGCGCTGACTGACTCTCTGGTGACACTTCTCCCTATTTATACCCTCCTCCCAGGCAGTGCCAGGACCTTCTAGAATGTTGGCACATCTAGCCTAAACTGGTTCTAGGGGAGGGGGTGAGCACCCTGGGTGCCAGGCTTTCCCTCCAAAAGCTAGGGGTAGCTGGGAAATATTATCTAGTCCGCTGACCTATGTCAGTCCAGTGGCAAAACCCAGGGCCATGGCATCCATTTTAAAAACAATACATTTCAATCAGGTGCAGTTTTAAAATGGGGGATTTTACAAGTGCTCACATTATTTCAGGTAATTACATTTTTCACCAGGGGTCTCACACCACTCATGGCCTATACAGGTTTAATCCCATGGGGGAGACAATCTAGATAAGGGGGTCAAAAGCGAAAAATTTGGGGGGAAAAGGCCAAGTCCAACACGACTCCCCCCCAGCCAAAAGCCAGGGTAGACTGATCAATGCCTTGATGGGCTTCCCTGCTTGGGGCGGAAAAAGGTGGACGCAGGCCTGGAACTACAGGAGCACCTGCAGTCTCTCCTCCACTCTGGAACCCAATGGTTCTCTTTCGCAACCCTCCCTTCACCAACAAAACCACCCCACTGGTGTTCCCTAGTGGGATGTTTCTCCTTCCTAGAGTGGGAGGCTCTAGCCTCAGGCTTGTAATTCTCTTGGACCACTCTTCTCTCTCCAAATTGCCACTGGTCCACCCACCTGGGGTCTACACCCTCAGACTGACCAGCCCTTAGGGGCGAGGCTCTCCTCCCCCTACTTCTCCTCCAAGGGTTCCTCCATCTCCTACGCCTGGGGACACCCTCACACAACTCTCTCCCCAACCTGGAGTTGAAACCCACAGGCTGAACTAGTGACAGGGGCGAGTCCTCCCTCTCCCTGCACCCCCTCCCAGAGTTCCGCACCCTCCTACCCAGAGAAGTACCCCTGGGAGTCACTTCTGGGGGGACTCTGGTTACAGAGGTCCCTCCCACCAGGGCAGGCAACCCCTGTCCCTGGCCACCCAACCCAGGATCTGCGCCCTGTGGCTGAGCCGGTGACAGAGAAGAGACCTTCCTCCCTCTGCACCCCCTCCCAGAGTTCCGCACCCTCCCACTGGGAGTAGTACCCCTGGCAGTCAAATTGGTAGGGACCTGAATTACAGGTACCCCACCCTCCAGGTCAGGCAACCCCTTAACCTGGAACCCCAGTCCAGGATCTAAACCCTGCGACTGGTCAGACCCCCGAACCACTGGAGCTCCGATTATTGATGCTCCGGGTCCTCCTGACATGAGGGGATCCCTTCCTCTGGATGACACATCGGGACAGCCTAGTCTCCCAACCTGGGGTTCTCTTAAAGAACACTCCAGGCCCGGTGACCACAGCTGGGGCATCTCGGGACACCTCCCCGTCTCACTCCCTTCAGGATCACTCCCCTCAGCCTTCCCAGACACTCTGGCACTTACCCAGAGGTCTGCCTCCCGTGCAAGTTCCCTGGGGTCTGAGAACCCACACCGCAACAGATGGTGACGCAGTCTTGGGAAACAACTCCTCAGCATGTGCTCCCGGATAACGGCATGGCACAGCCCTTCCCAATCCTCCACTGCTCTCCTCACCACCCAATCCTCCAGTACAGTCCAACACTCCTCCTCAAACTCTCCCCAGGACTGATGGAACAGCTTTCCCCTGCCCCTGAACACTAACCCGTCCTCCTCTTCTGGGGAATCAGGCACGGTCTCCTGGGTTTCGGGAGTGGGACTCCTTGCACTGGACCTACACTCGCTGCCACCACTGGATCCCACCCTCTTCGGTGAATCCAGACTCCTAAAACCACTCTCAGGGGACAACCTACCCCCCTGAGCTGATCTCTCCCTGGCGAAGGCCCTCTCCGCCTCCGCCATCCTCTCTTGGGCTAGGACTTTTTCAGTCTCTAGTCGCTGCTCTTCTACCCTCAGCTGCGCTAAGCCCTCGGCATGCCTGAGCTTTGCCAGCGCCAGCTGATACTCCCTCTCTTCTCTCCTATCTACCCATTCTTCTGGGGACAGGGAAAGGGATGGGGCAGTGCCCCCGGGACTGGACCCAGTGCGAGACTCCCTATCTTCGGTGTCCTCCACAGCTACTGGCGTCTCTGCCCTGCTAGACTCTTCCTCCTCCTCATCGGAGCAATTACCTCCCAGGGTTCTGGATGGGGAGCCCTCTCTCTGGTCTCTAACCCATTGACCCTTCAAAACTTTGGGGGGGTAGTCAGACAAGTCCCCACCAATCTCTAAGGGCTCTCCCCTCTTGAGGGCCTCATAGAGAAACACATTTCTCCTGATGTTTCCTACTGGGGGTATCCCTCTCTCCAGGAGGAAGTCTATCACCTCCTGTTCGGTGTACTCCATCAGTTCCACTTCCTGGTAAATCAACCCCATCGTGGCGAGATACACCCGGGACACACCCACAGTGGACCAAGGGGACACAATTGTCAAACACTTTCAGGAGGAAGCAATTTAGCAAACAACAATAATCCCCACAACAAGGCTCGGATTACATCCAAAGCTCTATTTGCAGTGTAACCCGTGGCCGCTGTGGTACTGCGCAAACACAAGTCCTATCCCACCGCTTGCCACCAAATGTTGGAAATGGGGGTTGCCCAAATCTCCAAGGGGGTAGCATGGCATCAAGCGGGCAGGCCAAACTTCGAGGACATGTGAAGCATTCACGCAGTACCCACAGACAACACACCAATCACACCACAAAAGAGTCACGACACCACCTTTGGTTGGAAAAAGATTAAGTTTAGTTATGTCTCCAACCTGCAAGGTAAAAAGGAATAGAATAGTGGTTGTCACAACAAGGCGCCAACTGGCACCAGAGCCAAGTACTTCAGAGGGGGATTATTTACATGGGACAAAAAGGGGTTGAGTCCAAAGTCCATGCTGAAAGGAAAAAGGTTGATTAAATGAACATTAGACCTGGGGCCAACCTGGCGGGACCAACTCAGGCTCTCATCCTCGGGGGTAGACTGTAATTGCAAAATCCAACATTATGCATAAACGCACTTCATGCTTCATAACGCCAATCCCCACCCCTGTAAGGAAAAACAACATAGCATTACAGCACATACTAGACAGGAGCACTTGTCAGAAATCAGTATGGCAGGCTCATTATCAAGGGCTATAAACAGGGCCTAGAATAACTCGTCAGGCCAGCTTTGGCACACCTGCCCTAAAGGGGCACGAAAGCACACCAACACCCATCAGGTGTAAATCTCCAGTATACCTGGACCTTATGAACCTTAGTGTAGGCATAACATTAGCATATTCTCATTAACAGGGTACACAGCCTACAATTCAAACTAGGCACGGAAGCGCACCACACCTTGACAGGTAACCTGAAGACCCTGCGTTACCATAGGGCAACCAGCTTCCTAATTAGAAATAAACATAGCAAATAACCATTGCAGTACGCAGGGGTAAACCAGCCAGTAACAGACCGGCTGAGTCCCCCAGCCCTTCACGCCACAATGCCTAACACCTAGCCAGGGGTTAACTTATCCCTATACCAGTCCAGGTGGGGGTGGGGGGGCCTCAGTAATGTCCCAACCCAGTTTAGAAGTTTCAAAGGGGGACCAATAGGGCCAACGAGGCTCAGAACAGTTTCCAGGGGCGAGCCCTAGTCCTGGGGTGAGCACCGACCCTGTGCCCCGACTTCCACACAGGATAATCAAAGCCCCACTCACCGGGATTCCTGCGAGTGCTGGGGGCTCCTCCTCCGTAGCTCCAGATGTTCTGGGGCAGGGCTCTCCTGACTTCTGGAGGCCCTACAATGACGTAATCCAGCTGCCCAGGCCCTTCTTCCTCACTGGGGCCAGGGCTTCAGGGCGGCTGATGGAGGGTTTAACTCAACTTCTTGGTCCCTCACTAGGGACAGGGGATGAGCTGGCACCGTCCCTGTGCCTCGTCGCTCCCTCTCCCCTTCCAGCTGCTCCTCCTCGTGGTACGTGGGCCAGGTAGGCACCAACGCTATGCCTGGGCAATCCTTGCCCGTCTCTCTCTCTCCGCACGGGGGGCTCTCCTTCTCCTGGGAGCCTCACCGACACTCTTTGCGGTCTCCTCCCTCCTCACTCGGCAGACGCGGACTCCCCCAGGGGAGGGGCCAGGCACCGACAGTGTGCCTCGCGGCCCCCTCCCTTCTGTCTCCTCCGACCGGCACGGCGCTGGGGCTCTCTTCCAGGAGGGGGCAGGCACCGACAGTGTGCCTCGATGCCCCCCTCCTCTCCCACGACAACCGGCACTTCACCTGGGTTCCCCCATTTCCTCACGGGGACCCAGGGCTTCAGGAAGCTCCTCTTCCCGGGCTGCCGGATGACAGCCAATCCCTGCGCGGCATTTAGGGCACACGGCCGCGCAGGCCAATCCGCTTGCGACGGGGGCGGCCCGATGACGCGGTCAGGCCCCCGTCACGTGAGGCAGGAGACAGCAGCCTCAGGGCCTAGCGCGGCCCTCTTTCCACTTCGGCGGCCCCCTCCTGACACCGGGGGTCGCTGCAACGATGCGTCACCCCGCAGGGGAAGGTCTCCTCGCAGCGCCGGGCTGCGGCGGTGATTTTCGGCGCTGCCACACAGCGCGAGGACAGGACAAGGGGTAGGCTCCCTTTCTTGTTATAGAGTCCCCTCACAGTCTCCTCAGCACCCGGGCTGCGATGGTGATCTCCGGCTGCGATAAGGGGTAGGCTCCCTTCTTAATTAATTATACGGCAGACAGCGCGCTGACACGAGGGTAGGCTCCTCCAGCGTGATTCTCCTCAGGAGAATGGCGCTATTCACAGCGCACTGCTCCTCCCTCTGCCCACACAGTTCTCAGGGCCAACAGCACTTCGGGGGCCACACCAATCCCTTGGGGGCACAATCCTCCCCAGGCAGCAACAGTCTTTAGACACCCAGCGCTTAGGGGGCGATACTACAGTTTACGCCAGTCAGCTGTCCACAGCCCTTCACCATAGGCACCTCACAGCCCAGCGCTTCCAAAGGGCCTCACACCACCTCAGCCAGCAACAATTCCTTGGGGGCATAATCTTCCCCAGGGTGCTTCAGAGGGGCAGACACTCCCACAGCAATTCCTCAGGGGCACACTCCTCACCTCCTGGGCGCTTCTTCACACAGCGCTGGCGTGGTACCCGGTCAAATAGCGTCAGTGACCTGGGTAGGGGCCCTCTCTTGTCAGGGGCCCATGGGGACAGCAGAGGGGGGGGTTTATAGGGGTGCAGGGCCCAGCTCACAGGCCCATGTGGCGGTAGCACCTCACAGCAGGTCCCCTCTCTTCTTTGTCCCAGCGCTGACTGACTCTCTGGTGACACTTCTCCCTATTTATACCCTCCTCCCAGGCAGTGCCAGGACCTTCTAGAATGTTGGCACATCTAGCCTAAACTGGTTCTAGGGGAGGGGGTGAGCACCCTGGGTGCCAGGCTTTCCCTCCAAAAGCTAGGGGTAGCTGGGTAATATTATCTAGTCCGCTGACCTATGTCAGTCCAGTGGCAAAACCCAGGGCCATGGTATCCATTTTAAAAACAATACATTTCAATCAGGTGCAGTTTTAAAATGGGGGATTTTTACAAGTGCTCACATTATTTCAGGTAATTACATTTTTCACCAGGGGTCTCACACCACTCATGGCCTATACAGGTTTAATCCCATGGGGGAGACAATCTAGATAAGGGGGTCAAAAGCGAAAAATTTGGGGGGGAAAAGGCCAAGTCCAACAGTGGGGGAAAGATGCATGAGGTGAAATAAAGTCATCAGCCTTAATATTATATAAATTAAGCTGTTTTTGGCTCCCATGAAAGTATCACAAGACTGTCTGGTGAAGTTTGGAGGATGGATATTTAGGGAATCAGGGTAAATTCCCCTTTTTAGGTCGAGGTACTATCCGGTTCGTGAGAACCGGAAGTAGCGAGATCTTATGATTCTTAGAGGGGCTCTTAATACCGCCTCTAATTTTGTCTCTCTCCCATTGGCTGGCTTCCTAAATGGAGGCCAGCCATTGCAGGAGAGAGCCGTCCCTCCAAATAGGCTCCGTCCTTTTCGGATTTGGAGGTGTGTTCGGCGTTCTTCTTTCCACTTTTTAGCCACGCCTACTTTTGAACACTGAACACGCCCCCAAATCCGAAAAAAACCCGGAAGCTTGTGTCCGCCATTGTTTGTGTCGTCTGGCCGTGAGAGGACATGAGGCAGCCCGCTGCCACTTTAGGTAAGTTTTGCTCTAGTTTTCTCTTTGCCGGTGAGGATCGTAGCAGCGCCTAGGAGGTTTGCCCCTCTGTCTGTAAATAGATTCAGGTGCCTCTTGCCGGGCAGCTGCGGGCGGGAGCTCCAGCCACTCTCTGCCATTTTCGGTGAAGAATAAAAGCTTTCCCGAGGAGCCGGAGTGGGGTGTGAGCGCCAGACCCTCCTCCTTCCTCAGATAGCAGGCCGGGCAGAGCCGAGCTCCGTCTGTCCGAGGCGCTGCGGGACCGGAGAGCGCCGATTCGGGGCTGCGAGGAGCTAGGAACGAGGGATCCGTGCGGCGGCCAGAGGACGGGACTTTGTGCTGGCCCTGTCTGGCCCTTGTTCACCCGCAGCGCTGCCCCCCCCCCTTCCCCCTGCCCCCAGGGAGACGGGACAGTCCCGTGGAGTGAGGTGAGTGATCGAGGCCCAGCCGCCTTCAGGGGTCCGGGTACAGATCCGAGTGTTCACCCTTTGTTGATGAAGCTTCCCTGACTCCAGATGATCTGCGCCAGTGCTGCGGGACTCCCTAACTCCTCGCACGGGCTGCCGGGCTCTATTCCGCCTCCCTCCGATCTAATGCGGGTCTGTAGCGCAGAGGGCACTGACACCCCGGTGCCCTCTCCTTCAGGTGCCCTGCTGATCTCTGCCGGGCCCCGGGCAGCTGCGGGCGGGAGCTCCAGCCACTCTTTCCTGCCCGAAGAATGTGTGTGTGTGTCGGGGGGGGGGGGTCTTGTTTCTAGTGTGTCTGGACACACTAATATTTGCCCTTCGTGCTCAGTAACTTGGAGGCAACTAGGGCAAACCCAGCGGGCAGGAAGAGTGCGTGTACCAAGACTGAATAAGAAAATAAAAGAGGGTGTTCGTCTCTTTCCCCATCCCATAAACACCTCAAAAGCAGGTTCCGCTGGACACTAGAAGTGCCCGCCCCCCATAGACCGTAAAGACTACGAGCGTCTGTCGTGGCCTTTGGGTGGTTCTCCTCGAGGCCCTGTGACGCCCTCTGTCTAATACTAATATTTCATGAAGTCCAGACGTGCTGTCAAACTTCGGTGCTGCTGGTGACACCGCCAGTTTGTGTGCACCTGCACGTCTGTGTGAGCTCCTGCTCTGTGACTGCTCGTGTATGGCCATGTGTGTCTGTTGTGACTGCTCTGACTACCTTCGTTGGAGCCCCAAATGTACCGATTTCCCCCCCCCCCCCTCCTTCGTGTCTGACCCAGTGTGCTTCTGCAGGGAGCCTGGGTGCAGTGCGCTGGAGTCACATGGAGCCCCAAATGTACCGATTTCCCCTCACCCCTCCTTCGTGTCTGACACAGTGTGCTTCTGCAGGGAGCCCGGGTGCAGTGCGCTGGAGTCACGTGTCCTCTCGAGGGCTTGCTGTCCGGCTCACTGTCAGTACTCGTGGCCTGAGATGTACCGAGGCCACATTCTGTGCCTCATCCCGCATGTTCACTCCGTTGGCACTTGTAGACCCCTGATCCTGATGTAATACACCTCATGCAGCGCTGCTTTCAGGCAATGTCCCTTCTAGGCCACACAAGCCTGCCCAAATATAGAGACAACGTCCGCCTGTTCCGGGGTTCAAGTGTCATTCTCTATCTTTTGTACAGACGCGCCGTTTCTAGGCACCTCTGCGGTCTCCCTTTAGGTCTGGCCAAGATTCTCTTTAGGTGCTTGCCACGCTTGCGGTTAAAATAAAGTTACTGAGACATCCTGTTAAATATTGCTGTGTGTATAAAGGAGCTCTCATTCTGCCCGCTTCACCTATTGATGTCACGTCATCTTCATATTCTATTTCTGTCCACCATGTCTCACCGCCTCAGACAGTTGGGCAGTGGTTTTCTTCACTCTGAATGGCTGCCATTTCCTCTGGCGCAGGTTCATTAGGCTTTTTTTAACCTTTCTTTTTGCAACGTGTAATCTTTATTTTGCAAAACGATGCATGCAATTCTTTTTAATAATATTTTCCATATATTTCCTAACAGATGGCTTCTCAAAGGCCAGACATATTATTGACTTTGGCAGTGCTTGCTAAGCTGCAGTTATGACCTGTGTGGAAGTGCAGTAACATTGTAGCTGTTTGCAATACGAGTGCCTGGCTATGTATCTATCCTTGTCTCTTTTACAAATCAGATGAAAGCCTTGCTTAAAAAAAGTTTTAAACCTTTTCATGCACGTTTGTTCTGTGAAGGTACCAACGTTTTGTGTGTGGGTTTATTTTAATATTTTGATTTTGTGGCATATGCTTGCAAAAAAGGTGACTATTGCATAATCTTCCCAGTGCCTTATTTTTTTGCCTTTGCCATTGCTTGGTTTCATGTGGAACTAATCAATGGTGTCGTCAGAACATGCACTTGTTCCCAAAACAGCGCCCATACAGCCCTTAGCAAACCTACGGCATGTTTTTAAGTGAAACCGTGGCCTCAGTCCTGCGAACTTGACCCTTTGCGCCCAGCATCTCAGGTCTAACTAATTAACATGGCCCGTTAAGAAACAATCGCAGCATCATTCTTCTCTTCACTGCCGTTTAATGTTTCACCGCCCGCTCGAGTTCCTCTTTTTTAAATTTCCCTCACGTTTCTTTCTGGCGCCACACCCCCTTGGTGTTTATGCAGGTGCTTGCATTATTCTGACAAGAAGTTTAGCAGTTGGTGGTTTGGTGTGTGTGTTAGTGTTTTAGTCTGCTGTTGGCTGGGCCACAGGTTGTCCAGTAAAAATATCATAGGGGGGGGGGGGTGTCTCATGAAGGGGCGACATCCCTCTCCCTCACTACCTCACTCTCTCGATCTACCTCACTCTCTCTATTTCAATACCTCACTCTTTCTCTCTATCTCACTGCCTCACTCTCTCTGTGCTAATGCAATAGGAATCACATATGCAAAAAAAAACTAATGCCAATAGAAATGACAATGCCATTTATTTAGGAATACAAAAAAAAATGAGCAATACCAATAGCTCTACCAATAATATTGCCGAGACCATTGCATTGTAAATGCTTGTTACCTACTGAGACTGAGGACAATAATGGGTGGGTGAATGTTTGTGATGAAAGTGAAATAGTGTTCCAGGTTCACCATTCGTTTCCAACAGCACAGAGTTCAATCAGAACGACCGAGGAAATATGTTGTGTATTCAATTCTACAACTTCATTTATATATTTTTTTAATCTGTCATCTATTCTCAACTGTACAACAGAACTGTAAAGAAGAGATGTTGGGTCCTTTCATCCAGGATGTGTGGAGTTTAGAATGTAGAAGTGTCCCACGATAACAGAACTACTTTGGCTTGTTGCCCCTTGGAACATTGCTGGATTGGTTGTCTTGGCAATACAATATGGGGGAAATTTACAGCACCACAACCAAAGTTACTGCACTGTGTTGAAAACCCATGTCCTAGCAATTAAGATGTGGCACAGTTTTTCTCTCCACCAGCGATGGTACACTTTAAGTTGCTGTGTGTACTCAATAGTGCAAGGGTGTGTGCGTTTGTCAACCATAGGTTTTGTCCCGTACAAAAACTATGCTTTAATACTATTCCCACTTTGCATGTGTGCTATATGATGCAGCACAAAAGCAAAGTTTTTGAAAAGTATAGGGAAATTAAAACATTTCTCGTTACAACTCCCTTCAGGAGGCATAAGGCTTTGGCACAAATCCATGCCCACCACTGTTAGTAGATGGGGATTTGCGTCGCAACCCATGGGTGCTTGAATGGGAAGGCCCATAAGAACGCTACTTTGTGTAACTTTGGCCAACTTTCCAATTGAAACCCTGATCGGCGTTTATATACCATCACTGTAGGAAAGTGCCCCCTTTTGACATGGTTCGACCCACTTTTTTACCTGGTATCCGATGCAATTTTGACAGACATGCACCAGGTTTCTCTTATTCTGATCCCCAGTACCAGATCGCTTTCCTTAAAATTGTTCCCCAATTGGCAATACCTTTAGCACCCCTTCTATGTCCCTAGTAAATTTGACACATTTGGGGGCAGATTTACAAGCCCCTTGTGCCTCTTTTACGCCGCCGTTGTGTCACTTTTGTGATGCAGCAGCGGCGGCGCAAAAGATGTGCCATGCTGCAGGGTATTTACAACGTGACGCATCTGGGAGATGCGTCACGTTGTAAAGCCCTGCGCCAGAAGTAAGCGTTCCTGCGCAGGTGGGGGCGTTCCGGCGCAGGAACGCCTCCTAAAAGTGGCTGAGTGAAATCTACAAGATATCACTCAGTCACTGTTGAGCCTATGCTGCGTTAAAACCCTGCACCTGCTTGAAGCAGGCATAAGGATTGACGCAGCATTGTGAAGATAGGGCCCCCCAGAGCTTGCTGGAGCTGCGTCGCGCTTGTGATGCAACTCCAGCAATGCACCGCCTTTACGACACAGAAGCGTCACGCATCCGTGCCGTTTTTGCCCCATGGTGTGCCGCTTTGTAAATGTAAATCCATGGCGGTGGAGTCGTGGCACACAATAACTGGCGCATCCCTGCTGGTGCCTAGGACAAGGAGGCTAAAGAGTGTCTCTAAGGGCTGCAACAGGTACAGTGGCACCCTATGGGACCCCTCCACACCAACATGCAAACTGCCATTGCAGGCTGCGTGCCATGGTGCAGAGAAAAGTGAGGACACGACATAGCACCATTCCTGTGTGCCATGCCTACAGACACTGCATGCAGCATAGGTATGTCACCCCCCTACAACAGGCCTTACAGCCCTAATGCAGAGTGCACTAGACTACATGTTTGGACATATCTGCATGAGTAGATATGCCCCGGTGATGTCCACGTTGATTCTTAGCTACTATAAGTGAACAGGGAAGCCATTTTGAGAACGTACTGGTGTTTACGAGATTTCCTGCCCCATGATGGCTTCGCTACAACGAGAGATGTTTGTTATCAAACATCTTGTATTAATGAACCCACACTAATTCCATTGATGGATTTATTAATACATGCACCCAGAGGGCATCTTAAAAGTGCCTCCTGGAAACCTACTGACTACTAGTATGCTGGCTGACTGGTGTAGACCAGCCTGCCCCCACAGATGTCACCGCCTCCAAGCAGGATGGCTACGTGATCAGCATATCAAGGAAGGCATCTTCAAAGGCCTCTGCTGCCTTTGAAATGCGACCCAAGGCTTCCCCAGACCAGGGAAATGCTACCCCATGCCCAGGCTCCTTTGGCACCAGGACAGACAGGAAAATTAGCTAGTGAGAAGGCGGGTTCGTCTCTCAGTATAGTACCACCCGTAAGGTGGGCTACCTAATGTGAACACAACTTTTAGAATTCTACAATCTTAGTTTTGGTGGAATTAGGCTCTCTGGGTAAGGGTTATGCCCACTTCTCACAGGAATTGGTCATATAGAGGGTGTAGACACCAGAAAGGCAAGTAGCCTATTGGCTACTACCTGTCACCCCCCCTTAACACCCCTAAATTGAGTTTTTAGGTGGCACCCCTGACACCATGAATGGAGATTCGACAGATCAAAAAGAAGAGGACAAAGACGAACTGCAAGAACTGAAGACTTGCTGTAGTCTTTTGGTGCCAAACCATGCCTGCCTGCACCCGTCTTGACATTCTTGACTAGCAACTCATTCTGCAGCTGAACAGCCTATAAGAACCCCAGGTGACTGCCAGCCCTTTGCAAATTGCCAGTGATCTCCCTTGGTGTAGAGGAGCTACACCCCTACAGTACACCAGGACCAACCGGAGCCGCACAGGACCAATAGCTGGGATAGCGGACCCCTTGCAACAAACGGAGCCCCTGAGAGTCCAGTCTGGATTCCCACTGCACTGCAACCGAGCAGCCTTTGAGGGACGTCCGCACCGTAGAGACCCACGTCCAGAGTGGCCCAGCTGTCCTGATATTTCACCCTCAACCGGTGAAGACTGACAACAGCAAGGCTCTAGGATGCACAGAGCCCAGATGACCTTTCCACTTTGTACCCTAGTGTCCCAGCCCAGTTGCAGACAAACTGGCTGTGCCCTCTTGTTCTCGGGACCCTTGAGACCTAAGACCCCCATTGGGAGCAACCAAACTAGTCCCCCAAGTCCCCCTCTGCAGCCCCCAACCTTCTTTCCACTGGTGTAGCACACACAGCTACCAACCCGAACAACACCTCTGCACCTGGACGCCCCGGGCAGGTAAAGTTTAACTGCTGGTGGTACTTTGGATCTTGGCCCCCTTACAGCCCTAAGTCCCGAAGGTGATTTCCCCCCCTCTTCTTCCCCCCCGAAACCGATTGCAAATAACTTTATGCAACATATGCCTTTTCTCCCAAAGAAAAGCATTGCTGTGTAAAGACCCACTGAATTGAAATATTTACTTATCTTTAAAAATGTATATCTAAGAAAAATACTCACTTGATAACTGTTCTTGGTATCAAAATTTGTATAAAAATACAACTTATTTTTCTAAATTGGTCTCAGATTTATGCTCGAGTGTGTCTTATTTGCTGTCTCAGTGAGTACAACAAATGCTTAGCACTACCTGTGATAAGCCTATATAACGATTATATACACTCTACCCAAAATCTACAAACACCTCCAGAATCTACCAGGCAGATCCATTGTGTCAGTCTGTGATTCATTCTTAGACCACTTTGCCTTTTATAGTGATTTCTTCATTAAACCTTTTAAATGCACACTAAATCAGACATTCAAGACACTATGGACATTATCAAAATTATTGAAGATTTACCAATTGACTGCACCCATCAACTATTGGTGACAACTGACTTCCTGACACGTTACACAAATGTTACGCAACACAAGGCTCTGGATGTAATTAGATATGTGGTAGACTAAAGATAACTCCCCATGCTAGTGCCAACCTCTTTCATTATGTCTCTAGAGCCAGCACTTACAAAAATCTCTTCAAATTTCAGAATGAGCGCTGAATGCAGATTAAAGGGGTGGAAAAGAGGGCCAACGTTGCTCCAGACCTAGCTGACCTTTATATGGACTCAAATGAATACAAATACAAGCCCCCTGATCTAGCCCAGCGGTAGGGAACCCCAGGAACCATCTTCAGTGACCTGAGAAAACTCATCCAGCCTCCAACTCAACCCCCCCCCTCTTCCCTCTTCAAGAAACCAACTTATAAGGGCGCCGAACCAACTAAGCGCCGAGAAGACTACTTGCCCTTCACACCAGAGACTACTGGGGGATCGACCAGGTACTGGACTGTGCTGCCCTGCGCACTCCCTGCCTCCCCCTGACTGAACTGATCAACTACCGGTGCTGTCTCCCCTCTGTGCCCCCAGCGCTGTCCTGAAGGAACTACTTGCATTCCTGACTGAAACGCCTGGAAAGCGCTGTAATCTGACCCCCCTTCTAAGCGCTAGGTCATTGACTGCCTGCACTGTCTAGCGCTCCTACCCTGGGCCCTGCTAAGCTGCTGGGAGTGCCCCACATCGTGCGTACATAGCGCTGTCTGCAGCTGACTGAACTGACCCCAGCGCCGTGAAACCCCTGGCGCTAGGCTCCCGTAAGGAGCGCTGCAAGCCCCCCCCCCGGCGCGATCCTCTTCAGGCGTGGTGTGACCTCCTAGCACTTACCTGTAGCGCCTAGTGAAGTGCCGAAATTGCCCCCGGGCGGCCCTCGGTGTCAGGAGAGGGCCGCCGCTGTGTGCGCGTGGGCCGTGCCCGACCAGAGACTCAGCCGTCCCTGCGCCGGCCTCCGGAGCTCTGAGGAGGCCGCCGCGAGCATTGACCCGGCTGGGTCCTGACTGGAGGCCCCTGTCCCCGGGCCTAGTCAATTCCTGTCAGCGTCGGCAGCCTAGGCCGCAGTAGTCCTGAAGCCAGCTCCCACCCCACGTGACAGGGGAGCTCCTCCGCCCCGCCCCTCCGAGCGCCGCGCAGCCATTGGTCCTGGCTGGCGCCCCCCCGAAACTGGCTCCGTGATTGGTGGTGACAGCCCGGCCCCTGCTCTGATTGGCCCCCGGGCCGTGACTGTACCTGGAGGCCTGGAGAAAGCACAGACTTGTCGTGGAGGGGGCCGTGAAGCAGGAGAGCCCCCCTCTGATTTGCCCCTCATGGTACAGTCAATCGTTCCCGGCGCCGGTGCCCCGCATCTGCTCCCTGCACCGTGCCGGGCCAAGTGAGGCCCCCGGTAGGGCCGAAGCCACTACGCCTGCCCCAGAGCCATCGCAAGGGCCCCGGAGGGCCGAAGTCACAAGGTAACCCCCAGGGCAGAAGGGCGGAAGGCCGAAGGAGGCCCCGAGTTCACCCCTCCCCCGGGGAAAGTGAGACTGGGCCCTGTTGGCCCCCAAGGTGCCGCTAGAGACTACGAGGCCCCATTAACTGTTTGTGCCGGTGGACAGGCTTACGCTTGAGTTAGGCCCTGAGTGTTCATAAAGTGGTCCAGGGCCTGGTTGCCTGTTTAGGCCTGAAAACCTGTTGAATTGGCCTGAAATGGTTTAGCCCTGTATAAGGGAGTTATTTGTCTTAAGGAGAAGAATTGCCTTTATGTAAAGAAGGGCCTGAATGAGCTGGTTATTATTTTAAGATACAAGGGATTAATGAATGAAATGCTTTACTGGAAAGGCTTGAATGAAAATGCATAGTGAAATGCTTTACCGCTTCAATGAAAATGCATAATGAAATGCTCTACTACTTTAATGAAAATGTAGAATGAAATGCTTCCATGAAATGCTTCAAGAAATGCTGATGAATTAATTGCCATGATTTTAATCCTACATAAAAGCTATTGATTTTTAATCCAAAATACTGGTGTGGTCTCCATTATTGCGCCCACTTCTTGACTCAGTGGATGAGTGTGTTGAGTAGCTACTTTACACGTAAGCCCCTGGCTGCCTTCCTGCTCGAGCCAAGCTACCCCCCCGGAGAACTGGCGGTCCCAGTTCTTACAGATCGCAAATAACTTTATGCAACATATGCCTTTTTCTCCCAAAGAAAAGCATTGCTGTGTAAAGACACACTGAATTGAAATATTTACTTATCTTTAAAAATGTATATCTAAGAAAAATACTCACTTGATAACTGTTCTTGGTATCAAAATTTGTATAAAAATACGACTTATTTTTCTAAATTGGTCTCAGATTTATGCTTGAGTGTGTCTTATTTGTTGTCTCAGTGAGTACAACAAATGCTTAGCACTACCTGTGATAAGCCTATATAACGATTATATACACTCTACCCAAAATCTACAAACCCCTCCAGAAACTACCAGGCAGATCCATTGTGTCAGTCTGTGATTCATTCTTAGACCACTTCGCCTTTATAGTGATTTCTTCATTAAACCTTTTAAATGCACACTAAAGCAGACATTCAAAACACTATGGACATTATGAAAATTATTGAAGATTTACTATTTGACTGCACCCATCAACTATTGGTGACAACTGACTTCCTGACACGTTACACAAATGTTACGCAACACAAGGCTCTGGATGTAATTAGATATGTGGTAGACTGAAGATAACTCCCCATGCTAGTGCCAACCTCTTTCATTATGTCTCTAGGGCCAGCACTTACAAAAATGTCTTCAAATTTCAGAATGAGCGCTGAATGCAGATTAAAGGGGTGGAAAAGAGGGCCAATGTAGCTCCAGACCTGGCTGACTTTTATATGGACTCAAATGAATACATTTAAGCATACAATTCGTATAGGATGCAATTTACACTTTGGAGCCGGTACATAGATGATGTTCTTGTAATTGGGACTGGTGGCCTTTTCACCTTACAAACATTCTTAGGTTGGCTAAATGATAGATCACCAGATATTCAGTTTACTATGTCTTAGAAGTAATTGTGAGATTAATTTCCTAGGTATTACGATTAGAGTGGAGAACAAGCTATATACAATCATCTATCAAAAACCCACAAAAAGTAATACTTGCCTATTCTACACCAGCCACCATCCACATAAACTAAGGGAAGCCTACCTTTATGGCCAGTTCCTAAAAGTCAGAAGAAGTAGTACTCAAAAAATAGTTTTTTTATCCAGGAGGGTGATGTTTTAGCTTCAAAGTTATCCGAACGTGGGTACCCGATGAGCCTGCTCAAAAAAACATTAAAGAGGACATGGTATTGCCCAAGGGATGTACAATTAGATCCCAAGACTGACAAGGAAAATGATAACAAAACTGTATGTATAGCCAACTTCCTGCACTAAAAGCAATGCCATCAGCATGTCAATAACCACTGAACTTCGTGCAAATGAACTGAAAGTTGGTGGTAAACCATTCTTTGCATCCAAAAGTGAGAGAATGTTAGGGATTTCGTGGTGAGCTCTGTGCTATGTGGATGAGCAACCAATGATCCTTAGCCAATTGAACCTTTTCCCAGTAATGGGGGATTAACCAACGTGGAACATGCAAAGCTTGTGAACAATGCATAGAGCCAAAACATTTTGGCCCAGACTTACTATGAATTCACATCACTGTAGTGGGGTAGCTCCAACGCAAAAAAATATTTTTGGCATTTACTAAGTCACGCAATGCCACTTTCCGTGGTTTAGTACAGGCTTTTCCAACGAGAAGCTCGTAAGCTACTGATAGCTCTCTAGTTACCCTAAGTAGCCTTCCTGTGTGCGGCCCAGCCTTCTAAATTTGTAGCTATTTCTTGGTTGAATTAATAGGTGTGTGCCAATATTGAAGAGTGTATTCGAGACGAAAATGTGTGTGATTTTAGAAGTCAGAGGCTGATGTTTGGAAAAAAATGTTTAAAATGGCATTTGAATTTCCAGTTCCAGTCAACCACTGAGTTGGGGTAACAAAAATCCTATGTTATTTGACACCTTTTAAGTTGTTATATTTGAAGCTGATATTTAAGTGATAAATCATGCGCCATTGGGGACACTTATTACCTCGGTGCATTGCAGCAATGGCAGTCTAAATTGAGGTTTTACATTCCTGCTGGCAACCGTGACTGATATGCTGAGGTGATCTCTGCTGATGATCTTGCATGGGGTGGCCACTAATGTAATATTGTCTCAAGTGTTCACTATTCCAACACTATTAACATTAGTAGCTCAGACTTATTTTCTTTGAAAATAAGTAGCTCTTATTACAGAAAAGATTGGAGACCCCGGATTAGTAAGTACAAAGCAACACAACCTAGCGCATAGATCTGCCTTGCATTACTTTAATTTGAGTTGGAAAGGTGTTACATTGGTGGAGTATATGCGTTTCCATGCATCCACCCATATATTTTGACGCAAATCCAGATGTCTTTGTAAATATGGAGCATTTATGCTCTCTTTCACGCAACAGTGTGCAGGAAGATCCCCTTCTGCACCACATTGCGTGAAATAATTGTAAATGTGCTCTTCTGACTATAAAGGGAAAAAAAGTGATCTGAATGACCTGACCACTTGCAATAGCATGAATGTAATGTATGTGATTGTTTGTCGCTGTAAGCTTCTATATGTAGGATGACTTAAAGTACGCAAATCACACCCTGGAACACCTGAGGTGGCTTGTCATAGAAAAAATATAACACAGTCTGCGCAAAAAGTGATATCTTAGCAAAACATAACAGAAATGAATGTAAATGGTGACATCAGATGGATACACTCAATGATGGATTGAATGTTTCAGACATGTGGGGTATTCTGGTGGTTACCTCCCCTGTTGGTTGAATGAACATTCTTGTTCTCATGTTCGTATATAGACAAGTGGTGATTTCGTTTTACACTTAATGACAAGAAACGGTACTATTTTGTCCACAGTTATTCATTTTCTAAGAACCAGTTTTCCTAGGTTTTTGGGGTCTCCTCTTTTGTACTCTTAAAATCTCAATTGTTTTTATATTGACCTAATTTTTTACCCCGTCCCCCATACTTTTTAGGTCTCGCGACCTATCGATGCGCGCATGCGCATCGAGCGGAGCGAGAATTCAAGTGGCGAAAATCTTCATGAAACCACCAGCTTTTTGCTGGCGGTTTTCATGAAGTTCACGTGAACCACGTGTTCAAACATGAACGCGCATCAGCCTCCCTCCATTTGCCGCACAGCACATCAAAGGGCTTCGCCCAGCGTGCGCTCTGCGGCTTCTCGGCTTCTCCTCCCCTAATTTTGCCCGCACACAGCCTTCCTTGCATTTCTCCTCCCCCTCCCCAGCCAGCTTCCCCCAGGCCGTGTTCCCTCATCCCTCGCACCCCCTCCTCCTTCAGCTTTTTATCGAACAGGTTTTCTCAAGCTGTTACAGAGAGTTGCAGAAGTTTTCCAGTGTTTCTTTTTTAGTGCTTTTGAACGAATTCAGGTTACGTATTTATTATAAGTATTCTTTTACTTAGTATGCATAGGTTGCGTGCGTTGATAAAATGCTATGGCTTAAACGTTTTCATCCACGATTTTCATGTTTGCATTTATAGCTGTGGAAACAGAAATCACGAACCCTCCTAATGGTCATCCATGCGTGTTGTTTTTTCCAGCTGCTGGCCGTCTATTGGTAGTGAGCGCTTGCTCCACGTTTCTTTCACACAAATATAACATCCTGTTTTGAGAAATTCTGCGGAATGCATCTCCGTCATATGCTGGGGTGGGTACTAGCTAGAGTGCAGAGGAGCAGTTTTAAACAAGCATTGGCATTGCCAATAGGTCTCGCTTGTGGGACCTTATAAGTATTTAGTTTTGCAGCACAATATCCTTGTTGCATAATCGGATATTGTGCTGCAAAACTAAATACTTATAAGGTCCCACAAGCGAGACCTATTGGCAATGCCAATGCTTGTTCTTCTATGGCTACTTATCACCATTTTTCAATGTTCACTAAAGCATGTTTGTAGCAATACGCTGGTTGGCCTCAATGTGCACTTGCTCACCTTTCTCTACAAATAGATTTGGTGCATACTGCCTCTGTACCAATTTAATAAGGTGTCTCGCGTTATTTTAATCTTATCCTATAGCCAAAATCCATACAGTATTATTATATTTTTCCATATCTTTTTCAGATTTTGGGACAGTATGCTATATGCAACCTATGGTGTTCTGTTGTGAGCTACGGTCTAATGTGGTATTATACAATTGTCCCTCATCCGCATGCATTAACAGCCATTAATCACTGAATATTTTGAGTTACCACTTCTGTCACCTTTCACATGCACTGAGTTTTTGTCTCGTGTATTTCAAGAACCACTGTTGATTACACAGTTTTGGTGCAAGCAGGTTTTAAAGAATAAAGGGTACCCCATTGCTTACAACTTTGAAGGAATGTTTACTTTGCTACTCTTATCATATTAATTGTTTTTACTGGATGTTTATCTTTATTTATTTGAACATTCTTAAACATTTTAACGTGTATACTTGCCTTGTGTTTGAGTAGAACCCTTGTCCCTCTTCAGTATGATGCCTTCCCTCTAGTAGTTGTATAAATGTTACATTCCTATTTCTTCTCCCCTCTAAAAATGTACATACATCCAGTTTTTACATTTCTGTGTAAATGAAGTATGGTGCTTTTGTGATATATTTCCTGTTTGTGCTTTTATGGCTTTCAGCCGAAATAAAGTTTTTTTGAACTTAGACAACTTTGAAGAGCCCAACAGGCACGGTCTCAATCCGAGTAAAAATGCAGCAAAGTTCTGTAATCTACATTAAGTGTTTTGAAGTAAATACAATGGGAGCATCTCTCTAGGCCTTCCACATTCATATTCATAACCGGACTGACAACACCTCAACCATATTCCTTCATATCTCGATAGTTAAAGGATCAATCAGCTACTTTAGGGGAGCAGCAAAGCACACAAAAGTGAAATGCAGTAGAAAATCCTAAACTACTTTTAATCAAAAATAGGGGTTTTGGGCAAGCCATAGAATTTTTGCTGCCCTAGGTGAAGTACACAGTATCACATGCCGCCCCTACCTTGATGCTTGTCCACATGCAAGACCACTACATTTTAACTCAATTTCAAACCAGGTATATCTTTCATTCCAAAGGAAATTATTTAATTTAGAACTCAAGTGAAAATAGTTTAAAACAATAGGATGGTGGTTAGAACATTTAAGACGTGCACTTTTCACTCATCAAGTAAAATGACTTTTGTGTTAGAGGTATTGTTTTGCGTGTTAAGGATGAGAGATGCCACCTATAACCATTACCTTTAAATAAGACACAAGTAGCACATTTTATATACTCTCAAGAGCATGCAGAAGGATTCTACTGAGATGTGTTTGTGAGGCAATAACAGTCTTCTGGGGAGGATTAATTTTACTTAATTTTTGAGAGAGTGTTTTGTCCTTTTCCTGTCCGGTTGTGTTATTGTCTACTGCTTCCTTCAGGGGAAAGTTAGAGGTTCTGAAGAAGATATTTCTGGGTTAGATCCCCAGTTTCACCCTAGGACTCGCTAGCTTACTCTTGCCTTCATTGAAATGTTATGATCGGTTTTGCCCTTTTCTGGTTCGGTCTGTGCTTTTGTCGACATTTCTTGTATCTTGGTAACTACCAATCCTGTAAAGCGCTCTGATACCCCCGGTGGTCTTGTTCACGCTATACAAAACTCTTTAAATTAATAAATAAAGGAATCCAGCTGGGATAGAATGGATTTCGTAGAAGAAAGGATTTTGCTGACCTATTGTATTATCAGAAATTACTGAGGTCACAACCAGTCGATTTCCAATGACCCAAAAGTAAGCTACAACTTTTTCGGAGAAAAGGAGACTGCAGGTGTCCTTTGCCCCTTTTCCTGGAGCTGTGCTCATGTGAGGAAGGATATTAGGAGTCAGATTTCTCATCTACAGGTGAAATGCAGAGCCCCTCTATGAACCCTGACGTAAGGACACACACAAGTATTGTTATTTTACAACAGACTAATGTTCATTAGGCATTGTTGTTCTACAAATGTGAGTAACAATGAATGCGGGGTATTAGTAACCAAGCAAACAAAATGATTAAAATTATGTACCCGTAATATATTACAACCATATTTCATCACATATCCCCCTGTAATAAACGAACCCCTTACTGTGTTATAACTAGCGGTTTTACAATTTAGCTTATTTAGGAATTTTCAGAGTCATACCTTTATGCCATGAGGCCAGCAATCAGTAATATATCTTTCCGCATCCCTGTAGTAAATGGTCCGTCTGTCTTGCCCCTCCCTAATTACCTGGTATGTTTTATACTATGTTCTAATGCTGTAGTCTTTGGAGCATGGAGGGGTCTGTTCTACTTTTGTTTCACTTACACTGAATGATGAACAATGCTTCTTTTTCTAATTTCCTTAAGCACACAGAAAAATCTTTCCTTTGGCTTGGTACAGTGAGCAACAGAAAACTACAAAGAAAGTGACAGCTGAGTACACAATGGTAAATCTGAAATGGCCCTCATTATTATAATATAAACATGCATTTATGAGGCTAAGGCTACCAACTGGGTTCTTATGATATTTACGATTATGTTATTTTAGTGGGAGTGCATAATGGTTTCTTTATAATATGAAAGAAGCTGGCAACCACATTACATGGCTGTTCAATTGATGTCCTATACCAACGATTTCCCATCAGTTTTTGTTGTTCTCAAAACCTAATAAAGAGATACTGGAAAGCAAAAGTATAAAGATGCATCTTTTCTAGGCCCTAAATTAGTATCATATACCTTATAATACACTCTTTGCATTAACAATAGTCATGTTAAAATGCAGAAAGGCTGTGCCACATGTAACAGCACATTTGGTCACAATTTGCCACAATGTCAATACCATTTATTGATTGCTCAGTGATCATCATCCATTCCCGTGCGATACAGAGGCCGTTCAGTTCATCATAAGTACTTGCTTGTAGAAGAATTGGTGCCATGGTCCACCCAGGAGGCTTAATTTTATGATAGACACCGGGGTAAATATCTACCCACCCTCCTTTGTGGAGTGACCTGTCTTCTTTCGCCTTTTACTGGATTGACTAGGCCCTATCTTCTTGAACTTAGAGCCTTTTTCGTTGAATGAGGACTAAAAACAAACAAAAAAACCTTGGTTTATTCTTCTAAGCCTGGTTAGGATCTTTATTTAATACTATTACCTAAGCATGTTGAAGCTGGGAGCATTGCTGATTCCATGTCTGAGGTTTTTCACAAATGTGGGACATCTTTTGTCCTGGTCTTGGTTTCCCACTGAAAGGTGGCCAAGGCATTGCTTTTGCAGTAACATATGGTACTTTCTGCCTTTTTTCTATCCCTAGTCCTATTTCTCCAAATATGCCACTGCATTTGCCCTCTCCAAATATCTGGCAAGCACAGCTCTTTTCACTTTTTAGGTGTGGAATGAGTGGCCTGTTGGGAGGGGAGGGGCTTTGGGTGAACTCCTTTCAGCTATTATCTTATATGGGGGAGCCTCCTTCCAGCACTAACTTGATGGGTTGCTCATTATATTGAGTACCAGACCATAGCATTTTGCAGATGTTTATATTTTTGTACTGCAGATTTTTAATTGGTGACTAGGTGAAAAACAAATCTCCTCCAGAGGCATTGCATTTTGTAATGGCTACCACGTCAAGGTCATGACTCCACATCCATCTTATATTAGGGTATATGGCAGGGGACAGATTGTCCAGAAGCACCCCTGTAATTGTTGCTGGGCTGCAACGCTGCTGTTGCATTGATCATGACTGATGGCTCATCCTCCTGCTGCTTACAAGTTCAGGGCCAGATTTTGAGTCGCGTGGTCCTGCATTGCTTGATAAATCTAGAGTAAATTCTGCAGCACATGTAGGAAGAGGAAAATGCCTCTCAGGGTTGTTTTTTTGCAGAAAGGTGTACCATTCTTTAGCCTGCCTACAACGCAGGCACCCTTGCACCATGACATAAGGGTGACTGCGTGGGTGCGAGGCAGCTAAAAGTGCGCTAGGAAAGGCCAGGAATGTAAAATGCTAAATACGGTACATTCCTGCCATTTCCCTTTCACACAGTCCAGCAAGGTTGCTTGCTTATGGATAACATTATAAATATGGGCCTCAGAGTGCCCCCCCACAGCTCCTGTGATGCTGCTACTGAGACATTCAGTGCATGTGGTAGCTTCCCTACTACTGGTTGATATAGGTTTCATTCTGGCATAACGTATGGGCCACAATCTTTAGGTCAATCCTGATATGAGAGAGAACCTTCATACAGCAAGACACTACAGTTGCCAAAGATACTAGCTTGCCTCAGCCTGACCTACCCATGCTTGTTAGCTTACAGAACAAAAAATAAAATGCTTCCAAACCTGTGTTTGGCATCCACGTTAAATGTGTGCATTTCTTAATGCTGCTTCTTCTTTTTACTGATATTGAGATTCGTCCTTGGCCTTTTCTTGGATCTAGTACTTGCTATGTTTATTAACTTTGGCTGTTGTCTGAACTCTGCATAACTCCTCTGACAGGACACTAAACGTCAATCAAGATGTCTGCAACAGCGGTTTCAATATACTGTAGCTGTGACTTTGCTTTCAACCATGTATAGCTCTATTGAGTTTCAAATTACTCTAATAGTAAATATATTGACCTTCCCCATCCTTCCAATATAGGCCTCACTTTGTGCCAGATCCCACAATTCTAATAGAATCTAAAGTGGTATGTGGTCAGTGTAGTTTTTGCGGAAGCTCATGCAGATGGAAATGGATACCCATTGTAAACGAATGTTTGAGTTCTGCAGCCGGACTCCATCCTGGCTTTGACTCTGATGAAGCATTCTGTTCAGGTGACAAATTTCAAGTTGCTATTTGTACTTCTAGAAAACATGTGATGGTCCTCAATAAGGCTCTGCAGGGTTTATATCCTGCTTAATCTACTCAAGATGGCGTGAGGTGGTCACTCTGTGACTGCTGCTGCCACTAACCTACATGGAGTGTGCACCCACCCATTGGACTCCTTGGTGCTGACAAAGAGCAAGCAAAGCTCTTAATCTGATTGAGAAATATTAGGTTACCGGCGTTTTGAAAAAGGAGGGGGTTTTCTTAACTGGTTAAGTAATTATTTCCTGAAAAAAGATAGAGATGGACAGAACCCTAATTGTGTTTTAAACAAAAAAAATATTATCAATTTCAAATGGTCCAAGGGTCCAATACAACAGAAAGACTATTAATTATATTCATTGCATCGAGAGTAAACAGTTGCATTATTCGACATTACCAAGCAAGCAAGCAAGCAGTGTATAAATAGTTATGCATATCAGGCCCTTTCCGCCCATAGAAGCCATACCCTTGCTCAACCCCCACTGCCCCATGCCTTGCTGTTCAAGACCACTAATACTGTCTGCTTCTCAGTTCCTGAGCAGTCCACAGATGTGCGCACATCTTCCTAACCCCTACACTGTTCGGGTACAGAATATGCAGAAACAGCCCTATCGTCCAACCTGCCTTCAGGTTTTTGGGAACTCCTCTGGAGTATCCAAATCAGAGTTCCTCAAACAGACCACTGGCTTCTCCCAGGTGCACACCAATCGTGCCACACCCCACTTCACTTCTGGAAGCCGGATTTCACTCTCAAACCCTGCCCATTAAGCAAGTTCTTCCCTCCATTTGGCTCTTCCGGGACCTCTGTCGGACTTCCAATGCATTGATTTCTTGCTTCCCAAGAGCTGCTAAATCCGTAAATATATTGGTGGTTTTACATTTGGTTGGGTGATGGCGTCTCCCCCCCCCCCCCCCCCCCCCCCCCCCCCCAGCAAGCAGGCCGTAGGTGAGCAAGGAATTGTGCACTAAGTAACTCTATGGACACAGTTTATCACCTCTTCACAGAACCTGGAAAGGGAGAGGCAAGCCCACAACATATGAAACATTTCTGCTCCATGTTCACCACATCTGGGACATGTTGCTCCCGCTATCAAATAGAACCTAATAATTTTACCAGGGGTGAGGTAAGCTCTGTGCAAATCGCCCAATCCGCGCTGGGATCTGGATCTATAAGTCATCCTCCCATTTCTGCCATAGGTCCACCAGTGGGGTGATAATATGTGCCCGATAGAGGCTTGTAACTGCCTTAATTCGACCAGTAGTAGTAATGTTTCCTAACTGTTTCAAACACTGCTCGGTGCAATAAGAATTGTCCTCTTGTGGGCCGAAACTCTTGGGATAAGTCTTCAAGCAAGAGAAGCTCTGTCTCTCATAAGATCCCCCATCCGGGACACTTCGTAAGTGGCCTACTCCACAAGCGCCCACACCGACAGCGCCAGGAACTGCAGATCCTGTGAGTAGTGTGCACAAGTGCTGGTCCTCTGCAGGCAACACAGCCAACAATGCCTAGTCATTGCATTGCTCTTCTAATGCTATTGATTATGCAGATTTCTGGCCATTCATGAGTCGGGTAAGCTATATTTATACTCTGGAGTGATCCATACATCTTGGTAGTTCTTTTTGAAAACCAACATTTCCCACCTTTTTTTTATCATCCTCTGGGACTTCCTACTGGAGAGCATTCAATTTGCTAAAGGAAATCTGTATCGGATGTAAGAGAAAACAAATTACATTCTCTTCATTTTCAGCAGTAATTTCACTTGATTCATTTTGCTCTGTCTCTTGAATTGTGATTTGCTCATTTGATCTAACAGTTTCATTTTCAAGTGCACAGCATCTGGCGACCTAGTCTGCATATTTATTTCCATGCATGACCATATCTTTTCCAGCTTAATGGGCAATACACTTAACCACTGACATTTCTTTTGGAAATTGTATTGCTTCCAACAAATCAAGATTATAGAAACCATTCCTGATTTGAGTTACAGAAATGTCATTAAACTCCTGTGACCACAATTGTCCAAAGTCATCGACCACTCCAATACCATACTGGCTGTATGAATAGATCATAAACAAGGAAAAGGAGTGAAGAGGTTCAATGGATAGTAGACTCGCCCTCCTCTGCAAATCATGATACAACAAACGAAGTCCACCTTCTACAACTGGAATAATACCATCCTTCCTAGATCAGCACTTGAGAGTTCTGGTCAGTTTTCCTAAGGCTGTATAGGAAAACACACTGTTTTGTTAAAATAACCCTCACCCACCAAAAGGTCCCTTGGTGGCATGCTTCATCATCGGGTTCTTCCTACCCCGCTGCGGGACGGGCCTGACCCCAATGCCGACGTGGGAGCACTTATTAGTTATGGTATGTTATGTTAGGAAGACTTCTAGAGTGCACAGCTGCCCCAGCAAAGGGGCGTCCCGGCGCTTAGGACGGGCATATGAAACACAACACAACATGAACACCAGACAGACCCGAGAGGACAAAATACTAAGGTGCAGGAGGGAACAGGAAGGTGTTGATAGCCCTCCTAAAATTAAGCAAGTCATCAAGGGCACGAATATGGGATGGAAGTGAATTCCAAAGTTTAGCAGCTAAAACGCGAAAGGAACGCCCACCTGCTCTACAAAGCTTGAACCGTGGGACAACGACCACATTTTGGCCAAAAGACCTCAAAGATCGAGAAGGAACATAGGGGGTAAGGAGATTCTCGAGAATCTGAGGAGAGGACAATTTGAGAATCTTAAAGGAAAGACATGATAAGCGTGGCTCAAATCCACCTGAGCGACTTACCTCACTCATCTATCATTCTCATATAATAAGCCAGCCGAACAGTGGAGAAGAATTAGAAATATATTTATTAGGCCATAAGATTCATCTGCAGATGGGCCCCGTCAGGTCTCCACCCCAGGGAGTGCACCGAGAGGACTGACCCATCCCATCAGGACAATACATTATAACCTAGCATGGCAGGGTAAAGACACGCCCAGACTGGAAAAGTACTGTGCTCAGCAGAGGGCGAACAATAGCCTCACACAAGAACCTTCTGCACCTGCAAAAGAATCATTCTCTCTCAAGGCCACGGAGCCGAGACTCGGCTTCTCCAGAGCATGGAAACATTTCTGCAAGAAAAATACCCAAAGGCGAGAGATGCTGAAACCAGGGATTTTCTGCTCATAAGGAGGGGGGAAAACTGTACCATGAGACATTGGAGCTGCAGAGCAAATGTGAGCATCAGAAGTCTCTCTCTGCCATAGACAAGCCTCTCTCTCCCATAGACAAGCCTCTCTCTCTTATGAGAGAAGTTGAAGCTTGCATATTACAAAAATAGCTCAGTGGGTTGCAGCACATGAATAATAAGCTGTAACTGCATATTGGTTAGACACATTAGGCTAACATATTCATAACCTCATTAGAACATTCTGCAACAGGAAAATTACTATCTATCAGACATAAGGTCTTAAAGTCAATCCTTTGCGCCACCGGTAGCCAGTGAAGTGCACAAATAGTTCTTTTAGCAGAGCAGAACCTCGGTAACCCTACCAAGGCCCTAGCTGCCGCATTCTGTGTACGCTGCAACTGGGCGATTTCCGCTTGATTGGCCCCTAACAGGAGCGAACTGGCATAATCGAGTCGGGATAAGGTTGCCTGAATAATCAGCTGTCTAGTGGAGGCATCAAAGAATTTTAAAACGGGCCTCAATCCACCCAAGATCCCGAAGCAGGTGGCTGCAACTTTTTTTTTATGGCCGCAGAAGCTAAGGGCAGAATCTAGCCAGACACCTAGGTTTTTAACCTCAGGTGCCGGGATAGGGGTAGTACCTAGCTCTGGGGGCCACCAGTTATCACCTCAGAGATTGCTCTGCTTGCCCACGATCAAGACCTCAGTTTTCTTGGCATTGAGCTGAAGACATCTGGCTGTCATCCAGCCTGCCACTGCCAGGAGACCGTTATGAAACCTGGGGGCATCGAGGTCGGAATTCCCACTAAGAGCAACCGCCAGCTGCGTGTCGTCAGCATAGGAGACTACAGTCAAGCCCCAAAGCTTGGCGACCACAGCCAACGGCTGCACATAGAGATTAAATAATGTGGGACTCAATGCCGATCCCTGAGGCACTCCCAGTTCTAAAGGGTAAGATTTAGACTCAAAAGGTGGAGTAACAACCCTAAAGGAACGATCAACCAGAAAAGACCTAAACCATTCGAGTGCCTTGCCAGAGACACCTGCATCTCCCAATCGTTGCAACAAAATCGAATGAGAAACCGTGTCAAACGCGGCACTGAGGTCAAGTAACACCAGTGCCGCAGTTTGACCGGAGTCCATCACAGTGCGCAGATGTTCTGTCACCGAGAGTAGAGCTGTCTCAGTACTGTGGCCGGCACGAAACCCGTTCTCTGAGGAATCCAGAATATTGGCCCTCTGCTGATGTTCAGATAAAATGCTGTTAACATGGGCCTCAGCGACCTTCGCGGCCCATGGAAGAAGAGAGATAGGTTGATAATTCTCTAATTTGAGGGGATCCAGCGTAGGTTTCTTCAGGATAGGGATGACATAGGCCTGTTTCAATTTAGATGGCACTATGCCTGATGAAAGAGATAAATTTATAAGGTGACGCACATGGGGCATACATAAAGTAGAAGATTCTCTGAACTGTCGGCAGGGGACCCAGATTTTACCTTAGTTGCCAGGCTATCGAAAACCTCCCTCGACATGTCAGGGAGGATCGAGAGAACTACGTCAGTAGTACAATTAGGTCTCGTTCCAAGAGGTAAGACTAGGAAAGGAACGATAAATGGTCTGTATCTTTCCAAGAAAGAAGGCCGCTATGTCTTCACAGTGAGACACTGAGCAGATTTCAGCTGCTGGGGCTCTCTTGGCGGTCAGGTCTTTGAGAACCCTAAAAATCAACTTAGAAGGATTAGAGCTATTTTTAAACTCGTGGGAATAGTAGGCCGCACAGGCTCTACAGATCGCTCTATGATACATTTTGACTTTATTAAGATAAAGTACTTTGTTCCCCGCCTCGTAAGTTCTTCGCCAGCGCCTTTCCGCTTGTTTACAAGCTTTTTTCAACGGCACTAAGGTACTATCGTACCAAGGACTAGGGTCTTGGGCGGGACACTTACTCCAAGTGGCAGGAATCAGAAGGTCGAGAGCCCGAGTGATCCAGTCACAGAAGAGGTCATAGCCAGGTTCCACATCAGTAAAAGGACCAAGCGGGTTTTCATCAAGTAGTCGATGAAAATCAACGAGCTTTAATTTTTTCCAGGGGCGTTTCAAGGCAACTCTCTCAGAAGGTTTGAAGAGAGGATCATTAATCGTGAGATGTAATTTCACAAGAAAGTGGTCGGACCAAGCTACAGGGCTAGGCCGCGACACATTGGCTCCTGTTAAGTTCGTAAATATGGGGTCCAGAATATGTCCACCCACATGCGTAGGATGGGTCACCAACTGGCTAAGTTGTAATGCCTCCAGATCTGCTAGGGTGCTGCTAATAGCTGGGGTATGACAAAGATCGAAATGGAGATTAAGGTCTCCAAAAACACTGAAATTAGCCGACCTTATAGCAAGAGAACTCACCAGTTCTGGGAAGACCTTTCTGAAAGCAGGATCACTTCCAGGGGGACGATAGATCAGCAATCCAGAAAGGGAAAAGTGGTGGTTACCCGTTATAGAAAAATGTGCACACTCACAGGTCTCCACATTCAGAACCTTCCAGGCACAAGGGAAGCATGACTTAACTATTACGGCAATACCCCCACCCCTAGAATTACGATTATGGGTGTAGATGGAGTATTCCGGAGGAAGAGCAAGATTCACTATGGCCATTGCTTCATCCTGCAACCAAGTTTCAGCCATGAAAAAAATATCCGGGGCCTCCTCGGAAATGAGATCATGAATGGAATGATGTTTTGCCAGAGATCTGACATTGAGATTCCAGATTATAAGCTCACGAGGGTCCTTAGACACTGTATGAGAAGATGCATCCGACGAAGATCCGGCTAAGGCAGAAATAGGGGTAGATATCTTAAGAGAAAAATTGCCACATGGGCATTGGGAGGGACCGCACAGCGGGTCAACCAATCCCGAAGCACAATATGGGGACAGATACCGAATGCTCAAGAGCTCATCCCTCTAGTACCTACCTCCGGAGACCTGAGGCAGTGCAGAGTTCCTGGCGCTAAGCGCTTCCTTAGCACAGACGGGCGCAGACGGGCAGGACTCTGGCACGACTCCGGCGCGATTACGGCGCTCCCGCTGCGCGTCGCCATGACCGGTTTAAGTAGGGGACTCGCCTGCACGCCTGAGCACTAGAGCGCTCACCAAGATGGCGCCACAACACGTCCCTACCTACCCCCAAGATGGCCGCCAAGCGTGTATACCTGCCGATGTCCCGCTAAAGCAGCGGTGAATATGACGATTATAGTGTAGGAATGCGCTGAGATAACAGTTAAAAGCAGGGTTTAATAAAGTAATTTTAAAAGAAATTTCGACAAAAACAGGGTTTTTTTAAAACGCGCTCGCTTTTGCTGCTTCAATCGCCAAAAGCGTGGTGTCTGAATGCGCAGCGCAGTGCACAAATACCTAGTGAAGTGATAATATGTGTGATGTGAGAGTGGAAGGGTCTGAGTGAACATAGTGGGATTAAAAATACCTGGCTGAGTGGAAACTAAAATATAATACTCCCTGTAGCTGGTATTATTAAACAATGGGTAGTAGAGGTTGTATGCTATAATGGGCTACTACCACCCCTAGTCAACATGTTTCGAAGCCATCCCCCTGGCTTCTCTTCAGGACCAGAAAGTGATCCCTGTACCACTCTTAGAAAACAACAATGTGGTTTGCCTGCTCAATGTTGCAGATGTTTGTGCATATATATAAAAAACAATCACTGATACAATGCCCAATAGGTATAGTCATACAAGTTAATTCTGAAAGGATAGAAAAAACATGGTTAATTACAGTAATACTATAATTGCAAGGCCACATCACCAAACTCGTGAAAGGTCTACTCAGCGATGTATTTTTCTTGTGCACAACAACTGTAATTAACCATGTTTTTCTAACCTTTCAGAATTAACACGTATGAACAAACTTTATATTCCAGCATGATAAGGCATTCAAAAAGGATTGGTCTTTAATTTCCTGGCACTGTACACTGGATTGGCTTATACTTATAATAAAAACTGCCACCTGTATTGCCCAGGAATTAAAGAATGAGATTCAAACCATTGAGGTTCGCCTGAAAAGCTAACAACCAATCAGTGCAATGGAAAAACATCTGGTGGAACTCGACCAGACCATGAATGAGTTCGACGCATCCTTAAAACAAAGCACGTACACCAAACTAAAAAAGGACACCGGTTGATTTAGCCATGAAAAGGTATATCACTACATATGAGAGGATTACTTGGCATCATCTACCAGCCAAGACTTGAACACTGACGGGGACTCGTCGGACACAGGGTCAAACAGCTCGGGCTCGAGCAGACACCGTGGATGTGGATACCAAGGAAGGAGAGGCCATGGCAGGAGAGCACACTTTAGAGGATCATGTGGGTGCGGCAAAACCAAGGACCCTCTGCATACCCTTCCTACCCATCTGGCCTGCCAATGACACAAGGACCACCTATACCTTATAACCATTGGGCTTTTCCACAACAAGAATTCCCCTACTATCAACAGAATCCTTTTTTAGGGTCTCGCCTGGGAGCCAGGAAGGGAAAGAACAAAACAAGGAGTCAAGTCCATTGGGCAACGGAAGAGGAGATGTCGGGAGTGTCAACCAGGAGCATGACAGGAGCATTGAGCAACCAACCGACAACCAGCACAAAAATGAACACTTAGTGGTGAACCTGACCAATGATGTTTTTACTCCAGCACAAACCAGTGTTTTGGAGAAGGGTCTGGGCTTCGTACCGACTGGAAAACTTGATAATTCAAACTTTGTAAAGAGGTCAATGAGTTTGAGAAGATTAAAACTCAAGGCTTTTTTCAGTGGAAAAGAACAACAGATTGACTCAGAGTGAAGTCTACTATTACACCCCCCAATAACATGCTGCCTGTGGAGCTACTTGCATTTGAGAAAACGGTCATGTTAGAGGACATGAACCCGGACAACCAGCGCATCTTCCACAGCATAAGAGATCAGAAAAAACAAGCCACCAGGAAAATGTCCAAAAGCAGGAATATAATCATAAAGCCAGCTGACAAAGGTGCAGCTATTGTGATCCAGACATCAGAGGCTTATGATTGGGAATGTCAACAATTATTACACGACCGTAGGAACTACAAGGTCTTGCCATGTGACCCCACTGTATCATTTAGAGTACATATCGCTAACACAATAGAGGAAGCCCTCGCACACGACTGGATCTCGACAAAGGAAGGGGAGTTTCTCACCAACACATCACCCAGAATCCCCTATTTTTACACGATCCCCAAAATTCACAAGGATTTAAACAAAGCACCGGTTAGTCCGATTGTGTAGGGCATAGGATCAATCTTGGAACCATTGTTCAGATTTGCAGACACCTTCCTTTGCCCCTTAGTATAAAAGACTAACACATACCTAGAGGATACGAAAGACGTGTTAAGGCTCCTACAGAATATGGAATTTCACCCCACGAAGGAATTCTTGATGGGTCTGGATGTGAGTCTCCCGCAAGACAAAACATTACACATCATAGAGGACATCCTTTTCGCGATGGACTGGGAATAGCAAACGCCTCACAATATTGTGATGGAATGCTGCAAATTAGCACTCACCAAGAATTTCTTCCAATACCAAAACATATTGCTCTTGCAGAAGCACAGGACCAGTATGGGCAGCACCTTTGCCTCAGTGTAGCCGGCCTAGACGTCCAGCATTTGGAATCACATAAGATCCTCCACATAAACAACCCCTTCTAACACCACATCAGGATATGGAAGCGATATATAGATGATGTTTTGGTCATCTGGAATGGTGACATGGAAACGGCCAACAAATTCATGACCTGGCTCAACTACCAAAATGAATACCTCATATTTACCAGTACCATCTCAAATAAAGAACTTGTGTTCCTGGACCTGAACATATTCCACAAGGAGGGGACTTTGAGAACCACAACACATTTCAAGACTACAGCAAGAAACGGTCTCCTCCTGTATGACAGTTTTCATCCACAGCACTTGCCGGATAATCTCCCATATGGTCAGTTCTTGCGACTGAGAAGAAAATTTTCTGATGTGGGAGACTTTAAGGAACAGGCAGTAGATTTATGCATGAAATTGGCAAAAAGAAACTATTGGACCAAAGTGGTGGACGAAGCATTCAAACAAGCCAGAAACAAAAACAGGGACGCCCTTTTGGAACCTGCACCTGAGAAACCAAAAGAAGAAAGACCGATATGTATAACTACATTCAACACTGGTTCCAACCAAGTCACCAAAATAATAAACAAACATTGGCGCATATTAAACAGCGGCCACCTGAATCTACCCAAACCTGTGTTTTCTCACAGGAGAGGAAAAAACTTGCGGGACATGTTGGGTCATACTAGAAGAATCATCTACTACTCTGCACCCAGCATTGAGGGGACACTACTTATGCGGACATTGTAGCGTGTGCCATTTGACAAAAAAAGAGCGAAAATATCATGTTCAAGAACAACACAGGGTGGGAACAACGCTGTTTTACAAACTGCAACAGCAAGAACATGATCACCTGTCCATGCGGGAAGCATTACATTGAGCTGACCACACGTCCAGTAAAAACACGCATTGGTGAGCACAAGAGCAATATCAAATGTAAAAGAACTACTACGAAAATGTCATCATATTACATGGAGGCTACCCATACAATACATGACATAAAATGGACAGCCATAAAGCAGGTGCACAACGAGGTGACACTATTCGAGAAGGAACAGCGCTGGGTGTTTCGTTTAGGCACACATGTTACAGGAATCAATGATGACATTCCATGGGGACAACTGAAATAATATGGGTTGCTGGGATAAACTGACTCATGGTTGTCCCAGCATTTGTTGGCAACTTTCTGCCCTTTTTTCTTCCACACTAATAATGAGAGGCGGCAGAGTGACCCCTGATTTCCCATAATTTACTTACAATGTTAACACACACTTACAGCCCCCACAGTTCATTCCAAAAGACTATACCATATTCAAAACCATAAATACAGTTTAGCAGTTACACCAGCAGGGGGAGCTGGACGTTGTATGGTGGATGCAATGTATTTTCTCCATTAAAGATTGAGGGGGATGAAGACAGTATACCATTTGTCAGGTTATCAGATCACTGCTTCATTATGGGATTATCATTTTACGCTAGTCAGGAGAGGGTGTTTATTGTGAAGTTCCTTTTCCGTCATGTTTAAACGCTTGAGAAGTAACATGCCTATGAAGTATTAGCCCTATTAACAAGGACGTTGGTTTTGAAAGGCAACAGGGGGCAAAAGACCTTAGATCACTTAATGATGGAAAAGGAGCGCAACCACGCGCTAAACATGTTACTACTGGGAACAAGAATGGCCAATTTAATTGTGGTCATATATTGAAGAATCTGTAATAAAGTGGCTCACACAGGTTCAGGTAGAAGTGAGAGGTATTTATAATGCTCTCCTTCAATGTTTTATTGAATCTCTCCAGGGCACTATTTGCCTCTGGATGATACAAAGAAATCTTTTTATGTTGAACACCACACTTGAGTAGATATTCTTCCATCACTACAGAACAGAACTGAGGACCATTGTCCGAAAGTAACGAAATAAGGTAGCTCTCACGTTTAAAAATTGAATCTAAAAATTTAATAGCAGATTGAGTTGTAATCTCCCTCACAGAACTGACTTCCACCCAACGAGAATATAAGTCCAACAAAACAATTAAGTATGGAGTTTGTTGTTCTCCATGCAAAGGACCTACTATGTCGATGGCTATTTCATCCCATGGACACTTTGACAACCTCCTACAAACCATTGGAGGATGTCTGGGCTTAAGTACCTTATCACTTTCATCAAATACCATCAGCATCCGACAAGGATCGCGTCAACAGACTTTGCCAGTTTCCTTTTTTCACTACCAACAGGAACTCCCATCTTTATTCACACTCAGGATGGCATCATCAAACTTTTGGTACACTTTCTATGGTGGATACTGCTCTTTTTTCCACCAACCGGATGTTTTCTAGAGGAAATGGTACTTGTTTTCCTCTCTCTAGACCAATCAACTTTTGGTCCTGTTTCATGAGGATAGTTGACCACAGTAGGCTTCACACTCAAGATGGCCACCAGATCACATCATCACACTTCTTTCCCTTTACATTCAAATTAATATATTATGAGATAAGAACATTAACAAAGAAGAAAACAAAGGTTAACAATTGAAAAGTTTAAACAAACCATAATCTCACATAATCACGTAAATAATTAGGAACTTTGTGAGCTCTAATACTCTTCCAAGTGGACAACAGATTTGAACATACACCCGATGAATCCCCACTAGAGACTATGGGAAATGTTTTTACAGCATTCTTGAAAAGTTTAATAATAGTTTTACAAGATGTAAATTTGGACCCATTTTGGCACCCCACAGGAGCTTTAATCTTTACTTTGTCACCCACCTTGAAATGGGTAACCTTACTTGACCTGCGATCATCAACATAAATCTTCCTTTTCCTCTGAAGAAATAGTTCCTTCTCTCTCCAATTCCCAATGTCATTGTTTTTCAGTCCCTTATCCAAAATCATCCAGCCTGGACACAAACTAGTATTGGCAGACATTCCCTTGAAAAGTTCAAAAGGAGTTTTGCCCGTTGAGGAATGAGGAGTGTATCTGTAAGCAGAAATGCGATTTTGTAACTCCTTCCTCCAGTCAAGACTGTTAACTTTTGCCAGTTGAATGCTCTCTTTCAATGTTTTATTGAATCTCTCCAGGGCACCATTTGCCTCTGGATGATACAAAAAAATATTTTTATGTTGAACACCATACTTGAGTAGATTTTCTTCAATCACCACAGAACAGAACTGAGGACCATTGTCCGAAAGTAACGAATTAGGGTAGCTCTCACGTAATAACAGACTGAGTTGTAATCTCCCTCACAGAACTGACTTACACCCAACAAGAATATAAGTCCAACAAAACAATTAAGTATGGAGTTTGTTGCTCTCCATGCAAAGGACCTACTATGTCGATGGCTATTTCATCGCATGGACACTTTGGCAACCTCCTACAAACCATTGGAGGATGTCTGGGATTAAGTACTTTATCACTTAACTGACAAGAGACACACTTGCGAACAACGCATTCAACCATCAAATCTAAGCCTGGCCACCAAAAGTCTTGTCTGATTCGCTCTTTTGTTTTTTAAATGCCCATGTGACCTTCATGTGCCATATTTAAAATAATATTCCTTAAACTTGAAGGTGGAATCATTCTGGAACCTCTAGTTAGAACTCATCAACAATTGCCAACTCATGAGACACTAAAGACCATGGCTTACTAAGACCATTAGTCTTATTCTGTGTTAATAAACTCATAACTGCCTGTAACTCCTCGTCTTTGTTCAATTCTTCTTTCCACTCATCCTCTTTTATTGCCCCTAAAGTTATTTTACACACTTTAATCTCAAACTCATCATTATATTGTACTTCTTCATCACCACTGTCTTTTGACTCAACCATATCTACTAGGCGTGACAGACAGTTAGCAGACACATTCGTCCTGCCAGCAATGTATTCAAACTTAAATTAGTACTCCTGTAATGATATGACCCATCTTCTAATTCTGGAAGAGATAGAATCTAGTCCTTTCTTTTCAAATATCTCTTTAAGAGGCTTATGATCAGACTTAACCACAAAAGTAGAACCCCATACAAATTTCTTAAATGTATTGACTGACCAGTAAATGGCTGGAGCCTCCTTCTCAATTACGGAGTAATTGATTTCTGCACCTTTCAGACATCTTGAAGCCCAAGCAATTAACTCTTCATGTCCATTATGTACCTGATAAAGTCGTGCCCCAAGACCTTTATTGCTTGCATCCGTAACAATAAAAGTATCTCACCCGGTTTAAAAGCTTGTAAATTTGGTGCATTTTTTAGATCTTTTTTAATTTGTTTAAACTCCACACTACATTCATCAGTCCATACAAACTCAGTATTCTTACACATTAAACCCCTCAGATGAATTGTTTTATCAGCATTATCAGCAAAATTCTTTACATATTTGTTATAAAATTCAGCCATACCCAAAAAAGATGATACTACTTCTTTTGAACATGGTTCTTTTAACATCTCAATGGTATCAACCAGCTCCTTCTTAGGTCTAACACCCTCTCTTGAGATGTGATGGCCCAGATAATCAAGTTCAGTAACTCCAAATTTGCATTTATCACGTCGCAAAGATAAACCTGCATTCAGCATTTTCCTGAGAACCCGAGTTACTCTTTCATCATGTTCTTTCACACTCTTTCCACAGATTAAAACATCGTCCTGATAACATCTCATACCTGGTATACCCTTAAAGAGGTCATTCATAATTCTCTGGAACACGGATGCCATGGAAACTAATCCGAAAGGCATCCTCAAAAACAAAGGCTGTCAACTCTTGTGAATCTTCACTAAGAGGCACTTGGCGGTAAGCCAAAGCCATGTCCAATGTGGTAAAATAACACGCACCATCCAACGTTGACACCAATTCCTCAATATTGGGAAGCGGGAATTTATCAACAACCACCTCTTTGTTTAGTGCCCGAAGGTCGACACACAAACAAATTTCGTTATTGGGTTTGTGCGCTACTACAATTGGGGCCAACCACTCAGTTGCCTCAACAGGCTGTACGACACTAGTAGATAGCAATTTATCAATTTCTTTCTGTACAGCCTCCTGAACACAGATGGGAATCTGTCTCACCTTAGCAGCGACAGGCTTCGCACCAAGCTTCAGTTTGATGAGATGTTTATAACCCTTTAAACACCCTAAAGTTTCACTAAACAATCCCTCAAATTCTTTCACAAATTTACTCTCCACACCTTCCACAGATTGTACTTGTACGGATGGCTCTGCATTTGGGTTAAGAATAATACCTAAACGAGCTTGGTGAGTCCAGCTCAACAAATTGATACCTCTTTCTGCCACATACATTTTAGCATCTATAAACCTTCCATTAAATTCTATACATTCCACAAAATAACCCAACATTTTGATTGGGAATCCTCCATATGCTGTGGGTCTTACATCTGCTTTCAACAACTTTGTTTTGTTTGAAAATTCTTTTCAAAAAAAGTTCTTTGGTTATAAAGGTGAGATGGGAACACGAGTCAAATTTCTTCTTAATTTTAACATCCCCCACTATGACCCACTCTGAAGGATGTTCCACCCCACATTCATTTACTTGAAAAGAAACTTCTTTTATCTCACTCCTAGAGTCTCTTCTGTTTCGTAAACGGCAATTCTTCCCTTAATGACCCCTTTTTCCACAAACACTGCAGTTGATTTTGAGAGCAGGACACTCCTTCGCATTTGCCATGTGCCCAAACCTGCCACATCTATAACAATTACCCTGAAAAAACAACATACCTTCCTTTCCCTGATGTGAATTATCAGTCTTAACATCGCCTTCTATGTTCTTACTCTGAGCGTTCTCATCATTCTTATTGCAGTCAACTTTTTGTACAATTTGACACTCCACTTCCTCAACTTTTTCACTTGGAGTATTTTGTTTACTCACTTTGCTTAACCTCATAAGTGCTGCGCACGACCAACGGCCGATGGCACCACTACCTCCGTAGTGCTGCCGTCGGCCGTTGAACGTTCCAACTGCACCTGCGCAATGGAACGTCCAGCACTGGAGCTGGACATTCCATCGCAGCTAAGGTGTTAATTCTCCTACACACTTAAGCATGTGCTCTACACGTTTAGCAATGGACATCACCTCGTCCAAATTTCGGCTCATCTTTCAGCCAGAGTTCTTCTCTAATTTTATCGCTAGAACATCTCAAAACAAATTGGTCCCTTATCCTCTCTTCTACTAACTCACCAAATTTACACCTAGATGCCAATTTACGTAGAGGTAATAAACTCCTCCACACTTTCATCTTTCCCTTGTTCTCTCAAACCAAAGTAGTACCTCTCCATGATGGTTCTAACCTTTGGAAGGTAGTGCAAATCTAATTGTTTAATACAAACCTCATATTCATTTAATCACCTCTAGACTGCTTGCCTAAGCTGAGGTAAATTTTCTACGACTTCTTGGCCCTCTTCCCTAAGACAGTGTAACAAAAGTGCCTGTTTCCTCTCTGCACTCAGAATTGTCCCACACACCCTAGCGTAGTTTTCAAAAAAAAATTCTCCATTTTTTCCATCTGATAGGTGGTTCGCCTGGATCAGGCAGAAAAAATGGAGAAGGCACATTTTGCATTTTTCTTCTGTGCTGTTGTCAATAATACTAATACAATAATAACTTTCAACAGATTTCCTTATTAAAATATTTAGCAATAATAAAGATTAAAAAATAAACACAAAGTTGCTCTAAATAAGACTATCTGTCATAAAACTCTCGAAGAGGTGTGCTTATCACCGTGTGAGTAAGCACCATATGAGAACAGTTACCACACGTTTTCCTGTTAGCTTCCCTTTCAGTCGAAAACGAGTTCCAGAAAACTTTATGGGTGTGCTTGTCACCGAGTCAACAAGCTGTGTTCACTTTGCACCATGTAAATATCACTTTCATCAAATACCATCAGCATCCGACAAGGATCGCATCAACAGACTTTGCCAGTTTCCCTTTTTCACTACCGACAGGAACTGTCGTTTTTATTCACACTCAAGATGGCCGCCGGAGACATCATCAAACTTTTGGTACACTTTCTATGGTGGATAGGGCTCGTTTTTCCACCAAACGGATGTTTTCTAGAGGAAATAGTACTTGTTTTCCTCTCTCTAGACCAATCGACTTTTGTTCCTGTTTCCTGAGGAGAGTTGACCACAGTAGGCTTGTTCCAATCCCAATGGAACGTAGCCAAAGCTAGTGCGTGTCACTGAGACTGGGCCTGTGAGTGTCACTGGGACCGGGCCTGTGCGTGTCACCGCCTGCCTTCGCAACCGCCAACAACTCGCCTGAACACATTTCCCGCGACACATCTAATTCGCCCATAATCTCTCCGTCGATGATCCCTATGTCGCATTCCTCACCCTGTATTACTGAGTACTCGCCAGCTGCACACCAGGTAATTTTAAATCTTTTCCTTTTCTACAGGGAGATTATTGTTGTTGAGGTTGTCTTCTTCACCTCAGAGCTTGCTTCCTCACCACCGATCGTCGCCAGTGTAATAAAGTGGCTCACACAGGTTCAGGTTCAGGTAGAAGTGAGAGGTATTTATTTAACAACCTCATCCAACACCTAACAGTCGTCCAACTGACTCCTCAGAACCCCACACTGACCTGGTTCTAAGCTAGAATACAGAACATAGAACCAGATCACATCATCACAGAATCTACCTGGTGGCTACCAAGCACACATGCGGTAGCCACCAGGACTATTTGCCACTAGGTTCCACTGCGGGCAGCCATTCTTTATAAGTTAACATTGCAGCTTGACCTGAGAATAGCTATTCTCCAGCGGTCTAAACTCATATGCAGAAGTCACCACACATAGCTACGGGAAGGTTCCATGTTTGGCGGCCATTTTGGGAGGATTTACATTGCAGCCTTTTTCCACATACATGCACCAAACACTGATGAATGGTGATTCTTAAACGGGCTCTTGGCACACATTCATTGTTCATCGGAGCCACGGGGAGGCAATGCTTGGGTTAGAGAGCAGCTTTGATAACGTAAGTACGGCACAGCCGATCCCCTAAGGCAACGAGCATTTTTAGACGACAAAGGTATCGTTTTTTTCAACAAAACCTTATTGCTTATCTCCTGTGCACTTTGTCTCCCACAGTGTGTGACTAAAAGCGCTCCTTCCCACCTCTGAAAAAGCTCATGGGGCTTTAGTTTGGTAACATTAGAGTATGTAAACTCATCTTCACGTTTTTTCTGTATTTTACCGGACATAGCAGTATGATTCTCTCCCGCATAGAGACAAAGAGGCAACAAGAGCTATAGACATGGATTCAAACACTATGGATACAATCTTGTTAGAGTGTATGTTTTATGTGGTTATGTCTTGTATTGTATTGTACGTGACAATCAAGGGCAGCACGGCACCCACTTGAATCATGAGTTGTCGTGCACAAGAAAAATATATCACTGAGTAGACCTTTCATGAGTTTGGTGATGTGGCCTTGCAATTGTAGTATTACTGTAATTAACCATGTTTTTTCTATCCTTTCATTAACTTGTATGACTATACCAATTTGGCATTGTATCAGTGCATGTTTTTTATATATATGCACGAAAATCTGCTACATTGAGCAGGCAAACCACATTGTTGTTTTCTAACAGAGTGGTACAGGGATCACTTTTTGGTCCTGAAGAGAAGCCAGGGAGATGGCTTCGAAACATGCTGACTAGGGGAGGTAGTAGCCCATTATAGCATACAACCTCTACTACCCATTGTTTAATAATACCAGCTACAGGGAGTATTACATTTTAGTTTCCACTCAGCCAGGTATTTTTTATCCCACTATATTCACTCAGACCCTTCCACTCTCACATCACACATAGTATCACTTCACTAATAAGAGCTCCCATGTCGGCGTCGGTCACAGCCTCGTCCCGCAGCCGGGCAGGAAGAACCCGATGATGAAGCATGCCACCAAAGGACCTTTTGATGGGTGAGGGTTATTTTCACAAAACAGTGTGGTTTCCTATACAGCCTTAGGAAAACCGACCAGACCTCTCAAGTACTGATCTAGAAAGGATAGTATTATTCCAGTTGTTAAGGGTGGACTTTGTTTGTTTTTTCATGATTTATGGAGGAGGGCGAGTCCACTATCCATTTAACCTCTTCACTCTTTTTCCTTGTTTATGATCTATTCATACAGCCAGTATGGTTTTGGAGTGGTCGATGACTTTGGACAATTGTGGTCACAGGAGTTTTATGACATTTTCTGGAACTCAAATCAGTAATGGTTTTTATATTCTTGATTTGTTGGAAGCAATACAATTTCCAAAAGCAATGTCAGTGGTCAGTGTACTGCCCATAAAGCTGGAAAAGATATGGTCATGCTTGGAAATAAATATGCAAACTAGGTCACCAGATACTGTGCACGTGAAAATGAAGCTGTGAGATCAGATGGCAAAATCACAATTCAAGAGATAGAGCAAAATGAATCAAGTGAAATTACTGCTGAAAATGAAGAGAATATAAATTGTTTTCTCTTACATCCGATACAGATTTCCTTTAGTGAATTGAATGATCTCCAGTAGGAAGTCCCAGAGGATGATAAAAAAAAAGGTGGGAAATGTTGGGTTTCAAAAAAAATGTATAGATCACTCCTGAGTATAAATATATCTTATCCGACTCATGAATGTCCAGAAATCTGCATAATCAATTGCATGCGGAGAGCGATGCAATGACTAGGATGTTTAATAAGTACTGATTGAATTCCAAATTTAGAAGTGGATTTGTGCCAGAAGTGCCGCATTTGTTCAGGAAATAATCAGGGAAGAACTACAGTTATTATGAACCACATTGGCAAACATGGCCCATTTACGTGACCTGAAGCAGATTTTATAGAGTTTACAATGGTCTTAAGTATATTCCTTTGATTGTCTGCTTATTCTCTATGGATCAAGGCCTATCCCTCCTGTTGCTCAGATAGCATGACAGTTGGCAAGCAGTTGTTGAGATAGTAGATATCCCGTTTTTGGCCTGCCAACTTCTATTGAGACGTATCATAGCTCTCATTTAAAAAACAATAATTTGATTTGTATATCTCTCTAAATTGATCAAATGTTCCATTGTAGTTACCATCCTCAATCATCTGGTGTAGTGGAGAGGATGAATGGGACCATCAAACATAAACTGGCCGAATTGTGTGCATCCACTAGTCTGAATGGCTTGATGCTCTTCCTCTTATATTGATGAGCATTAGAGGTACCCCAGATAAAAAGACTGGTCTCTCACCCATGAAGTGCTAATGGGCAGGGCAGTGAGTTCAGCATAAATTCCTTCATCTACACTTGTTTCAGGGACTGATGACATTGTGCTAGATTACTGCAAAACTCTTGCTATGGTGAAATTTGTTTCTCATTAGGTAAATTTGGCAACAGCAGATAAAATAATCTCAACGCCATACTCTGAAATCAGGAGATTGGGTTCTTATAGAGAAGCATCTTATAAGAGTTGTCTTGAAGAATGCTGGAGAGGAGCATTTTAAATTGTGCTTATGACAAACTATTGTAAGGTGTGACAGAGTCCCATAGTGGATACACACCACTCACATGAGAAAAGTGAAAGCAGTGGATGAAGAAGTGGTGACAACAACAACAACCACTAATTCACAGAGGCAAGCTCCAACTGGAGAAGTTGCTGGTGAAAGTAAACATCCTGGTTCATGGTATCAGTACCAGTGGCCAGTTTCAATTTTAGGGTCACATTAAACAGCTGTTCCACCGTCACAAATGGCAGCAAGGAGAAGAAGTCTCTCATCCGACCAGTGAAAAGTTTCCCGTTGAAAATGCAAGTCTCAAGAATCCACAGAGGGAGAAAAGAGCATGCAATAAGTTGAGTTGCTGATGCTGAGCAAAGCACACGACCATCAGTGAGTAGAGAAGATTCAGCTGTAGTCACAAATGAAGATGCAAAAGTTAAGATACAAAAGGCAGTGAAGAGAACCTGAAAAAGAAAGCACTGACAGTATGAAAGGTTAAAGTCAAAGAAGACACAGAAGTAATTGAAATTGACTTAGAGAATAAAGAGTGAGTCGCCAGCTGCTAAAAGACTAGCGAGAAAGAGAATTCCAAACAGAAAGTATGTTTCACCTGAATGGGCGTAGCTAGCATCTGTGTTAAGAAGAACAAGACTCCGAGATCTGCAGTTCAATAAAGTGTTGCCAATTCCTTTTTGAAAGTGAACTAGAAGAAAAGCCCCCTTGAACATTTAACAGTGGTGAAATAGAGATTGAACTTTGCAAAAGAAACTTGATGAAGAAAAGATTAAAAAAAATATGAACTGAGCAACAGGCCAGGTCTGGTGGCTTGGTGAACCAATATGTCCACTGTGTGGGCCTGTGTTTAACCTCTTGATCACAGGTTCAAATTCCAGAGGGTCCACTTAGCCTTTCATTCTTCGGAGGTTGATAAAATGATTACCATGGAGTTGGGTACCAACAAACAGCTGTTATTCAGCACCAAGATACCCTTGTGTCAACATGCGCTTTACAGATACACATTATTATGGAATGTTTGTTTTGATTATTTTTTTAAAAAAAGAAAGAATTATTTTTTTTATAAGACCTTTGCAACTTTTCAAAGTTCCACATTCCTTTTTATTTTTTATCTCAATTGAAATGGAATAAAGCAGATGCTGCAAACTTGTTGGCTTGTTCTCCTTGATAATGTCGCTAATAGTTATAGTTATTTTATCGTTATGCCTCATTTCTCTGGTCAGATAGGACTCCACAGTGATTGAATTAACTGCAATACCTAGTGGTGTTGGATCTAATACATTGGCACATAGGGAAAGTTTAGTTAGTGGGTTTCATAATGGTATCCATACTGAAATGTTGGGTAAGTATGCAGACGTTATGCTGGTCAAGAATTGTTTTGTATGTACTTTTCTCTTCTGCAGGTGAATGTGCAATCTACTTACAGCTTCCAATTTCCTATGCAATGTCCTGTAATGTGTTTGCTAGTGTATATAGGCATGAGTTTCAATCGCCATATCTGCCAGACTTCATTATTTAACTGGAAAAACTTCCTGTTTCCGAAGACACTAATGAGGGAGTAAAATATGGTACATTTCTGAATACAATTGCACACATTAAGTATAATACTAACAGGAATTAATGGGAGTGTGTCGGTAGTTTGAGTAAAGAGAAACATGGGTTTGTTTAGGAATATAATGAAAGAAGAGGGAAAATAGTGACAGCTTGGAGGGATGTGAAGAAGAAAAAACAGATAAAGGCTGAGGAAGAATTTAGGTTTTCAAATTTGCATCCAAGATTGAGGCTGGAGCATGAGAGAAAGGGTGAGTCATGTATACTGCATTGTGAACCTACAGGAGTTAAGTAGGTAGAATATGTGGGCGAGAGTAAGTGTAAAAGAAGTTATCATGTTAATGGTGATTTTCTAGTTGGTGAAGAAACTATTCTCAGGATTTATCATGTGTGTGGAAAGACTGCTTATTTCAACCTGTCTCATAATATGGTGGGATTGTGATATTTGGCTTTTGTGTTTCCTAGGGTTTAACATGTGACTGGAAGGAATGATGATAGTGGTTTGAAGAGAGCGACAGGTGGTTTTTGGACAGATAGTATTAGATATAATAAGAGGTACGATTCTTTAGACGTGGCTATGAATAATGTGAAAATTAGAAGGTTGTCTATGGTTGTGAATGGGTTTGCTTCTAATACTGTTGGTGCCTTAACTCAGATCAATTCCGAACTAATGGCTATGCAAGCAATGATAATGCAAAATCTTCTAGTGTTAGATAGTTTCCTTGCGGAGGAGGGCAGTGTCTGCCGGGCCTTCAAGGTTTGGTAGTGCTGCATCTTTATACCCAATAATAGCAGGGTTATTAATGCTTATTTTCAAAACTAATACTTCTCGTGAAGTCCAAGCTCTAGAAGAACATGGCTTATGTGAGACAGTAGGTTTCTTGGTTAGTGAGATAGTAAAGGGGTTTAGTAAGTTTGGTGAATGGTTTAGGTGATTCTAAACAGCTATAACTATTGTGTTGATTTGAACAATAATCCTATTAACCTTGTTCACATTTTCCGAATGGTTATTTGTAAACTATGGATGAAAGGAGAAAAGAGAGTCATCAAAGAGTAAGCAATAAGAATTTGAGATGGAGGATGCCTGCAATTGTGATTACAATTAGCTAAAATTGATGGAAGAATCAACTCGACAGAAGCAGAAGGTGATGCAGACTGTTATAAACATAAATCTAAATATAATAATTGTGAGCGTGGACGCGATGCATAGTTACCTTAGGGCACAAGTTATAGTTACTTGAGAATTTCCGAGTTTTAAATGATACATTGGCACTGAACCTTTCACCTAACTATAATGTTACTTTAACCTTAACCTTTGTTTTTTTTCAGGGAATTTCTAGGGTTTTTTAACCCCTTCCATGCTCATGACGAGCTCAGCTCGTCATGCAGTACAGTGTTCCTGACGAGCTGAGCTCGTCATGACCACACCTGTTTTTATTGCTGTCCAGCACAGCAGGAGAATCTCCCTAGCAGCGATGCGGTTAATGTACAGCAACATTATGTGACCATACATAAAGCGAAACCCCTGCCACGCACGGCCATCGGCTTCCAAACCTCTGCAGGCAGCCAGCTGCACACTATGAGGTGGTCAACTCATGAGCAGTAAGCCAACCCTCGATCAGGTAGCCAATATGCAGGCCTTGTGGCCAACCCTCCTCTACACATGGCTAAAGGCCATGTACAGCATGAATTTGGCTGCATGCGGGGAGTTGGCTGCAGGGCCTGGCTGCAAGCCAGGCCCTCAGGCCAATCTCCAGCTGCACACGGCCAAAGGCCATGTGCATCTTGGAGGAGCTGGATTTAGGTTTACTAATATATGATTACTTTATGTTAAAACAAACCTTAGAAATGTACTGAAAAAATAACGTTTAAAGTAACATTACAGTTAGGTGAAATGTTAAGTAACAACATAACGTTTTAAAATAAAAAAACACAGAAATTTGCTAGTTTTAATAATAGTTACCTCAAATAACTATGACTCGTGCCATAAGGGAACTATAACTCACGCACACGCCATGCACTGCTAATTACCCCACACATTACATCACTCATGACATCTTCTATGACATCATTGATAATATCACTGCAATATTTGCAATGAAATTATTGATGAGACACTGTAAGGCAGAACACAAGTTATAGTTACCTCAGGGCATGAGTTACTTGAGATAACTATAATTATAACTGGTGAATTTCTGTGGTTTGTACAGTTCAAAACGTTATGTTGCTACTGAACATTTCACCTAACTAACTCACTTTAACCAAAACTTACTTGAGTTTCAGTTAAGGGTGCGATGGAAGCAGTTTGACAACATAAACTAAAAACTAGGCAGTGCTTCTGGCCTTGTTATGCTTCCAGTTTCCATATCCCTGAACATACTGCCTATGACCTTTGGACAGGCACAGCTGCCACTGGTTGTAGAATGTAATCTTCAGCTCTGTGCCAACTCCTTGAGCACCCGGTACTAAGTACTGATGGCCAGGGCCTTTGACTAGACCATCCAATCCTCTTGGGACCAAAAGCAGTGCACACAAGCGCACAACCTTTGTCTATGCCCTGGGCTCAGGCATCAAGATCCCAACTGGAAACATGTGCAAGAATCACCACCATTTCAGGATGATCATCTGAAAGAGGGGTGATTTATGACTGGCTGTCTTCAATAGTGTTAATGCTGTAGTTCAGCACTTGTTTTGTAATTACATTCTCTTTTAATTGCTCCCCAAGATCTTCATTACCAGGAACATTTAAAAAAATGAAGATTATCCCTTGTCCTCCAGATTGAGGAATGCAATATCCTTTTCTTTTGGAAAGTTTGCTGATGATTGATGAAAAGAAGCCAAAGTTATAAACTTGGCAAAAAGGGCCTTTCCTTTACAATTCATATTTCAACTTTAAATATAGAGGTGTGAATGCTGCTTTAGATGCATATATTCACAGAAAAAAAACGTTAGTAATGGCAAAACGGAAGTGGATCGTGCCTACAACATAAATATTCAACCATCCCATCACGCAAGCAGTCCCCAATATATGGTGCTGCTGGGACATCCCAAGCCATTGCTCTGTGCACTTTGCAAGTACCAACACCAGGTCAATGAAGCCACACAGGTGTTTAGTCTTTTTTGTGTGGGTCAACATTCCCAACATGGACAGCATGGGCTCTTTAGATATCTGATTAACCTTTAGGACAGTTAAGTGTTGAAGCCGAGTGGGATGAGTATGCCTAGACGTGGGTTCTGTGCTCTCCATGTCACTGGAGTCAAGCTAGCCTGACTGATGAGGGGTGATACCCTGAAACCGGTCCTAGGATGCCTGTTTCCGGTCCAGGGAGGATCTGGCCTGGCAGTTCGGGCTGGACTGTTCCCATGGGTAGCAGGGTAAAGACTGATTTGCATATGGCTGGGTTTAAACCGGAATGACATGGGGAACAAATAAAACCCAATGGATTTAGGCCCTGATCTCTGTACTGGGGTGAATGTTTGACATTGTTCATCAGTCTGTCCATCAATTGTTCTATTTATATTTGTCACCCCGAGTGGGACGTGTATGCCCAGACGTGGGTCCCGTGCTCACCATGCCGCTGAAATCAAGCTAGACTGACTGATGAGGGGTGATACCCCGAAACCGGTCCTAGGATGCCTGTTTCCGTGGCAGTTTGGGTTAGACTGTTTCCATGGGAAGGGGTCAAGACTGATTTGCACATGGCTAGGTTTAAGCTTGAAGAGCATGGGGAGCAAAAAAACAATGGATTTAGGCCCAGATCTCTGTACTGTGGTGAATGTTTGACATTGTTCAACGTTCCTTCCATCAATTGTTCTTTTTGCATTAGTCAAGTGTTAGACCACATCGTCCAAGAATCTTGACAGCACCAGACCATGTGGGTAAAGTCTGTATTGACCTCAGCATAACGTGAGCATTCGGACAATGCACCCTGCTACATATGTCTTAAGCGTCGGGGGCAAGTACATATGATGTAAATCAGTGCTTCTTAACCTGTGGTTTGAGGACCCCTGGGGGGCCGCGATGCCTACTCAGGGGGCCAGCTACGGATTATAAAATAAATTAACAGATTAATAATCTGTATATAAATAAAGTTCTAAAATTTAAAATTTAAAAAATGTAAATATTCTGTTAATGTGAAGTCATTTGAAAAGGGAGATTAAAAAAATGTAATTGGTATCCACAGATTGATTCATAGGGGCAGTGCAAATGAATCAAACACAATAGTATGAATGAGGGGTAATCTCTATTGAATTTAGAAAAGCTCCAACCTTTCCATTAAAATTAAAATTGTGATTTAAAATAAATACTTGCTTGTGAACTAAATATTATGTATTAGTTTGATGGATGCTTATTTTTGGGTATACTTTTGTAGTATAAATCATTGAAATTGCTTAGGCTGGGGTCCCCGGATTCCAATAATGACTCGGTGAGAGTTCCAGGACTCTAGTAATAATTAAGGAGGGGTCCACAGAAGACAAAAGGTTAAGAACCACTGATGTAAATAAGCAAATTGTATATATTTCAGTCTCACATTCTTGGAGACCACTTTCTAGACATTTCAGCCATTGAGCATCAGTCAAATCTAGGTGCAAGCGATCCATCCACCATCCCCTCAGCTGGCCCATCAATACATTCCACTGCTGCAGCAGAGTGCATATAAATAATACGCTAATGTCTTTACAGCTGTATCTGTGCGTGAGCAGAACACGCAATCCTGCAGAAGCCAAAGGCTCTTTGTTTGTGGTGTCCCAAATCTGGACCAGAATAGGAGGTGCCTATGGTAGACTCGAGCCACCTCTTGGCCACCTTCACGAGCAATTGACTGGCATACAAAAAATGATCTTAATAGTTTAACTTGGTAGACATAATTTATATTTATTCATAATTAAACATTCATTTGTTTCTTCCTTATTATTTTACAAACCAATTAAGTTACCAATTCATTCCATTACACCCTTTTCCCTCACATCATTCATACTCTCATTCGTAACCTATAATACCCCTTAAAAACTGAGTGGCTTCTGGATCCCCTTCACAGTGCAATGGAAATGTTCATGTTATATATCCACACAACACAAGCGGTAGACACATATTTTGGTGGCCCTGATCCTTTCTTGCCACCTTCTTCAGGACCAACATACAGTAAAATGACACCTTCTTTTCGATGTGCAGAGCTTCTAGTATCTTCAAAATGTAAAGGCCATTAAACCATTAGCACAGATCTAAGTCTTCATAGATCATAACTGCAATTATTTCTGATTGCACTATGCCCAAAAAGACATATTAATAATTAGAACATTAGAATGTTGCGCACTCCAAAGCAGACAATGGAGTGCTCTGGGCTTCATCGGGCTAGTGGAAGCCAGCAGAACAACATTCTAATGTTGTTTTTCTTTTACAGGTGCTGTTGTGAACAAAGGCCTCTCGGGGTCTGAGGGGATTTAAATCCCCTTGGGCTCCGAAAGGCCTTTGTTTTTACCAATTAGAACATACTGCCCTCTGGGGCAGAATGTTCTAAATGCCTTAGAGCACGGGTACTCGTAGTACGGCCCGTGGGCCGGCAGCGGCCAGGCAAGCCTTCCGTGGCGGCGCGCTGACCATGAGACATCGAACCCGTGTTTTTAAAAAACATTTTCAAAGAGTGTCTGCAAACACTGCCGGTTGCAGAGACACTCGGAGAGACTCTACTGCTCTGTAGGGGCCCGGGCGATTTAATCCAGCGAAGCCAGAGTGGAGCTGCAGGGGCGCTAAGAGGAGGTGGCCCCATTCACATGCAAATGGTCTTTTTTAAAGACCTGTGAAGTGCTCGGGTGGAGCTGTGTGTCTGCGCGTGCTGGGGAAGCTGGCTGGGGAAGCTGTCTCAGCCCGGGTGACACACAGGCAGGGTGAGATGACAGAGGGAGGTAGAGGGACAGAGGGAGAGGGAGAGGGAGGGAAAGGGAGACCAAGACATGTAAACAGAGAAAGAGAGACAGGCAGAGGGAGGAGGGCGACAGAGGGAGACGGAATGAGGGAAGGGAGTGAGGAAAGGGGAGTGAGGAAATGGGAGTGAGGAAAGGGGAGTCAGGGAAGGGAGTGAGGGAAGGGAGTGAGGGAAGGGAGTGAGGGAAGGGGAGTGAGGGAAGGGGAGTGAGGGAAGAGGAGTGAGAGAGGGAGTGAGGGAAGAGGAGTGAGAGAGGGAGTGAGGGAAGGGGAGTGAGAGAGGGAGTGAGGGAAGGGGAGTGAGGGAGGGAGTGAGGGAAAGGGAGGGAGGGAGTGAGGGAAGGGGAGTGAGGGAGGGAGGGGGGAGGGGGGGAGGGAAGGGGTGAGGGAGGGGTTGAGGGAGGGAGTGATGGAAGGGGAGTGAAGGAAGGGGAGTGAGGAAAGGGGAGTGAGTGAGGGAAGGGGAGTGAGGGGAGGTAGGGAAGGGGGTAAGGGGAGTGAGGGAGGGAGAGAGGGAAGGGGAGTTAGGGAGTGAGTGAGGGAAGGGGAGTGAGGGAAGGGGAGTGAGGGAGGGAGGGAGTGAGGGAAAGGGAGTGGGGGAAGGGGAGTGAGGGAGGGAGTAAGGGAGGGGGTGAGGGAAAAGGTGTGAGGGAAGGGGAGTGAGGGAGCAAGTGAGGGAAGGGGAGGGAGGGATAGAGGGAAGGGGAGGGAGAGAGGGAAGGGGAGGGAGGGAGAGAGGGAAGGGGAGTGAGGGAAGGGAGTGAGGGAAGGGTATTGAGGGAAGGGGAGTGAGGGAGGGAGTGAGGGAAGGGGAGTTAGGGAGTGAGGGAAGGGGAGTGAGGGAGGGAGTGAGGGAAGGGGAGTTAGGGAGTGAGGGAAGGGGAGTGAGGGAGGGAGAGAGGGAAGGGGAGTGAGGGTGAGGGAAGGGGAGTGAGGAAGGGAGAGGGGGGAGGGGGGAAAGAAGAGGAAAGGAGAGGGAGGGAGAGGGAAGGAGAGAGGGCGATGGAGTGAGACAGTCAGAGTGAGTGAGACAGAGGGAGACAGGAACGGAGAGAGGGAGATGGAGGGAGTGAGGCAGATATATATACACATATACACACACATATACCGGGTCTGGTAGCTCAGTGGACGAAGGTGTCCACTGCAGGGACCTGTGTTCAACCTCATGGTCACAGTTTTTTTGTTGCTCTAGCCCCACCCCCTCCCCCACTGACCCCGCCCCCACCGGTGCAGCCCTCGGACACAAACCACACTGTAAACTTGGCCCCCGAGAGAAAGTTTGTGAGTACCCATGCCTTAGAGCCCTCCTAGTGGGCTCTACCAGCCATTAAAGGCCCACCCCCTTTAACGCTGGAGCGGTCCTTTAATGGCCGGTAGAGCCCGTTAGGTCGGGCTCTAAGGCTATAATAAATCACTTCTGAATAAAACCAGAAGGACAGTATACTATTACGGATTAACATCCTGTGCTCATTTATCAAACTTCAAAGGTGCAAATCACACAAAGCCCTAAACCTTTACCTCTCACCTCAAAGCGCCTCTCACCATGTGCAAGGTGAAAGTTCATCACCATATTATGCTGCTTATAATCCATATGTGTCACATGTGATACCCAAACAAACCCCCATAATCAAATCCCATGCACACCTCGACTTCTATGTAATTACCTGTCTCACCTGAGGGAATAGTTATGCACATGTTCTATCACAGAGTTTGCAATACCGTTTATTTTAGATCACCCAATTCTGAGAAGTACTACCTCCTCTTTTCAACTTGACGACACTATTTCTCCTGCATCACTATGTTCTAAATATATATATGGCCGGTAGAGCCAGCTTCAGAGGGCTCTAAGGCTATTAGAATATTCCGCCACTAGAGGGGAGAATGTTCTTTCTAATTTGTAAAACAAGGGTCTTGAGGAGCAAGAGGGGGTTGAAATCTCCTTGGCCTCGTTAGGCCTTTGTTCACAGCTGTTGCTGTGAACATACATTGGAATGTTGGAGCTCCAGGCTTATACCAACCATTAGAATCCCAGAGCACTCCAGTGTTTTTAATGGAGCTTTCAACATTTCAATGTTCTAATATCTCTTAGAATAGAGAAATGCAGGAGGAGTAGTGTCATCAAGTTGTAAAGAGGAGGTAGTACTGGGTCAGAGCTCTAATCATGTTATGTCTTTCTGACTAGGGGAAGTATAAATCCAAGTATTACTTATATTCTACCTTAAAGTGCAAACCAATTTACTCCTATAGGAATTCAGTTCCCCAGTCAGAGATTTATGCTGCGTTATTTGCTAACGTTCATCATTTCATCCTTATGCGAGACAATGGTAATCCTTCATACAAATGTCAGGATGGGAGATTACGTGGGACATTCCTCCCAAGGTTGATAGTCACCTCAAGCTCTAGATACTCTCTATTCGACCTATACGAGTTAAAGACAGAATGAAACAGATATTGCTTTTAGAACGGTTCGAATGAGACCGGCAGGGACCTTTCAAAATGATTTCCGCTATTATCTAAAGTGATATCGAGCATTCCCCAGCACCCTCAACCTTTCTTAAATACAGGGCACAAGTCCTAAAGAAAAAAAAGATGGGGGGGGGCGCTAACCAAATTTGGCAGTATGGAAGTGACATCATGAAGAGTGACATAGCACGTGGCATCACAGGAAGCAGCATCACACCCATGACCTCACAGGAAGTGACATCACAAGAAGTGGCTCCTCCGTGCCAATTTATAAGCACCGATGTTCCCATTGAGGTAATATATACATAACAGAACATTATATAAAAAGATAACAAAAAATAATTTGCATAATGAGTTTCAAACCGCATGTATGTAATTTACCTTTTTTCTTCACATGAAAGGCTTGTCAAATTACCAGACGAAACACAGTAGTGCCAATGTTTTAATCGATTTAGAAGTTTCCAGAAACAAATCTTCTATTTAAGGTACTTCCTTATACTGCCTGGGCAATATTTAGGCCCCTGTAATCTAAAATGATCAGTGTTTGGACAATTTAATTTCAAGGATGTCCTTTTTTCTATTAAGATAGGAATGTTGCTGGGGTAATAAATAAATGTTTGAATATAAAATGGTATGTCTAGGAGGAGAATGGGGAATAAAACACCGCTGTGTACGTGTCACTGTGTATATAAAATAGGTACCTAAAATATTGTTTTTCAATTTTTTAGATCACAAGTCAATACTGTCAAATGTCCTGATGAAGGTGCAACTATTTTAATGACACCGAAACGCCACGTCAACTCTTTCTTTTGACTGTTTTTATTATAGTTTTTGTATATCTTTTGACGAAGAAAAACCTTTTTAATTAATTTTTTTTTAAATCTTAGAGTGTAACCCTGAATGGGAGGTACTACAATAAATTGTGCAAATCGTTTTTAATACTTTTGTTGTATATGTTTATTGACTAATGTTTTGATAGACAGTGTCACAAGTGTACAATATCTTTCTGCCATCATAGTGCAGTAAATACTAGGGACTCTCCTTAGGCTAATTTCCCCCATACGTTTCTTTACAGTCAGCACACTGACTTTTTTCTGAGATTAACCACAGGGTCTTATTTTCCGTAACATCACAAGAAGTTACATCAGATCTTACGACCTCAAACATGTTTTGCATGTCTATCATGAGTACATTTGAGCGCATTACAATAATTAACAAATTTGATTTTGCGTCGCTGTTGTGCCTAAAAGGTGACAAAACCGTGAAGCACAATCTGAGCCTCAACTTATACATTTATTAATGTGGCAGTAATCTTTTCTGCTTTATTGCTTGCAAAGTCTGCATTTTTTAATATCTCATAGGATTAAGGCACCCAGTTTCAGAGATCCTTGTGTGCCCAGTAAATCTCAGGGAATAATAATGGGAAAATAACTCGGGAGGTTAATACATTTTCAGGAAAGATGTGTGTTTTCTTTAGTCTCTGTGAATCAAAGTAGCATAGGAGGTTAATATGTATCCTGCAAAGCACATCATGTAACATGCAGATGACAGAATTATTTTATGTTCATACGTAAGTGGGTTACTGCTTTTCACATAGAGATCCTTTTGTAACTTGAAGTTCATACATTGTAATCCTTCTAATATAGCACAGTGAGCTGAGAAGAACATTTGACTCCTACACCTTGTAACCTCCACTGTCATATGTAACACTTCCTGTACATAGATTTACACACCTATGTGATTTATTGTCAATGTATAATGTACACGTGTGATGTAAACCCTGCATTGGGATGAAGAGACCTATAAAAGAAATAAAACAAAATAAAGGTATTTAAATTGTTATTTGAGTTAATTTGTTCAAATACTGCGACATAACACCTCTGACATTCTTACTGTGCATGTATAACTCTTACTTACAGGGACTGAACAAAGTCCAAAGCACGCCTCTCTTATGCACTTGTGAAGTGATAACAAGCTGTGAGTGGCGGCTGGCTTGTACAGAGGGTGGTGAGGCAGGTGGCACAAAATAAATAAATTCACTTACCTCCACAGTGCGATGTCGGCCTTCCTTACGTGTGTTCCAGGAAGCTCCCGATGCCGGAAACTGCACCACCCAATCCTGGTGCTGCTTTCACAGCATGAAAGCCACACAGACATGCACATTTTAACACGTACAGCTCCCTGCTACTGCTACTCAGCAGTACTGGTCCCGCCCCGTCCTGACACTTAGTTCAGGAAGGGTTGTTGAAGAATAAAACGGTAATAAATAAACTTTATTACTGTTTTATTTTTCAGCTCTGGGGCTTGTTGGGCGACGCTCCTCTGTTGAAATGTAGGAACCACCCATGCAAGTTGTGTGCCTTTGTTTCCCTTCCATTGCATTTGCCTCGAGGTATGAGGCTCCAGATTGCTCCCAGCCTGGATACTCTAACAAAAGGAGGCCTGATGGCCTCTTAAAGTCGTCCTTTGTTTTGGGACCTGCTGAAATTTGAAATAACAAAGCCCCCTAGCTGCCTACACATTGCTGCTTGGAACAAAAGCAGACAACATGCAGGTTCTGCTGAATGTCCTGTGGTTTGAAAATTACACAGGGGTGGGTTCATCAGATTTTAGTGAGGCCCAACTCCTTGTCTGGGTAGTCGGCGTCCACACTGTGAAAAAAGTGGGTAGACGCTGTTTACCCGCGTGTACCCCCAAATGGTGCCCTACTTAAATACTACAGCACACTCTGGTCTAATTCCCAGTGTCACACTACTCAATTATGTAGTGCAGTGGTTCTAAACATTAAAATGCTGTCCATTATTGAACCCTACGTACTTATTAGGAACAGCCAGCCCTCTTTTCTCTCCACAGCTTATCATCATATCCTACCAGCAGACCTTAATTTGTTTCTTTTGCTTCCTATTTCAAACTGTTACACAAATCACGTCTCCAGTCTCTTCCGTAGACGCCAGCTTCTTCTTCTCTGCTCTCTTATATATATCTGCAGGCATCACCTTCGCACTAGTTTGATATCAGGTGGCCTGACTTCAATGAATGTTTACCATCGACATATAGCCCTTATAGAGAACAGAGCATATCATGCACTCTACAGGTAACACATTGCAGTCTAACTCTAAATATTCCTGGGCTACATATGATGGGGCCCTACATAGGACCTCATGTGGTTCTTATATAGAGAAAGTGTGGTGATCTCATGTTCACTACATTCCAGTGATGCAATGCTGGAATGTAGAATGTCCAATGTGGATTCATGATTTAGAGATTCCTTGTATGTCAGTTACTTTAGGACTGCTGAGGTTGTGGCAAATAAATACACGACTTAAGGCATTTCTGTCTGCTGATTATTACTTCACTACAGAAAGATCCATAATTTTATACTATCCCAACTAATTTTCCCATTAAGGCCATTTCTGTACTTGTTGAGCGTAAACAAACTCTCCTCACATTTATCAGCATTTAGTCCATTCTGCTAAACCTTAATCCTTACCAGATTTCAGTTCTGAATCCTTGCATCCTTGTTCTAGACCATGTTTCACCAAAAGTGCTTGCAAGTTTATTGTATATACTTATGATTTGTGTTCTCCAAACCTAATATGAAATTCTTTGTCTGTTTCTCCCACATAGCCCAGATTGCACAGCCATAAGATGAAATATAGAACATTGCTGCTTCTGCAGCAGCGGTCATATTTTTAATAAATATCTTATTTCTGTTATGTTCCCAGGGCTCAGAGGAGATTGCAGCCTGACAGGCATTGCTAGTGCCTCATCCATGTTTACAGCTAGCAAATGTTCTCCCCCATCGGTAGACCTTTGTGCCTGTTAGACCTGGTACCATTGGCGTGGGTCTCCCCTGCATTTTTACCTTTGCCTCCTTGTTTGTGCTGTGTGTTGGACTCCATTTTGCTGGTCTAGATGCTTTGGGCACTTTGCCACTGTTGTTCAAATGTTCATCGAAGTGCATGTGCTTTGTTTGTAAATTGTTGTTATGGATTAGTGATTCTATGATTGGCATATTTTATTTACTTGTCAGTCCTCATGTGGTTCCTATATAGAGATACATCATTATATACTATCCCAACTCATTTTCTCATTAAGGCCTAGCATAGTGCACTGTGTGTGCTCAGGGCCTGTAAATCAAATGCTGATAGTGGGCTGCAGCACTGATTGTGCCACCCACAGAAGCAGCCTGTAAAATGTAACTCTGGCCTGCCATTGTAGAGTCTGTGTGCAGTCTGGGACTGCCATGTCGACTTGGCAAGTGCACACACTTGCCAGTCCCTATACCTTCCCTTTTTTTGACAGAGGCTGGAGAGGGGCAGCGGCTCCAGAAGTCTGATGAGTCAGGGCTGGGCTGAATAGACCTGGGCTGCATTTTGAGTAGGGGGATGAGATTCCCCTGCACCTAAATGGGCCGGGTCTGCCTTCAACAATGCTGTCTCCACCTCCTGCCAGGAAGCTGCACTAGTGAGGTCAGAACTTGTTTTGGCTGGGTAGAGACACACTCTGCCTTCAGAGAACAAAGGATTTTTGAGTAAGAGGGGCCCTGACCCCTGACTTTTAGATCACTTCTGGGAATCAAGAGAAAATATGCCAAAGAGAAGAGCCGGAGAAGCTGAGGAGGAATACTGCCCCTGTGCTGTTTGCTGTCTGGGGTTGGTGTGCAGTGGCTACTTGCTGCCAAGGAAAGGAGAAAATTACTTTGCTGTTTGCTTTGCCATCTTGAGGAAGAGCTTCAAGGGCTTGAAACTGAGCGTGCCTTCTGTTCTGAAGTCTCAGGGACACAAAGACTTCACCACAAGGTGCAAGGCATGCTGTATTTAGGTGGGGACATGAAGCTCCGCACATATTTTTCATTGTCTTGAGTCATTGTCCACTGTAAACTGTGGCTGTTCATTGGTCAATAGGCTGAGTAGTAACTTCTTAGTACCTCATTGTCTCATTTTGGAACCTCCCACGGCAACACCCCCTGTTACATGTGTTGTTACTCAATAGGCTATAATTACAGCCTCCAAGCACTATTTTCTCAAATAGCTTTGTCCTGCCTGCTGCTGCAGGCGGGACACATTTATAGCACGGGTGCTGAATGCATAGGTCTCGCATTTGCGAGAGTTTGAGCTATTGGCATTGTAAATGACAATGCCTTTAATTTATCTGTTGTTTAAGCTACTGGCATTGTACATGACAATGCCTTTTATTTATCTGTTTCAAAAACAATGTATACATTTAGAAAATTGTCATATACAATGCCAATACCTAAAAACTCTCGTAAATGCGAGACCTATTGCATTGCAAATGCTTGTTTGCATCTATTGAGCATTTTAACCTTGGACTTACCAGAAGGCGTCGATCGTGATGTTGACTTATTACAGACAGGGTTTGTGACCAGGACCACGAGCAGTCTGCGACTTGGTGCAAGAGTGGGACTTGTGCATGACCGCAACATCCCAGTATGTTCAGCAACATTGAGCTTTGCCTCCCATTACTGGATTGTCTTCAGGAACATTCAGGTACATTTGTAGCATGAGTTGTGATCAGAGCCCAGGCACCATAGACACATGTCTTGTAGGTCCATACTCCCTGTAGCACATGCATTACTTGAATTCTGTTGTTTTCCTTAGCGCACTATTGTAAAAGAATATTGAAGCTGTTGGATACCAACAAATTTGGGAGCGGAATTCCCAGTCTGCGTTGAATGGCACATAAAGAAAGGAAATGACATCAGCATACAGGGGTGGTGCGCATATGGCGTTACGCTCTGTCACTTCCGGTGCAGCATGAAGCCACATAGCACAACCTACTGGCAGTGTGGAAAACTTGTTGGAAAGATAAGAGTCCGGTGCCTGCGAGTATTTATATTTAAGGTAAGGAATCTGAAGTTAGAAGTGTGGGTTACATAGCTGCCAAAGTGAGGATAATGTGAAAGTTATGGCTTATTTATTACCTTAACTGTTTTTTTGACTGTATTTTTAAGTTTTGTGTTAGAGGTAAGATTCATCTCTGGTCAATTGTGACTAGAAGTGAACTCGTTTTTTTTCCAGTGAACTTTCTTTTTCTTTTTGTGGTTTCAAACACAATCCCATAGGACTGAGCTTTTAACCACAAAAGGTTTTAAGGAAGGTCAAAGTCCCCTGGTAGTGATGGCCACATGCATTAAAAATGATTACCAATATCTTGTTTCGAGTATCAATGGGCACTGGTAGTAAGGATCATGAATGATTTTTGCATTAGTTAGCATTAATGGCCATACCCTCTAAGAAATTGTATTAAGTACAGTGGAATAATGGTACAACGCAGTAAAGAGACGGAATGACTCAAGCATCAATAATTCCCTACAAGCAGTAATGACTATTGCTTGCCTTAAGCAGTAAGGCCAACCAAAGGCACTAGACATTGGTGACGAACAGGTGAGCAAACTTACACTCAGCAAATGCAATGAGCAATTTGCACACTCGCGGTACTTCACATCTGATGAACAGGGCAAGTCCTCAATCCAAATAGTCCCCCAACCTCTTGGCCATCACTGTCCTTGCAATGGTACATAAAACAATCAGCAGCTGCGCTAATCTTCAAGTCTGGTTGTCCCGAAGAGAACTACTTGAAAACTGAAATCGCACACACGTCAGGTAGCAATGTGTACTCCACACCAGACACAGACCAATGAGCTTCACGAGTACATACATGGGTATTACACTTGCCTTGACCAAGACGGTGGCATAAACTTACACCGGGGGAATGGGCCGCCTTCCTTGCAGAATCCACCCCCGAGCTCTCCACCGACCCTATTACAGCCGATAAGCAGCTGGAGGAGTGGATTACCGGCTCCCTAGACACACTTCTTCCTAAAACAGTGACCTTCAAACATCCCAAACGAATACCAGCGGCTCCATGGTACACCCCAGAACTTAAAGCTCTGCGCCAAGAGTGCAAGAGAACAGAACGCTCTTGGAGGAGAAATAAATCGAAGAGCGACAAAGATAGCTACTCGACCTCCCTTCTAACCTACAAAACCGCTATACGAAAAACCAAAAGCGCGTTTTTCAAGGAAAGAATAGAGAAAGCGGGATGCTCTAGTAAGGAATCTTATGTCATCCTTAAAGAGCTTTTGAAAACCCCAGAACAGGGACCAAGACAACCCACAGATCCCAAAGTCGATCAGGAAAAATGCCAACAATTGGCTAACTTCTTCCATAATAAAATCCAAACAATTCTTGACTCAATCCCCCTTACGAATTCGTGTGATGAAAACGATCCCCCATACCCCTCAACACCTACTTGTCTCTCCTCTTGGGGGCAAGTCACAACGGAGGAGGTAGGAAACGCGTTAAATTCCATAAAGAGTGGATCTCCCAGGGACCCCGCCCCTTTCCGGATTCTTAAGGAAGTAGCTCCCACGATCACCCCCCCCCTGACACACCTGATCAATGCCTCACTCCAACAGGGAGTTGTACCCCCGAGCTGGAAGAAGGCCGTCGTAAAAGCCTTACTCAAGAAACCCTCCCTCGACCCCGAAAACTTGGCCAACTACAGGCCTATTTCCCTACTCCCGGGAGTAAGCAAGATCGCTGAAAAGTTGGTCAACAGGAAACTCTCCCAGTTTTTGGAGAGCAACAACAAATTAAAGAGCTCACAGACGGGCTTTCGTCCAGGGCAGGGCACTGACATCGCCCTCCTGGCCGAGGTTGAGGAAGCCAGAACACTGCTTGACGACGGAGGATCAGTGGCAGTGATCCTCCTCGACCTCAGCGCGGCATTCGATACCGTCAACCACCAACTTCTCATCAAAAGACTCAAGAGAGTTGGTGTGGAAGGCTCTGCCCTTTCTTGGATCTCATCCTTCTTAGATCAACGGACCTATCAGATTTGGGAAAAGAACGCCCGCTCCTCCGAAATTCCCCTCCAATGTGGCGTGCCTCAGGGCTCCTCCCTGAGCCCCACTCTATTCAATATCTATATGTCCACATTGGAGGAGGTTATCACCCCTTTCGGAGTGAGCGTCGTCAGCTACGCCGACGACACACAACTAGTGGTGTCTCTATCCCACCCCAGACAACAATCAGCAGACTTATTTAACTGCCTTTCACAGGTCCATCTCTGGATGAACAACTCAGCCCTAAAATTAAATGGGACAAAAACCGAAGTTTTGCTCCTCGGTCCAAATGGGCTCACACTCTCCCCGAACATCTGGCCAGCCTGTATGGGCCCCCCCCTGACCCGAAAGTAGAGGTAAAAAGCCTAGGGGTATGGCTCGACTCGGACCTCTCTTTCACTGTGCAGGCAAACAAAGTAGCCGGGACCTGTTTCGGGCTCCTGAAATCACTGAGGAAAGTCCTGCCCCTTTTGCCCTTCAACTCCAAAAAATTGCTTATTCAAGGCTTGATAATCTCAAGGCTTGACTATAGTAATGTGATCTACCTAGGTGCCCCTGAGGCGACCCTCACCAAGCTTCAAAGAATCCAGAACACTGCGGCCCGGATTATCACAAATACCCCTGCCAGAACCTCCGCCAAACCTGCCCTCAAACTCCTCCACTGGCTTCCCATAAGGGAGCGGGTCAAATTCAAGGCCTTGTGTCTAGCCCACAAACTACTTCAAAAGCAAGGCCCCCCCGCTCTCAGTAAACTTATCACACCCTATAGACCCACGAGATCTCTCCGGTCGGACACAGAAAACCTCATCACCACCCCCAGATTTAAGAAAACCCGCTCAGGCGGAAGACGCTTCTCAGTCCAAACCGCACGCCTTTGGAACTCACTCCCCCGCGACCTGAGACTAGAAACACGGTACCTTCACTTCAGGAAGCGGCTCAAAACTCATCTTTTTCCCCAATGACTCACGCCCACTCTAAACATTGATCCCCTGCCCCTCCCTTTCCTTCTTTAACCGTCCTGAACCGGCCCAAACCAAAGAGATAGGGTGCCTAGCGCTGGGATACCTTATGGTGACTATGCGCTCTACAAAAATAAATAATAATAATAATAATAATACTCAACAGCAGTGCTGTGGAAAAATCAATCTGTTGGTTCTTGGAAGCTTCTTAAATCTTCGCCACTGAAGAAATGGTGATAACTCCTTGAAGTATGGTGACAGATTTGTTTGAAACACCCACTTAAGGTCTGCTCACATGTCAACACCACCTGGTCAACATTACAGCAACATTCTCCACAGAATAGCTCTGAAAACTGATTTCTGCAGACAAGTATTTAATTCAAGGAAATGAAACAGTACCTATAGTGGAACATTCCGTAAAACAGGCAATTCCCCACTACCTTTATAAACGGGGCTGTTCACTGATTCCCACCTGAGCTCCACACCCTAAAGCAAAGTTCACTGACACGACCAGGAACTCCATCACATATCCAGGGGAAGCAGAATAAGGTTTACCAAGACCAGCACTTGGAATCTAACCAGCATCAAAGTTGAGCACTGGGTGCAAAAAATACAAAAGCTGCAGCAAATATGAGACAAATGCAAATTTTCAAAGACTACTGGACGAAAGCCCAACCCAGGGAGCAGCTCTAACTCTCACTGCCTGAGAAACAGTCCTTAGGCAACTTAACTACCAACCAACTCACTCAGCAAGGCCCTAGCTCAATAATCAGCCGAACGTCAGAGCAGCAAGCCCCAACCCTACTTATCATGAGAGACCTCTGTCCTGCTGAAGTATTATGTTACCAATTGTAATTCGCTGTTCGACTTCTTATAAGGACAAAACAACAACAGGTGCAATGCTATTATCTGTTAACACTGTAAAATTAAAACTGGGAAGATCAAACATAAAAAGCAAGACTTACAACCTGGAGTAAAGAAGGGTGATCCTTTTGTGCAAAAATGCTTAATCAAAAGTCAACTTCAGTGCCAAATACTTGCTTAAGGGATGTTATTTTTTGAATGTCATTTATTATTTCTTGAATGTCTAATAACAGTAATTTAATTCACAGGACACTACATTGGCATACAGCACATGCTTCTTCTTCACAGCTTATTTTACATTTATACATAGCTAAAGAAAAGGCAGACATCATGGACCAATGGCAACAGGCTGGGCGGGAAGTGCTGGGTACATCGCGTCATTTAGGCATGGTTCAAAGTGCAAACAATCTTAAGAGGAAGCAGATGTGCATGGATTCTGTCAGAAATTCAAGCTGTTCTAAACCATGCTACAGATTGTATACCATGCTGGAAACGGTTGGCGCGGGAATTGTTCCCCAGCATTGCGGTCCCAGGCCGTTGGCCCTTTAATGTTCGCTGCTTTCATCTTCATGCTAGAATGTGTAGTTCTCTCTCTCTCTGGGGAATGGTGCGGGCCATAGAACTGTCCGGTAATGTCCATCCGCCTATTCACGGAATAGCATTAGCAGCCGCTGCGGGCGAAGCAACGGGTGTCATACGAAACGATGGACATTTTCGAAGAGAGAAAGGGAAGTAAAGCAAAATACAAAACACTGTATAAAAAACAAACAAACAAGACCAAACACAACATTCATAACAGGCATTTGAAATGGAGGCTAGACTTGAAACGGTCCATTTCTTAATTGTAGTCTCAACAGAAATACTTAAGGAAATGTTGTAAACAGTTCAAACACACCGAAGTAGTATGGCACAAAAAAAGTTCTGTTTAGGGGAAAGGGCCATGTTCCTTCGGTTGTTTTGCGTAATGATGATCAGCAGGTTTTCAGTGGCAGGACAGCACATTGAAATGTGTGGTAGAGCTGTATGTACACCAGTAACTAGCTCTCTGGAGCTCCAGGGGTGTCTGCAGGGTTGTCCACGCCCTCCTTTGGTACTAGGCCCATTTCTTGAAGCGCTGCAGTAGCAGCCATGGCTTTGGCGTGCTTCTTGTTTGGGCTGGCTTGGCTTGGCTGACATTCTTTTCCATTTACCATCACCTATCAAACAAAGAGCAACCAATGAAAACAACAGACCATTTCCATTAAAAACAGTACACAATTTTCTATTTCCTTTTTAGGTCAAGCTTTGGCAGCGCATGCGCTGCTCAGCGAGGCACGCTATATTCAGGTAGGGACTTGAAGCTCTGCCCATTTCCCGCCCATTTTTTAAAATGGCTCCTGTTACTGTCTTTTCTAAATCGTTGCATTTGATTCACGAATAGGCTTGTTAGTCCCTCTTTGGTACCGCCTTGTCTGCATTTGTAACCTCCTATGAGGACTGGACTTTTTACTTGTGTTGTTACACAGTCTGCTTTATCTAGTCGGGAGCACTATTTTCTTTAATGATTTTCCCCTATTCTACCCACGACGTGCTTTCAAACAATGCAGCACACCGCCCGCTTTTATATTTTAATTGGTAATGGCGTTCCGCTTGAACTATAGCAGCCACCCTTCTTTATTTAATTTGCCAGTGCGGTCCGCTTTAACTTTAGCTGCTGTGCTACGAAACCTTTTTGTTTTCTTTCAGTGAAAGCGCGCCATACCATGCTTTCACTTTAATATTGGCCACAACCCTTATTTTAGGCACTGCTGACCATATTCAGGTTACAGTGAGTAGCATCTAAACAAAAGGGGCGCTGCCACCATTAAACTGAAGTGGTACAAAAGGGGGTGGTGATGGACGGAGCATCTGAATCAATCAAACTCACCCAGTCAAAAGATCTGGGTTTGATCCATCACCGTTCTTTAGCCCACTCTGCCACCCCAGTTCAGATATGGCTATATGCAAATTAGCCTGACCCTGTGCCTCATGGGGTGGCAGAGTGGGCTAAAGAACGGTGATGGATCAAACCCAGATCTTTTGACTGGGTGTGAGTGTTTGATTGGCTCGGATGCTCCGTCCATTACCACCCCCTTTTGTACCGCTTTGGCCGCCATAAGTGTGGCAGGGTATGCTCAGACGTGAGTCCCTTGCTCACTTTGCCACTGGATTCAAGCAAGCCGTGCTGAAGATGGCTGGAATGCCAGAAACCGGTCCTCGGAAGCTTGTTTCCGGTCCAGGGAAGACATGGCTTGGCAGTTCGGGCTGGACTGTTCCCATGAGGCACAGGGTCAGGCTGATTTGCATATAGCCATGTCTGAACTGGGGTGGCAGAGTGGGCTAAAGAACGGTGATGGATCAAACCCAGATCTTTTGACTGGGTGTGAGTGTTTGATTGGCTCGGATGCTCCGTCCATCACCACCCCCTTTTGTACCGCTTTGGCCGCCATAAGTGTGGCAGGGTATGCTCAGGGGTGAGTCCCTTGCTCACTTTGCCACTGGATTCAAGCAAGCCGGGCTGAAGATGGCTGGAATGCCAGAAACCGGTCCTCTGAAGCTTGTTTCCGGTCCAGGGAAGACATGGCTTGGCAGTTCGGGCTGGACTGTTCCCATGAGGCACAGGGTCAGACTGATTTGCATATAGCCATGTCTGAACTGGGGTGGCAGAGTGGGCTAAAGAACGGTGATGGATCAAACCCAGATCTTTTGACTGGGTGTGAGTGTTTGATTGGCTCGGATGCTCTGTCCATCACCACCCCCTTTTGTACCGCTTCGGCCACCATAAGTGTGGCAGGGTATGCTCAGACGTGAGTCCCTTGCTCACTTTGCCACTGGATTCAAGCAAGCCGGGCTGAAGACGGCTGGAATGCCAGGAACCGTTCCTCGGAAGCTTGTTTCCGGTCCAGGGAAGACATGGCTTTGCAGTTCGGGCTGGACTGTTCCCATGAGGCACAGGGTCAGACTGATTTTCATATAGCCATGTCTGAACTGGGGTGGCAGAGTGGGCTAAAGAACGGTGATGGATCAAACCCAGATCTTTTGACTGGGTGTGAGTGTTTGATTGGCTCGGATGCTCCGTCCATCACCACCCTTTTTGAACCACCATTAAACTGAAAGCACGGCATGGGGCGCGTTTACAAAAAAACAAACATTTGTTTATGAGCTTCACAAACAAATGTTTATTTTTTTGCAAAAGCACCCTATGTCGTGCTTTCACTTAAATGGTGGACGCGCCCCTTTCTTTAAACGCGGCTCGTTGTAACCTGAATACGGCGAGCAGCGTCTAAAGAAAGGGGCGCAGCCACCATTGAAGTGGTCTCACATTTGCGAGTTTGAGCTACTAGCATTAGAAATGACAATACCTTTTATATATGTGTTGGTTTGCAAAACACATAAATAAACACCATTGTCATTTACAATGCCAATAGACTAAACTCTCGCAAATGCAAGACCACTTTAATGGTGGCCGCGTCCCTTCCTTTAGATGCTGCTCGCTGTATTCAGGTTACAGCGAGTCGCATATATATGTATGTATATAAACATATGCATGGCGCTGTATCACACTGCCATTACAGACAACACGTTTTCAAATGAAATGTCCATTACATTTGAACAGACATACAGGTTTACAGATAAAAGTATACTGAGACAAACGATAATGTGTGGAAATTTATAATCTAGTGTATTGATTTATTTTGACAAACTCAAGCTGTACAGCCTAAAACAAATAAAGTCAACAAATGGAAATCAAGCAAATATGAGTTGCCAAACACAAGGCCAATGGTAAGCAATGGGCGCAATGCATTCCCAGGGAAGCTTTCAGAATGTCCCCAAGAAGTCGTCAGCGAACCAGAGAACTGCACTGTCTGGTAGGCTTCGACCTAAACAGGACAACAAATGGAAAAAATGAAGCAAGTACACGGTTATCCCTCCTACTGAAGTGTGCATATATTTGTAATGTGTTGTTAGGGGTGGGATTCACACACTGGTCAGAATTCTGTCTAAGTCCTCCAAGTGTATTTGGGTACAGACAGCTCAATAGGCTTTGAGGGATTCTGCATTATTCATGGCAGCATCATTTGCGTCTGTACAAAATGATCACCTGTATCAAACAGCAAACCTAGATTATTCGTAGTGCATGTAAAATCTATGGCTTTATAGAATGGACATTTCCTTAGGGGAAACCACACTGCAAAAATGCACAGCAGTGAAATATAAAACTCCAAATGAAAACTATACTCCCTATTTATTTCAGATGATATTTTAATCCGGCTAATGAGCTTTAATTCTGAACTTCTCTCTAATCTCTCACCGAATTTTTCTTAGAGTGTACTAAATATATGCTATGTATGGGATAAAGTACCCCCAGGTATACAATATATGGATATTGCAAGTCACAGAGGAGTTCTGGGCCCATATTGAGGAACAAGGTCAAAGACCGAGTTCCTTCATAAAGTCATGGAGCTCCGGAGTGACTTGCAATATCAATAAAATGTATGACGGGGCACTTTACTCCATATAATATATGGTTTAACCATCACCCTTCCCACAAACTGCTTAACTACTTCTTAGTGTGTTGCTCTTTGATATGAAAGAGGTAAGCTGTTTGCAGACGTGCATAATCTGTAGCACAATCTAACACACCAAAAAGCAATTAGATATTTGTTGCAAAAAGATAATAGAATCAGTTTCATTAAATGCAGTAGCTCAGAATCGAAACTGGCATAGAGATTCTCTCTTTCCTATAATTACCTAACTAACTAACCAACTTCATCTATAATTATTTTCTGTGTCCTGCCTTTATTCCTGGCTGCTGGCTCTAGCAGCAAACATTGTAACACCCGAACACAACTCTAATAACTTATTACAACTGAGCAGCTATGCTATGTTTTTAGTTCAGGTAAGTACAAATGTGACAAGCCACATGTAATAAGGAAATTAGAGAGATTTTCATACAGAGTTTGCATGCTCCCATGTATTATGCAATTACTGCTAATTAGCAGACAGCAGCGTCAATGCTGGAATATTTGTGGTTCACGTGGGTAATATCAACATTCAGATGCTAATGAACAATGCAGGAAAACAAAATATATTTCAATATTAAACAAAGGCCACGATGTTCTGGTACGGACTACTATGCTAAAGAGTCTACAAGCCCAATAAAAAAGTCGTCATATGCTTTTGCGGCATACATAACCAACTATCTGTTACATAAGCTGTACTAACAATGAAGTCTATATAAATATGGTTAAGGTAATACTTGACACAATCTATTTGTAGTGTCTTATGAACAGGTTGACCCTTTTCTTGTTGAGACGTAAAATAAAGAAAGATTGAAAATAAACTTCTTGAGAGCATAGGAAAAAGCTACCGCCACATATTAACCTACTTGACTAGTGTCCTACCTTACAGGTGTTTTTGTAATGACGGCGGTGTACATTTCAATTAAGACTTTGAGTTGGTGAGTGAACACTCAGTCTCCAGAACCACAATCTTATTATTTTTACAGGCCATGCGGTCACCAGGAATGTGCTCACGTTGAGTTCTTTGGTCCATCTTAGACATGCAGTGCTGCTAATTATTCTGGCAAATTAAACAAATAACTACACAACAATGAAGGAAAAAGTCATTTTCACCTTATAGAGAAACACTTTGAGATGGTCAGGTCCACTGTCATGCACCAAAATGAACTCAGGAGGAGACCATTTTTTCTTGTTGCAGAGCTCCATCAATGCGGATACTGGATGTTTACCTGGGGAAGTACAAAACACATAATTATACAATACTTTAATTGTTATTGTGAACTATGCAATCAACATCCAATAAAGAAACTCACCTGAAAGATCCTTTATTGCAGTCAAATTTGCAGATTTCTTTTGTGTCTTTTCCCCTTCAGCAACAAGGCCTAAACAGGACACACGAAATGTTAATACCATAGCATTTTAATCAATATATAATTATCAGGCAGCTTCAATCTGGCTCCAATGTTTCTAAAACTGCCACAGCGTTGGTTTTCATATTAAGCTGAATAGTTACTTGAAGATTCTAAGAAATAAGTGAAACAAAGTTTATTTTTTAACTACAAGAGCTGTCCAGTGCTACCTCAATTTGATGATAACAATGAATAATCTCAGTACATTCACAATAAAGAGTCAAGACTGTGTAGTACAGATGAACACCTAACGCCATAGGAGTCGTTGTGTTGCTTCCTTAGTGGCTTTTTTTATTCACCACCAGTTTGTGCTGAATTTGGTGGAACCATATCTCAGAACTGAAACAATGGACATGGCAAATTTGGTACATACTGCCTATACTGTTCAAATGTCATAAAGGGGACGGGAGGGCAAAAACTGTACGATTTCAATTGACTATGGGGTTTCCCACAGCGGTCACTCCAAATTAATAAACGTATGGACAAAAGTTCCCCAAATGTTAATCGCAGAGCGCCCTTTGTTAGTTTTGTGAATTTTCGGTCCGCCTTGCCAGCGGTACAAAGCAAAATGTCAGCATTTCATGCATTAGTGCCAGCTATGGATCTATCGCTTTTTGCTAGTGACCTCTAGATAAAAAGGGATAATCAATTATGAACGACATAAAAACGATCACATGCATTATTTGGGCCCATAAGGAGATAGCCCAATCTTCAAGAATTCCTGTAAAGGGGGAGGTATGAAGAAAAAACAGATGTGCAGGGGTGGAGATAATGCTGCAATTTACATAAATGGGTGGGCGTTGATGAAGATCTCTCCCCGGCCTGTCATACTAGCCAGGAGAGGTGCACACAAAAATGCCTTTACCCACCAGTGGCCATCACTAAGCCAGACCAGGGAGTCTGGGTACTGAACTGGGAGTCACTTGGCCAGAATAAGTGTCACAGGATGGCCTGAAGATCACTGGAATGACACCTGGCTGAAAAAAGTAGCAGCCACAGTAATAATGAACACATCATTTTACATGCAGTTAATTGGAATACATGGTGAAAACAATGACACTTGTGTTCCATTACAGAGTAACTCATTGAAAGAATTTACAGGCAGGAGGTGTGCTACTACCTCATCATTAAGAGATTTTGTGCTATGAGTGGGAAATAACTACGGACCAGCACTGACACAAACTAGTTGCTAATTTTAGGGGCCGTGTACTTTCAGTTCAGAAACGTTGTGTACTCAATAAAGATCTTGGCTTTGTCCAAACTACATTGAGGGATGGATTTGCCATTCACATCGAACATTCAGCTTTCTTTAGGGAGATAAATCTGAGATTTTATTGTAGGCTTTCTACAGAACCATTCAACTTAACAAGTTAATTGTTAATCCTCCCACCCAGAACATCCACTCAGAGTCCATACTTTTAAGCAGGCAGTTGTAAAAGACTTCAAAGCAACCAAGGGCAACATTAAATGTCCCTTTTTCAACCTGTCACACAATGAGATGCAACTAGGCAAGGACTTTGGCAATTACCCCAACATCACCATTAAATCAGCAGATAAAGGAGTGGCTACGCTCATATTTCATACATCGACTACAAAATTGAATGCTGGTGACAACTAAATGACATTTGCTATATTCTAAAGATCCAAATGGACCCCACCATAACACTACAGAGAGAAGTCAAGGAACTTGCTGGAGAAGCCAAGGACCGCCACTGTATCACGCGGCATGAGGCTACATTTCTACAAACTCCCAATTGTAGACCGTAGTACTTCTAGATCTGCACCAAGACTCATAAACCACAGAGTCCACCAACAGGAAGACCAATAGTATCAAGGATTTGTTACATTCTAGAACCACTCTAACAATTTACAGATTGTTTTTTGAGACCAATGGTCACCAATATGCCATCTTATCTTAACGATACCAAAGACATTCTTAATCTCCTGGATACTATTGAATTTGAGAGAGGAAAACATTGTCTAATAGGCCATGACGTAGAATCACTATACACCTGCATTCCTCCGGATAAGACCATGTGTACACTACAGACCCTGCTTAATTCTACTACACACAACTGCCTGACACATACCAATTTCACAACAAACTGCACAACTTTCAGTACGAAGATCAATTATTTCCCCAAATCACTGGTAAATCCATGGGCAGTACTTTTGCTATGAGCATGGCCAACCTTTACATGCACCAATTTGAAGTCAGTTACACACTTATTCTGCCTCCAACCCACACTCCCCACATATAAAGCTTTAACAAATGCCAAATCAATGATATTTAGATCATATGGGCCAGTGGCAATGGTACTATCACAACTTTTATCCATTTGCTCAATCCATGTAATAGTCACCTAAAATGTACATGTCAATTCAGCTAATAATAACTTCCATTTCTTGACCACCTGATCTATCGTGATAGAGGATGACTACTGAATTAGACATGAAGCCCACATACCACAAATTTCTCTTGCTTATTGAAACTTCTCACCATAGGTCACTCAAAACACAAACTTCTATTTCCTATGCCTCAGGAGAAATTGTTCAGGTCTCAAAACATTTAAAGCACATGCTAAAACACTGAATACTCAACTTTCACAGAGATCCTATGCTCCTAGACTTTTTTGTTTAACCAAACAAGGAAGAGAGCATGGAATAATAATAGAAAAGGCTCTCCTAGAAACACACAACAGAGTAACTTCTAACAGATTGGTCTGTGTGAATACATTTTTCAGGTTTCTGGAACATCATCAAAAAGGAGATTGAGAAGAAATGTCCCGTCCTTAACACTGGACAAATAAACCTTGCCATGACATTTTTCACCTTCAAAAGCAGCCACAATTTGAGGAAAACACGTGTCCACACAGGACTACGCATAACCCAGACTAGATCACAGGCAACCCTATCGTCATTCTCTAGAATTACTGTACTTTTCCCCATGTTAAAACTGGGCCTCACCACATCGTGGACACTACGACAACAGACAAAATGCAATAGTGAAGGAGTAGTCAGCTTGCTCACCTTCCCAAAGAAGGATTTTATTTTTCAAAAGAAAATAGCAATGACCCCCTTCGTCATGGGAAGTTTCTCCTATGGTGTGGGTGTCATTTTGCAGTTTTCACTTCCCCTTAACACCAGGTTTTAGCTGGTGGTGAAGGACAGCAAAAAACATGCCATTTATTTGCCTATGCTAAATAGGGTGAGCGAACAAATGGCAAAACCTCAGATGGGTGATACAAAAGGGGATGATGGACGGAGCGTTTGAACAAATCAAACACTCACCCCCAGTCAACTGATCTGGGTTTAATCCATCACCCTTCTTTAGTTCACTCAGCCACCCCAGTTCAGACATGGCTATATGCAAATCAGTCTGACCCTGTGCCTTATGGGAACAGTCCAGCCCGAACTGCCAAGCCATGTCTTCCCTGGACCGGAAACAAGCATCCTGGGAAAGACATGGCTTGGTAGTTCGGACTGGACTGTTCCCATGAGGCACAGGGTCAGAGCTAATTTGCATATAGCCAGTGTCTAACCCAGGGTGGTGTGGAGTGCAAAAAAACGATGGATTTAGGCCCAGATCTTTGTACTGGGGTGAATGTATGACATTGTTCTACATTCTGTCCATCAACTGTGTTTTTTGCAATTTCACCCCGAGTGGGCTGGGGATGCTCAGACGTGAGTCCCAGGCTCTACACACCACTGGAGTCAAGCTATCCAGGCTGATGAAGGCTGATAGCCAGAAACCGGTCCTTGGATGCTTGATTCCGGTCTGGGAAAGACATGGCTTGGTAGTTCGGACTGGACTGTTCCCATGAGGCACAGGGTCAGAGCTGATTTGCATATAGCCAGTGTCTAACCCAGGGTGGTGTGGAGTGCAAAAAAACGATGGATTTAGGCCCAGATCTTTGTACTGGGGTGAATGTATGACATTGTTCTACATTCTGTCCATCAACTGTGTTTTTTGCAAAACCTCAGATGGCACTTACTCGTTTAAGTTGTGGGTGGTATAAATCAGAGGCGCAGATGAAGTAGTCTCCACTTTTGACATACTGAATATTTGCCAGACACTAAATGAGGTGGGCGGACCTTCAGTTTGGTGGAGAGGGTACTCTGTTGTAAAGACCTCTCCCACAAAATCTAAATCGGACCCAATGTCTAGAGAAAAAGATGATCTAGCCTTTTCAGATATCAAATTGCATATCACATTGCCTTCACTAATGTGATCTATAGTCTTTTTCGCATATAAGAATGCAATCTTTGTTATCTTTCCACATGAGAATTTATGATGCAGAAATGAGCACTAGATTTACCATACATACTTAAGCCACCTTTAGGTCAAAAGAAAGTCAGATATAAGACATTACAATTTAAAATTCATCTGCTCAGTCTAAAAACAAATTTGAGTACTGTAGGACATTGTTTCATACCTTGGAATCGTGGGCTATTCAGAGTGGCAGAATATTGGCATGGATTAAGGTTATGACTTTGCTATACAGGCACCAAAATTAGACTTTGGTGATGGAAAATAGGGGGTGCTTCAGCTTTTCTTATAACAAAATTAGAGGGGTACTTCTCTCCTGCCCCATTAAGTAACTGGACGAATTAATCCGAGCTGGCCAATAAACTGCTCTATACAGTCAATTTATTAACGGTGACATGCTCTTTTTATATCAGTGTACCAGAAATCCTTTTTTTTTTTATGAGAAAGCAAGACCGGTATAAGTATGCAGGTGTGGTCCTACATTTGCAAATTCAACTACAGATTTGTCAAAAGAGCAAATCGGAGATCTGAGAAACCTGGAAATCTACGCTAAATAGGTTCACATTATACTCGAAATTCTTTACATAAGGCTGCTGACAATATTCCACCCTTTGTTATAGATGCCTCATTGATTATGCAGGAGATTGGCTTCGCATGAACTGCAGTGTCTGAAACTGGAAGAATACTGGGCTGCAATATTTAACTTTGTGAGTGATTACCTGGGTGTTTGGATTAAACCATGTACTTCCCTTGATGATTGTCTTTAAGCGCAGATTTCCTTCATATGCTTATCTCTCAATTACTATTGGATGATTTCACTGGCAACCATACCAGACGAATTTCCCCGAAGTGGTGTTGCTGTGATTATTCTCCCGCCCCAAACTTGACAGGCCCGTCAGTAACTTCCTCGACTTATAACTGCCACGATATCTTGGGAAAAGTCCTACGCTCCCGGCTATTAATGTCAGGACCAGAGCCGTGCTCGTGTGCTTTTAGTTGGGAAGTACATTGCTGCACAGGGAGGAATGAGCCTGGCTGCAGGAGTATTTTGTTGTATAGGCATGGGATATGCAGGGGGAAGACTTTAAAGGGGCTACCGAAGATGGTATTCACCCTAAATGAAGTGCCTCTGGTGTAAACAAATACTCTTGCTAAATTTGATTGATTTGAGATAAAGGGCCTTATTATGATGGCGGTAAAATTACTTTGAGAGAGAACATTATTAGATAGAAATAAGCGAAAGAACAAGCAAAATCTCCAATGCTCTAGATGTATGTAGTGTATCAATCTTATGTCATTATTTGTAATATTATCATCTATCATATGTTGTGTAAGTCTAGTCGACAGCTTTGTATTATGAACCCACAATAAGAAAAAAATCTTCATCGTCAAGTGACCTTTCTAATGAAACATTTTCAAAGTCAAGCAATATAAAATAAATAAGCATGAGCTAGGTTTCACAAACAAAGGAAAAACAGTCTGATTTGCTGGAGATTCTTTATAAAGTGGAGTTGTCCATTTATTATTCAACCATTGTTTCATTTATAGACTGACAGAAAGGTTTTCTTTATTCTTAAAATGACAAGAAATGCCCCCCCAACAACTGAACAACTGCCAGTTTGAGGACAGCTCACCTAGAATCGATAGCTACGCACCTTTTCGATCAGTCTTAAAATCAACCAAGATGGGCTCCACAGTTCCCTCTTTGTTTCTGCCCAGCCCCTCTCCTTCCTTCCAGCCCATTCTTCTCATTAGATGAGCTCCCATGCCTCCTGTCACTGGGGCAGCTCTTAGGAACTGATCCTGTTCAGAAAGAGAAAAGCAAGCAAAACCCAATGCTACGTTTAACCTCAAGGTGGAGTTTGAAAAACAAGAATTACTGTACTTTGAAAAACCCTAGTTGATTGCAACTGTATGTGCTACAATACAGCCCCTTCTCTTAACGCCCCTTCCAACAAGTACGTTCTGCAGTTTAGATATTTTGATATTACTCAAATGTAAACACATTTAATACAAAAGTAAAATTATTCACCTGAAACTAATATTATGACAGATAGTAGAATGTTTTTTTCCTACTTTGTGTAAGAACAAGTTATAGAAAGGTCTAGCAAATGGATATGGTTAAGAGATTTGGAATTTGCAAAACAAATGTAAAGAATATTTGCAAATGTCAAAGTTCCAGAAATGTCTGGCAAAATACAAGTAAAGTTAATTCACAGTTTTTTTCTTTAATTTTAATGTTTGTGATGCTAAACTACAAGATTTCACAGCATCGCTGCCAATACAATTTGTTTATAAAACTGTTGTAATGGATTTACTACTTTCCAATGTTATAAAAGGTATATTAAATTAAAATAAAACTCCTAAATGTTTACGTACCTATACCTCTTTTGCTGCAGTCTTGTGAAAAGATGGGCTGGCACAGACCATGGCAAGTAGACAGCTACAAGGATTTGGCCCTGCAACAAGTTTCCAGATCGAGGGGTGAGAGTTCACAGGGCATTCTGTGAACTATCACCTCTCTACTAACTGCCTACTAACCTAAACAAAGTCTATAATATTTTACAAACAAAGACACTAAACACCTTACAAATATTCCCATTGTGCACATTCCCACTGATAACATTCACACTTCCATTACATCAACTATGGTTAAGGGTACAGGATTAGTCACTATTCTATATTTTTCAAAAGAAACATTGAAATAGCTGAACGATACTGCCTCAATTTTAATCCCCAAAGAAATAAATAATGTCTGAGATATAAGGAAGATATCTTCCTTTAGATGTACTGAAGTATGGTGGTATATCCAGTATATCAATTGTAGTAATTCATTTATTATGTATATATCTGCATATATGAAAATATTAACAGACAAATATGAACTTTTGGTACATTTGTATGCATTGGGTCTAAAATGCATAAACATAGATTTCAGACACATTCTATGTTGAGTTCCAGAAAATGTGGACAACGGGGGTTGGACTGACATTAACTTTTGCTCAAACCTTGCTAACCCAAAGCGTTTCATTCGTGCGGATCATGCAATCATCTATGAAGAAAAGTAAATTGCTGATGCTTCATACCAACTGTCGTCTTGCTCTGTACACCTGGAATGGGATTTACTTACTTATGGCTTCCTCCTTCCATCTCTTTTCCAGGAACCTCCCACAAGAAATAGGGGAACCAGGCAGAGAATGATACAAACCCCAGGCAAGGTCAGCCAGGGTGGCGATTCCGCTTTTGTACCTGCTTTGCAATGATAGAATTTTCAATATCAACATCTGTTTCATTACCTTCAGTGTGTATTCAGTTCACAAAACAAATACAGGACAATCTCTTTAACCCTTAAAAAAAAATATTAACTCTAACCAGAACCTTACTTATCAAACTAAGATGCGCTCCAATTATCTGTGCAGGTTTTTTTCTACTCAGGACCATTTATGGATTCCATATGGTATGATGACCAACTGAGTATATCCAAAAGTGCAAGTTGTCAAACAACTGGTATGTCCACTTGTGGTCAGGTGTAACCTTTCAATTACGAACCAGCCAACCAAGGAAGTGAAGTAAGCAAGATAGAATGTTTGTCTTTTGTGAAGCTGTTACTTATTTGAGATATTATTGTAAGTTATTATGGTGACCTCTCAAACTCCTAATTTTATTATGTAGAGTGAAGATTCAGTATCTGGATTTGCTATCAGAACATAAGAAAGCCTCGTCTTTCATTGGAGTGCTCATTGCGAGAGGAAAAAAGTGAAAATCCTGGTCATCGCACACACTTGCCAAGCAGGTACTGCCCCCTCCACTCCCCTGGTATACATGTTCACTACTCTGCCAAACAGAATCTTATGCTCAGTCAGCTTAGATCTATTTGTACAACCTACCACTGAACACACAAAAAGAGGAGTAAATAATTTTTGGCTGACTCTACTAAACCTGAAACTAATATTTCAACCAACATTCCTTTCCTTCAGGAAAATGTAGAGGGCCTTGTTAGGACGGGTATATCCCCCTGCATGGTATAAGATGTCTACCCAACTGCAAGTAAATTGGGTATCCAGATTTTATTTTGGCCTAAAAACACAAAATCCTACATATACGCTGCCGGACTAGGTCCGAAATGGACATTGAAGCCCTGAGCTTGGCTATGAAGTCATGGAGGTGGGGTGAAAATAATCTAATGAGTAGCCCAAGAGACCTTTTTAATATTCAGGGATATAAACTTAATGCCTACATGCCCACTTCAGTAAAGTTCCATTCATGAATTATGACCAGAACCTGCTCTGATATGGACTGCCTTTACATGTTCTATGGGACCTGTTTAGCATGGGATTGCTGAGTAATACTTCCTGGGCACTGCCATTTGGTGAATGGAGGTGAGTCAGCAAATACAGTTGCTAGTTAAACAGAAGCTTCTGGGGAGAGCCTGGGTCCTTTGTTTTTCTCTGAGGGGTCACTTCCTGGAAGACTGATGAGAGCCAGGTGGAGGGCTTAACACTTATTGTACTCATGTTGTGGGTACTTCAACTGGAGCCCAGCATCACCACTACCTGCTGTGAGGAGCCATTACCTTCCTTGCACATGAACATGTCTGTGCTGCCGAGGAAAAACTAAAAGAAACCACGGCAAACTGTGTACTATTCAGTGTAAAAGTGGGGTCAAACATTCCCAATTTGTTCCTGTTCTAACTGGTTTCAATGCCCAAGGAGACGGACCTCTATGTTCCAGGACTGGTATCACTGAGAGCCAATCTCTAGAAGGTGAGGGGACATCAGCTGGTTTCTGCAAGCCTTGCTGGAAGAAGCTGTGGGTGTGCCAGTAACTTTGGGAGCGGCCTGTCTTCTGAGAGGGGAGCAAGACTTACCTGCAGGATTATACCTGCCACTGGAGGAAAGCCATATTGCCAAGCCAGGTGTGAGGAGGGGACCAAAGGTAGCAGAGGAAACATGGGAGAGAGAGCTGGAAATACATGTAAAGTGCCAAAGGTCTTCTGGTCTCCCTGTCCAACTACAGAGTCAAGTCCAACTGAGGAGAAGAACTGTCTGACTTGCTAGTGTTAAACGCAAAGCAAAGGCTGCCTAATTTGGAGATCGCCATAAAGAACGACAGAGACATCCTGCAATGACCCTACCTGTGCTGCATCAGCACCTGGACTGAGGGAGGAAGAGCCTTCCACCACAATCACCGAGCAGAATATTAGAGATGTCTTTGTGGTCCTGCTGCTGTACCAGCTGACTATGAGATAAGTAGGGGGGGGGGTGCCCAAATGAGCTCTGGTTAGCACACTTGCGCTTGGTAATCCAGAGTGTGCATCACATCCCTGTAATTCCATATAACACTGGTTATGAGCTTTGGCTATCAGTTTGGTAGGTCACGTGTACCGAATATGGCTAATCACACACAGGTATTGAAAAGTAATGTGTTAAGGACTGTTCTATGTCACAGAACGCTAGGAAGCTGCTTTGCGGCAACATAATGAGCCTACACCTAAGCCTTAATCATGATCTCTCCAATGTTTATATTCTATAGAGATCCCTGTAGACATTCAGTGCATTCCTGCAGCATTGCTCACTCTGTGTGTACCGTATTAAGTTGTGCTGTGATTAAAAATGCTTATCTTTTCCCAAAAAGATCATTATTGGCCTGGACTTTACAATATTACATCTAATGTACGATTGCTTGGGTTCTGAACCTTTACCCCACACACTACGTCCTGAGGCACCTTGGACTGCTTGCCTACTCTACCCTTCCAATGTGGAAATAAAGTACTCGACCCAGTTTGCAGAGCCCCAGTAGAACCCAGGACAACAGTGGCAAACAACCTGAGCCACCACAGTTGTGGCCCTGTCGCCACTGTCTTCCCAAAGCCCTGATCACCCCTCATCCCAGGAAAGGGGTCACATGCCTCGGGATTGAAGAAGAATTAATTCCCCAACTTAAAACGCGCCACAAAATATGTTTGCACACATATCACCTCTAGCCCCGCCCCCTACCTTCACCACTGTGCAAACACGCCCCGTACCGCGTTCTAAGTTGGGGGATTAAGTCCCCTTGCATACTGGGGGTCCATGGAGGCCAACTAGCCCACCAGGAACCTCCAGTATGCGCCAGGGGGTTGTGTTGCAGAGACCTGTAAAGAGGTCACACCCCTTTTTACACCTCTCTGCAACGCAGGCCCCTGGCGCTTTTTCAGAGGGGGAACTAATTCCCCTTTTATACTGGGAGTCCCTGGGGGCCAACTAGCCCACCAGGAACCTCCAGTATGCACCAGGGGGCTGCGTTGCAGAGAGGTGTAATGAGGCCACGCCCCATTTTACACCTCTCTGCAACGCAGCCCCCTGGCGCTTTTTCAGAGGGGGAACTAATTCCCCTTGCATACTGGGGGTCCCTGGGGGCCAACTAGCCCACCAGGAACCTCCAGTATGCGCCAAGGGGCTGCGTTGCAGAGAGGTGTTCTGAGGCCACGCCCCTTTTTACACCTCTCTGCAACGCAGCCCCCTGGCGCTTTTTCAGAGGGAGCAGTTTGTTGTGGTAGGGTGGGAGCCGCAAGGCTCCCGCCCTACCATAGCAAACAGCAGTGTCCCAGGGGTGTCCACCCCGGGACAATGCAGGAGCTGGCCCTGGGGGGTGGCGGTCCCCAGGGCCATCGAGGGCTCCAGGAGGGGGGCCACGCGTCCCCCCTCCCAACATCTACGAAGCCCCGGGGGTGGTGGTCCCCGGGGCTGGGGGGTCCGTCATGGACCCCCCTATTTTGGATATTAGTGCCCCGGGGAGGTGGCGGTCCCCGGGGCGTGTGGGGGGGCTTGAGCCCCCCACACAGGTTTTTTAATTTATTTTTTTAAACGAAGCCCCGGGGGTGGCGGTCCCCGGGGCTGCGGGGGGGGGGGGCATGAGCCCCCCCGCATTCTTACTAATTTAAAAAAAATCAGACTGGGTTTCTTTTTTCCCCCGCAGTTTATTAAAAAAAAAATTTTTTTTTTAAATTGGGGCCTTGGGGTTCCTTGTGGGACCCCCTGAGCAGGCCTAGGGGGTCAGGGTGTGCCTACCCTGCCCCCTTTGCGTGTTTTGCGCATTTGTTTTCTGCTTTCTTGTGCCTCGGTTCTACTGAGGCACAAGATGGCTGCCAACACTTCCTGGTTTGGAGTGTTGACAGACAGTTGACATCCAATCAGCATGCAGCTCGTGCTCGGGAAGGTACTCTTACTGTACAGAGTACGGTAAGCTCCTCTAGATATACTTATGATTTTACTTATGATTTTCTCAGGAACTACTGAACGGATTTACCCCATTCAACAAAAAGGGTCATCTGCGAACTGACCCTACCCTTTTTGCCAAATTTGGTGTAATTCCGTTCAGCCGTTCGGGCTGTAGCCCTGGCTAAAGGTCCTATGGAAAATTGCATGGGGAAAACACGTTTTGGGACACCCCTTTTTTTCTCGGCCCCCGCTTGACGGATCAACCCCAAACTTTCAGGGAAGGAGCGGAGCGGAGCAGGTCATTGTCTTCATCCACCGGCGCCAAAGTTATTCCAAATAGAATGTTGCGGATTTCCTATGGAAACTAGGTCCTAACTATAACTACCTACTGGCAACCGCCAATAGGTAATATATATATATATATATCCATATATATGAAAAATGTATTTGTGGGGGGACACCCCCCCACACCTCTGAATTTACCTTAAATGTGTGGTAAAGGCATACATGTTGTAAAAACATGCGTGGTGAAAAATGTCAAGTAAAGGCGCAACATGGTAAAAACCTTGTTGTAAAGGCTGTTTTCCTTTTCTAAGAGAATTGCCACCACGTCCACTTCTTACAAAGGAGGAGTACTGAACATTAAGATGAGGCTTGTGAGCAGGGATTGCTTTGGAAAATAATGAAAGTAACATGCAAGTTCAAACTTTTGTAGAGGGAGACACTTTACAACATCCTGATATCCTCAACAGTGCTTTATATGGATACAACTGGGGATTCGAAAACTCAATCATCGTCTGTTGTTGAGGTTCTTATGACCTGAGTGCTGCATGCTGGTTGATTGGAGGCACTATTGACCTCTAGAAAAGGAGGAGAGATAAAGTCTAATTGAAGGATTAATTCACAAAGCCTCAAGTCTCACTTAAGTCTGGAGTAACACCCAGCCACAGAAAAGAAATGCTATTGGGTCTCTTTGCTTAAGGAAAGCAGGGTTGATTGACATCACAGTTTCAAGAGTTATGGGTGTGAGTTGAAAACCGTTTCTCCTCTCTTTGAATATGGCCAAATAGCACTGTACTAAACCCAGGTTGCACTGAACTGCACCTTTTTATTTACTGCACTTATTCTCTGTACCAAAACCTTCAACAAAGTTGTTAAACAAATTAAATTAAACCGGCTTAGCAAAGATGTCAGGTAGGCATGCAGTGTATGCATATCCAAGAAGTTGTGTGGGGCAGTGCCAGTAAGCAACCGTATATGAGATATAAGATTTACAATCTCCTATGATGGGGAGCCAGTGACGGGTTCTCAAGACTGGAGCACGGCAAGTTTAAAGGAACATGTCAACTTAAATTTAAGCAAAAAGGTTATATATGTTTATTTCCAAATTGTTTTAACTTCTGATGCCATCAATAATTAAATTATATTATGCTGTGTTACTGAAATATAGAGGATATATTTACATATATGTATTAGCTAAGCTGGCAAACACTCCTAGCATGAAATAATCTATAAATAGAAAAAAAATCAATTTAAATACTTAAAGTGTTTTGTATGAAGTGCACACTCCCTACTCAAACGTAACATTTGTGAACTGATAACATCACTGAAGATAACATGAAACAGAAACCTGTTTTGAGAAAATATATGGATCGAGGTTAAAGCAATAGCATAATATCATGTCTAAGAAAAGTAACTCCATTTGGAGATTTGTTGGTCATTGGCCTAATTATCCATACATCAAATCACAATCAAATAACTAAAACTAAACAAAAGGAAAAGGATGAATACAATATGGAAATAATTCTTTGATATTCCAATCATCGTAATGATTATTTGTTGAATGTGTGTGGACATGGAACACACATGAACACACTTTGAATCCATACCTATACCGTGTAACTAAACCTAGGCCCTCTATTTAGTCTGGTTTTATCATCAATTAGATGCTATTGATTTTTCATTAACATACAACTGACCTCACTTCACTTTGTTAGACTCAACCTGGTACTGCTATTTCAAACGTAAGTATTGTACTTTCATATTAAGTGGGGTTATCTACCTACCAAAATATTAATTACATTTGTTATTCTCGATACACAATACCACTCAATTCTGATTCGAGATGGTTTATATTGTTAATTTGCAAACTGCCTAACCTATCAGCTACTCATCAACAATATGTCATTCAATAGGGGTTGAATGCTGAATTATCCCATACCTTTTTGAGCCAGGCTTGAGGGCCGCTGAGGGACAATTCTTCAGATGACAACACCTGTGCTCCTGTACTTCCAGTAAATTGACCCGGCAGAGAGTTCATTTGGGCCCATGTGTCAATCTAGGAGGCAGAATAAAAGTCATTCATTAGCAGGACGCATGTAACCTCTGTGGGGCATGTGAAGGTGTCAGGTAACCCAAACTATTATTACGCATTAGATATTGTATTCCACATTTTAGAAAAGTCTATGATGCACTAATTAACTCCAACTTTTAAGCATTGAATACAACTGTAAGTCAACCTGAATCTTTTAACATGTCTTCACATTAAATAATACAATAAATAAACTAGGACTGGGCGTAGTTTGCAAAGTAGCGCTTCGCGAAGCTACGCGAAGTGCACTTCACGAGCTACGCGTAGCACTACGCGAACTGCGTAGTAGCATGTTCGCACTGTGCAAGATGCCGATTTCAATGATTGCACAGTGCGGACAAGCATCCGGCCCTGTGCAATCATTGAAAACGGCATCTTGCACAGTGCGAGCTGTAGTTTTCTGCCGCTCAAGGAGATTTTTACTCGAGCAGCAGCTTTCTCAACGCGGACTGGTAGTTTCTCACTACTCGCGGTCGCGAGTAGATGTGACCACTCGCAATGAGAAACCAGACCTCCCCGCATTGAGAATCTCGCAGGGAGGTTTATTTTCCACGCTCGCGATCGGCAACTTGATGTTGCTGATCGCGAACGAGGAAAAAGTCTTGCCAGAATGTCATTTTGCTTGCCTGTGGTCGCCAACTTGACGTTGAGGACCGAGAGCAAGCAAAAAATGACCGCTGCACTATGCTACGCTATGCGTGTTCGCACTGTGCTATGTGCAGTTCGCGTAGTGCGAGGTTGCGCAAACTTCGCAAACTACGCGAGCGTAGCATAGTGCTTTGCCCAGGCCTAAAATAAACAAAGGGAAGGGGCACAAGCAGGGGAGGCTTTTGTGCTTATTTCAGTGTTCTACACTCAATAACATGCTGACAGGGCTCCCCTGGACATCTCAGCAGCAGCCCACAAATACTTGATTTGAATCTCTTCCATACCCCCCTTAACTTAACCAGTTGATGTTTATTGAACCTGGTACCTAAAGCACCAGAAGGCCTAGACTAAAGGGATGCTAACTGTAAAAAAGAGGGTTGGTGAACGAGGTTAAACATGGACAAAAAGGGTTCAAATAAAGCAGGTTGGTCATGACGGGGATAAGGGAGAGAAAGAGGGATGACAGGAGGAAGATGAGGTCATCTGTATAGAGTCCAAGATAAAGAAGTCCTTAGAGAGATTCATGGTGAGGCACAACCAGGGAGGGACCAGGCAACGTAGACCAAAACACTCAAGTACGGGCACTACCAGTCTCAGCAATGCTCTGGCCAGCACGGTGCAGAATATGGTGCATCTCTTTGAAGTTCCTCAGTCTATGTTTAAGCAAATGGATCTGTATCGGACATCAGGTGTGCACCGACCCAGGTAGGTGAGACCTCCAGAGAGCAGGGTGCAGAAACCACCATGTCCCCAGCAGAATTAAACAATGTCTCACGTCTTCTGGGTCCCAGAATACACATCTGCTGCTTCTGGCCACCATAGAGAGTTTTGCAGGGAAGAGCAGTTTTGCTTGGGTGACAGTTCTTGCAAATTCCCTTATAGAGGTAGCCGTCTCTTACATCTTTTCTCAGTTGCTCAGGAGGTATCAGGAAAGAAGTTGCACTCTTTCAGCTGGCCGCTTCCATTATTGTGTCCTTAAAGTCCTCTGTTCTCAGGATCAACATGATCGTGGGATTCGCTCTAACTTTAAAAAGGAGAGATATCGCTAATTCAGACTTAAACATCTTTATGTGCAATAGGGATTACCATGTCAGATAACCTCAAAGGTAGTCTCCCTATACTTCTTCAGGAACTCAAAGTACCATGATATTTCTAGTCCTCAATGTCTTGTGTATCAGTTCTAACCTCTTGTCGAGGCTGCACTTGTATTTTGGGACTCTCACAGCACCTGCAGAACCTGTTTACAGACACGAAAGTTCCACTGAGCAGGTATGGGGTGAAATCTCAACAACGGCAACTTTCCAATGCTATGCATATTACACATGGAATTCAGCAGCATTGTGTATCGCTTAATTCTATGTAGCATGTCCTTCATGTTTATACTCAGTGGCAAATAATCCCTCAGGAATGAAAATGGAGAGCAGTGTTGTCTCTCATCTTCCCCTAAGTGCCCATCAGCAAGTTGCTTTGGGACAAAAAAAATCTTGTTTCTCCCTCTCCTTTCATGGTCTTTTGACAGTGTGGTGTTATGGTTGTGATGTTTCCCGGTCCTGGGATCACACAGCTCTATAATCTTACACTCTTGTAATATGGCAGTTGAGTTCGTCACTCCTCAATCCTTCCTCTGTGTCATCTTCTCTGCAGCAGTCTGGCAAAGACCTCCCTTCATCCCTAAATTCACCCCCCCTTTTGTAAGGACCAATAGGGCATCAGATGGCTAGGTTTCTAGGGTCATGCCACTGTTCTGGTCTCCCAGGTCCCGCTGCTCCTCTGCCATCCTCTTCACGTTTCATGCTTCTTGATGGTCAAGGAACTGAACCCCCACCACCTCCCTCCATACACCACTTCCCCCTTCAGGTTCTTAATCAAAAAGAAGATGTACTTGCAGGTGTTGCAGTACTCATCACTGGTGTCCTTGAGTGCAGGCTGCTTTCAGCGCTGCCTCTTTCTGCTCCACACTGGTTCTGAAGTCCTGGTTTCATGTTTGGAGGTCCTTTGCAGAAGGAGCACTGTAGGGTTGCTGCTGTCAGGTCGCCATTGTCATATATAATATACATCACCGACCTTACGCCGCACACAGTCTGCGGCCCAATCGACACAGCAGTAATCACCATGGCGGCCTCATCTGTCAAACGGGGTTGCTGACTTACCTCTACACGGGGGCTACAGCCCAATTGACATGGCAATCATTTTCACTAAGGCTCCCCTCGCCACCCCGGCATACAGGGCCACACATTTTCCTTTGCAACTGGTCTACGGCCCAATTGGCATAGCAATAATCTTCACAGCGGCCCCCAGCATATGGGGTTACAGACTTCACTCCGAAAATAAGCATCGGCGTGATCAGCATGGCACTGATGCTGACCATGGCTAACATCAGGCCAACCCTCTGGCAAACGGGGTCACCAACTTGAACTTGCACACCGGCAACGACCTGATCATGCAGCAGCCGTCTCCTCACACCTCACTATAGGCATCCACTCGCCAGGATTCCTCAATGTACCTTGTGCCCTCCATTGCTTTCCTTTTCTTCACAGAGCACACTTGTCTTGACAACCAGGCAGGCACTGGTGCTCCAGGGGCAGGTGGCCTTCGAGATCACTGGGGAAGGTTTCCTCACCCAGTAGGAGACTTCAGCGTTCAGTCTTGGTCTTGTAGTGGTTTTCTTATTTGCACAGACCAACTGGCTGCTTGACAGCTGACCATTTTGAGGGCCTCTAGCTCCCCTTCCGACAGTCCATATCCTGACACCAAATGTGATTTAGGACCTGAATCTCTGAAGGTTGTGCTAATGGGCTACCTAACCCATGCTACACAAAACAGTCTGTTACAGCAGGAGAGACACCAAATCTGAAAGCCCCACAACACAGGCCATGGGAGAGACTAGCGGTTCACATCTTAATGTGGGTCACATTGATATGTGCATGAGAATGTTACTTCAGGGCCCAGCCCCACTCTTTAGGATTCTCTTTTCAGCCCTATCTACTTCCTGTGATGTGCCCAGGCCCCTTTCTAGTGACGTCTCTCTGGATCAAAGAGTGCCCTTTGAGGTGTACTGAAGAGCCTGTCTCTTCTTCCTCTAGCGTGTGTCCCACCCAGCTTACAAGAATGCAGCAATCCACAAAAATGCCTGGAGGTATTCCTCTACCTCCTCATGCTCTTCCAGTCAACGCAGGGTCTCCCAAAATGGAACCCAGAATCTTCCATGAATTGTGCCATTCACAGGCACGCATATACCCAGTACATGCATACAACACACGCTGCACAGCACTACATAAGAACTTAATGTAGGTCAAGGGTGAGTTAGGCACACAGCATCGGAACTTTACATGAGTGAGCCTGAAGGCCTCACTCTAGTGACAGATAAAAAGGCCTGTTCACTTCCACTGATCACTACACATTGTGAGGATCCCAGCAGGCAGTCTCCTCTGCTTACTCTTTTAAAATAAAAATATGCATAAACAATGGGAACCCCACCTCACACCCTGCCCGGACACCCCCAGCCGGCAGTCTTTGATTACTTTCGAAACAAATCACAATGAGATCCCAGTCTCCACCTACCCCTTCACCGCACTTCACCCCTCACCTGGGCCATCACTCTCAATTCTGGGTAGCTGTATTGATAGATGTCTTAAAGAAAACAGCAGCTGCATGATGAAAACCTTTCTGTCATTTAGCAAGTGTCTCTGAACGGTACTGGTAATAGAGCTGAACTCAGAGAAATCTGTACCTGCCAATCCTCCCACAACACCTTACTTTATTTTGCTGCCTATTTCAAAGGTGGACCTCAAAGAGACCACTCATACTTTATGAACAGCCAGTGGCATAGCTAGGAGGGGTCGTGGGGGCAGACCGGCCAAGGCGGCACAGGTTTTGGGACAGCCGCCAGCACCCCTTCCCCCTCTCTTACTTGCGGCTGTAAGAATTGGCATTAAGCCCCCCCCCCCGGAGCCCCTGCTCTTACGTGCGGTTGTCGCGACCGCATGAAGCTCTAGCATCTCCCTCTCTCTGCTCTTCAATTAGGCCGTGGGCGGCAGATGCAGTGGCCGCCATGGGCGGCCTAAGGCCTAGCTACGCCACTGTGAACAGCTCAGTGCATAGACTATTATTTTTTATGAAATTGGCCTCTCGTTGTCAAACTCATAGCTTTTCGACCAGGGCAACAGATATTCTCTATGGATATTGCAAAGCACAAAGAAAAAGGAAGCAGCTGATAGCTAGAAGGGAACTAGTGGTGCACGGCACCCTGGCCACCCTATGGTTTCCTACGAAGCTGAACGTGTTACATCAGAATAAATACTTTTTTTCTACAGTATAGGCAGCTCGTAAATTTAAAAGTAGTGGAGTAGACTTCACAAGAAATGATTCTCCATGACCAAGGAGTAAACTTGTATGTTGATCTCTTCAGTGTGCCCTCAGTTTAAATCATTGTTATGTTATTAGAGCTTGTAGCGTGCACGGATACTCCAAGGAGTGTCCCGGCGCAGACCTTGAGAAGTGAAGGGTGACTGATTAAATAACAAGCATTTACAATGCAATGGTTTCGCCTTTTGAAAAGTTTGAGCTATTGGCATTGTAAATGACAAAATTTGTATTTATGTGTTGGTTTTGAAAACAGATAAATAAATGGCATTGTCATTTACAATGCCAATAGTTTAATCTCTGGCAAATGCCACACAAAAACACACAGACCCACACACAGACCCACACACACCAACAGAGCCACACACACAGAGCCACACACACAGAGAAACACACACAGACCCACACACACAGACCCACACACACACAGACCCACACACACACAGACCCCCACACACAGACCCACACATACAGAGAGAGCCACACCCAGAGCCACACACACACACACACCCAGAGCCACACACACCCACCCAGAGTCACACCCACCCACCCAGAGCCACAAACACCCACCCAGAGCCACACACATAGTGCTGACCCAGTGTGAGGGCTCATGCGCCTCCTCCCGTGCATCTAAGAGTTCCCCTGCGAAGTGACATCCGGGGCGCACATGCCTCTGTGTTAGCCACTGCACTGGTTCCCCCAGCGCTGCGCTGCCAAGTCGATATGGCGTAACGATCTGAGCTGCCGACTCTGGCGTATCGGCGTCTGCTCAACACTGTGATTCTGGGCAAAACACTTAATCTGTGCCTAAAATGAATGTGTCCGTCTGTAATGTAACAATACCTTCGGGTTGAGTTTGCGCTATATAAAACTGCAAAAGAAAAAAAAACATGATGGCTCATGTGACTTCGCTCTCTCTGTGCTTTCCTCTATTTCTCCAGAGCTGGGAGGGCCTCTGCCTCTTCACCAAGAAGTGCAACCGCTGCTTCTCACCCAATTCAGAAATAAAGAGGACGCCTGCTCCAAGGAACAGTCACCAAACACGATCTGTCTAGACCCTGTGTGTGCTTCCCCCATCCAAGGACAGAGTAAGAAACACGGTTGCTGAAAAAACAAACACTGGGTTTTGAGCGAAGTATTCACACTTGACACTTTATCCTTCCACTAAGGCGCCCAGACCCTGATACAGTACAGAACTAGTTACAGTAGTTGAAAAGTAACCACTGGCGTCTGCGTATGGTTGTTATAACTGTCCTAAGACTTTCCTGAAGTTACTAAGCATTGCCTACGGACATTGTTACTGTTACACACACTTGCCCGCCACACTTTTCAGCAACTAGCTGAAATCCCTGCACTAGTTAAAAAGAGCTCCCCGGAGGAATCACAGCTCGTTAATAACCACATTTGAATGAAGGTATCTTAATTTCCCGAATATCATTAATGCCCCAAATTTTAATCATTCCTAGGGTCTCAAATCCACGTCAGACTTGAAAAATAACAAATTCAAAGGGAGACACAGCTTCACATTTGAGTTAGACCACTGTGGGTCTGCAGAGACAGACCTTCACAGTCGAAGCGCACGGGCCCTCCTGGGTGGATCTACACGTCTTACCTTTCCATTCTTGCTGTGGACCCGAGAAGCAATCAAAGTAAATGGGAAGCTCGAAGAGGGAACTGAAAGAGTGAGCAGACCTGACACTGCAAGCGAGCAAACCCACACCACATAGCTTACTATGAGATGTGAGGAGACAACAGGCAGCCAAGAAGATTTCAAACGTCTAGTTAAAAACAGCCTGAAAAAAGTACGTGAGAAGGCAATCCACAGCATTAAGCACGGGCACACGGACAGCGGGAGGGGGGGGGAACGGGCAAACGGACAGCGGGAGGGGGGCGGGTTAAGCAATCCACAGCATTAAGCACAGGCACACGAACAGCGGGAGGGGGGGCGGGAACGGGCAAACGGACAGCGGGAGGGCCCTCCTGGGTGGATCTACACGTCTTACTTTTCCATTCTTGCTGTGGACCCAAGAAGCAATCAAAGTAAATGGGAAGCTCGAAGAGGGAACTGAAAGAGTGAGCAGACCTGACACTGCAAGCGAGCAAACCCACACCACATAGCTTACTATGAGGTGTTAGGAGACAACAGGCAGCCAAGAAGATTTCAAACGTCTAGTTAAAAACAGCCTGAAAAAAGTACGTGAGAAGGCAATCCACAGCATTAAGCACAGGCACACGGACAGCGGGAGGGGGGGGGAACGGGCAAACAGACAGTGGGAGGGGGCGGGTTAAGCAATCCACAGCATTAAGCACGGGCACACGGACAGCGGGAGGGGGGGCGGGAACAGGCAAACGGACAGCGGGAGGGCCCTCCTGGGTGGATCTACACGTCTTACCTTTCCATTCTTGCTGTCGACCCGAGAAGCAATCAAAGTAAATGGGAAGCTCGAAGAGGGAACTGAAAGAGTGAGCAGACCAGACACTGCAAGTGAGCAAACCCACACCACATAGCTTACTATGAGGTGTTAGGAGACAACAGGCTGCCAATAAGATTTCAAACGTCTAGTTAAAAACAGCCTGAAAAAAGTACGTGAGAAGGCAATCCACAGCATTAAGCACGGGCACACGGACAGCGGGAGGGGGGGGAACGGGCAAACAGACAGTGGGAGGGGGCGGGTTAAGCAATCCACAGCATTAAGCACGGGCTCACGGACAGCGGGAGGGGGGCAGGAACGGACAGCGGGACATCGCGCAACCCACCCCTGCAAAGGACACTTCCGAAATGGCGAAAACAAAGCTTTAAAAAAAAAAAAAACACCGCCCACCGCCGCATGACGTGGGCAAAATGCGAAAAACTGTCGGGAACGCCCACGTATCTGGTCCGGCCATGACGGACAGATCTCTGTTCCAATGGCTAGCCTCCATTTATGGAGCTAGCCAATGGAACAGAGAGGCGGCACAAACATCCATACTGTAACTCATAAGATTTCGCCTGCGCGAAAGTCTGCTGCGCTGCTTTCGGCGAGGCGAAACCTAAAAAGGAATGTTTTCAGTCTTTTTTTTTTTTTAAAGAGTGGGGTCCTGGATGCTGCAAAGAACAAATGGGAGCGAATTCCAGGCCGCAGCAGCCCTGAAAGCAAGAGAGCTGCCACCCATCCTTTGCTAAAAAAAGCAAGGAATATGTGCTAGAAGCTGAGCGAAGCTGTTTAGCTGGAGTTTAGAACATAAAAAGCTTTCTTAAATAGATTGGACCGGAATCAAGAAGGGCACGATGCGCCAGGACCAGTGCTTTGAACTTTACTCGTTCGGATACAGGCAGCCAATGGATGGGGTGCAGATGCTGCCTCACACGTCTTCTTATTGGGATGTTGAAAAGAAGCCTGGCCGCAGCATTCTGGACTACCTGTAGTTTAAGTAGGTAGTCCAGTAGGTCAACCTACAGGGCGTTGGCATAGTTGATACGTGAAAGTATCAAGGCCCGAGTGACCATTTCCTTGGCTGTCCTAGGGAGGAGCTGTAAAAAAATACTGAGGGATTTGAGTATCCCGAAACAGTTCCCAGCAAGTTTCTTAATCTGAGTGGAAAAAGAAAAGTTCTCTTCGAACCGGACCCCAAGATTCTTAGCCGGTTGCCCTGTTGAGGCCGGTAAAGGATAGTCACCCGGCCAGAGTGTTTCCCTAAACTGAGGTGGGAAACTACCATAAAGGAGGATTTCGGATTTGTCCTCGTTAAATTTAAGTTGTGCAGAGGAAAGCCAATGAAAGACAGCTGTCAGACAGTTTTTTGCCAAGTAAACAGGAGCTTTGTGTCGCCGGCATAAGCTATAATTTTGGCACCAATATCCTCCGCCAACTGAACTAAGGGAGTCACATAAATGTTAAAAAGAAGGGGGCACAATGAGGACCCCTGGGGCACCCCAGTGGACACCCCTGCGGTGTCGAGGTGAACGGGGGTAGCCCTATCTGTTGCGTGCCACCCTCCAAGAATTATTTCAACCAGCACCAAGCAGTGCCTGTAATTCCTATGTCCGCAAGTTGAGCAAGCAGCAGGGAGTGGGGAACGGTATTGAATGCTGCTGAAAGGTCCAGCAAAATCAGAGCGGCCCTTCCGCCAGAATCCAAGCATTCCTGAATGGCTTCCGAGACTTCCACTTTAGCTGACTCGGTACTATAGGAGGCTCTGAATCGAGATTGGGCTGGATGAAGTAGGCCCGAGCTTTTGATGAAGTCAGTAAATTGTTTATTTACAACTTTTTCACAGACTTTCACCAAGCTGGGTAAAAGGGAGATGGGACGGTAGCTCGTTGAGTTCAGCGGGTTTAACGACGGCTTTTTTAAAAGTGTCAGAATCTTAGTCTGTTTCCACGCAGCCGGAACAAGGGCTTCATGGAGGGACAGATTGATGAGCCTGTTTACTTCCGGGTTAATTGTCTCTTCGACTGAAGCCAGGAGTCTTGCTGCAAAAGGGTCAGATGGAGAGCCTGATTTCAGGGCATTGATGACCCTAAATTAGTCATTCAGATTGATAGGTGTATGCCCACCAGAGAAGGAGGTGTAACAGGCGGACCCGACGGTGGTAGGGTCGTGGCCGAGGCCTGGTTGCAGATAATGAAAGATGCCTGTATAGCTCGGATCTTATGCATAAAAAAACTCGAAAGTTTCTCACACCAGGTGTTCGAGGAAGGCAGCGTTATTGACTCAGCTTTCGGGGCCAGAACACACTGAACAATGGAGAAGATCTCCTTGGAGTTATTTCTGGCTAGATCAATGCAAGCTGTAAAGTAGAGGCTTTTAGCATGGGCTATAGCAGTTTAATAGATTTTCTGGGATTTCCTAAGTGTCAACTTCGCCAAAGGAAAGAAATCATTCCGCCAACAACGCTTCAATTTTTTGCATTGCTGCTTCAGTTCTTTAAGTTCCGGCGTAAAGTAAGGTTTTGAGGGAGAATCTCTCGACCGCCTGGACGAAGGAGACAGGATTTCCACCGCTTGCATGATCCAACCGGAAGAGCTAGGGAGAACTCCCTCTAGGTCATTAGAACGAGCTGGCCAAGACCCAGCCAAAGCGCGGCTAAAACTAAGGGGGTCGATTTTAGCGGAGGCAGGACCTTGACCATCCGCAATCCAGGAAAAATAGGACAGGAAATGGTCGGACCAAGGTACCATAAGAGGATCTTCAACAGAAATAGGAAAGTTGGAACAAATGGGATAGAGAATATGACCGCCAAGATGAGTCGGTAGCTTAACCCATTGAGTGAGCAGGGGAAGGTTCAATGAATCCAAAAATTCCCGAGTATCCCCAGCACCTGCCTAGTCTAATGGAATGTTAATGTTAAGATCCCCAAGAAGGAGATAGTGGGAGAATCGTAGTGCGCAGGGGACAATAGCTTCCTCCAATGTTTTAAGAAATGCCCATGCCGGCCCCGGGGGCCTATAGACTAAGGTACCCCCCCAGCAAAAAATGAGGAGAAATGCAGATGCTGAAGTCCAAAGCTTCGCACTCTACCAACATGTTTAATGCAACTCCATTATACATTATGAAGTACCACCTGAGTCAACACCCATGTCAATTATGCCTTTTCATAAGCCAACTATTTATGAGAATGACTCTGCACTTTACAGAGAGGACTTTTCACCACAATCTGAAAATCACACTACGCCATAAACTGCTTATTGCTTACCAATGGTTTTGTGACAGTGTTTAATTACACCTTGGTCCTATGTTTGGTTCACTCTAGGAGTGTTTCTTCTCATCATATGGCTATCAACCATGATCACCCCACTACTGCATGTTACAGAAACAACAATGGCACAACCTGTGGTTCGTGAACTACAGACACATCTTTCATCTCATAGAGCTCTAATAGATCTCTACGCTAATCCTGTAAGCTTATCCTGTGCCTGATGGCACGGCCTTCGAAAAGGTTCCCTATCAAATAATGGGACCTACCGAGACAGTGCAATTACCTAATATTGTGAAAGTTTCAATGAATTAAGTATTAATTCCTAGTTCTATTCCAAATGACTGGGATTGAGAGACTGCAAAGGAAATTATGTATGATTTACAGGCATATGCCACTTTGAACAATGAAGATCCTTATTTGAATTTGGTCAATGATAAAGAAATGTATTGTTATCACTATGCACATTATTGCATGCATAGAACCAGCCATCCTAAGAAAATCTACAATTAAACACAGCAATGTGAAGCTCTACCTCCTAACAGTCACCCACATTTCTTTAAAAAATCTCCTTACTTCCAGAGTAACGGTAGATTATTCATTCAAAGAATGTATTCGGGGGACACAATCTTGACAGACTCAAGAGGCAGAAATGGATTTGGTACTATGTAAGACTTCAAAAAATCTTCTAAACTGAAAGTTAATTTGACTCTGTTTAATATTTGACAATCACAAATGAACATATCTGACTGATGTAAATTGAATGATCCAAAGTGGACATTTAATTCCACTAAGTTCCCTCCTGAATGTTCAGCCTGCAGGCCTCATGAGACTAATACTTGCATGTGTGCTTTTCGTCCCAACACTTCTGGCCCTAAAGCTAACTGACCTGATCCATGATATAACACACAAACACCAATAATAGATACCACATACAGTGTGGGCAAATTGTGCCGGTTTGCAGATTTAGTCTATAGACTGCCACAGAACATTTATCTAAAGAAACCATAGACTTTTCTGCCTTACGTTTGGGACCACACCTCACTAGAAATAAAAGATTCTTTGCGACAGGAATACATGCCATTTATAATGAATGGAATAAATACTCAGAAAAACAAGCTGCAAAAATAATTAGGCAAGTAGATCAAGAAAACCTGCAAGCAATTTTTAAGGTTATCGACAATGACATCATGCACACGCTCTTGAAGAGAGTGTATTAATTAAATCACAATCTGTCCTCAGGCTTACACCTCCTCAAAGCAGAATGAGGCATGTTACAATTTGGTGATGACTTGCTAGCAGTCCAAAACTTTAGGCAATGGAAAGAAGGGTCCCACCAGCCGAAATACACCACGGTACAGAAAGAGAAGCCGTTCAGACCGCGTCAGAATACTCAGACGTGCATATATAATTGGGATACACGACAGACGCTTCTGAATCTACATTATTTGAACTTCGGGGGAGACTCCCGGTTTTAGCCGGGCATGATTAAGAGTGACTAAGAGCATCATTCAACAAACTCCAATTCGTACATAATTCACCCACCATAGAATAGGAACTTTGGTCCTATGGGAGTTGGATGCTCTATTTAAAGACTACCCCTGCCCTGATCTGGAAACGTCGTGAAATGGCAGGTCTCCAGTTACCATGGCTTCCTGATGAAGACTGTTAAGCCGAAACACGCTTAGTCCAAGCTCAAGAAGCCATGATGAAAATTAAAACTTAGCCCATACTAACTTCAATTACTGACGTAACAACAGTAACCTGTTTATTCAAAAAATGTTCATATCCATAAGCTCATTAAAACCATATGCTTGCTCGCAACATTCCTTTAATGTCTGAGATGAGTATCTCACAAGTGTGTTTATGTCCGTATAGATTGTTTGTCCATTTTTCCTCTGAGGGTGCAACTTGCAAAAAACCATCAGCATGAGTACACACCGTGCACTATAATTCCAGCCCGACCCCTGTAAAGGAAACTTCAGGGCATCACAGTAAATCCCAACATACAGGAACACCTGCAATAAATCAGCATAGGGATATCAAACATCATGCAGGAAGCATTAATATGCATTGGCATCAGTAACATCAACAACAGGGAGTACCCTTAAACATTTCCTTCCCCGTAATAACTGGGGGACCTCAGAGCAACCCATACAGCAGGAATCTATATCTTCCAAAGGGGGGGGGGGGAATGATACTCTCCAACCCAATAGTATTCAATGAGGGCAATCCCAAGTTTATCTGGTGGGGCAGTTAAGTGCAGGAGAGTCAGGACAGTACAATCCTTCTGGAGCCCAAGTTGTAGGTGCCCTCTGCCATACGGGACACCTGATAAGGTAACACAGTCCCAGGGGGCGGGCACCGGCAATGTACCCCGTTGCCCCCCCTCCACCAACTTAAGACAGGCCCCACTCACCGGCTGCACTTGGTTCTCCCTGTGGGGCTCAGCTCCTCAATCCTGCGCAGGCCACTCGGGGCCCGCAAGGCCTCACTCAGGCCTCTGCTGCACAACCGGGGCTCCCTCTTCACTATGGGGGCCCCGCGAAACGCCTCCAGCTGGCTTCGGCCCTCCGCCGGGCTCCTCTCCTTCCTTAGGGACCCGGGGCTCTCCACTACAGGACGCAGGGCTCCTTTCCAGGGGAGAGGGCAGGCACCGGCAATGTGCCTCGAGGACCCCCCCTTTTCTCGGCGTCACCCGGGCCCCTCCTGCTCACAGGGGCCCGGGGGGGGAATCAATGCGGCCTCCGGGCGGCACAATCGGGGCTCCCTCGTCCTCACGGGAGCCCCGCAGGCACTCTGCTCTGCTGGCCGGCTTCGTTGGGGGAGGCGGGGCTGGCACCGACAATGTGCCCCGGCCCCGCCTTTCTCACCGGCCCCTCACTCCGGGGCACAGACCGGCGGCGTGGCCTCCCGCTCCGGTCGTTAGTAATCAGGGCTCCCCCTCAATCACGGGGGCCCCGCACCGACCCTTCACCTGGGTCCCCCTCCTACCTCACGGGGACCCGGGGCTTCGATTCGGCTTCTCCCGGCCTTCCCGGCCGACAGCCAATCCCTGCACGGCCTTCAAGGGTCACGGCTGCGCAGGCCAATCCGTGCGCGGCGTTGGCGGGGGCGGGCCGATGACGTGGCCTGGTCCCCGTCACGTGATGGGGGACCTGACGGCCTCAGGGCCTAGCGCGGCCCTTCCTTCACTTCGGCGGCCCTCTCCTGGCACCGGGGGCCGCCGCGACGATGCCCACAGCAGTGGGGGTCCCCTCGGCAGCGCCGGGCCGCGGCGGTGATTTCGCCTCTTTACAACCAGCGCAAGGCAGCGCCAACACTCCTCGGGCTGCGGCGGTGATATCGGCCTGAGGAAGGAGCTGAGGTTGTGGGCAGAGGGAGGAGCAGTGTGCTGTGAATAGCGCCATCCTGCTGAGGAGAATCGCGCTGGAGGAGCCTACCCTCGTTTTGGCGCGCTGTCCGCCATATAATTAATTAATTAAAAAGGGAGCCTACCCCTTATTGCCGCCGATATCACCGCCGCAGCCCGAGGAGTGTTGGCGCTGCCTTGCGCTCGTTGTAAAGAGGCGAAATCACCGCCGCGGCCCGGCGCTGCCGAGGGGACCCCCACTGCTGTGGGCATCGTCGGACCGCGGGTTCTCCTGACACTAGGGGATTCCCTTCACGAGAAGGCACATCAGGACAGCCTAGGCTCCCAACCTGGGGTCCCCTTATGGAACTCTCCAGGCCCTGTGACTGCAGTTGGGGCACCTCGGGACACCTCCCCGTCTCACTCCCTCCTGTAGATGGGATGTGAGGCCCTACAACCTGCTCACTATCCTGGGACCTAGCTGGGCCATTCCTCACCTCTCCCGCCACGCTGGGTCGGAAGATCCCTGCACCACTCTCTTTAGGATCACTCCCCAATGTCTTCATAGACGCTCTGGCACTTACCCAGAGGTCTGCCTTCCGTGCAAGTTCCCTGGGGTCTGAGAACCTACACAGCAATAGATGGTGACGCAGAATTGGGAAACAACTCCTCAGCATGTGCTCCCGGATAACGGCATGGCACAGCCCGTCCCAATCCTCCACTGATCTCCTCACCACCCAATCCTCCAATGCAGTCCAACACTCCTCCTCAAACTCTCCCCAGGACTGGTGGGACAGTTTTCCCCTGCCCCTGAACACTAACCCGTCCCCCTCTTCCTGGGAATCAGGCACGGTCTCCTGGGCTTCAGGAATGGGACTCCTTGCACTGGACCTACATTCGCTGCCACCACTGGATCCCACCCTCTCCGGTGTATCCAGGCTCTTAAAACCACTCTCAGGGGACAACCTACCCACCTGAGCGTCTCTCTCCCTGGCAAAGGCCCTCTCTGCCTCTGCCATCCTCTCCTGGGCTAGGACCATTTCTGTCTCTAGCCTCTGCTGTTGAATCCTCAGCTGCGCTAACTCCATGTGCTGCTCAAACCTGAGCTTCTCCAGCGCTAGCTGATGCTCCCTTTCTTCCCTCCTATCTACCCACTCTTCTGGGGACAGGGAAAGGGATGGGGCAGTGCCCCCGGGACAGGACCCAGTGCGAGACTCCCTCTCTACGGTATCCTCAACAGCTACTGGCGTCTCTGCCCTGTTAAACTCTTCCTCCTCTCCATCCAGGTAATTACCCTCCAGGGATATGGATTGGGAGCCCTCCCACTGGCTTCTACCGAATCCACCCTTTAAATACTCGGGGGGGTAATCAGACAGGTCCCCACCGATCTTTAAGGGCTCTCCCCTCTTGAGGGCCTCATAAAGAAACAGCTTTCTCCTAATGTTTCCTACTGGGGTTTTCCCTCTCTCCAGGAGGAAGTCTATCACCTCCTGTTCGGTGTACTCCATCAGTTCCACCTCCTCATAAACCAACCCCATTGTGGCGAGGTACACTCGGGACCCACCCACAGTGGAACAAGGGGACACAATTTCACAAAACACTTTCAGGAGGAAGTAATACAGCCAACAATAATCCCCACAACAAGGCTGTGAATTCCCTCAAAGCTCTACTTGTGGTGTAACCCGTGGCCGCAGTGGTACTGCGCAAACACAAGTCCTATCTCACCGCTGCCACCAATGTAAGAAATGGGGTTACCCAAATCTCCAAGGGGGTAGCATGGAACCAAGCGGGCAGGCCAAACTTCGAGGACATGTGAAGCACTCACGCAGTACCCACAGACAACACACCAGGCGCACCACAAAAGAGGCAGGACACCAGTTTGAGTTGGAAAATTAAGAAGTTTAGTATTTCCAACCTGCAAAGCAAAAATGCATAACAGTGGTATCATCACATGGCGCCAACTGGCACCAGAGCCAAGTGTATCAAGGGGGGATTATTTACATGGGAAGTAAGGGTTGAGTCTGTAAGTCCATACCTGGAAATAAAAATGTGACTAAATAAAATTGAACCTGGGGCCAATATGGCGGGGCCAACTCAGGCTCTCATCCTTAGTGATAGGCTGTAATGCAAAATACCATCAGCATGAGTACACACCGTGCACTATAATTCCAGCCCGAACCCTGTAAAGGAAACTTCAGGGCATCACAGTAAATCCCAACATACATGAACACCTGCAATAAATCAGCATAGGGATATCAAACATCACGCAGGAAGCATTAATAAGCATTGGCATCAGTAACATCAACAACAGGGAGTACCTTTAAACATTTCCTTCCCCGTAATAACTGGGGGACCTCAGGGCAACCCATACAGCAGGAATCTATATCTTCCAAAGGGGGGGGGGGAATGATACTCTCCGCCCCAATAGTATTCAATGAGGGCAATCCCAAGTTTATCTGGTGGGGCAGTTAAGTGCAGGAGAGTCAGGACAGTACAATCCTTCTGGAGCCCAAGTTGTAGGTGCCCTCTGCCAGACGGGACACCTGATAAGGTAACACAGTCCCAGGGGGCGGGCACCGGCAATGTACCCCGTTGCCCCCCCTCCACCAACTTAAGACAGGCCCCACTCACCGGCTGCACTTGGTTCTCCCTGTGGGGCTCAGCTCCTCAATCCTGCGCAGGTCACTCGGGGCCCGCAAGGCCTTACTCAGGCCTCTGCTGCACAACCGGGGCTCCCTCATCACTATGGGGGCCCCACGAAACGCCTCCAGCTGGCTTCGGCCCTCCTCCGGGCTCCTCTCCTTCCTTAGGGACCCGGGGCTCTCCACTACAGGACGCAGGGCTCCTTTCCAGGGGAGGGGGCAGGCACCGGCAATGTGCCTCGAGGCCCCCCCTTTTCTCGGCGTCACCCGGGCCCCTCCTGCTCACAGGGGCCCAGGGGGGAATCAATGCGGCCTCCGGGCGGCACAATCGGGGCTCCCTCGTCCTCACGGGAGCCCCGCAGGCACTCTGCTCTGCTGGCCGGCTTCGTTGGGGGAGGCGGGGCTGGCACCGACAATGTGCCCCGGCCCTGCCTTTCTCACCGGCCCCTCACTCTGGTGCACAGACCGGCGGGGTGGCCTCCCGCTCCGGTCGTTAGTAATCGGTCCCCCGCCTACCTCACGGGGACCCGGGGCTTCGATTCGGCTTCTCCCGGCCTTCCCGGCCGACAGCCAATCCCTGCGCGGCCTTCAAGGGTCACGGCCGCGCAGGCCAATCCGTGCGCGGCGTTGGCAGGGGCGGGCCGATGACGCGGCCTGGCCCCCGTCATGTGATGGGGGACCTGACGGCCTCAGGGCCTAGCGCGGCCCTTCCTTCACTTCGGCGGCCCTCTCCTGGCACCGGGGGCCGCCGCGACAATGCCCACAGCAGTGGGGGTCCCCTCGGCAGCGCCGGGCCGCGGCGGTGATTTCGCCTCTTTACAACCAGCGCAAGGCAGCGCCAACACTCCTCGGGCTGCGGCGGTGATATCGGCGGCAATAAGGGGTAGGCTCCCTTTTTAATTAATTAATTATATGGCGGACAGCGCGCCAAAACGAGGGTAGGCTCCTCCAGCGCGATTCTCCTCAGCAGGATGGCGCTATTCACAGCACACTGCTCCTCCCTCTGCCCACAACCTCAGCTCCTTCCTCAGGCCACGCAGAGGGGGCAGGAAATTAACTCTTCCTCAGCGCTTCGCAAGTATAGCGCTTGACAGGCAGGCTTTACAGCACTAGGGGGCCACAACAGTCCCAGGGCCCAGCGCTTTCACAGGGCCTCACAGCACCTCAGCCAGCAGCAGTTCTTTTGGGGGCACAATCTTCCCCATGGTGCTTCAAAGGGGCCACAGCTTCTCAAGGGGGGTAGACAGTCCCACTCCTCACCTCCTGGGCGCTTCTTCCTTGCAGCGCTGGCGTAATTCCCGGTCCCCACAGTGTCAGGGACCTGGGTAGGGGCCCTCCCTTGTCAGGGGCCCAGGGGACAGTAGAGTAGGGGGTTTTAGGGGTGCAGGGCCCAGCTCACAGGCCCATGTGGCGGTAGCTCCTCGCAGCAGGTCCCCTCTCTTTCTTATCCCAGCGCTGACTGACTCTCTGGTGGCACATCCCCCTTACTTATACCCTCCTCCCAGGCAGTGCCAGAACCTTCTAGAATGTTGGCAAAGCTGGCCTAAACTGGCTCAAGGGGAGGTGTTCAGCACCCTGGGTGCCAGGCTTTCCCTCCAAAAGCTAGGGGTAGCTGGGTAATATTATCTAGACCGCTAACCTATGGCAGTCCAGTGGCAAAACCCATGGCCATGGCATCCATTTTAAACATAGGACATTTCAGTCAGGTGCATTCTACAATGGGGGGAATATACAAGTGCTCACACCATTACATAGCATTACAATTTAACAAGGTGTCTCACACCACTCATGGCCTATACAGGTTTAATCCCATGGGGGAGACATTCCAAATTAGGGGGGCAAAAAGCGAAAAATTTCAGGGGACAGGCCAAGTCCAACATTAAAGTGTTTGGAGAACCACGGTTTTAGGCTAAGTGAGAGGGAAGAGGTGGAAGATTAAACAAGGGTGCCGCACTTTGGGGATTCATGAAGAGGTGAACTCTGGGATATTGAGTCTTGAGAAACAATGCAGAGACTACAGGGAGACTGGGATAGGTTAAGCTGGAGAGGAGGTGTGATGTCACATGAGTTTAATTGATGGGGAAGTCATGGGGTGTTTTTGAACGTCGTTTTACGAAGAGAACCGTTAGTGACAAGGAACAACAACATGACGTTGCAAAGGTTTGGGAGCAAGCGGAATTGATTGTTAATATAAGGAATGGGTGATGGAACGGAGTAGTAGGAATCTAAGAAGGGGTGAATACTTGTGTGTTATTCCGCATGAACGAGAAGGCTAATAACAGGAGGGTAAGTTAGCAGGACTGTGGGTTTGTCAGGCAAGGTAGCGGTAGCAATTTATGCTCCGTATTTCGAGGGAAAGCGCTGTATTAAATGTGGCATGAATCTTTTTGCGAGTAAATGTATATATTGCACAGAAATGTATATATTGCACGATAGCGGTTTGGAACCATATTCTACTAGCAATGTTTTTTTATTTGTGGAATACCCTTGAGGAAGGGCTTTTAAATAACCCAAAATGCATTGGGTCACATAAGATTTGCAACTGGCAATGTTTTATGTCTTTTGGTGTGCCCGGAAAAAGGCATGGATTTGCATATCCGTGGCATGAGAAGCAATTAAAGATACACTTATCTGACGTATGAAAAAGACCTAAGAAAATAAATGAATCTATGCAATAATTTTGGAGTACATGGATAAATTTTCATCAGAAATGTCGATAATGAAAAAAGTGAAAAATACGTGTAAATCACGATAAACGCAGTGCGCCTAGTTAAGGAGTGAAACTTCGCTCCATTCTTTGATGGTACACTCAATAATATGCTCATACAATTCTATACACACGATAAAATTAAAAATCTATTGCGACAGGTATAAAGTCATTTGGCATTGATAAACAAAATGTCAGATATTATGATACCCACAATAATGCACAAGTGGGCTAATCCAAACTTACTCAAATCAAAACAATATAATAACCCTGCAAGCAAACATATTGTACCTTAACAGTACATTTCTTACACACTACAATGTCTGCCTAAAGTGCTCGTGCAATCCTAAAAAAAGTTCAAACAAACAGTGAAGGTACAGGAGGAAACTATAAATGCGTGTGTAGGTCTTCCATATTAAGACCGTCCAGGGTCTAGGTGTTGAGTTTAATAGTGTGACTGGATCCGAGTTTTCGTAATCTCTTTTCACGGTCACCGCCCCTCACACTCTAAGGGACAGCATCAATTACAAAATAGAAAAGACCTTCAGCATCTTTGGTGTTGTACTGCTCAAAATGACGAGCCAGCGGGTAAGATTTATCCTCATTTTTGATGACTCGTAGGTGCTGTAACACCCGTTTGTGGATGGTAAGGATAGTACTGCCCACGTACTTCAGGCCACAAGGGCACTGAAGTACGTACACAGCATAGTCTGTTTTGCACGAGAACTGACCCTTGATTTTTTGTTGAACATTTTGTGCAAAACCTAGACAGTAACTGACAGTGTTCCTGCCGAAAGTGCAAGCCTTGCACTTCATGCATCTAATGAAGCCTTCCTTTCTGCTCAGCCATGATACAGTGGGTTTCTTCCTTACTTTGCTCGGTAACATGTTACTGACCATTGCTTGTTTGAGGAATCGGGCCCTTCTAAAAGTAACCCAAAATTGGGCCATTGTGGATAATATGCCAGTGTTTGTAAACGATATTTCCTAACTGCTGATTGTTATATGTGTTAATTAATCTGCACTGGCTATTCCCCTCCTGAGATACTTTCTTTTTCTTGCTCTTAGTATTAAAAAGTATTTCTTCTCTGGTTGTCTGTCTTGCCTTGCAGACATGCTTGGGAATGCCCTCTTTCCGAAAAACGTGATCTGAGGCATGATAATTCAACATTTAAATCTATATATATACACACACACTATATATATATATATATATATATATATATATATATATATATATATATATATATATAATTATGAGAATAGTTTGAATATAAAGTTGTATATATTTCAATGTTCTGAGAGCACGGATTTCCCTATAAATAAAATAAATCCCCACATATCTCTCCGACCATCTGACTGTACAAATCAGGCGTACAAGCCGGGGATGATGTAAAGACATAAGGCTCAACTCCATATTAAGTAGGCTGAAACTGCATTTTCTGTATTTCTGCAAATCATCAACATTTCTGCATTGGTTGCAGATGTAGCCCGTCCTTATCTTTCCAAGAACTGTGAAATTGTCAACTCATTTAGATATAGACATCAACAAGACACCTGATGCAATATCAGTCTGGAACACTGGCCTTGTTAACTCAATTTCAAGGCAAAACAAACAACAATAACCAAAACAGTGGGTTCTTATTTATTTTAATAAATGTGCTTTAGATTAGCATATTCATGCTTATTGAATATATCAAACATTTCTAAGGTGATGTTGGAAATGTCACCTTAGATAAGATACAGTATAAAAATACTGACACTTGACCACTTATCAGGGGTGGTCCTTCGTCTCAGAATATCGCACGCAAGATACTGCCAGAAGAAGATCCTGCCTGCCAGAGATGTTGCTGTATCGGACTTTCTACCAGTGGTGGCTGGTAGGGCACGGTGGGGAGGGGTGGGGCAGGGGGTAGGAAATTATTTTTTAAAAGACTTTCCTGTGAACTTTGCTCTCTCTCCTCTGTCTTCTTCTCTGGGAACAGAAGCCCCCAGGCTCCCAGACTCTCCCAGCCAATCACGATGTGACTGACAGCAGCATTGTGATTTGTCTTAGTTCGGTGCTCAGAGAGGGACTGGGAACCTGTGCATGCTCTCCACCCAGGCTGTACAATTCAGCCGGAAGAGAATGTATGACTGTTTGTCCGGCCAAACCGTCATGCGCAATTATGATGCATCCACTACTCCTCCCTCTGCTGGCGTCACGGGAGGCCAGCCCCACCCTAACATGGAGCTTAAAGGCAGACTAGAAATAAAATGATAATAACGTTCTGTTATTAATATTTTATTTTTACTTTGCTCTGCTCTTATAGCAGTGGGGTGACGCTCCTCTGCCTTAGGGGGGGAGCTGCCCCGCTTTCTACTGAAAGGCGATATCGAGACTAAGCCTCTGAGGAGCTGATGCTGAGCACATGTGTTTGCCTTTCAAAGGGAACACGGCCTCCCTGACTCCTGATTATTATAGCGTCCTGCTATAAACATCTATGCAATGCGCTGATTCTCCCTAAATCTAGATGCAAGCTATTTCTACTCCATGCTCTCACAGTATAGTGCATAGAAGTAGGTTTTAAGGTGCTAGGTTTTTAGATACAATTTGAACTATGGTAGGAATGTTCATTTTATTATCGTTGTTTGCAACATGAATTTGTGCTGTTTTTATCGTATTCTGTGTGATTATTTTAGATGTGCTGAGCAACATGAGGCACCTGGTGAAATAAACACGCTTTTTAGTTAAAATGTTTTTTTCTTACCACAGTTTGTGTGAATGGTAATGAAAAGAACGAATGAGGTGTGTTTCTAATCACCACAGTGTTCCTGTATATGGATGGTTCGTAACACAAAAACAATGGCACAACTTCAACTATGTATTGGGTGCAGTACTGAGGGGCTACAAAACATGTCTTTCACAAGTGTTGGTGCACTGAACTAAGTCCACTCATGGCACCCCTGGTTGAGAAAGCAAACCTTGTAGATCTGAGCTAGAGACTAAGTTTAGGCAACAAATAAGTGTGAGGATACCCCTGGCCCATTCCATATTGTGGACCGCTCTCCCTATTTCAGACTCCCATATGTCACACAGGAGCTGTAGTGATGATTGTGTAAGGCGATGAAGTGCTTTGTACAGCCAATGAATGTGCCTCCTGCCTTTATTCAGGAAAAAATAAAGTCTGGACTTCGACCGAGGCAACGACGGAGAGTGCGTGGCCTCCCTTTTCCTGAGCGAGTGCCAGGTGAGGTGAGGCTAGTCCTCCCTACAATGTTGGGAGAGGCTGTGAAATAACAGACTACATCACTGGTAGGTCTTTATATTCTTTATCACTAGAAGTGGTAAGTGTTGCAGTAGTATATCATAGGTCTGATGAAAGCCCTGAAGGGCTGGAACATGTCGACCAATTAATATTCCTGATATGTAGTAATATTGTCATACTACATCTACTCTGCTTTTAAACATGCCGTCTTGATGGTCATCCATAATAAAATTCTTTTGTAGACATCAATACAGGTATTTTTAATTCACATTAAATTTGTTTTCACACTCTTTTGAGCACTGCAACTAAACTTATCAGCCCTTTATAACACTCTTTGTCTGGTTGACAACTCTTTTTCACATTCCGGTTCTAGTAAACCTCAACTAAACATATTGAGGTTGAATCAAGCGGAAATGTGATATGACCCAGATGATGAAGTTCCGCCAACTGGTGGGCTGATGGGTTTCTTTTCACTTTCTCTCCTGTGTATTTCTAATCACGTGATGACTATTTAGCATCTCGGTTTTGAGCACTACATCTTGGTACCAAGCCCGAAAAATTTGACAAGACCCTTGTTACCTCTCGTGTAGTTCCATGGACTAAGGAGTGACCTGCAGATTCTGTTTCAGTAATGGTCCTTTAGTCTGGAGAATGTAGATAGTACTCACTGTAGCCTTCCATAATTCCTTGGTGTAGCACTTCTTTACAAATCCTTGTTTTTTACCTCGAGAAGGGCTAATGGTAACACCTGACCTAGAGGAGACTGGGGAGGGGGACGAACAGATAAATCATTGATTATGAAGGAGCATGTTTTAGACTGGATTGGATTGGGCCTGGAAAGTACAGTGTGGATGCACAACACTGGGCTAAAGTGATCTGGCGTGGGTACCTCGTGGCTTCGGCAACTTGTGACGAAGGAATAGGTAAAAATGGCATCATGCATGAGTATAGCCAGACTTCAAAGTTTTTAACTCGGATGAAGTTGATAGGTGATAGGTGATATGTGAAGCAACCAAAGCGAGTATGCGTATCCAAATAAACAATGAAATTACCACCAATCAACACATTCTGTTTTTCCACAGACACTCGTACAATTAATTCTGCTAGCAAATCTATAGGGCTTGATCGAGCAGTTTCAGGCCCATACACAAGTAGAATATCCCAAACACAGTTGTCTACCTATGTTATTTTTGTATCTAGAAATTCACTGGGAAAAAAAGCAAAAGGTAAAGAGATGTTATATATCATAAATAATGTCATTTAACTTGTCATGAGTGACATAACATGTAAGATCATAAGAGGTTCATGGTGAGCGCAAGTTATCTTTAGAACATGAAACCATTAATTTCAGTGGGCTTTTTGGTTTCAAAAAATTACTTTTTGCCTTTACTTACTATAAGGTTACTTTAACCTTTGTTGTTTTTCAGTGATATATATACACAGCTAGAATACATGCAAATGTGCAACACGTTACACTGACATTACATATTGACTACATAAACAAGTTGTGATATCCATGTAAACAAATCAACCATTATTTTACTACACACCTGTTCCTGGGCCCGAGTCAGCAAGCACAACGCCTCTAGGTCATATGGATTTCCCGCAAGTCTCTTCTGGGCAAATGCACGTTCATTCATTGCAGTAGTGATGTCAACAGGCTGGGAAGGAATACAAAACATTGCCCATTTACACAAGGTGCAGTTATGTTGATCTACCTAAGGTTTTAAGCAATCAAAATAAATACTTCATGTGTTGTGAAATACAACATTAAACAACCTACTTACACGCTGATTGTGATGCAGGGGCATAGTTCCCTGCTCAGAAGATCTGCAGTGCACAACTTCAGCACACACCTAGCACTGGGCTTGAAAGGGACTATTTGCGACAGGTTTGCTCCTGTGCAGTGCAGTGTACAGAACAGCAGCAATTGTTTTAATGTGACGCTGTCTACCAAGTGACAGGTTGTCGCTCTCACTAATGTTCTCAGCCTAACCTCTGCTGAAAGTAAACACTCACGGATCCGTTTGCTCTCTTATGCCTCTGTCCTGCTCTTTTTACAAGTTGTATTTCAAATTATGATTTGCATGCGGAAGTGCACCTGTTTTAACAAATCAGACAGTAGAGCAGTGTGGTTTCAGCTGGAAATAGCATTTTCTAAGAAGTTTACAATACAAAAACATGCCTGTGCTTCTTAAAGGGGACAAAATCTGAACACGATTGCATTGCAGTGAAAAAGTGATTACACATTTATTTGCATGCTGTGTGCAAACGTGCGCAACGCATGTAATTCAGACTCTGATATTTATTGATCAGGTTAGCACAGCTGTGGTGTGAATGTAGCTATCGTTAGTCTTTCGATGTAAATATGACCTGCCCTGTCTGTTTTACTAGTTGCAAATAAATATGCATGCGTGCACCCACACAGAGACACACTTTCGCACACAGAGACACACTTTTCCCTACCATCCCCTCGCTTTCATAGCTGGTAAAGAATACATCTTGTAAAATGACTCCCCCCTCCAAACCTCCCCTCCCCCACGAGGTTATTCCGGACCTGGTCTACAGACTCCCGCATCTCTGCAGACCTGTTAACTTAAGACAAGTGAACAGTATAAAACCAGGGTAACAGCGTAGTAATTCGGCACCAGAATGTCACTAAACCACTATTGTGGCGCGAAATAAGACCGGGGATTCATGAAGAATTCAATCTCTGGCTGCCACATTGAGAGTTTGGCTTTAGGAATATCTCGTTGTATCGCAAACATAATCGATCGATCCATAAAGAGATAGATTCAAGACATCGGTAAACACCGTTTACCACAAAACTTTTTCCCCGCAGGGAATCCCAACGTGGTCGTTACAACGACCGCGTTGTGATTCTGCATACCATTACTCCGCAAGTTGGAACAACGACTTGCGGTGGGGGGCGGGGAGGTGTTGGATTTAAAATCCAACACCTTCCCTAGTGTCCGCACAGACTGGAGTTGGAATAGTATATTATACTATTCGTTGTAACAACCGCGTTGTGATTCCCTGTGGGGGAAAAAAGACTGCGGGATAAAGTGATAGATTCTGCAAAAAACGTTAACACATTTTATCAAAGTTTTTTTTATCATACATTCCGGAAAATGTTCTGCGCCTTTAGGAAGAAATAAGTGAGTTTAAATAAAGTAAAACTTTCTGTAAGTGTTAGTTTCCTGACATATTACAGCACACACTTGAACAGAGTTTACATAAAACAAAAACAGATAACCCTTTACCTGCTTCACTGCATTATGATGCAGATATTCCACGCACTCAAACTACATACAGTATTGTCCATTAGTCTGTTGTTGCCTTTTTGGTTTTACATCCATGGATGTAAGAGGCAGCAGTGGAAATTCATTACAATTACTCCATTATTCGGTTCCCCTGAATATTGGAGATTTCCAAGCAAAAGCATACCATAATTCTGACCACAGCACTTATACAGGAAATTCAATACTTACCACACCTAATATCACATTTCCTTATTTACTAGGTTAAAGCGCGCTACTTAGTCACATGTTAAATGACAATGACTAACTAGTGGTTACAGAGAAATTTACAAATTAGTAAAACAAGATTTATAGTATAACATAATAATTTAAACATTCAATTAAAAACAGTGAAGCGTTTTCAAAGAAGGTGGAAAATGTGGAGGTAATGTCAACACAGTGTGGTAAAAGAGCACAGAAATGGCTGTGCTGCACTCTACTGAGATGCTCCTATTTCATGTATGGGCGGTGTCATGCATACTGCAGCAACATTTTTAGGTCGGAGCCTACAAGGACACACAGCTGTTTGGTTGCGAAAAGACTTCTTGGTGACATTCTGAAAGGTTGCCTGGGAATGCATTGTGCCCATTGCTTACCATCGGCTTTGTGGTTTGTAACTCACATTTCTTGCTTTCTATTTGCTGGCTTTATTTGTTTTAGACTGTCCAGCATGTCTTTGTCCCTCTCGTGGAGCACAGCCTGTTTACTATCGGTCCTTATATTCTTCCATGAATGTTCACTTTCTGTAAACAGACCTTTACATTTTGTTCTCAACTTGCCACATTTGCTGTGCATTCAAAGATAGAGGTAAAACTTCCGGCTGCGCGTTCCCGAGGGAGGTTGATCTTTACTTTTCTTTCCCTGACTTCACAGTGAGAGGATTTATGTGACAATCTTGCTGGATACTGGAGGTGGGAAAGGAAAGGTTTTTTCTAGCACACAACAAAATGTAAATGTCAGTAAGTGAATTGTGCAAATATTTTAGAATATATCAGAATTAGGAAAGCACAAATGAAGCACTTTTTTGTAATTCTGAAGTGCGGTAGAAACAAATATTTTAGTAAGATCACAATAAATCAATACATTTGGTGATGTCATTCCAGACATTAATCAATACACTTGGCAATGTAGTTTCCACACATTATCGTTTGTGCGCTGTATAGTTTTATCTGTAAAACGGTATGTGCAAATGTAATTGCCATTACAATACAAAATGGGTTGTCTGTAATGGCAGTGCACAACCACACTGGGAATACTCCGCTTCACACCACTTCACTCTATGACACTCTACTCCACACCATTCTATGTCAATGTTTTCTACGGCACTCTATGCCACTGCACTCTAGGCCATTCTTCGAAACACCACTCTACGACACTTCACTATGCCATGCCATTTCACCCTACGCCACTCCATGCCACTTTACTCTACACCATTCCACGCTACCCCACTCTACAATATGCTACACCACTATATGGCACTACACTCCATAATACCACTCTCCTCTACGTTATGCCACTCCACTATACACCCCTTCACTCTATATGCTCTCAACTCTATGACACTCTATTATACGAACCTCTACTCCACTCCATGCCGCCCCACTCTATGCGACAACACTTTAACCCTCTCTATGCCACCCCACGACTCCATGTCACTCCACTCTGACACTTTATAGCACTGACACTCCACTCCACTCTATGCCACTGTATGACACTCTACTCCACTCTACACAATTCCCTCTACGCCACTTTACTCAACTCTACAACACTCTACTCCACAACACGCTACTCCATTCTATGCAACTCCACTTTCTGCCACTACATTCTATGAAACACTACTCCACTCTATACTACTTCACTGTTTGAAACTCTACTCCACAACACTCTACGCCACTCCACTCAACGACATTCTGCTTCACCTCATGCAATTCCCTCTATACCCCTCCAGGCCACTTTACTCCACTCCTCAATGCTCCAGTCTACGACACTCAACAATGCTCCACTATACAACACAATTCCATTGTACACAACTGACACTTTACTCCACTCTGTCACTCCACTTTACGTCATTCCATTCTAATCTACAAGACTTTACGCTACGCCACTCCCCTGTATGCCACTCCATGCCACTCCACTCTACTCCCTTATGCCACTTTACTCCACTCTTCACCATTCCACTATACACACTCTATGCCGCTCCAATCTACGACACTCTGTGCCATTTCTTTGTAGGCCACTCCACTCTACTCTACACCACTCTTCGCCACTCGACTCTACACCACTCTCCTCTACGTCACTAACGTTTAGCCATGCTGTACAGCTGCCACGCTGGTGTACATCAGGACAAAAGCAAAGTGGCAAAGTCTATTGTTCTTGAATAGCTTTGCCAATCCTTGCCCTAATGGTCCAGACAATGTGACCTAAAATATCCACCTCAGCCCATCTTTTGTTGGTTACGCCAGTGTTTTGGCCTATCCAAAGGAAAGTCACTTAAACAGCAGTTGTAGCATAAAACTCAAGAATGGATTTACCTTCTTGTAGACAGGGAAATTCATCAAATATGGTTACTGCCAAAAATAGTCAGGAGGCTGCTGCTTCATCATTTATGGATCAGCAAGTACAGGCACAACAAAAAGCTTCGCTACAAATGCCATGGACAGAAGCATGCCATTGCTAGCTATAATAGTATCCACGGAAGCCGCAGACGAAGGAGGAAGCACGAGCGTGCAGGGGGCTGATTGGGACCCCACATTACCCTTCTGTCTTGAGCTGGCTCATGAGGCATTGACTCCTCTAATGATAAGCATACTACATTGCTAGTGTGAAAGTAGAAATGTGCTGTAATTAGTAATTGTAGTTACTCACATAGATAAACTTATCTCACTTTTTTTGTATATACACTTTTTTCTACCTTTGTGGAGAAACACTAGTGAGTGACAGGGGGATCTTCCCCTAGGTCCTGACGAAGAGGCTTCACGCCTCGAAACATGTTGACCCACACAGGAGAGAGAGCCCATTAATTAGCTCTATCTCTCCGCTTCACTTTTCTTTTTAATAATACCAGCCAGTGTTTAATAAAATCTTTTTCCACTAGGCCAGGTATTTTTTAACAATTCACACCTTATATCACTCCTGACCCCACTGACCCCACTGACACTCACTCCCAACACATAGCACCCCCATCTAAAGGTGCTCCAGTGTAGTCGCTTGTCGCAGCACTGCCCCGCCCCGCAGCGGGACGGGAAGACCCCGATGATGAAGCATGACACCAAGGGCCCTTTTGGTGTGTCAGGGGTATTTTAACAAAGAAGGTGTATTCCATTGACATCTGGATATACACCCACCCAATGTGAGGTGGACCCTTTTTGATTAACAGAATAGCTATAATAGTAACCATTTCTGCAGCACAGTGTAATATAGTAGTCAAGGTTATACTAAAGATTTTAGGTTCAGTATTGCAATGCAGAATAATATTTGTAAGGAACATCTTTCCACCCTGAAGAGATACTAAACAATGTAGTATTACATTTATATATATTGCACATATTACCACCCGCCGCGAGGCACTAAGCAAAACAAAATAATATATTATAAAACAGGATTTTGATTTTGTTTTTTTACTACTGTAGATTAGGCAATTGACCATGAAACATCTTATAAACAATGCTCTAAGTCCACTTAATCAAACACAATCATGCAATTGGGGAAAATTAATCAAAACTTTGCATCAGGATTTTCCAAATGTGATTCAGACTGGTTCAAAACGTTGGTTTTGGGATTTACTTTCCAGCGTAAAATATATTTTGCCCTAGAAAGTAGCTCCAAAGTGGCACTGTGCTACCTTGCATCTAAGGGAAGGGCCATGGGTGGTACAAAAAAATTTACACCTCCTTGAGGGAGGTGTAACGTTAGAGAAAAGCTTTCTTTTCTCAAATAATCTAATATTCTGTGTGTGCTGGACTGTACAGCACATATGCAAAGTTGGAAAAGTATTATACTTTGTCAAAGCATAGAGTACAAAACATGCGTGAGATCACGCACACACCCTTGCTTTGTCATGCAGTGTGCTTTTTGTACAAGGCAGTTTACAGTGCGCCCACGTAGGGAGAGAGTAGAATAGCATCATATCTTAATGGAGGTGTATGTGCTGTGAATAACAAAGATTACTATTCCCCACCTTTATGGTGCTAGTTTTACTCGCGTGATAGGATGACAGGATTTACCAGCATTCAAACATGGGACCCTCAGATCATGGTATGGTTCAATAAACTCACTATGCCAGCCTCCCGAGTAACAAACAGACTTAATTTGTGGGCCCTTTTAAGAAAGCGCTTCACATCAGCAAAGTAAGCAAATTGTTGTGTGTGTACCGCAATTGCACTCCCCAAAACTAAGTTCAAACCAGAAAATGTTGTGCGATCTTGGCTACTCCAGGGATGGCATGGTGCTAATTACATGGTTTCCAAGAAAAAAGGGAATGCAAAAATGATCACAAAAGTAATGTTTGGTCTACCCTGTAAAATGTCTCGTAGCGTAGTGATGAGGTTTGTAAAATGTGGTCCATATGAGGCAAATAAAATATGCTAGTACAGCTTTAATATTGCATTTCTAATTGTCAATTTCTTTTGGAGCCAAGTTTATAACAACGCATATTTACTTGCACTCTATAGACATCAGGTTGGCTGTCACTGAAGGCACACCTTCTGACCCTGCCTTGCCTGACTCCGTCCCCTTGCTACCCTGCCCCATAAACGGCATGCCCCCTTAAATCCGACTCCTATCCGGATTTATTGTTGTCGAATTTCCAACACTGACCATGCCACCAGAGTAGAAGTGAAGATTAAAGAAATGTTAACATGCTTATATATTGAATTAAGTCCTAGGTGGCGAAGCCTGCAAATCCTCTCCAAAGTTGTAATACTGTGCCTGTAATAGTAAAAGGCTTTGTCACTTTCTACCTCGGCGTGGATGGCACTGCCCTAATCTTAAACTTACAAAACCTGGGAAAGGTAGGGGAAAATGTCAGCAAAAACTTTTTCTTTTAAGCTAACAAAACAATTGGAATTCACCAGTTATAGTTCTCAAATAACTATAACTCATGCTCTAAAGAAACCTTAAGGTAGAGCCCCGCCAGGCATAGTCGTGTCATCAATGAGGTGATTTCAAATGTTGCAGTAATGTTATCAATGATGTCATAGAACTTGTTAACAGTGATGTATTATGTGAGATAATTAGTATGGCAAGGGCGAGAGGTATAGTTACTTTAGAGCATGAGTTATAGTTACTTGACGACAGCCAGGCTGTACATCTTTTGGCAGCGTGGGGTTGGCAGTAGGGTCAGGACTGTGTCCAGGCCCTGTGCCCAAACCATCATGGTGCACAGTGGACGGTTGGGGACAAGGCCTGGTAATTTTCGAAGCTAAAACATGCAGCCATTGAACCAACCACAAGGGGACTGTGGACGCAAGCTGAAGCTAGGAGTGATTTGAAAAATATGGTAAGCTCTCCTGGGAGTCATGGGTTTAATTACCCAGGAAACTTACTTACTTTTTTAACATTGCTGGGGGCTGCTGCACTCCGACCAACCCCAACAACATTAATAAAGAAAAGTCTAGAGGTGCCCCTGTGCCGTCTAGGGACACCACCAGCTTCCAAACATTTGAACAAATAGTCATTATGGGTCGCTCCTCTTCTGGAGCAGTGAATAATAAATGAGAGGTTTCTGATATACATATATATATATATATATATATATATTAATATTTGTTTGGTTGTCCCAGTCCCCACCCGGGGTATCCACACCTTTTTTTCTATGTTAGGGGCAGTGGGCCCTGTGGTCACTTTGTAATTATTTATTTATTTATTTATTCATGGAATTTGTAGAGCGCAGCTGTCACCTTACAGGTATCCTGGCGCTAAGGCTTCATAAAGTGGGAACAGTGAGTGTGACAGAGAGATGAGTCCAGCAGGTTATACCTTCGGAAACAGCCAAGTTTTGACACGTTTCCTAAAAAGGAGAAGTTCCTCCGTTTGACGAATCTCCAAGGGCAGACTGTTCCAGAGTTTGGCAGCAGCAACTCCGAAAGATCTTCCCCCAACCCTGACCCTCTTAAATCTGGGTACCTTCACCAAGCATGCAGTTGTTGAGCGAAGTGCTCTGCTTGGGATGTACCATACAAATTTGGCTTGCAGCGAGCTAGGCCCGAGTCCATGCAAGGCCTTGAAGACAAGGCAGAGGGATTTGAAAGATATTCTCTGCCTCAGCGGGAGCCAATGGAGCTCAGTCATTGCCGCTGATGCAGAGGATCTTCTAGGCCAGCCAAGAGCCAGCTTAGTGGCAGCAGACCGTATTCTTTGAAGTCTGTCTAGCAGCTGACCCGGTGACTCAAGCAAAAGAGCGTTGCAGTAGTCGAGTCTGCTCAATATAGTGCATCTGACTACCATGGCCCGGGCCTGTAAAGGAAGTAACGGCAGGATCTTTCGAAGTGACCTGAACAGGGCAAAACAACTTGACACCATTTTTCGCCACCTGACCTTCCTTGCTCAGCTTATTATCCAGCATAACGCCCTGATTACGAGCCGTAGAGGCCGGTTGAGTTTTAGTCAACGTTTCTGGAGGCCAAAAATTATCTGGAAAGGGGAGAGGGATTCGACTTCCAGCACAGAACAACATCTCAGTCTTGCTGGCGTTGAACTGTAGTGAGTTATTGTGTAACCAACTAGCAATGTCTCGCATACAGTCATGAAATGACTCCAGCGGGATTGAGTCTACACCCTCCCACGACAAGATGATTTGAGTATCATCTGCGTAGTTAATAGCATTAATCCGATGAGATTTAATCAACGTAATCAAAGGTTTCAAATAAACGTTAAATAAAATCGGACTAACTGCCGAACCCTAAGGCACCCCATGAGACACCGGGGAAAAAACAGATTAAAAAGGGGGGGAGAGACACCGCCTGCTTCCTGTTGAGCAGGAAGGAGCGAAACCAGCACAAGGCGACACCCCCTACCCCTGCCTCGCTCAATCTTTCCAGGAGGATAGCATGATTTACCGTATCAAATGCGGCAGACAGGTCAAGCAGAATCAGGGCCACTGCCTGACCTCTGTCTACACGCAGTCGAAGTTCCTACATGGCCGTGAGCAAGGCCGTTTCAGTCCCATGGGCTGGGCGGAAGCCAAATTGGACTTCATCCAAGAATTGATGTTGCTCCAGATGTTTAGAGAGGAGCGAGCTCACCCAACGTTCAGCGATTTTTGCAGGGAACGGTAGGAGAGAAATCGGTCTATAATTTTGTAGACATTCTGGGTTAAGGGAGGGTTTTTTTAACAACGGGGATACAAGAGCCTGTTTCCAGGATGCCGGAACAGTGCCGCTAGCCAGTGATTGATTGCAGATACTGCAGAGGGTGGGAAATAGTTCGTCCCCATAATCCTTCCAAATTTTATGAGGAATAGGGTCCAGAGGTGATCCTGATGAAATACCCCGAGCCAGCCTGCCGAAATCCTCCTCCGTAATGAGCGGGAAATCCAAGAGAAGATCAACAGGCTGCCAACCAGGGTTCCCATTTCCGTCCTCTACACACCCATCACCTAAGCTAGTGGAACCGGTCAAAGTGGGAGAAGTAATGAGATTATGGATAATGGTGTCGATTTTTTCTTTAAAGAACAAAGTGAGATTATCGCAGAGCATCTGCGTAGGGGGGGTCGAAGTTTTAGTGCAGTCAGGATTTGTAAGACCGGTCAGAATCTGGAAAATGCTTTTAGAGCTGTTTGCCGCGGTACAGATCGTGGAGCAAAAGTAATCGGCTTTAGATTTATAGATCAAGGCTTTATACTCGGCAAGTTTAGCTTTCCATAGTAGTCTGCTGGCATTTGTGTATCCTTGCCTCCACTTTCTTTCAGCCTGTTTACAGGTTAATTATAAAGCCTTTAAAGAGTCGTTGAACCAGGGAGCCAAGGCTCTGCCCTTAAACCTGCATTTTCTTAACGGGGCTAGAGAGTCTACCCTCGTAGTGATTCTGAGGCACAGAGAATCGTAGTTTTCGTCAACTTGACAGTCTGAGGAAAAACAATCTTCAACCTTAAATACCGTGTCAATAGATTTCAACCTCCCAAGGGCTCTCCAGTCCCTGCACATAAATTCGGTGGTAGTATCTTGAACCTGTGTGCGAACCTTATTGCTATTGACAAAAAACTTAAGAAAGAAATGATCGGTCCAGGCCATGGGCAAAATTTCACTCAGATATGCCAGTTGAGGAGTCGAAAAAATCAGGTCAGCCGATGTCCAGCCCTGGGAGTGGCTCCCGTAACAAGTTGATGAAGACCAATACTATCACAAGAATGGAGAAGGTTGAACAGTCCTGCGTCTAGGGAACCATTCGGCCACAGGTTAAAGTCTCCAAGGACTATCAATTTATTGTGGGAGGCAGCCATATTAGTAAAGATGGTAAGCAATGACTGCTGTTGCTGGACACTAAAAACCCCGGGTGGTCTATAACAGATGATACCGGTAAACATAGCCCCAGTGTGGCTGTGAATAGATAGACCAAATAGTTCAGCACCAATGACTGGGTCCAAGTCAATAGTTTTAATATGCAAGGAAGCCCTGTAGATTATTCCCACCCCACCACCTCGTCCTTTAGATCTGGGAAGATGAAGAATTTTATAGACCGGCGGGCAGGCCCAGCCCAGCTCAATCTCACAGTCCATGTGAGTCCAAGTCTCGGTAATAAATAGGGCATCCAGCTGATGAGATTCCAGCAGTAATTGGATTTCCTCTGCATGTTTGGGCAGAGATCTAACGTTAAGAAGCCCACAAGATAGAAGACCCCTGGTCACAAAATCACTCAGTGGAAGAGCCGATTCCGTGAAGGAGAGATGTCCCTCATGCGCATACGCACCCAAATTAAGTAGAGTCTCTCTAGAATATAGTGGGGGGGCTACGTCCGAGTGAGAGGTGCCTACGCGGGAATGCGGAGCAGCATAACTGGCACTGGGCGCGGCTCTGGCGCGGACGGGCGCAGACGGGCTTGCCTTTGGCGCGCGTTCGCCCCAGTATCATTTTATGTAGCCTGCTCCCCAACCACTAGACCGCGAATGAGGGCTACCCTCAAGATGGCGGGTCCGCTCGCACGGACGAACCGGGCCAACTGAGTTGAAGGTAGGAACAGGGTCGCTCTAGTTCCAACAGTATAAAAGCACAATATACACAGTAAAAAGTAGTAATTCACTTTTTTGGGTTAGTGACTTGGGGCAATCACATGCTTCTTTTCGCTAGAGCCTGTGGAGGGACCCCTCTGGCCCCCGTGGCTCCTGCTGGCTCTCCTGTTGGAGGCCGGGAATTTTTAAAATCTTTGCTAGGTGCCCATCCGGGGCACCCACAATCCTGACTTTGTTGGGGGTGAAGGAGAGCCGTAGGGCCCTAAGGTCCCCCGTGGCCCCAGCCGGCTCCCCCGCCACCATCATAGTGGGAGCCCGCACCATTCCTTTGCTCCTGGGCAGAAGCATCATTTTTTTACTGCTCCTGTTGGGCAGGGGCAAAGTAAATGTTTTACAAAGTAAGTGTGAGCAGTGTATACCCGCACTCTCCCAGGTAGAAACAGTAGTGTCCCAGGTTAAGGGGTCTCCGGGACACTGCAGCTGTGCCGATCGGCTTGTTTCTTTGGTAAAGTTTGGCCACAGTGTATGAGGTTCCCAGGGTCTGTTGAAAACTCGGAGAGAGGGGACACTTCTCCCCCTCCCTAGTATACAGATACCGGCCCTGGGGATGGGGTCTCCAGGGGCCTGTCATAGGCTTGGGGAGGGGTCACACAGCCTCCGCCCCTTAAAAAAAATGGAATCCCCAGGGAATGAGATCCCTGAGGCCGATGGAAGACTCGGGGAGCGGGGGCAACCTTTTATACATACATACCAGCCCTGGTGGTCCCTTTGGGCCTAGGGCGGCAGGGTATATTTTTTTTTAACTTTTTTTTTAATAGCACAGGGCACTGAGTCCATGAATCCTGAAATGGCAGCCGCTACATCTGTTGTTGTTGTGGTGGCAGCCAATCAGATCTCATCTTGAGATCTGTTGGCCCGGCGGATCCTCTACTGTGTGACATATAGAACGTTTTTTAACCTTAATTTCTCTGAATCTACTGAATGAAATTACACAAAATCACAAAAAGCAAGCTTTCTGGACAACGATCGTGTGACTGGTAGTTTGATCCTAGTAAAAAAGTGTTCTGCGCTTTCCCATTCTTTTGCCCAGAAGAGCAAATGGCAGCAACATATAGTGATATCAGTGAATGGGGTTTTATTCTGTGTGTTTACACTACGTAGGGGCATCAGGGAGGTGTGACCTTTGTTGTTAATACTCTTTACAGTGATTTTGGTGCAACTCTTTGGTTAGAGGAGTATGGTGAAGTTCAGAATGGTACAATAGTAATGCTGTATACAAAACGTTTTCTTACATATAATGGATTTCAGTGGCATGGTCAGAGGTTCCTTCAGATAGTTGATACCGATGGGCAGTTCTGTCAACAAATCCATACTTTTCTCAATAAGTGAGTGGCGTCCTGCAAGACTAGAAGAATACCACTTTTGGTAGAAACATATACGATAAAGACATATATATGGGAAACATCTTTTACAATGAATCCATTACAACACACGCTATTACATAGCATGCCATTTCAAGACAAGTATTTTAGAAAAAAGGGGGGTGGGTCCATGTATATATGCTTAGATAAATGTAGTAGGTGGTTTGTCTTTCAGAATGACATGTTTGATTAATGATATGAATATGCAAAAAATATTTAAAGAGAAGTAAATAAAATACTTCAGGCCAAATTAATAGAGAATGGTCTGAGTCTGTTTAACTAAAAGCAGCTGACTAAAGTGACGGCTAGGAGTTTGTTTGTCTAAAAAATTGCAACACACGTGGCATTATATAACATGCTATCACAACGCACGCCATTACAATGCATATGCTTTTACCACGCATGCCTTTAACAACTCATTATGTCGTAAAGGCATGAATGGTAAAAGCATATGAATTTTACATGTAAGTATAAGGTAAGTGTGTGTGGATCCTAGATGCAGTCCTGGGGTCTAAGCTGAAAACAGTTTAGTAAAAACGTTTTGGTTATTGCAATGATTTTTAAAGAATAACATTTTTTTTTAAAAAGTTCACACTTACAAACTTTTCAGTGAAAAACTAGCAATGTTATCCTATGGCAGGAAATTCAAGTCACAGGTAACGTAGGTTCTCGTTACTTTTGTAATCCAGTACTGGACTCCTAGGTCCAGCACTGGGAACTCTACCTAAGACAGGTAAGTAATTATGGTTCAGTAGTTGGTACGATTTTTAAGGAATATTTGAAGTTTGCAAAAATAGACAGAAGAAATTTCACAGAAAAGCAGTCAATGGTTTCCTATGGAGAAAATACAAGTTACTAATAAACATGGTTAGGATTACTTTTGCGGTTCAGTACTGGGCTACAAGGTACAGTACTGACTTCTCTCCTGATCACAGGTGAGTACTTCGAAATTCGGTATTCGGCTGATTTTAGATGAATATTTTAAAGTTTCAAATCGTCACACACAAGATTTTTCGAGTCAAACCAGCCAATGTTATCCAATGGAAGGAAAGTGAGTTATCGGTTTCTAGGTGAGTACTCGACTGGCAAGGTTAAGGCTCTGGGCATAGACTCAGGGGTCCCCCAGGGTCAGGTAGGTACAGTTGGTTCACCCTCAGCGGCACTGGGGCAGCCGGGTGCAGAGGTAGTTAGGCCCAATGTTATCCAATGAGAGGCAGGGGGCCTTCGGTTGGTGGCTGCTGGCTAGCAGGCCACGCGGCTGTGGGAGCTGGGCTCCTGGTCACTCGCTCAGGGCAAATGGGGAAGTAGGATAGGGCAAAGGTTGCACTGCCAGAGGTACTCGGGCTGCTGGGTGCAGGGTGCTTTTGAGCCTCCGGGGGCTCAATGTTATGCAATGGGAAAGGTAAAAAGGGGACAAAGGCTGCAGACTCGGGGACGGTGATTCTTCAGGTGCGACCACCACTTCGAGAGGTAAGTTGGGATCTTGGAGAAGAGGTAGGTACCCCAAAGGGAGCCGCAGGGCGCCGGGTGCAGGGGTGTCTTTGGGTGTCGGGAAATCTTACCCTCAGGTGGTCGCGGTTGGAGGGGTCCCTGGTTCTGAGGCTGGATGCGTCGTTTGGTTCGTCGAGGAGGGTCTTTGGTCACTGGACTTCGGGTACCAGTCGCCGGGGGGACGTCCTCGTGGTCTTGGATGACTCGGGCACGGGCCGGGCTCGGCAGGTGCAGAGTGGGTTGGTCTTGAGCTTCCTGGCTGGCACCAGGGGTTGGTTGTTGAAGCAGAGCCTCTGCTTATGGGAGTCCCAGTCTTTAAGAGGGTCAAGGCAGGCAGGTCCTCCGGGTGTTCCAAGTTTGCTGTCGGCAGGAGTCGCCGGGATTAAGCAGGAGCAGGTTCCAGGATCGACAGGCCGGTGGGGCTTGGGCAAAGTCAGTTGGTGTCGTCCTGTTAGCAGCCGCACGGCGGGCCTTCTTGTTCTTGATCTTCTTTCTTCTATTCTTATCGGGATCTGAGGAAGGAAGGTTCAGGGTGCCCCTAAATACTAAGTTTAGGGGCGTTACAGGGAGGGCAAGGGCAGGGACCAATAGGTTCCTGTCCTGGGGTGGGTATACCCCCTAGCCTGCTCCTCTCCTGTGGGAGGGGGGCAGGAGCCTAGCTGTGATTGGGCAGGGCTCCCCATCTTAAAGATGGCCGGAGCCCGGGGTCGTGCTTCACATCGCCTCTCCCACCTGAGGGGTGGGGTTGGCACAGGCTGGCACACCCCCCTTCCTGACGTAGGGTTTCCCGCCAGTCTTCCCACCAGAGTGGGGGTTAGATCTGGTGGGGGCCAGTTGCTGAGGACATCAAGTGGCCTGGAGAAGCTCACAAAGGCGGCAGGCCTTTGAAGCTTCCCCCTGCCCATCCTGGGGGAGGAGACCTAGCACCTTGCCCAGGATGTGCATTGTTGCAGGCCCAGGAGAGCAGGGGGCTCTCCACCCAGGGGTCCAGCAACATGTCTGCTTTGTGGGAGCCTCGACGGCCACTCCGACCAGACGTGGATTGTAGGTTAGGTTTTCAGGGGGCATCTCTAAGATGCCCTCTGGTGCAGTTTACATTAAATCCAGCACTGGCATCAGTGCGGGTTTAATGTGCTGAGAATGTGATATCAAACTTGTCAGTCTTCAGTGTTGCCATTATGGTGCTGTGGAGTTTGTAATGACAACCTCCCAGCACCATATACTCTTAATGGCATCACTGCACTTACAGTGCCCAGGAATGGCCCGGGTACTGTAGGGGCACAGGGCTCATGCACTTGTGCCCACACCACTGGCATAGGGCACCCAGCTAGAGGGGTGACTGAGGTATGCCAGGGCAGTGGGTCTGTGGGCATGGCACACAGGGATGTGTGCCATTTCGACTCTCTGTTAGTTCTGTACTTAGACACTCAGCCTGCAAAGGCAGTGTGTGGGTGTCAGGGTACAGGGCCCTTAAGGGTGGCACAATAAAGTGCTGCAGCCCTTAAGAGTCTCCTCTGGTCACCATGCCCTGGTTACCTAGGGTGCCATTTACTAGGGGCTGACAGGTGGCCAGAGTGGCCAATTGGGTTCAACACAGTTGTAGAGGGGGTTAGCAGGGGCCCAGGACACACTCAGTCAAAGCACATCAGCAGTTCAGGAAAAAGTGGGGGCATACCAATGCAAGAAAGATGCCACTTTCTCACACTTATTATGTGTAAAAGATCTTGTCAGCCGCCAATTACCCCAGAGAAACCTTTCTTATTGTAAAATAGCTTCACAAAGCCCCCGCCCCTCCAGCCGCACCAGACACCTCAGGTCAGCGATGCAATGAACATAGAGTACTTCTTCACCAAAGTACAGAACATCCTTAAATGCCTACTCCCGAGTGACAGAGTGCTACATTACAAGCGAGCTCACTGATCTGAGTTCGCATGTAACTGAACATTCGTTGGAGACCTTTGCGCCGTCACCCCAGGAATCACTTTTAACCCTTCTGTCCGCGGTCAAAAGCTGGTCGTCAAGAGATCCGGCACCACCCATATCCTGAAATTGGTAGCCCCAATAGTTGCCCCCACTATCACCGACCTGATCAATGCCTCACTTTCCACAGGTACGGTCCCCCCAAATGGAAAAGGGTTATGGTGAAAACGTTGTTAAAAAAACAACAATCTGGATCATGCTGACTTGGGCAATTATCGCCCCATCTCTCTCCTTCTGGGAATCAGCAAGATCGTCGAGAATTATGTAAATAACACATTCTCCATGTTTCTTGAATCCCATGACCTGCTCCATCACTCCCAAACGGGATTCCGCATGCGCCAAAGCACTGAAACTGCCTTGTTGGTCGTTGTGGAAGAATCTAGAAAGATTCTTGATTCAGGAGAGTCCTCAGCCATAACACTACTCAACCTTAGCACGGCCTTCGACATGGTGAACCACCACATGCTGGTTCACTGTCTCAGGAGCGCAGAAGTAACTAGCACAGCGCTTCAATGGCTGTGTTCTTTTCTGGAGGGAAGATTCTTCCAGGTATTTAAGGAGGACATCACCTCAAAACCCATCCCCTTACAGTGTGGAGTCCCTCAGGGCTCATCATTGAGCCCAACTCTTTTTCATGTTTACATGGCCCGATGGTGGATATTGTAGCCCCCTTCTGGATCCGCATGGTAACATACGCCGATGATAGACAACTGGTCGTAGCGCTGAAACATGCAGATCAGATGTCAAAAGCCACCACCCATGTCTTGAAGAAGTTTCTAAGTGGATGGGTATGTCTCAACTAAAACTAAATGGTTAGAAAACCGAGCTCATTAATCTCGGCAATCCTCTAAGCTTTAAATCTAGCACCATGTGGCCAGCGTGCATGGGCCCGGTACCGGCCCCAAAAGTCGAGATAAAGAGCCTGGGCATTTGGCTAGATAAGAACCTGACCTTCAAGGTGCAAGCTATGAAGACTGCAGCCACATGCTACGGCTTGCTCAGAATGGCCCGCAAAGTGCTTCCCCTTCTACCCTTCCAAGCAAAAAAAGTGCTAGTCCAATCACTAATACTCTGAAGGATAGATTATGGCAACGCTCTATATTTAGGCGCCCCAAACTCAGTAGTCACGAAACTTCAGACTGTACAAAATTGCGCAGCTAGACTGCTGATGGGAGTTCCTAATCACTGTTCAGCAAAACCTGCACTTCACTCCCTCCACTGGCTTCTAGTGGAGGAAAGAATCAGCTTTAAGGCCCTCTGCGTTGTCCATAAATCCCTGCAAGGGAACGGGCCACTGATAAATTTAGCCATGATTCGCCCCTATAGGGCTAACAGGAAATTGCGCTCGGATGAGCTCAATTTAGTAAGGGTCCCTAGGATCAAGAAAGCCTGAAGCCGAGGTCGGCCTTTTTCGTATAATACCGCCAAGCTCTGGAACACTCTACCGCTGTATCTTCGCAGGGAATCTAACCATCTTGCCTTCCGAAAACAGCTAAAGACCTTGATCTTCCCTTAAGTTTCTGTTTCCTCTAGTACGGCTGAGCGATGGGATGCTCCCGAGTAGCCATGCGCTATACAAATGTCTTTTCATTTCATTTATATTCCAATCCCAAGAGATCTTTGGATTCTCTGACAGGACGACTCCTAGGTACTGCATCCCCTCCTTGGCTTGTGTCAGGTTCTCTGCCCAGTTGTTGCGCCTGAGGGTATCCCATAGTGGCCAGACGTTTCCCCGAATATCTGCATTACCTTCAGAATTCTAGGGCCAGTTTTGCCCGTTGGACAGTTTAGAATCTTCCCTGCAGCAGTTGGGTCCCCCAGGCACATAAATATTGGCGCTTGAGTATTCTTGGCTGGTAGGGTCAGTGGCAGATAGGGAAGATATCGACATAAGATCTAATTACAAACTAATTTACAAAGCCAGTGATTCTCCCGAATACATCTAACCCTCTTGGATAAGTCTAGGGAACCGCCGCACCAGGTTAAACCTAAGTGTGCTACAGATAACAAGGGTAAATAAGATTCTCTGTGCATCAGAAGAGGCGCTAAGAAAGAGAGAAAAATCTTATGGTTCATGTGCAAGTCGAACAAGATACTTCCCTTCAGTAACACCTTATCTAGCAGAGACTATCTAGGTGCAAATTCCTTACCTTAGAATATTCCCCCAGGTGTCAGACTGAATCCGGAAGCTTATCGAACAGTACCCCTGCGCATCAGTAGGTGGCATCATTCAGCTCTGCATCTGCGTCGTGTGTGCCGGAGGTGACTTGTAGGGTACTTATATAGTTGCCACCCAGCATGCTGACCTTAGTTACTTTTGTGACTTTTCACGCCAGGAGCGTAGAGCCACGATGAGAACTGACCACTGCTAATGCCCTGAGAAGGGTGTCCCTTACACCATAATCGATTCACAGAGCAGGGAGGATGGGAGGGTGGTAAGTAATCTGCGACTAGATAGAGACTATACTACGTAAGGTGTTACTGAAGGTAAGTAACTTGTTCATCTGCTAGAGATTTCTAGTCACAGTTTCCTTACCTTAGAATAGATACCCAAGCAACACCTCCCCTGAGGTGGGTCGGCAAAGCCAATTGAATCAAATTCCTGCAGGACCAAACGGGCAAAGTGCCCATCATGATGGATATGACTGTCCAGGCAATAGTGCTCGGTGAATGATAGCAGACCGATATCCAGGACAGGGACACCGCACAATAATGCAGTGGTCAGAGCCTTGGCTCTGGTGGAGTGAGCCTTCAGGCCCTCAGAGGTTTCCTTCTTGGCCAAAGTGCAGCATATCTTAATACATAGAACAATCCATCTCGAGATGGCCCATTTCTGCATAGCCTTACCTTTTTTAGCTCCTACATAACCCAAGAAGAGTTGATTGTCCACCCGGAACTCTTGCGTGGTAAAGATAGAACAACAACATTCTTTTTGGGTCCAGACAGTGGAGCCTCTCCTCCTCTTTGGAGGGATTAGGCGGAGCAAAAAAGGTAGGCAGGGTGTTGCTCTGACCTACAAGGAAGGGATTAAGGTTAATCAAACAAGGGCCACCTCGCAATGGGTGGGTGTATATCCGGATGTACTTGGAATACACCTTCTTTGTTAAAATACCCCTCACACACCAAAAGGGCCCTTGGTGTCATGCTTCATCATCGGGGTCTTCCCGTCCCAGCTGCGGGGCGGGGCAGTGCTGCGACAGGCGGATACGCCGGAGCACCTTTAGATGGGAGTGCTATGTGTTGGGAGTGAGTGTCAGTGGGGTCAGGAGTGATATAGTGGTGAGTAGTTAAAAAATACCTGGCCTAGTGGAATTTTTTTTTTTTATTAAACACTGGCTGGTATTATTAAAAGAAAAGTGAAGCGGAGAGATGGAGCTAATTAATGGGCTCTCTCTCCTGTGTGGGTCAACATGTTTCGAGGCGCAAGGCCTCTTCGTCAGGACCTTGGGGGAGATCCCCCTGTCACTCACTAGTGTTTTCTCCACAGAGGTAGAAAATGTGTATATACAAAAAAAGTGAAAAAAGGCTATGTGTGTAACTACTATTAATAATTACAACACTATTATGCTACCACACTAATAATGTAGTATGCCTGTAAGATAAGAAAAACTGATTAAAAAAAGGATTAAAAATGCGCCGATCCCAGAGTGCGCTTAACTCTAAGTCACCTGTAAGGAAAAAAGAGAGGCACACACACAGATATACCGGTATGCAGTAAGGGATCTAGCATGAATCGTGAAGGGATTTGAAGCATATCTTTAGTCACACTCAGTCATACACACAAGGTAAGTAATCCATGGGGGATGTGAATAGCCAGGGAATTAAAATACATACTTTTCAATGGAGGAATCACTGCCTCATGAGCCAGCTTTTAGACAGAAGGGTATAGTGGGGTCCCAACTGCAGAGGGGAAGAGAGAGGTTGTACACTGTAAAAATGTCCCATTAGTCACCAGGTAAGAGTATTTTCTGGGATACACAGGTTCCTCCCATGGGAACGGCTATGCCGTACTTACTGAGCCCCTAGCACGCTTGTGCTTCCTCCTTCGCCTGCTGCTTCCGTGGTTGTGAGGGAGGACGGGCGCGCCGAGTTTTTATATGCTCCATTGATTGGATAATTAGTCAATTAGCTATGGAAAACCCGCCGAATTTGTAAAGACTAAAAAGGGCAGTAAGGCGGGCGGCCATATTAGAATGATTACTAGGTCCACCCTCCTAGTTCCCTTTAATGCATTAAAGATCTCCGATTTGTTAAGTGCGGAGTTCGGGCCCTGATTTTATGCTGAAGTCCGTAGCCGCTTCCACACTGGGGTAGACGGGGAAGGTTCTGACTAGTTCGGCGCCGCGCTGTGATGCACGACGCGCATGAACAGCGCATGCGCCGGACTGCTACCGCCATGCGCATGTGCATCGCAGTAACACTGCGGCTGAATGTATGCGCATGCGCATAGCAAACACCAAAGTGTTCCATGACTGCACGCGACCTCGGGCATCAATAAACAGCCAGAACGAGTGCATTATCTGAAGCACATTATTAATGACAGATTACAGGTGGTTAGGCTATGGCCATGCTGTGGTTATTTGGAAATGTACACTGTATACTGGTTGAAAGGCTAAGGAGAGGCAAAATCATGGAGGGATTGGATGGAGGTGCTGATTGCTTGTAGTTGTTATAATTTGCAGAATGTAGTCCTGTATAGGAAAGACAGGAAGTGATAGACACCATGGGACTACCACACCCCCAGACAAGTGGTCCTTGAGTGCATCTCCCTGTCCCTCACAAATTTTTTTTTCCAATATGAGGACACTTATTACCTCCAAAGACATGGTACCAGCATGAGGAGCACTTGTGCCCCCAGTCTGGCGGGTCTATACGTGCACCACCTGGAGTCCACAAAAATTCTGGAACAGAGCAATCCCTACAGACATCATGTACTTACATGGAAAAGGTACATAGATGACATTTTTGTCATCTGGAGGGGTGACCAAGACTCTGTTACCCGTTTCATGAACTGGCTGAACCAACAGGACCAGTTCCTGAAATTCACACATACGGCTTCTAACGAAAATCTGGTGTTTCTAGACTTGAATATCTACCCGAAAGAAGGTAAACTTGCTACAAGTACTCACTTCAAACCAACGGCTAAGAACAGTCTGCTCCTGTACAGTAGCTTCCATCCACGCCACTTACGGGAGAATCTGCCATATGGACAGTTCCTCCGCCTAAGGCGTAACTGTAGCAACATTGAAGATTTTAAAACGCAAGCAGCAGATTTGGAGTGTAAACTCTTGAACAGGCAGTACCCCACGAACATTGTTCGTAAAGGTCTCAAACGTGCACGTAACAATAACAGAGAAGCACTTTTGGAAGATACCGTAAGGAAAGAATCTGACCCTCGCCCCATTTGCGTAACAACTTATAACACAAACTCCAACCAGATCACTAAGATCGTGAACAAACATTGGAGAGTGTTATCCTGTGGGAAATTGAATTTTCCCAAACCTATGTTTTCACATAGGAGAGGAATGAACCTGAAGGATCTTCTGGTCCATACCAGACCTAAAGCAACCGGTGCTATTGAACCTTCCAGAATAGCAGGTGTCAGTGGACACCACCCTTGTGGTACGTGTGTATCTTGTCAATACACGCAAAAGAGCAGGAGTATTACATTTTCTAACAAATCCACATGGGAACAGCGAGCGTTCACAAATTGCAATAGCCGCAATGTGGTGTACCTAATCACATGTCCCTGCAACAAGGAGTACGTGGGCATGACCAGCAGACCCGTGAAGATTAGAATGGGTGAACACCGCAGCAATGTACGCTGCAATAAGACTACCACAAAAATGTCAACACATTTTGCGACTGTTGGACACAGTGCCCACGACCTGAAATGGACAGTCATCGAGGCTTTCCCCAACGATAGAGACCTTCTATCGAAAGAACAACGCTGGGTATACCGCTTGGGGACACACCGCACAGGCCTGAATGACGAAATTCCGTGGGCCCAACTGAATACCTAGGGCCTGTTGTGTGACGTGTGACCACCAACACCTGAGCCCTCGCTAGAGTTTCCCTGATAATGTGTGTGACTGTTGCTAAATTTGCCTTGAAAAAATCCCCCATAGGGTCTATCACTTCCAGTCTTTCCTATACAGGACTGCATTCTGCAAATTATAACAACTACAAGCAATCAGCACCTCCATCCAATCCCTCCATGATTTTGCCTCTCCTTAGCCTTTCAACCAGTATACAGTGTACATTTCCAAATAACCACAGCATGGCCATAGCCTAACCACCTGTAATCTGTCATTAATAATGTGCTTCAGATAATGCACTCGTTCTGGCTGTTTATTGATGCCCGAGGTCGCGTGCAGTCATGGAACACTTTGGTGTTTGCTATGCGCATGCGCATACATTCAGCCGCAGTGTTACTGCGATGCACATGCGCATGGCGGTAGCAGTCCGGCGCATGCGCTGTTCATGCGCGTCGTGCATCACAGCGCGGCGCCGAACTAGTCAGAACCTTCCCCGTCTACCCCAGTGTGGAAGCGGCTACGGACTTCAGCATAAAATCAGAGCCCGAACTCCGCACTTAACAAATCGGAGATCTTTAATGCATTAAAGGGAACTAGGAGGGTGGACCTAGTAATCATTCTAATATAGCCGCCCGCCTTACTGCCCTTTTTAGTCTTTACAAATTCGGCGGGTTTTCCATAGCTAATTGACTAATTATCCAATCAATGGAGCATATAAAAACTCGGCGCGCCCGTCCTCCCTCACAACCACGGAAGCAGCAGGCGAAGGAGGAAGCACAAGCGTGCTAGGGGCTCAGTAAGTACGGCATAGCCGTTCCCATGGGAGGAACCTGTGTATCCCAGAAAATACTCTTACCTGGTGACTAATGGGACATTTTTACAGTGTACAACCTCTCTCTTCCCCTCTGCAGTTGGGACCCCACTATACCCTTCTGTCTAAAAGCTGGCTCATGAGGCAGTGATTCCTCCATTGAAAAGTATGTATTTTAATTCCCTGGCTATTCACATCCCCCATGGATTACTTACCTTGTGTGTATGACTGAGTGTGACTGAAGATATGCTTCAAATCCCTTCACGATTCATGCTAGATCCCTTACTGCATACCGGTATATCTGCGTGTGTGCCTCTCTTTTTTCCTTACAGGTGACTTAGAGTTAAGCGCACTCTGGGATCGGCGCATTTTTAATCCTTTTTTTAATCAGTTTTTCTTATCTTACAGACATACTACATTATTAGTGTGGTAGCATAATAGTGTTGTAATTATTAATAGTAGTTACACACATAGCCTTTTTTCACTTTTTTTGTATATACACATTTTCTACCTCTGTGGAGAAAACACTAGTGAGTGACAGGGGGATCTCCCCCAAGGTCCTGACGAAGAGGCCTTGCGCCTCGAAACATGTTGACCCACACAGGAGAGAGAGCCCATTAATTAGCTCCATCTCTCCGCTTCACTTTTCTTTTAATAATACCAGCCAGTGTTTAATAAAAAAAAAAATTTCCACTAGGCCAGGTATTTTTTAACTACTCACCACTATATCACTCCTGACCCCACTGACACTCACTCCCAACACATAGCACTCCCATCTAAAGGTGCTCCGGCGTATCCGCCTGTCGCAGCACTGCCCCGCCCCGCAGCTGGGACGGGAAGACCCCGATGATGAAGCATGACACCAAGGGCCCTTTTGGTGTGTGAGGGGTATTTTAACAAAGAAGGTGTTCTTTGTTAAAATCCGGATGAAAATTCCAAGTACATCCGGATATACACCCACCCATTGCGAGGTGGCCCTTGTTTGATTAACCTTAATCCCTGTTAAGAGGAGGACGTGCCCACCTCGGTGCCCAACGGCACCACCTCTTCACACCCCCCTTTTTGATTTCCTTGTTCTTCAGACAGCGTACAGCTGTGGGAGCCCTTTTTCTCGAATTTATCGAGACACCAGTAGTTCTGGACCTACACATAGCACCCGATTAGGCTGCCTTGTGTTCATTTAAGTATTCTTTATTTCACGCACATCACAGCTAACACTCACACATAGTCACCACACACTTGTTCTAAGTAGCCATCCATCATGGAGGATGCAGGAGGCCTTACCTTTGACGATGAGGAAGTCGATAGAATCCTAGCCACGCTCCGCCCTTTTGAAGGACTAAGCAACACCGAACCAGGCGTGAATGACAGTGACTGGGATGAATTGGCTGTGCTCAGGCGAACACAGATCAAGACGGCCCTACACGGTCTATTCATGTCAGAGTATCTAAAATCCAAGACAGCCCCATCTGGGTTGATAGTTAAGAACGAACCTTTCATCTTTACCCATGACCTCGAATTTAAAAGAGACTGGTCCCTGATCAGCTGGCGATGCACCAGGGATTGGTTGGTTCTAATTGTAAAGACAGCAACCAAGTTGACCCAAGAACTCAAAATCGAGATTTCAAAATTGGAAGTAAAAATCAAGAGTTACCTATCCCCTACCGCCCTGAATAAAAGACTCGAAGAACTGAATCAAGAAATGACTGAGTTCGAACTCACTCTGAAAAAAAGTAAATCTAAAAAACATAAAAAAGATACAGAGGAGTTCACACATGAGCGGATTTATCCGTACATCAAGAAGGACTATGTGTCAAAGAGTCAAAACAGTGATCAAGACACCAACTTTTCTGACACCAGCTCAAATAGCTCCAATTCGAGTAGAAATAGTAATCAAGGTGCCAACAGAGGGAAGCCCTCCTTCAGAGGACAATTCCCAAGGGGAGGGAGAGGCTGGATACCATACCAGGTACCCCCAGGGTACATGCAATACCAACCGGCACCACCCTTTATGGGTCACCCTTTTCAACCTTGGGACCCACAGGCTCCCCAATTCAACTACTATGGGCAGCAGCCTTTTTTAGGCCAGCGCCGAGGCCCCAGAAGGGGAAGAAATCGAAAGGGAACCCAGGTTCATTGGAATCAACCACCAGAGACCACACCAGGTGTATCAACCCGGAGCCAAACAGCCTCCACCAGTCGGGGCACCTAGTAGTGAACCTGTCAGATCAAGAGTTAACAGAAGCCCAAGAGAACGTTCTGTCTAAGGGTCTAGGTTTTGTCCCTACGAATAAAATGGACAAATTTAAAATCTGTCTGGAGATGAAGGAGTTCATGCGGAAACTCAAACACCGAGCTTTTTTTCAAGACTCCACCAAAGAGGGCACCGAGCAGTCTGACACAGGGCTAAAGAAAAAGTCGACTTTCACCCCGTTAGACTCCACCATTCCTGTAGAACTGCTGACCTTCGAAAAAGCAGTAATGGAAGATCTTGAGAATTTACCCACCGGTGAAAAGATCTCCTTTCGGAATACTTCCAGGCAAGAACAAGCTGCACTGCAGGAACTTGCGAACAACCAGAGTATAGTGATCAAACCAGCCGACAAAGGCGGGGCCACTGTTGTACAATCCTACAGTAACTACGACAGGGAATGCAGGAAACTGCTGGATGATAAACGAAATTATCAACAACTAAGAGATGATCCATCTGAGGAAGTGAGGATATCGATCCAGATCATGATCGAAGAAGCCAGAGCAAATGACTGGATAACTAGAAAAGAGAGTGAGTTTCTAGTCCAGGATAAACCGAAAGTACCATACTTTTGCACTATACCTAAGATACACAAGGACGCCCCCTATCCACCTGGGCGTCCTATAGTGTCCGGCATCAACTCAATCTTGGAGCCACTATCGAAGTTTGCTGACGCATTCCTCCGGCCTATTGTCCAAAATACCGATACCTATCTCAGAGACACTAAGGCAGTCCTCCAATTGATAAAAGAAGTTCCTTTTGACCCAGAAAATGACCTCCTGTTGGGCCTCGACGTGGAGAGCCTTTACACAAGCCTCCCACATAAAGAAACGTTAGAGATAATAGAGGAAGTACTTTTCTCCACACCATGGGACTACCACACCCCCAGACAAGTGGTCCTTGAGTGCATCTCCCTGTCCCTCACAAAAATTTTTTTCCAATATGAGGACACTTATTACCTCCAAAGACATGGTACCAGCATGGGGAGCACTTGTGCCCCCAGTCTGGCGGGTCTATACGTGCACCACCTGGAGTCCACAAAAATTCTGGAACAGAGCAATCCCTACAGACATCAGGTACTTACATGGAAAAGGTACATAGATGACATTTTTGTCATCTGGAGGGGTGACCAAGACTCTGTTACCCGTTTCATGAACTGGCTGAACCAACAGGACCAGTTCCTGAAATTCACACATACGGCTTCTAACGAAAATCTGGTGTTTCTAGACTTGAATATCTACCTGAAAGAAGGTAAACTTGCTACAAGTACTCACTTCAAACCAACGGCTAAGAACAGTCTGCTCCTGTACAGTAGCTTCCATCCACGCCACTTACGGGAGAATCTGCCATATGGACAGTTCCTCCGCCTAAGGCGTAACTGTAGCAACATTGAAGATTTTAAAACGCAAGCAGCAGATTTGGAGTGTAAACTCTTGAACAGGCAGTACCCCACGAACATTGTTCGTAAAGGTCTCAAACGTGCACGTAACAATAACAGAGAAGCACTTTTGGAAGATACCGTAAGGCAAGAATCTGACCCTCGCCCCATTTGCGTAACAACTTATAACACAAACTCCAACCAGATCACTAAGATCGTGAACAAACATTGGAGAGTGTTATCCTGTGGGAAATTGAATTTTCCCAAACCTATGTTTTCACATAGGAGAGGAATGAACCTGAAGGATCTTCTGGTCCATACCAGACCTAAAGCAACCGGTGCTATTGAACCTTCCAGAATAGCAGGTGTCAGTGGACACCACCCTTGTGGTACGTGTGTATCTTGTCAATACACGCAAAAGAGCAGGAGTATTAAATTTTCTAACAAATCCACATGGGAACAGCGAGCGTTCACAAATTGCAATAGCCGCAATGTGGTGTACCTAATCACATGTCCCTGCAACAAGGAGTACGTGGGCATGACCAGCAGACCCGTGAAGATTAGAATGGGTGAACACCGCAGCAATGTACGCTGCAATAAGACTACCACAAAAATGTCAACACATTTTGCGACTGTTGGACACAGTGCCCACGACCTGAAATGGACAGTCATCGAGGCTTTCCCCAACGATAGAGACCTTCTATCGAAAGAACAACGCTGGGTATACCGCTTGGGGACACACCGCACAGGCCTGAATGACGAAATTCCGTGGGCCCAACTGAATACCTAGGGCCTGTTGTGTGACGTGTGACCACCAACACCTGAGCCCTCGCTAGAGTGTCCCTGATAATGTGTGTGACTGTTGCTAAATTTGCCTTGAAAAAATCCCCCATAGGGTCTATCACTTCCAGTCTTTCCTATACAGGACTGCATTCTGCAAATTATAACAACTACAAGCAATCAGCACCTCCATCCAATCCCTCCATGATTTTGCCTCTCCTTAGCCTTTCAACCAGTATACAGTGTACATTTCCAAATAACCACAGCATGGCCACAGCCTAACCACCTGTAATCTGTCATTAATAATGTGCTTCAGATAATGCACTCGTTCTGGCTGTTTATTGATGCCCGAGGTCACGTGCAGTCATGGAACACTTTGGTGTTTGCTATGCGCATGCGCATACATTCAGCCGCAGTGTTACTGCGATGCACATGCGCATGGCGGTAGCAGTCCGGCGCATGCGCTGTTCATGCGCGTCGTGCATCACAGCGCGGCGCCGAACTAGTCAGAACCTTCCCCGTCTACCCCAGTGTGAAAGCGGCTACGGACTTCAGCATAAAATCAGAGCCCGAACTCCGCACTTAACAAATCGGAGATCTTTAATGCATTAAAGGGAACTAGGAGGGTGGACCTAGTAATCATTCTAATATGGCCGCCCGCCTTACTGCCCTTTTTAGTCTTTACAAATTCGGCGGGTTTTCCATAGCTAATTGACTAATTATCCAATCAATGGAGCATATAAAAACTCGGCGCGCCCGTCCTCCCTCACAACCACGGAAGCAGCAGGCGAAGGAGGAAGCACAAGCGTGCTAGGGGCTCAGTAAGTACGGCATAGCCGTTCCCATGGGAGGAACCTGTGTATCCCAGAAAATACTCTTACCTGGTGACTAATGGGACATTTTTACAGTGTACAACCTCTCTCTTCCCCTCTGCAGTTGGGACCCCACTATACCCTTCTGTCTAAAAGCTGGCTCATGAGGCAGTGATTCCTCCATTGAAAAGTATGTATTTTAATTCCCTGGCTATTCACATCCCCCATGGATTACTTACCTTGTGTGTATGACTGAGTGTGACTGAAGATATGCTTCAAATCCCTTCACGATTCATGCTGGATCCCTTACTGCATACCGGTATATCTGTGTGTGTGCCTCTCTTTTTTCCTTACAGGTGACTTAGAGTTAAGCGCACTCTGGGATCGGCGCATTTTTAATCCTTTTTTTAATCAGTTTTTCTTATCTTACAGGCATACTACATTATTAGTGTGGTAGCATAATAGTGTTGTAATTATTAATAGTAGTTACACACATAGCCTTTTTTCACTTTTTTTGTATATACACATTTTCTACCTCTGTGGAGAAAACACTAGTGAGTGACAGGGGGATCTCCCCCAAGGTCCTGACGAAGAGGCCTTGCGCCTCGAAACATGTTGACCCACACAGGAGAGAGAGCCCATTAATTAGCTCCATCTCTCCGCTTCACTTTTCTTTTAATAATACCAGCCAGTGTTTAATAAAAAAAAAAATTTCCACTAGGCCAGGTATTTTTTAACTACTCACCACTATATCACTCCTGACCCCACTGACACTCACTCCCAACACATAGCACTCCCATCTAAAGGTGCTCCGGCGTATCCGCCTGTCGCAGCACTGCCCCGCCCCGCAGCTGGGACTGGAAGACCCCGATGATGAAGCATGACACCAAGGGCCCTTTTGGTGTGTGAGGGGTATTTTAACAAAGAAGGTGTATTCCAAGTACATCCGGATATACACCCACCCATTGCGAGGTGGCCCTTGTTTGATTAACCTTAATCCCTGTTAAGAGGAGGACGTGCCCACCTCGGTGCCCAACGGCACCACCTCTTCACTCCCCCCTTTTTGATTTCCTTGTTCTACAAGGAAGGGAGCCACAAAATTTGGACAGAAGGAGGCACGTCTGGAGAGCCAGTGTCTGGGTAGAAAGTTGTATAAGGAGAGAGAACACAGAGTGACTTCGAATCGTGGACCTTCCTGGCCAGTGCTATGGCCACTGAAAAAGGCAATGTTATTGGTTAATAAGTTAAGAGACTCAGATGGTGCACACATCAGAAAGGTGAGGACAAAGTTGAGGTCCCACTGAGGCATGATGAATGGCGTCGGGGGAAACATAGGCCACAGGGCTTTAAGGACTTAGGGCCAGATGTAGGTCGGTAACGTCCGAAAATCGGTATTTTCGGCCGTTACCGACCGGTATGTACGAATTGGTATGTAGGGGCATATTTTTACAGAATCGGTAAATTTACCGATTCGGTAATTTTACCGATTCTGTAAAATACCGAATCGGTATTTTTACCGATTCGGTAATTCCCAGATGTAGGTGGGACTCTTCTGAGTCCCAAAGGCCCTACAAATTCGGTATTTTAACACACAATCCAATTGGGTGTTAAAATACCGAATTCAGGTGTGCATGCACATGTGTGCATGCACACCTAGCCATGTGACAGACAGACATGCCCTTAGGGCATGTCTGTGTGCCACATGGCGCACATGCCTATTTTTGGGGTGCCAGAGGGTGTCAAGTGACACCCCCTGCACCCTTGCCAAATTTGGTATTTACCGATTCTGTAATTACAGATTCGGTATTGCCCATTGATTCCTATGGGCTTCAAGGCCCATAGGAATCAATGGGCAATACTGATTCAGTATTTACAGAATCGGTAAATACCGAATCTTAAAGATTCGGTATTTACAGATTCTGTAATACCTACATCTCCCCCCTTCATATTTACCGACTCTTAAATACCGAATCGGTAAAATTCGGTATTTAAGAGTCGGTAAATATGAATTACCTACATCTGGCCCTTAGCCACAACAGGTGACTTAAACAGAGAAGGTTGGTCTGGCAGCTGCAAACACGGCAGAGAGAGAAATTGTCGCTGTGCCAGAGAAGAGCCCTGCTGGGCCAAAGAAAGTAAACAAAAGAACCTTGGATAAAAGTGCAGAAAGGGGGTCAACATTGTAGGAAACACACTATGACATAAAATCATCCGACCGGCAGGCTTATACCTGGAGGGACACCTGGCTCGCAGAATAACATCACAGACTTAGGGAGGAAGGTTGAAAGCTGTCAACTGTCATGCACAATCTCCACCCATGAAGGTGAAGGGTGCGCAAGTTCGGGTGCAGGACCTCTCCTGTTGCTGCAACAGAAGATCCTCAAGAGCAGCCTGACTGGAGAACTGATGGTCATGCTCCACAGCTCGGGATACCAGACTCTCTGTGCCCAATCCGGAGTCACAAGAATGACTTGGGCCCAGTCGTTCTTGATCTTCATGAGGACTCTGGGCAGGAGTGGTATTGTGGGAAGGAGTACAGAGTGCTGGAGCTCCACTCAAGACCAAAAGTGTCTCTGCACGAGCATCGTCTTGGAAACTCAAGCTCACATTGCACATTCTCAGCGGTGGCAAACACATCTAACCAAGCTCTCTACACTGCTGAAAGAGACCTTGCACCACCTCCCGATGGAAATGCTATTAGTAATCTGCTAGGCATCGTTAGCTGAGTCTGTTCTCTCTGTTTTTCAGGGAGCCCGCCAGGTGTTGAACCCCCAGGGAAATGCCCTGCCATTCCAGCCATGTTCAGAGATACAGGGCCTCATGACAGAAGGTCCATTATCTCAATATGCCCTGTTTGTTGCAGTACCATATGGCAGTGGAGTTGTCTGATCACCTGCACCAGCCTTCCTCCGATCGAAACAAGAAAGGCTTTCAATGTCACCCAAAGCTACAGCGTTCACTGAGCTCCACCTCTCCCAAATGGCAGCCCCACCTCAGGAGTGACATATTTGTCACTACTGTCAGATGAAGTTGGAGAAGGGAGAGGGGTCAGCCACTGACCCAACACGGTTTGTTACCACCACTGCAGGTCTTTTGCAGTGCCCTCCGAGATCAGGACCATTTTGAAGAGATTGCCTTGATGCTGCGCCCACTGGGACTTTAGGTCCCACTGCAGAGCCTGCATATGCCAACGGGAATGAGTAACAAGCAGGATACAGGAAGCCATGAGGCCCAATGGCTGCAGTCAGTCTCTTCAAAATCAAATATAGAGGCTGAAACATTGGAATCATAGCCTGAATACCCTGTACATGTTGTTGGGGAGAAACTGCACTGTGTCCAGAACGGCTCAGATGAAAGGGAGCGTCAGGAAGGGAGTCAGGCACGACTTCGGCACATTGATAGTGAACCCCTGAGTGCAGGAGGGTCGCCTTAGTCTCAAGTTACTAGACGACTGCCTGGGGCGAGCCTGCCTTGAACAGCCAATTGTCGAGGTAGGGGAAGATTGGAAGCCCGACCTCTGAAGATGAGCTGCAACCACGCCATCACTTTTGTCAACACAAGAGGGGCGCTAGTACGGCAGAAAAGAAGCAAGGCAAACTGAAAGTACTCTAGGCTCACCACGAACTAAAGTCTGTGGGAAGGCAGCACAGGGATGTGGAAATATGCGTTCTGCAAGTCCAACGCTACCATCTAGTCTCCCGGGTTCAGGGCAGACAGGACTTGGACAAGTGCAAACATTTTAAACTCCTCCTTTTTCAGGAAGACGTTGAGAAGGTGCAGGTCTAGGATAGGCCAAAGTCCTCTGTCCTTCTTTGGCACCAGAAGTAGCGGAAATAACAACAACCACCTACTTCTGTTGCAGGCACCCTCTCTATGGCTCCTTTGGCCAAGGAAGACCTGTGCTACCTGATGGAGCAAGGAGAGATGGTCTTGAATCAGCCAATCGTGAGTAGCATGGGTGCCTGGGTAGTCGCAAAGGGGAGGGAGTAGCCCCTTTGGACAATCTGTAGGACCCAGCAGTCTGATGTTACTCACCGCCAGTGGGGCAAGTGATAGCATATCCTGCCCCCCAGTGGATGCCCATAATGGTTGGAGGGCAAACTAAAATGGCTTGGAAGCAACTGCTGCCCGGATGTGGGGTGGTGGACTGACCCGACCACTGGCTGCCTGTCCCACGTTGCCTATGAGGCCCGCACCCTCAACCACAAAAAGGCTGTGAAGCCGGTTGGCCTTGGTGGTTGGGAGGGAATGGGCCTTGGTTGGAGACCCCTTCCGTGGCCCCAAAAGGGGGAGGAGGTGGACTGGGGTTGGCGAGGGGCCGCAGAGAGGCCCAAGGACCTGGCTTCAGCTGTGCTGTCTTTAAATCGCTCCAATGCTGAGTCCGCCTTGTCATCAAAAAGGCAAGACTCATTAAAGGGGGTGTTCATGAGGGAAGTCTGGACATCACTTGGAAAGCCAGACATTCTCAACCAGGCTTGGTGCCACAAGGCCACTAACGAAGAAATTGCCCTGCCCAGCTCGTTGGTTGTGTCTAGTCCACACCTTATGGTGAACTTAGCTGCAGCTTGTCCATCAGCAATAGCCTGGGTGAGTATCGCTCGGGCCTCCTTCGAGACCATATGCTGAAGATGCCCAACTGAGTCCCATATCGTATGGGAGTAATAGCCCAATAGGCAGTGCTAGGCTGGTGGATGTGAACATTCTTTTACCAAGGGTATCCAGCCTCTTGGATTCCCTATCTGGTGGAGTTGAAGAGAAGTTGCTGGGGTAAATTCTGGATGTAGAGGCTTTGAACACCAAGCTCTCCGGAGTGGGGGTACTAGGTAAGGAAACTAGGGTCCCCAGGAGTGGGGCAATAGCAGTGGGCAGGAGCCCCTGTGCAGAGCTTGGACCATGTCCCCAGTAGGACGTCTGTAAGAGCTTCATTGATGGGGAGTAGGGGTTCAGAAGGGGTGACTCCCAGCTGAAGCACCTCAGTCAAGACATTCGCCTTGACTGCCACCATGGGAAACTAAAGGTCCAAGACCTCAGAAGTCCTACGAACCACCATTGCAATAGAGGCTCCCCTCCTCCATAGCCATGGTAGGAGAGACCAGACTAGTGACTGGTGAGGTGTTTAACCCACTCGCCTCTGCCAGTTCCTTGTACCAATTGTCCTGCTCCTTATCGGGCAGCTGGTAACCATAGGAGTTCCTAGACCCCTACAATGTATCTTCCTCTCCAGGCCTATCAAAGACAAAAGGCATTGGCTCTGCTCCGGGAAGCATGGGCCTGGTCGGTGCCGGAGTTGGCATTGAACAACACCTATCAATCTCCGTGTTGGGAATTATCATGGGGATAAAGCTGCTTAGGGGTGTCTGCATTGGAGTGGGTACTAAGAAAGGTGTCTGTTTCGCCGGCAGCTCCACTCCAGATCTAGCATGGGATCCACAGGGCCCGACTGATGCCATGGGCGATCCTGCCGGCATTGGTCCAGTAGGGGCCCCTCCTGCACCCAGGCACACAAAGGCACTCAAGCGGGGCAGGGCTGCACAAATATGAGGCGAATGGCCTCATAGAACTCCTTCAATTGGGTGGGGGTCGTCTTGGAAAATTGGAAAAGAACGGCGCTGACGTGGAGTGAACAGACGTTGGGCAGTGAGGAGGTTGAGGGAGCACTCACTCTATGCCTTCGGACACACGGTGCGGCAGTCGTCACAGGTCTTGAAGTTGTGGTCCAGCCCCAAGCATCACAAACACACTAATTGAGGGCCAGTCACCGACCCTTGCCTGTGACAGGCCCCACATGGTTTGCTCAGAGCAGCAGACAAATTCACAACATATGACAAAACATTGAAATACATCCAGCCAAAAAGGGAATGAGGATTAGCTTAGACTGGGTCAGTACTATCTGGTACAGAAAGGAAGGAACGGGCGTTAGCGTGCTGGGGTGGCACCTATTTAGGTACTGCATGTCACTTCCGATGTGGACGACGCAGACACGGAGCTGTATGCTGCCACCTACCGGTGCGTAGGGGTACTGCTTAAAAATCTTTCAGTTCCAGTCTGACGCCTGGGGAATATTCTGCGGTGAAGAATCTGCTAAAGTTTCTATCAGATAGACAGAACTTTATCTGAAAGGGAAGGAAGGATTTTTCTATAAGTGGTAACAGGAACTAGTTACCTTTCAAACTATTTCAAGTAGTAGAGAATCATTGATTTAAAAGGGCAATGAATCAACACAGAATTCTACATTCAAATCTCAAAATGAGCAGGCCCTTCCGATGGAGAAGTAAATGTCAGATGCATTCAAAATAACAGCATTTTGCCATCTGGAACGTTATCAGACCTCCAACAAGACTCACTGACCAGTCAGTAGAACACACATGTCCACCTGGACACAATGTTGCCCAGGTGAAACAAAAGTCAATAGGTTACAGGACTGATTTCCGCTGCAAACGTTCAACAACAGAACATGAAAATTTTGTTCCTATACTGGAACTTGTGACTTGCTTCCTGATTGACGGAAACATGTCTAAATCATATCGTCAGTAGCAGGCAGCCAAGCTCACTCATTGAGGACAATATGGTAGACTGAGACTCTCCACATCAAAGGGCTACCTTCAAATTGTTCCTATACTGGAACTTGTGACTTGCTTCCTGATTGATGGAAACATGTCTAAATCATATCGTCAGTAGCAGGCAGCCAAGCTCACTCATTGAGGGCAATATAGTAGACAGACTCCACATCAAAGGGCTACCTTCAAATGGGTTGATTTCAAATGGATAAAAATGAAGGCCCAATCGACTGCTTGCAAACTGGGAATCCAAGAGAAAATGGAGTTCATCCCTCAAGAGAAATTCCCTTGCATCTTCTGTTCAGTCACATGCAAACAGATGCAATGTACAGGCTGGGCTTAAAGTCTGTGGGGGATCTCTACCACAGTGTTATGCTTCTCATGCAAAGCTTGCAGGAAGTCTGGGGAAAGGTAATGCACATGTGGGGGGAAGCAAGGCCAGACTGAACCAAAAATGGATATAATGTTGGGTCATGCACCCTGAGCCCTGCAGATGGTTCAGTTCTTTATTTATTTTTTTTCAAAATATTTTTATTGGAAAAATGACAGACATCATCACTGTTTCTCATACAATACACTGTGCAAGCTACATTTTGCATTGTATTAAGGACCAAGGCCAAAGAAACATATATCTTACACATTGTGTTCCCCATCCCTGTGCCTTCGTAATTCCAATTCTACCACAGGTGATACGCAAATCTCCCCCTTTATAAGTTCCATTTGGACCATTTCCTGTCCCACTTCTTCGGGCACCCCCTAGCAACAAACACTTCTTTCCCAGCTATCAAGCATCTATCAAACTCCCTTTGCCAGACCGCCACTACAGGAGGCGTTGCTCCACCCCAACCCCTCGCAATTTCCTTCTTAAATAATTTTAAGCTTAACGTCAGAAACTGCTGCTCTGTCTCGTTATGGTCAGTAGCCTCCCATATATTGAGCAGGCCCAATCGTGGCGTCAAATTAAGTGGTTTCCCCAGCGCGGAATGCATATGTGTCGTGATTCTGTCCCATTGACTCCGCACCAGCGGGCATTCCCATAACATATGATAAAAGGTAGACGACTGTCGGCAGCCCTTCAGACACAGATAATCTGTCCGGGACCCAATTTTCGCAAGAGTGACCCCGGTCAAGTATGAGCGGTGTAAAATACAGAGTTGAATAAGTCGGAATCTAAGTGTGATGGCAGATGACATTAGCGCCTGCCTCCAATCCTCCTCCTCAATCTTCCCAAGGTCCCCCTCCCACCACTCCTTAAGCTTCCAGAAGGAATCAGGCATATTATTACTAAGTTTCTTATAGGTGAGGGAGATCGCCTTAGTGTGCAACTGCCCATCCAGCAGGCGATCTTCTAGAGGGGACGATTCCGGTATGTCCACACAACTGGGGAACACCGTCATCAAAGAAATACCAATCATATCCCATCTGTCAAATTCTGGGTGGTGGCAAAGCATACCGAGTTTCTGGGAATTCCACAACGGCGTCGCTTTAGTAAGCACGCCTGTCCAACCTAAACGAGAATTAGCTAACTTCCAGATCTGCAACGTGTGGTGAGTGGGACCGATATAATGTTGCCTCCTAGTTTGAGAATAAAGCACCCCAAGATAACCGGATCGATCCATCTGATACCTATCCAGAGCACATGCCGGGTCATCCGGCGGGGCGTATTGCCACCAATTCACAGTCACCAGTTGCGAGGCCCAATAATACAGCCGTATATCAGGGAGCGCAAATACCCCATCATACCATCCCTTCATCAATTTCTTAAGCGCAATCCTCGGGGCCTTCCCATCCCAGAGTAGCGTACGCACCTCCCCTTCAACTGCAGTAAAGTAGGTATCCGGAACCTTATGCGGGCAATTTTGGAGAATACACAAAAATCGTGGAAGGGCCAGCATCTTAAAAAGAGCAGCACAATCTACCAATGACAATGGCAGAGACCTCCAATGCTGGATGTCAGCTCGCAGCCTTGCCAACAAGGGCGTCACATTGCGACTAAAAAAGAGAGCCGGATCCGGCGTGTCAAAGATTCCCAGTTATCTAAATCCATCTTCCGAGACCATTAAAGCACAATCTCTCGGGAGGCGTGGGGTCTGTCCATGGAGCACATATAACACCGGCTTTCCCCAATTAATAGCATACCTGGAATACTTCCCAAAATTTGTACAAATATTGAGGACCATATGGATGGACCTGTATGGGTTCGCAAGGTATAACAATATATCGTCTGGATAAAGGGATATTCTATCTTCGCACTTGTGGGACCACCGCAGACCCTTTGTCATTACGTCACGCCGTATCCAGGCCGCCAAGGGCTCCAGCATGAGCGAGAACAGCAGCAGCGATTGAGGGCAACACTGTCTGGTGCCTCTCCGTAAGGGAAACTGCCTGGATGTATAGTTGTTCACTCTGACCTGCCCTAAAATGTCTGTATAGAGTAGCCGTACCCACCGTATGAATTTAGGGCCCAACCCTGCTCTTTCCAGAACTTCAAACATGTAGGGCCATTCAATCGAGTCAAACGCCATAGAGGCGTCAAGGGACAGTATGACAGCATCCTCCTCCAGAGATCGCTGACGCGCCAACACATTATGAAGCCGGCGGATATTAAAAGCCGTATTTCTCCCTGGCATAAAACCGGATTAGTCTGGGTGCACAAGGAAGGATATCACTCTTCCCAGCCTTGTGGCGAGTACCTTCGCCAAGACCTTCGCCTCTACATTGATCAATGAAATCGGCCTGTAGGAACGACAATCATCTACCGGTTTGCCAGCCTTGTGAATTATCACAATACTTGCCAGCCGCTGATTCGGCGGTAGAGTCCCTTTCTCCCAGCTTTCCTGATACATTTCTCGCAGCTGCGGGACCATTTGGGAACCCACTACCTTGAGAAACGCCACCGGGGTACCATTAGGCCCCATCGCCTTCCCAGATTTAACTTGGCTAAGGGCCTTCCGAATCTCCTCATCCGATAGATCCGCGTCAAGTAGCTCCCTATCTACGTCTGAAAGAGTCGGTATGTCGCTTTCTGCCAGCAGTTGACGTGAATCCTCCGCGGTATATGACATCGAGGGCGATTACACTGTTTCAAATTATTCAGCAAATGCGCCCGCTATTTTGCCTGGGCGGTAAAGAACCTCACCACTCGGCGGCGTCAATAGGGGCACCCACCTCACACCTTGCTCCTTTCATTCCAGCCATGCCAGAGTCTTCCCTGCCCTATCTCCAAGCTCATATAGCCTGTGGTGGGTAGCGGCCTGTTTAGCCAACATGTGCTCCCGAGCCTTAAGTTTGTATTCCTCCTTCTTGAGCGTCAGGCTATGCAGCGCCCCCTCCGAAGGATGGAGCGCATGTGCCTCCTCACGCTCCCAAAGGGCTTCCTCCAGCTGCACCAGAATCTCACGCCGCTTTGCAACATATTGCACTTTCAACGATGGGGCATACCCTTTTAGAACCACCTTATAAGCCTCCCATATCGTCTGTGCCGACTCTACCGACCCCACGTTTTCCTCCAGAAAGTACCCAGTCTGCACCCCGAGCTCTTCCCTGATATCCGGGATTTTAAGCAACCATGGGTTAATAACTATAGTGCGACTCTGCTGCTTTTCTCTATGAGTAAAGTGTATTCCTACTGGGGAATGATCCGATAGACCTCGGGGATATGTCCTGGGCCGCCTGAAGTTACCTACTGAGGCCGGGTACGTCAGGAAATTGTCAATGTGTGAAAGGCTGCCATGCACATTAGAAAAGTAGGTAAAGTCTGTAGGAACCCCCTGTAACTTCCGCCCCACATCCGAGAGACCCAGTGCTGTGGTAAACTCTGCCATAAGCTCATTTGGCCTCGCCCCCTGCCGTCAGTTGTATCATCCATGGTCATGTTGTTATCCCCACCCATTAACAAAATACCATCTGGGAGATCCGTCAGCACCTGGCCCAACTCTACTAAGGGATCCTTGCCCAACGCCGGCGGCAAATAAACAGAAACTATATGCAAGGCTCTCCCCTCCCACTGAGCCTCAGCCACCGTAAACCGCCCAGCAGAATCCGCCCAGGTATTGTGAACTATCAATGGAATGTTCCCCCGAACCAAAATACCTGTACCCTGAGATCCGGTGGTATAGTCAGCATGCACCAGGAGCCTGTACCCCCATCTATTCAGGGCCTTACTTTTGGTACCAACCAAGTGGGTTTCCTGTAGGAGGACTAAGTCTGGGGATTGTCTCTTCAAGTATTGCTGGACGATGCCTCTTTTTATTTTATCGCCCAAGCCATTAACATTCCAGGTAAGGACAGTGTACACTGAATCACGCACAGCCCCCATATCCCAACACGGTAAACATCATAGTAGCACAGGTCGGAAACACAGCCAACAATACCATTCGTAACTTGCAAAGAAAAGCACCAGCATCACTTTTGAGTCTGTCACATAAAATAGAAACATGGAAAATAAAACAATGTAATGCACTACAATCACTATGAAAGCAGTCTCCATGGCCCACGGCAAAAGAGCAAGCTCGTGCACAGTAAAAACACATATCAATGTTTTGGAAACAGCAACCAACCCCCAAACACCCCCTACCACTCCTTGCCCCCCATCCACCACCCACCCTGCCTCCCTACTTGTGGATTTAGAACTACCCACCCCGAACATGGCAGAGTGCCTCACACCCCCCTCAGAAATGCTAGAAATGCAGAGGGAACTGGTCCACTCTCCCGCAGACACATTATACAGTCATCCAGATTCACAGCCACCCTTGTCGTACTAAAACTAAGCAACATCATATCACATCAATAAAGTCAGCAAATAATACACATCATTTACCCCGAGTGCAAGAACAGTCTTGTTTCAATGAGCCAGGATCCCCCCCTCTGATACCCCCTACTTGCGTATATCGTCAGATCCAAGTTCCGCAGATGAACACTGAAGCTTTTCAGTCTTGCTCCTCCAATCTACTTGTTCCCGCTGCAGTATCCGTACTTGCCGCCTCCAACCGGGTTCCCCTTTGTAGGGCAGTTCTGTCAGGATGGTCCCTTCTGCGATTTCCAACCGTGCTCCAGCCCTCCATCCAGTCCCAGACTGCCTCCCGTGAGTCAAAGAACCATGACTTGCCATCCGATTCCACTCGCAATCGCGCCGGGAAGAACATTGCATATGTCACCTCTTGCTCCCTCAGCTCCTTTTTTACTGCTTGAAAACTTCTCCTCTGCGCCTGGACCTTGGCCGTGAAGTCCGGAAAGAACGCCACCTCGTAGTTATCCACCTTCAAAGGCGGGCCGGACCGCGAAGTTTGCAGAATTATGTCCCTGTCACGGTAGTTGAACACTCTGGCAATCAATGGCCTCGGGGAGCACCCGGCTTTGGTCGACCACCCGGCACCCTATGAGCTCTTTCAATAGAAAAGTAGCTGGAGAATGTCTTGGGCTTCAGGTGCTTCGTGATTAATTCCTCCACATACAAGTCCGCGGCTGGCCCCTCCGTCCGTTCCGGAACCCCTAAAATTCGAGTATTGTTGCGGCGGGCTCGCCCTTCATAGTCATCCAGCTGTTGCGACATCCTTTCCTGTTTTTTTCTGCATATCTAGCATCTGGCTCTGGAGCTCCGATGTGTCCACCTGCAAGGCACTTGTCACAATTTTCAATTCCTTCACCTTCTCATCCATTTTCCTGAAATCTGCTCTTAACAACGAGACCTCAACGGTGACTGAGTCCACCGATGAACGTACCCCACCTATCGCCACCATAACATCATGTAGAGTCTGCTCCGGTCCCGGTGTGTTGGCCACCACTGGTCCCTCCTTGTCCGATCGCGGTGAGTCACCTTTTTATCCTGCTTTGGCTCAAGCAAATTTCGCCAGCTGTTTCTGGGCGTTGGTTCTAGCGTCTTTTCCCCCTGTCGCCATAGTCACAGATGTCCATAAACCCCTTCACAGACAAGCGTAGGAGGTACCCCCCCACCAGCACAGCTGTAGCCAGACGAGGAAATCAGGTCAAGTAGATTGATGATATCAAGAGGCACCACTCTCCGGGGCCAGTCCAACAGCTCTCCACATACACCGACTAGCAGTCAAGAACCAGAGGCCAGCCACCTCTGTATCCCAGAACTCACCACCTTCCGTCTCGCTGCAGAGTCCAGGCGACACTCGCAACTGCACACGGCCCTTCCAATAAATCCATCCACCCGGGCTCTCCAGGAAGATCCACCACTCACTATTCCCTCCTAGGTCATCAGGAATGAGCCGCCGAAGGCCACAGCACAGATCCGGAGTCCACGTTCCCAGGCACCTCACCAGCTCCCAGCAGAACAACCAGGCCGAACAGAGCTCATCAGCAAGCCTCCGAATGTCCAAATGCAACAGCCCACGCACCTACCAGCGTCCGTGGGAGGTTGTCCGGCTCTCCTCTCACTGCCCTTGGTAGTCTCCTTCACCGCGCTCCCCACCGGTGGGCCTCCATCCCGGCCTCAGAAGCTCCGGAATCGGGTGTAGATGGCTGCAGGTCATGAAAACCTCACGGAAGGGCAGGAGCACGTTTAGGCTGCGGCCATTTCTCTTGGCTGCAAGCCACGCACCGGTTCAGTTCTTTATTGTTTTACAACAGTGGCCTCATTTACTCTGCCATAAAGAAGTACTCAGTAGGGTATGGTTTTCTCTGTGACTGGAGTCCTGCTTGTTCTTGATGCTTTAAAAACCCAATAGGCACCCTACAGTGATGCCTTCAAAAGAGAAAAAGAACACTGAAAGGGTCTGAGGGAGACTTTAAAAAATAATAGTGAGGTCAGCTGTTAGTTCTCCAACTTGCATTTTATAGGCTAACTGTAGTAGAAAACCATTACTACTTGTGGAAGGAGATATCTAAAAAGGTCTCCCAAGAGCAAAGTCAAATGCAATCAAGACTGCCTGTAAATTTCCAGACCGAGAGTCAAAAATTCACGTTTCATCTGTACCAACATGGCCAAATACTGGACTCATTAAATGATAGCCCAAAGAGCTCACATTTGTTTCAGTCTGGTGGTGTCATTTTGACGTTCTGAGAAAGCCTGGCCCACCTTTGGTATCATGAAGAAGGGACACCAAATACAATGTATTGACTGAGTCTGCATGTTGACCTTTGTTCCCCTCTCGTTGATTTGAGATTTAGGATGTTTGCCAGCATCCATAATACGTCTGTAAATCAGTATTTGTTATAATTTTCCTACTCTGACGTTCCTGGGTCTTGTAGGTAATTTAAAAAGCTCTTAATAAATCATTAAATAAATAAAATATAAGATGGCCAGGATAGTACTGATGGGCTGTAGAGAGCATGTAGCATGGAATGGGTTGGTGCTCTAATTTCAGGAATGTGAAGAGAATGGATGTGAGGCAAACTAAGGGGCTAAAACTAGTCACAGAGGGGAATCCAACGGAGATTTATAATATAGAGACCTAAAGGGGCCAGAACTCTAATAAGCAGGGAAGGGGGACCAACCCAAGGTGCCATGGTCAAAGCTTCTATTGGTGAACCAGGTTCAGTGGCACCAGGGCCCAAAGGTCTGAGTGGCCCACTGAATCCTGAATATTGCTGTATTTCACAGTTCACACAGCTAGCAGGGAGCCCATTTCCTTCCTTGCATTAGGGCCCAAGACACACTGACTGTGCTACTGTCTGGTGTTCATCACTGAAATTTGAGGGCACGTACCTGTTCAATGTTTTCTTCACTGTGGTTCAAAAAGGGAGCTCAAAATAATCTCCACTGGCTGCCTATCCGCCAACAGATCAAATTTAAAACTTGCTGTGTCATTCATAAAGCTCTCCAAAATATGGGCCCCCCTTATCTGGTGGAGAAGTTTATTTCTTATGTTGCAGCAGGTGCTCTCCGTTCCAGTGATAAATTTCTTCTCCAAGTTCCCTCCATTAGGAGGGCAAGACTGGGAGGTAAAGCTCTTTCGTACCTTGGTCCTCGTCTCTGGAACGAGCTTCCCGTTACCCTTAGATCATGTACAGAACATCTCACTTTTAGGAAATTGTTAAAAACCTTTTTGTTTCAAACTCAGTGAATTGTTAGTACCATCTCCTTTCCTCCTCCGTCCGTTTTTCAGCGCAGAGATACTCCTTCGGGAGTCGATTCTAGCGCTATACAAGCCCTTAAATAAATAAATATCATTAGATAATATCTGTGGATTTTCTTTTTTATTACAAGACACCTTCCCATGCATCTTCTGTTCAGCCACATGCAGAGTTAAACAGAGAGTCCAGGCTGGTGTTTGTTTATAAAGTTTTATAAAGCGCGAACATGACCCAAGAGGGTACCCATGCATCTTCTGTTCAGCCACAAGCAAAGAGTTAAGCAGAGAGAACAGGCTGGTGTTTATTTATAAAGTTTTATATAGCGCGAACATGACCCAAGAGGGTACCAGAGCACTTTACAAGAGGTCAAGAAGAAGAAACAAAGCTGATAAAATCTAGAGAGAAACAGGATGGGTGGGACCAAAAAGAGGGAGGAGTCCATCACAGAGTCCATGCCACCCACTAAATATACATATACATGATCATAGAAGTCCAATACTTTACATAGGTATTTCTTGTAGTGTGAGTGAGAGCTCTACCACAGTGTTCTGCTTCCTACACATCTCATGGCACAAGATGATCAGGCCATTCAGCAACATTGACAGTCCTTTTTTGGCTTTAAAAACACTTTGGCACCTTACAGGTATACGTTTCTCCCCAAGTTCACAATCTACTTGCTTCACAGATGATTTTTGCTTGATGAAATATCAAAGATGAGAGCAAAAGTAAATGTATCCATCTATATGGTATTTCGAAGCGCGTACCTAATCAAAATGCAGCAGAGTGCTTTACAGGGTCAAGGACAAGCATAAAGTCAACAAGTGATAGGTGAGGTAGCTGTGTTTCAGATTTTTATTTAAGGAGGCGAGTCTTCAACTCTTTCCTAAATTGGTCCTGGAGTATACAGGAATGCAGTTCCAGATCCTGGGTGCATATATGGAAAGCCTACCTCCCTGTTTTATCTCTTTTTTTACACTTCTTAGTCTGCAGTGTGATGGTGTCATGGCTGCAGGTGTCAGAGAACTGAGAGATGGTAACATTGCCTGCAAGATAAGCTGGTGTGCTGGTCATGATGGACATCAAAGACCACCAAGTATAAGATTTTGGCTGGTGGATACAAACAGCTCCATCTAAGGGCAAAAGGAAAATGATATTTATCCGGTATACATCTGTTCTTGGCATGTAGATTCACATGCTGTGCATAGCCTGTCATCTACTGTTGAGTCACCTACTTCGTGATTGAAAAAGACTTCTTCGAAGAAAAACAAAGTGCAAACATCCGGACCCAACACTAGATGGCAGGCTATGCAAAGCATGTGATCTACAGCTCACATGCCTCGAACAGGCCTATTTTCAGTCCCACACCCAAGGGATGAAAAAGAAATCTGTCAGCTAACTCCTCAAGATATACAGAGAAACCAGTAGCGTCCCAACAGGCAGCTCCCACAGTACAACTTTGCAGAACCAAATGTGATACTTTGTGACGTAATCAACACTTGGTTTTACCAATGTATTAAATGTTTTCTGTATTTTAATCGTGTGATTATTAGTATTTACAGACATGCAAACATGCAACATACGCATAAAAAAATGCTTGGAGGATTCAGCCTTTCAAAGTAATACATTACCCCCAATCTCCCCAACGACACTGGTAGCCTTGTTCAATTACATTTTCAGCACTGGGAGACAATAATGATAAAATGAGCAATAAAAAAATCAAGACGACTAAGCGAAGTAACATCCATGTAGCTTGCAAGTCTAGAAGAGTCAGCATTCTGGATGTCCGGGGCAGGAGAGATCCCTTGATTTCTGAATACATAGTTTAAAATTAGCCACATAGCCACTTAGTTTACAGATATAGATGCCTTGTTTTATGGGCAGAGTTCATAATGTACTTCAGTACTAGGATGTGCTTTACTGAATTAATCCAAAGATCTGTAGAGTGGATAGTGGAGCATTTCAAAAGTGCTGGAATGACCAGCTCAGCTTTAGTAAAGTGGTGGATTATGTGATCTACCCACACTGGCCCAATTGTAGAGCACACGTCTTAACACATTCAACACTGATGGGAAAGACCAGGGAATCCAGGTGAACTGCTTTATACCTCTTTATATTACTTAGTGAGGCCATGGCAGTTTTCAGGGAATTAAATCCGTGGCACCCAGAGACGTAGTAGTCACCCACCCGTTTGAAGCTGTTCTGCGCAGTTTGCCAGGAGATGCCAGGTCGAGTGCGATGTGCATGCAGTGGAGAAGGAAGCAGCTGAATTGCAGAGCTGCAGCAGTGAAAGGCCTTGCATTGGAGACACTATCAGTATCGTTCAATCAAAGTGGCTATCATTCTACAGCCTCTTTAAACTCTTTGTGTGGGCAATTGTATTGAACTGGAAGGTGCCTGCGGCACTGCCGGTGGCGGCCTGGCAAACATAGGATGTCACTGGGTGGAAGCTGGGGATGACATGATTCAGCGCATTCGCAGGGAAGTGTGAGCGGGCACCCAGAGCACGGGATGGGACATACTACTGCTGGCGCTAAAGCCTGATCCAAACTGGCGGCCATCTTGAACTGCTGACATTTGGACCGTCACCGGGGCCTGCACACGGAGGCACACAGAAGGCACTTAATCATTGCATGGGTGATCACAGAACATCGGATATGGGCCCTTCCTCTCTCTCCACCACACAATTCCCTCTGGTGACACCAGAATCCCTATGACCCCCATCCCCCTTTTCCCGACCTGCGACAGGGCTGCAGCCAGCCCATACCACAAGCCACATGGAGCTGTGTGGTAAGCAGTGCATTAAATGGGCAGGTACTGTCCGGTACTGAGTACCTGCACTTCTTCAATTCAAATAGGAAAGAACCTGCTCTTCTCAGTACTGCTGCAATTCATTTAATGGGCGAGTACCGGAACCTCTCAGGAGCAAACAGATACTCTAAATAGGGAGTACCTGCACTTCTATATGTCCTTAAAAAGCACTGGTGATATGTGGCTTCGGTTCGTCCCGCTCTTTGCTACCCCAATGTATCTATGTCTGAATGTAAATGTGTTGCGATAGACAAGTGTACGACTAGAACGTATGTCTTCCTTTACTAGTTAAAAACTCAATGAAGAGCAATAAAAAACAAGCATTTACAATGCAATAGGTCTCGGGTTAATTAAGTTTGAGCTATTGGCATTGCCTAATATTGCAACACCAATTGCACCAAAAGTCTATAAATTGTAGGCCAAAAAAATGTGTATTTATTTTTGTAGCAGTGGTGGCATGCTGCGCTTTAGATGAATATGTTTCAAAGTAAAGTGCGCCATACTGCAATTGTTACAATAGTTATTTGTGGATGCGTTAACAATTGATGTGTGCACTGATGGCTGGTGGTGTGTGTGCCTGTAGAAATTGTGCACTGATGGCTGGTGGTGTGTGTGCCTGGTGGAAGTGTGCACTACCGGCTGGTGGTGTGTGTGCCTGGTAGAAGCGTGTACTGACGGTTGGTGGTGTGTGTACCTGGTTAAAGTGTGCACTGACGGCTGGTGGTGTGTGTCTGATGAAAGCGTGCACTGACAGCTGGTGGTGTTTGGGCCCGGTAAAAGCGTGCACCGACGGCTGGTGGTGTTTGTGCCCAGTGAAAGCGTGCACTGATGACTGATGGTGCCTGTGCCTGGTGAAAGTGTGCACTGACAGTGTGGTTGTGTGTGTGTGTGTGTGGTGCTGTGTGTGTGGTGGTGTGTGTGTGGTTGTCTGTGTGTGTGGTGGTGTGTGTGGTGGTGTGTGTGTGTGGTTGTCTGTGTGTGTGGTTGTCTGTGTGTGTGTGGCTGTGTGTGTGTGGCTGTGTGTGTGTGGCTGTGTGTGTGTGTGGCTGTGTGTGTGTGTGGCTGTGTGTGTGTGGCTGTGTGTGTGTGTGGCTGTGTGTGTGGCTGTGTGTGTGTGGCTGTGTGTGTGTGGCTGTGTGTGTGTGGCTGTGTGTGGCTGTGGCTGTGTGTGGCTGTGTGTATGTGTGTGTGGTTGGCTGTGTGTGTGTGGTTGGCTGTGTGTGTGTGTGTGTGGCTGTGTGTGTGTGTGTGGCTGTGTGTGTGTGTGTGGCGGCTGTGTGTGTGTGGCTGTGTGTGTGTGGCTGTGTGTGTGGTTGTGCGTCTCGAGCTGTGAATCCTTTTAAATACAAGCATTTGCAATGCAATAGGTCTCGCATCACTGAAAGTTTGAGCTATTGGCTTTGCAAATAATAAAGTAACACCAATAACTCAAACTTTTAGTAATGCGAGACCTATTGCATTGCAAATGCTTGTTACTGGTGCATATATCTCTTGTACATTCTGTATATAATGATCTACCATGTTATATTCTCGACCTTTGTAATTATTGATAGTAGTATCCGTTCAACTTGAACCAGTTGTAACGAAATGTTTCTCTTGTAAAGTAGTATTTGTTCAACTTGAACCAGTTGTAACGAAATATTCATCTTGTAAAGTAAAGCGCTCTAGCACCTTTCGGTAATGTCACTGCTATATAAATAAATAATCATGATCCCAATCCGACCCTGCACACCGTCACTATTCACGATTACAGTTCTCCTACCTTCGATCGCTAGACTAAACGAGCTACGTGCTGCCTCGCATGAAGGGCTTCACACCTAGTCAGAGTAGTGAATAGCTATGTAACGGCGTTTACTTACGTCCAAGTACAGTATTGTTACATAAACTCCGGAGGCGAGCACATAACACACACTTGGTCGATGCGAGACACCACGCGTGCCTTGTGCCTGAGACGCTGATAGTTAACCCGGAAAGTAAGTTGTACGTAGCGTTAGGCGATTGAGAGGAAGTTTGCCGGATTCCGTAGTCCTGATGTGGCTTCTAAAGTGAACCTCTTCCACGTCACCTACATCGCAGGCCACGGAGACAACGAAACCGCTGGGGTAGGGAGCGACACCCACCGGCGAGGAGAGGGGCCAGGGGCACACAGTCAGAGGTACGGAGAGAGCCTTGTCGTGGTGACTCGTTGTCTGGTATAGAAGCGAATATATGAGGTAGAGCATGAGATCGGATAGCAGGAAGCGCACTGTACACACAGAGGATAAAACTACAGCCTCTGGAGCCCAGCCCGCTTGAAGGTAGAGTCAGGTAGCGAAAAGGGGAGCAGGAGGACACTACCCGTTACACACTAGCAGTGCAGACCTGGGTGGGGTAGACCCGAGCGTAAGACTTTGACATGATTACTGTCAGTTAGCAACATCCTTTCTCTGTAAGAGGGTAAATGGGTTACCTCCGTTTGTCTAGCACCAGTGACAACACACAGTCTTTTGTGCTAGAAGCGTGCAGTAGTGTAACGAAACTGGAAAACAAGCACGAGCAAGGAATCGAAACCGGCCGACGCGGGAATAGAAACCAGTGGTGCGCGCGCACCAGAGGAGCGGGGGCAAGGGAGCGCGATGACAAGCCGAGACGAGGTAGGAGATTTGTGTGTGTAAGGGGGGGTTCTGTGTGTGTATGCGCGGTGGCGGCGGCAAGGGGGGGCTGTATGTGTGTGTGCGCGGCGGGGGGGGGGCTGGGCTGTATGTGTGTGTGTGTGCGTGCGTGTCTGTGTGCTTCCAAGGAGCCATGGGAGACAGGAAGCGCGCGCGACCTGATCCCAGTTCCAAGGTTGCGCGTGCACCTCACTTGTCTGTCTCCCTTGACTCCTTGAAACCGAGAATGATTACAATAGAGTCTCGGAACGACAGATTGCTTCGCAATCTGTTCGCAGTTCCGAGACCTAAAAAACCATTTGCATCAGATGTCCAACTACAATTAATTAGTATTAATAGCGGTAGATTGCAGCAGTGGTGGACAAAATTAAAGAGCTGAAAGATAAAGTAATAACTATGAGGTAGCAGATCATAGCAGTCATTACAGAAGTCCAGGGCCCCTCAAACGAAACTAATTTGATCAACTTCATCTGCCCTAAATAAATCACTGCCCTTTTTTTGGACTATGGGCAAACCAGGCAAGAAGCAAGGAGCACAGAGGAAAAGGCCATTAGTTCTTACATTCCTCCCCTGCAGGTTCTGCATTGACCGGTCCCAGGATGCTTGTTTCCGGTCCAGGGAAGACATGGCTTGGCAGTTCGGGCTGGACTGTTCCCATAAGGCACAGGGTCAGACTGATTTGCATATAGCCATGTCTGAACTGGGGTGGCTGAGTGAACTAAAGAATGGTGATGGATTAAACCCAGATCAGTTGACTGGGGGTGAGTGTTTGATTTGTTGAAACACTCCGTCCATCATCCCCTTTTGTATCGCTTTGTTCGCCCTAAGTGTGGCAGGGTATGCTCAGACGTGAGTCCCTTGTTCACTTGGCCACTGGATTCAAGATAGCCTGGCTGATGAGGATTATAATCCAAAACCGGTCCCAGGATGCTTGTTTCCGGTCCAGGGAAGACATGGCTTGGCAGTTCGGGCTGGACTGTTCCCATAAGGCACAGGGTCAGACTGATTTGCTTATAGCCATGTCTGAACTAGGGTGGCTGAGTGAACTAAAGAATGGTGATGGATTAAACCCAGATCAGTTGACTGGGGGTGAGTGTTTGATTTGTTGAAACGCTCCGTCCATCATCCCCTTTTGTATCGCTTTGTTCGCCCTAAGTGTGGCAGGGTATGCTCAGACGTGAGTCCCTTGTTCACTTGGCCACTGGATTCAAGATAGCCTGGCTGATGAGGATTATAAATCCGAAACCGGTCCCAGGATGGTTGTTTCCGGTCCAGGGAAGACATGGCTTGGCAGTTCGGGCTGGACTGTTCCCATAAGGCACAGGGTCAGACTGATTTGCATATAGCCATGTCTGAACTGGGGTGGCTGAGTGAACTAAAGAATGGTGATGGATTAAACCCAGATCAGTTGACTGGGGGTGAGTGTTTGATTTGTTGAAACGCTCCGTCCATCATCCCCTTTAGTATCGCTTTGTTCGCCTTAAGTGTGGCAGGGTATGCTCAGACGTGAGTCCCTTGTTCACTTGGCCACTGGATTCAAGATAGCCTGACTGATGAGGATTATTAATCCGAAACCGGTCCCAGGATGCTTGTTTCCGGTCCAGGGAAGACATGGCTTGGCAGTTCGGGCTGGACTGTTCCCATAAGGCACAGGGTCAGACTGATTTGCATATAGCCATGTCTGAACTGGGGTGGCTGAGTGAACTAAAGAATGGTGATGGATTAAACCCAGATCAGTTGACTGGGGGTGAGTGTTTGATTTGTTGAAACGCTCCGTCCATCATCCCCTTTTGTATTGCTTGGTTCTGCATTGTAGGCCCACCAAAAACACTAATGTTTATAAAATAAATCTAAACTGACAAACCGGAAAACGTGGCAATTACAAACTATACCACTGACCTCCCCCTTGCCCCCAAGACTTCAGACTGACAGTAAAGTTAAGTATAGGAGATGAACATTGTTTATCAGCAAGTGAAGGGTATTAGGTTTTAATATATGCTTGAAGGAGTCTAAGCTTTTTTGCAATCATGCAGAAACAGGAAATCTTGATATCTGGGAAACTATATAGGGAACCTAGTGATCAATGTGGTGCCCAGACTAATCTCATATAGGAATCCCAGGAGGGGAGTAAAATGCTGTTCTAGCAAAGAGATTGTAAGTCTGTTTGAACTCAAGAGTTTCTAGCATGGTTACCCCCACGTTTTGACTGGTGTCAGTATGTTTTTGACTAGTTGACTGGGATTCTGCTAATCAAGATCACAGTCACTGAGCTTTCTCCCTAAATTAACCATGGTAAGTACTTGTGTACATCCACAATTGGCTACTGGTGTACTCTTGTAAGTGCCTACTATATGGCCTACTATATGGTACAAAGGTATCCAGGGCATAGCTACACCAGGGGTCTCCCATGGGCAGCAGCATGTATTGTGCCACCCATGAAGTCCACTCAAACTGTGACTACAGGCCTGCCATTGCAGCCTGTGTGAGTTGGTGCTTGCACCTCTCACAACAGATATAACTTCCTTATATCTGAGGTCACTAGACTTAAAACCTATAATTCACCCCTATGGTAGGCTCTTCAGTCCTGGGAGCAGGGTGCTTGGTAATAAGTGTGAGGGTAACCCTGCACGAGCCGGACACCCCTACAAATCCCGGAATCGATTCTCCAGGCTTTGCAAATGTGGTCAAACATTTTAATACATATAGTCATTACGAGATGTCCAACTACATAGCAGCGGCACCGAACCAGGGAATGTTTGGTATCAAATATGTTGGAATCATACCCCAACACCGATTCCACTGTTCAATGGATGATCGCATGTTCTAGGGGGCTCCCTTAGGGTACCCCCTGTACTCCTGGTAACAGCCTTTCAGGGTCTGACAGCAAGCTAGTGCTGCTGCCTACCACAGACACAATTCTGCCCTCCTGCTTCTGAGCCAAGCTCGAGCAGGGGATGGTAGAACAATAGGTTTCCTGTTGAAGGGAGGTGAGACCACCTCCCAGACAGGACTTAGTGTATTGGGCAGGGGTGGGTGCGCTTGCCAGCACCACCAGACTGCTTGCATACTCCAGTTTGAGCCAGTTCAGGGAGCCGTTGGCGCCCGCTCTGTTGCGAAACTGGACAAAGGACATGGGAGTATCCTCCCCTCTGTCCAGCCTCTACTCTGGGAGGGACCCTTGAGTTGTTCCAAACCTTCCTTTAGGGTACTTAAGGACTTACCTGTGGATGGGTCCTCAGATTCGTTGTGGGTCAAGACTCAAGAATGAAACTAAGTCACTCTTCAACCGTCTGAACACTTGGACTTAGCCTGGAAAAGAGCCTATATCAAGGGTATATTCCTTACTATATGACATTGTTCAAGGTTACGATGCAAGGTTCAGGACGCACCCCTAGTAGAAAATGTCAGCGACACGCAACACCCTAAAAATAGCTTTAGGTGGTGTGCACTGGAGAAATTCATACAAAACCAAGGGGGGGGGGGGGTTATCTGATTTCGATAATAAATCTCCGTGATTGTAAATGGATACATTCTTTGAACTCAGTCAACAATAGTTTGAATGAACTAGAGAAGATTTCAAGACAGGCAGGTTGGTTATATCTGAAGTAAGTAGCCATTTGAGATTTCTGAACTGCTGGGTTATTATATATATATATATATATATATATATATATATATATATATATATATATATTATAAGGAAGATTGTGATCTCACCATTGGGTTCCTTGCTAGACAATGTCAATATGTGCTTTAAACATTGAATACGAGTCATATAATCTTAATATTCCCACAGGGAGCTAAGCACAGAATCGGTGACACTTAAGACTGTCAACTTCTTTTGTGATGTATCATCTTGGAAGTAATCAAGCCAGGAAAATGGAGCTATTTATTTTGATTGTTAGTACTCATTACATTTTCAGCTACTATTACTTAAGTTGCATTACCACCGAAGGCGTTGCAACGGTTCCCTGCCCCATATGACATGTGGCTTACTATTAACCACCGGGCCGGGCACAAACATTCTTACTACAGCAGCTCTTTAAAACCCAGTTGATGACATATTACATTGTTGACAGATTCCGCGTTTGATCATACACAATAGAAGGAATATATCTCTTTACTCTGCAAGCGTTTACAATGTGTGCCATTACCCCACATTTTTTACTCTACAAAATATTTTACAGCGCAGGGCTTTACAACACATTCCATTAAAACGCATTATCCATTACAACGCAATTTACTATTATAACTCCACACACGCATTGTAATGGTTTGCGGTGTAAAGCCCTGTGTTGTAAAAGTTTTTGCGGAGTAAAAAATGCAGGGTAATGGACTGCGTTGTAATGCAGTTGTTGTAAAGGATGTTTACCCAATATAAGCCACTGTTAGTTACTCGAAACCCAGAAGACAACCGAAGAGATATCGAGGGGGTTGTAGCCCATGGTCAAGTTCACTCGGCAGAGAACAAAGCCATTTCCTTGATCCTGTTCTCGGACCTCCACACATTAGTCTAAGAACCTGTCTAATTGCTAGTCCAGATGCAGATTAAAATTGGTGCTCGCTTATTGATTTATTCAGTGTTTTGTATAGCGCAAGCCTGACCCAGAGGGGTATCAGAGCGCTTCACAGTACAGGACATGATTACTTTTTCTTTTCTACAGTACAATACTCTGGATAGCTTCACAAACAGTACAGGACATGATTACTTTTTCTTTTCTACAATACAATACTCTGGATGACATTTAACATCTTATAAGCTGCAACGTTCGGTCAGCTGTATTCTCTACGTACATGCTGATGTGGTAAACGCGAGTTACTTATTTTCTCGCTCCGGGCACGTCTTCCATTATTGCTGATGGGAAGCGTCGCGGGTAGACTGATTTGTTCAGCACTCTGTAGGTTAAGTCAGTTTTTGTTTCTGAAGTCAAAGAACCCTTCCCAATATGGTTTTGGTCATTTTTTATGTAGCAAAAGAGCACTAGTATTTAGTAAATGCTTGGGTTTCACACCATATACTAACTCGTCATTCTTTTTTTTTTCCTCTATGGTGACTTAAACTTAACTAGAAACCTACTCTGCACCAATACTTTAGATGCCTTACTTTTGAGCATATGATGCCATTTGTGGCTGTATGGAAGCAGGAATTCGGCTCTGTATTTAACGTTACATGGATGAATTAATCCAACCAACTGTTTAGGTAGGATGGGATTCATCCCATGGCCCTTTATGATCGGTGTCCCAGAGCTCGGACATACTTAGAATTTCTTAGATAATCACGAGCGATCATTATCTTTTGTGATGCAGGTCTAAATGCATTTAAGATGTAAGAATGCGCAATCCCTGCTTTTGAAAAACTATAAGAAAAATACTACAGGTGAGAATCATGAGTTCTGCCTTTTTATTGGATTGGTTTTTATATCACACTGACACTCAGTCTATTTTTTCTTACCACACAGACTGTGCACTATTAATCGTTTAGTCCTGAGGAAGACCCCTAGGTGATGGCCTTTAACCACACTCATATGTCTTTCGGGGGTCGAAACGTAGACGGAATCTAAATAAGCGTTCCATTTCCCAGCAGACATATCTATGTTAGAAGATTAAAGCATGTGGCTGCCTTTGGAATAACGGCTATTTGGACACTTGAATCTTTCATGTATTTATGTTTATGTGATTTTATGTTGAAAATGTATATGTTTCATTGTGTCTAACATATGTATAATGTATTGAGCAGATTTGTTTGTAGAGTCTAACTTATGCACTTGTCCTATTTTTCTGCATGTTACTGGGATACCCCATTATTATTAATGGTCTAAAGAAAAAGGTATCAACATTTGAACTGTTAGGATTTGGCAATTTGCAAATACCCATATGATATTTAATAGACAATCAATCAATCAATCAATCAATTTGTAAAGCGCGCTACTTACCCGCTAGGGTCTCAAGGCGCTGGGTGGGGAGGGAGCTGCAGCTAATGGTCACAGAGCCAGGTCTTGAGCTGTCTTCTGAATGCCGGGAGGTCTGTGGTCTGTCGTAGGAGGAGGGGGAGGGCGGTCCAGGTCTTGGTGGCACGGTGGGAGAAGGATCTGCCCCCGGAGGTGGTTTTGTGGATGCGTGGGACGGCGGCCAGGGAAAGGTCGGCGGAGCGGAGTATCCTGTTGGGTACGTAGAAGGAGAGTCTGCTGTTGAGATAGGCTGGGCCGGTCTTGTGGAGTGCTTTGTGTGCGTGGATCATGAGTTTGAAAGTGATTCTTTTGTCGACGGGGAGCCAGTGTAGGTCTCTCAGGTGAGGGGTGATGTGGTCTCTGCGTGGGAAGTCTAGGACCAGGCGTGCGGAGGCGTTCTGGATTCTTTGGAGTCTGCTGATGAGTTTGGACGGGGCTTCGGCGTAGAGGGCTTTTCCGTAGTCGAGTCGGATGCTGATGAGGGCGTGGCTGACTGTTTTCCGTGTGTTTGTCGGGATCCATCTGTAGATCTTGCGGAGCATGCGGAGGGTGTGGAAGCATGAGGAGGAGACTGTGTTGACTTGGCTGGTCATGCTGAGCGTAGAGTCGATGATGACCCCTAGGTTCCGTACGTGGTTCGTAGGTGCTGGGTGGGTTCCCAGGGATGGAGGCCACCAGGAGTCGTCCCACGCCGAGGGGTTGGGCCCGAGGATGAAGATCTCCGACTCCAGTCGGCGACGGCCTTCATACCCTGGTGCAGGTTGGATTTGGCGATGAGGGGGTCCTTGGTGAGGATCAGCTGGGTGTCGTCGGCGTAGGAGATTATATTGAGGTCCTGTAGTCTGGCGATGCGAGCGAGGGGAGCCATGTAGACGTTGAACAGCGTCGGGCTGAGGGAGGATCCCTGCCGGATGCCGCAGATGGTTTTGGTGGTATCGGATTGGAACGGGGGGAGGAGGGCTCTCTGGGTTCTGTCGGTGAGGAAGGAGGTGGTCCAATCCAGGGCTTTGTCTCGGATCCCTGCGTCGATGAGGCGTGTGCGAAGTGTGTGGTGGCAGACGGTGTCGAAGGCGGCGGAGAGGTCCAAGAGGATGAGGGCTGCTGTCTCGCCGTTGTCAAGGAGGATTCTAATGTCGTCTGTGGCGGCGATGAGGGCGGTCTCGGTGCTGTGGTTGCTGCGGAAGCCAGACTGGGAGGGGTCCAGGATGCTGTTGTTTTCTAGGTAGCGGGTGAGCTGGGTGTTGATGGTCTTTTCGATGACTTTTGCTGGGAACTGGAGCAGGGAGATGGGCCGGAAGTTCTTGAGGTCGCTCGGGTCCGCCTTGGGCTTCTTTAGTAGGGCATTGATCTCGGCGTGCTTCCAGCTCTCAGGCAGAGTGGCGGTTTCGAAGGAGAGGTTGATGGGCTTACTCAGGTGGGGTGCGATGAGGCTATTGGCTTTGTTGGCGATGTGGTGGGGGAGAGAGTCCGAAGGGGAGCCTGAGTGGATGGTGCTCATGGTCTTGATTATGTCTTCGGTGCTCACGTTGGTCCATGTGGTCAGAAGGTCGTGGTCGGTGGGGTTGGGTGTGTTCGTCGTAGTGGGGTTCGTTGGGTCCATCGGGCGGTTGAAGCTGTTGTTGATGTTGGTGATTTTGAGGTGGAAGAAGGCGGCGACGGTGTCGCACAGGGCTTGCGACGGCAGGATGTCGTTGGTGCAGGAGCTGGGACTGGAGAGTTCCTTCACGGTGTTGAAGAGCTCTTTGCTGTTGTGTGCGTTGTTGTCGAGGCGGTCTTTGAATGAGGCTCTTTTGTTGGTCTTGATGAGGCGGTGATGGTTGCGACTGGCGTCTTTGAGGGCTGTGTGGTTGGTGGGTGTTCTATCGCTGAGTCAGATGTTTTCGAGTTTCCGGCAGGTGCGCTTGGAGGCCAGGAGCTCCGGGGTGAACCAGCTGACTCTCTGGCTGGTGTCTCTGTTGGCGGGTAGTCGCACTGGTGCTACGGTGTTGGGGCAGTTTTCCATCCAGATTCTGAGGGTGTGGGCCCCCTCCTCTAGGTCGGTGGGGTTGGTCGGTGGGTTGATTGCGAGGTGATCTTCTAGCAATTCCTTGGTTACTTTGCCCCGGCGGGGGATCTCTCGGGTGCGGTGGTGAGTGACAGGTTTCTGGAAGGTGAAGTGGATGAGGTGGTGGTCGGTCCAGGTGAGCTCGGAGGCGTGGCCGAAGGCGACGTGTGGGCTGGAGGAGAAGATGCCATCGAGCGTGTGGCCGGCGGTGTGGGTCGGGGTTGTGACGATCTGTTTCAGTCCGAGGGTGGCGAGGTTGTCGACCAGGGTGGAGGAGTTGCTGTCGTTGTTGTTGTTTTCCAGGTGAAAGTTCAGGTCGCCGAGCAGGATGTAGTTGGTGGAGGTCAGTGCGTGAGTGCTGATGAAGTCGGCGATGGAGTTGCAGAATTGGGGGCGTGGGCCAGGTGGTCTGTAGACGAGGGTGCCTCTGAGGGTGGTCTTGGGGTCTGTGTGGATCTTGAAGTGCATGTGTTCGGCGGTGGTGAGGGTGTCGTCGGTGTTAGTGGAGACCTTGGTGTTCTTGTGGATGATGGTGGTTCCTCCTCCGACTCCGTTGGCGCGGTCTCTGCGGGAGATCTTTTATGCGTCGGGGATGGCCATTGCGATGCCTGGGGCGGAGGTTTCGTTCAGCCAGGTCTCGGTCAGGAAGGCGATGACTGGTGTTGTGGTGGTGAGTAGGTCCCAGAGCGGGTGTTGAGCAGGATGCATCGCAGGTGGTTGGATCCCGTTGCTGTTGGTACTTTGGCATCGTTGGTGCAGGTGAAGGTGCAGTTTCGGCAGGTGAAAGGGCTGTGGGTGCGCTTGGGTGTGGCTTTGTAGCAATTGGAGAGCCGTCCATGGTTGAGTGCGGCGAGGGTGTTGGCGTCGTAGTGAAGTCTTGCTTCGTCGCTAGCGTGGGGGCCAGGGATTCTGGCGCTGGGCGCGGTTCAGCGCAGACGGGCTTGCCTTAGGCGCGCCAGCGGCGGGCCCGCTGCGCGGCCGCCATATAAGGGGGAGGTGGGGAGGAATGGTCAGCTGGGAGGCGGGAAAGAGGGCAGCGAATGGGCACGGGGCAGCGAATGGGCACGGGGGGCGGGGCCGCAGGGGAGGCAGCGGCAGGAAGGAAAACGGGGAGAAAAACGGCAAAGAAACGGCGGAGGAAGAGCGAGGCCAGGGAACCAGGCAGGCCCGCTCGGCGGCAGGGGGCAGAAGGCAAGGCTGGCAGGCAGACGGGGCACACGGAGAAAAGGGTCACAGGCAGACGGGGTACAGGGAGGCAAGGGGTAAGGGCACAGGCACTCAGGGAGTGAAGGCGGCAGTGGAAGCGGCGAGGGGACCCGCAGGCAGCAGAGGAGAGGTGGCAAGGCATGGCTGGCACAGGAGTTGGTGGCGCTGCAGCGGAGGGGGGAGCGACCTACCAGACAGATTCCCCTCACTCCAGGACCCTTTTCAAGTACAGCCAGATGACACAGCCAAATACCTATTCTTAACTACACTGAATGCTAAGAAAATGGCCGGGGGTCCTTGTCTTCCTTGCTTTGGTCAATCAGGTAAAAATGGTCCTTACATTCTTTGCGGGCTGTCTGACATGCATAAAATTCATATGAGCCTGGTAAGTAGGAGCAGGCAATAACTTGGCCTGTCTTGAGGCTAAGTTTGCAAACAGCTTTGCAACAGAATTAAAGTGAGATGTGTGTGTAGGTGCTACTAAATTATGGGCCCTCAAAGGCACAGGTATCACCCTCACTGGTGGTCTCCACCATAGAGTTTTTAATTTCAAAGTATTTTATTAGTTTTATACAAACAAGTACAATAGCAGGGCTCGAAAAATCCAAAACATAGTACTAGTCCTGCAGGACTAATACCTTAAAAAATGTCCTCGACCTAACTGCAACCTACTTGACCTCCGTCTCTGAAAGTGGAGCAAATGTAACAAGATAACAAGAGTTAAAGGCATCTTTATTGCTCATTAACTTTGTGAGCAATAAAAATGCCTTTAAATCTTGTTATCTGGTCACATTTGCTCCGTTTTCACAGACAGAGGACAAAAGTTGGTTTGTTTTCCTACTTGCCAGAAAGGGTGAGTAGGACCTAAAAACAGCTCGACCTTGTTAAATTTAGCTCGACTATGCGAGCGGTCGAGTGGAATTTTCGAACCCTGAATAGCATTCTGTCACGGGGTTAGCAAAACGAGTTTGTACTAGATCCGAGGATTAAGAAATTATGACTGCAGCCACATAAATGTTTTACCAACATAAGGGAAAACAAGACCTAAGAATGTGGGTCTGTAAAAACTATTATTTCTTTCTCGCTTCCAAAACAACCCACTGCTCTTTTGTAATTTTAGAGAGCCTGGTCTCTTTATAATTTTTAAGAGCACTCTTGATATTGGGTATCCCTTCAAGGGGTCAAAACGATCAATTCCCATATTGTTAGAATTAGTCTTGCTATTGTATTAATTCTAGGGGTCCGATCAGTCTCTTTAACTGGCAGAATACATGACTGATTTCGCTTTCAATCTGTAAATTATTAGACCATAATTTGGCTAGTATATGAAACTGAAATCGGTTAATGCCAAGCCTCAATAAGCCTTCTGTGCCTCTTCCTTCACCCTGTAGCATTATGCTTAGCATACAAATTCTTTACTTCTACTTGTAACCTAACCCTAATGACCTCATTACTATTTTTTAAACCATCACTTGAAAGTGTTCCCTCATCAGTGCCTAAATGCCTCATAGATCACATCATTTAATGTGGTCTCTTGTATCTGGGTCACGTGCAACAAGTCTTCAGGGCTTAGGGTGCCTGTCCCTGAACTGTAGTTCAATTTCTCCCATTAAAGGAGCAATACAAAATAATACTCCCATACTGAGCGTTAAATAGAGGATAATTAAGGAAAAAGTGCAAACAAAGAAAATCTCTCTGGGGTGGATCTTCCTCAAACATCCAACAGGATATTCAAGACCCTCGAGGTAGCACGAAAAAATTGTGTTGAATAACACAAATAAATTGATAATAACATCATGTAAAGACACGATTATATTATCCTCACTTATCCACAACAGATAGAGGAGGGAAGCAGTGTCTACGTTGGTAATTATATCCACGAGTAATGACTGGTATGAGATCTGTATTTCATTTATTAATAATTCAAATTCAATCGTTGGGAAAGCTTAGTTAATTACCAACGTAGACACTGCTTCCCTCCTCTATCTGTTGTGGATAAGTTAAAATGTAGTAATTTAAAATCGGATCAAGTCAGGATAATATAATAGTGTCTTTACATGAAGTTATTATCAATTTATTTGTGTTAATCGACACAATTTTTTCGTGCTACATCCCTATTTATTAAGATAATAATGCTCAAAATTAAGATCTTATGGAATTTTATTAAAATGTTTTCTCAGCAACTAGACACTAGTTTTTGACACTCTAAGATGGCCGACACTGCCTCTCCCCGCTATTTGCTGTGGATTATTTGGAATATAATAACTTAATACTGCCTCAAGTCGGTTCAAAAGAAGCGTGCCCCTATCAACATTTTATTCTTATGCTATTTTTCTTTGAATGAGAACAATAACATTTGAAACTAAGATCAAATGGATATTTATGTCAATACTGGTTTAGCACCAGATGATCGGTTTTGACATTTCAAAATGGCCGAGTTTTGCTCCAAAGAAACATGAGACACATAGCGTGAAGCACTTCCGGGTCATATGGTTTAAATAACCTGAGGCTTTTCTGAATGCTGGATATCGTGTACCCTGACAGTTTATGCTGGAGCTCACGGTGTGGAAGTATGCCATCAGCCGCATGTTAATATACCGCGTCGGCGTAGCGGTATGTAATTCGTTTGGCTCTATTTTCGCATAATATAATTTAGTTGTGCCAAATGTTGATTATAATCAACATTTTTGCTGGATGGTTAATTGTAACAACCGAAACCATTGGGTACTTTTACCTGACTTTAATAATAATGCGACTGAGCACGTTAACAAAATACAGCGAAATTGCGGCAATATGCATCCGAATAGGAGTAGGTTAACGAAGAGGTCACGGCTGTGCTCTTGTTTGTCTCTACTTTTACCAGACTTTAATAATAATGTGGTTGAGCACGTTATCAAAATACAGCGAAATTGCGGCAATGTGCACCCGAGTAGGAGTAGGTTAACGAAGAGGTCACGGCTTTACTCTTGTTTGTTTCATACCGCTTGTCTTGTAATACTTTTTTGTGTAATACTCTGTCGCACGGATGTTTTTTAATAACTAGCAGCGGTACTAAGTGTATCTAAATAACGATATCTTATGCTTTGCTTAAACGCTTTTGACATAACCGCGAGTTCATTTCTGCTAGGAATCGATAAAACTGGATTCCTTTAGCCATAAGCCAGCTAATGTTTAAAAATGAATTACACTGAAACATACAATAACAACCTAACTGTTACCCATGCACTGATACCACAGTAGGTTGAATGACTCTTATCTAGAATTAATATATGAGATGTAATAAGAGCTCTAGATAATGCAAGAATACACAGCATAATAACAGCAAATATAATGTACTACTTGTACCTAGATCGGAAGAACCATACAGCCAAAGCACAATATAGCGTGATGATTGTACAATACGAACAGTTTTGAAGTAGTTTGGCAATCGATAAGCAGGTAACTAAAATACCGCTCTTTAAAATAAAATGGTACAAAAGGGGATGGTGATGGACGGAGCATCAGAACCAATCAAACACTCACACCCAGTCAAAAGATCTGGGTTTGATCCATCAACGTTCTTTAGCCCACTCTGCCACCCCAGTTCAGACATGGCTATATGCAAATCAGTCTGACCCTGTGCCTCATGGGAACAGTCCAGCCCGAACTGCCAAGCCATGCCTTCCCTGGACCGGAAACAAGCTTCCGAGGACCGGTTTCTGGCATTCCAGCCGTCTTCAGCCCGGCTTTTGGCCACCATAAGTGTGGCAGGGTATGCTCAGACGTGAGTCCCTTGCTCACTTTGCCACTGGATTCAAGCAAGCCGGGCTGAAGACGGCTGGAATGCCAGAAACCGGTCCTCAGAAGCTTTTTTCCGGTCCAGGGAAGGCATGGCTTGGCAGTTCGGGCTGGACTGTTCCCATGAGGCACAGGGTCAGACTGATTTGCATATAGCCATGTCTGAACTGGGGTGGCAGAGTGGGCTAAAGAACGGTGATGGATCATACCCAGAACTTTTGACTGGGTGTGAGTGTTTGATTGGTTCGGATGCTCCGTCCATCACCACCCCCTTTTGTACCACCTTGGCCGCCATAAGTGTGGCAGGGTATGCTCAGACGTGAGTCCCTTGCTCACTTTGCCACTGGATACAAGCAAGCCGGGCTGAAGACGGCTGGAATGCCAGAAACCGGTCCTCGGAAGCTTGTTTCCAGTCCAGGGAAGGCATGGCTTGGCAGTTCGGGCTGGACTGTTCCCATGAGGCACAGGGTCAGACTGATTTGCATATAGCCATGTCTGAACTGGGGTGGCGGAGAGGGCTAAAGAACGGTGATGGATTAAACCCAGATCTTTTGACTGGGTGTGAGTGTTTGATTGGTTCGGATGCTCCGTCCATTACCACCCCCTTGTGTACCGCTTTAAAATAAAATGTCATTAAAATCAACTAGGAGGAATCCCTCATGATATGTATTGGTTTATATTTTTAGAAACATATAAGATCACCTTAGAAAATCACCTCTGTATAGGTGGAGACCTTCAAAGTCACGCTTGGACTTTTTTGCGAAGTAAGCTGTCTTTAACATGAATTACTTTGACATTTACGCCAAAAGACTTTCTTGATTATTAAAAATAACCTTGTAATATATGGAATGTTGGTCGTGAATTTTCACTGTGTACAATTGTTTTGTATATAAGTAATGGATTAGCCTTAGAGATGAAAGGCAATTGATTTTGACACGGATATGTTGATAGGATTGAAGAAGTTATTGTTATTGTGAAACTAATGAATATTACACTTGAGTAATTCTTTATATTCATGTTTTTAGGGGTCACAAATGTTTATATACTTTACTGTCCTGAAGAAGGTCTAAAGGATTAACTCAACCGAAGACCGAAATGTCGACTTATACAGTCCTTTTCCATGTTGATGATTAATTTGCACTGATGATTATTTTATTATGATGGAATAGATGTCAACTTTTTGATTCATATAGGATTGGACTGCTTTATAAATGAAATATAGGTTGATTTTATAAGTCCTTTTTTCATTTGTTTATTACTGTGTTTCAACCATAAATTGTTGATCTGTACCCTTTTGATTCAATGAGCAATATATAAACTAAAGCATTTTATATCAAAAGATTCATTACTCCGTGTCTCTCTCATCTCTATTTGCAAGTATTTACACATTTAGGTTTTGTGAATGCTCTGGCTGTTTCATTCAAATTGAAGGTATATTTTGCAGTGTCTGAGTAGTCAGATTAGTTTTTGTGATTATTGTTAACACAGAATCATACACTGAAAAGTAATTATTTGAAGCAAGGTAAAAATGTCCTCTCTCTTTTCCCTTGTGCCATCTTCTAGTTTTTACAGCTGTTGTAGCTTACAATCCACCGATTCTGAAAAGCGAATTCATAGCATTATAACTGGAACTGGAGATTCTCTACTGTACCGTTTTTCCTCAGACACGGGAATGGCCATCATTTTCGTTGAAAATGACTTGGTGTTATCCACCTTGAAGAGGAAGTTGCGTCATTGGTGACTTCAGAAGGAGAGCAACAAGCGAGCGGAGTTGCAACTGCGGTGTCTGAGGGGAAGGCTCTTCAGTGCCTGGACTCCCAGTGAAACAGAGGTTAAAATGCATTTATGGTGTTCTGACACTGCCCGCTCAATTGTGTTGTCATCTAATAACTCTATGTCTTTAGCTGCCTGCAGTTCAATATTCTCTTTTGTTCAGGCCTGTAGCAGGTCAAGCATCTTGTCCTTATTGATGCAGTGCCTAATTAAATATCTAAGGCCCTTAACTATTTTATGACCATAATCTAATGTTCAGAAAATAGTATGCACATTTTCTTTCCCTGCTAGCCTCGATTCTTTACTTTAGACTAGGAAGCCCTCTTCTGGCCCGAACTCAGTTTATTCATTCGACCACTCCACCAAGCTGTATCCTTTACTTCTTCCTCTTAAGCCTATTCATAACCAGACAAAACTGTTAGGTACATTGTATACAGAAGAATCTGGCTCCTTTTTTACTCTATGTACCAAAGCCAGCTATATTGCCTCAGTTTCTATTTCTAATGATCTGAAGTATGAAGGCCCTCCAGAAAGTCAAGTCCTCCCTTTCAATTCCTTCGCTTAGGCCCTGGAGCTAGATATTCTCCCTCCCACAATGTTTCTCAATATCTCTATGGTTAATGCAGTAACAAGATATAGGTCTGTGGTTCTGTGTTTCTTTAGTCATACATTTTAGGATCTTCAGTTAATAACTGCTGCAGCAATCTAAAGCAGGGAGCGGGGCACTGGAGGACAGACGCAAAAGATTAAAAGGGTATGGGGGTGTAAATATTTTAGTCAACAACTGGAAGTTATTCTTAGTACGAAACAAAACTAAAGAAAATATGTGTTTGTGTCTTTGCTTTAGAAAAGAACAATGTGACGTGGATATCTACATAGGTAGACAACTGTAGAAAGATTAAGCTTGGGTGAAACCCCAGTACAAAGACTTATGGATTATGGTTCAGGAATGTGTGAAAAAGAGCTCTTTCATTTCACTTTTGAAGATTTTGAGGATAGATTAACTATGATGGCCAGCAGAATGGAGTTCCAAAGTTTTGGTGCACAACCTTAGAAGGAACGACTGAGTTCCCTCTCTATTCTACAGGTTGGTAGCTCAAGTACAAGAGCACCTGAGCTGCAAAATTCTATTGTGAACATGAGAACTACTTTAATGGACTGGCAGTGTGAAGACTGAGAAGGGTTTTTTGTGTATGATACATTCCAGGTTGAAGGTTCTTCTTTTTTTAGTCGGGAGGTAGTGCATGACAATTAACATTTCTGTGATTTATTCAAATTTCTCAGTTCAAGAGATGAATTTGGAGGCAGCATGAAATGCTGCTTTCACTGGAGTGTGAAGTGTTCTAAGTATACCAGTCAGCAGTGAGTTAACATAGTCTAATCTGGACAGAACTAGAGACTGGACCAACTGCTTGGAATGTTCACTGAGTAGGAAAGGTTTGACAACATGTAAAGGTATAATCTGGAACTGCACTCCTTTAGTCAAAGTGTTGAAGAGAGATTGTCCAGAATAAAGCCGGCATAGTGCATAGACATGGTGTTCAGAAACCAATTTTTTTTTAATTTTATTATATCCCGGACGCTTTTCTATATATGTCTCCTAAAGTCTTATCCATATTGCCTTTTGTGAAGGAATGCCGAGCTATGTAATTGTGTTGTCTTCTACCACAACAGAATCAGTATCCACACCAACCTTCATGTAGTAGGTTCTGATTTTTTTTGTGACGTTTCTCCATAATGTAGATTGCCATATGGATCTTAGTTCTCAGTGTTAAGGGTACAGTTAATAGAAATTGCTGCACTCCATGATATGTCATTCTACAGAGAGCATTGTAGGATCCTGAAGGGTCAAATGTCTTATTTCTGCTAGAATTTTCCATTTGTAAACGAAAGATCTATCAAAAGTGAAACTGTTCATTAGCAACCATGAGTATGTGTCTCTGTCTTGAGCAATCACAGGAGTACAAAGTTCAGGACGAACTGCACACCTTGTGGCAGTCAGCCTGGTACTATTTCTACATAACCACATGTGATTCTCTCTACTGGGACTGCAGGAGTACAGGATCATGTGCCAAGCTATGGAATGACTGCATGACTGTCTGCTAATAGGCGGGCCTTTGAATTAGTAATAGAGCACACTGGTGGGCTATTGTTTCACCACTGGTATGTGGTAACCTGATTTAGTGTGTTTTGGTTACCAGAGTCTTAATTGCCCTCCACACTGCTCTTAGCGAGTGGGAGTAATGCTCCCACACGTAATAGCACCTCCTTGCAAGTCTGCTTTCGGCCCATCGGGTGCTAGGTCTTTCTCCTCTTCCACCTGGTGGCTTTTCTCTGCATCAAACAAAAGATATGCATAATTTAAATAAGAGAGGAAGGAAGTTAAAGACTTCCATAACTACTTAAATTTCATTTGAATTCCTGGATCCCTTTTTACTCCAGCATGACAAAGATCCAATAAGAACTGCAAGGAAGCATGGCGCCATCATAACTGAGTGCTAAAATTACTGGTTCTCTCCCCCCTCCTCCCCATAGTGAAAGGATGTTTGGCAAGAATAGAAGGGACCAGAGAGCTAGACCCAGCTTTATGCCTCTTTTTTCATAAAATGTTACTTTTAACTTAAGACTGTTTTCTTAAAACTGTTCTTTCCTTCATCATAAACTGCAGAGTGCCTCTGGGCTCTGTTCACTTGACGATCCACATTAACAGTTCCATGATATTAGTAACATTCTTTATCTTCCCTGCTACAAGAGGCCTATCAATATGGGTTCCTTAATCAGACACTGGACAAACTCAAGAAGGTCGAAGCCGTGCAACTGAGTTCATGAACAGTTTTAGCTCCTATTACTATATTATGCCGCACTGAAGAACTTCTACTTACCTTTGATCAACGAAACAGTGTTCTCAAGCATCTGCATGGTTTCTCTGCGGAATACTACAGCCATACATACATCTTTATCTCCTTCATTAGGTAGAAAATGGTCCAGGGAAAGTCACCAGATGTCCAAATCACACACTTTGGGAACTCCAGTCTACATCACATATGAATTCTGAATGCCCACCAACGAATTTGAAAAAGGATGAAGCCTCGTCAATTCCATAATCTGCTTCTGATACTAAAGCCTACATTGGGGAATCAGCTATTACTATCCCCACAAGCCTGCCACAGGCCTAACACCGTCTCATGCACACTAACCAGGAACATGTATGGTTGGGGTTAACCTATTCTTTCCCTCATACCAAGGCTCTACAAAGATAATTTCCAAGGACTAGCACTGTCTGGTCTACTGACCCTTGTGGTGACCTCCAGCGTCTAAGCTTTTTGACTACACCCAATCAGTTTGCCTCACAATGTTGCACAAACGTGCTTTGAAGTGGGTGAAAAACAGCACAATCACATGCATCCCCTACTGGTTTTATGCACAGTTGAGCTCATGCCTCAAAAGATGGGCTGAGGTACATTAAATATCCAGTGTTGAGCAGCAGAACATAGGACTGAGATAGCAGAGTTGGCAGGTGAACTGTTGGGGTTGATACTGGCTGCCATGCAAGCACATTCAAGCGCTCTCTGAAAAGGTTTACATGCAGTGCAAACAAATCTTCCATCCTCTGCCTCCTACCATGACATTTTGATCCATATGTGTGGAGGTTAACAGTGAATTCAAGCATGTGCTGCAATAAGAAAATGTTGCATGTCTTAGAAAATACTGTACATACGTGAAGCCTAGTAGGCCACAATCGTCTACTTATTTTCGAACCCCCATTTCTTGTAACTGCCCAAGGCCAAGTAGCAATATTACTGATTATTAAGAAAAAGAAGCAAATTATTGAACAGGATCACTTTTGCATTAGTTATGCAAAATGTTCGTCCCCATGAGGGACTGTCATTTTCTTTCTTTTAATAGCATTCTTTAAAAAACAAATGTATGGGGAAATAGAGAATATATGTGTCCTGTTCCTATCATGCTGCAGAATAAATCAGCGTAACATTCTTTCACAGAAACTGTCACTTTTCATTACGAGACATAACCCTATATAACCAGGAAACTAATAGAACATTCTCTACGGCACCGACAAGGTAGAATATGGAAGGCACCTTAATTTTAGAAACGTGAGGGCCATTACAACTCTAAAATAAGACAAAAACTCAACTGCTTCATTAGCAATATGTATTTTAACAGAATAACTGCTTTATTGTTTCATTAACACGTGATCAATGAATGGGTTTCGTTGGGGTAAACAGCAGTAGGGGCTGCACCAAGTGTGCCCGAAGGAAGTGCTAAAAGCACATTCTGGTTAACCTGCATTTACTGCAGTACGCTCATTTAAAGAAAAGAGATTATAAAATTACCGAAAAGGCAGTAATACCACATTATATAGAAAAACCCTAAGAAGGTGTAACACCAGTCATAGGTTGGCGTTAGCTCCTCTGCTCATAAATGCCAGGACGGGGTACTTAAAACCAGGGACAGAAGGTATCAAACCTGACTGCCAGAGCAACGGTCATAGAATAGAGAATGCAGGACATATAGTAGCATAGAAGACAACAACCTAGCGATGAAAGGGATTATTGATAGTTACACCACATGATTGAAAAAAAAAAATAATAAGCAACATCAAGGTTAATACCAAACATCCAGATAATAGCAAATACCACATCGTCTACTGTCACCCATTATTTCATTCTCTTCAACTAAGATTATGTATAATACTTTATAGCAGCAAATCTGAGTTATTTGCTGCGTTATAAATATTATGAGCCGCATTCACAAAGCCCCAGTTTTGTGTAGTTAATCATATTCGGCAGACCACTTGTAGGAATCTACAACAGACCAAGGAGTACTCTAAATAGAAAAACACAAAGATTTTTTAAAGTGGAACAGAGCATTTTTCACAATAAAGAAATCCTTCTGCCACACCCACCTTTATAGAATATGGCATGGGTTTCAACACTTAGCCACCCTGGAAAGTTAATTACACCTTCCTCATCACTAGAGTAGTTTAATGGGCTTTACCAGGATAAAAAACGACTTTTTTAATAATATACTCACAAAAACAACTTTGGCGTGCTATGCATTTCATGATTATCATGGTTTATTGTAATTAAATAAAAGTATATTTATATGGTTATATTTAAAGCTTGTATACATGTCGTAACTTTTCCCGGAACATCCGCAGTCCCGTTCCTTCTTCAGTATTTACAAATCCATATTCTTAAATGCAATTAGGAAACTAAATTCCAACAATGCTGATTATTTCTCTGAATTAGATTGTCGATTTTACTCTGGCAAATTAATACGCCCTAAAATCCACGATAGTTACAATTACGCCCAATTAAGCCTTTCATACCACTAGAAATAATATAAGAAACAATTATTTTGATGCAATGACATGTCCTGTGCTAATTCAAATCGTAGTTTGTTATGCAAAATTACGACTATGAGATTGGTTTCTGTGTTCCTCTATTTCACCTATGACTGCTTTAGCAGTACCCATTCTTCTTTCGAAGATGCCCGTTAAGAAAGATGATCGAAAACTAAAAACATATTAAACTTGCATTCTGAAGATCCCAGTATTCAGAGTAGGAGTCCTTGCGAACGCCTTGCTTCAGTTTTACTGATTTTTTTTTTTTAATGTTACAGTTTGTCACTATGTTACAAAAATACACAGCAATAGATACCTATACGTAAACGCAGAAATAAAAATAGTATAGCGATGCAGTGACAAGAGGGAAACAAAAAAAAGAAACCTTCAAAGCTTTTATGTAAAACTGTTACAGTACCCTTAACTTTCGCATATAGTAATGGGTACATGAAAACAAACCAAATAAACCTGCAAGTACCTGTCATTCGCTCTGAGGTACAGGTCAACACCTTGACAATTCTGCAGCATGTGACCCGGATGATGAACCTGATAAGTGTCAGCAAAAAAACTCTGCCTTTGCACTGTATAAAGCACAGTACGGCAGCTTAAGTTAAATGTAAGACTACCACACAACACTTCTGTACTATTCTTCTCTTTCTCGAATTGTTTGCGGTTGATCGGAGAATACGAATGCACTATTGCAAACTTATTTTAATTATTTATCAGCTCTTCATTAGTTAGAAATTATCAACACAAATTCGCATTGACTTTAGGTCATGACAGACTTAATACGTGATGTGATGTTAACCGACTTAGACAATTCACTGACATTTTATAAGCAAGCACTGGCTTTGCCATTATATTTTAGCCATGTTGTACAGCAGCGTAACTGTGCAGCATGCTAAAAGTTAGAAAACAGCGCAATGACGCAGCCGGCACTGGACTCATCATAGCGCTTTCTGCTTCTTCTGGGTCCGGGTTGGCAAGACGGACAGGGAGAAGTGAGCGGACAAGACCGACAAACGGAGTGTGGAAAGGGATTGGGAACAGAACAGTAATAAAATAGCAATATGATGAGGTGCTCTCCATATCGCTTTTTTGGGTTATAGCAGGTGGAGGGGAAGGCAACAGACAACGGGAGGGATGAAGCAACAGGACAGCAGGGGTAGGGAGAGGGGATTGATGAAGGGGAAGAAACAATAGGAGCACAGGGGAGAGGTAAAGGAAGCAATAGGAGGGGACGAAGAAATATATAAAAATACCCGAATCACAACACGAGCAGTGGATGGACACTACCAAAGTTAAATCAATCAGCAGTTGGCCCATGCTCCACACCAAAGAACAGGAAGTAAAGATGGCATGGGCTGGCCAATTAGGTGACAGGAAAGAAAAGTGACAATGAAGCAAACAAATGGTAAGCAGTGAGCGGAATCCAAGATCCTTATAGTAAACAATAGCCTCCGTAGAGCCAGTGCATGCACTGTCAGCAGGGAAGATCTAAACACATATTGCCATATCAACACAAGAAACAGCTTAGAGTTTTTCCTAATGTAGTATATATAATAGATACTCTTTGTAACCCATGAGGTAATCTCGAAGAAACAGCTTAATTTTTTACCTAATGTAGTATCTGAAATTGAAACTAACTCAAGAGGTAAACTCGAATGTATGGGTCTTCATCCATTACATATCAAAGTAGGAATATAAGGTTGAAGACTATCTTCAGCCCATCCCAGTGGACAGAGCAGATAATGCTTCATTCAGTCCATCCCTGAAAAGGAAACATACAAGACCAAACCATGAAGCAAATGGCGGCAAGCAGTTACATTAATCGCGCTTTTTAAAATATAGTGCTTCCTGCTACCCAGCTGCTAAAAAATAGATCTCTGCCCAGGTGAGTGGAGCAGGTGAACTCAAGTTCTATATAAATATATATGCAGCTGACCATGCACAACTCTTCTATTCTACTATCATTAGATACCTTTTGGTCGAAGGTGTAATGCATGTGACATTAAAACGTCTTGAGAGTATGCTTATTTTATATCATCAAACACCAGCAGTGCTTCACACTACTGCTGAAACCCTGTTAAAGGGCAAGTGTTGAATGTAACTTAAAAGGATACTGCAGCAACATGCTTTCAAGACCTTTGAAGCAAATGTCCTCCAAAAGTTATTAACTCAGCATGAACATTTCAGATACCCTTCCCTTTTAGCCTGACAATCTTCCTCAAATTAAGGAGAAAAGTAGAATAACAGGTTTTGCTTTTAATCGCTTTATAATTCAAAATGTTACTCGCTGATTAATCAGTTGTGAGGTCTTCACAAAGGGACATCTATTTTATACATGAATTTACACATTGGTGTCATTTAGTTTACTTTGAATGAATGAATTTAGTTGTAATTTATAACAGCATTTGAATGTTGTCACTTTGCTTCACCTGAAAGAGACATGGCATAGTTAATATGCACCAATGGAATATTACAATCTCACAATGAATTCCTATTGCTACATTATGTACTTGATACGGAGCAATGCCTTATTACAATACTGTTTTAGGCATTATGCATTTGAGTAATTCACTGTCAAAAAAAATCTGAACGGTTTAGATACACAGTAAACCGCACTTATGAGCAGCCAATTTCACAACTAATGTACCAAAGTAACCTGGAAATGTATATTTTCTTATACCTATACAATCTTGTAGCTTCCTGCTATACTGGCCTCCAGTAACACAACTGGCCTCACGGTCAAAAAACCGCCCCCACCCTACCGGCCCACCGGGAAAATGCCTGGAGCCCACTACGGCAAGTCCGGCCCTGATTATGCAGAGGTTTTTGGAACTTCACACCTATTTCTGCAAATACAAGCGGACTTTAATAGCCTTGGGAGCAAAAACGTTAAAACAGGTTGTTTAATCGGAAAACCAAGCCCCACAAAACAATTCTGATTAGGTGAATTCAATATATTGTGTATACTGAAAATATGAATACTTACACCATCTTAGTATCAATCCTGCATACTGACTTGCAAAGTATTAGGAGATTGTCTGCACATAAACTATGGTACATCAACGAAATTCATGGATTACTGGATCATTCGCACATAGGAGTTATATGCACCAACAGATGTATTATTCCATGAAATATGGGAGAACAATTTGCTATACAGTGCCCCAAACAATCCATTAATCACTGTAACCATATTTGAAAGCATATCTTAAGTGAAATAAAACAAACAAAAAAATCAATACGTAAGTCATACACATCTCTCCATTCTGGTCCCTTTAAATTACAATGCAATTTTATTGAAACGCTTTCAACAAAACAGTTTGAATAGAAAGAAGGAGACTGATGAGTGGCTTTTTAATTAAAAACGAATACAATCTCTTAGGTGCGCTATTGCAAACACAGGGTAAGTGAATGGTAAGTAGCTCCTAAAACAAAAAGTGTACTAACAATTTTGTTTTATGAACCTTGGGCAATAACATCCCATCCTTTCCATGAAGGTGTGGTTTGGGGTTCTCCTAAAATAATGAACAAAATTATCTTTCTTACGCTGCTAATCGGCAGCTTGAACACTGCCATTATTGGTAATGCAGTAAGCTTTAGAAGTCCACCACATATGTTCTAATACATAATGCGTGGCTTTGAAGCCACCAGGATGGCTTTTACAACAGATTCCCAGTGATGAATAGTACGCCACAACCAAAACATTATAATATCGGAACGTAGGACGTGATTTTACACAGCAAACATTTATTTCAATAATGGTAAACAAAACAAGTAAAAAAAACAAAGTATATAAGCAGGACTTAAATTATTTGGTAATGATGCTGCTTCTTTAAACATTCTATACAGTAGTAACTGAGGGATGAGGGCTGCAACTTCCATATACTCGAGTCGCTGAGGAGAAACTGCCTGTCCCTGGAGACACTGATATATAATCAATATCATCACTGAATAGGATTGAGGAGGTTTCAAAGACAGACTCTGAAATCTATTGCTTACTTCTTGAATCCAACCAGTTGTAAACAGTAACAGAATCTTAAATGCTGAAAAGCGGTGGAAAGTCGATAAGAAAGATGCTTCCTCTGCATGAATAATGCAGAAAGGTAATAGAAAAAATACAGAAACAGTTTACTTTCTATTGTTATTGCATAAGTATTTCTTTTATTTCAATCAAGGCTAGTTCTGTTTAAAAAATGGTTTAGTTCCATCAGAAATTGAAATTGGGAATTTAAGTCAAAATGTGACCATAACTGAAAATTCCTCTGTGGACTAAATAGTCAGAAGCAGCAATCAGAGGTAATGCTTCAAGTCTTAGATTCACAAATTTGTGAGGATAAAAAGTGCTAGATAAGATTAACCTGTACTATGCAAAAAATTAATCTTCCACTACATTAATTTTAATTTAGATTTTTTTCCTCCTTGGAAATCCGGCAACTGGCACGAGGCGGCGTAGTCAGCTGAGATTCACCCTCTGTTCTGCTGAACTTCACATTGGAAATCTGGATAAATCTAAAGCATCATGGAGATGTCAAGGAGATTTCTTTGCCTTATTTCTGTGGTTGTAACAAATCCATTCTTAGTATTCTTTAATACCTGGCTCGTAACCAACCAATCTGGCAGCATGTGGTCCTTGTTAGGCCATTAAGGAATGGATTTCAGCCACTGAGAACGCCGTTGTTTGGCAACAGGTTTATAATTACGATTAATCCACTTTCCTCATACAAATCTAGAAATGTAAAACAAAAATATGTATATTGCAGAATTTGTATAAAAGCACGTTTTACAGTAATTCAATCTACAATAATATTGATTTGGGGGCATTAAGGAAAAACAAGTCACATTTAATGAACGATTATAAAATCTACCTCTTACATCCCACAATATGAATCTTATCAACCCTGAAATGGGAGGACTACACTAGGATCAATCAGTAGTGCACCTATAAATGAAGACTAAGTGTAGCCCAAATCATATTAGGCATAACTGTCAACAATACTAAGTTACATGAGCAGTTCTGTTGTAGACTATTTTTTAAAGTTGGATTAAACCCTGCTAAAACTGAACTGAACATGGACCATAAACATAGCTCCAACTTAGTAAATATCTAAACATCCATACATTTATGTTGACTGTTAACTATAAAAGTTAAAAAAAAATACAAAAAAACTAGGTCCTTAATCATTGATGCTAATTTTGTTTTTAATTCTGCTATCAAGTAATAAAGGAAAATGGGCTGAGGGGGAACATGCAACAGAAGGAATAAAAAGTAACACTGGAGACCAAGCAGGATCTGTCATTTAAGAGCATTCACAAATAATTTATCTGCCATCTAATTTAAAGTTATGTTTGGAGACTCTTCACTTCTCATTCTGTAGAAATACTTTTAAATCAGTCTTGTTGCTGTTTCCCATTCACATGGGCTACATATCAAAATAAGGCACAATGTGAAAACAGATCATTTATATGCTAACCTTTAATAAGTGCAACACAACTTTGGTTATTCAGGTGAAGCATAAGGTTATTAGATGTCCAGTAAACTAGGACTTCTACCAGAAACTTCCCAGACTAAAGTACACGGTCTCTTTATTTAATGGAGTTCTGTAAATGATTACAAACTGGCTATTTGTTTCCATAAACACTTTGCATGCGGCTGAAGAATGTTATGGATTTTCGCCACTTTTCAAAGACTACAGAAAACATCCAGTTGTTTACTATCACTTTTAAACATGGTGTACAGGTCAGCCATATTATAATGTATTCTAAAGAGGAGAGGGCCAAGAGGCAGACCGTATCTAATGTACACCTATTGATTGTTAATAATTTAGGCTTGCTCAAAGCATGTTGTAATATCCTCAACATAAAAATGTATGGCATCTCTCACCAAACACCAAATTGGTAATGAGTTGGAACATGGCAACTCATAACACAATCTTTTAAAGCTCTTCAAAACATCCAGACGATGAGAAAGCCTTTCCTAATGCAGCTACAGTCAAACTTGCTTGGAAACAGGCTCACTTACAAATAAAAAGATAATCGGTAGCACACTCGGTTTAAGATGCACCTCAAGAGAGGGACAGATATTTTATTCTTTCCTGAAAGAGCTCTTCACCCTCCGGTCTTTCTATCCAGTGGTTGGATGAAAAAATACATAAGATGTCTGCCTCTGATTTTGAGGTAGACTTCTGAATAGGAGAGTTTTGTGGTCAAGATAAGAGTATAATCAGATTGTGTGAGTGTTGACTACAACATCAAGTCAAGAACAGACAAGGCATCTGAAATGTATCTTGATGTATTTATTCTACCAATGTCAAAGGACAAATACGAAAGGGACTTGCAGCTCTACTTCCTCATCATATTTTCCGGAAAATTACATTTCTCTTTTTGTTCCCCATCTACATCTTACACAGCCGAATTCCACCACCTCTAGTACCATTGCACACTACCCTTCTGTCATTTCTACAACACTGAGGAAAATGTTGACTACGATCACATATCCTACATTTCGCACTCAAATTAAGTGGGCTAAACTAAAACACAGTCTGGTTCCCCAGCTTTTATTCAAGTTACTCTGTGCAGCGTCTAGAAAAACATTTTCTCAACAGTTAAACTATTCTTCCCATTCTTTTTCTCATCTTTGTCCAACTCTTCTACATATGAAATGAAATGAAAAAAATGTATAGAGCGCAAAACAATCACCCAAAGGTGTCAAGGCGCTAGCTCATCAATCATGACTGACTGGACAGTCCAGAAACGCATCAAAGATTAAACATCCAGGTCTTCAACTCCTTCCTGAACCTGGGAACAATCAGATTATGGGCATGAGATGGGCGAAGATGGCGAGCAGGAATGTAAAGCTGTAGATTCTGTTTAAAAAAGCTAGGCCCTATGTCATGCGTAGCCCTCAAAGCAATGCAAAGAGCCTTAAACTCGATCCATCGCTTCACTGGCAAGTAGTGTAATTCTTTGAGCACCGGTGAAACATTTATGTCTTGGAATGTTCAGCAAGAGACGTGCAGCAGCGTTTTGCACGATCTGCAGTTTGGATAAGCACTTCTTTCGCAGGTTGATGAAAAGCCTATTACAGTAATCGCCTCTAGATATAACAAGAGCTGAGACTACTAGTTTCCACAGCTCAGCCGGAATAAATGGGAGAATCCTTCTCAGTAGTTTTAATGTGTAGAAGGAATGGGATGTAACCTGGTTAACGTGGCTTTCGAATGAGAGCATAGAGTCAAACATGACTCCCAAGTTTTATTTATTCGTAGAAGTCGGTAATGGGCCCAGCTCCAAAGGCCACGAAGCAGGGGACCAAAAATTAGTATGGCCACCAAAGAGTAAGACCTAGGTCTTCCTGGAGTTCAGTTTCAAGCAATTGGTGGCCATCCATTCACCAGCCTGATGAAGACATGTGTGAAACGGTGCAGCAGTGTCAGCAGGCGAGCCTGTCACCGAGATTACAATCTGGCTGCCGCCGGCATATGAAATAGCTGAGAAACCCAGGGACCTGATTAACCTAGCCAGCGGTGCAACATAAATCTTAAAAAGGGTTGGGCTCAATGAAGTGCCCTGTGGCACTCCGCACGGCAAACTAAAGATCGGTGACTTGAACTCATCAAGAGCCACAAATTGCTCCTGGCCAGACAGGAATGATTCAAGTAAAGCAAACGCTTTCCCTTTAATACCAACCCCCTCAGGACTTCCAACAATTTTTGATGGTTCACCATATCAAATGCAGCAGAGAGGTCAAGCAGCACAAGTGCTCTATTGCCTCCTGCATCAACTGTATGCCTAATTAATTCGGATGCTGTGATCAGGGCCAGTTCGGTGCTATGATGCTTTCTAAAGCCAAACTGAGTAGCATTCAGGAAAGCATGCTTCTCAATATATTCAGATTTAACCCCTTCGCTGCAGGGGGTAATTCCCCCCGCTGTGCTGGGGGGACGCGCACAGCACCCGCATGCTCATGACGAGCTCAGCTCGTCATGAGGCAAGGCGCTCCTGTGCTCATGACGAGCTGAGCTCGTCACAGGTGCACCGGCTCCCGTGGAACGCTCAGCACAGCAGGGGAATTATCCCCGCATGCGAGCGTTCCACGGCTCATGATGAGCTGAGCTCGTCATGAGCACCGGAGTACCGTGCCTCATGACGAGCTCAGCTCGTCATGAGCATGGAAAAGGTTAATGCCATTCATGGCTTTTCCCACCATCTTTGCAGGCAAAGGGAGTCTGGAGATTGGGCGGTAGTTGTTAGGATCTGCCCCATCTAAATTTGGTTTCTTCAGAAGGGAGAGAACAGACGCCAGTTTTCAACTGGTGGGTAATATACCAGAGGTGAACATTTGGTTAAAATAGGAGACAAATGCAAGGCAATTAGTTCCGGTAGAAGATGGAAGATTTTAGGGGGACAGGGGTCCATTGGGGATCCAGATTTAGTAGACAGCAAAAGGTTAATGGGCTCCTCCATAGTCAGTGACGGGAAATCAGATAATTTTGGGGTGTCACTGAAATCGAGGGGGGCTGAGGAGATTTCGCTAACTACCCTAGATGCGGCTAACACCTCAGGAGAGGACGCAGTCCCTTGGGCATTAGACCTGTAGGAGCCACTATAGACCACCTTAACTTTTTTTCATAATATGTAAGAATTCTTCAGATAAGTCCAACAATTCATCCAGTTTGGGGTTACTGTTTAACCATAGCTCTGATCTTCCCAATCCTTCAACACAACATACACTGATTTCATAAGAACTCATTGTATTTATTTTCAAATGTGTACTTATTTAATCTTCTGAGTGCTATAAAATGTCTTCCACAAATATACCCACATTTTGTTTTTACATTTAACAATGCTATCACTCAGATATAATGATTAATGCACATAATGCATCACACCTACATTTGTTTCACAATCTAATTACTACTAAAAGCCTCCCATTTCTTACAGATACCAGGCATGCAATCTCTCTACAAGTAAACACCTCATCAATACATTTCTCTGACCAATTGAGGCCACACACTACTCCTACATTTTGGACAAATTCCTTTTTTTACCAGAAATGCCATTTCAACATGGGTGCTTCTGGATGTACGAGGAGAAATGTTGTCCCACATACATTTACAAAGTTTACTCTTTAAATCTATAGTATTCTGTATCAGATACACCCGGTGTGCAAATTCATCCCGAAAGTTACTCAACACATCAACTAAACATCCAGTATCCAACTACACACTTAAGTCTTACAAACAGCGCCTCCCTATTAATCACTGGCATGTAATCTCTTGCCACAATGCCATGTAATATCTTGGCAGATAGCAAATCACAGTATTTGGTCCTTCACTGGTGTGCAATTATACTATGACCCCCTCAAAGAATAAATCTTCAGGCCGCTAATCATATAATGGACAGGGGAAGCGTGACCCCCCATCCCTGTGCCTCGTAGAGGCCCCAGGGACCCCAATCCTCAGGGCCGAACATATATATTAAGGAGAGGGGGCAGCAGCACCCCATCCCAAGGCTTCATGAGGCCCTGGTGACCCCATACCCAGAGTCCGTTAGCAATTTTAGGGGAGGAGCGTGCAACCCCTCCTGCACCCTCCCCTGCTCGGCCTACAGTAGGACCCCTGGAAACCCATTCCCCAGGGCCATTATCAATTTGAGGGGAGGGAGTGAACAGCCCAGTTCCCTGAGCTGATGATCAGCTATGGGAACCCCATCTCAGTGGCGGCTGTGGAGCCAGACAGGATTGCAGGGCTTCTGGTACCCCCAACATACAAAAAATGGCATGGGTGCCCCGGAACACTCCTAAAAAAAGTAAAGAAATAAAAATAAAAAAACAATAAATGACCAGCCCATTTATTATTCACTGCTCCAGACAATGATTACCTTATAATGCCCTGCAAGTTCTTTTTGATAATACATTTGTATCCTGGTGGAGCCCCTAAAAAGAGTAGGGGCACCACCAAGCATTTGTTTTATTGTGTGGGGACCTGCTTGGCGTGCAGCAACTCCCCAGCAACATTAAAAAAAAAAGAAAAACAATAAGTCTCTTAAGCCATTAAATCCATGACCCCAGCATACCATATTTTTTTAATGCACTCGGAGCTGTAACTAAATGCACTTCAGTTGGCAACTTTTATGGCCTGAAACATTTTTTTTAAAACCCTCAGACATGTTAATATTTTTGGTGGATAAGGTTTTATTAAAAAATGATAATCTTTTATTAAACATTGCAGTGTTTGAATTTATATAATATGCATTTGATTACAACTATTGCTGATTTCTTGACAAAGACAAAAGGTCTGCTTCTTATATATATATATATATATACTAGCAGCCCGTCCCGACCTTGTACGGGTGCAACAGGCTTCCCCGACCCCCGCCCGCCCCGACATTGTGCAGCAGCCGGGCCCCCGCCCGGCCCGTCCCCCGGCCTGCCCCGACCCCCGCCTGCCCCGACCCCCGCCTGCCCCGACATGGGTCCCCTTACCTGAGCCGCCGCTCCTCCCGCCTGTCTCCTGCTCGCACCGCCACTGGCCTGTCCGCTGCTCCTCACGTCACCGCTCCTACCCCGCGCCATGTCCGCCGCTCCCTTACCTCAGCCGCTGCTCCTCCAGCCTGTCTGCTGCTCGCACCGCCGCTGGCCTGCCCACTGCTCCTCACGTCACCGCTCCTCCCCCGCGCCATGTCCGCCGCTCCTCGTCGCGCTCCTGGACGCCGCTCCTCCCCCCGCCCCTGACGTGAGCACGCACGTCGCGGCCGGCGCTACTTCGGAGGGACTACTTTTTTTATTACTGTAAATTTTTTAAATCACGTTTTGTTTTTTAATTTATATAGCCTATAACCATCTACACACCCTGACGATTCCAACGGTGTATCGGGTGTGTGGATTGGCGCTGTGGTTCCCGAGTTTACCCGCCTCAAAGGCTGAAAGTTCTTCCTTTATTATAGTAGTATAGAGATATATATATATATATATATATATATATATATATCAGTACTAACCCCTTGATAAAGCCAATCGACCCACGTTTTATATTTCTGTGTTCTTACCCTTTGACAAAGTCAGTAGGTCTGCCTTACTTCAAATGATACCCTTTTTTTGTTATTACATCAAATAGGCAGTTGTGCATACCCGCAGGGGTCATACGCAGGGATTGTCTGGAGGCCAGGCCGCTTGCCCAACCCCACGCAGCGTATGGTCAAAGATTGTGTGCTACGGGCGAGTCGGCTGCCCACAAAGTAACAAAAACTCTTGCCATGCACTGCTAATTACCTCACATAGTGCATCACTCATGACATGTTATATGGCATCATTGATAACATCACTAAATTTGAAATGACATCACTGTGCATATGTAGGATATGTGATCGTTTTTTTGTGACTTTCTAAGGTTTTTTTAATGCAACGTAAGATATTATTACAATTCCTAACTAGAACCTTCACTTTTTAACTGTACACACACACACACACACACACACACGCACACGCACACGCGCGCACACACACACACACACACACACACACACACACACACACACACACACACACACACACACACACACACACACACACACACCTCTTTCCTCTTATGCCTGCAACTGCCACTTCACCAGTTAGAATGTTCAAACCCCAAACGTGTATTGAGAAAAAGTACTGCCAACACAAAACCCTTAATTGAACTGCCTCCCGTAAGGGTCCTCAAAGACTCTCTGGTGTATGCTTTATGAACCTGGGAAGATAAGTTAACCACAAAGCCTCTATCACTCACCACAGGCTCTTGTTTTCTATGTGCACTCATTATCAGCACAAACATTTTAACAGAAAGCAGCAGCCATTTAAAACTCAAGCAGTCTGATGGTTACCAAGGCAACTAATCTACCCTATACGCCCTGCACTTACTACCTCCTGCTTCACTTTGGAGATGGACTCATTCAAGTACTCATCCTAAAGCACCACTAAAATGCCACATATTAACCAACAAGCAACACTTTTCTATTGCAAACCCAGGCAAAGAATTTGTGATGAGTCCAGTCAGAGAATCACTTACTAGTTCTGATCCAAAACACAACCAACTTTCTTTAAAACCAGAATGCATGCTCTTGGACAGATATTATACGATTTCCAACTGCTATTGAAACAATGCTCAGTAGCAGTGGCTGTCTCTGCACATCCCAGAGATGTGACAAGGAATACTGAACTTTGATCTTAAGTGCTATAATGAAATATACTTCACAATAAACTAGAAATCCAATCCTTTCCTGGTAACATATCATACATGATTTCCTCAGGACTCCTGCTTGAAGAACACTTCACAACTAAAATTCCACTCATTCTTGTAGTACAACACTGGGAGACTGATCCCACGTTGTCATTGCCCTACACTTTCCAATCCACCAACACATTACCAAAGCCACCATAAAAATAACACAAAAATTCCATTTGAATTAACATGACGTGACAGGCAACAAATCTCCTGCAGCAACAATCTCAATAATATGCAGATTTTATACTCTAACCAGCTTTTTCTTGTCTCTGTAATAATGACCCTATAGCTCTCTGAAATATTTACCCTAACCCGCTCAAAAACTCTAATCTTTATCCTAACCCAAACCTTGCATTTTTTAAGACAAATGTTTCCTATTGATTTATTTGGTACATAAAAATATTACTGTTCTCACAATACTTTATTATGTCTACTTATTGGGGGGATTCTCTGAAAGATATTGTCAGGAGATTCTTTGTCTTGGCATAGTTTCACAAATGTGACAGAGCTAGTGCTGCACTGGGCTAATGTTGGGTTCCAAAGATAGTCAGTGGGAGTTAGGAACTAAGGGCAGTGTCTACATTTTTAAACTAATGTAATTTAAGTAACCAAGACCAACATCTGTCCTTGTGTAATATACATCCTGATTGCGTTACCAAAAGAATGTAAATTTGGAATCTGCAGGTCACAGAAATTTAAAGAAAAGGGAAGAATGAAGAAAGGGAAAAAACAAGCTTACCAGTACCATTCAACACCTGACAATCGAAACGTCCTACAGTCATATGCACACAATCATTATACAATGTCAGGAGAAGTGTGCAGTTATTGCTGCTGGCACAAGAAATAACCGGAATCTGATTATCCCTCTAGCTCTGTCTCCAGCCAAAGGAAAGATCAACATGTCTAAACTGAACTGGTTTCATCTAAAGCCATTGCTTCCGAGGGTAGCATGCTGCATGATGTGAGTTTGACAACCTGAGCTGCTCACATTAAAATCAGGTCGGCAGAGTCTCCAGTTCTCTGGCAACATAGGTCTGCTAGACATTCCTGAAAAGGCCCCTTGGAATTCAAAACCAGGATATAACACAATGTCATGGAGCCTAGGAGAGAGAGGACTTGCTTGATGGTTGGGCCAGAGGCTACGCGAAGATGCTGGCATTTGATCTAGTTGGCCTTTGCGGTAAAACACTTGTGATCTTGTGTCAAAGACAGCTTCCAATAATTGAATGCCTAATGGCTTAACAGATGATTTGTCACACTGCTGTATATTTGGTTGTCTCAAAATATAGCATCACTTTTTGTCCGGAGTTGGTCTTTATATAACAAAAGAAAAGATAAGAGTAGATGAAGATTCCCTTGTGAAGTAGCAGGAGTAGATGTATTGAGTTGATGGACTTTGGAGATGAAGGAGCACACACATCTCAATCTGAATTACAGTATGTGTCTACACATTACACCTGTGTCTTGTAAAAGACATAGGTGTGCCCTTTGGCCATTATAGAAGTCAGTCATCTCTCCGTTCATATGAAATCCTTTTCTGCATCCTTCTTCCCTTGGGTTATTTTCCGTATGGCAATTATGTCCGAGACACTCTTATGTGAAGAAGGTTTCTGTTGAACGTACCATGCTGGAGCGCTCCTCTTTGGACCACTTCTTATGAGGCGTTTCTTAAGAAAAAACAAATGACTTGCCTTTGGTATCTGGTGGAAATTCCATGTAATCTCAAACTCCTTTCCTTTTGTTGATCTCCTAGGCTCCAGACTTGATTTGGAGAATTTTTCAGCAGTGCTCCTGTGTGCTGGTTTGTGACATCTTGCGGCTCCACACTGGCCCCGTTCTATTCAGGGTAGGACAGAGCAGAGCTGCATTTAAGTGCCACCCTTGCAGACTTACATCTGTTTCTCGTCTTTTAAAATAATTGTTGGTGACAGTGTGTTGCTCTCTAACTTGGGACCTATTTAAATTTTGCAGGCCCACATAACAGAACAGGTAGGTCGGATAGCAGTGAGGAAAATGCAGTTATATTGTATTTTCCAGAGAAAGAGCGCTACCGAAGGTAAGTAACATGTTCATCTGATTGATACTTCTAACTACAGATTCCTCACCTTTAGAATAGATACTCGTGCAGTACCTCTAAAGGTGGGCCGGTCCGTGGAGCGGAATCAAGACAAAAAGTTAGGCAGAACGGAGCAAGCAAAGTGTCCTTCTTGCAGGGCCTGGCTGTCAAGAATGTAGTGTTTCATGAACGTATGCACTGACACCCACACCACATTTTGACAGATGTCAAGGACAGGTAAAACTAGCACCAGCAGTGTCATATGGATTTGGTCCTTGCAGATGGGCACAGACCCTAGGAAGCAGTTTCTTGCCTAGTAGGTTTTAATGGAGAACACTTTCCACCTCAACAGATGTTCTCTTCTGCAAAGCCTTCTTGGGTTCCAACTGATAAAGCCTCTCCTTCTCACGTGAGGGGTGAGGAAGAGCAAAGCATGCTGGTAGGACTCAACTTCACCCTGCTTGATGGAATATAACATGACAATGTTGACATGAACCTTCCTACCCTTGATAGTAAATCATTCAAGACCAAGCAAATGGCCTGAAGCTCCAGTAGCTTGAAAAGGAGTCCGCATTCTGCTGGAGAGCAGAGGCCGCCAATTTCCAACTATCTTAGATTACCTTCCCAATTTATTTATTTATTTATTTACGTCGTTTATAAAGCACCTGAATCACCCCAAATGGGGTATCCCCGCGCTCAGGACAGCTGAAAGGACAGGCAACCAAATTAAAAGAGTAGTGTTTTGAGCTTTTTTCTGAATCCTAAGTAGTTAGGTGTTAGACGGATCTCAGGGGGTAGCTGATTCCATAGTTTGGGGGCGAGATATGAGAAGGACTTTCCACCCAATCTGGCATATCTTATACGTGGGACCTTGAGCAGGCCCTTTCCTTCGGAGCGGAGGGAGCGGGAAGAGACATATTTCACCAACGTATCTGCAAGATACATCAGACCCATCTGGTTCAAGCCTTTGAAAACGATACAACATATTTTGAATTGTATTCTTTTTCGGACTGGCAGCCAGTGGAATTTTCGCAGCAGAGGGAGAGAGGCGGGCCGCATTATTCTGTACCACCTGCAGGCCTTGCAGAGCTGACTCCTTAGCGGCAATCAGCAAGGCGTTGCTGAAGTCGAAACTACTGAGTACCAGGGCATGGACCAGGGTTTTGCGTGTGGATACCGGTAGGAAATGAAAAACTTTCCGAAGGAGGCTAAGAGTAAAGAAGCAGGCTTTTTTTATTGCCTCTATGTTTTCGCCCATACTGAGGTCATTGTCCATTAATACCCCCTAAGTTTTTAACAACTGTCTTTGGCTGAGGAGAAGGACCCAGATCATCAGGCCACCAACTGGGGGACCAGCTGGTGATAGCGTCCTTGAAGAGTATGACTTCCGTCTTCCCTGCGTTGAGCTGTAAAAAGTTACTGCTCATCCTGGAGGTTATAACTCTCATCCCTTCTTAAAACAACTTTTGAATATCCAGTGTGTCTTTCTTATACGAGAGGATAAGTTGTGTATCATCTGCGTATGAGATTGGGATGAACCCAATCTTCCTGAGAAGGGCCACAAGAGGGGCAATCTATACGTTGAATGAAGAGGGACTGAGACATGACCCCTGTGGTGCCCCTTTGGTGACTTGAGTGGTTTTAGAAGAAAAAGGTCCCAGTTTAACTGTTTGCGTCCTATTTCTGAGAAAGTCCTGAAGCCAGGCCAATGCTGAGTTCTGGATGCTTTTATAGCGCTTAGTCTATCCAGCAAGATTTGATGGGAAATGGTATCAAAAGCGGCGGACAGGTCAAGCAGTATACGAATAACTGCTTGACCATCGTCCACCAGCATGCGAATATTGTCCATTACATTGACCAAAGCTAATTCGGTGCTGTGCAAAGGACGAAAGCCTGACTGGGACTGATCAAGGCAATGGCAAGCTTCCATATAGGTGGAAAGGTGGGCGTTAATGTGTTTTTCCAGTAATTTAGTTAGTAAAGGGAGCAAGGAAATCGGGCGGTAGTTGGATCCCTCGTTGGGAGGAAGTTTGAGATTTTTCCTAATTGGCATAATCTGCGCATCCTTCCAATCATTAGGGATATGGCCCCGTGTGATGGAGCTATTGAAGATGGTGCAGATAGGCTCCACTAATTCTGCAGCGAGTTTTTTCACCTCTTTAGTCGGTAGTAAATCTTTGGGAGAGCCTGATTTGGCGGATTGCAGTAATAAGTTTGTGCCCTCAATAGTAAGCAAAGGGAAGTCGTTAAGAGTATGCTGATTTTTTAGAGCCGGGTCATGTCCAACTAGGGAGGCATAGTTAATGTTGGTGGGAGAGGCTAATATCTTATTGTAAATATTCTCTATTTTTTGCGTAAAGTCAAGTCAAGTCAAGTCAGAGAATTTATATAGCGCACTACATACCCAGAGGGTCTCAAGGCGCTTAGGGAGGGGTGGGGGATTACTTGTCAAATATCCACGTTTTAAGTTGCTTTCTGAATGCTAGGTGGTTCTGGGTAAGGCGAAGGTAAGTGGGAAGTGAGTTCCAGGTTTTAGCTGCCAGGTAGGAGAAGGATCTACCTCCCATGGTGGTTTTGTTGATGCGAGGTACAGTGGCAAGGGCTTGGTTGGAAGATCGTAGTTGGCGGGAGGGGGTGTAGAAGGATAGTCGTGTGTTGAGGCATTCTGGTCCGATTTCGTAGAGTGCTTTGTGTGTGTGGGTTAGGAGCCGGAAAGTGATTCTCTTATTGACGGGAAGCCAGTGGAGGTTTTTCAGGTGACCAGAGATGTGTTCATTACGCGGGATGTCTAATATGATCCTGGCTGAGGCGTTTTGGATTCGTTGGAGTTTTTTCTGGAGTTTAGCGGTAGTACCGGCGTAGAGGGTGTTTCCGTAGTCCAGTCGGCTCGTGACAAGAGCGTGGGTGACCGTTTTCCTAGTTTCGGTGGGGATCCAACGAAATGTTTTTTTGAGCATGCGAAGAATGTTGAAGCAGGATGAGGAGACGGCGTTGACTTGTCTGTTCATTGAAAGTGAGGAATCCAGGATGACGCCTAGGTTCCGTGTGTGGTCTGTCGGGATGGGTGCTTTTCCAAGGGCTTCTGGCCACCAAGAGTCGTCCCATGCGGAGGGGGAGGTACCTAAGATGAGGACTTCTGTTTTATCTGAGTTCAGTTTCAGACGGCTGTGTTTCATCCATTCGGCAACTTCTTTCATTCCTTCGTGTAGGTTAGTTTTGGCGGTGCTAGGGTCATTGGTGAGTGATAGGATCAGTTGAGTGTCATCCGCGTAGGAGATGATGTTGAGGTTGTGTTGGCGGGCGATGGCCGCGAGGGGGCTCATGTATACGTTGAAAAGGGTGGGGCTGAGTGAAGATCCTTGTGGTACGCCGCAGATGACTTCAGTGGCCTCTGACTTGAATGGTGGAAGGCGGACTCTCTGGGTTCTTCCGGTGAGGAACGAGGTGATCCATTCTAGTGCTTTTCCTTGGATTCCGATGTTTCTGAGGCGCTGTAGAAGGGTGCTATGGCAGACTGTGTCGAAGGCTGCAGAGAGGTCGAGGAGGATGAGGGCGACTGTGTCTCCATTGTCCAGTAGAGTTCGAATGTCGTCTGTTGCTGCGATGAGGGCTGTCTCAGTGCTGTGTTTTGCTCGGAAGCCGGACTGTGAGGAGTCGAGGGATTTGTTGGCTTCGAGGAAGGCGGCGAGCTGGTTGTTGACAGCTTTCTCGATGACTTTGGCCGGGAATGGAAGGAGCGAGATGGGGCGGTAATTTTTGAGTTTGGTGGGGTCCGCTGTGGGTTTTTTCAGAAGGGCGCTGAGTTCAGCGTGTTTCCAGCTTTCCGGGAAGGTGGCGGAGTTGAAGGAGCAGTTGATGACGTCTCGGAGGTGCGGTGCTATGATGGAGTCTGCTTTGTTGAAGATGTGGTGAGGGCATGGGTCTGTGGGGGATCCTGAGTGGATGGAGTTCATCAGGCGGATGGTGTCCTCAGTGGAGATTGGGTTCCAGTCATTAAGGATGTTCGAGGGGGGTGAAGGTTCAGCAGATGGTTGGGTGGGTTGGTCTCCGGGTTGGTTGTCGAAGCTGTTGTGGATGTCTGCAATTTTGTTGTGGAAGAATGAAGCTAGGGAGTCGCAGAGGGCTTGAGAGGGGGTGATGTCGTTGGAGTTGGCTGAGGGATTGGTAAATTCTTTGACGATGTTGAAAAGTTCCTTGCTGTTGTGGGCGTTGTTATCTAGTCGATCCTTGAAGGCGGTTTTCTTGGCCTTTCGGATCAGTTGGTGGTGTCTGCGGGTGGCGTTTTTGAAGGCGTCCTTGGTGCTGGTGGTTGGGTCTTTTTTCCAGGCCTTCTCAAGGGAGCGGCAGAGTTTCTTGGACTTCTTAAGATCATCGTTGAACCATGAGGCCTTCTTGCTGCCAAGTTTGCTTTGTCGTTTTTTCAGTGGTGCTAGGATGTCGGCGCTGTTGGATAACCATAGGGTGAGGTTGGTGGCGGCTTGGTCGGGGTTTAAGGAGTGGGCTGGGGGGTTTAGAAGAAGCGATGAGGAGATCTGGTCGATGGTGATTTTGTTCCAGTGTCTTTGCAGAGTTGGTTGGGGGTGGTTGTTGGGTTTGGGCTTGTTGTAGGTAAAGTGAACGCAGCTGTGGTCAGTCCAGAGGAGAGTCGTAGTGTGGCTGAAGGAGACATGATTGCTGGAGGTGAAGATAGGGTCGAGAGTGTGACCTGCGATGTGGGTGGGGGAAGTGACCAGTTGTTTAAGTCCGAGGTTGGCGAGGTTGTCCAAAAGGGTGGTGGAGTTGCGGTCGTTGTTCTTTTCAAGGTGAAAATTGAGGTCTCCCAGAAGGATGTAATCTTTGGAGGGGAGCGCGTGTGGAGTGATGAAGTCCGTGATGTCCTCACTAAATTGTGCGCGGGGTCCTGGTGGCCTGTAAAGGAGGGTGCCTCTGAGTGTGGTCTTGGGGTCGAAAGTGGTTGGCTATTTTGTCGCACAGTGATTGAGTTACTTCCTCATCTGGATTACAGGCATTAGGATGGATGAGGAAATTCAAAATGTTGAAAAGTGTTTTAGGTGTATTGCCTGCTTCTTCCAACTGGTGAGCTATGTGTTTTTTCCGTGCGGATCTTAGATTTTTATGATAGGTGTTTAAGGCCACCTTATACTGTTCCTTACTTAACTGATTTTTGTTTCTGCGCCATTGGTGTTCTAGTCTTTTACATTTGCTTTTCTCTAAGCGCAGATCAGCTGTATACCAGGGTGATTGTGTGCGCGTAGGGACCACACAAGATATTTTCTCTGGTATTAGAGTGTTTAGCGCGCTCTTGACTGTGTTGTAAAAGGACGACAGGTGGTTGTCGACTGTGTCTGAGCTGGCAAAGCTTCCAGGGATATATACCTCACGGAATTTGCTAGGAGAAAGTTTATGCCACTCTCTGTATAAGCGCGTTATTGGAGATTTATTTGGGCGCTTGTTCCCGGATACCAGTCAGATCAAAGGAAATACATGAGTGATCCGACCATGTTAGGGGGAAGGTGGCTTTATGAGAGATGTCTGACGAATTGGAGAGGATTTGATCTAGGATGTGGCCACCAATGTGTGTTGGAATATTGTTCCTTTTTGTAAGCCCAAGAGCAGACATTTCCAACCGGAACAAAGTCGCATTCGGGTCATCCAGGTTTTCACTATGAATCCAATAGCAATGCATCATAACACTGTAAGGTTGAGGGGGGGATGGAGAATGGTCTTTTGCAAGAACAACTGGTATTTATCAGCCACTACTACAGATCCTGGGACACTTCCCCAAAAACCTGGATGAAATCAGAGAAGCAGCCCTTAATTCTGGGCCCACTGGGATTTCAGGTTTAATTGAGGGAGACACCTGGCATTGTTGATGAGGATGCACACGGTCAACACACCAGGAACCCTTAGAACCATCCTCAATAAAATATAGCCTCTGTACTTCCACTAATAAATTATAACCTAGTCTGAACCAGATGGACCCCAAGAGCTACCATGCAATCTCTCGCCTTCCGTTATCGGCATAGATTGTGTAGAACGCCACGAATCAACAATTGGCATATTTTATACAAAATGATCATCTTTTGGATCTCACTCAGTTTGCATTCAACAGCAGCCACAGCACCAAAACTGCCCTGATTAAGGCCACAGAAGAGAAAAGGGCTGATCTTGATCAAAGAGGGAGTGCTGCCCTTGTTTTACTCGATCTATAAGCAGCGTTCAATACAGTCCATCATGACTTGTAGATTGACCGTCTCCATGATATCAGGATCAAGGGGGCCGCACTTGCCCTGTTGAGGTACTTTCTTTCTGGGCGAGAGCAAGCGGTGACTTTAAAAGAGTTTGTTTCCAAATCTTTTTCACTGCTGTGCGGGGTCCTCGCTAAGCCCAACATTGTTCAACATTTATGAAATTTGTTGGCCATTATGATTAGATCTTTCGTTTTTTCTTTAGAATCTTACGCCGACAACACGCAAATTGATGTTTCTTTGTCAACCTGTGATAACAATACAGGAAGTAGATCCCATGATTGTATGTGCGCAATCAGCAAATGGATGAATAACAAAGGCCTCAAGTTAAATTCCGGGAAGACAGAGGTCATCCTCTTTGGCACAGGTTTCTTTTTGGTCTCCATCCTGGTGGCCGGAGGAGTTAGGAACTCTCCCTACCCCAGTAAAAAAAGCAAGAAATGTAAGAGTCCTAATTGATAACAAGCTCACCTTTGATGATAAAGTTAACGCTGTTTTCTCGTCCTCTTTTTACACCCTGAGGATAATTAACAAAATCCTCCCTTTCATTCCACCAGGCGCACAGAAAACTATTGCAACATATTTAGTGCTTTCAAAAATAGATTATTGCACTGGCAGTTAAGTAAACATGCAGCAACAACATTTGGACAAACTTCAAACCTTGCAATATGCTGCTGCATGTCTATTGTCAGGGATCCCCAATTTTCAATCTGCTTCTCAAGCTATTCATAAATTACATTAGTTTGCAATCAGACAACGAACCAGGTTTAAAGCCTTATGTATGGCTTATAAAGCACTGCACGATTCTGGCCCAGATTATTGGAGACTTGGGGCCTCTTGTAACCCGACATCCAGTATATTGGTCCGTACACCGGAATAAGTTCCGGCGGGCAGAGCAATTTGGCCAGGGGGAAAGACTAGCGCCTCCGACAAGCTCAAGGAGGTGGAAGTTGTAGCCTAATGCCTACAATGGAGGGGGTGCCTGTGGAGGCACCACCGTAGGGATTAGGATGCCTCTTTCCCTCAGCCTTTACATGTCAGTCCCCCATTCCCCTTGGGCCTCCGCTATGGGGCCAGGGGGACATAAGTGGTGCCCCCCAAAAATCCATGCACCGTGTGCCAGGCACTATATGGTGGAGGAAAGGCCTTGAACTTCACAAAGTCCAAGTGCGTCCCAATGAATGGAATCCTCTTTCAGGAAACCAGATTGGAGGTTGGCTCAGTTATGGGTAACCCAATGATATTAACAATTCCATCGTCAAACAGAAAGGGTGTACGACTGAGGTAAGCCCTCCTTCATCAGCCTGTAATGGAAGGTAATAAAATATTATAATGTGCGCTTTTACACAAAAGGTGTCCTAACGATAAGACAAAGGTTCAACAAGGAATTATAAAGTGTACATAATGTAGGTAAGCAGGGACCCCCTGTTCTCGAATACTAGTTCCTGAGACAGGAAAAAAACTATTAATAGTGTAGATTTTCAGGCAACCATAATTTATAATTCTCAATGCAATATAGAAAGGAGAAATTTACTCCATGGCGTAGAAAAATATCAACAATTAATTTTATTAATGGACTCCATAACATGAAATATCTATATACGTATCAAATATATTTCTATAATATCATTGACACATATGTCATATCGGGTCGAAATTTTATTGTATACATTTCTCATATTTGAAGGAAGAATTTACAAAAGAAATCAACCCTAAACTAAGTTCTTCCATTCCATAATATTCTCCTTAAACCAGTATTAGTAAAATGCTCCCGCTAATTTCTATTAAAAAATTCTTCGTATATCAGAAATTCTCCACTAATCTCACATTCTCTCTGCGCGTTTCGGCATGAGTGCCTTCTCCAGGCGAATCATCAAATCACTGAGTCCTAAAATTTTAAATCTTTCAATTAAAATGAGCCATGAAATTCAACTATGAAAGCTGTGTGTAACTAAACACCCGGTGACCTGCAATCTTTCCCTCATACAGTGTTTTCAAGTGCACTATTCAAGTAGTACTGTATTTCTCTTTATGGTCTTCATGCCTTTTATACAACCAGTGCCTACTAAGGAAAAGTGTTCTTTCAAGTGACATAGTGTAAACATCTAGAGGCTGCATGCATACATGATAAGTAGAAAAAAAACCATGGTGAAGTGATAATTACACCCGGTTTGGTTCTCAAACAGGCTTCTACTCACTGAAAGACATTAATCCAAAAGCGGAATAACTAAACTGCCAATAGAAAGGAATAAAAAATAAAAAGCTGGAGCATTTTACTAATCCTGATTAAAGGAGAATATTATGTAATGGGAGAATATAGTTCCACATTTTATGGTTCATTTCTTTTGTAAATTCTTCTTACAAATGTGAGAAATATATACAATAAAACCTTGACCTGATATATGTATCAATGATATTATAGAAAACATATATATGTCTCACAGCTTTGATATTGAGGAAGAGTATGGGTTATTAATGGTGTGTATGAGATACGTTTGGTATATATTTTATATGCATATAGATATTTCATGTTATAGAGTCCATTAACAAAATGAATGTTTGATATTTTTCTACGCCATGGAGTAAATTGAACTTTTCTATATTGCATTGAGAATTATAGAGGATGGTTGTCTGAGAATCTACACTATTAATAGTTATAAAGTGTACATCCATGTATTACTGGCTTTCTCAAAGGAGGGCGGGTGGTTCCACTACTCAGTTGCCTAGACAGAGAACGCCTAGCTACCCTTGTAGACTTTGTGATACCTGGTCACTTAAAGAGCATGAATTGATCTCAAAGTCAGTGTCGGAGCATAATGGTAAAATTCAGCTTGTCAACAACATGGACTAAGTCTGTATGTCAGATTTCTCAATTAATAGCCAATGTAGAGCATCCAATGCAGCTGATGAAAAAGAATCCAGTGGTCTCTGAAGGAGAAACTTAGCTACTGCATCTTGAATGCCCTGGAGTCGAGCTATTGTGTCAGCACGGGTACCCTTAAATAGAGTTACAATAATATAGGTTGCTCAAAATTGTCGCCTGGTTGACCAGAGGTCTTCCATGGCATGTTAGAGAAGGCAACGTTTTCTGCAGCAATCTCATGAGGGCGAAGCGGATCAACATGAGCAGTGATCGAGAGGTTAGAATCAAAATACACCCCTAAGATGTGTACAGTTTGCAAGTTCAGGAGGCAAAAAGCTGATCAAAAGTATCTGTTGAGGGACTTATAAGGGGGACTGCTGTTTTAGCTGAATTCAACTTTAAGGAGCTGTCCGATAGTCAATGTGCTACTGCAAACATACATTCCTGAAAACTAACTATAGCACTCAAAGAGTTACTACCCAATCAGTAATTACCCAATCAGACATTGAGGTAAGAAAATACCTTACGAATATGCACTGCTATAACTTCCATGAACACCCAAGGGGCAGAGGTGAGGAAACGGGAAGCAAAGCAAAATTGAAAGTGTTCACGACGTACTATGAAACCCCAAGTAATGCCTGAGGGATTGCAGCACAGTTATATGAAAATCCAGGTTCTGCAAGTCCAGGGACACAATCCTATCTTTTAGATCCAGGGCAAACAGAATCCAAGCAAATGCAAGCCTTTTGAATTTGACCTTCAACAGGAATGTATTGAGAGACTGAGGGCCCAAGATAGTTGAGAGACACATGTCCGTTTTTGGAACGGGGTAGTATGATAAAAAGCCCTCACCTCTCTCCAATTCCAGTATCCATTCTATATCACCCCAGGAGAATAAGAGATGTACTTCTTGAAGTAGGATGGACAGATGTTGCTCTGAAATTCATTCCAGCGTGGAAGGAAGGTGTGGTGGTAAGGAAATCAAATGGAGAGTGTAGTTCTTAATAATCTGTAAGACGCACCTGACAGACGTGACGGATTGCCTGTCCGGGAGGAAATAAGGAATCCTGCCTGCCATTGGTTGGATGTGAGTTGCTTAAGTAAAGAGCGGAGCTCTGGATCCCTGTCAGAAGGCATGGATATAATGGAACGGAGGTCAGCGCTCAAGTCTACATGGCGCTTTGGTCTGTCATTACATTAAGTAGTACAGTGCCAGCACCATCCACTGGCATGCAGTAGCACAGTGAAAAGTATCCATCAGAAACCTTTTGTTAGTTCCCTTGGCTTCTTGTGCATGTGCTTAGGCCTTTGCAATCTAAATAGGGAAGAATTGCTGAGGAAACTTCAGGTGCCAGTTGCACAGACTCCGGTGTACCCAGTGTAGTTTCAAAAGTGTAAATTATTGTTCTTTCGAGCTTCTGGGTATGAGCTCCACAAATGACTGCTACATTAGGGCAACAGACTGGAAAAATATCATGGTGATGAAGACCCTGCAAGAGTCTTTGCTAAATGCTTGCCAAGATCTCCCATCTTTTTCACACTAGCCTTCATAGTAAAGGTCTGCAATGTGGACCACAAAGACATTCAGGATTTCTTTCCTGCACAAGAACAGCATCTAGCAAGGTGTGTACATGTTGCCATTTAGAATCCATGTGTTTGGCCTTTGCCAACCAAAGAGTTATGCAGTAGGCTCTCAGAGCATTTTAGAAGGAGCTTGGCCGCCATGTTTGATTTATCCTCATTGTAAGTTCTTACTGCAGCTCTAAACAATTACTTTTTTTAAACACATCAAGGTGATACCATGGGTTTGGTTCAGGCCCCATCTTTCTCCTTGTTGTTGTTTTCCAGTTGTCTTTTCCTCTTGAATCATTATATAGCAAGTCTTCTGTCCCAGTTAAAAATGTTGTATTTATCAATAGATGACTGCCGTAATAGATTTTTTGGGGGAATTGTTTTTTCCACACGATAAAGCGAGCTAAACAGACCTTGCTCCACTTTAACCTCTTCATTAATTAATGTTTCTCTCCCCTCCTTCAACATTTCCATTGCCTTTAGCTGTTCTGAAATTTGACAATCAAGTTGAAAATGTGTTATCAATGGGAGGTGATCGTTTTCAGAGCTTTGAATTATAGTGAAGTCTCTATATGCCTCTAACAGGAGGTTGCTTGGAAAGGTGTAATGTCCCCAAATATATGCGGACATTTTTTAATTGGTTTCTTGTGTGTTCGAAAGGCTTGTAAGCTTAGAGACAATTATGCATGTTTCTTGCAAGATGGTCCATGCCAGCTAACTGCACACTGTCTAATTCCCCAAAGTATATATATCTCCTTACAGTACGACCTCATATGTTGCAAATTACGTTGTCTGTTTTAAGAAGCCTTCTCAAGTTGGTTGTACGACGGTACAACGCAGTTAATTGCTTTGCTTGCCACGCATTTTTTAGCGGGCATGTTTTTACCGCAAATATGCATTTACAACGCATGCCAATAACACGCATGGTTTATATATTTAAAAACAATGTATTTGTGGGGGAGACTCCCAACTTAACTTAAATGCATGGTATTGGCATGCGTTGTAAATGCATATTCGCAGGAAAAATATGCGTGCTAAAAATGCGTGGTAGAGGCACGACGAGGTAAAAACCTTGTTGTAAAGGCTGTTTCCCTCTACAATTAGTTTCCTGTTGGTGCTGTCAGTTTTAAGTATACATTGATGATTATTATTAGTTTGACAGTACTATCTATTTTACATCCATTGATTAATATTGCCTTGAATGAAGGATTTTCTACATCTAATAAGATTGTATCTACCTTCATGCCTGTGGATACATAGATTGATACTCCTCTGGCTGGTCTATGATAATGGTTGCATTTTATTAGCTGGTTGTTGTATTTCATGATATCCTTCGATTGAGTGGGATTTAACTGCCAACGTCTCCTGTAAGCAGACTACGTTGCCTGTGTTTATGAAGATTAAGGCTTCATGTAGATGAGCATATGCTTATGACTGCGGCCATTCCATGATATATACTGTAAGATGGCAGCTCGTTGACTACACTGTCCCTCTATTTTTTATTTTAATATTGTTAGGAATAATTTGTATTCCCAGAATTTACCATAGATGCAAGCCAGCCCCAGTCAGAATCTTTCACCAAAGGTGTTTTGAGTGGCTATTGTGCAGATTCTTTGATTGTTTATATTGAGATCTATATGGATCTGTGGATTCTTATGTAGCACCGAGTCGAATGCGCTATTCGCACCTTAAGAATGTTTTTTAAAATCCTTTTAGTATTTTCTATTGCCCTAATATTGATTGTGATATGAGAATAACTCTCAGGCTCCTAGGGTTGAATTTCAATGCCCCAGTGTGGAAATGTTGATTTCTCGCAGAGGACCTGCGCCACATGTGTTAGAGTCTTCCATGTTACTATTGTCTATTACATCTGTGGAGAGAAATGAATTCTAGTAATATCCTCTGTTTGACAATACCTTAAAGGAGGAATGTGTTGAAATAAGCACAAGATATTTACCCTTTGTCGCATTTGGCATGTGAGATATATGGGGGAGTGGGAGGGTAAATGAGTTTGGCTTGAAGATTTTGTTTTCTTTCGTGCATAGTGTCACCATCCAACTGGTACTCTCTTGCATTTGGAGAAATTGTTCAGTTTTAATGATTGATTGGCAAATCAATTAATGCATGATTTTTCGCTCCATTCTTACTTCTATGTTGGGTTGCATCTGTTCCAGTGGGTGAATGCTTGCTTCACTTGGCCAGCGGTCGATTTTGTTTAAATCTTAAATAGATTTCCTTCCAGTCTGGTTGATCCTGTTGGTTACTGCTGGAACTGTATTGGTTGGATTTACATGCAGATTACTTTGTGTATTGACTCTGTCAGCTGGCAATGTCTGTGGCTGGACCTTTGTCCCCCTGTATAGCATACCCTCTTGTTGTACACTATTGGTCGAGGTTCTTAATGTTTGACATGGATATCTGTTCTGGTGGTTGTATTATCTTCTAGTATTTCTTTCTGTGATTGTGTTTCCTGATTCCTGAAATATTGGAAAGAGATTAATTTACAGAGAATGTCCAGGAACATCCAGATGTCCTGCCTTGTGTAGGCTGCCAACATATCAGTCTATTTGGTTTCTTTTTCTGCTTCTTTAATCTTTTCTTTTTTTCTTCTAGTTAATAGCTTAACAATTGATTGAGTATTTTGTGACACAGAAGGATTCTTCGATCAAAGAGGGGCCAACTGTAGGTCCGTCGTAGAGATTGTATGTCTTGTAGTTTCTGTTCTGTGAGGAACTGAAACACCCTCAGTGTCTGGTTCTAGGATGATGTGTGTATGTGCTGAGATGTTCTCTTCCTGGTGTATTAGATCCTATTATTCTCTGGTTCAGAAATGGTTCTGTTAACAGTAGTAAATGCTATATTATATCAGTCAAGCACTTTATAAAGTGGTTCTGGCCATGTCATGCATAACAGGATAGTAAAACCTCTGTAAATCCAGTAGTGTCTCTAGAAGTGAATTTTTAAGAGGTGGGGAGATATATTGGGCCACAGCCAAAACTCATTGCGCGCGGCCCCCTATGAAGGAAATGAATGTACATATTTGCTTAAAGTGTTTATATCTGATTTTGCATCTATATGTATATATCTATATATGCATGAGTGGATTACATACACATCCCTACAAATATTCAGATTTAAACATACTGAACAAACAACATTGCTTGGAAGTGAAAGGTAGTTTGACAAATTAATGTGTTTGGCAATGAGCAGTGTCTTTTTCTGCTGCCTCCTTGCATATTCAACAACTATGGTGGTGGAGCACAAGGGGGGGGTGGACCAATAGCTGAGGCATGGGCCGATTTGTCCCCTTCAGAGACACTAGTGTGGGAAAACCAAAGCTATTAGCGTTCTCTCATGTAAACTACTATGAGCCTTATTTAGTGTTTGGTAGACAGGAAACTACGTCACAAACATGAAAGTTGCCCAATCTGGTGTATTACAAGGGGATTGTAGAGTATGACACTTGTAATACAGCGGAAGAGATATCTGTAACCTTTTGACTGAGTATCCCGCCTTCCAAACTCTAAATAAGGCCCGAAATGTCGATAAATTATTTCATGCTTTATTTTTTTTGGCAGAGTTTTATATAGCGCGAACTAGAACCGAACCGAATCAGTTATCAGAGCGCTTTACATAGCACCAGTTACGTTACATGAGAACACACTTTCATATTAGGCACGGGGAGATTAAGTGATTTGCCCAGAATCACAGGGTTTTTTTTTTGGCGTCGTTACCGAGACTCGAACCCAGATCCCCAGGTCCGAGGTCGAGCGCCTTAGCCGTTAGGCCAACCCCTCTCCCCCTTTCTTTTGGGAACTTTTTTTTAGAGTGGTTCTTTGGTCAAATCTACTTTATGCTTGATTTGGTTTAACTTGATTCTTCTTTCTTTAAATAAAAAACAAATCATAGAAAATGCAGTCTTTTCTAGGCATGTTGTCTTTATTAAATTATTTTCATGAAGGAAATTGTATATTTAAAAATGTTTTCTATAATTCTGCATATACACAAAGAATGTTCCGTAAATCAATATCAGAGAGAATCACCAAAAGAAGAAATAATTTGTTATTCATTATTTGCTTTTTTGGTTTATGTACTTCACAGATATACCTTCGTTTGAGAGAACGATATTTAGAAGAGAAAAGTACAATAGACTTTTGCTCCTGGGCCACACATTTTATTTATACTTCTGCTACCTTTGAAAACAAAAACATTTGGTGTATATTTACAAGTTGTACAAGTGATCTTACACTATTCTAGTAAAAAGTGAGTAAATTCCCCAACAGGAATTACCAGTGTTCTGTTGCACATTTTGGTGGCACTTGCTATCAAACAATTAACGATTCACAGAAATGATACACGTTACCCTATGAAAACAAGCAGTTTCACTGAAATTATTTCTATCTTATTCCAAAACCTTTCAGAGTTGAACATAGAACTGGCAGGACTTAAACGTTGATCCATGGTATTTCTCTATATTACTACTTTATCAATTGAGATATGGTTCAGGCAAGAACATGATTCTTGGTTACCTTGTGGTGGTCAAATTTCAAGTGTAAGGTAAGATGTAAAGGGGGTCCTTAATTTTTCCCTGTCTCAAAGGTGGTCAACTACACTACTTAGAATAAACTTTAGTCCAAAAATGTATTTCACTTACGTTGCTCATCTGCCGCTTGCTCGTTAATCATATCTGATTTAAGTTTGTCCCAGTACATTTCTAAATAGAGTCAAAAGAAAAAAAAATGTAACTAATGTCTTAATGATCAAAACCAAAACCACAAGGAGACATTTTCTATTATTCTTTCAGAGTGCAGCTTTCCAAAGTAAAATTTAAGAAATTTCAGCGTATTAACATTTTTATTTGCCTATTCCTCCAGAATAATAATGCAGCTTTGGCCATCACTATTGATGATTTTTTTTCAGCTAGCACTACCAAAGATTTCCTGAGTTGAAAGAAGAACTTCAGAGGCAAACTTGTGTGCAATCATATATACTCAAAGCTTTTTATTAAGACTTTTGCCCGTCCTCCCTAGTGTAAACATGAGTGGACGTATGAATATATACTCGAAATAAGGCAGACAGGACATCTGCCATTTTTTGGCACATGTCCCAAATCCGTCAAACTCTAAATAATCTGTAACATTTCTGAATGATGGGGGTCCGTGCTTTTAATTTTAAATACCTCCAAAGTGAAAATTTCCCTCTAAAACATGCTTCAGTGCAAGCGTTGAGGCAGTAATCAGACTTTGTACATGACGTGCCAGGGCTCTTAATTTTATAATAATTTTACTTTATCAGGCCCTGATAACAGAGAAGGCACAGTGACAATCACTCTCCCTCCCTTCACCCCAAAGCTAATAACCACAGCATGCCATTTTCAAGGTGCAATGGTGGGCACAGTGCCTTACTCCCTAGGGCTTAAATTCATCAGCTTAAACTGCCTTTGTAAATTAAGTAAAATAACTAAAAGAAAAAATTCAAAACAAACAAAATGCTGTCATTCAAGACAATATTAACATTTACATTCATGATTTCGCTAATACAGGGACTCATTAAAGGTGGGCTGTTATGGGACATTTGCCCACAACATGCCACATTGACAGCCTGACCACATTTATGTTCTCTAGCTCCATTTAGAATACAGAGGGAAGGTGGTGTTCTCCACGGCAGAGCCGCCTCCAGCTTTGCCATCAAAACACTATCTATGTGGTTTATTACTAACTAGAGCAGGGCAGTAAGAGATACCTAATTAATGGTGACCCCTCCAACGACATTCCTATCGGTGGACCTTCCTTCCAGGAGCACCACTGAAAGCATTCATTATTTCAGTCCTGGAGATGGATTGCTGCTCTTGGGGTTTATTCTCCTGGAAATATAGGTGACTGCCACCATGGCCTTGCAGACCTCCTGGTTTCTACTCTCAAAGCTGCTAATGCAATGAAATCAAGAGGTGCAGGAGTTATTCTGGGGAGAAAACCACCTGGCTGACAACTGTTGTCAGTTTAACAACAGTTTGGTGGCTGAACTGCCAAATCTTAAATTAGGGTATTAGCCCTTATGCTTTCCTCATTTTCCAACCTACGGGACATATAATTTCCTTGTGGTGGGTCCTGAAACTGCTCCACAGATTTTTTCATTAAAATACATGGGTTCTTTAACAATATGCACGTCTCACCATTCACTGCATAAACATTACTGAAGTCTAGTAACAAGTCCATACTAAATTTTGAGGAAGGATGGTGAGTAAGTGTTAGTATTCGGTAAAGACATAACAGTATTGCATTATCTTTTCTGCAGTCAAGTCTCGCTCAATCTCATTCCAAACATGTGGCAACCGATCAGTTTGCATAGAAAAGTTAGAAGGATATGGTAACAAAGTATGCTCTGGTGTATAAGGATATAGGTTGTTAATGACTTTTAGACTAACGGTACATTGCCTCCGCATGTAGCACTCAAACAGTAATGCTTACAAGGAGAAGGAGCTCAAATAGTTGAATGACACGTGTGCCAGACACTGGAAAGCTACATGCTCCCTTCGAGTTTAGGAAAACCAAAGGATAACCACAGCATAGAAACCACCTTAATTTACTAAAAAGTTATTCTTGACCAATCTATCTACGTATAGAAGCTTTGAGCCTTATGATTCTGCACCTTAAGTATGGGGATACTTTTCAACTTTTTAGTTCTATTTATCTAGAATCTACTGACTCATTGGAAATAACCATTTCTATGCAGGATTTTCTTGTGCCAACTTAGGCCTCATTAAAAAGGAAGAAAGATTACCTGAATTCAGTGATAGTCAGGAGCACGTATTTATATATTAGGAGATTATGTACCATTACATCACAATATAAGGTCACGATGCAGAATGTGCATTTATATTCTGGGCAAATAACCACAGGCAAGGCAGTCTTCCAGATGAGTTTAATACACAAGACGGCTACTAGTTATGTGCTTACCTACTGATAGGACCCGTTTCAGAACCAACTAGGGAGCAGGTTCTTTCAAAGGGGAAGCATGTTTAAGAACATAAAATTGGCAAATGAAGATCTGAATTCACAAAGTGAACTATCAATTTCTGTAACAATTGAAAAAAGGTAATGTTCTAAGAAGCTTTCTTCAGTTCCTGCATCTTACAATCAATCAATTAATCAGTGAACTTGTAAAGCGCACTACTTACCTGTGAAGGTCTCAAGGCGCTGGGGGAGGGGGGTGCTGCTACAGCCCGAAGAGCCAGGTCTTGAAGAGCCTTCTGAAGGTGAGGTCTTGGGTCTGTCGCAGATGGAGCAGGAGGGTGTTCCAGGTCTTGGCTGCGAGGAAGGAGAAGGAACTGCAGACGGACGTTGTTCGTTGGATGCGCGGGACGGCAGCCAGGGCGAGGCTGGCAGAGCGGAGCTGGCGGGCAGGGGTGTGGAAGTTGAGTCTGTTGTTAAGGTAGGCTGGTCCGGTTTTGTGGAGTGCTTTGTGTGCGTGGGTGAGGAGTTTGAAGGTGATCCTCTTGTTGACGGGGAGCCAGTGCAGGTCTCTCAGGTGGAGGTGATGTGGCTGCCGCGGGGGACGTTGAGGATCAGTTAGGAGGAGGCGTTTTGGATGTGTTGTAGTCGTTGCAGGAGATTAATCGGGATTCCTGCGTAGAGTGCGTTGCTGTAGTCCAGCCTGCTGCTGAGGGCTTGGGTCACCGTTCTTCTGGTTTCGGGTGGGATCCACTTGTAGATCCTGCGAAGCATGCGGAGGGTGTTGTAGCAGGAGGAGGAGATTGCTTTGACATGCTTTGACATGGAAAGGGAGGAGTCGAGGATAAATCCTAGGTTGCGTGCGTGGTCTGTGGGTGTGGGAGCTACTCCCAGTGTGGTCGGCCACCGGGAGTCCTCCCACATAGAGGGGGTGGGGCCGAGGATGAGTACTTCAGTCTTGTCTGAGTTCAGTTTCAGGCGGCTGTTTCTCATCCATTTGGCGACTGCCTTCATTCCCTCGTGGAGGCTGGTTTTGGCGGTGTGTGGGTCCTTGGTGAGGGAGAGGATGATTTGGGTGTCGTCGGCGTAGGAGATGATGTTCAGGTTGTGCTTGCGGGCCACTTGTGCGAGGGGGCCTTATAGACATTGAACAGAGTTGGGCTGAGGGATGAGACCTGGGATACGCCGCAGATGATGTCTGTGGCTTCGGATTGGAAGGGTGGGAGGCGGACTCGCTGGGTTCTGCCGGAGAGGAAGGACGTGATCCAGTCCAGGGCCTTCTTCTGGATTCCGGCTTCTTGGAGGCGTGTTCTTAGTGTGCGGTGGCAGACCGCGTCGAACGCGGCTGATAGGTCCAGGAGGATGAGGGCTGACGTTTTGCCGTTGTCTAGTTTGCGCCTGATGTCGTCTGTGGCGGAGATGAGGGCTGTCTCGGTGCTGTGGTTTAGTCTGAATTTGAACTGGGATGTTGTTGTTGTCTTCGAGGTGGCGTGTCAGTTGTATGTTGGCAATTTTCTCTATAACCTTCGCTGGGATTTGGAGCAGGGAGATGGGCCGGAAGTTCTTGAGGTCTTTGGGGTCTGCCTTGGGCTTCTTGAGGAGGGCGTTGGTTTCGGCGTGTTTCCAGCTTTCCGGGAATGTTGTTGTGTCGAAGGAGATGTTGATGACCTTCCATAGATGGTGAGCGATGGCTGCGTCAGCTTTCTTGAAGACGTGGTGTGGGCAGGGGTCTGACGGAGACCCTGAGTGGATGGAGTTCATGACTATGCGTGTCTCGTCGTCGTTGACGTGGGACCAGGAGGACAGCTGGTTGGTGCAGGTGGTGTTCGGGGTGGGGTCTGTAGCGGTCAGGGCGGGTGAGGTGTTGAAGCTGTCGTGGATGTTGGCGATCTTGCGATGGAAGAAGGTGGCCAGTGAGTCAGACAGATCTTGCGAGGGCGGGATATCGTTGGCGCTGGGGTTGGCAACTGGTGCTCCAAACAATTTACTTTTTGTACGAACGTCAAATGTTTATGTTTTTGGCAATTTTTATAGCGCACAACTACCCAGGGGTGTCTCGGCGCTCAGTGATCAGGACGATAACTATGGCAGATTTTAATGTGGGAAAAGCCAGGTTTTTAATTTCTTCCTGAAGCTAATGAGCGTTGGGGCCGTTTTGATGGAGAGGGGGAGCGTGTTCCAGAGACTGGCTGTAGAAATCCCGAAGCATCTGTCGCCCCAGTTGGCTTTTTTTGTTCGTTGAATTTTGAGCAGATGAGCTGAGGAGGAACGAAGTGTTCTTGGATTTTCTAGTGGGCGGAGGGCATCCTTGAGGAACTGTGGGCCTATGTTGTTAACAGCTTTGTAGGCAATACACAATGCTTTGAATTTTGTACGGCTTCTGACGGGGAGCCAGTGAAGCTGTTGGATATACGGGGAGCTGGAGGTGAACTTAGGAATGCCCAGTAGGATTCTGGCTGAGGCATTCTGTACCAGCTGGAGCCTGTTGATAACTTTCTCCTGGGCATTAAGAAGGAGGGCGTTGCAGTAATCTGTTTTGGCAAAAACCAGAGTACTGATTAGGGTTTTGCCAGCTGAAATGGGAAGGGAAGGAAGAAGTTTTTTGATTTTCTTCAGAGTGAAGAAGGAGGTGGAGACTACGGAGTTGACATGATGTTGAAAGGTCAGTCTGTCGTCGAAGATAACTCCAAGGTTACGAACCTTGGTGACAGGTTCTGGTGGAGGTCCCATCTCGATTGGCCACCACAAAGGGACCAAAAGAACTAGCGTGCACGAATGTAAGAAGGATGGTCATTCACAGGAAACATTCCTAGGACAATATGCATCTGTTAACGTACAAAAAGAAGTAATGTGCCATATGACCTGAGTGTAGGCGATGCACTCGTCACCAAAAATATTAGGCTTAGTTCTTGCGATGAAGTGGAGGGCTCACATCCCCACAAGGACCAGTGTTGAGGAGATGATCTGTCACTGCCAGGGTTGCTATATCAGTACTCCACAGGTACACCACAACACTCACTACCTGGTTTTGATGTGTGAGCACCTCGCCACCATGGACACAATAGATCATGGGTATTGGCAAAATGTTTCCCAGGGGCCACAAAGTTTGGTTTGTGATGGGACCGAGGGCCGCATTGATGCCACCACTGTGGTGGTCATACAGGGGGTGTTTGGCGGGTTGAAGGTGGTTGTGGTGGTGGCATTATGCTGGGTGTAGGGGAAGCGAAGCATATACATTTAGTGGCTGAACTGCACAATATGAAACAGGAAAACCTTGAATTAATCCCAGCTTCCCCACTTTACCTAATTGTGTGATCGCAGGCAATTATTTCACTTTCGCTCCTTTTTATTCATTATTGCATATAAGAGAACCTCAAAATGAATGACTTCAGGATCTGCGCTGTACAAAAGCTTCTCTGGTGTTTGATTTAATAAACTATAATGTTGTTCATGTATAATATGCACCTAAACCACATACATAACTGACTTGCCTCTTAGTTCACTATTGGCATTGTTTTCAGGGTGGGGGAAGAATGAATGTTTCTGAATTTGTTTGCAAACGATCACTTAAAAAGAAAAAAATTCAATGCACTGATATGATCTGATGTACAAAAGTGAAACAGTTTTGCATGTTACTAAAATACACTTTTTGATTTTTGGAGAGTCCATAACATATTTTTACACTTGTACTGCAAGATGTCTTTAAACATGATTTGGCTCCTAAAGTTAAGCAGACCAGGACAAACTAGTTACTTCCTTTAACTTCAATTAACTTTGAAATAAAGGCATCTTTTTAATCATAGTGCTGAGTTGAGTAAACAGAAACCTAGTGCTGCTGTTGACCATAGGGTCACATTTAAAGGTCATGAGGGCCGCAAGCAGCCACCGCACCGTACTTGGGGTATCACTGCAATAGAAGTTGCAGGGACCCAGAATATTTCCCATTTCTGTTCATGGTGGTGCCAATTGTTAATGAGTGTCCACAACTTTTATTTCTCTCAGCCATCAGGCACTATATATTAACTAGACATAATTTACCAGTCAATGGTTCTAAGTGACTTCTGTGTGGAGACTTTCTCTAGGCTGCCTAGCCTGACTTCTCACTCTAGCGTAGATTGGTTCTTCATTTTACACTGCAGCCCTCACCGAATATACACTGTACAGTTGAGCATCCACTAGTCAACTCTGCTATTAGCATAATGACTACCTGCTGGTTATTTCTTTTTTCATCTTTGAACCTCAGGCTGCTTATATCTTGGACATTCCTCAGTTTGTTTTCAGGATGAAAATCAGAAGCATAAACTCTTGTAATACATACATTTCTCTTTAATTATGTGCTCACTTACAAAGAGAGGCTTACCTGGATACTTAAACGGTGGTTTCACAAAGATACTTTGAATCAGTTGCACATTAGTGTTGCATTTTAGTTTCTACACAATTGCAAAAAACAAGGAGACTTCTCACTACTAGAGGATCACCTGTCAATTGCAAGGAAAAACTAGACATAGGATCCTGAAAGGTAGTAGGCAAATAAACGTTATCTTTGGCAACATCCTTTGTGATGGATATAATTCTTCCTGCAGATTCCTCAATATTACAGGACTTCAGGTTGACCACCAGCTGCAGATTCATATGACTTCATTACCAGAAGTGATGTAGTGGGTCCTTAGAAACGCCAATCTGTTTTGTGATGTGGGACTGACCGGTTTTCTACTTTATTTTCCTTACTATTTCAAAGTTCTCTAGGAATGACTCATCCAAAATTACTGGCATATAAGCCCTATTTGGCCGTACCTTAGAATTATCACCAGGTATCAGACTGGATCCAGAAATTATTCCTGAGAAGAACCTCTGCACGAGAGTAGCTGGCTCCGTTCAGCTCCGCATGGTGTTGTCCAAGCCGGAATTGACGTTTGCGGTGCCTATACAGGCGCCTAGAAGGCTCGCTGTCCGTTACTTTTCATGACTGTCCACGCCAGAAGCACAGAGCCACGAAGTACACTGACCACTGGTGTGCAAAAGTAGGGCCCTGAAAGGGGAAAGCCCTGCCCCCTAGAAATCTGTTCGCAGAGTGGGGAGGATGAGTGAGTCAATAAGGAATTTGCGGCTACATAGAGTCTCTACCAGATAAACAGTTACTGAAGGTATGCAACTTGTTTATCTGAAAGCAGCAGATTCCTTACCTTAAAATAGATACCCAAACAATACCTCCCCAGTGGTGGGTCTGTGGACCTATTTCACACGAGAAAGTCATGCAGGACCGGACGGGCAAAGTGCCCATCCCTACGCAACTCACTGTCCAGACAGTAATGTTTGGAAATGTATGAAGAGATGTGATGTTACTATGTGAGCTAACGCAGTTGTTGCAGCTTTAGCTCCGGTGGAATGAGAAAGCAAACTCTTAGGAAATTGCTTTTTAGCAAATGCGTAGCAGATTTTATTACATGCCACAGTGAGATGGTCCTTTTCTGCACAGCCTGTCCCTTTTTATCTCTGACGTACTCCACAAAGAGTTGGTTGTCCACCCGGTACTCATGTGCGGTCAAGTTAGAAAGACAACACCGCTTATGGGTCCAGACGGTGGAGTCGCTCCTCTACTTAGGAGGGATGTGGAGAGTAAAAAGTAGGCAAGGTGATGGATTGGCCTACATGAAATTGAGTGACCACTTTTGGAAGAAAGGAGGCCCTTGTGTGAAGCACCAGTTTGTCAGGATAATTGGTGAGGTATGGAGGCTTGCATGACAAGGCCTGAAGCTCACTGACACTGAGCAGATGTTATCACAACCAGGAAGGCTGTCTTAATGGTAAGGATCCTGAGGAGACAACTGTGCAGAGGCTCAAAGGAAGTACAAATAAGAAAAGTGAGGATGAGATTGAGATCCTGCTGAGGCATAACAAATGAAGAAGGTGTAAACAATTGTTGTAAACCTTTCAGAGCCCTATGTACAATAAGGAATTTGAAGAGAGATTGCAGGTCAGGCAGAGAGATAGCTCTTCGGAGTGTCCAGAGCAGATCCTCGCTGGGCAAGGGAAAGGATGAATAGGAGAACCTGAGAAAGAGGAGAGAAAGGGGATCAATTTGTCTTTCTGTACACCATGCCACAAATCTGGCCCAACAGCAGGTGTAAACCGTCTTGGTGGAGGGACACCAGGTTGCCAAGAAAATGTCACAGACTTCAGGCAGGAGATCGAAAGCTGTCAACTGTCGCTGATCAATCTACACATAAGAAGGCGGAGTGTTGACAGGTTCGGGTGGAGAACACTTCCCTGCTGATGCAGCAGAAGATCCACCCTAAGGGGCAGTTAATTGGAGGACCGATGGCCATGTTCAATAGCGCAGGATATCAGACTCTCTGTACCCAGTTAGAGGGCACAAGGATGACTTGGGCCCGGTCGTTCATGATCTTCTTGAGCACTCTGGGCAGGAGTGGTATGGACGGAAAGGCTCTCCCCACTGCTGAAACCAACCTTGCACATTCTCCAGATGCCGACACCATTTGTGATCCAGTAAGCATTTTAGGCTGAGTTTGCCGACTCTGGCGTGGACAGAATCCACCACATGTTGAACCACCAGGAATATACCCTGCTGTGCCATGTCTAGAGACACAAGGACTCTTTGACAAACAGAACGCATTTGCCAACAGGCATGTGTCACAAGCAGGATGCAGGAGGCCATCAGGCCTATAAGCCTCAGAGTCAGTCTTACCAAAATCCAGGTTAGTGGCTGGAACATCTGTATTTTTTATTTGAGTTTTATATAGCGCTGGCTAGACCCGGAGGTATCAGAGCGCTTTACATAAAGATTTAAAAAATTACATCAGTTCCAAGAAAACATTTCAAGAGCGTCGGAAGACGAAGTAAATGGAGCTCAGAAGGGTAAGGGGGTGGGGTAAAGGAATAGGAGGGAGAAAGGATGGATGGAGAGACGAAGGAGAGTCTGCCCAAAGTCTGTCCGGGTATGTGATGGCCGAGGGGGAAGTCCACAGCCCATCTCCTCTATAGCTATCATGTAGCTCCACGGGGCATCAGTCAAGCGGCTAGGTCTCAATGAGAAAACAGAGAGCAAAGAGGAGGTATAAATGGAGCGTAAAGAAGAAAGTGGGTGGAGCAAAGGGGTAGGAGGGAGAGTATGACAGAGAGCCGAAATAAGGTCTGCCCAATGTCCGGCTGGGTAGGTGAAGGCCGAAGGGGTAGTCTTCAGCCCATCTCCTCTATAGCTATCAAGTAGCTCCACCGGGCATCGGCCAAAAAGCTAGGTCTCCAAGGTCAGAGGTAGGTTCACAGATTCAGTATCCTGAAGGGTAGGACGGATGGGGCAAGAGTTTGAGGTCTGGTCGAAGTCCTATTTTTCTCAGAGGAGTAGCACGACGTGGTAGGGAACACAGCGGCAGCCATCTTTTGGTCAGGTCAACAGGAAGTAACAGGAAGGGCTCAAAAACGTGCTTGCCAAAAGATCATGGTGGCCCCCATACCCCTCACCACAGACCCGGCCTTGGGGAGCATCCACAGAAAAACCAATAGTATGCAGCAGCAGCTCAGCATGTGAAACATGGATACACTAGAAACATGCAAATTAGATGGGAGCCATCGCTAACTCAAGATCGAATGTGGAATGTGGGTATGAAGCCCTCCGGGCCCCCTCTGGGCAGAGTCCGACGATCAGGCACGATCAGATGGCTTCAGCTTATGCTAACAGTAATTTCTGCGATTTCCACAGTACGATGAGTCAGAGGCATTAGAGGGTTTAGTTCTGGCGTCCTGTTTGAATGAGGGACATGGAAAGGAGTCATGAGAAGTAGGGATTTGGAGTGCCCCCACTGATTTAGCTACATCAGTGTCCTTTTTAGGTCGAGCCTAGACTCAGCGCGCATGCGCTGCTCTGCGGAACTTGTTGAGGTGGAGTAGGGAATAGAAGCCTGCCCCCTCGCCACCTATATTTGCCATTGGCTTGAGTCATTGTCCTTCCTAAATGCTGACTTCTGATTTGTAAATAGGCTAGGCAGTCCCTCTTTAGTACCGCATTGTCTTCATTTGTCACCTCACATGGCGACTGACCCTTTTACTTCGATTGTTACATGTTACCTGGTATTTAGTCTTTCAGCACTATTTTTTTTATCAAGTTTCTCTTACTGCAGGCACGACGTGCTTTGGAGCCTTCTCTACAACCCCACACCTTTTTTACCCCCGCTCTGTCCCTTCTTCACTCCCTCCTGTTGTCCGTGCCATCTTTACCCCCATGTTGTCGTGCCTTCTTTAACACTACCTGCCCTCCCTCCCATTGTCCGTGCCTTCTTGAACATATCAGCAAGATAAAAAGAGCAATAACGCCACACAGTGACCTCTGTGGGCAGAAAGATGAGGTGAGAAAAGCACGTTTGAAAGTGCAAGGTTCGATTGCTTTTGATGGACCTAAAGTGTGGGCTGCAGCAGAAAGTGATTTGTAGCTCCCAAGTAACTTGGCACTTTGTAGTTGGTGTAATCAAACCAGGCAACAGACGCTTATACTTTTCACTACATGTTGCTGAAGTGTTCTGCCTTTCTGTTGTACTGATACAAACATTTATCAATGAACGTAACCTAAGCGTATCCATCCTCGGCTGTCGTTAATATAGCGGACACAGCGCTGCGACACTTCGTCAGCAGTAGTAAGCGATACATAAATGCAGTTACAAGTGAAATAGCAATACTATGGTGTAGCTAGCAGCCACTGGCTTTAGACAAGTGTGGGGTGGCAGGTCTATGCTCTGCAGATGATGAAGTTGTGTTAGAAGGAATAACATGACTTCTGGGGGGCGCCAATAAACAGCGGCGCTGGTCCTCTAGGGGAATGATGGCATGGTATACTATGGTGGAGGGACAAGGATATCAGAGCTGCCAGGGTGGGGCGTGGGTGAAGCAATCACCCTGTGCAAACAAAGCTGATGCCAGCGACAGAGAGCCTCGCACCAGGAGGCAAGCCGCCCAGACACTAATTACGATCTGTGACAATATACTGATCTGGAGGAGATTCAAGAGTTGCAAAATTTCAAACCACCAAATGGCACCACTTGCCTCCCCAATCTAGGATTTCACAGCAGGAAGACAGAAGCACCAATAACTCCAGCATTGAGTAAAAAAACAGGTGGCCAAAAAAGCATAAATGCAGTTTAACTATTATTATGGAAGGGTGAGCTGGTGTAATCTCTTTTCCAGCATTAGAATTCTTTTTTTTGTAATTGGGCTGAACCTAAGCACACAAATTATTCTGTTGTAAGTATAAATTAAAAAACTAGAATGCAAAAGTTAGAAAAGCAGTAGATTCGAATGAATGCATTTAATAATGCATGTTTTCTAATCGGAAATAAAAACATGAGAAACAACAAATTCGAAATGTTCAAACTTTCAAAAGAATATATTGATTTGTCAGGCACACAAGTGATACAAAAACAAGCTTTTGCAATGCAATAGGTCTCGCATTTGCAAGAGTTTAAGCATTTGGCATTGTAAATGACTATGCCTTTTATTGATCTGTTTTAAAAGCTAACACAGGCATTGTCATTTACAATGGCAATAGTTGAAACCCTCGAAAATGCTGTACCTATGCATTGCAAATGCTTGATCATCTTTTCCAATGCTTGGGCCACCTGGGGACCAAACACATGACCAAACGCATGCATTCTCAAATGGCACACTTAACAATGTTTGCTGCATCTCTGGCTTACAGCCAGATGCACAAAGCCAAGCATGCCTATGCAAACATACACTTCTATTGATGTCACTGGTAGCTTTGTGCACTGAGTCTAGGGCACATCTGAATTATTTGCCATCAATTTGCCCTTGTTTACAATTTTGTGTTCTCTTTTTTTGTACTTTTGGAGGAGGTCCTCCTTTTCCCCAATGTGCCCTGTCGCATCTTGCCAATAAATTTTGAGTGTTGGCGATCCGCAAGTGATTGGCGGATTGCGCTGCCACCCTCTTCCCTGAAGTGTCAATAAACTTTGACTCCTGGTCAGGTAGACGAGCGTCCGCTGAGATTTATGAGTCGGCCCTTTTACAGGCATTAGACACAACTAGGGAAGCTGACCCTTGAGGTAGATAGGATTTGAGGGTGCTGCTTTAGATTTTTTGTCGACCCTGGGGGTAATAAGTGCCTGCACTGGGTCCTGAAAAATATCAGAGTGCTACAGCATGCCCTTGAGCATAGGAAGGTATTGGCAGGCCTAGTGTGTGATGGTCTGTGTTTCAAAAAGAAAATGGTCCTCAATAGGGTTTTTGTGAAGGGGACCTGGCGATATGCTGCTACCCTAGCAATGAGGTCTTGATGAGATGAAGCATTATCAAGGGGTGATGGCTTGGGCAGGTAGAGATCTGGGTCGGTGTCACTTGGGGTATCAATATCATAATTATCCCAAGGATCTACAAGCTATGGATAAGAATAATCTCCCCAAATGAAACTCAGGGGAAGACTGAAGAGACCCTTGTGACGTAATGTCACCTGGGTCAGTATGTAAATGATGGGGTGGAGGAGGTGGCTGAGGTTGTGGAGAAGCAAGAAGGGGAGAATGCAGAGGATTGGTTTATATGTCCTTCTCAGTAGGCATTGGTAAATATTTGGCCTCTTGAAGAGAGAGCTGGTGCTTAGATAGTTGGGACGCCTGCTGCACAGCTTTACTGAAAATGCAGCCAGTCAGAGTCTGAGTGTATGCAGTTTTTTCTGCTTTGGGGCAAGCCGCTCCTGCATGGTTTGGAGGATTGGTTCAGTAGGCAACTTCAGTGCCAATGTGGAAGTTTTCGATTCCGAAAGAGATTTGGTGCTGAGGTGCTCGGAAACGAAGCTTGAGTGGCCAGGGTGCTCGGAGCAGAGGAGGCAGATGGTCAGCTCGGAGCCGAGGCTGGTTGGCTCTGTGCAGAAGGGAGCGGTTTGGGTTTCTATTTCGGTGCAGAGCCTAAGGGTGGAGCGTCCGCAGCAGATGGTTTGTCTTTACCATGGCAGTGGTGGCCTTGGAGCCATATATTTGGTTGGACTGAGTGTCTGCCGGTTAACAGGAGCATGGGTACTTGCGGTATGCTGACCTTGAAGATGATCCTGGATCTGTAGACCGATTTCAAGGTTGGAGCTGGAGTCCTGGATGGAAAAGGCCTCTTCCTCAGCCACAGAGGCCTTGTGCAGCTCTTCCTCCTCATCTGGTTGCGCAAAGAGGTCAGGTGTTACTTCTATGTCCTTGTGCTGCATCGCTCTGCGACGTGTCAGGGGAATCCGCAAAGTCTTTTCACGTAGAGTCAAACTTTACCAAATCCTTCCACCCAAAAATTTCCCTTCCACTATCAGCCCCACTTCGGAAGAGGTCAAATAATTCTGTTTTGGATCAATAAGCATCAAAATGGAGCATCTGTTCTTCGTAGAACTAGAACAGTAAGTGTACCCTAGTGCAGATAGCTCTTTGGGCCCAGCCCAACAGTGCATTCAAATCAATAGGAGATCCAGTGTCCTTCATGTGACCCCCAATTTCCAGGATCTTTGTAAGGGGACTCATCATATGCAGTAGTTTATCCTAGCAGTTACGCCACGCCCTATCCAAACACTTTGTCGGATCCTTTGACTACTTGTTCATGACGGTGACCATTGTGGGGTCAACCTCCGGAGTATCAGTGACCTTGCCTGGAAGATCCGGTCTAGGGCATTCTGCTTGAAAGAAAGCTCCAATCTTCTTCTCAAAACTGTACCTAATGTCTGGCTGTATATAGCCCCTTTTACGTCGGGGGGACCCAATTGGATGACCCAGGTGTATAGTGTCATTAGGTTCAAAAGCTAGCACCTTCATCGACTTAGAGGGCAGTGATCGCTCACCTGCCAAGTCAGAGTGTATCTTTTTACTCTGCCCCAGTTCATCACCTTGTCAGTTAGAATCTGAGTAAGATGATTCAGAGACATCAAGTATCTTGTCTGAGGTAGGCTAAACAGGCAGTGGGTTATCCAGTGGAGGGGGCGCACTATAACCATGATCGCCCACCAAAGAATCAGCCAATTTTTCAAAGGCCTCTGAGAGAGGCCAAGTGAATTCTGATCATATACTAAAGGTTCTTTCTCCAATTCTAATGGGTAGCCAAAAGCTCAGTTTGGTTAATCAAGTAACAAATAAGTCAGTAGAGGGCCTTGAAATAAAATACCGTTCATGCCAGACATGCAAGGGGGTGTCTACACTGGGAATTAAGGCAGAGGTGCAGGAAGATAAGGGGGTCTCTACAGCTTCCCCGCTTAGAGGTCGCCCCCTGGTAAACTCAGCCCCTGTTAAACAATGTTCAGAGGGTATTCAGTCCATCAGTCCTGGGGGCAATTTAAATGTAACACCAGTAATGTCCCCATTGCAGGTATACCCTATTTTTAAAAAATGCAACACAAATACATCTAGCATTACAGGATCCTCGATCAATCCCCATTTTATTAAAAAGTCCGTCGGTAGTTCAGTTGCTGCGACCCTTGGGGAGGTTACCCCTCGAGAGAAAACAATGGTCCATAAGGTCGGAGGAGGAAGAAGAACAGGATCCGGCGTATTCCTAAATGGAAACAGAAAAGACTGAGGTTGCCCATTGTACTTGAGAAGCCAATTAGTTCAAACCTGCCACCAAGTAAAAAGGTCCCTGGGCCTCCAGCATCGACTGATTGGCATATCTTTAAAAAAAAAAAAATGTTAAGAGTTTTATACAGCACAATCTAGACCCGAGACATCGGGTATCAGAGCGCTTTACATGAGCGCCAGTTTCGCTACAGACGGATACATTCATTTTTGTTAGGCACTGGAAGATTACATGATTTGCCCAGAATCACAGGATGTTGAGCATCGTTGCCGAGACTCGAACCCGGTTCCCCAGCTTCGAGGTAGACAGCTCTAACCAAAAGGCTACATCTTAGGGCCCGTTAGCAGAAATCAGCGAACCCTTTACCCAACTGTAGTTGACCCCTCGCTGAGTAAGTTAGGGAAGCAAGAAGGCCAGGAAGATAGAGGGGCGCCTAAAGTCACCATGGGTGGTGCAGAGAATTTTTAGAAACTTCTCCAACATTGGTGCAGCTTATCAAGGAACCAGTAGAGACCCTACACCAAGAAATGTATTAACACATACATATGCTACTGTGTTAGAATAGGTTTCAGCTAGTGGGAGTGCCCCTCTTTCCCGGACGGGATACTCTCCCAGTACGGTTTCATTCCGGCCAGGGGAATGTTTGGGAGAGGGCTCTTTTGCAGCTACCCGTAGTAATAGATTTATGTCTGTGAGGGGATCTCACCTCAGGTCAATTGATAAGAAGCACATAGGGTCGCGTATTGGGCAAGCAACTAATATTTTGATTTTTGTCTTCCTGTTTGATACTGATTCAGCCCTACCCAATAGAAATGCTCTCTTGCAGCTGCTATTAGAAATAGAGGATTTACGACTGGTAACAAGCAAAGACATTGAGTTGATGTATTTAGACCTTAGGAGTGGCACCCCAAACACCAGAGTTACATTCACGTCAGGGGTAGTCTCAATCCTACTACTGGCTAATGGAGACCCTTTAAGAAAAAGAGGGATAGATGTGTTTCCATATGAGCATTCCCGGATGCTCCAGTTTGAATCCCCTGGGAAAATCCACCAGGAGCCAGGTAGTAGGTTCTCTATTCCCATGTTCACCATGTAGGGAGCAATCCGTGAAAAATAGAGATTAACATTATAGGTCCCCAGGTTCAAGGACCCAGCAGTCCTGTAGTGGAGGATGAGATGGGCCAGTGGATGAACAGATCAAAAGAAACCACAAAATTGCCATTGCTGCGAAGGTAGCCAATTGGGAACAATTTTACCTTGGAACCTAGCGGGGGTAGGAAAAGCCAACTGCAAGTTACACTACCTATTAGTACACGATCCTAAAATAATTAGTCTTCAGGAAACAAGGAGCTGTGTGGATTTTTACTTTGAGAATTTCTTTGTATATTGTTGCGCAGCAAAACCCTCCACTAAAGGACATGCTAGCGGTGGTTTAGCTATTTTACTTAGCTGTACCATAAAATGGAATTCTGTGGTTTTTATTCATCCCTCTAAGTGTTGTTTGGGAGAGAAATTGAGGATAGGTAAAGATAAACGAGGGCAGTCTATTTCCCTTTTTGTGGTAAATGTGTATATCCCCCGAACTCCAAATTGGCACGCTTTGCACGTTCTGCAGCGATAACAACCATTTCTCTGTGACAGCCAGGTATTTTTTGTTTGCATAAAGGGGTCATTTTTAACCAGGACATCCTTTTTTGATGTAGCCCAGGTCTATGTTATTGAGGCATTTTTTGGAAGAGTATGGCCAATAATCGGATCATCTAAAATGAGTGGCCAGTTTTTTCTAATGATTTGTCTGATCTGTCTATCCCGTTTGCTGTATTTTAGGATAAATCTGAATGTAGAGGATTCTTGGGTCTGTTTGGTCTCCTCCCTGCTGGCATTTTTGATTAGATGTTCCCTTGTCACCCCTCAACTTTTCTTTATGGCCTATTCTATGCATTTGTTGGAGTATCCCCTGGCACGGAATCTGCTTGCACAAGCTATATTCAGATCCTCCTCTAGGCTGCATATTCGTTTTAGTCCCAGCATCTCCCCGTATGGGATGCTTTGTATCAAATGCTGCGAGTCAAAGCTGCCTGCGTGCAATATAGCATTGCCAGCAGGGGGCTTTCTATGTAACTTAGTTTCAAGTTTGCCTTCTTTGATATAGACTTCTACATCTAAACATTTGATAAACGTTGAACTGATGACTGCTGTAAAATGTAGATTAGATTATTCATATTTCGCTATGTAATAAACTGATCTGCTTCCTCTGCATTGCTTCGCCATTTTAAAAACAAGTCATCTATAAAGCACAACCAACATTTAATCTTGGTCTTCACAGTTGTGTGTTCCTTCATGAGTACCAGCTCCTCCCACCATCCCATATGCAAACAGGCATAGCTGGGGGAGAAGCTGGCACCCATGGCTACACCCCTTTGTTGTTCATACATAATATTCAGGAATAGAAAGATGTTATTCTGTAAGCAGAACTCGACCATATTTATTTACAAGCATCCTGTTGTGTTGTATAAATTTGGGAGTCATGTTACCTAAGTAATATTGCAGAGCTCGAAGACCATTCTGGTGACTGATGGGATGTATATAATGATGTCACATCCATCGCTATGAGCAGAAAATCTTGCTGCCACTGTATGTCTTGTATCTTTAAAAGATAGTCGATTGTGTCTCTAATCTATGATGGCAACTGCTGCACAAAGTCCTATAAATACTAGTCCACATATTGGGAAGTTTTTTCCAGGAGGCTGTTCTGCGCCGATATTATCGGCCTTCCTGGCGGTTTTTGTGCATTCTTATGAATTTTTGGGATGAAGTATGATTGGTTTAACTGGTTTTTCATTCCTCAAAAACGTATGCCCCTCAGTGGTTATCATTCCTGCATTCCTCCATGATGCCAATTTCATATTATAGGCACTGTATGTAGCTTTTAGTTCAAGATGGTCACTTCTGCGATAACATGCTGTGCCTGCCAGTTGATTCATGGCGTCTTCTATGTAATCATTCTTTTTCCACAAGACCAAATTTCCGCCATAGTCCACATTGCGGATAACGATTTCATTATTTCATTTGAGTTTTTTAATCAGTTGATGATATTGAAGCTCTGTCCTTTTGGATTTGAATTGTTTAGCTCTCTGTATTTTATGATTTAATTGCTTTATGCCCCTTACTAGTTGTTCTTGGAAAATGTCAATTGAATCCCTTACTGTGATGGGATTGAATTTGGAGACAGGTTTGAAGGGAGTGGTGGTTTTAAACGTTGTTGTGTCTCCTTCCGTTGTATCATCCACTCTTGTACTATCATCTTGGGTGTTGTTTTCATTTGCCAGCTCATATAGGTCATCCAACAGTGGCTGATCTGAGTCTGTCAGGCTGATGAGCGAAAGGACTTGTCGTCAGAGGATTAGGTTGAAACGTTTCTGTATTTTTGTTTTTGTTTAGAAGATGATATAGTTTTCTAATACTTTTAAAGATGTCTAATCTTGTAGTTGGATAGTAAAACAAACTTACTGGGCAGTAGGAAAGTCCTAATGTTAAAAATTGTTCCTCCGCTTTAGTCAAATCTATATTGGTAAGATTAATAACTGTTGGACTACTGTTACTTGTTTTTTCTATTGACGTCCCCAGTCGCGTCTGCGTGAGCATGTCTGTGGTTTCCTTGAATCTTCTTGATTAAGCTTTTCGCCTTTCGCGGCGCTTGGTGGCTCTGCTGTTTGTTGCCTGTTTTGTTGAGTTCTTGGGCGCAATGTGTTGCACCTTTAGTAGACCAAAAAATCCACTTCCTCCACTATGGTGATTTTTGCCGGTACTTGTTTGTTCTGCATTCTCGGGTCATTGACTTCGGTTTCACTTTCATTGCAGAACTGAACTCTGAATTAGAGGATGTGCCTGGTACTGCTTTGGTAATCCCAGCACTGCCAGCTCCTGCGTCTCCATATTTTGAAACCTTCAGAGCATCATACTTTTGTGCGAATGTAAAGATACGCCTTGTGTCGTAATCAGTACGATCGTGCTGGAATTCATAGGTTTTTCTTTCTCGTATTTTATCTTCCTCTTTTTTCAACCTCTTATTCATTTCCTCTGTGAGTTTTGTAATTTCATCATTACATCCTATTGTAGCTAGTTCCTGAATAAATATTTCTATCTGCTCCTGTAGTTTAGCCGATCTGTTTCGGAATACTTTACCAGAATCACTACTAGTCTCCTGGATGATTCTAGGTTTGTCTCCGCCACTCATTCATCATTTCGCTGTCAGGATTTTCCTAGCTCGGGCAGTTAAAAGCCGTAATCCTCGAGGTACCCTTCCAACATCAAGGTAACGCTGGAGGGACTTTGCCTCCCACGATTTATTTTGTTCAGATTTGCTTAATTTTTCCAGTAGTTTGATTTTGTCCTTGATACTGGTATTGCGCACCCCCTGTAATACATGCTGGGGAATGGAGTCCAAATTAAATACTTTGTTATCATTAAACACGTCTGCTGCCGCTGCCTCCCTTTCCTTTAGCGCATCCGCTGACATCGTGCTAGTGTGAATATAATTCTGTACACTGACTGCAACGCGCTGCAAGAGAATTCCTTTGTCCTGTTTTTAAGACTCGCTTGGCGTTTAACTGCACATCTTCAGACCCAGCAACCTGATCCTTAAGGCTCTCTCCCCCGTTTTGACAACCGCCGGTCAGGCGCCCGGCACGTCTGGCGACCCGTGTTCGCCTACCTTCAGGTTGTCTTTAAGGAAATCTGTGCCGTTTGTGTTAGGTGCTGGGGGGCCGGCTGGAAATAATCCTCCCGGACTCGTCTCCATTCGCTCGTTCGGGAGCAGCAACTCCTTTGACAGCAATTGGCCACGTTTTGAAGGGGGTCCGTGTTTAGCTGTAGGAGTCAAAATACAGCTATACATATACACATAACGGAGCACGGACCCCGAGTAAGTGCAGATTTCTAAATTTATTCTGTTCTCAAAAGCACTAGCAGCATTATGCGTTTCAGCTCCTAAAGAGCCTTGATCACATGACGGTACAGAGTCTGTTTTTATACAACCATTTATAAATTTCTTACTTTTTACTCTGTTCATTCTAAAAGTGACATGTGCCCAAAGTGCAAAGTTTAGCATAAACATAGACAACATACTATTCACTGTTGATTTCAAACGGTTACCATAATTTTTCTGTTCATGTTAAAAACCTTTAAAATCATGTAATGTTACTTGCATGTTGTTGTATTTGGTTGTATTTATGTAATTATCACAAAAGTCTAACTGAAGTTCTTTAAGAATTCCATGGTGGTATTCCGACTTACTGAACGAGGAATTTTATATTGTAAAAATAGAAGATTTTCTTTTATGGTTGGGTTGTGATGACCTTGAATGTATATTTCTTATGTGGAACTCTTCAGAGTCCGAAATCATAATAAAATGATAATGGTATTGGAGGCCAAGTGGCGTTCTTGGACTTGACATAACTCTTTTTTGGGTCTTGTGACAGCAGGATCACCAGCCTTTGAGCAGTGTGGACCCAAACTCTGCTGCAGGGCATAGTCATGTAATTGTTTAGTAAATGGACCCAGTGCTAGGGCCAAGACCTTGCTTACAGAATGCTGGACACTGCTATCCAATGCATCCAAAAGACCTAGCCCCAAGCCAGAACCAGGTTCCTCCTGGTAGCCATCATAATCATCCCCATAGGGATCGTACTGAACCCTGATGGTCTCAAAACCAGGTGGGGCATTGGGTGACAGCCATGGGTTGGGAGGCAGAAACATGCACTCTCAGTGCAAAAATCAAAGTGGCAACAAAGTGCACAACACTCCCTCTAATCACAACACAACAAGGACGGTTAACAGTAAACACGACCGGCAAGGGTGAGGCGAACAGGACAAACTGTTAACAATAAAATCACAGATGGAAAAACAATAGACTACTTAACAAGCTGCGCAGCAGCAAAGAAAGAGGAATTACGATGGCAGTTCGAGCATTTAAGGGACTAACTGCATTGTGATTGGAACATGTGATGGTGGCCATGTACAGAATGTTCATGGGATATGCAGTTTTAAGTTTTCTGTGTTTTGAGTGACTGCTGTGTTTTTGATGCAGTAAAGACAGAGAAGCATAAACAGATCCTTCGGTCCTGACACAGAATTTGGTGTCCACATAGGCAAAGCCCACACATTGTCAGTCTAAAAGGACACGTATACACACACACACCTCGCTTGGAGATGTGTTTCACTGTACAGAATGTCACTGATCTACTTTGCATCCACTGGACATACAACAATCACACACCAGGCTGGTTGAGATCTTTATTTACATGTTGACTTGGACTTATAGGAGTAACTTCGATACAGGGCTTCACATTGTACCATACCACTATGCATGGACACAAAATACAGAAACACAAAACATGCCAGAGGTTAGCATGGGCAAAGGCCATATATTGGCACTCCATAATCAAACAACACAGACAGACAACAGCTCATTCAGAGTTATAGAGCTTCATATTACAGCGCACCAAGTTGCACTTCATCTTACAAATAACAATCAGTATGGATGGTGTGGCAACCGTCCATGGAGCAGCAGTCTCAAAATACATATCACACAATTCATATAATATTTTCTTTGTTTTTCATTTACCAGCTCCGAGATGGCTGTGCCATTTGAAGATGTAAATTTGGAAAAATAAATGTAAACATGTGCAAAAAACGTGGTTTAAAAACTGTGGCTCGGCAGCAAACGGCAGCTGGTAGGATCATAGAAAACTGAAAAATAGAATCCTATTCTTTGAAGGACTGGGACAAGAAGAGAGGGAGAGCAATGGAGGAGTGGGCATTTGAGCAAAAGATGAGCTGTGGTAGTTGGAGGAGGGCAATAATTTATGGTTGTAGCAGTACACGAGAGAGAGGGCAAGAAACATTCTCATGGAGAGCTGAAACAGGAAAAAACTGTTCCCTTTAATGTGGGCAAAAGCAGCATACAAGTCACCAATCAAAAGGATAATAAACAAGCTATGGTCCAGGGGACCACACACAAAAAGAGGAGGAAAGGGAACCCATGGAAAGTAAAACAAGCAAATGAGTGACAAAACAGTCCAAAATATTGGACATTCATAGTGCTTTGGAATCTTTAAAATCTTCCACCACTATGCCCCTGGTACCCGCTATTTTGGATTCTAATGGTGCCGTCTCTCCTCGGGTCAGGGATCTTGAATCTTTTCCCCCTCTCTCCTACCAAGATCTTGAGATCCTTCTTACCAAAACCAAATCTGGATCTCCACTAGATGTATGTCCGCTAAAGATCCTAAAGCAGTGCAGAGAATCCCTCCTTCCCCCTCTGGTTGACATCATGAACAGGGCGATGGAGGAGGGTGTTTTTCCCCAGCAGTGGAAAAATGCTGTGGTAAAACCTCTGCTCAAGAAACCCTTTCTTGACCCTGGGGTTTTAAAAAACTTTCGCCCCATTTCTCTGCTCCCGCAAAGATGCTAGAAGCCCATCTAAATAAACATCTTGCAGCATTTGTGGAGAACTCCGGATGCCTGGATCTTTCCCAGCATGGATTCAGGAGGGAACATAGCACCGAGTCTGCCCTCACCATAGTGCTTGATAACATCCGCACGCGGGTTGATGGGGGTCAGACCTCCCTCCTGATCCTCTTAGATCTCACGGCGGCTTTCGATACCCTCTCTCCCTCAGTCTTAACATCTCGACTGAGGGATATTGGAGTGCGGGGGGCGGCCCTGGGACTCCTTTCCTCTTTTCTCGATCTTAGAGAGCAAAGGGTGATGCTGGGTCAGTTTCTATCTCCATCCCTGTCTGTGCATTGTGGGGTCCCTCAAGGGTCAGCGCTTAGTCCTACCCTTTTTAATATCTATGTGACCCCCCTTGCCAGACTTATTAGATCTTATGGGATGGAGGTAGTCTCCTACGCGGACGACACTCAGATCCTCGTCTCTCTCTCCAAATCAGTTACGTCGACTGCCGCCAATTTTAGATCTTGTATGGAGGCAGTCGGCCAATGGATGATTCACAATTCATTGAAACTGAACGGGGAGAAGACTGAGGTGATGGTGTTTGGAGGGAGGGAGGACATCTGGTCCGCCGAATGGTGGCCGGACTCCTTAGGTGCCTGCCCGGATCTCACATCCTCACCGAAAAACTTGGGGGTCATGATTGACCCTATCCTTAGCATGTGCCAACAGGTCAGCAGGACTGTATCGACCTGTTGGGGGATCATCCACATCCTTAGGAAAATCAGGCACTACCTGTCTCTACAGGCAAGAAAGCAACTGGCTGTTGCCCTACTGGGCTCGCGTCTGGACTATTGCAATGCGCTGTATGCTGGACTTAATAAGTGCCAGCTGCAGCGCTTGCAGGTGGTTCAGAACGCAGCGGCCAGATTTGTTCTCGATCTACCCCAACGTGCCTCTGCCACCGCTGCTAGGAAGCAACTGCACTGGCTTCCTGTTGTGGACCGCATTCATTTTAAGTCCATGTGCATGGTGTATAAGGCCTTAGCTAAGACCAGCCCCACCGGGATTGGATGCATCCTCTCCCGCTATAATCCTGGTAGGAACCTTCGTTCCTCTAATAGACTCCTTCTCTCCGTTCCTCGGGTTCGGAAGACTAGATGGGGTGGCAAGGCTTTTTCCAATCTGGCCCCTAAATGGTGGAATGCTCTCCCTCTTAAGGTTAGGTCTCTTTCCACTCTTCAAGCCTTTAGATCTGCCCTAAAGACCTATCTCTTTGTACGTGCCTACCTGTAGTAGTGCTGTTGTAATTTGCTGATCTATTTTCGATAGGCGCCTTGACACCTTCGGGTTGAGTTTGCGCAATACAAATTGCTTAATAAATAAATAAACAGTCCAAAAGTGGTCAGCAATGGGCTGGTCCAAACCCTACTAGTTGGTATTGTCCACAACAGGTATTTCTGATAAACGGATAAAAACTGCATGCAGGCAAGACAAAATCGATATAGTTTTTTAGAAGCCAAATTTAATAGTTCAAAGAACCCTGGGCTGTAAAGGGGATCAGCTAGAAGCTGTCCTAATAAGAAAATATCTGAATTAATTTCACTGTTACTTACTACTCATGGAATATGGGACTTTGGCTGTAGTGATATTATCCCACTCAGCCCCCTGTAAATCTCAAGAGAAGAGTGTAGCTTGCCAGATGGTACAGGCCACGAATGCTATTAAATCAGTCAGCTGTATTTTGACGCAGAAAGAAACTTTGCTCCCTTGTTAACCATCTGTGCAGCTGTATCTGGGTGATGCAGCAAGAGTGGAGAGTCTAGCACTGTGGCTAGTCGAAAACAGTCAGACCACATCTGCCCACTCTGCGGAATGTATATGCTACACCTGCTACTGCAGATCGCAGCTCCTTCTGCAGCCATAGGAGTGCTTAATACATCTTCATTGACACTCCATTCCCACATCTACGTTTCCAGAGGGCTCCATCCTAGTAAAAGGTACACGCACATAACCTAATACAATGTCTTCCTAGTGTATTTTATTTATTTTACTTAATGCGAACATTACCTGAAGGTGTCAGAGCGCTTTACAAAAGAACCAGTTGCGTTACATAAGGACTTTGGGTTACATAAGAGATACAAACAGAAATATATTATATATATATATATATGTGTATATATATATATGTATCTTGTCCTAAGAGACTGAGGCGAAAACACACACACTCGCCTGTCAGCGCAACATCCATTTGAATAAAACGTGATGCCCGCAGCTTCCCTACCATCCTACTTAAGGATCTTAATGACAGTAATGAAAGTGCAGACACGCCAACCTACTCAAGGTTACTATTTTGTTTCACTTCACAGGACTACGTTGACCAGGAGTCCCGGTGTTGCCAAACTCCACCCACTCAGGGAGGACGACGCCAGCTGCTCAAACTAAGACGCGTTTGACTAGCGTGAAGAGAACATGGTGTTGAACTGCGCACAGTCCATGAGGAAGGGGCGTTTGTGGCCCCGAAACGCGTCGGACCTAATTTTAACTCAGGGGAATCTGTGAACATTGCAGAGGAGCCAAATACAGACCGGAGGGTCGGATGAAGCGGTGAGCCCTCCCGAAGCTCTTGCGCAATTTGCTCTACTATATATATCAGGGGTGGGGAATTCCTATCTCCCGACGCCCGAGACATCTAGATTTCTTAGGAGGGCAAGAGGTTTTAATTTGCATTTTGTCCAAAGGACAAGTAGACAGATTTATGGTAATACGATACACAGCTGTTCAACCCTGTAGGTCACAGCCAGTAAATAAATTGCTCTGAGCAGTTTATTGGCTGTGAAAGGGTCAATGCAAAAGCTGGGGCCTGCACTTTAATTTCCCCAGAGCAGAGCGAGAAAATGATAAAGCAGAGCTCAAAGTTGGAGCCAGCTCGATAAGCTCGTTTGGCTTCCAGGCCCCGCCCCCCCCCGGTCTTTTTATTTTCGTTACGCATGAGACACACAACGAGCTTCTGCAGCTCCAGTACACTCGCAGCAATGGCATGTAAGAGGCTGCTTTTTCTGCCTCTTGGCACCTTGCTCTGCTTGAACTGTATGATCCCTCCCTGCCTTGTATTCTCGGCTCCACTCCTGGGCCTCATAGGGCTCCAATATCCCTGCTCATCTTCAACTCACTTTGATTTCCCTTCTCATGCACTCCCTTCTTGGTACTTTGCGTTTCCTGTACACCTTATGTTACACCCGGTGCCTGAACCTGCCAACCCCACCCCACCACCATCCGCCTAACCCCACCCCACCACCCTCCGCCGCCCTCTCTGACATCCCTGACCCACTCCCCTTGGCCTCTTATATCTTACGTCATCGAGGGCTTACATTACAGCTTATTAGTTTCCCCTTGGGCTTTCATGCAGGCCTAAGGCCACCCCTAATTCTGTCCTTGCACTAGGCCTCTCGTCTCACTTTGTGCCTGCACCAGGGGAATTGTGAACACACCGCTGTAGCAACTACAGCAGCTGTAGAGTTTTTGATGGGCCTCTTCAGTCTGCAGGTCCGCAGACAAAGGACCATAATATACTTGAAAGGGTGGGTGGGAGAGTGAGTGAAAGGGTGGATGAATAGATGCATGGATGAAAAGTGAAAGGGTGGATGGATAGATGCATGTAGGAATAAGTGAAATGGTGGATGTACAGATGCATGGATGAATATGTGCAAGAGTGGATGATAGATGCATACATTAATGGGTGAATGGATAGATGCATGGATGAATGAGTGAAAGGCTGGGTGTATAGTTGGATGAATGAGTGGAGTGAAAGGGTGGATGTTTAGATGCATAAATGAATGAATGAGTGAAAGGGTGGATGGATAGGTGCACGGATGAATGAGTGGATGGATAGATGCATGTATGAATAAGTGAATGGGTGGATGTATAAATGCATGGATAAATAAGTGCAAGAGTGGATGATAGATGCATAAATTCATGAGTGAAAGGGTGAATGGATAGATGCATGGGTGAATGAGTGAAAAGCTGGATGGATAGATGGATGAATGAGTGGAGTGAAAGTGTAGATGCATGGATGAATGAGTGGATGGATGGATGTAAGGATGGATGTGTCAAAGAATGGTAGGATAAGTGCAAGGGTGAATGAAGGGATGGGTGAGTGAATGGATAAGTTGAAAGTGGATTGATGAGTGAAAGGATGGACTGCTTATTAAAAGGGTGGATTCATGGGCGAGAGAGAAGATGAATAGATGGCTCAGTGGGTGGGGATGAATGGGTGGGTGGGTGGCTGGGTGGAAGGGTTGATGGATGGACGGGTCGACAGTTGAGTGTAAAGGTGGATGGAGGGATTAGTGAAAGGGTGGATGGATATATGATCAAGGGTGGATGGATATATGATCGAAACGGAAGATGGACAGGTGAAAGGGTGGATGGACAAGCGAAAGCATAAATAGAGGAAGTGAAAGGGTAGGTGGATAGATGAGTGAAAAGGAGGATGGATGGGGTGGATAGATGGATGAATGAAAGGATGAATGGAGGGATGAGTGAAAGGATGAATGGAGGGATGAGTGAAAGGGTGGATGAATAGGAGTGAAAAGGAGGATGTGTGGGGTGAAAGGATGGATGAGCAAAAGGATGGATGAGCAAAAGGATGGACGAGCAAAAGGATGGATGAGTGAAAGGAAGGCGGGATGGATCACAGTTAGATCGATAGGTTTGGAGATGGCAGGATAGGTTTGAACAGGGGCATCCTGAACGCCCCGCTTTAGTAGCTACAGTAGAGGTGGAGCTCTTGATGGGCCTTTTCCTTCTGCAGCTCGGCAGACAAAGATTCGTAATTAATGTGAAAAGATGAATGGATATGTGGGCGAAAGGATGAGTGAGTGGAAGTGTAGCTGGCTAGATGGATGGATGGATGATTGAGTGATCGGGATGGTTGAGTGACGGGTTGGTGGATGGACAAAGGATGTTATAATGAAGGAAAGGGTGAATGAGTAGATGGGTTACAGGGTGTAAGGATTAGAGAGCGAAAGGATGGATGAATGTAAAGGATAAATGGATGGATGAGTGGAAGGATGGATGGGTCGAAGGGTGGGTGAAAGGATGAGTGAAAGCGAGGGCGTATAGATGAGTGAAAGGGAGGGTCTATGGATGAGCAAAAGGATGCATGGATGGTTGAAATGGATAGGTTTGGAGATGGATAGGTAGGTTTGGATATGGATGAGCAGATGGACTGATGGATGAACAGATGGATGAACCGATTGGTGAAAGGATAATAGATAAAAGAATGAATGGGTGCCAATGTAAAGGTGAAATGCTAGATATCAGTGGGTGATAGGATTAATGGATAGATGCTTAGATGGAAGAGACAAGAGAGCTATTCTGGCGAGGATTCCAATGACTTTTTTCGCTTGCTTGGTGTCATAAGAACTTTGGATCAACGTGGGGGGTATTTTAATTTTCTGGTTACTCACTTGGCCTACACTATGCTCCTTTCTCTACCTTGGGATTATCAGGTAGGCGTGGTGCTGTATGCCAGCGCGTTCATACTAGGCTTCTAGTATTTGGTCTCATAAAGGCCACATTGCCATAGAAATTCCTGGCACTGAACAAAACTACTTTGTAAAAGAGCAGAATGCTGTGACACACAATGAAGCCAGCTCACAGATAGGAAGAGATAGCATTTTAATAAAAACAAAAGGTCTTGGTTAACTTAGATTTAATTAGGCGTTCAAATGTGAAAGTCACAAAAGTGCACCCATGATATATGTTCTTGTTTTAATGCAGATTTACGTTTTTCATGTATTCACATGAATTTCCTTAAGTAGAACAGGAAACCGTAGTCCTAGAAAATATTTGTGATTTGCATCTTAGCATGAGCAAATATGAATATGCCCTAGCGGAAATTTGTTGAGTGTTTACAAGTTCACTTTTTCTCCAAACACATTTTTCCCAGCCCTGGAAGAAACTTTACTTCTGCCATTGTCCGGGGTAAATTGCCGACCTTTCTCAGTATGGGAAAAGATTAGAGAAGAGCTGGTAAAAAATTCAAATCCTTCTATAGTATTAGCCTGACATAACCAGAGAGGCTATTATCAGAGCTCTTCTATAAAGAGATTGCTGCCATTATTTGACGGCGCACTACATGGCACAAAAGGGACAAGTGGATTTTGTTACAGGACATGTAGATTTATGAAGCTACTTGTCCCATGGACAAGTACATATTTTAATAAATTCCACACCCCTGTATATATATATATATATATATATATATATATATATATATATATATATATATATATATATATATATATATATATATATATATATATATATATATATATATATATATACACACATAGCAAATTCGCTCAAGATTTCATTTTAACAGCGATTAGGCTTGGACAATTATATATTACATATCTTATCAAAGTTTTATAAAGCGCTCGCTCACCCAAGGGTTTCATGGCGCTGACCAACAGGACACTAACTCCACTACAAAGACCATCAAACATTAGGCCAAGGCCTGGGTAAACAACCATGTCTTGAAAAAAGCTTCCTGAATGGAAGAAGAGCAATACAGGAGCGAATCTCCATGGGGAGAGAGTTCCAGAGCTTGGGAGCGAGAGTAGCAAACCTGCGGCCTCCCTTTCGCAAAAGCTTAAAACGGGGAATAATCAGGAGAGTTTGGGACGCAGACCGGAGGCTACGGGAGGGAGTGTATCTAAGCAGAAGTTTCTGAATAAACTTAGGACTACGGGCGTGAAGGGATTTGAAAATTATACAGGCCGATTTGAAGGTGACACGGTGTTGAATGGGGAGCCAGTGAAGTTGCCTCAAAAGAGCTCTGGCTGACTGCCAACGCGGGAGGCGGTGTATAAGTCGAGCCGCCTGATTTTGTGCCATCTGCAGACGTTTGCTGAGTGTGACGGGGAGGCCGAGATAGATGGCGTTGGCATAGTCTAAGTGAGACAACACCAATGCCCTTACTACCTGGATTAGGGCTGGTCGAGTGAGCATCTGACTGATCTTTTTTATTTTCCGCAATTGGAAAAAACAGGTAGACACAACTGAGTTGACCTGTGGTTTTAAAGAGAGCTCACTGTCAATGAGCACCCCCAGGCTTTTAACTGACTTAGAAGGAACAGGGGGGGTCCAATGTAGATGGCCAATAATGAGGGCCCCAGAGCAATTGACTATTGCCAAACAAAACCAGTTCCGTCTTACCCGGATTTAACTTGAGTTGGTTCTCGTCCATCCACTGGCAGATGTGGAGCATGGTGTTCTGAAATTGGTGAATCGAATCAGGGGAATTATCAATTGTGAAGGTGAGTTGCAGATCATCTGCATAATTAAAAGTGGTAACTCTAAAATACTGAAGAGACTGAAGCAGAGGAAGCATATAAATGTTAAACAAAATAGGTGACAGTGAGGAGCCCTGGGGAACTCCACACGTGGTATGCAATTTGTGAGAGGAAAAAGGGGGAAGGCCGACCGCCTGAGTGCGGTCGCAAAGGAAGGATCTGATCCAATCATGGGCCAGGCCACAGATGCCCGCGGCTCTGACACGGTCGAGAAGGATGTTGTGGTCGACCTGTAGTGTAGTTCCTATTATCCCAATAGGCTCTGCGCATTGGAATAATACCTTCAATAGTATAGGCCTAGACCAGACGTTAACTAGGTCTACTACTGTCGATATTAGACTTAAAGTTTTGGGTTTGCCAGCTAGCTCAGAGTTCACTAGAAACTTTCTCGAATAGGCAAGGAGGAGTTTAACCTCCCTGGATAGACAAGAAGGGATTTAGTTTCTGACAACTATAGAACATGACAACTTTGCTCTCCCCTAATCAAGAGTGTATCTCGAGAGTCGTGTGAACAAAAGGCAATTTATTTTACTCAGTCAGTACGTGCATTCTTAGTCTCATCAGATTGTAGAGAAAAGGAAGAGACGGGCGTGTTCAATAAAAGATGTTATTTATTGATCAGTCTCTTTTCTCATACAAGAGAAATGGATCGATATTATTGCAATACTTATGGTTAAGTAAAGTGCATACATTAAAAGCAGAAGTATAAAATAATACTGTAAAAACATTGATATGGTTTCTAAGCCATATGAAGGTTTAAAATGAATAAGATATATTACATACACATATACATTTGACTAATCGTACTCAACTGGTGTTTCTAACTACGCCTACCCCGTGTACCTGACCTAAGTCTAATGCGTGGGCGGGAATAGAAAGTTACAGTTTAAGTTAAGTTTGTTTTGCCAAGTGACTGACTAAAGAATTCTCTGTGAGGGGTTATTCAGTTCTGTACCTGGAATCTAGGATGGATGAGGGATGGTATCTCTCGTCTCTGGCCTCGATATTCCAGGCTGCCAGCGAGGGCTACCCGGAAGCGCCGGAGCTGGATTTCTCGGCAGGAGAATAGACAGCTTCTCGTTCTCAGCGCGTCAGGAAGGCGGGGCTGCGCCAGCGGGGTCTGCTCTGCTCTGGGCTTCGGCAAGTCTGGCTGCTCCGATCTCGTCACCACCGCGTGTGTTTGCATAGGGCAATATCGGTAATATTTATACCTTTAAGGTGCCGAGATTGACGTAAGGATGGACATAGATACGTCAATAAGGATGTCATACGACCAGGTCGTTAGCACATTCTTTTGCTGAAGTTCTCGGTGAAATCAAAACAATGGCCGCAGGGTTTTTCCCAGGTTGTCATAGGTTTGATTTGTTTTGAGAACTCCGTATGCCTTATCAGGGGCTGGAGGAATATCGCTTGTCTAATTAGATGGCAAGCGTTATGACCTAATCAGATAACACGTTCCTGTGCCGTAGTGTGGCTTTATCAGATAACGGTTCCTGCATCATGGGGGTTTTCTGCCTCATGGGATGGCTGCTAGTTAACTTGTTAGTTTGTTAACCAGAATAGGGTCAGGAATAGGGGGATCGATACAGAACCTATAGGAATACATCACACCCACTCCATGCTAACTATGGACATATTTACTAATCTATGCATAGTAAAACATACAGTAGAGTATCGTGTATACCTAACCACCCCAAAATACATAAATGCATTTTGAAATTATCAAATATACGGAAAAAAAGCATTTACATGTATTGTATGCACTCAAGCTGTGAAATAATGCTAAAGTAATCACGCATTTGTATACATTATTGCTAAATTGTATATGAGAATTTACACATGAAATGGCTCTTAATACAGAAAAAAGTTCGAGACCATTCCATCACAGAATAAAATAATTATGAACATACCAGCGGGCAGCTCATGTCTATAAGCTATCTAAAAGTAGAAATCTTAGTTCTCTAAGAATAGTTCTTACTTTAAGCAGAAGATAGTGTCCCGAAAAATATGCAAAAATATTTTGGGGCTGCTGAAAAAATTGCTGTCCGTGAACTGGAGGGAAAAATGTTCATGGTATTTTGCTTTTCTAGTTGAAGGCCAAATTCAGGGAACGCCGTGTACGAGCTTGCTCAAAAGTCTCTATTTCTGCTCTGGGGAGAACATCATATCATTTAGACTCTCGAAAAAGTTGTCAACAGCTTCCTGGGAGAGTTCCACTAACTCGGAAATAGGTGTAACCATGCATTCGTGCGCATGATTGTCTCCATTGACATTCTGATTTGGATTGCTGACAGAAGGTCGTACCTGATCGATGCTGCTTTCATCTTGAACTTCACTACCCCTTAATCGTAGTGGTGAAGCTTCCACGAATGCCGTCATCAGGATTGGTAGCCGTTGAGGGCAGCACAAAGCATGAGCCTTTGTTGGACTCAACAATGTTTCTGCATCCATTGGCGCATCCGATTGTAGCGTCAGACAGGTGTCTAACACGCATTCTTCTCCGCATAGCAGGCACCTTAATACAGGTAAAACACATCGATGCCACATTGGTCGAAATGAAAGAAACCAAGTCATGTTCAGGTCTCTAAGCCGGGATAGTCCCAGGATTTTTGATATCCGGTCCCGGTATCCAATGGCTAGGATTGTTTCTTCCCTTGTCGCAGGTGTTTTGTCTGTGACATGGTTTGCCATAACGAAATATAAGGACTAAGAATAGGATTCCTGCAATTAGTCCTAAAATGAGGGGAAGTCCGCCAAAAATCGAATGGACGAAATCTGGAAAAATACCCAGTATGGCTTTGAATGGTGTTAATGCCATCGAAAATACTGTCTTAAATACTTTTGAGACTCCACTGGTATCAGAAATATTTAAGATTTCATTCAGGATTTCTGCAAAATGTATGGGGGAATTAGTCGATAACAATGAATGTATCTCTGCAGTCGTCCTTGCGACTAGGAGATCATACGTTTCTTTTGATGACGTGAGCCTTGTCGGCGTCTGAAGAAGCACTGTTTTCATTCTGCTTAAAGTATCTATTCGAATAGAAGTAATTTTCAAGTTGGGCCATGCCCTTGCCTCCCTGTCTGGAAAGGAGCTGGGGAACAATAAGCGTCCACAGCACTTGACCTTCGCAGTCGTAGTTACGAGATAAGGAGTCCCGGGCATAAGACTACAGCATCTGCGGTCCACAATTAGAATGTAACTCCCATTATAGAGTCTTTGAAAGAATGGTTCTATCTCTGTAGCAGGTGTGCCTAGCTGGTGACATGAAAGGTTATTTGAGTTCCCTTCACAGGCTCCATGCAAACTAATTCCGTTACACAGAAGTGTACCGCTTAGTGACATCGCACAATTATTGCCACTAAGAAACACTTTCTGTCCTTTATTACTGACACATGCATGTGAATAGGGCAGGTTCCATGTTGTTTTAATGTACCCTTTTCCCAATTTTTCGTACATGCCAGCCTGTATATATTTTTGGCAGTATTGAAACCTGAAGGTTGATATTGGAATATTAATTATCCCATGTATTATCCATTCACTGACAGGTCGTTCTGACATTGTCACTGGTAATCTTTCGAGTTTCTCAATGCTCAGGATTGTATAATCAGCACCCTTCTGAGCCATACTGATTTGTTTATCAGTAAGGTTAAAGATATTGAAAAGTGACGTTGTGTTGATTAAACGCCAAGGCACATAGCCTGAACGCAGATTTTGTAACGTCCAGCCAAGCTGTACAATAGAACGCAATTGAGACTGACCGTGTTGTAACAACAGTAAGTCTTGCGATATTATGTCGATTGCTGAAGACACAATGCTGTCCAGAGAAAAAATTCTGGAGGACAGAGTCATTAACCCATTGTCCACTACAGAAAGTGATTTTTTCAAATTAATACGGTCAATTTCCCGTATCCTCTCTGCTGTCTCAATTTGAGTAACCTTCCAGGCCTCATTGTATGCTGCATACACAGAGGCTGCTATGAAACGCTTTTGACGCTGTTTGCGTGGTCCCATAGTGAAATCACGCAAGTCAGCACCATCAGTAAGTAAAGTTAGGTGTTGCTTAATTTCTGCCAGTGTGGAAGTTTGTAGCCATTGAAGGCATAATTTGCCCACACTGTAGGTGGTTATTATCCCTGGGTGATGTCTTTGGGGATATCTAGGGTCTGGCCTGGTCATTTTGAACCCCTGTGTTTTGTTCAGGAATCTGTCTTGACAGTTATTAGTATCTGTGGGCCAGATCAACCACTGTTTCCAATCTGGATGTGTTCTGTTTTGGTTTAATACATAGTTTATGTCTATCTCCTCATCTGTAGAGCTATTGCTGTTCATTGTTGGTTTTGGAATAGACGGTTTATTTAAGTCTTTGATTTTGGCTAAGCCAAGACAGGTAGTTTGTTGAACAGTGTCATTTAAAAATATAATTTGTTCTGGGATCATGCAGGCTCTAAACAAAGATTCTATACCCTGTACTTGCCATTCTTTTGTGCCCCAAACACTTTTCAATTCAACATTTTTGTCCCAATAATCAAAACCAAAAGTATTCATTTGTTCAAAGAATGAGTCTGAATATATCAATTTTGTGTTGGTTATCATGGTCTTTGTCCCTGTCTTATTTGACAATTTGAAATAAAATGTTTCAGCATTACTTATGTTAAAACCTGAAAAGTATGAATATTTGTCATAAACGGTTCTTGAGCTTCCTTTTGGAGGGGTTGCACAATGTTCCCATTGATTATAATTTAAAACATTTCTAGGTTGTGCAGATCTATGTAAAAAATGGTTACCATAGTGGTTGTAGCAATACATACTATCATAATTTGTAGAACCCTGCAAATAATCATGTTTGGTAAATTTAGCAGACATCACTAAGTCAGACATCATATTGTTTATACTTTCAAAGTCCCAATCATCAGCAAATGTGCTTGGTTTTACGAAGTCACTCAATGAGATTTTAATTTGGTGTGGATATTTCAGGATTTCAACAGGACCATAGATTTCGTAGTCAGTGTTGTCCCATGCTACCCCACCCGGTATAGGATTGGCTGTGAAGTTGACTGAAGAAAGTTCTCTTTTCTCGACGTGTGAAGATGTGTGTGGTTTGAGGATCAAGTTGATTTTCTGACTTGCTGTGTCCATTTTAGCATATTTTCCCTCAATGAAGCGTCCCAAAGTTAGTATCATGATGAGCCAAAGTATGAGGATAAATGCACCAAAACCCACCCAAAATTCAATCCATGGAGAAATCAGATATGTTTCTTTCAGTTGTTTCAAAAGTTCTTTAGCTTTATCTTTAAAGGTTTTTGATGATGGCTGTGTTTTTGATTCAGTGAAGCCTTCGGAGGAATCATCGAAGTTTATGAAGTAGCCGGATGCAGTTCTGTCAATTGTTCCAATTGCTTGAGGATTACTGTTTCTTGCATAGTCGTTTGTTACTTCATTATAGGTTGGTGTGTCTCTGCTAAATGTTTTTATTTGGGTGTTCAGAGGTCTAAGTTCCATTGCATTGTTGCATAGTCCTTGTCGTTCTTCTGTAGGCGTTTCGAATGTGATTAGCCTCTTTGTTAGGACCGTACTGGTAGCGAACCTTGGTGTTCTGCTACTTATGGGGAGTCCACTTGCCCTACTATTTGTTATCGGCCACATGATTGTGGTTTTACCAGGTCGATGGATACAACTCGGTTCTCCTTTTTACCAGCAAGCGGCGGTAGTACTACTGATCTTGTCCCGTTGACAGACAAGACAGGAACTGCTTTTCTGTAAGAAGGCCCAAATTCCTTCTTTACCGCGATCTTTTCTCTGACTAGATCCCCGACTTTTGGAATCCAGACAGGTCTTGCTGGGACAGGTGGTGGTTCTTCAGTGGTTGTTGGCTGCTGTTTCAACTTTATGGTACTCAGGTCTTTTCTTGTTTCGTTTAAGTCCTGTAAAATAGCCAAACGATCTTTGATATCAAAGCTTTTTTTCCTTTACCACTGAAGTCTGACTGTCAAGGTCAGAGATTAACATCCTAGTTCCAAATAATAATTCGTACGGACTGAATCCCTTCAGAGAATTTCTTGGCAGGTTATTTAGACTACGTTGGACACTTATTAGATGTTTGACCCACCCAGCTCCCGAACCTAATATCCTTTCCGTTATAGATTGCTTTATGCCTTGGTTTTTTCTTTACACCATCCTGTATCCCTCAGGAAGGAAGTGAGAAGATTCCCGCTGTGCTATGCTCATTTGGCCATGTTTCCCCTCAGGCTGGAGGGCTAGAGTGAAAACAATGGTCAAACGTAGCATGCTCTTAGCGTATATGCCATTTAGACTCGCAAATCTTTGTATAACAGTCCAGACGTCAGCCGAGTGCTGGTGATCTACATTATAAGTGGAAACTAGCCTGTATATGTTAATCGCAAGCCTTGCTTTTTACTGTTGATTTTTTCTGGAGTGAAACGACACGGTATTACACCGTTTCTCTCACCACTGCGATTCCTGTTGCAGTTGGGGCACTTTTTTACAAACATGGTGTGATGCAGGCTCATGCCTGGCCACCAGTACCTTGATTGTAATTCTTCCAGAGAATCTTTTAGTTTGAGGTGTCTGAGACCCTCGCCCATATGTGCGTCTGCGATTAACAAGTTTCTCCTGTCCATGTTTGGAATCACTCTATCCCCCACTCCAGGGATTCGAGCAAAAGGGACGGAGTTTGCATCGATTATGTATGTATAATTGAGTGGATAGTTGATCGGTAGCGCTGAGCAGTCGCCTTTTGATGACGTTTTCACTGCCAGCACTGTTTCACCGTCAATATACTTCACTGTACGCTTTTTTCGAACTACGGAAGCCGATTTAGTTGCTACCGCTGTGGCTGTCTCAGCCAATGAATTCCCTGCAACGTGAACGCCATCACGCTGATGACTCAGTGAGTGTGTCACGTGAGTCTTTGGTAGTTCTTTTTGTAAAAGAGCTATTTGTTCCCAAAGCAGTTTTTGCTTTATTGTTGCACCTTTCGCATCCTTGAAACCATTCTGAAGCCAGATCTGCAAGTATTCATTGTAAGATTGAACGCAATAATACGAATCGCACACTATGAGTGTGAGGAATTCTCGATCGGTATTTTCAAGCGCCATCTTGAATGCCAGTAGTTCAGCTCGCTGAGCTGTACAATCTCCTAGAGATTGTGTTTTAGTGATAGCTGGTTTAAATTTCCCTTCGTGCCAGCGACCTTTAACGATCGCGCACGCAGCACTGTAGGCTTGTTTACCCCCTACTGCGGGTTGTGCTGATCCGTCTGTGTATATTATACAGCCGTAATGTTCTAGAGGCAGAATTTCGGTCGGCGGAGGACATTCAAATTCATATTGGAGAAATTCTTGTGTTTTTAAGTTAGGATCAAATTCGTATGCCACGTCTGTTGCAGCAAGAGAATTAGCCCACTGTATCCATCTCGGATGGAGCGCTTTAGCATTTGGAATGCTTGCCTTTGTTACCGCCTCTAGGGCTGGTATCGGTGTCACGATTATTATTCGTTTACCTTGTGCCAGGGCTCGTTCTTTTGCTATAGCTGTCTGTGTTGCAGTTAGAATTTTTTCCGTTGGGCTGAATTTCATTTCAGCCTTAGTGTACAAGTGTGATTTGAATGCAATTGGTACCTTTTCTCCCTCATTAGAGGTCAGGTATGTGAATCCGCATCTTCCTGGGATGACTCGAATCACAAGATTGCGTGTGTTATCACGTGTTTCTAATTTTGTTTTAATTAGCATGTCTGTTTGTAAGGATCTCAGAATTTCTGTGTGTATTTGAGTCCAATTGGTTCTTTTAAAATCTGGTTTTATTAGATCATAAAGGGGTTTGACCCTTTCTGCGTAATTTGCAATGTATGTTCTTCCGAAATTTAGGAAGCCTAGAATTGACTGTAGGTTTTTTAGTGTTCTAGGTGCTTGGAGTACGGCACATTTCTCTAGAAAATTGTCAGCCAGGCTTTTGCCTTCACTTGATAGTTCATATCCTAAGAACAGGACTGTCAGATGGCCAATTCTGGATTTTTTAAAGTTGAATTTGTAACCCTCTGCTGCGAACCCAAGTATTATGGTGTTCACTCTCTTCAAGTGAGTCTCCAAGTCATCATCTGTTAAGTATATGTCGTCGACATACGATAATGCTTCGTCGTCATATGTTTGTAGTAATTCTGTTACTCTCGCTGAGAATACTCCCGGGCTGTTCTTGTACCCCTGGGCTAACCGACAGAATTGTTTTTGAGTGCCATTTATTGAGAATGCAGACAAATATCTGCTCTCTGGTGCTATGTTTTGACAAAAGAATCCATTAGAGATGTCTAATGTTGTTTTGTATTTTTTGCGCACTATGTTATTCATTAGTGCAGCACTATGTGAGTTTTGCACTGCAAAAGTTTTGCAACATGAGTTAAGGTGTCGGTAATCCAAAACTAGACGATATGAATTGTCTGGTTTGGAGACCGGAAACAAAGGGTTGTACATTTGTGAGGTGCAAGTTTCAATCACCCCCTGGTATTCTAGCTGATCTAGGATTTCTTTTACCTGTTTTTTAGCTTCTTGCTTAATTGGGTACTGCCTCTGTGCAGTAGGTTGTGATTTTAACTGGATTTTGTGAGGAGGAGAGTCCTCATCCCATCCTACGTGATTTTTATATAAAGCAGGGGCTAGGGCTACTGCCCACTTTCTAGCAAGTGTGTATTTTTTATGAATTGGGATGTGATTTGAGAAGGCAGGCATAATTATTTCTTCGCCATGAGGGCACTCCCTGACAAACTCTGGTGGCCAGTCTTTTTCAGCTAGAAGGATGTCATAGCCCTTGGAGAGATTATCCCAAAATAGTCCCCTTATTTTTCTAGTCTTATCCCCCTCTATACGTAAAGTTATTTCATATATTTTGTGAGGTTTGCTAACTGTGGTGTCTGCCGTTTCCACTTGAAGATATTCATTCGTGTCCACTGTCTCCAGATGATTCATAAGGACTTTGCGAGCTATGCTCACTTCTGCTGCGCTGTCTAGCATTGTCTGAGCCCATTCTCCGTTGTTCAGTTGTGTCCTCAGTATTCTCGGCATTGTTAACTACCTTGATACTGGCTACCTTCTTTTTTGGAAATTGTAATTTCTTTTTTAGCTGAGCAGGTTCCTTGTCTTTGGACTTGGCGTGCTCTTCTCTTTGTTCTGATCGTCCTCTTCTTTCCGATTTCTGCGAGGAAGTCTGAAAAGATTGAGAGGGACGTGTATCAATGTCTTGATATCTATCAGGCTTCTTTATATTATCCCTATTTCTAAGGTTATATCTTTTCCCAGAGGGGTCACTCTGGGGTGACCTGTGTCTTTGGTTCGGAGATTTTTCTCTTCGCCTAGGAGACCTTCCTCTGGACTGGAATTTCTTTTCTTTAGGATTGGATTGTTTGTTTCCATCCCAGCTCTTTTTTTGTGATGTTGAGTTATTATTAAAAAATATTTTTTCAGGACTTTCAATCAGTTGTGGTTTTACTGGTATTCCACCTAAACTATCTCTACCTAGTTCCTCATAGGATTTTTCTATGATTCTGGCAATTTCAGCTGGTTGGTCTGCTATATCTGTCTCTTTTAGCCTCTGGCGGATCGCCACGTTTGCTGCTTCTCCTTTTATGTTGGCTAATAATATAGCCGAGACCTGCTTGAAGTCTTTTAGTAATTTCATACCAAGAGTTAAAGCGGGTTCTGGACCATATTCGTCTTGAATTTGTTTTAGCACATCTGGTATTACCGAAATGGATGGAACACCGTGCGTTTTTGTGTAGATGGAAGCAAAGACTGTACCCCAAGTGTCACAGTCCTCAATGTGTGGTGCGATTCCCATTGGAAGACAGATAGTCAGAATCCTGTGTTTTTCTAACGGGGTGGTGTCTGGAAACACAGCCTCTATTTGGGTGATTTTTTGTGCTAACCAGAATGGTATTTGTTCCCGTTTAGCTGGTACTTTACCTAGGCAGGATTGTATGTTCTGTGGTGTAATTTTATTTGTGTTCCCCTGGTGAGGGGTCAGCTGTGGAATTTTAATTGCTGGCTGAATTGTTGAAGTCCGCATCACATATTGGACTAATTGTCTATGTATCTTTATTAATTGTTTTAGTTGTACTAAAAGATCTGCTGCAGGCATTCTTTCGAACTCTGGATGTGGTGTGTATCCGGCTAGGACCGGCCACGTTGCTCCTGGTCTACCTAAAGGACCGAGCCTGGTGATGTGATTATTGTGTTTTAGGGCGCCATTAAATAAGAGCAGGTGCTCTTGAAATTTAAGTGGTACTTCCACCTCCTCGAAAGGAGTATACTCTTCAGGAGGTTCCTCTGTTTTGTAATAGTGGAAGTACTTTGTTACAGCATTTGCTGCTGGAAAATGTATCCATGAATAGTATACCTCTGTCTGCCGATATTCGTGTGCCTCAATTACGAATATGACTGTACCACCTCTAGGTGTCAGTCCATTTTCTATAAGTTTTAAGGTTATAGATTTCCTTTTGATGACCGGGATGAGTATTATATCCTGGTCTGCTTCTTGCAGTGCAGTATCAGCTGCTGCGAGTTCAGTTGCTAATCTAACTGCCTCTCTTTCATCATCACTGTCTACCATTTTACCGACAGGATGGTTACTTTGTTTGTTTGCAGATCAGGTTTCTTATGGAAACAAAGATTAGATGCACAATATTTTGGAACGGTTTATCCTTCAACGTTGACTAAACCAAGTACCATACATAGGAGTTTCCTCCTGCGAGGTTTGGCGGATATTACCTTTCACCCACTCCAGACGTCTTTGGAGTATTATGGGAAAAGGGGTCTGAGTGAGAAAGCACGACTGAGTTACTCTAAATGTCTTACGTTAGTTTTATCGCCCTTCCAAACGCGTTGGGCGCCATGTAGTGTAGTTCCTATTATCCCAATAGGCTCTGCGCATTGGAATAATACCTTCAATAGTATAGGCCTAGACCAGACGTTAACTAGGTCTACTACTGTCGATATTAGACTTAAAGTTTTGGGTTTGCCAGCTAGCTCAGAGTTCACTAGAAACTTTCTCGAATAGGCAAGGAGGAGTTTAACCTCCCTGGATAGACAAGAAGGGATTTAGTTTCTGACAACCATAGAACATGACAACTTTGCTCTCCCCTAATCAAGAGTGTATCTCGAGAGTCGTGTGAACAAAAGGCAATTTATTTTACTCAGTCAGTACGTGCATTCTTAGTCTCATCAGATTGTAGAGAAAAGGAAGAGACGGGCGTGTTCAATAAAAGATGTTATTTATTGATCAGTCTCTTTTCTCATACAAGAGAAATGGATCGATATTATTGCAATACTTATGGTTAAGTAAAGTGCATACATTAAAAGCAGAAGTATAAAATAATACTGTAAAAACATTGATATGGTTTCTAAGCCATATGAAGGTTTAAAATGAATAAGATATATTACATACACATATACATTTGACTAATCGTACTCAACTGGTGTTTCTAACTACGCCTACCCCGTGTACCTGACCTAAGTCTAATGCGTGGGCGGGAATAGAAAGTTACAGTTTAAGTTAAGTTTGTTTTGCCAAGTGACTGACTAAAGAATTCTCTGTGAGGGGTTATTCAGTTCTGTACCTGGAATCTAGGATGGATGAGGGATGGTATCTCTCGTCTCTGGCCTCGATATTCCAGGCTGCCTGCGAGGGCTACCCGGAAGCGCCGGAGCTGGATTTCTCGGCAGGAGAATAGACAGCTTCTCGTTCTCAGCGCGTCAGGAAGGCGGGGCTGCGCCAGCGGGGTCTGCTCTGCTCTGGGCTTCGGCAAGTCTGGCTGCTCCGATCTCGTCACCACCGCGTGTGTTTGCATAGGGCAATATCGGTAATATTTATACCTTTAAGGTGCCGAGATTGACGTAAGGATGGACATAGATACGTCAATAAGGATGTCATACGACCAGGTCGTTAGCACATTCTTTTGCTGAAGTTCTCGGTGAAATCAAAACAATGGCCGCAGGGTTTTTCCCAGGTTGTCATAGGTTTGATTTGTTTTGAGAACTCCGTATGCCTTATCAGGGGCTGGAGGAATATCGCTTGTCTAATTAGATGGCAAGCGTTATGACCTAATCAGATAACACGTTCCTGTGCCGTAGTGTGGCTTTATCAGATAACGGTTCCTGCATCATGGGGGTTTTCTGCCTCATGGGATGGCTGCTAGTTAACTTGTTAGTTTGTTAACCAGAATAGGGTCAGGAATAGGGGGATCGATACAGAACCTATAGGAATACATCACAGACCGTGTCAAACGCGGCCGACAGGTCAAGTAGCACCAGTGCCTGAGGGATTCCCAAGTCTGCACTAGAACGCAAAGAGTCTAGGACCGCTACGATGACTGACTCAGTCGAATGGGCTGGACGGAAGCCGGCCTGAGAGAAGTGTAAAACGTCAGACTGTTCAATAAAATTTGAAAGATGGGAAGTGACGTGACCTTCCAGTACCTTGGCCAGGTACGGAAGCAAAGATATAGGCCTGTAATTTCGAGAGAGTAGTGGGGTCCACTCCCGGCTTTTTTAAAAGAGGCAATAAAACTGCATCCTTAAAGGATTTGGGTACTATCCCTTGGAGCAAGGAGGTATTGAGAAGTGTTAGAGCCGGGGTAGGAAAAGCGGCAAATACCATCTTTAATATATAAGGGGGGCAGCAGTCACGAGGGGAACCTGATTTTACCCTATTCAATAAGGATATTAAAGCTGGAACATCCAGAGGAGGAAAGTGGTCCAGAGTTAGGGCGTTAGAGGCAAGAGCGGGGGCAGACAGAACAAGGGTAGTGGCAGGAATGCTGGATTTAATAGTGGCAATTTTGTCCAGAAAATATTGATTCAAGGTGTTACAGAAATCTTGATTGGCCACAGGCGTGAACTCAGTTCTACTGGGATTCGACAGTTTATTGACAGTGGAGAAAATCTCTTTGGGATTGTTATTAGACTGTTCAATTAAGTTACAGAAGATCTTGGTTTTGGCTGACAAGATAGTTTTCATATAGTCAGCACGTGCGGCCAGGTAACTGGTCCTGTCAAGAGTGTTATAAGTCCTCCTCCAAGCTCGCTCCTTTTGTCAGACAATAAGCTTTTTTCCTCTCAAATCAGACGAGAACCATTTATGGGCCTTAGAATGACGAATGGTTTTGCATTCTTTTAAAGGAGCGTGAATGTCACTGGTGGCATTGAGCCAGTTGGAGACATCAGACGCGATTGAATTAAGGTCAATGTTTGGGCCCGGTTGAGAGTTATTTAGACTTTCCAGAAAAGCTGGAGTGTCCAGAATGCCCCATTTCCTGATAAGTCCATGTTTAGTAATCGCATTAGTTTGGGGCTCAGAAATGAGAATGCTAAACTGGATAAAAAAATTATCCGACCAGATACACGGGGAGATGATAAGTGAGGATATATATTAATATTGATGCTCCAAATCTGGTCCAAAATATGTCCTTTAAGATGAGTGGCGGTATTAATATGGGGCCGAAGATTAAGCCCAGCGAGGAGCTCCATGAGTTCATCAGCAGCAGGGCCACCACGCTCACTGTTAGGCCAATAATTAAAATCTCCAATGAGCAGAATGTTGGTATAGTCTGTGACCATGGAAGAAAGTTGATGACACAGGGAGAAGGGAAAGGTTGGCATGTTTTGTGGGGGTCTATATAGTAATATGCATAGGAGAGGTCCCGAACTGGAGTCAAGCTTGATAACCAAATTGTCAGCTGCAGCAAGATCGAGGGATGTCAATTTAGAGAAAGCTAAGTCTTTATTAATATTGCCGCGACTCCGCCCCCTGCTTTCCCTGCATCTCGATCTACCTGAAGAATATAATACTTATCTGGTAGGGTGGCCAAAATATCTGGGGAGGAGTTGATGTTAAGCCAAGTTTCCGTAAGGAAGAGAATATCCGGTTTATGGCAAGTAAGAAGGAGAAAAATGTCCATTTGGTGTTTGGCTAACGACCTCGTATTAAGGTAAAAGATATTCAAATGCCGTGTTTTAGCGAAAGTGGGCTTTGTTTGCAGAGATTGCAGACATTGCTGGGGCAAAGATAAAGGAGTGCTAGCGGAGGAATATAGAATACCTAATTGACTCAGGTGTCCCATGATAACAGGGGACAAGCGACTAGCTGAGCTGCGGAGGATCAAAAGACTATCAACGGAGTATGTTGTTAGAAGGACAGGGGGACTGGCCCCTGGGCCCGACCCGGCGCGGACGGGCGCAGACGGACTTGCCTTCGGCGCGCCATCGGCGCTTCCGCTGCGCGGCCGGGGTGGGGGGACACATTATATGCTGTCTGGCGTAATAGTTGCAGAACAACTACAGCGGCAACCCTGGGCTACTCCCAAGATGGCGGCTGCCCTCCCAGTCCCCGTAGCAGCGTCAAGTCGGCTGCACGAGGGACCGATGGTAAATGAGGAGGAGAAGGCGGGTAAGTCCGCGGAAATGCTACAGCAGTTTTAAAAATACACAACAATTTTAAAAACAAAATGCGATAGTGCTCCCGGCTTTCCGCCTCAGGAGTGAGAAGCAACCTGTTAATGCAACGCACAAGAGCAAGTGCGACTTATATGCTGTCTGGCGTAATAGTTGCAGAACAACTACAGCGGCAACCCTGGGCTACTCCCAAGATGGCGGCTGCCCTCCCAGTCCCCGTAGCAGCGTCAAGTCGGCTGCACGAGGGATCGATGGTAAATGAGGAGGAGAAGGCGGGTAAGTCCGCGGAAATGCTACAGCAGTTTTAAAAATACACAACAATTTTAAAAACACAATGCGATAGTGCTCCCGACTTTCCGCCTCAGGAGTGAGAAGCAACCTGTTAGTGCAACGCGCAAGAGCAAGTGCGACTTATATGCTGTCTGGCGTAATAGTTGCAGAACAACTACAGCGGCAACCCTGGGCTACTCCCAAGATGGCGGCTGCCCTCCCAGTCCCCGTAGCAGCGTCAAGTCGGCTGCACGAGGGATCAATGGTAAATGAGGAGGAGAAGGCGGGTAAGTCCGCGGAAATGCTACAGCAGTTTTAAAAATACACAACAATTTTAAAAACACAATGCGATAGTGCTCCCGGCTTTCCGCCTCAGGAGTGAGAAGCAAGCTATACATACATATATATTATATATTAGTGCAGATGACCCTGCTGAGAAAAATGATACGACAGAAATGACTTTGAAAAGGAAAGACCGCCCTTAACAACACACAATTAACAACTTTACATTGATCTATCTATGAAATGTGTTCTTAAAGGACCAAGACTTTTTTAAATGCACATATGCCAATGGTATGCCAAAACATAGTAGAACACAACTGTCGTTAAACTTACTACAAATAAAAAATGTGACTGGACCTGGATTGAAAATTGAACACTCATGCAATCAGCTTTCCATTTTGTGAGATGTTGCATGGGTGTGGAAATTGCATTGCCTGTCGATATATTGATTGGTGTCTTAGACAAGCAGTTGTAATGTCTATTTTGTGCACTGGACAAGTAGACAATGCCTTTGCCTTCATGCAAGTGATATGGCCATGCTATCAATTAGTACGGTTCGCAAGCTTAAAGTCTTTTACTTTTCATCCATAATTACAGTAATTAGGGTAAGCAGGCCCAGAAGCATGAATCTCTCATGCTCACAGCCAATCATGAGTTGAAAACAGATCCTGTAAGTGGTGGGAAATGTTTCATGACGCACAAAAGGTGATGGAAGGAATGCTTGCAATTTGTCTCACCACTGGCAATCGCTTGGTGTAAAATTACAACCCATTTTTTTTGCCCACTATACTGCCTCAGATTAGACCCAGCCTTATGCAAATCAGATTTGGTCCATGCTGCAATAGGAACAGTCCATCCCTAACTGCCAAGCCAGATCCTCTCTGAAACTGAACACCAGCAACCAAAAAGCATACAAATCTTTCATATGGGGGGAAGCTATTTCCGATATGCCCAAATAAATAGAGCCAGGCGAGCAGAAAATTCCACCTTGCATCAAGAACTGGAGCAGGCCAAGAGAGCAGACCTCGGCTTACACACCAATGAAACGGTTCTCAATCTGGCGGTGGCAAGCCAGCCGTTTAAAGATTACTTTATCTCTAGAGATGTAATAAATCAGAGGTCTTGCTTTAACAAAATCTATGAGGAGAGCGAGCATACAGCAAACCTGCGGCCTCCCTTTTGCAAAAGTTTAAAACGAGGAATAATCAGGAGAGTTTGGGACGCAGACCGGAGGCTACGGGAGGGAGTGTATCTAAGCAGAAGTTTCTGAATAAACTTAGGACTGTGGGCGTGAAGGGATTTGAAAATTATACAGGCCGATTTGAAGGTGACACGGTGTTGAATCGGGAGCCAGTGATGTTGCCTCAAAAGAGGTCTGGCTGACTGCCAACGCGGGAGGCGGTGTATAAGTTGAGCCGCCTGATTTTGTGCCACCTGCAGACGTTTGCTGAGTGTGACGGGGAGGCCGAGATAGATGGCGTGGCATAGTCTAAGTGAGACAACACCAATGCCCTTACTACCTGGATTAGGGCTGGTCCAGTGAGCATCTGACTGATCTTTTTTATTTTCCGCAATTGGAAAAAACAGGTAGACACAACTGAGTTGACCTGTGGTTTTAAAGAGAGCTCACTGTCAATGAGCACCCCCAGGCTTTTAACTGATTTATACGGAACAGGGGGGGGGGCAATGTAGATGGCCAATAATGAGGGCCCCAGATCAATTGACTATTGCCAAACAAAACCAGTTCCGTCTTACCCGGATTTAACTTGAGTTGGTTCTCATCCATCCACTGGCAGATGTGGAGCATGGTGTTCTGAAATTGGTGAATCGAATCAGGGGAATTATCAATTGTGAAGGTGAGTTGCAGATCATCTGCATAATTAAAAGTGGCAACTTTAAAAAACTGAAGAGACTGAAACAGAGGAAGCATATAAATGTTAAACAAAATAGGTGACAGTGAGGAGCCCTGGGGAACTCCACAAGTGGTATGCAATTTGTGAGAGGAAAAAGGGGGAAGGCCGACCGCCTGAGTGCGGTCGCAAAGGAAGGATCTGATCCAATCATGGGCCAGGCCACAGATGCCCGCGGCTCTGACACGGTCGAGAAGGATGTTGTGGTCGACCGTGTCAAACGCGGCCGACAGGTCAAGTAGCACCAGCGCCTGAGGGATTCCCAAGTCTGCACTAGAACGCAAAGAGTCTAGGACCGCTACGATGACTGACTCAGTCGAATGGGCTGGACGGAAGCCGGCCTGAGAGAAGTGTAAAACGTCAGACTGTTCAAATACATTTGAAAGATGGGAAGTGACGTGAGCTTCCAGTACCTTGGCCAGGTACGGAAGCAAAGATATAGGCCTATAATTCGAGTGAGTAGTGGGGTCCACTCCCGGCTTTTTTAAAAGAGGCAACAAAACTGCATCCTTAAAGGATTTGGGTACTATTCCTTGGAGCAAGGAGGTATTGAGAAGTGTTAGAGCCGGGGTAGGAAAAGCGGCAAACACCATCTTTAATATATAAGGGGGGCAGCAGTCACGAGGGGAACCTGATTTTACCCTATTCAATAAGGATATTAAAGCTGGAACATCCAGAGGAGGAAAGTGGTCCAGAGTTAGGGCGTTAGAGGCAAGAGCGGGGGCAGACAGAACAAGGGTAGTGGCAGGAATGCTGGAATTAATAGTGGCAATTTTGTCCAGAAAATATTGATTCAAGGTGTTACAGAAATCTTGATTGGCCACAGGCGTGAACTCAGTTCTACTGGGATTCGACAGTTTATTGACAGTGGAGAAAATCTCTTTGGGATTGTTATTAGACTGTTCAATTAAGTTACAGAAGAACTTGGTTTTGGCTGACAAGATAGTTTTCATATAGTCAGCACGTGCGGCCAGATAACTGTTCCTGTCAAGAGTGTTATAAGTCCTCCTCCAAGCTTGCTCCTTTTGTCGGACAATAAGCTTTTTTCCTCTCAAAACAGACGAGAACCATTTATGGGCCTTAGAATGACGAATGGTTTTGCATTCTTTTAAAGGAGCGTGAATGTCACTGGCGGCATTGAGCCAGTTGGAGACATCAGACGCGATTGAATTAAGGTCGATGTTTGGGTCCGGTTGAGAGTTATTTAGACTTTCCAGAAAAGCTTGAGTGTCCAGAATGACCCATTTCCTGATAAGTCCATGTTTAGTAATCGCATTAGTTTTGGGTTCAGAAATGAGAATGCTAAACTGGATCAAAAAATGATCCGACCAGATACACGGGGAGACGAAAAGTGAGGATATATCAATATTGATGCTCCAAATCTGGTCCAAAATATGTCCTTTAACATGAGTGGCGGTATTAATATGGGGCCGAAGATTAAGCCCAGCGAGGAGCTCCATGAGTTCATCAGCAGCAGGGCCACCACGCTCACTGTTAAGCCAATAATTAAAATCTCCAAAGAGCAGAATGTAGGTATAGTCTGTGACCATGGAAGAAAGTTGATCACACAGGGAGAAGGGAAATGTTGGCATGTTTTGTGGGGGTCTATATAGTAATATGCATAGGAGAGGTCCCGAACTGGAGTCAAGCTTGATAATCAAATTGTCAGCTGCAGCAAGATCGAGCGAGCATACAGGATGTTTTCTCCCATGGTCAATGAAGAAGAAATGTAACCAGAGGGCCATCAAATTTTAAATGTGAAGCAGAACTGTATAGTGACGGACACAGACCAGATAGGCAGGGTACTCTTGGACCATTACACCAACCACTATACCTCCAGTAGTAATCCCCCACCTAGGGCAATTAAAGCTATTGTGTAGGAATCTAGGACCCTGGTGTAATTTTCCCGATTCATGCCCATATATAGGTATAAATTACCCGATCCTTATATAGGCATAGAAATCATTACCGTATTTAGACTGAGCCTATGCAGCCCAAATACGGCATGGCTATTTCCACTAAGTTCCGAGAATCAACAACGACTTCTTAGAAAAGCCCGCCTTCAGCAGCTAGGGACTTCCCCTTGACGGAATACTAATTTATCTAGGAAATCATGGAGTTTTCAAAGAACTGAGTCTTTGAGTGACGTTATTATGTCCAATCATACGTCAAACTCGGCACCTTCAAGGTATAAATATGCCTACATTTGCCCAGACAAACACACAGTGGCTTGGAGCAGATCAACTAACTACTTGCCTGACGCCCTGCAGCAGCAAGTGCCGAAGGAAGCCGACCCTCCAGCTGACGCACTGAGAGACGCTGTCTTTTCTCCTGCCGAGAAATCCAACTCCAGTGTTTCCAGCCTACCCTTGCGGGTTGCTGGGATATCGGGTCCTGAGAGAGAGAGATACAAGACCTCTTTCATTCTAAAACCAAGGTACAGAGCTGATTAGACCCTTAGAAAATTCTTGGAATAGACTCGTGGCAAAGAATACTAAACTTAAGCTCTACCCCAAGTCTAGTACTTCTTCCATTGTACTAGACGTAGGTAAAGTACACCGGGGTAGGCGCATTTTAGAAGCACCAGTTGAGTACTTTTAGTCATTCTTTTATCACTGTATGTATTTTAAGTATTATATGTCATTTTATATGGCTTAAAAACCATACCATGCTTTTACAGTACTACTTTATAATACTTTTCGTATTATATGCCTTGTACTTTACAACCAGTATTACGATTGTAGCAGTACATTTCTTATGCTTGAGAAAGAAGACTGTTCAATAAATACTTTTATTGAAAACGCCCGTCTCTCTAGTTTCTCAGCACCTCTGGTGAAACGAAGCATGCACGAATGACTGAGTAAAATAACTATCTACTGTTTCCGCGACTCTAGAGATACGTTTCTTATCCTGGGGAAACAAAGTTGTCATGTTTATGCGGTTGTCAGAAACTAATCCCTTCTTGTGAATTCGAGAAAGTTTCTAGTGACCTCTGAGCTAGCTGGCACTCACAATTAAGTCTAATATATTCGGTAGAGACCTAGTCGACCTCAGTCCTACGTCTAAGCTACAGGATATATTATTCCAATGCGCAGAGCCTATTGGGAATATAGGAACTACAATACATGGCGCCCAACGTTTGGTAAGGCGATAATTTAATGCTAGATACTAGAGCAACTCAGTCGTGCTTCTCACACAGACCCCTTTCTCCCGTAAAAACTCCAAAAGACGTCTTGAGTGGGTTAAAGGATAATATCCGCCAAAACTGAGTGGGACGAAAAATCCTATGTATTAGTTTTTGGTTTGTTCAACGTTCAATAAGTGTTCCAAAATATTGTGCACCTAATCTTTGTTTCCTTGAGACTTGTTCACAAACTCTTCAGTCAGTAAAATAATGATTACTGACGAAGAATTAGCTGCAGCTCAAGCAGTTTTAGAAGACAGAAATCTCCTACAGAATGACCCGGATGCTATAAACATCCCGGTAAATGTAAGAAAAACTATAACTAACAAACTCATAAGAGGTGGTAAAGTAATATTTGTTATAGAGGCACATGAATATTGACAGACAGAAGTGTTCTTTTCATGGATTCACTTTCCTCCAGCGGATGGAGAGACACACGAGTTCCACTACTACAAAGTAGAGGAACCTCCAACGGAATACGTTCCTTACGAGGACGTTGAAATTCCATTAACTTACCAAGAGCATCAGCTCTGGTTTAAAGGCGCCCTACAACATGAAAATCACATAACCAGGCTCGGTCCACTAGGTAGACCAGGAGCAACATGGCTGGTACTAGCCAGCTATACACCACATCCTGACATTGAAAACATGTTAGTACAGCTAAAATAGTTAATTAAAATACATAGACAATTGGTTCAATATGTCATGCGGACCTTAACAGTCCAACCCACTGTGAGGATTCCACAGCACACCCTCACCAGGGGAACACAAACAAAATCACACCACAGACTATACAGTCAGTCATTGGTAAGCTACCCGCAAAACGAGAACAAATTCCGTTCTGGTTAGCACAAAAAATTACTCAAATAGAGGCAGTATTCCCTGATAGTACACCTCATGAAAAACACAGAATTCGGACAATCTGTTTACCAATGGGGATAGCACCACATGTGGAGGACTGTGACACGTGGGGTACAGTCTTTGCTTCAATCTACACAAAAACACATGGTGTTCCGTCGATGGCGGTAATACCAGACGTTCTGAGACAGATCTCAATTATGGGGACACAGAGACAATTTTGCCGTCTCCCCCAGGGATTCAAGAATAGTCCAGGGTTATTTTCAGCCAGAGTAACAAAGTTACTACAAATGTATGATGATGAGGCATTATCTTATGTCGATGACATCTATCTTACAGACTATGATTTGGACGTGCACTTGAAAAGAGTGAACACCATAATACTTTGGTTCGCTTCTGAAGGGTACAAATTCAATTTAAGAAATCACGAATTGCCCACCTCAACGTCCTATTCTTAGGATACGAGTTATCAAGTGAAGGCAAAAGCCTAGAAGCCAACTTCCTAGAGAAATGTGCGCTGCTCCGACCTCCAAAGACACTGAAGAACTTACAGTCAATTCTAGGTTTCCTGAATTTCAGAAGAACTAATGTTCTAAACTACGCAGAAAGGGTTAAACCTCTCTACGAACTAATCAAACCTGATTTCAAACCAACAAATTGGACTCAAAGCCATACAGAAATTTTGTGTTCAGTGCAAACAGACATGTTAGCAAAAACACAGTTAGAAACACGCGACAATGTGCGCAATCTTGTTATCCGAATTATCCCAGGGAGATGCGGATTCACGTACCTGACCTTTAATGAAGGTGAAAAGGTACCAATAGCATACAAATCACACTTGTACACACAAGCTGAAATAAAATTCACTTCTACAGAAAAAATTCTGACAGCGGTTCAAACTGCAGTAGCAAAAGAGAGAGCCCTCGCACAGGGTAAACGCATAATGATCGTTACACCTTTACATGCCTTAGAGGCAGTGACGAAAGCAAGCATTCCCAATGCTAAGGCTTTACATCCGAGATGGATACAATGGGTTAATTCTCTTGCTGCTACAAACGTTGAATACGTCTTTGACCCCTACTTGAAGACACAAGAATTCCTACAATACGAACACGAATGTCCTCTGCCGACCGAAATTCTACCTCTAGAACATTACGGATGTGTAATCTATACAGACGGATCAGCACATCCCGCAATTGGGGGTAAACAAGCCTATAGTGCTGCGTGCACGATTGTTAAAGGTTGCTGGCACGAAGGTGTATTTATACCTATGGTCACTAAAACTCAATCACTCGGAGACTGTACAGCTCAGCACAAAGCACATATGGGAGAGGGTCTGAGACATCGAGGGATCTTAGAATCTCTAACAGAATTAGAAGAGATGTACTGGTGGCCGGGAATGAGCGTTGACGTTTACAAATTCGGAATTAACTGTGACACCTGTTACAAAGATCATAGCTTCGAGAACCACCAGGTACCTGACTACAGTATAGCCAGCCCAGTCCAGACACCATTGTTAGACAGCATCAGGCTTTCTACACGCAGACGTCGCCATAGACGTACGCGGTCCCACAAATATTAAGACAGGATTTATTTGGGCGTGGCCCAGGTGCTCGGCTGTCGCCAGAACTGTTATAAAGGATTTGCGAGTCTTTATCGGCACATACGCAATCGGCACGCTACATTCTGACCAGGATCCTGCGTTTAGCTCTCCAGCTTACAAGGAGGCCATGGCTAGCTTGGGTCTTGCATTGCAGTATTCTAGTCCCTTCCATCCTGAGGGTAATGCGGTAGTGGAAAGAAAAAAACGTGACATAACGCAATCCATAACAGTTAAGGTATTAGGTTCGGGTGATGGGTGGGTCAAACATCTAATAAGTGTCCAACGTAGTCTTAACAATCTGCCAAGAAATTCTCTGGGTGGAATCACTCCATATGAAGTACTGTTTGGTACTCGAATGATAATCGAAGACCTCGATTGTCAAACTTCAGTGGTGGAACAAAAACTCTTTGATGTCAAATATCGTTTGGCTGTTTTACAGGACTTAACTGAAACAAGAAGAAGTCTGAGTAACACAACACAGAAGCAAACGATCACTGAAGAAAAACCACCTGTCCCAGCAAGACCTGTCCGGATTCCAAAGATTGGGGATCTAGTCAGGGAAAAGATCGCGGTAAAGAAGGAATTTGGGCCTTCTTACAGAAAAGCAGTACCTGTCTTAGCTATCCACGGAACAAGATCAGTGTTACTACCGCCCCTTGCTGGTAAAAGGGAGAACAGAGTTGTGTACATCGACCTGGTCAAACCACATCATGTGGTCGATAAGAAGTAGTAGGCCCAGTGAACTCCCAAGATGTAGCAGACGACAAAATCTTGCTACAATCCAAGAGGTTCAAACTGAAAGACTTATCACCTTTGATAAACCTGCAGTAAGAAAAGTAGGACTATGCAACAAAGCCATGGAACTTGTGCCTCTGGATACCCAAATAACAGTTCGTCAAGAAACACCTGTCTACAATGATGTAGCCTCGGACTATACAAATATGACAAAAGAAGAAACAGCTCCAGCAACTTCAAGTAATCCGGATGCAATTCCAACAATTGACAGAACTGCTTCTGGCAATTTCATCAACTTTGATACCTTCTCCGAGGATACCAGTGATCCTGAAGCAAGGCTAGCAAATAAAACTTTCCAAAGAAAAAAAAACAGAACTCTTTCATCAACTTGAGAAAACATATCTGGTTTCACCATGGGTTGAGTTTTGGATTGTGTTAGGTGTACTTTTTCTCCTGCTTTGGCTCATACTTGTGTTACGTTTGGGAAGGATGAAAGATGGAAAATACAGTACAATGGACACAGCAAGTAAGAAAATCAACTTGCTCTTAAAACCTCACAAATCATCTCATCGTGAAAAAAGAGACCTGTCATCAGTAAACATCACAGCCATCCCCATACCTGGTGGTATAGCATTGGATAGAACTGATTATGACATTTATGGCCCGGTGGAGCTGTTGAAGATTCCACACCAGTTTAAGGTTTCTTTGAGTGACTTTGTTTCATCCAGCACATTTTCTGATGATGGACACTTTGAAACTGTTAACAATATGAGGATAGATTTAGAAATGTCAGCTAAATTTACAGAACATGAATACCTAGAAGGTTCATCAGATTATGAACAAATGTATTGTTTTAATCATTATGGTCACCATTATTTGCATAAATCTGCAGGCCCCAGAAATGTTTTTACTTACAATCAATGGGAACATTGTCCAATGCCGCCAAAGAGCAGCTCAGAAACATTTTATGAAAAGTTTCCGTACTTCTTAGGGTTTAATATTAAAATCCAGAAACGTTTTATTTTAATAATGAAAATAAGACAGAAATGAAAACAATTCTGACCAATACTAAACAAATTTAGTCTGCAAACTTTTATGCTCAGTTGTCTACATTAGGGTTTGACTTTTGGAAAGACAACATTGAGACAAAAACTGTCTGGGGCACAAAAGATTGGCAGGTGCATGGTTTAGAAGCCCTGTTCAGAGCCTGCATTATACCAGAACAAATAATGTTTTTAAATGACACTGTTCAACAAACTTCTTGTCTTGGCCTGGCTAAGATAAAAGATTTAAACAAACCGTCTATACCTAAACCCACATCTGACAGTAATGATACTACGGAAAAGGAGGTAGACGTACCCTATATTTTGAAACAAAACAGAACTAATCCCGTTGGAAAAAATGGTTAATCTGGCCCACAGACACGAATAACTGTCAGTGTAGGAAAGCTATGCCTTGAGTGGCTACATAAATCTACACTTCCAGAAATCAAACAACACTTATCTTTACTTAAAGAAGGCAATGATTTGCGAGATTTCTTAATGGGGCCTCGCAAACCAAGTCAAAAACGTTTCATATATGCCGGTATATACGCTGCTTACAACGAAGCATGGAAAATAACGCAAATAGAAACTGCAGAAAGAATACGAGAAATTGATCGTATTCATTTAGAGAAAAACCTTACTGTAGTGGACAATGGGTTAACAACTCTGTCCTCCAGAATTTATTCTTTGGACAGCATCGTATCATCTGCAATTGACATAATAGAGAAAGACTTGCTAATGTTACAACATGGCCAGTCTCAATTACGTTCTATAATGCTGCTAGGCTGGACGTTACAAAATCTCCGTTCAGGCTACGTGCCATGGCGTTTAATCAATACCACGTCATTGTTTACTGTGTTTAACCTTACAGATAAACAAATCTCTTTGGCACAAAGAGGAGCAGACAATACGGTGCTGCACATTGAGAAACTGGAAAGATTACCATTGACAGTTTCTGGGAAGCCTGTCATTGAATGAATAATACAAGGCACCATCACGATACCAGTGACGATTTTCCAATTTCAGTATTGTCTACAGCATATACCAGCGGGCCTGTATGAAAGGTTGGGTAAAGAATACATTAAGTCGACCTGGACTTTACCATACACACACAAATGTTCGAATGGGGGAAAGGAGGTATTCCGTAGTGGTAAAAATTGTAAGAACTCACTAAGTGGTACACTTTTGTGCCAAGGTATTCATTTATACGGAGCCTGCGAAGGTTCTGCAAATAACCTCTCATGCCACCTGCACGGTACACCCTCCACAGTGACAGAACCAATTTTCAGGCAGCTATCCAATGGCAGCTACGTTATGCTCAATGACCACAGCTGTTGTGGCATGTTGCCAGGAAAAGCGCATCTAGTTAGTGTGTCATCCAGGGTCACTTGTTGTATGCAAGTATTGTATCCAAGGAGCGAGACAGAAAGGGAGACGACGTTATGGCCTTCACTGAATATCTCTTCTATACGAATTGATACTTTAAGCAGAATGAAAGCCATTCTCTTACAAAAAACTGTGCCACTGACCTCGTCTAGAGAAACGTATGATCTGCAAGTTGCAAGGACTTCTGCAGAGATGCATGCATTATTATCAACAAACTGCCCAGTACATTTCGCAGAAATGTTAAGTCAAATATTAAATATGTCTGATACTAGAGGCATCACACATGTATTTAAGACGATTTCTACGGGACTGTTAGCACCATTTGAAGCAGTCCTCTGCATTTTTTGCAAATTTCCTGCACTCTGTTCGGCGGCCTGCCTCTCATCTTGGGACTCGTAGCAGGAATTCTATTTTTATTCCTTCTGCACCGATATGGCAAGTCCAGTCACCAGCGATACCCAGACTACCATGGAACAAGCCCTCCTTGCCATGAGGTATCGTGAGAGAATTACACAGATTCTTGGCTCATTTAAGGGATCTGAACACAACTTGGTTCCTTTCGTTCAGACCAATCTGGCAAGATTGCATCTTACCTGTTCTACGATGCCTGCTTTGCGGAGAGGAATGCGTGTTGGATATTTGTTTCACACTACCATCAGTCCTGCCATCGGATGTTGACGCTTTGCTAGGTCCAGTAACGACTCATGCATCGTGTTGCCCCCAACGGCTGCCCATTCTGATGACGGCATTCATTGAGGTCTCACCGTCAAGTCTAACTGAGGGTAAAATACGAGACACTACAGGCACACAGGTACCACCTGCCGCGGACATTGCTAATGCATTAAACGCTGACGGCGATGATCCTCATCTATGCACATTTGACCTTTTAACTGAAGTGGTTCCACTTTCGCCTACTATGGTAGACGGTTTCTTTGCCAGCCTAGACGATCTGATGTTTTCTCCTGACCCCGAGAATAACTTTTGATTAATTCACACAGCATTACCTGAACTCTGAAATTTGGCCTTGGTTTTTCAAAATAAACCGTCTAACAAATTTTTCCAAATTAGAACTTGTTGGCACAGAGTAATCTGCTTAAAGTAGAACTATTCTTAGAGAACAAGATTTCTTTTGAAAACTTCCTAATGACAATATTTGGCCTTGTCCTAAAAACGAAACAGTTTAAATATTATGCTATGGGATGGTCTCGACTTTTTTTCTGTACCTTAAAGAGACATTTCATGAATGTAATTTCGTCTTTCATAAATGTTAGAAAGTATGCTCTCATACTATGCTTCATATTGATTGACACCTATTTTTTCATACAGTTTATACTCATTTCATGTGAACAAACCTTTCAAATGCAATTTGTATTTTGGGTGGGATTGTAAACACTTGCCTTAGATATGTTCAGTGCTTATACATTTAGTTTTATTAAACTTAATATTGTGGAGTGGGTGTTGTGTAGGAATCTAGGACCCTAGTGTAATTTTCCCGATTCATGCCCATATATAGGTATAAATTACCCGATCCTTATATAGGCATAGAAATCATTACCATATTTAGACTGAGCCTATGCAGCCCAAATACGGCATGGCTACTTCCACTAAGTTCTGAGAATCAACAACGATTTCTTAGAAAAACCCGCCTTCAGCAGCTAGAGACTTCCCCTTGCCTGAATACTAATTTATCTAGGAAATCATGGAGTTTTCAAAGAACTGAGTCTTTGAGTGACGTTATTATGTCCAATCATACGTCAAATTCGGCACCTTCAAGGTATAAATATGCCTACATTTGCCCAGACAAACACACGGTGGTTTGGAGCAGATCGACTAACTACTTGCCCGACGCCCTGCAGCAGCAAGTGCCAAAGGCAGCCGACCCTCCAGCTGACGCACTGAGAGACGCTGTCTTTTCTCCTGCCGAGAAATCCAGCTCCATTGTTTCCAGCCTACCCTTGCGGGTTGCTGGGAAATCGAGTCCTGAGAGAGAGATACAAGACCTCCTTCATTCTAAAACCAAGGTACGGAGCTGATTAGACCCTTAGAGAATTCTTGGAATAGATTCTTGGCAAAGAATACTAAACTTAAGCTACACCTCACATACTTCTTCCCTTGTACTAAACTTAGGTTAGGTACAATGGGGTAGGCGTATTTTAGAAGCACCTGTTGAGTACTTTTAGTCATTCTTTTATCACTGTATGTATTTTAAGTATTATATGTTATTTTATATGGCTTAGAAACCATACCATGCTTTTACAGTACTACTTTATAATACTTTTCGTATTATATGCCTTGTACTTTATAACCAGTATTACGATTGTAGCAGTACATTTCTTATGCTTGAGAAAGAAGACTGTTCAATAAATACTTTTATTGAAAACACCTGTCTCTCTATTTTCTCAGCACCTCTGGTGAAACGAAGCATGCACGATTGACTGAGTAAAATAGCTATCTATTGTTTCTGGGACTCTAGAGATACGTTTCTTATCCTGGGGAAACAAAGGTGTCATGTTTATGCGGTTGTCAGAAACGAATCCCTTCTTGTGAATTCGAGAAAGTTTCTAGTGACCTCTGAGCTAGCTGGCACTCACAATTAAGTCTAATATATTCGGTAGAGACCTAGTCGACCTCAGTTCTACGTCTAAGCTACAGGATATATTATTCCAATGTGCAGAGCCTATTGGGAATATAGGAATTACACTACAAAGCCTTTTCACACCAGATCAAACTGTCCTTCTCGGAGAACGAATTGCGGTAGAAGATAGAAGATCTCATCACACAGGAGGAAATCAAAGCCATAAAGCATCTTCCCAATGCTAAATCATGCGTCAACAATGGCACACTTTCTGAATTTTATAAAATCGTTTCTGCACAGCTGGTCGATGTGCTATATAATGAATTTTTAAATGGCAGCCAAATTCCAAAGGAATTTACTGAGTCAATTATCGTCAATTTTCTTACAGACTAGCCCCTGTAACAGCCAGGTTTGTATTGACCTATAAGTCCCTTGGACTCAGAGTAAAAACTTCCAGCTAAAATTATTACATTGAAGATAGCCCGTGCTGCATCATCAGTGGTACACGGCGATCAAAATGGCTTTGTATAGGGCAGAACATTGTCATTAAATATAAACTTTCTTGTACAAGCAATAGATTACTATTCAAACAACAAGGTTGAAGAAAGCAGCTATAATTATGACTGAAACATTGATTAAAATGTTTGTGTATTTGATATAGAACATGTTTAAATTGCATGAATTTAGATCTTTTATGGAGTGGAGAAGTGGAGTGGAGTGGAGAAGCGTGGCTCAGTGGTTAGAGGCGGCAGACCCGGATGCTGAGATCGGCCGTGGACCAGGGTTCGATTCCCCGCCTCGGCGGGTCTCGGGCTCAAAAATTCCACGGACTCGACAATTCTCGCTCCGGTGCCGACTCGACTCACGGGGTCACACTCTGCGACTCTGGGCAATAGCTTGCTTAATCTCCACTACGGCCCCTCGCGGCGGGATGCCTGGCTTTCACCTTGTGGATACCCTGCTGGGGTATCTCACAGGGGAATACCAGGACGGGTTCCCTAAGCAAGCGCCTTGATACCTTCGGGTAATACGTGCGCTATAAAAAAAAAGTCGCAATATGGCATTTTTTTAAAAACGCTTCTGATTCTGTGCTAAACTGATAGCGCTGCTGCACAATTTATATGTTAAAGCAGAGGCAAAATCATAAAAAATGCTCAGAAAGCAGGGATTATTCCTATATCGCAAGGCGTGTCAGTGGTGTCCAATGTCACTGGTATTGTTGGCTCTGTTGAGCCCTTGGTGACGGGCCCTCAGACAAGACCCGCCTTTATTTACAGAAAGTGTTGATCGAATACTGAGTTCAGATACCAGCTTTTTTAAAACTTTGGAAGCTGCCCAAAAGCTCCCGATAAAAGTTCTCGCATGCAATAACTGAAAGATTCATGCGACTTCAAGCAGAATATCAGTTTCCTTTGACGCATCTCTTGATGCCTTTAAGGGAATGTGGGCAAATAGGCTTATCTCCGCAAAACAGTGCTATCAAGAAATGGTAGAAGGCTGGGTATTTTAATCTTGACACATTTTTACTAGCGCAAAAACAACAATTGATGGACAGTATGCAGAACAATGTCATACATTCACCCCAGTACAGAGATCTGGGCCTAAATCCATAGTTATTTTGCTCTCCACACCACCCCAGGTCAGACATGGCCATATGCAAATCAGCCTTGACCCTGTGCCTCATGGGAACAGTCCAGCCCGAACTGCCAAGCCATGTCTTTCCTGGACCGGAATCAAGCATCCAAGGACCGGTTTCTGGCTATCAGCCTTCATCAGCCTGGATAGCTTGACTCCAGTGGTGTGGAGAGCATGGGACTCACGTCTGAGCATTCCCATCCCATCCGGGGTGACAAATGCAAAAACAACAATTGATGGACAGAATGCAGAACAATGTCATACATTTACCCCAGTACAGAGATCTGGGCCTAAATCCATCGTTTTTTTGCACTCCACACCACCCCAGTGTGGCAAGGTATGCTCAGACGTGAGTCCCTTGCTCACTTGGCCACTGGATTCAAGATAGCCTGGCTGATGAGGATTATGAATCCGAAACCAGTCCCAGGATGCTTGTTTCCGGTCCAGGGAAGACATGGCTTGGCAGTTCGGGCTGGACTGTTCCCATGAGGCACAGGGTCAGACTGATTTGCATATGGCCATGTCTGAACTGGGGTGGCTGAGTGAGCTAAAGAATGGTGATGGATTAAACCCAGATCAGTTGACTGGGGGTGAGTGTTTGATTTGCTCAAACGCTCCTTCCATCATCCCCTTTTGTATCGCTTTGTTCGCCCTAAGTGTGGCAGGGTATGCTCAGACGTGAGTCCCTTGCTCACTTGGCCACTGGATTCAAGATAGCCTGGCTGATGAGGATTATGAATCCGAAACCGGTCCCAGGATACTTGTTTCCGGTCCAGGGAAGACATGGCTTGGCAGTTCGGGCTGGACTGTTCCCATGAGGCACAGGGTCAGACTGATTTGCATATGGCCATGTCTGAACTGGGGTGGCTGAGTGAGCTAAAGAATGGTGATGGATTAAACCCAGATCAGTTGACTGGGGGTGAGTGTTTGATTTGCTCAAACGCTCCGTCCATCATCCCCTTTTGTATCGCTTTGTTCGCCGTAAGTGTGGCAGGGTATGCTCAGACGTGAGTCCCTTGCTCACTTGGCCACTGGATTCAAGATAGCCTGGCTGATGAAGATTATGAATCCGAAACCGGTCCCAGGATGCTTGTTTCCGGTCCAGGGAAGACATGGCTTGGCAGTTCGGGCTGGACTGTTCCCATGAGGCACAGGGTCAGACTGATTTGCATATGGCCATGTCTGAACTGGGGTGGCTGAGTGAGCTAAAGAATGGTGATGGATTAAACCCAGATCAGTTGACGGGGGTGAGTGTTTGATTTGCTCAAACGCTCCGTCCATCATCCCCTTTTGTATCGCTTTGTTCGCCGTAAGTGTGGCAGGGTATGCTCAGACGTTGAGTCCCTTGCTCACTTGGCCACTGGATTCAAGATAGCCTGGCTGATGAGGATTATGAATCCGAAACCGGTCCCAAGATGCTTGTTTCCGGTCCAGGGAAGACATGGGTTGGCAGTCCGGGCTGGACTGTTCCCATGAGGCACAGGGTCAGACTGATTTGCATATGGCCATGTCTGAACTGGGGTGGCTGAGTGAGCTAAAGAATGGTGATGGATTAAACCCAGATCAGTTGACTGGGGGGTGAGTGTTTGATTTGCTCAAACGCTCCGTCCATCATCCCCTTTTGTAACATTTTTACTAGCAGCACGGTTAAAAACCTGGAAGCAGGTAGCAGTAAACAATGCTAACATTTCATTTGTTCCCATATTTTCCTATCTTTAAATTCACAATCATCTTTGGGCTGATCTCCAGACATCCAACTTAGCTACGGAACACATGAGTAAAGCATATTTTGGGAATTAATTGATTGGGCTAGGTAGTTGGTATAAAATTTTATATCTGTATCTCCACAAATCAATTGCTCAAACAGCTTTTTTTCTTCATTTTGCAATATACTGATGGGAGGATGGGCTTTGTTAGTTGGGTTAGATTCAATCGAATGGCCCATAAGGTCATACGTGAAGTCAACTGTTAGCGTACCGCAAATGTTTTAGATGTAGGCAGGGCACATGTAGTGTTTCTATGTCCCAAATTATTTGATAGTTGGAGTAATATTATGGATTTCTTAGCCGAAAAACTACAAATGTAAATCGAACCAGACTTACAAGGGGTGTTACTGGGGATCCCGCCCTCCAACTGCTGCCTAGATTTGCGATAGCAACAATACTTCTTTATTGGGTCATTAGTAGCTAAATCATTAATTCTACAAAGGTGGAAATACTCGGTTCTGCCGCTATACGAAAGCTGGATAATGGAAATAGATTGGGTTAGGAGGCTCAAGAAATTGTATGCCCAAAGGGTAGGTGCATCATGTATGGACAACTAGATTTCTTTTTTTAATAGAATCTGTTTTTATTTTAATTTTAAACTTCAGCCAAAGTATAAGTAGGCAAGCATTACATACAATGAATTCAACAATAGTTCAAGCCGTAGATACCTTCAGGGATACAAAGATTACTTTCTGGAGGCCCATCTTCCATTGCTGCTCCCACCTCCCCAGATTGGCTGTGGCCCTCCCCACCCAGCTACATGTCCTCACTATGTGGGAGGGTCTATTTATTGCATATCACTCTTGGGTGGTGTGTTGTGTAACTTCCAGTCCCGACCCCTTGATCTCTAAGTTGTAGTACCTCAGCCATGGTTGCCATATTTTGGTGAATTTTTGGGGACATCCTCTAGCTGCCTATGTTGTATTTCCGGCATCCAAATATAGATCCATACTGGCAAGCCATTCTACCAGTGTTGGCAAGCCCTCAGCACCACAGTGTCTAGCAATATCCCTCTTAGCGACTATTAATATTAAGATACCCAGAAGATTGTATCTAGGGAGGTCAATATCTGTTGAGATGCCCAATAATATATATTTAGGCTCCATACATATCTGTGACTCTGATATGTTGTTAAGTTGCTTCATTATTCGTAACCAATAACGTTGTATCTGCTGATATTCCCATATGGTGTGAATATAGGTGCCTTGAACGGTTTTACATCGCAAGCAGTAGGGGCGTTTCTGCCCTGTCCATAGCGTGTAGCAGTCCTAACTATAACTATTGAGGGAATCTCTCTCTCTATATATATATATATATATATATGTATATATATATATATATATATATATATATATATATATATATATATATGTATATATATGTGTGTGTGTGTATATATATATATATTTATCGAGAGGGAGGAAGGGATTCCGTCAAACCCCCCTCATATATATATATATATATATATATATTACCTACTGGCGACAGCCAGTAGGTATATATAGTTAGGACCTAGTTTCCACAACATTCTATTGGGAATAACTTTGGCGCCGGTTGAGGAATTTGCGTGTAATTTCCCAAAATGTAGGCCAGCTCCGCTCCGCTCCTTCCCTGGAAGTTTCGGGGGGATTCGTCATGCGGGGGCCGAGAAAAAAGGGGGGGTCCCAAAACGTGTTTTCCCCATGTTAATTTCCATAGAACGTTCAGACACGGCTACAGCCCGAACCGCTGAATGGAATTACACCAAACTTTGCAAAATTGTAGGGACTGGTACGCAGAAGTGCTTTATGTTTAAATGGTGTAAATCCCTCCAGTAGTTGTTGAGAAAATATAATTTGAAAACACATATATATCTACATAAGCTTACTGTAAGCTTACTGTACTCTGTACCTTCCAGAGTACGAGCTGCATTCTGATTGGCTGCCAATGTCTGTCAACACTCCAAAATAGAAATTGTTGGCAGCCATCTTGTACCTCGGTAGACTGAGGCACAGGAAAGCAGAAACAAAACCGTGTAGAACTCAAAAAGGGGGCACGGTAGAAGCACCCTGACCCCCTAGACCTGCTCAGGGGGTTCCACAAGGACCCCCCAGGCCCCCCCAATGTTTTTTTTTTGGGAAAAATCGCGGTGTACGCCATCTTGGGACCAATATACATGATAGCACCTCATTAAAAAGCATTGCAGTTAATAGAAGGTTTTAGGACTTTAGTTACATTAAAAATCATTTGTTGATGGTACCATTTTTATGGAATTGTGGTGTGTTCTAAGGTGATTTTCCCATGTGAAAAAGCCTTCTGCTGGGATATCATGAATCATGTTTGAAAGAAAACTATTGAAATGAAATGATATGAAAATGGGTTTTATAAAGCGCAAATCTACCCGAAGGCCTCGTAGCGCTATTATCTCATGCTTTTCCCACAGTGGTTTGGAAGGGGATCTATAAGCTAAACTGAAAGCATATTTTCTGTAAATTCACATTATCTTTCTCAGTCATGTGAGAATGAAGTCTGACATTCTCAGTAAAACATGTACATCCAACAAGGACAGAGACTGTCAGTTGATTCCTTTGTGTTCTACTGCAGCCTCCTAGAGTGTTCTAAAGAACAACTAGAGCGCTAACAGTCCTACTTATTACAAAGGTATGGCACACCTGAAGCCATCTTGATTGGAATAAAGTGGTAACTCTTTAAACATTTAATTTAAAAAGGAACAAAATGAGGGGGTATATTTTGCCATAGAAAGTATGATTAGTGCTGCAGAAAGAAAAAGTAGGGCACATTTTGAGTGACTTCTCAAATCCTCTTCTATTTCATTAAAAAATTCTGACATGCAGTCTCCCAAGATGGCCACCAGAGACAAAAGAGCCCAAATGTAGCCCAAATATCACCCAGATGTAGCCCAAATATAGCCCAATGACAGAATGTTCTAGAGTGTTCTAAAGAACAACTAGAGCGCTAACAGTCTTACTTATGACAAAAGTATGGCACACCAGAAGCCATCTTGATTGGAATGAAGTGGCAAGTCTGAAAACATTTAATTTAAAAAGGAACAAAATGAGGGTGTTCATTTTGACATAGAAAGTATGATTAGTGCTTCAGAAAGAAAAATTAGGGCACATTTTGAGTGACTTCTCAAATACTCTTCTATTTCATTAAAGAAATTCTGACATGCAGACAAGCATGCACTTTGAATACCAGCAGCAGACTTCCCTGGTGAGCAGTAGCTTTACTACAGTGATCTAATGAGCAACTAGAGTGCTAACATTCAGAATTTATGGCAAATGTGTGACACATCTAAATGCCTTCTTGATGGAACCAAAGTAAACAAGCATTGAAAATGCAATAGATCTCGCCCTCGTTTAAGTTAAAGCCATTCTGTTTGTAATGAGGTGGCTTTTTAGCTTTGCTTTTATTAGTGTTTTTCAAACTTTCATGTAGATAACATGCATATGTATGCATATATGTATACGTACGCATGCATTTATATTTGTATTTATATAGATATGCAGATTATATATGTTTATATATATGTATGTGTATATATATATATATATATATATATATACACACACATACATATATATATAAATGCATATGCATATATGCATATATATATATATATGTATATGTGTGCGTGTAGAGAGAGGTAGAGGTGTAGAGGAAGAGAGGTAGAGGTAGAGAGGTAGAGACTAGTAGAGAGAGAAGTAGAGAGAGGTAGAGAGGTAGAGAGTAGAGAGTGAGTAATAGAGAGTAGAAAGTGAGTATTAGAGGGTAGTAGAGAGCAGTAGAGAGAGTAGCAGAGAGTGAGTAGTACAGAGTAGTAGAGTGAATAGTAGAGTGAGTAGTAGAGAGTGAGTAGTAGAGAGTGAGTGGTAGAGAGTAGTAGAGAGTAAGTAGTAGAGAGCAGTAGAGAGTGAGTAGTAGAGAGTAGTAAAGAGTGAGTAGTAGAGAGTAGAAGAACGTGAGTGATAGAGAATGAGTAGTAGAGAGTAGTAAAGAGTGAGTAGCAGAGAGAGAGAATAGTAGAGTAGTAGAGAGTGAGTAGTAGAGTGAGTAGTAGAGAGTAGTAGAGAGAGAGTAGTAGAGAGTGAGTAGTAGAGAGTGAGTAGTAGAGAGTGAGCAGTAGAGAGTAGTAGAGAGAGAGTAGTAGAGAGTGAGTAGTAGAGAGTAGTAGAGAGTGAGAAGTAGAGAGTGAGTAGTAGAGAGTGAGTAGTAGAGAGTGAGTAGTAGAGAGTGAGTAGTAGAGAGTGAGTAGTAGAGAGTAGTAGAGAGTGAGTAGTAGAGAGAAGTAGATAGTGAGTAGTAGAGAGTGAGTAGTAGAGAGTAGTAGAGAATGAGTAGTAGAGAGTGAGTATTAGAGAGTAGTGGAGCAGTAGAGAGTGAGTAGTAGAGAGTAGTGGAGAATATTCCAAAGTTTGGCACAGCACCGCTTGCACAACAAGTCCAATCAAATCATATCACTTAGAGTCCTTATTGAAGCGCTGAATCTTGGTGTATATTCAAATGCTTTTATTTTTCTTAAGTTTATGTACCACAGCCAGCCGATGCGTTTCGTTCTGTACAACAGAACTTCTTCAGGGCGTTCTTATTTCCTTCAAGTTATGTCGGTATCCTGTTGTCATATAACTAGATATTTCTTCCAAATGTTAGACGAGACGCAAGTACATTCTTATTCAAAGTGACTAGGTATCAATTTTACCCACACAATTCGGGCAGACTTGAGTAATTTTTAGCATCCTCAAAGTCAGTCTTTCAAAAATTCCAAAGTATAGGACATGATAATCCAAATCCAAATGTTTCTCAAGAAAAGTCATTTTCAATCGTTCGGAATATCGGCGTTTGGGCAGATATGACCCACGGACACGGTTTATGACTTTTCTTGAGAAACATTTGGATTTGGATTATCATGTCCAATACTTTGGAATTTTTGAAAGACAGACTTTGAGGATGCTATAAATTACTCAAGTCCATGGATGCTGCTGGGAACGCGCCCAGCAACACCCATTGCACACCCCTTTAACGCAGGACACTGTGTTAAAGGGACTGATATTTATCAGGCAGGATTACGCCACAAAAAGTGGCTTAGTCCTGCCTGATAAATATCACTCAGTCTTCTGCGCCACCGGAACGTCACAAAAAGTGCATCATTCATGACATGGTCAGTGACATCACTGATGACATCTCAAATGACATCACTGATGACATCACTGATGACATCACTGATGACATCATCCATGTGACAATCAAATACACCTCATCACACACTAGTATAATCTTTCATCACTCACTGTAAAATAGAAAGTGTCATATTTGAGACCATTGACACACCAATAGAAATTTCTAAACCCCCACTCAGATATTCATAGAACTATACACAAATCTAATCACTTACCTATAGATTCAGTGTTATATGCAGTGAATAATCAACAGAACACTATCAAATATACTTATACGCCTATTTCAACATTACACACCAGCACACATTGTATTCACTTATAAAGACATCCTTCTGACTTATGCAAACAATTGATTATACTTACATTTACTCACCTACACACTTATACAAACACCACTTCATCTATTTATATAGATAGTAACTCACACTTAGTGTGTTATAAAATCACTATTACAAGTATACAGTTATCCATATAGTGACTCATACAATCACTAAGTCTTAGGCACACTTAATTAGATATAACTGTCACATACACTGCCTTTTTTTCAAGTTTAATGGAGATGTACCATTGAGAGAAATATTTCATCACCACCACACCCATAAACATATACACTCACTGAAACAACTGTTATAACATGTAGTCTTAACCTCATATACCTACTGAATGAACTATTCACAAATTCTTTGGCAATCACACCCCCCCACCAAACCACATAGACATTCATTTACCCATACAAATACTCAGTTAAGAAACCAATAACAAATATAGTCTTTAACATAACAATTAGGACAAAGCAATAAAGACTTTCACACAGTTTAGTAACTACACATTATATATAGTGAGACTCTACACATTAGTCAAGGAAACAATCAATGACACTGTTACTAAATCCAGCATCCACACATTTATATTTATATATCCACTCATTCTTCAATGCAAAGTAGTGTATTTATAATACATATTTAAATATCAAAGCAAACCACATTCACTGGATGATGTCATCAGTGATGTCATCAGTGATGTCATTTGAGATGTCATCAGTGATGTAATCAGTGATGTCACTGACCATGTCATGAAGGATGTAATATGAGACATCATCAGCAGTGGATTGCGGGTGCGTGAGTTATAGTGAGTACAACTAACTATAACTGGGGAAGTTCAATGGTTTTGTATGAGTAAAATGTCCAGCTAACTATAATATATATATATATTTATATATACGTGCGCAGACGTGCGCGGACCTTCGCGTGAGCAAGCTGCATGCTGATTGGCTGCCAATGTCTGTCAACACTCCAAAACAGAAATTGTTGGCAGCCATCTTGTGCCTCGGTAGACTGAGGCACAAGAAAGCAGAAAAACAAACGAGTAGAACTCAAAAAGGGGGGAGGGTAGAAGCACCCTGACCCCCTAGGCTTACTCAGGGGATCCCACAAGGACCCCCCCTGAGGAAAAAATCGCGGGGTGCGCGTACCGTGTGCGCACGGGTCCGCGGACCGTGCGTGTACCTTTCCGAGAGAGCTATATGCTTATTGGCTGTTAACACTCCAATGAATCACACAAATAGTATCTAGGGGTCAGATGACCATGTGACCCCTAGATACTATTTGTGTGATTCATTGTACGGAGGGGTATGTATCTAGTGTGGGTCGTTAAACTTGCCCTTGGGCCCTCACATTAATTGTTTTTGTTTGCCCTGTTAACACTCCAAACCAGGAAGTGTTGGCAGCCATCTTGTGCTCATTAGACTGAGGCACAAGAAAGCAGAAAAACAAATGTGTAGAACACAAAAAGGGGGCAGGGTAGAAACACCCTGACCACCTAGGCCAACATTTTTTTTTTTTTTTAAACACAGTCTGTTTTTTTAAAAATTACCCCCCCAGGGGGACCAAATCGCAGAGGCATAGTGATAAAGAAGTGTGGGGGTACCCAATCCACCCCACACTGCCCCGGGGACAGCAGCCCTCCGGGGTAAAGCAACACAGCCCCCTGGCGCATACTGGATGCTCCTGGTGGGCTAGTTGGCCCCCAGGGACCCCCAGTATGCAAGGGGAATTAGTTCCCCCTCTGCAAACGCGCCAGTGGGCTGCGTTCCAGAGAGGTGTAAAAAGGGGCATAGCCTCATTACACCTCTGTGCAATGCAGCCACCTGGCGCATACTGGAGGATCAAGGTGGGCTAGTTGGCCCCCAGGGACCCCCCAGTATGCAAGGGGAAATAGTTCCCCCTCTTCAAACATGCATGGGGGCTGCATTGCAGAGAGGTGTAAAAAAGGGTGTGGCCTCATTACAACTCTCTGCAATGCAGCCCCCTGGCGCATACTGGAGTCTCCTGGTGGGCTAGTTGGCCCCCAGGGACCCCCAGTATGCAAGGGGAAATAGTTCCCCCTCTGAAAACGCGCCAGGGGGCTGCGTTGCAGAGAGGTGTAACAAGGGGCAAAGCCTCATTACACCTCTGTGCAATGCAGCCCACTGGCACATACTGGAGGTTCCAGGTGGGCTAGTTGGCCCCCTGGGGCCCCCAGTATGCAAGGGGAATTAGTTCCCCTTCTTCAAACATGCAGGGGGGCTGCGTTGCAGAGAGGTGTAAAAAAGGGTGTGGCCTCATTACATCTCTCTGCAATGCAGCCCCCTGGCGCATACTGCAGGTTCAAGGTGAGCTAGTTGGCCCCCAGGGACCCCCATTATGCAGGGAGAATTAGTTCCCCCTCTGCAAACACGCCCGGGGGCTGCGTTGCAGAGAGGTGTAAAAAGGGGCGTGGCTTCATTACAGCTCTCTGCAATGCAGTCCCCTGGCGCATACTGGAGATTCCTGGTGGGCTTTCAGGTCTTATATAGTTAGGAATTAGCATTAAAAAAACCTTTGAAATTCACTGAAAAAACCATAGGTTTCAGGCCTTATATAGTTAGGAATTAGCATTTAAAAAACCTTAACTATAACACCCCTAAAACTTATAGTTTTTTGAGTGAATTTCAAAGGTTTTTTAAATGCTAATTCCTAACTATATAAGGCCTGAAACTTATGTTTTTTTTCAGTGAATATATATATATATATATATATATATATATATATATATCTTATCTACTGGAGTTTAAATAGGAAAAGCGTTTTTTCTTTTCCCAATAACTTTGGCGTCGATATGTATATATATATATATATATATATATATATATATATATATATATATATATATATATATATATATATATATATATATATATATATATATATATATATATATATATATATATATATATATATATATATATATATATATATATATATATATATATATATATTCAAACACAAAAGTTCCAAAATTGATAGCACTCCACTCGGGGATAGTTTTTCAAGTTATTTTATTCCAACAATTGAGATCGCCTACGCGTTTCGAACTTCAGCGTTCTTGATTAAGACAATCAGTCCTTCTTTGATTTCAACATTTTATACACATGAGAGTTGCTGTGCATGCTGGTACTTGTAGTGAAAGGCACTCAGCCCAAGAATCCCGTAACACAGCGCGCAACATGTAATGACAAGATTAACATAGAGCGCTAAGTGATCAATGAATAGAATTGATCAAACTTTAAAAACATGTACCCACTTTCACTACAAGTACCAGCATGCACAGCAACTCTCATGTGTATCAAATTCTTCGTTTCTTTGAAAAGAATTGCCGCACTCGCGGGGGGAGTTCATGAACTTATTTATTTTCAACAGCCTCTAAATAAACACGTTTCTGCGTCAAGCCTTCTTCGGTGTTCATGGCACATCGAGAACGGCATGTTGATAAAGGTTTGTTTGCATACATAGAAGTAAAGAAGGGACAATTACCACATAGCTAGAGTGAGGGCCATATTTAAGTTCATCACTGCATATTCACAAAGCACATATTAAATTCATAGATGAAAATACATGTTTTGCGCAAAACGAACATCACATTGATCATTATGCTACATTTTACGTGATATAGCCATTTATCGGCAAAAACTTTGTGCAATGTGAATCAGGTAAAAATGAGACAATCTCGCCGTGGATCGGCTGGTATCCCTTACTTTAAAACATCCTTCATGTAATATCTGCGAGATACAAATATGTACACTATTTACAAATGCAGTTTTACAATTAATCATTTTCATCTTAAAACAGTCATTCAATTAATAAGCATTAAATTCATGTTTACTTCGATGGAAGACAATGAGATCATCTGAAACTGGAACTGGAAATGAATACTCTACTATTTTCCCTAATGTACAATCAACTCCTCTCCACTGTTCAAACCCTTCGGAAATTTAGTCAGTAAGTCAATGATATATCTTGATTCTAAACGGCGTAGCTTGCGTTATCTGTCACCACCTCTTATATTGGTTGTAATATAATCCAAACCAAAATACTGCAATTTACTCCTATCACTTTGATGGAATTTAGCGAAATGGCGTGCAACTGGATAGGCAGCATCTGCTTTATCTATTGCTCTGAGATGTTCCAGAACTCTAATTTTTAGCTGATGAATCGTGAAGCCTATGTAGCGTAACCCACATGGGCCCACTAGGCAGTATACTGCATATAGTGTGCTACACGTGATAAATTTAGAGATTGCTTTGGATTTCCCTGTATTTGGCAGAGTGTACATAAGAACCCTCTTGCTGCCAGCGCACGCCTTGCACCTGCTGCAAGGGAAAAAACATTTCATCTCTTTCAAAGTGCTTACTCTGGGTGTGACTTTATCTAAATGACTCCTCACCAGCATGTCCTGTAAGGACCTGGCCTTCTTAAATGTGACCAGTGGATGTGTTGGTATATCATCCCTAATCATATTATCAGTCTTAAGAATGTGGCAGTTCTTTTTGAGCATCTTTTTTAGATAGTTTGCTTCTGAGGAGTAAGGAGTGATCATACAAAATGTGCCTTTCCTATTGGGTGTCATCCTCTCTTGGTTTATCCATAAGGAGAGAGCGAGAGAGACGGGGAAGAGTTTGAGGGAATATCTCTCTCTGGTTTCGGTGCTGTGGAAAGCCTGAAACCCCGATTGAGAGGGATCCAACAGGTTATTGCTTTCTAGGTGTTTGGATAGTTGGTTATTGACCTGTGATTCCATGACTTTTCCAAACAAGGGTAGGAGAGTGATTGGCCGGTAGTTGGAGAGCTGTTCAGGGTCGGCGGTAGGCTTTTTCAGGATTGGTCTGACTATGGCCTCTTTCCAGAGTGAAGGTAAGGTGGATTGAGAAAACGAGAGATTGAGGATTTTGGTCAGATTGGAAAGAAGGGCAGGTCCAATTTTGGATAAAATCTGGGAAGAGGCTGGGTCAGTAGGTGAAGCGGATTTAACCCTAGTTAGGGTGGAAGATACTTCTTCCTTAGTAACTACGCAATATTTTCTGAGATAGTTTGCGTAAAAGAGGAGGTTTTCGACCTGACTCTCTCTTGGTGGCATGCCGGTCGGTTGGGGAAAGTTTGTGAATGTTATTTATTTTGTTCAAAAGGAAGGTTGAAAGGGAGTTGACCCATTCCTGTGAGGCGATCTGCATTAGTTGGCAGAAGGGGGGGTTGGTGAATTCCTTCACAATCTTGTACAGCTCTTTGTGAGAGTTGGAGGCCTGATTTGTTCTTTTACCCCAGTAGGTTTTCTTGGCTGTGGCTATATGATCCATATAGTGCTGGTGTATTGTTTTATAATCCTGTCTGTCTGTTGTATTTTTTGTGTCCCTCCATTTACGTTCTGCCTTTCTAACGGCAATCTTTAGATCTGTGGTGAACCAGTGGGAGAGTTTGTTAGGACATTTGACTTTTTTCCTGGGAGCGATTTTATCAAGGGTCGTGCTGATACCTTGTTCAACGGTTTTGGCTGCCTCATTGGGGAGAACCAGCTGCACAGAGGAAAGGAGGACAAAGTGTGCAGAAAAGGACTCTAAATTTATCTCATTCCAATGCCTGCTTAGTTTAGACTCTTTCGGGGGGTATTGTTGGGTCGGATTTCCCATAATTTGGAACTTTATTACATGGAGATCGGACCATAGGACTGGGAGGGGTTGATCGATGGAGTGGAGAAGTGTGGCTCAGGGGTTAGAGGCAGCAGACCCGGAAGCTGAGATTGGTCCTGGACCAGGGTTCAATTCCCCGCCTCGGCGGGGTCTTGGGCTAAAAATTCCACGGACTCGATAATTCTCGCCCCGGTGCCTCCTCGACTCACGGGTTCACACTCTGCGACTCTGGGCAATAGCTTGCTTATTCTCCACAACGGCCCCTCGCGGCGGGATGCCTGACTTTCACCTTGTGGATACCCTACTATCTCACAGGGGAATACCAGGAAGGGTTCCCTAAGCAAGCGCCGGGAAACCCACTGCGGGTAGCTGTGCGCTATATAAGCTCAACTACATTTACATTTACATCGATCTTCACTTGGAGGGAGTTAGTAAATAAGAGGTCTAAGGTGTGACCAGCAAAGTGGGTTGGACCTATCACTAATTGCTTGAGGCCTAAAGTGTTTAAGCTGGAGGTACGATCATTTGAGTGTGAATCAACTAGGAGTTCTGCGTGGTAGTTAAAATCCCCCAGCAGGAGGAAGTTATCCGCGGCCAGAACATGCGGTGCAATTGCCTCTGTTAGATGGCTAGAGAAGTGGGCTCTATTGCAGATTTAATGCTGATTTCGACCCATTCTGTTTGAAGGGAGTCAATGGTATGTATTTTGGTGTTGGTTCTGAAAGCAATGTCTATTCCGCCACCACTTTTATTCTTTCTGTCCAATCCAGTCAATTGATAGTCTTGAGGGAGGGCTACGGAGATGTCCGGTTGTGAAGACTCGTGGAGCCATGTCTCTGTGATGAACAAGAAGTCTGGTTTCCCCGAGTCCAGTAGGGACCAGATTTCTAAGGCGTGTTTTGGAAGGGAGCAGGCATTGCCATATAGGCCCGTTAGATTGTTGTGCTTTGGTGTTGTGGTATTATTTGAGGAGGTTTTGACGCTGTGACGTGCTATTGTGGGTTGGCCGCTAAGAGGAGAGTTTTCCTGGCTCGTGGGGCCCTTGGTTATTTGAGAGGGGATGACACCTTCTGCAAGCGAGTGGAGCTCCTGTCTAGTATACTGTAATATAGCCATAGAGGGATTGCAGAGAGGTCGGAAGAAAAATGGGCAGAGTGGCTGGCAGCTGTCGGGCGCGGACAGGCGCAGACGGGCTTGCCTTTGGTGTGCCTTCGGCTGCGCGTCCGCACTGCGCACCTCCTTAACAGAGACAGTAAGTGGGCGGGGCCGCCACAGCTTGTGGAGCGCTGACCTCTAGTGTTAGCATTTGCTGTAGGCTAAAATGGTGGTGCTTGTTCCCTCCGCACAATCTGCACTTGCCGCGGCGGACCAGGCAGGCACGATAATGAGCAGGTAAGCGGCGCGTTAAAAGGTTAAAATATGTCTGGGGACAATCAGCGTGGTCTGACTTATCTTCGCTATAGCATGTGCCCCAGAATACAATATGATGATGCATAAAATGGCAGGACTGGCTAAATATGTCCAAGACAGCATTTATGTCGTCTTCAAGCAGGTAGGCAGTTAAAGCTGGGGTGAAGTAAACTGTATTATATCACAGCCAGAGAGAGATGGGTATAAGCAAAAGTCTCAAATGCCCCTTCTTAGTCATTAGCTTCATAACCTTCAGAAATGTACTAATTTGTTGCCTTTTTAGCTACAGACTCATGTGAAAGACCTTGCAGGTGAATCATCTGCGAGAAAATAAAAAATTCAAATTTGACAGCAAAGAACATAAACAACCAATTCCACTTCTCTATTTCAGCCCTGAATGAAACTACACACACAAAAAGTATGTGGCATTATCCATCACTAAAAAGATACTGTAGGAAACAGCTCAGATCCTTTCGTGAAAAAAGTGACAATTTTAATTTACCTCAAAAAAATTTGCAAGGAATCTTTACATCTTACAAGTAGTAAGACAAAGGAAGACAACACGGAAAATGAATAAATGCATCTGCAGCATTTCAGTCTGAAAATGTTGCTGCAAGTTTGAACTAATCTACAGCACCTGAGCGATACCATCAATATAAAAAGACCTTCTATTTCCTTATGGTAGAGGGAAATGTACGTGGGAAAGGGTTGCAGGTGGGAAGGGACCTAGATGCTAAGTGCCCTCCCCATCAAGTGTTGTCTTTACGCAGCTGCACTTTCATGCTGCGATTTTTTTACTGCCGTTTTGCAGTTTTAACGTTAAATCCAAGAATGTGGCATGTTGAGTACTATTACTGTCCAAAAACGTCACACATTACCTGGAGTCCCTTAGCAACTACGGATTAATAGTGGGCACATGTATTACTGGTACCTGACATTTCTAGGTTGGGTGCTGGCCCAAAGATGGATACATATGTAGACAGCCCAAACATAGGTCATTTGGGTGGAAGTGGTTATTGCTTCAGAGGTAGAACTGAAATAATGCTAGGTGGAAGGTAAAAATTTAGAACAATTAAGTATAGAAAGCTGGTAGATGAGGAAGAAAATCTGAGGAGAATAAGTGAGTGTAATAATCTTAGGTGATACATGAAGATGATGTAGGTCAATGGGAGGGCCTTAGAAGAATGAAGGAGTTTCACTGTACTAGGACAAGAATAAAGAGGGATGTAAGAAAAGAGAGAGAATGCATGACTAACATATATGAGGTAAATATGGAAGAGAGTGCATGGCAGGGCGAGAATGAATTTTTGGCGAACAAATGAAATAGTGTTTGAAGGTGGACCAAATGAGAGAACACGCCTGGAAGGGTTGAAAGACAGTGAATGAGAGATGACGGTGTAACAGAGTGAGTGCCCGAGACATGTGGCACAGAAATAAAGGTGTTAAAACCCTCCCAGAAGGGGTGAGAAAAAAAAGCAAGTGAGGAGTGATTTAGTAAATTCTAAAGAATTTTGGAAGTGTTCAAGTTTGGCCCCTCCAATTCATTAAGACAGTAGGTTCGACAAGTGGATGCTTTCTGGAGGACATGCAGGTTTATGTAACAAATGGTCCTTTTCACAGATAGATATTTAAAAATAAAATCAATACACCTGAGTTGCAAAACTGGACAGTAGACGTTTCAAATCTAGTTTCAATGATGATGAACATTGTGGGAAACACGTTTCTAACTTGTTATGTTTAAGAAACAGACATTAACATATATGAAATATTACCATTGTTTTTGTGCAACTAAATAAAAACGATTTTGCATTAAGTTGAAGGAAACATTTTTTCAAACATGCAGTTTTAAGAACACATTCCAAAACACCTTAGAAACAATTTAACTTTTGCTGAGGAATTCCTCATCATGGCAACAGAAGATGGCAATTTCTGCTGCTCATTCAGTTAGACAACTTGCCCTAGTCAACCTAACTTTCATATTTTTCTTTTGATTTTTCAATCTTTATTAAACAATAATGCATTGCAAAGATACACGACTGCAACCGTATCAGAGCTTCATATACAGACATACGATGTCCTGCAGCAAAGAATATCGTGAGTACCATATGTATAAAAACAGTTCAGAGAGGAAATAACAATAGTAGCACAAATACAGTGGGGTGGATCACAGAAAAAGCACCTTAGGTAAGGGAAAGAGGAACGTTGAACTTTGGGGGAGGGGAGCAGGAAGTGAGCAACATATTTATCGGGTCGCCGGCAGTGAGCGCGAGAAAGGTCGCCGAGCGCTGGGAATTACAACTTAGGAGATAGGACGTGAGGCGGCCCCATATGTCAATAGGGCGGGATCTGGCTGGCATGAGGTCCCAGAATTCAGACAGGAGAGTCTGGCAGCGTGAGGCATCCTTGAGCCAAAGCACGGCCGTAGATGCGGGCTTGGGGGGCACATGGAAACCCTGCGTCGCGCAAGGACAAGTAGCAGGGCAGTGTTTGACAAAGCCTAGGAGGCAAAGTGGGGGATCGGGCTGAACCTGTGGCGAGGTGATATCTGAAATGACGGAGCAAACCTCACACCAGTACGTGGAGACCTGGGGGCACAGCCAGGCGATGTGTGAAAAGTCAGCCGCAGGAGCAGAGCAGCGCAAGCATCTGTCATGAGGAGTGAGTCCAATCCTGTGCAGCTGAACAGGAGTCTGGTAGAGCCTATGTAAATATTTAAAATCAATAAGACGCAGACGATAGTTCGGGGATAGGCGCTTCATCTGGTTACAACAATAAAGCCAGTCAGCTTGAGAGATATCGACAATAAAGTCCTCATCCCACGCCACGCGCGCTCGGTCATTGGAGATGGAAGACGCCTCCAACGTGAGGGCATACATTTTAGTGACCAGTTTTCGAGGGGAAGAGGATGTATATAGGAAGTCAAGAGTGGCCATCGAGGGAGGAAGTTCCTTGCAGAGGGCTCTGAGTTGGTAATATAGTAGAGTATCTATGGGGCCGGAGTCGGCTGCAAGAGAGAAAAAAGTGACCCCAGGGTAACAGACACAGTAGAGAGCCATAAACGATTGGCGTGCTTAACCATCCCAGAAGTTTGAAGCGGGGGAAAGCCGGATGATGAGCGATTGGTACCTTGTGCGCCGAGAGCATATCGGAGCCTGAAAATTTACGAAGTCCCTCCAAGGCCCAGCGCAAGGTCTCGACCGTGTCAATCTCAGTACCTGGGAGTTTCGTTGGGGCGAACAAGGCGGTCGAGAGCGACCACGGGTCAGCAAGGTCTGCCTCCACCGCCATGTGCGGCTGAAAGGGGGTTGGATGGAGCCAAAAATGAAGAAAACTGGCTTGGGCACTAATGGGCATAAAGTTGAAATCAGGGGCGCCAAGGCCGCTGCGCGACATCGGGACGGTAAGGATGTTATAAGCGATTCTAGGCTGTCGGCCGGCCCAAACCAAGGTGATAAGCAGAGAGCGGAATTTACCGAAAAAATGGGCAGGGAAAGGGATAGGAATGTTCAAAAACAAATACAAAAACTTAGGGAGCACCACCATCTTTGCGATAGCTATGCGACCGGCCAAGGATAGAGGGAGTCGGATCCAGAGGGGGATCTTGGACTCAAACCAATCCACGGCACGGCCAAAGTTAGCTCTCCACAGTTCGTCTACGTTCCTGCTCAACCCGATGCCTAAATACCCAGTGGAGCCCGATGCCCACACGAGTGGGTAGTCAGGAGTAAAAGGCGCCGTGGCATCAGTGAGGGGGAACAGCACAGATTTATTCCAGTTCACTTGAATTCCAGAGTAGCCCCCGAACCGTATCACATCACGGACCAGAAGGCTGAGATTTTCTTGAGGATTACGGACATAAAGAGTAACATCGTCCGCATACATGGAAACTAATAGAGAACAAGCCGCAAACCCGATGCCACGTTGGGTGTGGTGTTGTCGAAGGCTGGCCGCAAGGGGTTCCATAGCGATGGCGAAAAGCAAGGGTAATAGCGGGCACCCCTGCCGGGTGCCTCGCCCGATGGGGATAGACTCAGATATTTGGCCGTTGATACGGAGACGGGCAGTGGCTTAGCTCGGGAGGTTTGTCCGGTTTTGGGAGTAAAGTGAGGAGAGCCGTGCGAAGCGAAGGGGGAAATTGGCCGGTCTCATAAGAGTCATTATACATGGTAGCCAGGTGTGGGATCAAGCTAGGAGCGAAGACTTTATAAAAGAAGACAGGAAGGCCCTCTGAACCAGGGGCCTTATCATCAGGCATACCATTGATTGCGGCTAAGATCTCTTCTTTAGAGAAAGGCTTGTCTAGGAATTCCCGGTGGGGGTTGCCGAGCCATAGGAGTTGGAGGGTATCGTAATATTGGTAGAGAATCTCGAGCGGGGGGACAGAGCCAGCGGTGTAAAGTTGGTGAATAAAAAGCAGTGAATCGCGCCTTTATTTCCTTGCGCCCTTATTTATATCGGCCCCCATCTTGCAGGGCTGTTAAGTAGGACACGGCGTGAGGCGGGCAGAGGAGGTTGGCCAGGGTTTTCCCGGGGCAGTCTCCCTCACCAAAGTGGCGCGCCTCCCTGCTGAGGAACGAGAGTTCTCAGTTAGCCTCATCAGCAAAGTCAGAGAGCTTCCAACGGATCTGACCTAGCGTGGCAGGGTTAGGGTCCCGAGAGTGAGAAGAGTCCAAAGTCTTAATCTCCGTTTCCAATTTAGCAAGAGTGTTGCAGATGGAGCGCAGGACGCCTGACTGTTTGGAGATACATTCCCCACGAATGACAACGTTAAAACCCTCCCAGAGTGTGGATGGAGAGTCAACGGAGCCTTCGTTGAGCTCAAAGTAATTGGTGATAGCTGTTTGAATCTCGTCACAGAAGACCGAATCGTGTAGCGCATTGGGGGAAAGCCATCAAGAGAGAATGCACGACAGGGGGAGTGTGGGAGGCGCAGGCAGAGGCGAACAGGAGCATGATCAGAGAGGGTACATGCCATGTGATTAACATTAGAGAGCCAGACGAGGACATCCGGGGTGGTAATCCAAAGGTACAAGCGGGACCAGCAAACGCGGGAGCCAGAGATGCAAGTGCCCTTGCGTGCCTCAGAGCGAGCATGGTGCCATGCATCACACAGGAAGTTCTCAGTAGGAATTGAGCGGAGGAGCATGGCAGCGCGCAGGTGGGAAGCAGGTGGGTAGCGTGGGGGCCAGAGCGGTCTAGCGTGGTCGACAGTGTAACATTAAAATCGCCACCCCAAAGGAGCGCGGCAGGGCCGAGGGACGAAATGTGGTGCCAGATTTGCGCAAACAAGTCCGGGTCATTGCTATTCGGACCATACATAGCAGCAAGTGTCAATGGCTGGGCCTGAAGGGTGCCATGGAGGATCACAAATCGCCCCCCAGGATCGATGATGCCCTGGATCGATGATGCCCTGGGAAGTTTGCCAAGGGAGCCCTCTGAGCATGAGGATGGAAATCCCCTGAGAATAATTAGAATAGAAGGAGTGTATTTCACCCCAGTGCCGGCAAAGGAGTCTAGAGGAACACGCAGGCAATAGGTGAATTTCTTGTAAAAAAGAAATGTCCACCCCATGTCTTATGAGGTGGGCATGGACCAGGCGTGCCTTACGTTGGTTGTTAAGACCGCGGGCATTCCAGGTCCAAAAGGTGGTGTCCGTCATGGTGCCATATTAGGTAAAGTAGTGTTGAGGAGTGTGATACGCGAGGTAGGAACCTCGAGTAGGTGCGGAGAGCAATGCAATACATCACAGAGGAGCAGGTACGGTGCAGAATCGTAGGACATGCAAAAGAACAGAAGAACATATACAAACACAGTCAAAAGAGCCTCAGAAGGAGGCTGCAAACACCCAGATCACCCCACCCACCCAAACAGGCTGATAAACCACCCGCACCCACCCCAGGGAACCACAACTGGGATGGGGGAAGTTTATGACCAAAGTGGGAATCATCCTGCAGAGGCATGGCGTCGCTCAGCATTCACCCCTGCCAAAGAGGCAGGGTGGCCAAGCCAGGTGTCATAGCAGACATCAAGAGACAGAGTGTCTGAGATTCGGAGGCGCCTAGCCCCTCAGCATTATAGCGAGGGGACGAGCCACCATGGAGTCAGGAGGTGCAAAGTGGGCCCAGTCTAATCCGGTGAGCGAGCAGCCTGAGAGAGAACAAACTGGTGAAGTCATGGAAGGCTGCAGAGTCATTAATTGTCGCCTAGGTTGCAATTAGCAGAGTCTTGAGAGTTGGCAGGGGTGGAGCGATGCGAGCGGTCAAGTGTCTTGGCAAAGACCAGAGCGTCATTAGGATCAGGGAAGACGAGTGTCTTGGAGCCTTGCCTGACAAGAAGTTGCCCTGGTGTCAGATCTCACCTTTCTCCCTGGTCGCTTGAAGAATTGCGTCACGCTCCCTGAATTTGAGGATTTTGGCAATGATTAGGCGAGCCGGCAGTCCGGGGCCAGGGCGAAGGAGCGGTGGGCCCGCTCAACAATGAAGACCGGAGAAAGGAGGCCGCCAAACAGTTCATGCACAAGTTGTTCCACAAAGTCTTCCATTCACGAGATATTGGTAGATTCGGGCACACCCATGATGCGGAGGTTGCTCCTGCGGGAACGCGCCTCCAAATCCTCGTTTTTATTACGTATCAATTCCAGTATTTTGTCCATCTGAAGGAGCTTTTGTCGATCCTGGGTGACAGCGTCCTAGACGTCAGAAACCCTTGATTCAACGTGCAGCAGGCGATTGTCATGCGAGTCCACCCGAGACTTGACCACATTCAGACGTGACGACAACTGTTCCAGCTGGGCAGCTATGCCCGAGAGCGTGGACTTGACCTATAGCTTGATGGACTTGAGGTCGTCCTCCCGAGAAGAGGCCATCTCTGCAGTGGGTAGCTGAGTCGCCCCCGTCGGTGACCGCGCCGTCCTGGCACGTCTGTTGGTGCTGACCGAATGCGAGCTTGGGTTGTTTGGGGTCAGTCTTATCCATGGCAGGGGCAGGCAGCGGAGAGAAGCGGCCAGAGGAGTGGGTGAAGAGCGCAACTGGATGGCGAGATAGCAGTACCCGAGGGTGAGAGGGGGCCGTCCCAGGTTGAGAATGGATGGAGCACAGTAGCATGTTGGATTGATATTTCCCGCAGTATAGAGAAAGAATTACAGGAAAAACATACGATTTGGGAGCAGCTGTTGTTTAAAAGCGTCCGCATCAATTATGGCTTTTTACGATTTTAAGATACTGGACTGACACCACTGAGATGTCCCACACGTCACATACATTTGAAGCTTTAATCACAATATAAGATTTGAAGCATCGTTTCTGGACATCAGTTCCTGTGGAACAACTCCACACAATTGAGAGCCAAAATACCAAGTCCAAGTCCTGAAGAGAATCCCGGATTTGTTTGGGGATTCGAAATGGCTTTGCTTTATGTATGGGGTCTGTTGATGGGGTGTTTTATGAGGAATGTTAAATAATATTTCCCTTAGCAGCTTCTGACAACACCAACCAGTAGGTTAGGAATCCCCATCCTCTCACAGGCAGGACAGGAAACATGTATTTCGAAAATGAGTAGCTGTCCGTATGGTGTTAATATGAAGGTAGGACTGGTTTAATTTCAGGCTGACACACACGAGTTATTGATGTTTTTCATGTGAATACTGATTTGTTGTTATTATTTGTTTTAAAAAACGTTCCATATATTATTTTTTCTCACAAACTTTTTTTGCACTATGTAAATGTTGTATATAGTTCTATTCAAACGTTTTTGAATTGTGCGATTTACTAATGTGGTGTTTCTTTGAAAAGACATGCTCTATTGATTTATGAATGTCTTTGTTGAAATATGAAAAATAAGTGAAATAAAGCCACAACTTTGGAATTAATGGTCTAAGGTTTATCACAACTCTAATCAAAATAACCCCCCCAGACATCCGGTTTGCTTATTTCAATATTGAGGTGGTCCAGTCTGGGGAGTTACGGACCCAAGCCTTGCTTGATCACACTGGCATCTAGAAGAGCAGTGCCCGCGCAGTGAATCAGCACGGGCCTGACGGTGCGGCTCGAGTGCCCCCAATCCAACAGCCAGAAGCCCCCAGCAGCGGCAGCACTCACCAGCACTTCCAGGTAGCAGAGAAAGGCGGACCACAGGTTGGATCTCCAGGTGCAGTGTGCTGCAGCAGAAGAGGCAGGTAGGCCTGGCGGCGCCAGCAGGAAGTCCAGCCGCAAGGTGCAGGCACAGAAACTGAACTCAGCCCAGGAGCAGCGTGGGGGGCAAAAATTGCATCAGGCGGTGCCCCGGGACAAGGTGAGTCCAGATACCCAGGAGCCAGGCGGTTTCAGAGATGCAGTCTGCAGGATTCTGGCGGATGATGGGCTTGGCCGGCAGAGCCCACTTAAGGGTGCGGCCATCTTGCAGCCGGCTAAGTCAGCCCCCTACCTAACTTTCATTTTGGATTGGAGTCTGAAATTGCACAATGGCTTATGCTGGTGAAGCCGCACAAAACAGTCAACCAGATGTTGGTCACACTGGAGCAACTTGGGTAGCACCTCTGGTACCTACGCCAATGGATAACAAAGAACCTATCAAAGTAGTGGTGCTTGGTCTGTCTGGACATTCTGTATCCAGGGTAACGCAGTACTACTGAGAAGTGCAGATCAAAAACATGCAGGAGTAACCGGTAAATAAATATGGCGATGTCCTTAAAGGTGGTAAACTTTGTTGGTAGAATCTAGATTCCACCATAATAAGGCATCACAGAATCTTCCGCTCTGACAGCATTCCTTGTGGTTTACATCTGCAGTTGACTGCTGGTTGCCGAAAACAATATCAAGACCACGAGTAGCGGAGCCATCTCAGTTCCAGCATATACTGGATGATAACCAAACTACTTAAGTCAGTATACTCCAGTAACAATTCTCAGAGGTGGATCTGATTGGGAGTACAACGTTGGTGCAAGAGTTATTGACAATCATGTTCTCTGCCTTGTGGCTGCTGTAGCAAGTACATATGGTGGGTAAAGCAGTGGGGAACTGTGCTCCTTCACTCAAGCACATTGCACAGAAACAGTAGTAAGGCCTTCTCCTTAATGTTTTTCACTTTTTTCTGTAAAATGATGTGACTGTGAGCATTTGTTCATATCCCCCTTTCTAAGGAGCTCTTTTTAGCTTCCAAAGGACATTGTCATAATAAGACTATGTTTTCTTATACGTCTAATGCTAGATATCACTCGATTATTCAAAACAATGCGGACAGCTAAATAAAACCTACTTAAAAACACAACACATGCAAATGAAAGGGTAGCCCTCAGAAGAGCCTTTGATTTAACATAGAACTTTATGGTGAGATGATTAAATATAATGCCTCCCAGAAATTTACAGATTACCATCCTCGACGCGGAGACCTATCAATAGGCGAGGGGCACCTCCCCAACACCTCAGTCAGCAGACAAGCCTATCAGCTTCACCAACCCGGTCTCCTTTCTTTTCCTCTTCTTTCTTTCTCTTACTGTATCCCCTGCCAAACCCCCGCACTATACAGACAACGGGACCAGAAAGTAGCCCTCCGCCCTCCCTGATCTGCGCCACACTTTTAATACCCACCCCACATGCTGCCTATACCATCTGTCCCTGGACACACTACCTAGCCACGGATCCCGTTCTTTCCCCACCTAGGAGACTTCTTCTACCCATGATCCTTGCCTCCCTGCGACCCCTCCTGCAAACCAAGGCCACTATCAGCTCCGCTAGATAAGCCTCCTGGGAACCAACCCAATGTCTGCGACACAGGCCTTTCAGGGTTCTACCCCCTTTACAGACTATTAGCTCCCATCCCTGGTCTCCGGTGTTACGCAGGAGCACCTGTCCACGTCCCCCCAGCCCCGGCAGCCCCCAAACATTGCCCCAAAATTCCACCCCCACAACTCCCTCCCTGCACTCCTTCCTATAGCTATGTATCTATCCATCACAGTTTTTCATGCTTATTCTTTCTATTGGGCAACGTCCTCACGTTATTATATTTGAATGAGGGATGACGATCATCTATGTTGTATACTCTTATTTTTTTGTTTAATACTTGCAACACACAAAAAAAAACATTACCGCCCTCAGGAAAACTGACACCAACTCTGCAAAAACAATAATTTATGTGCCTTGTTCTGCCATAGTAAATAATGCCAAACTGCTATCGCCAAAACGTGCAGTCATGACATGGCTAGCATTGGGACGGCCATGCTCTACCTTTGAGCCGCGTCCAGTAGTTTAGAGCCACTTATGTTGTTGAGTAACATGAGAATTGTAATGTTTGTATTAGGAGGAATGTCCTTTAAGGAGACAAGATCTTCTTTCGTTTCAAAACAAAGATGGGAACCTAAGATACATACAATATCATGTCCTGCTTCATTTTAAATAATTAAACTGGGATGGCGATGATTGATCATGTCCTCTAATGTAGGAACAACAGCTCTCTATCCATGTCACAAAATCAAATCCATGTTACTGTAAGTCCAACACAACCCAAATCCGTACCCAAGTTATGCTCTTTGGCATACTGATCTTCCCAGAACACCCAGGCAGGAATATAGTAAACTTCAGACTTAAGGAGAGCTGTGATAAACCATCCTCATTGCTTCAGCAAACAATGGAAATGTATTGAAAGACTTGCCTAGTAAAGATGTTAAACACCCACAAGCAGAAGCACTAACCACTGATGTTGTAAAATACAAAATTTCACCACCTATACATATCAAATACTAAATGTGTGACTAGTTTTGGAAATACACACTATCTATTGGACAATTCAAAATAAAGCACCATACGTTTATACGTTCAATAACATTAGGAAATGGGAAAAACTGATTTATTAAAGCCAATAAGAAATGGATACTAAATGAGGTTTAACTACCGTTGACAGAAACGCTAAACAACTATTCTTTAACAAAACACTGTAAACCACATAGTCATAAGTACATTCCTTTATTAAATAAAAAAAAGGATTGTCCCTAAAAAGTAAAATTCAAAAGTAGGTTGACGGATTTGTTGATAGTGAAATCAGAAGAAAGAGTTAATGTCAAGGCCCATATTCTTAATGAGGAGGGGCAGGGGAGAATCCTGGAGGACTTGCTTTAACGTAAAGTATACAGTTGTCTATCGACATCTCAACCCCCCTTTCACTAGAGGTTCAACAAATGACTTTTGATTTCAGAAATAAACTATACATAAATACAACCATATAAAATAGGTCTGAACATGAGTTTAAAGAAGAAATTGGGCTCAATCCTGAACACAGTTACGGCTAAACGGTATGGTGCTGATAAAGTAGAAGGATAAGAGTTTGAAGCTTTTTTAATTTTTTTATTTTTTTCATTTAAATGAGCTTTATTCAAACATTATACAATGATCATAAAAGAGAAACAATACTACAACCACACATTAAAAAGTAACACATTAAACCATCAACATCAAATACATCCCAGAGTGCTTAAAACATATTAAGAAATTCATCAACCTAACATACAATCGCATGCATCCCCAAATAAGTAACATTAAATACATCAGGCTAACACTGTTAAAAAACACATTTCATTCATAACACGTAAAGCATTTTTGTGAAACAAACAAACTTTAGCACAGATCACAGGAGTGCTTTGCTCCTGCAGATCTTGCAGGGCCAGTGTACACTTTAAAAGAACAGATCCTCTTAAAATTGGGATTAAAAACGCTTGGTAAAACCTGAAAAAAACCACAAAGTATATCAAGCGAAGGAGGTTTAGAGGGGAACTTCTGTCACACGGACAAAGAGACTGAGGCAAAATAAAACTGGCCAAAGGGGAAGCATAACTGCCATCTCAATCCCAAAGTGTAATCTGATATGAATGGACCTTTCCCAAGAGTGTGGAATAAAGTCAAGAAGTGTCTCTAATCCTGTAGTTTGAATCATAATTTAATCCTTATTCTGGGTTTTCACTAACTCTATCCATTCCCGCTCGCACGGTCTTAAAGCCATAAAAGATTTTTTTCACCTATAGACTTTAGTCTTTGGGCAGACCTGCAGGTTTGCAAAAGATAGATTGTCTGCCCAAGGTAATGGACGTCTTTCTAACATATCAACTTCTGACCAATATTAGAGGCTAAATTGGGCAGAAACCCTACACTAAGCACAAAACGTATACTAGCCATGTTGACACAAGGGGACAAGGATCCTAACGAGTCAAAGGTGATCCCCAAATAGAAAAATCAAAAAACTCTAGAAATGGGGTTCTCACCAATATATAGTTGCCTCATTTTAACAACCCTACAAGTCATTACATAAGTTTTACGAACATTAACCTCTAACTTCAAATTGGTAATAAAGCAAATATAACTCGCTACTATAGTTTAGAGCCCCCAAAATGTCACTGAAAGTGGGAATCCACTGTTGGCATAGGTTAGAGCTGAAATAGTAATCCATTTGTTTTTATAGCCGGAGAATCCACTCACCTAGGGAAGCACACAGCCTTTGCGCACCCCCATCCCAATGCACTGGTGCACTCCTCACGTTCCCCCTATTTAACAACAGGCGAAAGATCATAATGGAGAGCCCGCAAAAAAACAAGTAGCCCCTTATCAATTCCAAAGGCCTCCAGCTTAGCCCAAAAAATGGACCTCACCACAGAGTCAAAAGTGCAAGAGAGGTCCATAAATAAAAAGAGAATAGACCCCTGCTTTGCAATAGGATACTTACTAATCACTAAATGGAGATCAAGACATTGTTCCAAGGTTCCCAAACCAGTTCAAAATCCATACAGCAGTTTTGAGATTCCCCTTATCCTTGACCCAAGTGATCATCCTATCGAGGACAAACCTCCCTACAATCTTAAACGTGAAATCTAAAAAAGAAATCGGCCGATAGCACCTTGGGTCGTCTCGCTGCCTTCCCCCTTTTAAATATTGGAAAAATAACAGTTGTTTTCCTAGACTGCAGCAGGCCAGTTTTACAGTCCAGGTTAACGCAATTAACGATGAGGGTAGCTCAAAGGCTAAATTAGGGCAAAAATAGTGTGACGCAGAGAGGTGTGGGTAGGAAGAGGTAAGGTGGAAAGTGTGGCAAGGGAAATGTACGAACGCGATTGGTGCAAGCAGGGAGAGGTGTAGGCAGAGATATGAATGGATGTCTAGACGAAGACAGGTGTGGATTGGGTGCAGGTTGGAAGAGGTTCAAGCAGGAAGAAGTTTTGTTCTGACCGCTTCAGCTGCGATCATGCACGCTAGGTCACTTAAAAATGAATGTGCGGGGCGTGGCTATTGACCAGCCAAGATGGCCGCAGCTTAAGAGAGCTCCGTGACCAGGAGAGCTTCCCCACGATATCCAGACACTAATCCTGCTCTTAAAACTGCGCTACACCAGCGATTACGCAACCGGAGCGCCTCTGCTACTGGGAGAATCTATTCACGTCACGGAGCTCCGCAACTGGACGGGGATCTGCCAAAGGGAAAAACGCGGCCTACACAAGCGGCCGGAGCCCGGGACTAAAGTAGCGCCAGGACCCGTAGCCTTGGGCGGCGAACGCCACATTGATCCCCGGCAGAAGCGTGAGACACGGGAAACGGCACCGGAGCCCCGAGGGACACCGGCAGCCACCGGAGGGTCCCGTCAGAAAGCCGAAGGAGGCACAAGCGGCCAAATAGTGTGTGGACGACCCGAGGCGCCCCAACGATCGCGGTGCGGTGAAGGCAGACAGCAGAGTCCCACGCATCGCTAGGCCACTACCAGTGGCCCCCCGACCGGGTGGACAGATAAGGGAGCCAGCCTCTGGGCCTGGTGCTGACGCGCACTGACGGCGGACTACCCAACTATTATCACGGCCAGGTCTGGGAGTAATTACCGGCAGCCCCACAGCAGGTACAGACCGGGCCTACAGCAGTAGGTGAACTCGATCCCCTTGAAGCCTCTGCAGGAAGAAACGCAAGTGAAGCAGGCTCAAATAAAAGGTACTGTGCAAGATTGAGCACTGGGCCCGGGCCTGAGACGACACCGCAAAGGAAGGACAGGCGTGGAAGTCAGAATACACGCTACTGCTCCGGAACCCAGGCAGAATATTTGAAAGTGCGCCACAACAAGCGACTGAGTGGCAGGGGGCCTGAGGCGCAACAGACTCCCCGGCTAGAAAAATATGTCTACAACAAAGACGGTGCAAGCTCGGCGAAAGGAGACGCGCAACAACCCTCCACCCAAGCGTCAGGCAGATCCGGCGCCACAGAAGAGATCACCCTAAATGACGTAATGGCGACACTACAGTCGATGCAGTCTACCATGGGCACAATCTCAACAGACATTTCACTCATGCGCGCAGACCTAGCTAAAGTGTCAGACCGCCTGGGTACAGTGGAAAAAACGACGGCGGGACTAACGGCGGAAACGGCGGACCTGCAAATCAAAGTACGCAAACTGGAGCAAGACAACCCAATGTTAAAAACTAAGCTGGATGAGCAGGAAGGCAGATTGCGGCGCAACAATGTGCGCCTAGTTGATGTCCCGGAGACGGCCGGAGGTCCGGCCCTCGACCTCTTTGTAGAAGATATTGTCCAAAACCAGCTTCAACCACGAGGGCTCTCTAAATTCTTCTCGGTGGAAAGGGCCCACCGCATGCCAGGGGGCAAACCTCGCCAAGGGAATTCTCCACGTCCAATTTTGGCGCGCATTTTTAACTACTGCGACGCCATATTGCAGGCCGCACGAATAGCCCCACCAATCAAAATTGAGAACTCGGAGATCACTTTTTTCCCTGACTACACGGCGGCAGTGGCGCAACAGCGGAGGAGTTTCACAGAGGTGAAAAAGGAGCTCAGGGCGAAGGAAATTAAATGAGTCGAGGTAACGGACGAAATGGACCGGATGACGAGAGGAACCGCATGGAAGACGGCCTATGAGGACGTACATTAGACTTTATCTCACCACAGATGACAGCCTGGCAGCTCACACAAGAATTCCGATGGTGCTGCCCAGTTTCATCTGAGGGGCAGAAGGTTCTCTCAGGAGTGTTCTAGAGGGTGAGGAGCTCTGATTGGTTCAGGGAAAAGTTTGGGCCTTTTTTACATAACAAAGGCTATGGGTTGTGTTGGACAGGCCCCATGAAGGGCTCGCTCCCTCCCCGCAGGACAGGGCCCGGGCCACCGTCAGCACCATTGCCCGGCCCGGCCGCCATCTTGGACACGGCACCACGCGGCCGCGCGGCCTCAGCCCGACCCCAACCCTGGGCCTGGCCAGGCCCCGACATCCCGGCACCACCCTCCACCCAGGAGGTGAACGGCCCACTTGGCAGGTCAATGGGAGTACGAAGTGTCGATGGCTCTCCCCCGCCAGGTGCCGAGCACCCCCAGCCTCCTCGGGCGCTGGCTCCACCCCCCTGCTGGGTGTCTGGACTCCCTCATCCCAGACCTCCCGACCTCCAAGAGCGAGGGTCCGGACATCAAAGGGCGCCAGACCTATAACTGAGGCAGCCCCAGGGCAGGAAGGCAGTTGTATCCTGGAGTCGAGAGACACCGCGACGAACTCATCCTTGACGGACTGTTGGCGCTGCCACAGCCCTGCCTTGTGAACTATTGTCCTGCCTGCTGGCGCTGCCGCGGCCCTCTGCAACCTTCATCCTCGTGGGACCTGCTGGCGCTGCCGCGGCCCTCTGCAACCTTCATTCTCGTGGGACCTGCTGGCGCTGCCGCGGCCCGTTGTAACCTTCATCCTCGTGGGACCTGCTGGCGCTGCCGCGGCCCGTTGCAACCTGCATTCTCGTGGGACCTGCTGGCGCTGCCGCGGCCCGTTGTAACCTTCATCCTCGTTGGGACCTGCTGGCGCTGCCGCGGCCCGTTGCCACCTACGACCTCTTCGGGACCTGCCGGCGCTGCCGCGGTCTGACCCCTCCGAACACCGAGCTCGAGGATTGTGAGCTATCACCGTTACACACCCGTACCCGTGGGTACCAAGACTGTCCCGCTACCCCCTTCCCTTACTAGAGACTAGAATTGAGAGGATCATCGTGTCCTGACCGCCTTGTATCGTACCACTCTACGACCCGAAGTGCCTATAAAAGGTGTTACCCTAATCTTTGTGTGGTGTCCATCTGTGGGGGGGAAGTTACCTGTCTGTGCGATCACTGTGCTCGGCCGACCCTCCAGGTCCCCGTCTAACATTGGTGGCTAGCGGCGCGATCCGAACCAACGCGTACCGTACAGACAGTAACTCACCCTACGACTAAAACCACAATGACGACCAAAGAGAGCGGATCGGCGGAGAAGTTCCAGATGGAAAAGCTGGAAGAATACAACCACCGAGAGCTCAAACAATTTTGCATGGACTTAGGCATTGCTACCACCGGGCTAAGCACAAAAGAAGACTTCAAAAACGCCCTAGAGGCCTGGACAGAGACAAATACCGCAACCCCCCGGGACCCCGCAGCCCCGGAAGTCAACACCACCCGGACGGAGGAACGGAGAATAGGCCCCTCCCATGAAGAGATCCAGGAGCGGGAAAAAAATAGATTACACGAGTTAGACTTGGCACGACTCAGATTAGACGGAGAATTGAAACTGGCGGAACAAAAAATAAACTTAGAACACTAACGGCTCAGAGAAGAGCGAGAGGAAAAACAGAGACAGAGAGACCTCGAAGAAAAAAGACTGGCATACGAGCACGAGTGCAAATTAGCGGAGATAGAAATACGCAAACTGAACAAAAACCCAGGGGTGCCCGAGCAACCGCACTCCCCGGGTCCTACCGAGCAGAAGGTCCACATCCCCAAGGATGTGGTCCGAGAATATCACCGGAACGACGACATACAGCAGTGGTTCAAGGCCTATGAGATTGCCATGACCGCCCACCGGGTCGCTCGAAGTGACTGGGGAGCCGGTCTATGGGGGAGATTCGTCAACGAGGGTCGTGATGCCCTGCTGCAGCTTCCGGACCATCAAATGACGTCCTATGACCACATGAAGGCCGCCCTCCTCAGTCGATATGGACTTACACCCGAAATGTACCGCCAGAGGTTCCGCAACTGCACCCGGATCCCAGGTACGACGTGGGTGGAATACGTGAACTATTTCAGCCGAGCCTTCGAGGGGTGGATCAAGGGTAACAACGTAACCACTTACGAACAACTCTTCAATCTCATTGTGTGGGAGCACCTCTCCAACAACTGCTTTGTCGAGCTCAGGCAGCACCTCCTCGACAGTAAATTGACTGAACCCCGGCAGCTCGCCACCGAGGCTGACCGGTGGGAGAGCACCCGAGTGGCCCGGAGTGGGCCGAATGAGCAGAACAGAACCAACCAAGGTCACCATCGTCCCCGAGGAGGAGGAGGAGGCCCGGGCCGGGGCAGAGACGCCGCCCCGGCCGCACCCACTAACGCCACCCCGGCCCCAGCAGGCCGGGGAAACCCCCCGATGCGCCCGGGGTTCCGAGCTAACGTGACGTGTCATCGATGCCAGCGAGTCGGCCACTATGCCAGTGACCCGACCTGCCCGAAGAACCAGGCCCCCGGGCCCCGCCAGATGGCGGCCGCCGCCCTGGGAGAAGAACAAGTCTCCGAAGACACGGAGACCTATGAGTCGGAGCAGTTCGAGTGGGAACCCGCCGCCATGACCCTGGCATGCCTGGGAGGAAGAGACATGGTCCCGCGGACTCCCCTGCCCGCCAACACTCGGAAGTACAGCCAGTGGGTGAGCATCAATGGGCGCAAGGCCGAGGCCCTGCGTGACACCGGGGCCAGTGTGACGGCCGTCCGCTGTCACCTGGTGACCCCAGAACAAATCCTACCAAACGTACTTTGCCCCGTCCGATCGGCAGATAACTCGGAGAGCCTGTGTCTGATGGCCTGCGTCCCCTTCGAATGGGGAGGAGTGTCCGGCATGCTGAAAGTAACTGTCCGTGACGATGCCCCCGTAGACTGCCTCCTGGGGAACGATCTCGAGAGCTCCCCGTGGGCCGCTGTGGAAAGAAGAGAGCATCTGGGGATGTTGGGTCTCCCGGACTGGGCATGCGTAACCACCCGGTCCATGGCCACCCGCACCATCCCTAGACCAGAAGAACCAGAATGGGCAACACCTCCGCCCTCGATCACTCCAGAAGAAGACTTCCTCCAGGCCGACCACCCGGACCCCACCCCAGAGGGGTCCACACAGCCCCCCGAGCTTCCCGACCTGGCTCAGTGGCGTCAAGAAGGGGGGCCCACCCAGGAACAATTCCGGCAGGAGCAAAAGACCTGCCCCTCCCTCGAGGGATTGCGACAGCAAGCGCTCGCCCAGAGCCAAGGAGACACCACCGGGGCCCACTGGGTTTATTGGGACAATGATCTCTTGTACAGCGAACAGAAAATCGCAGAACTGGGGGCCGGGCGAGTGCTGGTGGTGCCTCTCCACTTCAGAGACTTCCTGTTGAACCTAGCCCATGATGTCCCCCTGGCCGGGCACCTGGGCCAAGACAAGACCTACCACCGCCTGGTGACTCACTTTTTTTGGCCCAAAATGAGGAATGACGTATCCAACCATTGCCGGTCCTGCCCGACCTGCCAGGCCAGTGGGAAGAGCGGCCGCAAACTCAAGGCACCCCTACAACCATTCCCCGTGGTGACCACCCCGTTCGAAAGGGTGGGAATAGACATTGTGGGGCCCCTGGACCCCCGAACAGCACAGGGACATCGCTTCATCCTGGTCCTGGTGGATCACGCTACCCGCTATCCTGAGGCGGTCCCCCTTCGTACGATAACAGCCCCAGTAGTGGGTCGAGCCTTGATGGGGATCTTCTCTCGAGTGGGCTTCCCCCGGGAAGTCGTCAGCGACAGGGGTACAAACTTTATCTCAAAATACATGAAGTCCCTCTGGCAACAGTGTGGGGTCACCTACCGATTCACGACCCCCCTATCACCCTCAAGGGAACGGACTGGTTGAGCGGTTCAACCGCACGCTCAAAGGGATGATTGGGGGGTTGGAAGAGCCCCTCCGTCGCCAGTGGGATGTGCTACTACCGTGCCTTCTCTTTGCCTACCGAGAAGTCCCCCAGAAGTCCCTCGGCTTCAGCCCTTTCGAACTCTTGTATGGACACCCGGTGCGAGGCCCGCTCAGCCTAGTCAAAGAAGGCTGGGAAATGCCCCCTCTAAAGAACCCGCCAGATGTTTTCAAGTACCTCCTAACCCTCCGCAACCAGACCAGAAGGTTCAGAGAGATGGCAAAAGCAAACCTGGAGGCCAGTCAGGAGGACATGAAAAGGTGGTACGATCAAAATGCCTCCTCCATCGAATTTGAACCCGGCCAACAAGTGTGGGTAATGTCTCCCACCGAACCATGCGCCCTGCAAGACAAATGGACGGGGCCCTTCAAAGTAATCGAGCGCAAGAGCCCTGTCACCTATCTCATCGATATGGAATCTTCCCGAAACCCTCTCCGGGTCCTCCACGCTAATAGACTGAAACCCCACTTTGTACGCTCCGAACTCAGCCTCCTGATGGCAACCGACAATGGAACCGAGGAGGACTCCGAACCCCTCCCTGACCTCCTACGGTCACGGGAGAAGGACGGCTCCGTGGACGGGGTCCGACTCTCGGAGGCCCTCACCCTGGAACAGCGCCAAGGCTGCCGAGTCCTCCTGCTACAGTTCTCCACCCTGTTCTCCCTCACCCCAGGGGTCACCCCCTGGTGCTTACACGACGTGGACACTGGAGACAGTCCCCCTATCCGCCATCGGGCCTACCGCGTACCAGACCGGGTACGGGCCTGCATCCAAGAGGAGGTGGCCAAGATGCTCACACTCGGGATCATCGAGCCCTCAGACAGCCCCTGGGCCAGCCCAGTGGTACTGGTCCCCAAAGCGGCCGCCCCCGGCGCCACGCCGGAGCTCCGGTTCTGCGTCGACTACCGGGGCTTGAATGCGGTCACCAGAACAGACGCACACCCCATCCCCCGAGCAGATGAACTAATCGACCGCATGGGAGCTGCCCGCTACCTCAGCATCTTCGACCTGACAGCGGGCTACTGGCAGATCGGTCTCACACCCCGGGCCCAAGAACGATCTGCATTCTCTACCCCTGATGGCCACTATCACTTCAAGGTCATGCCATTCGGCATGAAGAATGCCCCAGCAACATTTCAGCGGCTAGTAAACCAGGTCCTGACAGGACTCGAAGGATTCAGCGCCGCCTACCTGGACGATATCGCTGTGTACAGCCACCACTGGTCCGACCACCTCCACCACCTCCGAGAGGTGCTACAGGCCCTCCAACGAGCTGGCCTCACGATCAAGGCCAGCAAATGCCAAATTGGCCAGGGGTCCGTGACCTATCTCGGGCACCAGGTGGGAAGCGGTCTGGTGGCCCCTCTGCAACTCAAGATCGCTGCCATCCAGTCGTGGCAGTCCCCCATCACCCAGACCGAGGTCCGCGCCTTCTTGGGACTCACAGGCTACTACCGACGGTTCGTGAGGGACTATGGCAGCATCGTAGGGCCCCTCACGGAACTCACCTCCAAAAACCAACCAAAGAAGGTCAACTGGACCCCAGACTGTCAAGCGGCCTTCGAGAAGCTGAAGGCCGCCATGTGCTCCGCCCCGGTGCTCCAGGCCCCCGACTACAGTCGGGAATTTATCGTCCAAACAGATGCCTCCGACCATGGCGTTGGGGCAGTCCTTTCCCAGCTGAACCCCGAAGGACTTGACCAGCCAGTGGCTTTCATCAGCAGACGGCTCCTGGCCCGAGAACGACGCTGGAGCACCATCGAGAGGGAGGCCTTCGCCGTGGTGTGGGCCCTCAAAAAGCTCCGGCCTTATCTCTTCGGCACCCACTTCCGGGTCCAGACCGATCATCGACCCCTGCAATGGCTCATGCAGATGCGGGGGGAAAACCCGAAACTACTACGTTGGTCCATCTCCCTGCAGGGGATGGACTTCACTGTGGAACATCGACCCGGCCAAGACCACGCCAACGCGGATGGCCTGTCCCGCTTTTTCCGCCTCGACGAGGAAAGTCCCCAAGAAGATGGGTGACTCTCCCCGCCTTCAGCTGGGGGGGACGCATGTTGGACAGGCCCCATGAAGGGCTCGCTCCCTCCCCGCAGGACAGGGCCCGGGCCACCGTCAGCACCATTGCCCGGCCCGGCCGCCATCTTGGACACGGCACCACGCGGCCGCGCGGCCTCAGCCCGACCCCAACCCTGGGCCTGGCCAGGCCCCGACATCCCGGCACCACCCTCCACCCAGGAGGTGAACGGCCCACTTGGCAGGTCAATGGGAGTACGAAGTGTCGATGGCTCTCCCCCGCCAGGTGCCGAGCACCCCCAGCCTCCTCGGGCGCTGGCTCCACCCCCCTGCTGGGTGTCTGGACTCCCTCATCCCAGACCTCCCGACCTCCAAGAGCGAGGGTCCGGACATCAAAGGGCGCCAGACCTATAACTGAGGCAGCCCCAGGGCAGGAAGGCAGTTGTATCCTGGAGTCGAGAGACACCGCGACGAACTCATCCTTGACGGACTGTTGGCGCTGCCACAGCCCTGCCTTGTGAACTATTGTCCTGCCTGCTGGCGCGGCCCTCTGCAACCTTCATCCTCGTGGGACCTGCTGGCGCTGCCGCGGCCCTCTGCAACCTTCATTCTCGTGGGACCTGCTGGCGCTGCCGCGGCCCGTTGTAACCTTCATCCTCGTGGGACCTGCTGGCGCTGCCGCGGCCCGTTGCAACCTGCATTCTCGTGGGACCTGCTGGCGCTGCCGCGGCCCGTTGTAACCTTCATCCTCGTTGGGACCTGCTGGCGCTGCCGCGGCCCGTTGCCACCTACGACCTCTTCGGGACCTGCCGGCACTGCCGCGGTCTGACCCCTCCGAACACCGAGCTCGAGGATTGTGAGCTATCACCGTTACACACCCGTACCCGTGGGTACCAAGACTGTCCCGCTACCCCCTTCCCTTACTAGAGACTAGAATTGAGAGGATCATCGTGTCCTGACCGCCTTGTATCGTACCACTCTACGACCCGAAGTGTCTATAAAAGGTGTTACCCTAATCTTTGTGTGGTGTCCATCTGTGGGGGGGAAGTTACCTGTCTGTGCGATCACTGTGCTCGGCCGACCCTCCAGGTCCCCGTCTAACAGGTTGCAAAAGGGAAATGGGCCTAGGCCTCTTTTCAGTTTGCTATACTACTAAGCACTGCTTTTTTATATACCGGAGACTCCCGTCTCGACAACGGGGAATGATTCAGGCATGTGCATCTATGAAAGTTCCAACACTGGAGTAACTGCCGTTACACACTACAGTTCCTGCCGGCCCGAACTTCAGGATGGCAGAAGGTAGGACCTATTGAACCTAAGTAGCGCAGTTGGGACTAACTCCTAGAGGGGGACCCCGTAAAAGTCACCGAGGACTCACCCCTACATGTTTACCAAGTTACGGGGGATTCTAAGCGCTCTGCTCAGTTGGGGAGGTGGATGGTTGTTGATCCGCCGGGCAGGGAGGCAGGGTGGGGGGGTGGCGAGTACTAGGTACTATCAAGTTGATGTGGGTTTGTTTGAAAGTTGCAGTTCTACAGTCTTACCTCGAAACGCCATTAGTGCAGACACGGACACTGGACATACGAATGGGGGAATTATTGCTGACAGCACCAAGCCGACATACTCCAACCCATAAACACAATGCCAGGTAGCGAAATAGCGGGACTTGGTTCCCAGACGTCTCGCACACAGGTCCCTTCCCTGACAGTCATATCATGGAACGTAAATGGGTTGGGTAACGGAATTAAACGGGGTCTGGTACTTCAATATCTAATGAGGAAGGCCCCCACGGTGGTGCTCCTACAGGAAACACATTTGACAGGTACGGCCTGTAAGGCGCTGAACAGATGGGGGTTTAAAATGGACGCACATGCAGAATTCACCTCCGGATCACAGCAGGTAGGAATTTTAATTCACAAAAGCTCCCCACTAATAATCACGAACACCTGGACAGATGACCAGGGACGATTCGCCGCACTCACTTGTCAATGGGAGGGGAAAAGTCTATAATATGGTATCAGTATATATCCCCCTGACGCTCCACCAAGCAGCCCTTCGTGATCTCGGGAAGCTCCTATTAGAACTACCTGAGGGAGACCAATTTATTGGAGGGGACTTCAATGCAGTATGCGACGCAGCCCTTGACCGTAACCCACCGAGAGGGGAAAATAGATCTAATCAGGTCCTTAGGGAATTTATTGATATGTGGCGACTCAAACACCCCGCCGAACAGCAATACACCTTTAATTCAGGGGCACATCACAGTCTCTCTCGCATTGACTATATGCTGACGCTAGCGGTAGCCCCCGAGAAGATCAGACAATTGAACACTTAGCGAGAGGAATTTCAGATCACTCCCCGATACAACTCACTTACACTACATTATTACCCAAACGAGGAAGAATCTATCCACTCTACCCTGGCTACCTACAGAACCGCAAGGTCGCGAAGGCCCTGGTGACCGCCACTGAAGATTATTTTGCCGAGAACACATCGACAGTAGACCCTCCAACCATACTCTGGGAAGCGTATAAATCAGTAATCCGGGGGGAGGCCATTTCGATAGTTACCCAACACAAACGGGAACACAGACAAACCATTGAGTCCTTGAAAACTACAGCACTGCAGGCGGAAAGTGATCACGCAATGGATCCCAGCGATGCCACAGCACAAACCCTGGCGTTAGCAGCTCAGGAGTTCAGAGCCTACGCCGCAGACATGGCAAAGACTAAACACGCAAGTACCATGCATAGGATATACGAATAAGGGGACAAAACGGGCAAAATGCTCGCATGGTTGGAGAAAAAGGAGAGGTCAGACAGGTGGATAGCCCGACTAACACTGTGAGATGGCACCCTGACGACAGACCCCAAATTGATAGTGGAAGAACTAGCAACCTATTATACACAAGTATACACCCCATGGGTAGAAGTGTCGGAAGAGGAATGCATGCAGTTTTTAAATGACATACCAGTAGCCACCCTGTCGCAAGAGGACATAGACACACTTGAAGCCGACTTATCGGCAGAGGAGGTGGGGGAAGCACTGGGGGCGCTTCACACGGGCAAAAATATTTACAACAAGGGGTGGTGATGGACAGAGTCTCTGAATTAAGCAGAATACTCTCACCCAGTCAAGAGATCAGGGCTAGATCCAACACCGTTTTTTAGCTCATTGCACCATCCCAGTTTCAGAACCTGGCTGTATGCAAATTAGTCTGTCCCTGGCCCAGTGCATCATGGGAACAGGGCAGACCAGACTACAAAAGCCAATTCTTACACTGGGAAGGAAACAAGCTTCCGGGGACCGGTTTCTGGCATTTCAGCCGTCTTCGGCCCGGCTTGCTTGAATCCTGATGGTGCAATGAGCAAGGGACTCACATCTGAGTATACCCTTCCACGCTTAGGGTGGACAAAAATATTTACAACAAGGGGTGGTGATGGACAGAGTCTCTGAATTAAGCAGAATACTCTCACCCAGTCAAGAGATCAGGGCTAGATCCAACACCGTTTTTTAGCTCATTGCACCATCCCAGTTTCAGAACCTGGCTGTATGCAAATTAGTCTGTCCCTGGCCCAGTGCATCATGGGAACAGGGCAGACCAGACTACAAAAGCCAATTCTTACACTGGGAAGGAAACAAGCTTCCGGGGACCGGTTTCTGGCATTTCAGCCGTCTTCGGCCCGGCTTGCTTGAATCCTGATGGTGCAATGAGCAAGGGACTCACATCTGAGTATACCCTTCCACGCTTAGGGTGGACAAAAATATTTACAACAAGGGGTGGTGATGGACAGAGTCTCTGAATTAAGCAGAATACTCTCACCCAGTCAAGAGATCAGGGCTAGATCCAACACCGTTTTTTAGCTCATTGCACCATCCCAGTTTCAGAACCTGGCTGTATGCAAATTAGTCTGTCCCTGGCCCAGTGCATCATGGGAACAGGGCAGACCAGACTACAAAAGCCAATTCTTACACTGGGAAGGAAACAAGCTTCCGGGGACCGGTTTCTGGCATTTCAGCCGTCTTCGGCCCGGCTTGCTTGAATCCTGATGGTGCAATGAGAAAGGGACTCACATCTGAGTATACCCTTCCACGCTTAGGGTGGACAAAAATATTTACAACAAGGGGTGGTGATGGACAGAGTCTCTGAATTAAGCAGAATACTCTCACCCAGTCAAGAGATCAGGGCTAGATCCAACACCGTTTTTTAGCTCATTGCACCATCCCAGTTTCAGAACCTGGCTGTATGCAAATTAGTCTGTCCCTGGCCCAGTGCATCATGGGAACAGGGCAGACCAGACTACAAAAGCCAATTCTTACACTGGGAAGGAAACAAGCTTCCGGGGACCGGTTTCTGGCATTTCAGCCGTCTTCGGCCCGGCTTGCTTGAATCCTGATGGTGCAATGAGCAAGGGACTCACATCTGAGTATACCCTTCCACGCTTAGGGTGGACAAAAATATTTACAACAAGGGGTGGTGATGGACAGAGTCTCTGAATTAAGCAGAATACTCTCACCCAGTCAAGAGATCAGGGCTAGATCCAACACCGTTTTTTAGCTCATTGCACCATCCCAGTTTCAGAACCTGGCTGTATGCAAATTAGTCTGTCCCTGGCCCAGTGCATCATGGGAACAGGGCAGACCAGACTACAAAAGCCAATTCTTACACTGGGAAGGAAACAAGCTTCCGGGGACCGGTTTCTGGCATTTCAGCCGTCTTCGGCCCGGCTTGCTTGAATCCTGATGGTGCAATGAGCAAGGGACTCACATCTGAGTATACCCTTCCACGCTTAGGGTGGACAAAAATATTTACAACAAGGGGTGGTGATGGACAGAGTCTCTGAATTAAGCAGAATACTCTCACCCAGTCAAGAGATCAGGGCTAGATCCAACACCGTTTTTTAGCTCATTGCACCATCCCAGTTTCAGAACCTGGCTGTATGCAAATTAGTCTGTCCCTGGCCCAGTGCATCATGGGAACAGGGCAGACCAGACTACAAAAGCCAATTCTTACACTGGGAAGGAAACAAGCTTCCGGGGACCGGTTTCTGGCATTTCAGCCGTCTTCGGCCCGGCTTGCTTGAATCCTGATGGTGCAATGAGCAAGGGACTCACATCTGAGTATACCCTTCCACGCTTAGGGTGGACAAAAATATTTACAACAAGGGGTGGTGATGGACAGAGTCTCTGAATTAAGCAGAATACTCTCACCCAGTCAAGAGATCAGGGCTAGATCCAACACCGTTTTTTAGCTCATTGCACCATCCCAGTTTCAGAACCTGGCTGTATGCAAAATAGTCTGTCCCTGGCCCAGTGCATCATGGGAACAGGGCAGACCAGACTACAAAAGCCAATTCTTACACTGGGAAGGAAACAAGCTTCCGGGGACCGGTTTCTGGCATTTCAGCCGTCTTCGGCCCGGCTTGCTTGAATCCTGATGGTGCAATGAGCAAGGGACTCACATCTGAGTATACCCTTCCACGCTTAGGGTTGGACAAAAATATTTACAACAAGGGGTGGTGATGGACAGAGTCTCTGAATTAAGCAGAATACTCTCACCCAGTCAAGAGATCAGGGCTAGATCCAACACCGTTTTTTAGCTCATTGCACCATCCCAGTTTCAGAACCTGGCTGTATGCAAATTAGTCTGTCCCTGGCCCAGTGCATCATGGGAACAGGGCAGACCAGACTACAAAAGCCAATTCTTACACTGGGAAGGAAACAAGCTTCCGGGGACCGGTTTCTGGCATTTCAGCCGTCTTCGGCCCGGCTTGCTTGAATCCTGATGGTGCAATGAGCAAGGGACTCACATCTGAGTATACCCTTCCACGCTTAGGGTGGACAAAAATATTTACAACAAGGGGTGGTGATGGACAGAGTCTCTGAATTAAGCAGAATACTCTCACCCAGTCAAGAGATCAGGGCTAGATCCAACACCGTTTTTTAGCTCATTGCACCATCCCAGTTTCAGAACCTGGCTGTATGCAAATTAGTCTGTCCCTGGCCCAGTGCATCATGGGAACAGGGCAGGCCAGACTACAAAAGCCAATTCTTACACTGGGAAGGAAACAAGCTTCCGGGGACCGGTTTCTGGCATTTCAGCCGTCTTCGGCCCGGCTTGCTTGAATCCTGATGGTGCAATGAGCAAGGGACTCACATCTGAGTATACCCTTCCACGCTTAGGGTGGACAAAAATATTTACAACAAGGGGTGGTGATGGACAGAGTCTCTGAATTAAGCAGAATACTCTCACCCAGTCAAGAGATCAGGGCTAGATCCAACACCGTTTTTTAGCTCATTGCACCATCCCAGTTTCAGAACCTGGCTGTATGCAAATTAGTCTGTCCCTGGCCCAGTGCATCATGGGAACAGGGCAGACCAGACTACAAAAGCCAATTCTTACACTGGGAAGGAAACAAGCTTCCGGGGACCGGTTTCTGGCATTTCAGCCGTCTTCGGCCCGGCTTGCTTGAATCCTGATGGTGCAATGAGCAAGGGACTCACATCTGAGTATACCCTTCCACGCTTAGGGTGGACAAAAATATTTACAACAAGGGGTGGTGATGGACAGAGTCTCCGAATTAAGCAGAATACTCTCACCCAGTCAAGAGATCAGGGCTAGATCCAACACCGTTTTTTCGCTCATTGCACCATCCCAGTTTCAGAACCTGGCTGTATGCAAATTAGTCTGTCCCTGGCCCAGTGCATCATGGGAACAGGGCAGACCAGACTACAAAAGCCAATTCTTACACTGGGAAGGAAACAAGCTTCCGGGGACCGGTTTCTGGCATTTCAGCCGTCTTCGGCCCGGCTTGCTTGAATCCTGATGGTGCAATGAGCAAGGGACTCACATCTGAGTATACCCTTCCACGCTTAGGGTGGACAAAAATATTTACAACAAGGGGTGGTGATGGACAGAGTCTCTGAATTAAGCAGAATACTCTCACCCAGTCAAGAGATCAGGGCTAGATCCAACACCGTTTTTTAGCTCATTGCACCATCCCAGTTTCAGAACCTGGCTGTATGCAAATTAGTCTGTCCCTGGCCCAGTGCATCATGGGAACAGGGCAGACCAGACTACAAAAGCCAATTCTTACACTGGGAAGGAAACAAGCTTCCGGGGACCGGTTTCTGGCATTTCAGCCGTCTTTGGCCCGGCTTGCTTGAATCCTGATGGTGCAATGAGCAAGGGACTCACATCTGAGTATACCCTTCCACGCTTAGGGTGGACAAAAATATTTACAACAAAGGGTGGTGATGGACAGAGTCTCTGAATTAAGCAGAATACTCTCACCCAGTCAAGAGATCAGGGCTAGATCCAACACCGTTTTTTAGCTCATTGCACCATCCCAGTTTCAGAACCTGGCTGTATGCAAATTAGTCTGTCCCTGGCCCAGTGCATCATGGGAACAGGGCAGACCAGACTACAAAAGCCAATTCTTACACTGGGAAGGAAACAAGCTTCCGGGGACCGGTTTCTGGCATTTCAGCCGTCTTCGGCCCGGCTTGCTTGAATCCTGATGGTGCAATGAGCAAGGGACTCACATCTGAGTATACCCTTCCACGCTTAGGGTGGACAAAAATATTTACAACAAGGGGTGGTGATGGACAGAGTCTCTGAATTAAGCAGAATACTCTCACCCAGTCAAGAGATCAGGGCTAGATCCAACACCGTTTTTTAGCTCATTGCACCATCCCAGTTTCAGAACCTGGCTGTATGCAAATTAGTCTGTCCCTGGCCCAGTGCATCATGGGAACAGGGCAGACCAGACTACAAAAGCCAATTCTTACACTGGGAAGGAAACAAGCTTCCGGGGACCGGTTTCTGGCATTTCAGCCGTCTTCGGCCCGGCTTGCTTGAATCCTGATGGTGCAATGAGCAAGGGACTCACATCTGAGTATACCCTTCCACGCTTAGGGTGGACAAAAATATTTACAACAAGGGGTGGTGATGGACAGAGTCTCTGAATTAAGCAGAATACTCTCACCCAGTCAAGAGATCAGGGCTAGATCCAACACCGTTTTTTAGCTCATTGCACCATCCCAGTTTCAGAACCTGGCTGTATGCAAATTAGTCTGTCCCTGGCCCAGTGCATCATGGGAACAGGGCAGACCAGACTACAAAAGCCAATTCTTACACTGGGAAGGAAACAAGCTTCCGGGGACCGGTTTCTGGCATTTCAGCCGTCTTTGGCCCGGCTTGCTTGAATCCTGATGGTGCAATGAGCAAGGGACTCACATCTGAGTATACCCTTCCACGCTTAGGGTGGACAAAAATATTTACAACAAGGGGTGGTGATGGACAGAGTCTCTGAATTAAGCAGAATACTCTCACCCAGTCAAGAGATCAGGGCTAGATCCAACACCGTTTTTTAGCTCATTGCACCATCCCAGTTTCAGAACCTGGCTGTATGCAAATTAGTCTGTCCCTGGCCCAGTGCATCATGGGAACAGGGCAGACCAGACTACAAAAGCCAATTCTTACACTGGGAAGGAAACAAGCTTCCGGGGACCGGTTTCTGGCATTTCAGCCGTCTTCGGCCCGGCTTGCTTGAATCCTGATGGTGCAATGAGCAAGGGACTCACATCTGAGTATACCCTTCCACGCTTAGGGTGGACAAAAATATTTACAACAAGGGGTGGTGATGGACAGAGTCTCTGAATTAAGCAGAATACTCTCACCCAGTCAAGAGATCAGGGCTAGATCCAACACCGTTTTTTAGCTCATTGCACCATCCCAGTTTCAGAACCTGGCTGTATGCAAATTAGTCTGTCCCTGGCCCAGTGCATCATGGGAACAGGGCAGACCAGACTACAAAAGCCAATTCTTACACTGGGAAGGAAACAAGCTTCCGGGGACCGGTTTCTGGCATTTCAGCCGTCTTCGGCCCGGCTTGCTTGAATCCTGATGGTGCAATGAGCAAGGGACTCACATCTGAGTATACCCTTCCACGCTTAGGGTGGACAAAAATATTTACAACAAGGGGTGGTGATGGACAGAGTCTCTGAATTAAGCAGAATACTCTCACCCAGTCAAGAGATCAGGGCTAGATCCAACACCGTTTTTTAGCTCATTGCACCATCCCAGTTTCAGAACCTGGCTGTATGCAAATTAGTCTGTCCCTGGCCCAGTGCATCATGGGAACAGGGCAGACCAGACTACAAAAGCCAATTCTTACACTGGGAAGGAAACAAGCTTCCGGGGACCGGTTTCTGGCATTTCAGCCGTCTTCGGCCCGGCTTGCTTGAATCCTGATGGTGCAATGAGCAAGGGACTCACATCTGAGTATACCCTTCCACGCTTAGGGTGGACAAAAATATTTACAACAAGGGGTGGTGATGGACAGAGTCTCTGAATTAAGCAGAATACTCTCACCCAGTCAAGAGATCAGGGCTAGATCCAACACCGTTTTTTAGCTCATTGCACCATCCCAGTTTCAGAACCTGGCTGTATGCAAATTAGTCTGTCCCTGGCCCAGTGCATCATGGGAACAGGGCAGACCAGACTACAAAAGCCAATTCTTACACTGGGAAGGAAACAAGCTTCCGGGGACCGGTTTCTGGCATTTCAGCCGTCTTCGGCCCGGCTTGCTTGAATCCTGATGGTGCAATGAGCAAGGGACTCACATCTGAGTATACCCTTCCACGCTTAGGGTGGACAAAAATATTTACAACAAGGGGTGGTGATGGACAGAGTCTCTGAATTAAGCAGAATACTCTCACCCAGTCAAGAGATCAGGGCTAGATCCAACACCGTTTTTTAGCTCATTGCACCATCCCAGTTTCAGAACCTGGCTGTATGCAAATTAGTCTGTCCCTGGCCCAGTGCATCATGGGAACAGGGCAGACCAGACTACAAAAGCCAATTCTTACACTGGGAAGGAAACAAGCTTCCGGGGACCGGTTTCTGGCATTTCAGCCGTCTTCGGCCCGGCTTGCTTGAATCCTGATGGTGCAATGAGCAAGGGACTCACATCTGAGTATACCCTTCCACGCTTAGGGTGGACAAAAATATTTACAACAAGGGGTGGTGATGGACAGAGTCTCTGAATTAAGCAGAATACTCTCACCCAGTCAAGAGATCAGGGCTAGATCCAACACCGTTTTTTAGCTCATTGCACCATCCCAGTTTCAGAACCTGGCTGTATGCAAATTAGTCTGTCCCTGGCCCAGTGCATCATGGGAACAGGGCAGACCAGACTACAAAAGCCAATTCTTACACTGGGAAGGAAACAAGCTTCCGGGGACCGGTTTCTGGCATTTCAGCCGTCTTCGGCCCGGCTTGCTTGAATCCTGATGGTGCAATGAGCAAGGGACTCACATCTGAGTATACCCTTCCACGCTTAGGGTGGACAAAAATATTTACAACAAGGGGTGGTGATGGACAGAGTCTCTGAATTAAGCAGAATACTCTCACCCAGTCAAGAGATCAGGGCTAGATCCAACACCGTTTTTTAGCTCATTGCACCATCCCAGTTTCAGAACCTGGCTGTATGCAAATTAGTCTGTCCCTGGCCCAGTGCATCATGGGAACAGGGCAGACCAGACTACAAAAGCCAATTCTTACACTGGGAAGGAAACAAGCTTCCGGGGACCGGTTTCTGGCATTTCAGCCGTCTTCGGCCCGGCTTGCTTGAATCCTGATGGTGCAATGAGCAAGGGACTCACATCTGAGTATACCCTTCCACGCTTAGGGTGGACAAAAATATTTACAACAAGGGGTGGTGATGGACAGAGTCTCTGAATTAAGCAGAATACTCTCACCCAGTCAAGAGATCAGGGCTAGATCCAACACCGTTTTTTAGCTCATTGCACCATCCCAGTTTCAGAACCTGGCTGTATGCAAATTAGTCTGTCCCTGGCCCAGTGCATCATGGGAACAGGGCAGACCAGACTACAAAAGCCAATTCTTACACTGGGAAGGAAACAAGCTTCCGGGGACCGGTTTCTGGCATTTCAGCCGTCTTCGGCCCGGCTTGCTTGAATCCTGATGGTGCAATGAGCAAGGGACTCACATCTGAGTATACCCTTCCACGCTTAGGGTGGACAAAAATATTTACAACAAGGGGTGGTGATGGACAGAGTCTCTGAATTAAGCAGAATACTCTCACCCAGTCAAGAGATCAGGGCTAGATCCAACACCGTTTTTTAGCTCATTGCACCATCCCAGTTTCAGAACCTGGCTGTATGCAAATTAGTCTGTCCCTGGCCCAGTGCATCATGGGAACAGGGCAGACCAGACTACAAAAGCCAATTCTTACACTGGGAAGGAAACAAGCTTCCGGGGACCGGTTTCTGGCATTTCAGCCGTCTTCGGCCCGGCTTGCTTGAATCCTGATGGTGCAATGAGCAAGGGACTCACATCTGAGTATACCCTTCCACCTTAGGGTGGACAAAAATATTTACAACAAGGGGTGGTGATACGGGCAAAGCAACAGTGCCCAACGGTCTTCCGGTAGAATTATATAAAAAAGTTGCAAGTAAAATTACCCCCCATTTACTCAACATGTACACTGACAGCCTCGCACAGGGAAATTTACCCAGAGACCAAAGATTGGCAACCATAGTTACAATCCACAAACCGGGCACACCCCCAGAACAACCCTCATCCTATCGACCAATTTCCCTCATAAATGCTGAAGCAAAGATCTTGGCAAAAACGCTGGCACTCCGACTGCAACCACATCTGACGCCAGTGATCCACCCCGATCAATCGGGCTTTATGCCCAGACGTAACACCTCCCTAAATCTACGGCGGCTCAATGGTGTGCTGGCCCGTACCCACCTGCTTCAAGAAGACGTGACCATCCTTTCTTTAGATGCGATGATGGCGTTCGACCTAGTGGAATGGCCATTTTTATTTGCAGTGCTTAGGAAGATGGGCTTCGGCCCCAAATTCTGTGGGTGGATTAGATTGCTGTACACAGCACCCTTGGCCCACGTGGTGACGAATAACCATATCTCAAGGGAGATCAAACTGGGGAGAGGGACGCGACAGGGCTGCCCGCTCTCCCCGCTCTTATTTGCATTAATACTGGAACCATTAGCGACGTGGATACGCACGACACCACTGGTCAGGGGAATAGCATGGGAAGAAGGATGGGAAGACCGAATCTCCCTATACGTGGACGACGTACTGATTTATATGACGTCTCCGGCAGACTCCCTGAGGGCCCTCTTAGATGTTCTTGCAGCTTTCGGCAGGAAGTCAGGCTATACTACCAACTGGTCGAAATCACTGCTCTACATGCTGCGTGGCACGCCACCACAGCTTCCCCCAGGCTGGCCCTCCAAATAGTGACCAGAGGATTTAAATACTTAGGTATCTATGTCACCCCCCAAGAGAAACTCTTCCCGGAAGAAAATCTGTTGAAACCCATGCAGAGGCTGAAATCAGACGTTTCACACTGGCGATCCCTCCCACTGACATTGCTTGGTAGGGCGGCGCTTTTTAAAATGCAAGCGCTTCCTAGGTGCTTGTACGCGCTTCATAATACCCCCTTCTCGATCCCCCTTTCATATTTCAAGGAAATTGATGTAGAAATCTCCTCCTTACTATGGGACGGGAAACCTGCCCGTATAGCACACACTAAACTAATACGTAGTTGGTACGATGGGGGTATAGCCCTGCCGAGTGTAAAGTTATATTACTGGGCCGCACAATTAACGGTTATCAACCAATGGCTCCACGCCCCACATGACGACCCAGCATACAGGCTGGATAGACACGTGCTGCCGGCAGACCACCTTATGAGAGCCCTCTACACAAACAAGAAACGGCAGACCTTGACAGGCCCTACGGCACACACAATTAAAGTATGGCACGCGTCACAGAAAGCTTTAGGATGGGCAGGGGTACTAACACTCCACTCTGGGAAACGTGCAGACTGGGCACTTTGGCAAACACCAGAGGGCTTAAACAATGGGACCTAATAGGTATCACAAACATAGGAGATCTATGGGTGAGGGAGGAGATGATTACATTCGCTGCTCTACAAGATAAGTATGGACTGGCAGACACGGAGCTTTACCGATATATCCAAATCAGATACGCACTCCAGAGCGCTATCTCCCCGGGTACTAAGCTAGCCGACGCATCGCCCCTTGATGATAGACTCCTCACAGATCATATGACCAAAAAAGCCATATCCCAGACTTTTTTTTTTAAACAGATTTTTATTACGTTTTAGTCAAACAGCACACAGTCATGCATCGTAAGCGGATCTACATTAACACGGTTCTTTTCAGGACAAAAATCAACAGTGGTCCGCATCCCCCGTCCCTATTCGAATCACCCTCCCTCCACCCCCTCTACCCCCACCCCCCCTTGTCAGTGTGCCTCCTACTGTCTCCGCTAGAGAATGGCATAAACTCTTGTGCAACAGCACCCAACTCCTCCCAGAGCATCCACATTCACGGCCCTCAGCTGCTTAACGACCTAGAGGAAGCGCAGAACATAGCAGGCAATCCTAGCGGTCCTTTGTTCCTTCCAACATAAGTGCGGACATCATCACATGCATAAGGGTGTGTAAACCTAAGTGCTCTCACCTCCCATGTGCGCCCCCGCAATCCCTGCCCTAGTCTCCAGCTCCTGAGTCGCCGGTGCATCCCTCTCATCAACCCCACTAGCTTCCATCGTTGATTGTAGGTCCGTCACCAGCACCCCCCCATGCCCTGGCCGCATCCAGCGCTTTGTTGTTAGAAGTGCGTCTGGCAAGCTGTAGTCTAAGAGTCCCCTCACTAGTTGCCCATTGTAGGAAACCCCCCCGCCACCTCAGAAAGCTGGGCCCCCCCCTAGACTTCCAGTGCATAGTGAGCTCCCTTTTGGCCATAATCAACCCCAGGTCAAGGAATTTACTTGTAATTTTTGTGGCCGGTGTGTGCGGCAACCATAGCAAGAGACACGTCCCCATGCTTACGTCAACCTGACGCCCCGTGACCTCATTCAAACACGCCATAACATCGGTCCAGTATGCACCCAACTCTGCGCAGGACCAAAACATATGGCCAAAGTGAGCTCCCCCAAACACCTGCTGGATTTTGACCGGCGTCCAATAAGCCCTGTGGAGTGTAAAATACTGCACCAACTGAAACCGAACGTTGCGTGTGCCCTTCCAGGCCCGCCGTACGAGTTGTGTCCAAGTCACCTCCGGTATCTGTCGGCCGAGGTCTCCCTCCCAACGTTCCCTCAACCGATCTAGGGGCGGCGGATCCTCCAATGCCAATCTCCTGTACAGGCAGATAATAGCCTTGAAAGTGCCAGCGGCCATCGTGATGTACTGGCAGCCCAACGACGTAGGTGGCTCTGCCAAACCCATCTTCCAGTGTTTCTGGATTCCTGACACCAGTGTCACATGAAGCAGAAAGTCGCCCCTCGGCAAATCAAACAAAGACACTCTGCAGTTCGTGGAACGGTAACAAGGTACCATCTCTATATAGGTCCCCTATCATGTGGACCCCACGCTCCTCCCAGTCGGCCAGTGCTGACCAATCCCCGCCATGCGGGAGGGCGGTGCACATGCCCAGAGGGATCTCTGGGGCATACGGGGTGGTGAATCCCGCCCGTTTCTGGCTACGTAGCCAACATTGGCGAAGGGTGCGTTCTTCGAGAGTGAGCTGATCCAGCCGAAGCCTCTGTTGGAGCACTATAAAGGACAAGACATGGCGCTGAATAATCCTGTCCTGTGGACCACCCGGGCCTCTAAACTCCCGCACCACCGCCTGCGTGAGCCATTGCAGCTGTGCCGCCAGATAGTACCACTCAAAATCTGGCACTGCCAGACCTCCTTCCTCCCGCGACCTGAGCAAGGTGTTCAGTGCTACACGTCTCCTGCCGGAGCCCCAGATGAACCCTATCACCATCGATCGCAACATCTTGAAGAAGGAGACCGGAATCCACACTGGTAGCGTGCGAAAAAAGTAAAGCAGCCGCGGGAGGGCCACCATCTTCAACAACGCTATTCGTCTGGCTACTGACAGCGGAAGAGTACGCCAAAACCCCATACTGCCTCTAATGCCCCTAAACGCTCTGCCCACATTCCCCTCATAGAGGAGCGAGTGGGTGTGGTAAATATAGACACCGAGGTACGGTAAACACTCCGACTCCCAACACAGTCCCTCCAGCACTGTGGGCTGGGCGCAACGAGACGTCAGTGGGAATAAACAAGTCTTGGACCAGTTAACACGCAGCCCCGACAATTCACCAAACTCCTGAAGGAGGGTCCGGGCTCCCCGTACCGAGGTCTCCACGTCGGCCAGATATAGTAAGAGGTCGTCGGCATACAAGGAGATGTAATGCGGCTCGCCGCGCAGTAACACCCCCCATAATATCGACCCTGCCGGGCTCGCGCTGCCAGAGGCTCGATTGCCAGCGCGAAGAGGAGCGGGGATAAGGAGCAACCCTGTCGGGTGCCTCTTTCCACCGAGCATGCCGCAGATATGGAACGGCCCGTACGAACCCTGGCGGTAGCGGAGTCATACAGCAGCTGCGTCCAACGGACAAAGTCATCCCCTAACCCGAACCGACGAAGCACGCAAAACAAATACGACCACTCCACACTGTCGAATGCCTTTTCTATATCCACCGACAGCACTGCCGCGCCTGGTAGACCCTCCCCGTCAAAGTCCATGACCCGTATCAGTCGTCGTATGCACGTCGAAGTGTTCCGCGTGGGGATGAAGCCCGACTGATCCGAGTGCACCAGCGTACGCATGTGCACGGACAGGCGCGTGGCCAAGATCCTACTCAGCACCTTATAGTCCACAGTGAGCATTGAGAGTGGACGATAAGCCATCCTCGCGGTAGGCGACCCGCCCTTCTTCAACAACGGCACTATGATCGCCTCTCTGGCCGATGGCGGTAACCTGCCCAGTTCCCAGGCCTCGCCATACATCTGATGTAATTGAGGCGCCAGGTGGTCAATGTACGAGGCGTAAAATTCCACCGGCAAACCGTCAGCCCCCGGCGTCTTCTTCCTGGCCATGTGTTTAACCGCCGCTCTAATCTCTCCCAGGGTAATAGCAGCACCCAGCGCGGTCCCCTGCTCTGAGTCTAACTGCGCTAGCTGCGCCTCCTCCAAGAAGGCATCCAGCTCAACCGGAGGCGCTGTCAGCCTTCTCCGGTAGAGCTCCGTGTAATAGCCCAGAAACTGGTCATTAATCTCTTTCTGCGAATGAACCAAGCCCCTTGTGGACGTGGCCAGTGACAGTATCGGTGTGCCCCTAGTATGCGGGTTGGCCAGCCACGCCAACAACGTGCCTACCTGATCCCTCTCAGCATGCGCCCGGACCATGTACTCTCTATAATCAAGGCAGCGAAGCCTCTCAACATTAGTGGCCACCCGAGCCGCTAGCACTTCCTCCCTACTGCCCCTCACCGTATGACTAGTCTTCTCCGCCTGCCGCAGAGAGGCCTCCTCTCGATCAATATTGCCTAGCAACGTCCGACGCGCCCCCGCTGTGGATGAGAGGCACACACCTCGTATCACCACTTTGAAGGCATCCCACTCATGCGCCCTGGTAGACGCGGATCCCGCGTTCTCCCAAAAATAATGCTCTATGCCTTCCCGTATCTCCACGTTAAACACTGGGTCCTCCAGCGCCAGCGGGTTTAGTCTCCAAGTGGGAACCGACTGCCGCTGTCTCGACCAGAGGATCGTGAGCAAGCAAGGATTATGATCCGAGATAGTCCTCGCTAGATATTCGGTGCTGCGTGTGAGTTCCTGGGCTCCAGGCGTACAAAGAACAGTGTCAAGGCGCACATGGAGGTCATGGGGCGCAGAGTAAAACAAATAATCCCTAACCACCGGGTGGTGTGTTCGCCAGGCATCCAAGAGGTCCCACCGTTCCTGCCAATCCTTCCGTGCCTTGGCCACCCTGCGCACTACCGACTGCGCCAGCGGGGGATGGGAACGGACCATCTCCACATCCACCACCGAGTTAAAGTCCCCCCCCAGAAACACTGTGCCCACCAATAGGGACGCAAGCCTCCCCGAAAGCATCGAGAAGAACGCAGCCTGATCAGCATTTGGGACAGACACTGCAGAGCGTGACGTCCCGACCATCTAGACGCCCCAGCACAGCCACAAACCTCCCATCCGAATCCATCATCGTCATCATGGGTTGAAAGGGGAGACCTGCGCGCACCCAGATCAGAGTCCCCCTGGCATATGCGGAATAAGTGGTATAGAAGAGTTGCCCCCTCCATCGCCGCTGCAGCGCCTGCCCTTCCGCCTGAGTTAAATGCGTCTCCTGTAAAAAGGCCACCTGGACCCCCCCTACGGACCAAATATGCATGCACCTTATAGCGCTTCCTCATCGAGTTGAGCCCCCGCACATTCCAAGTGATACATTTCAATTCAAGTCTAGCCGCCATCTGTAGGTCTATATCCGAGTCCAACCCCACACAACCCTACCGGCACACTGACAACCCCCTGTAACGTGTAACAGAACCAACCAACCACCCTCCCCCAGAACAGGCGCCAAACAGTTGTTACCCATCCAAACCCAACCCCCGCCAACGAGGGGAACTCTGGTAACCACCAGAGACTCACAATCTATGTGAGGTATAGGGGTGACCCCACACCAGCCAGGCCGGACAACAAGAGGCCCACCACACCGGGAATAGCCGACCTCGTATATGGTAGCCTCCCCACCCCAGCTGTGCCTCGACCCACTTGCGTTCCCAGTTTCCCAGGATCCACTCACTCCCCAGCAACACCCCCTCAACACAGAATAAAGTGGTCCTCCCAGCGCCAGGAAATGGTCCCCCAGTGTCTCCTACAATGTCAATACCACCAGCCGAGCATACCCCCTTACTGTACTTCGCTCAGCATCTGGAAAGATCATTCGTCCATCAGTCCATCAGCCGTCTGTGGGGTAACCTGTGGCAGCTCCCCAGGATCCTTCTCCGAGCCCCCATCAGAGCCTCCAACATCTGCCTCATCGGAGCCCAGCCGGGAACCCGAGTCTACTGATGGGGCCTCCGTCATCACTCCAGAGATAACCGACACCGCCTGCAGGGCAGCCTGTCTCTCCAGTTCCGTCTGTGATGCGGAAGGGGACCTTCTGTTCTGTACCCGTCTCCGGTTGCGCCTACTCCTGCGTGGCTTCGGTCGCTCCTCCGTTGCCTCAGCCCAGTTACCAGCGCCGTCCTTGCCCTCTCGGTACCGTTCCAGCCACTGCCAAGCGTCATCTGGCGTATCACAAAAAGTCGCCACTCCATCCACCATCACTTTCAAGTGTGCCGGAAACAGCAAGGAGTACTGCACCCCTTCATCGCGAAGGGCCCTCTTGACTGCTAGGAAAGAGAAGCGACTACGTTGGACCTCCTGGGAGTAATCGGGGAAGAGAGACACCGACGCGTTGTCCACCTTATATGGGCCAGCCGACCTAGCTTGCCGCAGGATGATGTACCGATCTTTGAAATGCAGCTGGTGTGCGACCACCGGCCGGGGGGGTGGGTGGGGGGAAGCGGGGCTGGGGGCCTGGCCGGGACCCTATGAGCCCTCTCCAGGGTATAGAAGTGCGTCAGGCCCTCAGGGACCACCACATCCCGCAGCCACCGTTCCAGATAAGAGACCATGTCGCTCCCCTCAATATTCTCCAGCAGACCCACCACTCGGATGTTGTTGCGCCGATTGCGCCCTTCCGCATCCTCCGCTCTCCTATCCAGGTGGTGCACTCTGCGCAACAAGTCCTCCATCGCAGTGTCCGCTGCTTTCTGGGCCGGCCCCAGTGTCTCCAGCGCTAGCTCCGCTGACTTAACCCGGTCGGCGAGCTTGTCGTGGTCCGCCTTCAAGAGGCCCAGGCCCACCGATACCTGCGCAATGTCCTGCCGCAGCACGTCCCTAGTGTCCCCTATGGCCTTGAGGTTCTGGTCCATCTGCTGCCGCTGGAGCCCCGCACCCTGGCCCTCCGTCGAGCTATGTCCTTGCACCTCCGGTGGGTCCTCAGTTTGGTCGGCCGATGCCGCTCCTGCGCCCTTTCGAGTTTTCCCCATGACGCAGCTCCGGGTCTCGTCAATCGCGCCAGGTGCCAGAAGCCAACTCCCCGATGCGCTCCCGGCCGCTATAGGAACCGTGCCCCCAGCAGCTCCGTCCAGTCAGTTTACCAGGACCAAGGCCTGGGTGGTCGTCCCTGCAGGCAGGTCCAGGCACCAACTCCGGCTCCAACCGACGCTGTGGGCCTGCTGGTATCCGTTGCCCCAGTGGAGACACCACTCACCAGCCTCAGCTCCCTCCGATCAGAACCACCAGGGGCACACAACAGCCACAGCGCCTCGCCAAGTAGGAGGTAATCCGGCCGGGTATCCCCGCATCAGGGGGGCTCAGTGCGACCGCAAGCCTCTCACCTCCTGTCGACAGCAAGCCGTGGGGGCAACCTCGGGCCAGCCGTGCCTCCAAGGGACCTCCAGGGGTCGCCCGATAGCCAGAGTCACGTGGCGTAGGGGTTATGACACCACCGTCGTTGACACCACTGGGTAGAGAACGGGGCACCCTCGTCCAAATCTCGCCCAGCCTGTGAGCACACCAGCCGCCCGCCGGCAGGCCCACCAGCAGGCCGGCACCACACACCACCTCGGGCTCCTCAGCTACCAAGCCGGGCTCCGCGCCTAGTTCCTAGGCTGCACCACGCCTCCAGCAGCACATCAGGCCAGGTCCCCAGGTATCGCCGCTCCTCGCACTGTGCAGCGCACGCCAGGACCGACCCAGGCGCCGTCCCCTCCGGTGATCGTGCCGCGCCGCGGCTCAAGGGGGATGGGGCCGTGGAACAGCTCACCGGGCCCCACCGATTAGTGCCACCAGCCGCTATAAAGCCGCCACAGTTGGTCGCGGGTGTCAGTGCAGGGCGCCCGTGTCCACAGCCGCCAGGGAGACGTTTTCAGGCAGGCGCTGGCCACCGTCCAGCCGCGGCAGTTCCGGCCTCCCAGCCGCACCTCGGTAATTGAGGCCGGGGATTAGGCAACAGCAGTAGGCCACAGGCAAGATGGCCGGACGTAACCAGCGCCGTCCCTCCGAGCTCCGGGCTCGCAGCTGCCGCGAACCTCTGCCCGTTTGTATGTGCCGCCGAGGTGCTCCGCTCTCCCTAGGCACCACGCTGGGTCGTCGGCGCCGCCGAGGGAGGTCGGGGTTAGGATAATCACTGAGATCGGCCCGGGAGCTCGGGACTCAAGCGGCCATGCCCAGCGGAGTTCAAGCCACGCCCCCTCAAAAGCCATATCCCAGACTTATCGTAAACTGATCAAAAATCTCCCGGACCCGACGGTAATACTACGCAACAAATGGGAGGTGGACCTAGGTGACAGAGGACGCTGACTGGATGTACGCATTGGCCTCGGCCAGGGAGGCGGCTATTCCGTCTCGCCTAAAATTAATTCAAATCAAAGGGCTTCACCGGGTGTACTACCCTCGTACCATGATACACAAAATTGGACGTGCACTAGACCCACTGTGCTTGAGGGGATGCGGGCAGGTCGGAACATTCTTCTATATAATGTGGGAATGCCCCAAGATTCAATCCTACTGGGAGCAAGTGGTAACTGAGCTTGCAGAGGTGGGAGGGGCGGAGGTCCAGGTAGACCCTAAGTGCTGCCTTTTGAACATATGGCAACCAACAGACCTCAATGTGGGGTTGAAAACATGGGCAACTCTGGGAATGGCATTGGCGAAGCGTAATATAGCCAGAAACTGGGGATCCAGGGTGCCCCCCACGCAGTCACAATGGGAAAATGAAATGGAATTAGCTATGGTAGCTGAAAAAGCGGTTTGCACCCACCGGGATGCCCCAAGAAATGGTCGAGAATATGAGGAAAGTCGAATGACTCCCGAGGGAACATTTGTGAACCACCGAACGTGACACTGACCCCTGAAAGTAGCCCTTGATCTACAATGTAATCACTGTCCAATCGCAAATGGGGGGGGAGTGAGGGTGGGCGAGGTGGGACGGGTGGAAGGGACGATTACTATCACATTGGGACCTGGAAATTTTTGAATAACCTTGTAATGTATGTAGTGCCCGTGAACTAAAGTTTGTACTTGAAGTTAGACTGCAGTTAATGGATGTATGTATATATTCCTGTCAATGCACTGCGAATAAAAACGTTTATGCATAATAAAAAATAAATAAAAAAATGAATGTGCAGTGCAACGAATGTAAAATCAGTTGTTCAGGCCACATTCATGCCGCACTTTCTATTTTTCCATCTATTACAGGCTTGTGAAATGTTTTCTCCTTCCCCTTGCTAGTGAGTTCATTTAAGCCTTTCATGAGGCAGCTATTTTAACAGTCAGCAAGCAAAGTATATTTATTCTGAAGGCTCGTGTCACTTTTATTTTTTTATTAAAAGGTGTGTGTGTGTGTGTGTGTGATAAAAAAGCAAATGCAGCCTTCCACACACTGGAGCTGAATAATGCTGTAAGGACTCCCCATTATATCATAAAAGAATACATTAGAAACAGGGAAAAACAACAGCAGAACATGTTTTAAAACTGTTTCAATGCTTAGCAATCAGCACAAACTCTCGGATAGGACTGAAAGCATAGACAGCTCCCAGGCTTCATTGCAGAAAACAGCCTAAAAAGGCAGGAAAGCTAACTCATAGCAACATAGAGATAAACTGGCACTGTGCCTTTAAGGCAGTCATGACCCCCAGCTTCCCATCATGCCTCAGGGGTGACAGTCAGGTCAGTTGTTCTTTGCGGAGACTCAAAAGCCATAATACAAAGAGTTGACATTACCTTTTAAAAATACAATGATCCTTTGCCTGGGGAGGCGGGAGGGTTGCTTATGACTTTGATGAGGTTTACCCCTGGAAGAGAACTAGGATTACAGGTAAGTAACTAATCCTTCTCTTCCAGAGGATCCTCATCAATAGTCATAAGCACTAGAATAGAATAGAAAGCCTCACCTCATCCACCTGCGGGCAAAGGAAACAGAACGGTAAATTAACCAACCAGCTCAGATAACCAAGCCTGGATAGATATATTACTATCCGAATAGATTCCTCAAGGAGGCCTGGCCCACTTGAGTATCCGCCCTGTAATCGGATTCTTGACAATAATGCCTTGTGAAAGTGTGAACCGATCTCCAGGTTGCTACCTTGCAAATTTCTGGCATTGGAACATCATGCAAGAAATCTACTGTGGCCGCCTTGGAAACCTGTTCTCATGGCACCATAATTCAAAAACAATTGATTTCCTTATACCCTTTGTACCTTCCAAATAGAATCTGAGCACTCTTTTGAGGACTAAGGAGTGACGAGAACTCTCCGCTGGAGTTGCGGGAGTGGGAAAAAAGGACAGTAGGGAGATTGACTGATTAATATGGAAATCAAAGATAACTTTTGGCAAAAAAGCAGGGTGAGAACTTAAAACTACCCTGTTGGGGTGAAACACAGTATATGGCTCTTAAACGGACTCCGCTCCATGCTGGAAAGTCGTGGTCGTGTCGCGATGAGAAGGCCTCGATGTCCGAAGAGTGAAAAAACTCCGCTGAATCCGACTTCAAGAGTCGGAAGAACTCGAGACCGTGCGCAAACAATACCGACGCTATAAGTACAAGGCCTTTTGGCCTTAAAAAGTTAGTTTTACTCGGTTCCGACAGAGAGAAGTCGAGACCGCATCCGAACCCAATGGCGGAAAAAAACAATCTGGGGATGGAGCCGATGCCCATGCGCACTGTAGTCCAGGGGAGGAGCCACCTATCTCAGGATACTTCGAAGACTCTTCCAGGACAACAATGTGCGATCATCCGGACCCAACACTAGGCGGCGATCTAATGCTAAGATATGAATTTAGCAGCCCACATGCCTCGAACATGGCTCTTTTGCACACAGCGCTTGGATCTCACTTACTCTGCGAGCTGATGTTATTGCCACCAGAAAAGCGGTCTTCCAGGTCAGGTGCTGCAATGTGGCTTTATGAATGGGCTCAATAGGAGGACCCATCCATCTAGACAGCACCAGATTCAATTCCCAAGGGGGAGAAGGAGTTCAAACCGGGGGATACACGTTTTTCAACCCCTGAAGGAAATCCTTAACCACCTGCAATTGGAAAAAGAAGGCTGGTTGGGTGATTTCCTGTATGCCGTAATGGCTGACAAATGAACCCTGATCGAGGCATATTTCAAGGCTGCTTTGGCTAAATAAAGGAGGTAAGGAAGAATGACTTCTTCCTGCCCCTCTGTAGAGGTAAATTGATTATTAACACACCATAGGTAGAATCTCTTCCATTTTAAAAGACAGAACCTTACTTCAAAAGATGAAAGAAGTCGAAGTAAGTAAAAAATTTCCAAAAAAGTGAAGATTATTTCTGACTAAAATCAGAAAGAAGTGGAGCTGTGTAACCAGGATCCTTCCTGAAGGAGCCGGAAAGAACAACTGACCTGTCACCCCTGAGGCATGATGGGAAGCTGGGGGTCATGACTGCCTTAAGGCACAGTGCCAGTTTATCTCTATGTTGCTATGAGTTAGCTTTCCAGCTTTTTAGGCTATGTTTTCTGCAATGCAGCCTGGGAGCTGTATATGCTTTCAGTCCTATCCGAGAGTTTGTACTGATTGCTAAGCATTAGAACAGTTTTAAAACATGTTCTGCTGTTGTTTTTCCCTGTTTCTAATGTATTCTTTTATGATATAATGGGGAGTCCTTACAGCATTATTCAGCTCCAGTGTGTGGAAGGCTGCATTTGCTTTTTTATAATATATATATGTATATATATGGAGATACATATATGTTGGGCACATATATGATTATTTTTCTGGGGTCCAGAGCATGGGCGGGAATATTCTAGTGCTTATGACTATTGATGAGGATCCCCTGGAAGAGAAGTAATATGCTACTTACCAGTATGCATCTGTTCTTGGCATGTAGGGCTGCTGACATTCACATCTTGTGCATAGATCGCCGCCTAGTGTTGGGTCCGGATGATTGCACATTTTTGTCCTGGAAGAGTCTTCAAAGCATCACAAGATAGGTGGCTCCTCCCCCGGACTACAGTGCGCATGGGCATCCTCAGATTGTTTTTCGCCATTGTGGCAGGGATGGAGTATGATACAATAAGTGATGTCCATGCTAGAGATTAAGTTTGAGTGCTACAGCTGCGACAGGCACCGGGGAGGAGGGAGGGCGATGTGAATGTCAGCAGCCCTACATGCCAAGAACAGATGCATACTGGTAAGTAGCATATTCCGTTCGAGGCATGTGGGCTGCTGAATTCACATCTTGTGCATAGAATGTATAGCAGTCTCCTCCTAGCGGCGGTTGCCTGTGCCAGCTGAAGCAGTCTGAAAAAGAGTTTTGAGTACAGCCTGCCCTACAGCTGCTTGGAGTGTACATCTACGCAGTAGTGTTTGGTAAATGTATGTATGGTAGTCCATGTGGCTGCCTTACATATGTCTTCTAGAGGAGTGTTTCCTAGGAAAGCCATGGATGCCCCTAATTTGCGTGTTGAATGCGCTCTTGGGGGAACTGTTAATGTGCGTTTAGCTTTTTGATAACAGATTTGTATGCACTTAACAATCCATCTGGCTATACCTGATTTGGAAATGGGGTTGCCTTTGTGCTGTGGTGAAAAGGCAACAAACAGTTGCTTAGTCTTCCTGAAAAGTTTTGCTCTGTCTATATAGTACAGGAGAGCTCTTTTAACGTCTAGGGTATGTAGAGCTCTTTCTGCCACGGAATCTGGATTAGGGAAGAATACTGGCAGTTCTATAGCTTGATTGATGTGAAACTGGGACACCACCTTTGGCATAAATTTAGGGTTAGTTCGCAGCACTACCCTATTTGCGTGAATTTGTATGAATGGCTCCTGAATAGTTAGGGCTTGCAGCTCACTAACACTTCTGAGTGATGTAATCGCCACTAGAAAAGCCACTTTCCACGTTAGGAATTGTATCTCACAGGAGTGAAGAGGTTCAAAAGGTGGTCCCATTAGTCTGGTTAGGACCACGTTGAGGTTCCAGACAGGTGAAGGTGGGTGTCTTGGAGGAATGATTCGTTTGAGTCCCTCTAGGAAAGCTTTAATAGCAGGTGCTCTGAAGAGTGAAAGGTTCTGTCTGTTCTGAAGATAAGCTGCCACCGCAGCTAAATGTATATGTATGGAACTGTAAGCCAGATTGCATCTGTGTACATGTAAGAGGTAACATATGATGTTTTGAGTAGATGCATCTAGCGGATTTATGTCATTATTGTTACAATAGATGACAAATCGTTTCCACTTCGCCGCATAGCATGCTCTGGTTGTAGGTCTCCTTGCCTCGTTGATAATATTCATACAGTCGGGAGGCAAGGTTAGGTAACCAAACTCTATGACCTCAGGAGCCAGATCGCAAGGCTCAACTGTTGCGGATCTGGGTGCTGAATGTCGCCATAGCTCTGCGTTAAAAGACTGGGTGTTAATCGCAGCCTTTGATGAGGAACCACGGAAAGTTCTAGGAACGTGGTGTACCATGGTTGCCGGGCCCATGTTGGAGCAACTAGGATCAGTGTCAGTGAGTGTTGTCGCAGTTTGCGTGCCACTAGTGGTATGAGCGGGCTGGGAGAAAAGCGTACGCAAACTTGCCTGACCAGTTCATCCATATCGCATTGCCCTGAGACTGCGGATGTGGAAACCTGGCGGCGAAGCTTTGGCATTTTGCGTTTTCCCTTGTGGCGAACAGGTCTATTTCTGGGTGACCCCACCTCTGGAAGTACGGTTGCAGCACTGAGGGATGTATCTCCCACTCGTGCATCTGGTGGCAGTGTCTGCTGAGCAGGTCCACCATCTGGTTGTCCCTGCCTGGGAGGTGTTCCACCAAGAGGAAGATGTTTCTCTGAATGGCCCACTTCCAAATGCTTTGCACTAGATGGGACAAGTGTGGAGAGTGTGTCCCCCCTGCTTCTGTATGTAGTACATGGCAGTCATGTTGTCCGTCCGGATTAACACGAATTTGTTGCACAAGTGTACCTTGAAAGCCTTTAGTGCCATAAGGATTGGCATCAGTTCCAGCAGGTTGATGTGCATCCTTTTTTGCTGTGTTATCCATAGTCCCTGCACTGTGTAATGGAGGACATGAGCTCCCCATCCTAGGAGAGATGCGTCGGTCGTCAGCACTATTTGTGGTACAAGTTCTTGGAACGGTCGTCCCTTGCAAAGGTTTTGTGGGTTCCATCAATGCAGCGAGCTGTATGCACGACCGGTCACCAACACTAGGTCTTTCAATTGTCCCTTAACCTGGTTCCACTGACGTGCTAAGCACTCCTGAAGCGGACGCATGTGTAGTCTTGCGTGAGGGACTATGAAGATGCAGGAGGCCATCATGCCTATCAACTGCATAAACACCCTTGCTGTGAGCGAGTGTTGGGGTCTGAATTTCTGAATGAGCAACAGAATGCTGTTGATTCTTGCTGAGTTTGGCTGCGCCTTTGCTGCCAGAGTGTCTATTGTTGCTCCCAGGCACTGTTGTACGTGGGCGGGCTGAAGATGAGACTTTGGGTAGTTTAATGAGAATCCGAGGCTGTGTAGGAGGTGAATAGTGCGGGACACGTGGCTGGCACATTGCTGGGCTGACTTTGCTTGGATGAGCCAGTCGTCCAGATAGGGGTAGACGTGAATATGGTTTCTCCGTAGGTGTGCAGCCACTGTCGCTAGGCACTTGGTAAACACCCTGGGGGCTGTAGTCACCCCGAAAGGCAGTACCTTGAACTGGTAGTGCTGATTTTGGATGGTAAACCTGAGATACTTCCTGTGTGCTGGATGTATTGGTATGTGGAAATACGCATCCTTTAGGTCTAGTGTTGCGAGGAAGTCTCCCTGACTGAGTAATGGTAGAACTTGCTGTAAAGTGAGCATGTGAAAGTGTTCTGACAAGATGTATTGGTTTAGGGGCCTGAGGTCTAGTATTGGCCTGAGAGACCCGTCCTTTTTGGGGATTAAGAAGTACAGAGAGTACACCCCTGTACCCTGTTCCTGTATAGGGACGAGTTCTATGTCCCCTTTTTGCAGCATGCTGATAACTTCTTGCTGCAATAAGTCTATGTGCTCTGTGGACATAGGACGGTGTCTTGGGGGTATGTTGGGTGGAGTGGAGGTTAGCTCTAGACAATAGCCGTACTGAATACGTTGTCTCACCCACCTGTCTGTGGTAATGCTTTCCCAGACTGGCAGGAACTGTTGGAATCTGCCCCCGACCGGTGTTATATGGTCCGGGGACAGCGACAAGGCGTCACTGTTTAGTATTGGCGGAGGATCTGGTGTTGTTATTCCCTCGTCCTCTGCCTTTATTTATTTATTTTATTTATTTCGATTTATATAGCGCGTTATAACCCGGGGGTCTCTAAGCGCTTTGTCAGGTACGCACAGCAGACATTCAGAGGGCCATTCGAGAGTTTACAGCCCCATCCAGGCTTGTTGGAAGAGCACGGTTTTTAACTTCTTCCGAAAGCACAGCAGGTTGGTTTCTTTCCGTAATTCCACTGGTAGCTTGTTCCAGGCTGCTTGAAGGGTGATAGAAATAGCGCGGCCACCAACTGTGGCCAGCCTAAAATGTGGTTGGGTGAGGAGAGTAGCTTCCGACGATCTTAACATCCTACCAGGCCTATAGGAAGTCAGGCGGGCCTTCAGATACCCTGGCGCCTTTCCGTATAAGGATTTGTGTGCAATGCAGAGCCCTTTAAACAATACCCTCTGCCTCACTGGCAGCCAGTGCAGCTCACGCATGAGGGGGGATGCATGCGTATTCCTCGGTTTCTTAAAGATGAGCCTTGCAGCGTCATTCATGACAACTTGCAACTTGTCCAGAGGTTTTTGAGGCAGGCCTATATATAGCGAATTGCCATAATCCAGCCTCGCTAAGAGCATAGCAGAGACCGCACGCCTCAAAGTTGAGAAAGACAATAATGAAGAGATTTTTCTTAGTTGTCGGAGAAGGTCAACACAGGTTCCCACCACCGCCGTGACTTGTTTCTGCATGGATAGCTTGCCATCCACATGGATACCCAGGCTTTTTACTACCGCCGCTGGTTCTGGGGGTGTCCCTAATTCTCTTGGCCAGAAGCCATCATTCCAAGGGTTGCCCGCAATAGTGATTGGCAACACCTCGGTCTTGTCAGGATTGATTTTTAGCGAATTCATGGACATCCAATTGGCTGTGTGCTTAAGAATATTTTGTAATATCGTAAACGCCCCTGGCTCGTCCTCCATTTGGATGACAATTTGGGTGTCGCCAGCGTAATTGTAAACCTGGCAATCCATCTGATTAAGCAGTGAGATCAGAGGCTGTAAATAGATGTTAAATAAAAGGGGTGAAACGGCGGACCCCTGCGGCACTCCACAGGTAATCGATGTTGTAGTAGAGAACAGGTCTCCGAGCTGTACTCTCTGCGTCCTCCCTTGCAAAAAGGAAGCGAACCAGGCATGTGCTGTGCCCTGAATGCCGAATTCCCTCAACCGCGACAAAAGTTGTTTATGACTTTCCTGCTGTTGCCACGGTATCCACCTCTGCTTGTTTTATTATAGATGGTTTGCGTGTTCCCCTTATTGTATTGAGTCTGCTGGGACACCTGGCCTCTTGTAGCTCCTCTGTTATTGGAGCGACGAAAGGAACCTCCTCTGAATTGTTGGGACTGCAAGGCCCCCATAGATTCGGCTGTCTGTGTCTTTTTTAATCTTTTCTAAGATTGTGTCCACATCAGGACCAAATAAAAAAATCAGGGTTTACAAGCTGATTTAATAATGTGGTTTGAATCTCTTGTTTGAACCCTGAGATGCGCAACCAAGCATGCCTTCTGAGCATGACACTTGTATTGATGGCTCTGGCTGCAGTGTCGTCTACGTCCAGCGCACATTTAATGGATGCGTTGGATATTAGTTTCCCTTCTTGTATTAGTGTTTCTGCTCCTTCCTTGTAGGCATCAGGCAAATGTTGTAGCAGTTGCTCTAATGTGTCATAATGTGCCCTATCGTATCTGGCTAATAGGGCCTGTGTGTTGGAAATTCTCCAGATGTTAGCTGCTTGAGCAGCCACCCTTTTCCCAGAGGCTTCTAATACTTTAGACTCCTTGTCTGGAGGAGGAGCATCACCAGTAGTTTGTGAGTTGGCAAGTTTACAAGCATTGGATACCACCAAAGAGTCCAACGGCAGTTGTCCCTTAATGTATGTAGGGTCCACAGGCGCCAGTCTGTATTTTCTTTCAATTCTGGGGTTAACAACCCTTGCTCTTGTGGTTTCCTTGAAAATGTCTCCTGCGTGTTTCGGGACACCCTTTAACATTGGCAAGGTTTTAACTTATTTCTCTGAAGTGGAGAAAGTGTCAAACAAGAAATCCTCCTCAATTGGGTCAGCATGCATGTCCACATCATGATTATGTTCTACCCTCTCTATTAATGCGTTAAACGCTACTGTATCCCCTGTTGGTGAAGTTTTTACAGGGTAAGAAGGAGTATCAGGAATAGTTTGTGACTCCCCCTGGTCAATAGGGTCTGTCCAGGCTTGAGTCTGGTCATCTTGATCATTGTCCGCAGGGTAATTATAGTGTTCATCATAGTCATACCCCATATCCTCATTAGAGCGTGTGGGTGAGTAAGCAGCAGTGTCCTGGCCATGGTACCTTACAGTTTCAAAATGGACAGGCGATGTTGAAGAATCTTTTTTCTTTTTTAGTGCAATTTTATGATTCCAGAGGATTTTCCGACCTGATCTTTCTTTGGTAAATAGTAAGTCTGCCGGTTTCGGCGTCGATATGGAGTTTCGACTGATCATCATAGGAGGGCTCCTGGTACATAACATCCTCTTCTAGAGGATGATCCTTTTTCCAAGTGACACAGTTTTGGGTGGTTCGACCCCTGTTTTCGGATCGATCGCCTTAGGCCGAGCTGTCAGGGGCAGTCCGAATTTTATCGGCGGCTTTGGGACCGGCGAGGATATCGGACCGACGGACTTCGCCCTGTCGTCGTGCTTTTGGCCTTGCGTTGACTTCGGTGCTTGTTGCGTCGGAGGCGCGCTCTTTTTCCTCGATTCGACTTGCGCCTTCGAGGCACCTTTGGGTTTTGGCTCGAGGGCTTTGACGAGCTGTCGTTTTTCGCCTCGGTTCGAGAGCCTTCCGAGACTCGAGTCCCTAGTTTGTGTCGCTGTCCGTCGACGCAGACCTCGTCGGTTTGACGTACTTGGCTTTAGCGATAGACGTTAGCGCACCAATCTTCGGCTCAACACCTTTTGTGGTTGACCCCGCAGGGTCGTCGACACTTTTTTTCGACGTCGAATCTGATGTGTTCGAGCTCTTCGATCCGAAGACTGTCTTCAGCAGTTTCGGTTTTGTTTTTGACACAATAGTTTTCGGTTTCGCTTTCTGTAGTGCGACCGATGGCTCGTGTGATATATTCTTAGCCGGGCCGAGACGCGGGGCTATAGAAATGTTGTCATGATCTTGGCTAAGGCCTTTTGGCGATGCCTCGACCTGAGCCTTTGAAAGTTTTTGAGTGTCTTTTTTGGGCCCAGTACCCACTGCTGGGCCTGGTTCATCACTCGAGTCGTCATCGACAGCTCCGATGGGGGACACGTCGTCCCTTACCTCATCGACGTTTTCATCTTCATCGACACGTTCATCGGCGTCTTCATAGTAGTTGGAGTCGTGCTCCGAACCTGGATCTGACGGCTGTTCTGGCTCCTCAGTCTCGACGACCTAATCGTCGTCTTCATGGAAGATATTCACCGGGTCGGGCGCTGGCTTCGTCATTGTTTGTCTTGCTGCACGTCGGAGACTAAGTATCTTCTTTGACCGGAACCGAGCACAAGCTAGACAGTTGTCCTCGTTGTGGTCTGGTGATAAGCACTTGTTGCACACCGGGTGTACATCAATGTGCGGGTATTTAGAGTTACAAAGGGGGCATCGTTTGAACGGGCTCCGTTCCATCGACGATCGGGCCTCTGGTGTCGAAAAGGCCACGCGGCTCTCTTCGACGTCCTGCTTCGAAAAGAACTGGAACAAGAACGCGGCACCGATCGAAATAATACCGACGACCCTGAAGGCCTTTTGGCCTTGTAGAAAAGTTTCCGAACTTGAGTAAAGAAAAGTACATCCGAACCCAATCTGAGGATGGAGAGGATGCCCATGCGCACTGTAGTCCGGGGGAGGAGCCACCTATCTCGTGATACTTCGAAGACTCTTCCAGGACAACAATGTGCAATCATCCGGACCCAACACTTGGCGGCGATCTATGCACAAGATGTGAATTCAGCAGCCCACATGCCTCAAACCCAAATATATTCAACTTCCCTGGGAGTCAATCGCGAACAGCGAGACACGAGCAAGAGACAACCAGTGACTGAGAGGGTGTAGGTGATACAGAGGGGCGCGGGTGGAATCACAGAGAACAAGCGGTAGCAACAGAAGGGGAAGCAACATGGTGCAAGGAGGGAAGCATTCTATGGGGATAAAGAGCAACATGGAGTGAGAGGTGGGGAAGGAAAAGTAAATCGGTGAGAGAGAACCACGCTGGAAAGAGAGTAAAATGTGGAGGGGGAAGAGAAGCACACTGGCAAAAGATGTCACACACTTGCACTTTTGAGGAGTGGAATGACAAGTGATGTGTCCATGCTCCTGAGGAGGGAAAAAACAGGAGGAGGGAGGAAAGCCCATACAACCTAACAAAGAAGCAACCAAATGAGTCCCACGAAGCCAACTAATAGTAACCAATGGGGGCAGGGGTGCTCTAGGCCCTCAGTAAACTGACAACCTTTTTCTACAGACAGTGTATGCAAGGTCTTGTAGGTGAGACTTAAAAATGTGTTTGTGGTAAAACGTTTTCCCTTCAATCTCAAGAATATAAGAAGATTAACACGCTGGAAGGCCCTTCATTATGCGCCTTATAAATGGTCTTATGAAAGGACTTTATGATAATGATGATGATGATACTACTACGACAAATAACAAAAATAATGCAAGTAAAAATTGCTGCACCTGAAAGTTACATTTCTTCAGTGTCTTTGTAAAACCACCCAATTATGGGTAATCACTCTGACACTGATAAGTTATAGAAACAAATAAGGAGGAGATATTTAGGAGGTAGAAATCACAGAAAATGAGAAGAAGCTAGGATGTTGCAGTGACTGAAGCTCTAGAGAAGAGACAATCTGTTTACGAATGGTACACCAGCCAAAATCTTATATATGTCAAACCAAACTAGTGTGACTGTTTCTCTCTTACTCCCTGAATGAGAAAAGGAGGACTTGACCCTTTCATAAATATCCTTTCTATCTTTGTTTTTACTCTTTTGAAGTCCTGCTTTGCCCTCGTGACCACTTAAAATCTTCAAATCAGTAAGTCACCAGACGGCACTTTAATTTGTTTGTTTGTTAAATGTTTGTTATGCCTTAAAAATACTTGGGCTTTTAAACAGCTCTGTGTTGCAAAAGAATAGGTGCCTTAACCACGAGGCAGCATAATAACAGGGTTTAGACAAGGAATAATTGAGAAATGTGTACATAGACTGATCATTATGAGCAAAATATCACAACAATTTTAACTGTAAAAGCCTCCTCTCACACCCTGCGTATATAGGTCCTTTCTGGGTTCAACCCTGATAGGTACTTGATTCCTAGGTCAAACTAGGGGCCTGTCGACATCACCCAGGTAAGGCAAACCCTGGGGTTCTCAGAGTGGACAGTCATTTGAGAGTGCTTCACGTTTCTCTGGTTAACTATATCAGGCCCCCAGCAGGCACTCCCTTTCCAGTGACACTAATAGTACTTCTCCACTAGGGGGTGTTTGTGTCCGTATCTACCTCTCATATGTAGCCATTTATGGACTGCTAATTCAGTCTGCGGTCATTTACGCATGTCTGCCTGCCCACAATGCAGTGAAGGTGCAGTTGCCAATTGCCAGACAATGGTGATGTAGCATTTAGTCAGTATCAGCGCTAGATTCTGAAATTCAGGCACCGGATGGCATCCAGCGGAAACAGACAGCTTGTCATTTTCTAGATAGCTTGGGGAAATCTGCAGCCGCTGCCCCACACCGGGGACACACACCACTAGCACCCTGAAACATTCAATCTATTTTCTGTGAGGTGAGGTATGTATGGGGTAGTGAAATTAAATATGGCAGAACCGCACATTGCATGTCACCTACTTGACCAATTGGAGACACAGCTCCATTTGTTTAGCTAAGATAACTACTCTGAGCGCTAAGTTCCATCAGTCCCCCAGCTTCGCTGTCTCAACATTGGGCCGCTGCCGCAACGTTCCCTCTCGTCAGAACCATCTCCAGGGGCGTCCCTATGGCGGTCGCACCTGGTCAGACCCCCATGTTCTCTGCATCACATCCCCGAGGGCTGACTACAGGAGGATCTGGTCCTGCCCCAACCTACGATCCAGCATTAGGGCTGCAAACGTGCAAAGTCCCTCCTCCGTGACCACATCTGCCCAAAGATTGGTCCCAGGTTCCACCCACACCTTTGTGCGGAACCCGCTCTCTATTTCTGCGCATTCAGGCATCGCCCATATCGGTAGACTACGGACATATGGTGTGATGCGTGAGCCATCGCAGACATATTGCTTCCAAACATGCAAGTCCGGAAGTAAAAGTACACCATCCAATGTTCGAGGGAGTAGCATCCAAAAGGCTATTTAAAAGGGGTCGATCCAGTTGCTCGTCTGAAATACCAGTGTTTTCGAAGGACGGTGTGCCTGCTAATCATCTCATTGGCCAGTGCAGCAGGGCTGCAGCATAATAGAGTTCGTAATCTGAGGCATCAAGGCCTCCCTCATCTACAGGGGCAAAGAGTTTTCGAAGTGGTACCAACCCATCGCCTGCCAGTATCCCATACCAGGCACGGAAGAACTCTCTATAGCTAATTAAAGAAGGCCTTCCTTATAATCATGGATGGGCTGCAAAGAAATAAAGCAATCAAGGCAGAACCGACATTTTAGCAATGGCAAATCTACCCATTGGTGACAGTGGCAGTCGAGTCCAAAAAGGAAGCGAACAATGAATCAAAGCTATCACCTTCCCCAGGTCCCCCTCCATAAGCTAATGTGTATTGTGATAGACCTGTACCCCTAGATATTTTTTTTTTTAAAACCTTTATTGAGAGACACATATCAGTACAAGCACGGGCCTACAACCACAGGGGCCGGCCGCTAAATCAGGAGATTCAAAAAGGAGCAACATCAATGTGTACGGTAGAATGAATACAGGATAGACGTGGAATAAAATCGTTACACAGTAGGCGCCAGGATAAGAAAGGTTTCATTTTATAATTTATAGAGGAGGCAGCAGCCATATCTACCAGGGTGTCATGCAACATATACAGAAAAAGAGGGGGGGGGGACGGGAGGGATACAGCCCCCCACGCAATCAAATAACCACAGTAGGGCGAGGCCCAGAGACATCCTATGCCCATCAAAGGTTCAAAAATAAAGGACAAATCATAGCAAACAAGTAAATGGGACACCATATAGACAGCCCTCCCGCCCCGATAAAGGAGAAAGTGCAGACACTTACGAAACGAAGGAGAAAAAACAAAGGGACATAGCCCACCCACTAGAAAGAAAGCAAAAAGGGACCATAGAATAAAACAAACTAAAATAACAAACACCCCCCCCACCCTACATCACTGTAATGGCTATGGCCTACCCCACTAAACAGCGTGCCTGTCGCCCAGAGTCACCCGAAATATAGAAGAAAGAGAAAGGGAATAATAACGAATAATGAGAAAAGAGAAAGAGAGAAAAGGAGAGGAAAAAGAGGGAAGAGAGAGGAGAGGAGAGAAGAGAGGAGGGGAGCCGGCGATCGAAATACAGAACACCACCCCACCCGCAATAACGGATCACTAATCGAGGTCAAAAAGGATACAGAAAAAAGCCTACACAAAGGATGGAGACAGGAACTGTCCAAACAATGAGGCACGGAGATGCCATTTAACAAAACAAAAGTCCCGCAGGCACCCAGGAACGATCACCCCTGTCCACTTCTATGAAAAGCAGAGCTGCCAGACCCCGCCACGGCCAAGAAACAGCATGATACAGTGGGTCCATACCAGTCAGAGAAAGCAAGTGGGATCTTCGCGGAACACCGTCCCGGCGCACAAGAAGCAACCAGGAAAACTCGGCAGCAGTCAGAATGCAAAATTACCCCAAAGATCCACGCGGCCAAGCACAAAATCTGGGCTGTCCAGCACGAAGCAAAGAAATCAGGATGTAGGAAACACTGCAGCATCGGCACCGGGTCCACTTGATCCCATAGAATCGAACACCCAGCTGGAGATCCCAGCACAGCAGCTGGAGAAGTCTCAACAATACCAACTCGGGGAGACGACACCGCGTCACAAAATGGCGGAGCAACCACGGCGGCGATCCGCAACTCCAAGTCCCGACATTGCAAGGACAGGTCGATCCGCAGAGCAGCCAGGGCAAACAAGACAGCACTCCGTGTAGGGGCCGCCCGAATCAAACGAGGTCTGGGGAGAGCAAATGCAGCAACGTCCCTGTCTCCAGGAGGAAGACACTCCGAGGGGCCATCCGCCATCTTGAGCACATCGCCCGCCGCCATTGTCGCATCCGCCTCCAAGTCCACCAGGAGTGCCGGAGGCCCCAGGACACACAGCCGATCCGCGGGCGGATGGCGCTCGGCGGAGAAAGGAGAGTCACCAGAAGAACGGGCGTGCTCCCCACAACACTCGGGGGAGCCCTGCACCGGATCCCAGGCGGGACAATCAACAGGAGTGGGCTTCTCACCCGAGGGGTGCCGGACAGCGCGGCTTCTCTTCTTCGGGCCGGCAGGCAATCAGGCATGCGGGGTGGCCCACCATCGGGGGTGGGTCCGCTCCGGCGCTTCCGGCTCGCGGCTCTCAGGCTCCCACCGTCGGGTCTCTCCACCGGTTCCGGACCGCCGGCACTTCGAACACCTCCGGGCAGACACAGCACTCGGGGCCCCGGCGTCAGGGCCGGGAAGGCCAGCAAGGCGACAAGGGCAGAACGCAGAAACCACTGCACGCCAGAGCCCCGGAAAAAGACGGTAAGTGAAGGCTCTTCCTTGGTAACCGAATTCGGAACACCCCGAACAGGATTAAAGACAGGATAGGTGGCGGGGAGGAAGGGATCTCGGAGCGAGGCGTTTATGCGACTGTTCCGATCGCCATCTTGGCTCCTCCCCACCCCTAGATATTTAAAGGTGTCAAACTGCAAGGTCAGCCCCATGTGCGTCAGTACCTCTCTTTGATCCTCAGGGATTGGGCTCAAAGGAACAGGCAGGACTTATCTCAATTAATATGGAGTCCCGACAGTCTCCCAAAGCCATCCAAAATCGTCACTGCTCCTGGTAATACAGAAGGGACTGCTTTAAGATAAATCAATGCGTTGTCCTCGTATAATGATATAACCTGGGGGTGTCCAATAGCACAAGGCCCCACCTCGGCGCAGAGTCTTGCATCAGGTATGCCAAGGGTTCTATCGCTAGGGCGAACAATGATTGGGATAGGGGGCCCTGCCTAGTGCCCTAAGCCACAGAAAACATATCGGACACTACATCCCCCGTGCCCACCTGGGTGACCAGTCCCGAATACAGCAGTGCCACCCATGCCATGAAGGGCTGTCCGAATCCCATACGCGCCAGAAACGGAATGAGATAAAGCCCCCTCAGTGCGTAAAATGCCTTCTCTGTTTCAAAAGATATAGCCCAACCCGTCGTCCCCTTGCGTTGTGCCCAGTCCGTGGTGTGAAACAACTGTTGCAAATTAACGAATGGGCTGCATCCAGGTATAAAACCATTTTGGTCTTGATGCACTAGGGAGGAAACCCCCGCAGTCAGGCGATTGGCCAGGACTTTACTGAGCATCTCATGGTCAAGATTTAATAGGGACAGTGGGAGATAGGACTTCCCGTTTAGAGGATCACACCCTTGCTTAGGGAGGCCAACAATGACCACTTTCCGCATAGGGGTCAGCAGAGCCCCGTTGGCCACCGTTGTACACTTTCAGTAATGGGTGTGAAAATCGATGGGAAACCAATCAGTACCAGGATCCTTCCCATGGGCTATCTGTTATACTGCTTCTTGAACTTCCTCCAGGTTTAGTGGGCTATCTAGCGCCTGGCGCTACGGATCCATTGCCAGTAAGTGGAAATCCTCTCGGGTTCCACCTATGCTGATTCTACACCCAGCCCGCTTCCAATAATGCAAGTTAACAGTATTTCACTGCTCTGTCATTACAATTGGTGTCTGAAATGTAGAGGCTAATCGGCGCTGGTCTTTTGCAGCGGTTTTGAAGCTTCACATAGGTGGCCGTGGGAACCCTGCACAGATGTTGAAGACTATCTTTAATCAATGTAAGCCGCAGAAGGAATCAGGGGAAAAGTTGCTTTGTTTCTCAAGTTCAGAAACTTACAATGCATTCTCAATCACCTGCAGATAGTAGGTGTTCAGACAAATGATTCCAACAGCTAGATATTTATGGTACCACCACATTAGGGATTGTTTTAAGGGGCTGCATCCGTAAATGAAGAACATTTGCTGCTCAAGTTCTCCTTTTGCGTGTGATCTGAGGCATCGGAGAAGGTAAACACCCAAAATAAAGGCCAGGTCATCAGATAATTCTGGATGTATTTTGGCAAACAATGTAAGTATGATTTCCATAGAGCAGCATCTGATTCCTTAGACCATCATCATTAATGACAGAACTAATGTTATTTTCTACTAGATCAAAATGAAGCCATTCCCACCCTCAACTAATGTAACATTCCATGTACAACTCAGCATAAACAGATGATTGCAGCAACACCTGCAGAACCCAGTAAGAAAACTTTAGAAGGAGCAACTGAATATGTAGCCAAAAAATGAATTAACAAATTAGTAAATCGTACAATGTAACTGGGAATTCATACCTGTGGCTGGACAGTGTTGGTGAAAACGTCATCTTTGCTTTCTTCTTTGCTTTTCTGTACAGGGACCCACTGCCCATAGACCTTATCCACTTCCTTTTTCCTGTGCTGAGACCCAGACGAGACGGGAAATTCTTTCGTCAAAGTTACCTGATTTTTTGGTGCAGACTTTCCACTGGGGTTCTGAGAAAATAAGGTTTGGAAAGTAAGCAACTGTAATGGGTCGAACCCAAACACAATATGAAATCCTCCATGGCTCATAGCAGGGGAAAAGCAGAGACAGCTGTGAATTTGAAATTAGCAGAAGGATATTGAGGTGTTTTATTTAAATGGTCAGACCATATTAGAGCTGTTTAAATGTTGAATGCAGCCACAAGAGGGCGTCAGTATGTGATGAACAGTAAGCAGATACAAGTCTGCAATGTATAGAGGGAGGGAAGAGTGTGGGAATATTTCTGGACAAGAGTGCAAATGAGGATGATGGAAGAATTAGTGCCTTTGTTTGGAATCTGGGTGAATTGAGTGGCCACTCTATTAATGGAGTCTGGACCACAAAGCCTCTAATAAAAACAGATTTGAGCAACAGCACTGGATATTACAGACAAATCCAGAGGCCAAGAAAGTGCCCAAAAAACACAAACTATGTATCAGCTTAACTTTGTTTTGGCTACTCCGGTTAGTCACTTAGGACCTAATCATCACCTTTTGCATGCCTGGAGTTCATTTAGGTTTATTATTTTTGATAATATGTCTGGGAGCTAGTTATTTGTAGGGTTTGTGGATTTTGCCTTTTATGCTTTTAAAGGGTAAAGTGTGTGGTGTTCGGGATGGAACTAGAATTGGAATGTAGAAATATTTTGATGGTACGAAGTGATTCCTCTGTTGGCTGTTAGAAGCTGCATAGAGGACATGGAGGAAGGGCTCGGGAGTAGTTGCCTGTTGCTCCTTAAATCATCAGTACTTATTTGAATAAGAAACACATTCAAGACTACAAACTTGTCAGAAATTCCTTACACTCACCCACATGGAACTAAAAATAACTGATATTACACAGCAAATATATGAACATTTCCCAATCCAGAGACTAAATATCAATAGGCTTTGAAATCATGGCAGCAGGAAGATATGAAACAGCTGATCAGATCCTTACATATAACTCTTGAGAATTCAAATTCATGTATTCTGTTTACAATAATGCTGCACAATGCTAGATATATATATTCAGATGTTTACTTTTAAGCAATGCAAATTAAAACAAGTAAAACATGGAGCCAACCATAACACATATGCATAAAGCAGTTAGTAGTGATGGCACTACAAACGCAATTTGTATGAGTTTTCTTAAGATATTTGTATGAACATTACTAATACTTTTGCTTGCAAGTCACGTGGCCCACTAAGAAAACTGACTGCAGGCACATGACCGCACCAAATACATAGCCATATTAAAGCTCCACACAAGGGTGAATGAACTACAAGCCACAGGACAACAGCCCAAAGGCTAAACAACTAATCGCATGTCTTTACAGCCACAATGTACTTAGCTCATCTGTTATCCTGAAAACATACCTCACGTCTGTAGCTGTAGAGGTTGAGGCTTTGTGGAGTAAAGATTACCCTGGTAGTTTATGATAGAGGCCCTGTTAATCTATTTCTATTATATTATGAACATCTCCTGACTGTCTCAGACATAATTTGCTTTCATCAAAGCCCTGTAACTACTGTATATAACATTTAAATAAGGTGTGACTTTGGATGATGCTTCTAAATTTAAGTATAAGGAAACAATGGTGCTGGGAGGGATCCAGTGATTGCCAATAACCTGATGCTAAACCACCACAACTGTGGATTACACAGATGACGAACACAGACCCACAATTTGAATCATCCTGCACAGGATGAGTAGCAGACCAAAGCAGTACAACACATTTATGTACTGGAGCTACAGACAATACTCCTTGCATAGAGGCAACTTGCACTCCAGTCAGGGGATAAGCTATGCAAGTTCTTATGTCCATCAGCAAACCTTTACACAAAAACAGGCAAGAGGGACAGGATAATAGCCTATAACATGTCCAGCACAAAAGGAGTGAAATTGGATAATTGCACACAACATATACCTGGTGGCTTTTCATTTCACCAGGAGAATTCAGCATCCTGGAAAGTATATTAATCAAGAGTTTCTCCCTAGGGGGGAGTAGCATCAACCATTGTAATACTGAGAATCATCATCAATAAATGTATTTACAACTAGAGAAAATAAAAAATGCTGTGACAGATGAGAAATCCATACCATCCTTTCCATGTGCTTTAATTTATGTTTCAATGATGGCAAACAAGTGCAGGAGATCATACGTGGCACACACCGATAAAAATGTGGATGAAACCGCCATGGTTCTCTTATGACCTTGTCCACAGTGCCCGCATAAACTTACAACCACTTTGAAAGCTGTTAACCCGGAAGGAGAGAATGCACACCCAAAACCACAAGTTCGGAATTTGACAACATGATGATAATGCTGATTTATGATTTATATCGCGCTCGATTGCCCAAGGGCGTCATGGCTCCTGAAGTCTTAGAATTTGGATGTCTAGGCTCATCAGACAGAAGTAAGGATTTCTCAGGTAAAACATGCAGACTAACTGCATCAAGATGCTATGAAACAGTAAAGAAAAAGAAAAAAATATCAACAATATCAAGCAAATGTTAATGCTATTCTTCTTAATTTGATTGAGAGCCATTTTAGTTATGCCTTCCTAGGACACATTGTGCTATAAGCTCGATTTAAACATTGTGCTAATATCTTTTTGTCTTGCTTGTTATCAATACGTTTTATGAGGGGGTTATACAAGTATATCATCCATATTGTCCACCCTGACAGAAACTTAAATTCCATTCTAAGAATCATGTTTCCACATTCAGAACCAACATCTAAAGCTACTTCAGAACACCTTATTAGGAATGCATTCTTAATATACATCACACCATTGAGAGACAGAACTGCATAAAGGTATGGCAAAGCAACCATACCTGCAGACACATTTTGATAAGGTATTGATTATAAGGCACCTGAAATTCATTCCAAGTATAGTTTCTTTTTACTATTTATGAAGTAGTAAGAACAAAAGTTACTTACCTGTAAACTGTGGTTCTCCAGTATTGGTGTCTTTCATAGATTCACATGCTTGAATATCCCCCGTCGTCTAAGTGGGAGTCCCACGGTACATAAAATAGCAGTAACATATGCATGTATACATGAAAAATATCATAAATAAAAATATACATACATATAATGTAATAAATTGTAAATTCAAAAAGTACCATAGAACATAATAGGCCCATTGAAAAGCCTAAGGGAGAACTCACTTTAGTAGCATATTAGTGTCATTATGTGTTGGTCCACATTCCAGCCAATCAGGCTGTAGCCTCCTCTAGAACCTTCTCCTCAGAAGCCCAAGTCCTCGGATTTTCATAGCACAAAGTAAGTAAAAGTGCCTGAGGAGAAGAGAGCCTCGGAGGGGAGGATGGGAGGGTCGAATGTGAATCTATGAAAGACACCAATACTGGAGAACCACAGTTTACAGGTAAGTAACTTTTGTTCTTCTCCAGTATTAGGGGTGTCTTTCATAGATTCACATGCTTGAATAAGAGTAGAAAGCAGTAAATCATCACATAAGTCATAAAGGTGACATACCAAGCAAATAAGGTAAACATATTAGACAATATGCAATAAATACCAAAACATTATTAGCAAAAAACCTTTATGACTGGAGGTGGGTAGCAACAGATGCTCACCTTTATTGGAAAAGATTCCGCAGCACCGCTTGACCTACTGCCCCATCCGCGGCGTCTGTTGATTGCAGGCAGTAGTGTTTAGTAAAAGTATGGCTGCTCGATCAAGTAGCAGCTCTGCAGATCTGTCTTAGGGGTACCCCCGCAAAAAGGGCAGTCGAAGTAGACACCGCTCTAGTTGAATGAGCACGAACTGGAGGAGGAAGGGGCTTCCCAGCCCGTTGGTAGCAAAAAGATATGGTAGAGGATATCCACCTGGTTATGGTCTGTTTGGTAACAGGTTGTCCTTTGCAAATTGGGCCATACGCCAAAAACAATTGATCTGACTTTCTGATATTTGCAGTTCGTTGAATGTAGAATTTAAGACAACGTTTCACATCTAATGAATGCAATGACCGCTCAGCTGGAGTTTGCGGAGCAGGAAAGAAAGTTTTTAGGATTACAGGTTCGTTGAGATGAAAGTCACTGGGAACCTTCGGGATGAACTTGCGATTAGTTCGCAATGTCACAGCCTCATTGGAGAATTGCAGGAAAGGAGGCTGTATGGTAAACGCCTGGATGTCACTGACACATCTTGAGGATGTCAAGGCGAGCAAGAGAGCAACTTTCCATGTGAGAAATTTTAGACTGGCAGAGTGGATAGGCTCAAATGGAGGTAGAAGTAGTTGATACAAGACCAAATTTAAGCGCCAAGCAGGCGGAGGGCGACGGATAGGTGGAAACATCCTAAAAAGGCCCTTGTAAAATTGCTTAATGATCCTAGAGGAACATAGGGATGTGGAACCATCATGGCGGAAGCGGGAAATCGCCGCCAAGAACACTTTAAGAGTTGAGTGTGACAGTCCTGATCTCGCCAGGGATAAAAAGAAAGGCAAAATTTGTTCAGGTTTTGCAGTCATTGGGTCCAAATCTTTAGAGCGGCACCAGACACAGAAACGCTTCCACTTTAATTGGTAGGTTTTTATGGTGGATGGAGCGCGAGCACGCGCTAACACCTCCCTGCAGTCCTCGTCGATATTTAAACGCGCAAATTCGTTGTACTCAGGTTCCAGGCATGGAGTTGGAGGTATGCCGGATCCGGGTGACAGATTCGTCCCTGCTGCATCGTGAGGAGGTGCGGTAGAGGATGAAGTCGTAACGGGTCGGACTGCGAGAAGAGGAGCAGGTCCGTGAACCATGGACGTCTCGGCCATTTGGGTGCAATCAGGATGATGTGACAAGGTTGGAACCTCATCCTGTGTAACAGGCGAGGGATCAGAGGAAGTGGAGGGAAAGTATAGATGAAGTCGTTCGACCAATTGATCGAAAATGCATTTCCGCTCGACTCTCTGTGGGGATGCCGACTTGCAAAGCGTTGGCATTTCCTGTTGGCAGCAGTCGCAAAAAGATCCATCCGCGGCTGGCCTCACCGCCGGAAGATGAACTCGACCGTTGGTTGGTTGAGTTCCCACTCGTGATTGTCCGACGACGCCCGGCTGAGTGAATCCGCCAGAACATTGGCCACACCCGGCACATGAATGGCTGTGAGATGAATTTGACGTTGAATCGCCCAATCCCATATTTCTTGTGCCAGTTGTGAAAGTAGGAGAGACCTCGTGCCGCCCTGCTTGTTGAGGTAGTGCATGCTGGTGGTGTTGTCCGTCCTCACCAGCAAAGTGTGTCCCTGCACTAACCTCTGGAAGAATTTTAGGGCTAAGAAAATCACCAGGAGTTCCAGGCGATTGATGTGCCAAGTACGTTGGGTCGCTGTCCACTTTCCTTTCACAGACATGCCGTCGAGATGCGCTCCCCATCCCTCGAGAGACGCGTCTGTTGTAAGCGTCAGAGTTGGAGGTTCGTCCTGGAATGAACGGCCCACAGACATGTTTGGAGGGTGAGCCCACCACTCCAGCGCTTTCTGGATGCGAGGTGTTAGAAGGACCTTGTCCTCGAATGACCCTGACACCTGTTTCCACTGCTTGTCCAATTCCTCCTGTAGAGCCCTCATGTGCAATCTGCAATTTGGTATAAGTTGGATGCACGAGGAAGCCATGCCAAGGAATGATTTGAACGTTCGGACAGAAACGTACAGTTTTGATTGGAGGAACCGCACCATATTTACCATGCGGTCCTGTCTTTCCTGGGAAACGAACACTTTCCCCTGCCGAGAATCTAGCGAGGCTCCGAGAAAATCTCGCCTTTGCGATGGATGAAAGTGTGACTTGTGGCAATTGATTGAAAGCCCCAAGGTTTGGAAGAGGGAGACGCAGACTTGAGTGTGCTGCTCCCTTAGGTGAAAAGTTTTGGCCTTGATGAGGCAGTCGTCCAGGTATGGGTAAAATTGGACACCTTGGAGACGCAGGAAGGCAGCTACCGGGGCTAAGATCTTGGTAAAGACCCTCGGTGCTGATCGAAGGCCGAATGGTAGGACCTTGAATTGGAACTGCAACTGTCCGACTGTGAAGCGTAGATACTTTGTGTCTGGGGTGGATTGGCACATGGAAATATGCGTCTTGGAGGTCGATCGCGAATTCCTCTGGATTGAGATAATTCAGAATTTGGAGCAGAGTTAACATCTGAAAAGTTTTTGAAATGATAAATTTGTTTAGGGCCCGTAAATCTAAAATTGGACGCCATTCCCCCGACTTTTTCTTGACTAAGAAAAATCGGGAATAAAACCCCTTGCTGCGTTGACCTTGCGGCATGACTTCGATGGCTCCTTTTTTGATCATCAATTTCACCTGGGCCAAAAGTTCTTTGAGATGGGGAGAGGGTGGCCCCGAAGGTGGACGAGTGGGAGGGAATTTTGTGAATTCCAGGGTATGACCTTTGGAGATAACGTCCAGGACCCATTGGTCGGAGGTGATTTCGGCCCATTTGCAAAAGTACTGTGAGATGCGACCTCCAAGATTTACAGTCGGCAGAAGAAAGGAAGTAAGACTGTCACTGCTTTTTATTGTTTGAGCAACCTCTATATGTTGACTTTCGTTGATATGGTCTGGTGGCGAACTGACGATTCTGGGATTGGTAGGAACCCCTCTGTCGGTTATCGTTATAGGTGTTGTACGAACGATATTGACTTGATCCTCGAAAAGTAGAGGAACCTCCGCCTCTACCCCGTGCCCCCCGAAAGGGCTGCTTCTTGTATTGAAGGGTAGCTAAAGACTTTGCAGTGTCGGTGTCCTTTTTGATCGCCTCAAGGGCATCATCAACATGTTTGCCAAACAACAATTCTCCGTTGTACGGCAAGTCCAGGACTCTTGCCTGTACCTCTGGGCGGAATGTGGTAGATTTCAACCAGCCTTGACGCCTCAAGACTGCAGCCACAGCTAATTGACGAAAACCCGTTGAGGAGATGTCGAGTGCGCAATCAATGATTTCAGATGAAATCAACTCCCCCTCTTGTATAATGGTCTGCGCTTCTGCACGGATGGAATCAGGTAGTTGAGGAATTAGTGCGGCAACCTCGGACCACATCTGGCGGTCGTAGCGGCCCAGAATAGCCAAAGTATTAGCCTCCCTCACCGTAGTAGCCGACATGGTTGTGAATTTCTTTCCTATAGAATCCAACTTGCGGCCTTCCTGATCAGGAGGAGACGTGAGTGGTGTAGCAGGATTGCGTGATCTTTTCTGTGCTGCCTGAGTTATGACCGAATCTGCTTTTGGTTGTGACACCAAACAAGCCGGGGAAGACGCCGGAGCCTTGTATTTTCTGTCCAATCTGGGCAAAACTGCAGGTACAGAATTTGGACGTTCCATTAACTTAAGGCCCTCCTGCCAAATATAATCCACGATTGGTATAGTGTGGGATTGCCTTTGTGATAGGTCCTTAAAATCATACAAGAAACATTCACTTTCATATTGGTGTTTCTCGACCGTGAGATGAAAACGTTTTGCAGCACGGATCATCAAATTGTGGAAATTTGCAATGTCCACCGGAGGCGATGCTAGAGGTGAGGTGGGCGGAGTGGAAGGTGTTTGAGTCCTGTAATTGTCCCACTCATTCATATCGACGTCATTGTCGTCGTCATCAGTATTGTGAGGAGCAGGATCCTCGTCGCCAGTGTCAGGACGAGTACCACCCGGTGATGCGGGTGAAACTGGTGCAGGTGCCTGAGGAAATTGAGGTTGAGGCTGTGGAGGAGGCGGAGGTGCTAGAGAGGCAGGTGTAGAAGGAGGAAACCTGCGGTTATAGTCATCCAGCATGTGCTGTAGGTTCATGACCAGAGATAGAGGTATCTGTGTAATTGGTTCCGAAGGCACTGGTTCTGAGGGATCAACAGGAAATAATTTGTTCCCATCTTCGACGTTATCCACTACATCACCCTCATCACTATACTCTTGGTACTTAATGTGTAAATCAGATGGACTGGATGCCTGTTTAAATAGTTCTTCCACCTCCGAATCATTTCCGGATTCTTCCTCACCAGACTGGAACAATTGATCTGGGAGATGAGTTCCACTTCTCACTGGACTCAGTTGGATGAGAGGTACTGTCCTCAAAGAAGAAGCAGTAACAACTGCATAGATGGCAGCTGATTTCGGCAAAGGTTGATGAGACGTCAACGAGCCCGTTGACGTAAATGTGGCAGTGTTAGAATCAACCTGAGGCGTCTGCGTCGTCGCCAGAGGTAATCGGCGCTGAAATTGAAGGTTTTTTCTTCGTCGACGAAGATTTCTTGTCCATCTACGGGGCCGTCGACGAGATTGGAACCTTGATCGTCGACGATGCCGTCGACGATGTTAAGATGGTCGACGGAGGCGCCGTCGACGAGACAACCGTTGACGGGCCCGTCGACGAGCTGCTTCTAGAAGGCTTGATCTTAGTCGACGGTGTTCGCGTCGACGAAGGAAGCGTCGACGATGACTTCGCCGTCGACGGTTTCGCTTTGACGGTCGTCGACGAGATCTTCACAATAGAAGTGATGGGTCTCACCTTCTGGGCCACCGTCGACGAGGTGATCGTCGTCGAGGTAGCGCTGGTCGACATAAAGCATGTCGTCGTCGACGTAGAGATGACAGTCACTGACTTCGTCGTCGCTGAAGACGTCGACGGACGCGTCGACGAGCCAATGCCAGATTTTTTAATGGAAAGCAAGGCTTTGGGCGCAGACGTCAGAGAACCAGGTCCCGTAGACGTGCCCTGAAGCAAATCCTGTGGGGGGACAATCCTGGAGGACTCCAACAGTCTACTCTTCTTCAGAAAAGGAGATGGAACCTCAGTCTCAGACCCACGCTTCTGAGAGGATTTAGAAATAACAGATGATGAACTTTCTACGTCAGAAACCACAGACTCTGAAGTCTTCAACTTCTGTAGCCACAGAAGGAGACGGGCCTCTCTATCCCTTAGAGTCTTGCAAGGGAAAGTGCGGCAGTACTTACCGTTTTTCACCTCGTGGTCTGGGTAGAGACAGTAAATGCATTTACTGTGTGGATCCTCGTGGAAAAGGCGCAGTTTACCACAAGAAGGGCAGGCTTTAAACAAAGATTTCTTATTTGAAGACATTTTCTGAGGAAAAAACAGTTAAGAGTTGAAGAAAACTGAGCAGAGCTCAGGGAGACTCCCTTCACACGACGTGCGGTAGAAAATCTGAGGACTTGGGCTTCTGAGGAGAAGGTTCTAGAGGAGGCTACAGCCTGATTGGCTGGAATGTGGACTAACACATAATGACACTGATATGCTACTAAAGTAAGTTCTCCCTTAGGCTTTTCAATGGGCCTATTATGTTCTATGGTACTTTTTGAATTTACAATTTATTACATTATATGTATTTATATTTTTATTTATGATATTTTTCATGTATACATGCATATGTTACTGCTATTTTATGTACCGTGGGACTCCCACTTCGACGACGGGGGATATTCAAGCATGTGAATCTATGAAAGACACCCCTAATACTGGAGAAGTAGAATTACTGGCGTGCTCACTCACTGGATAATGGAATCACCAAGAAAGGATACTCTGACTGCAGATTCCTTACCTTGCGACCATTCCCAAGAGTCAAACTGGACCTGGATACACTTGCACTAGGTACTGTGTGGTGGCAAACTGAGCTGTCGGCCTCTGTCAGAACTTTGTCCTGAAATGACGACACAGAGCTGCAGAGAGGCGTCACTCCTGCACTCATACATCAGTTGCCTCCGTTTCCTTTATGCCTTCAGATGCACAGCATGGCTAACAGGCTGACAACAGCAAAGTTTATACCATGTTCAAAAAGCTAAGATTATTCCCAAATGTCCAGTCCACAGAACAAAGAGGGGGGAGAACAGGTAATATAGAGCTTCTGCCAAAAGAGCATTACCAAAGGCAAGTAACTTATTCTTCTGAATGATACTTCTAACAACTGATTCATGACCTTGAACCAAAGCAATAGCTCCTCCAAGGAGGTGTGTGAGAGGAGTCGTCTTACACTAGGAAGTCCTGCAGGACTGAACTGGAAAAATGACTTACCCTTGTAGTAATTTCTGGCGAAAGTATGGACAGATGCCCATGTGGCTACCCAACAGATGTTCAAGACTCAAATACTCTGAGCTAGGGACGCAGTGGATACTTTTGCACTGATGAAATGAAAACCAAAAGCTATCAAGGAAAATCCTTTTTGGTCAATGCTTCAAAGAAATTGACACAGAGGACACTCCATTATGACAAGGTTAGTTTCGGAACTGCTTTCCCATTCTTTGCAGCATCAAACCCAAAAATCAGTTGAGCATCAACACGGTACTCCTCAGTCCCTTCAATCCGGAAGCTATGGGCACACCAAAAGGTGTAGAGAGTGTAGCCTCTCCTGTTTACATCGATACACGAATGGTGGGAGAGTGAGAGTTTACACAATAACTAAAGGTGACAAAACCTTCTAAAGAATGGAGCTTTTTAGGGGAGAAGGTAGTATAAGGAGGCGGAACTGGCAAAGCCTGCAGCTTGCTAATGTTATGCGCAGAGGTGATGAAAACAAAGAGCAGTTTTCAAGGTCAAAAGCCTCAGTTTATGGCTGTGGATATGCTAGATGAGAGCACACAACACCAAGGCTAAAACCAAATTAAAGACACACCATGTCACAATATTGAGAGCAGTGGAAAATAATTGAAAGCCCTTTTAAGAAATGCATCGCAACAGGTGACTTGACAAATAAGGGTTGATCCGGCAAAATAAGAAAGGCCGAAATGGCTAAAAAGTAACATTTAACATGGCCCACAGCTAAGCCTTGTGGACCAAAGGCAGTACAACAAAAGATTAGACAATTTCACCCCTAAAAGGGGGTCATTCTACTACTCAGAGCAGGTGCGAAATTTAGCACAATGGTGTGAATATACAAACTTGGTGGAAGTGCAGAAGGCAGACAGAATTATATATACTACTTCATACGGATGGTCTGAAACTCTGTTGGCTCTATTTAATCCCCACATACAGAGGTGTAAGCTGTGAAGGTTCAGGTGCAGTACTTTGCCTTTGTGCTGGAACAGCAGATCTTCCCAAAGAATAAGTGGAGGGCATATGCTCAGGGTCTGGTGTTCAGAGTATCAGATCTGCATAGCCCAACCCAGGGCTGTCCAAATGAGCTGTGCTAGATCCCGTCTGACTTTCTTTAACACCTACAGGATAAAAATCCAATTTGGGAACGAACATCGCTGGCCTGCGTCTCATCGAAGACTAAATGCAACCCCTTGAGAACTTCTGAGAGCAAAATTCAAAAACGCTGGGCACTGAGTGTTTTCAGGTGTAGTAAAAAGTTATATCAAGCACAAGCCCTAATGGAAGAAGATGCCTTGGTACAAAAGCCACTCATGATTTCCAAGATAGCGTCTGCTGTGTTTGCCTGCAATGATTTTGAAGGATCCTGCCAGAAAAATTAATGTCAGGCAGATCCAGTGGACTGATAGCCAGTATTATAGCCTCCAAATTCCAGTCCGAGAGCATGTGGCCCCAAGTGACCCTGTCTAAAACATCAGAACCCTAGCCTACATGTCCCGCATTCACAAGAGATGTGGAAAAGAATTCAATTTGATTGGATCCAGGTTAGTCCCAATAAAGGGCACTTTCCACAAGGGTTTGAGATGATATTTGGACTTGATAGAAATGTCACAAGTTGGACAGCAACAATATTGTTTTCTGAAGGTGACACAAGATTAGTTAAGGGAGTCCACCTTAAACAACCAGCTGTCAAGGTACAGGAATGTGTGTTTGCCCAATAGGCAAAGATGACCCATGACTAATGCCATGACCTTTGCAGACTCAAGGGCGCGATGATAAACCTAAAGGCAGGATGGTGAATTGTAAACGGTCTGACCCCGCAACTGAATGAAGATACTTCCAGGGACTGTAGGACTGGCACATGAAAGTATGTGTCCTGCAGGTCAATGTAAACCATCCAAGGCCAGCAGAACCTATGCAAGGGTCATCATCTTGATGTTTTTTCTTAAAGAACAAATGTAGTAACCTGAGGTTTAAAGTAGGTCTAAAGCCCCTGTCCGTCTCGAGGACCAAGAAGTACCACAAGTGACAATCCATTCCCATTCTGACTCATGCAAAAACATGATGGCTACCGTGGCAAGCAATAGCCACACCTTTTTGGAGAGAATACTGGTATGAGAGGCAACATTTAAGAGTAAACGGACAGAGTGGGAAGAGTATTGAGAAAATGGAGGGCATAACCAACTAAAGGGCCCCTTGGCTCTAAGAAAAAACGCACCAGTAGGGAAGGCAAAGCGGGATGTGAACCTCTACTGGACCTGGATGAATGCTTGAGGGTGAATTAAAGAGGTTTGGTAACAATTTCGGACAAGAAAAGACGGAGGATTGATGCTGCTGAACCTTTCCTCACCCAATGGCACAGCCTCTTCCCTTAGTCATGAACAGTCTGTACTGGCTGCTATATGGCTTTAGGAGGCTGCCACATGTGAAAGGCAAGGCCGCTACAGTAACCTCTGACCTTTGGTAACATTGGCAGGCCTGGGTTAGAGGGCCTAATGATCAAGCTGTAGCTATGATGTTCAAGCATTCCAAAGCTATACTGGTCTTCTCTCCAAAAGTCTGGCCACATCAAAGGGAATGTGATTCAATGATGCCTTGGTATCTCCTAACATCCCATGGAGTGCATCTAGGCGTGACACTGGTAACCACTGCACAAGCTAAGGAGTTGGTGGTTGTCAGGTCTGAACAAAGGTTGTGTTTGGCTGGGTCTTGTCCATCTTGGCCTGTCTGTGCGAAAGCTGTCCCCAGGTCATCTGACAATGTTGGCAAACCTCAGGTGTCCTGCCCCAGAAGGCGTGGCTGCAGCATCCCAAAAGACTGACAGCATTCAAGAGTCACAGTGCCAAACTGCCCAAAGGAAACATTTCTAGGGGTATTGCTTTGATTCCCTATCCAGACAATTATAGCTGGGATTGACCTTAGAAGTGGAGGCTTGTACTACACGATTCTCTGGAGTAGAGTGCAATGTGAGGAACTTAGGCTCTCTGGATACTGGCATACAGCAATGAGGCATTTCACAGCTTGAGTAGAAAATGGTTTGGATAGAGCTGCAATGATTGGCCCATTAAAATGGCAACAGAGACTACAAATTAGAAAGATCAGATTGCAAAAGGGAGGAGTTTAGCCATAGTCTCTTCAGAGGGGAGTGACAGCACAAACCTTCAACTGCCAATAGGACAACCACTGCATATTATGAGCTTTCATCCATCTAATGCCCCATGAAAAATTGAGGAAATCAGTAAGTGTCTAAATCACTTGCATTTTGTAAGTAACAATATGAACAACCATTAGTGAAAGGTGTGGGGACCTCGTTATTTACCTTCTTATCAAGCTGGACTACTAGAAGGTCATGTATAGCATCAGAGTCTGGTTCAAAAATAGCCTCAATCTAACTGTCGCCAAGGAAGAGAGTCCAGAGAAAGGTCTTCTACATATGGTTGCGTCATGGTTATGGTATGACGTGACAATAGGGTGAACTTTATCCAAAGATGGATACAAATCGTAGGCAAGAGCTGAAACCATATCCAGAACTGGAGGTAGTGGTGATGTGGGAGGCGCTTCTAGTGAAGAAGAAGAGGCAAGGCCTGGAGGTGGAGCACACAGACTTCGTCTGGGGTTGGTAGCGCAAGGGAAGGATCCACCAGCTGACGTTTTACTGGGGGCCCTCAGTGGGCTTCTGGGGCCAGAAGGCACATTAGAGGAAGCTAGCAGGAATTTTAAAATCTGAAGCATGGCTTCTTTGAAGGCCGCAATTGGCTAGGCAAACGTGGGCATGCCGGCTCTAGGATACGTATCAAGCCTGAGGAAGAAGACAACGTTTGAATTTGGCTTTTCTAACCTCTCCCTAAAGTGGGAGTGGCTGGATGTCAAAGACTCATGCTAATTATGCTTTCTATGTTTTTTCTTTCAACTTCTTAGGGACATCAAACATAAGTTACCTACTTCTTTGAAGCTTCGAGTGTGCATTTGTCATGTGATTTGGAAACATGTCTGGCATTTGAGCCACCACAGGCAGGGTTTGTGTGCATTCATAACCAACATATATTTCTAGCATGCACAATAAGGGTTGAACCTTGTTATCTTTGTGGGAGACATCTTTGCACACTTGCAAAATAATCTGTAGAAGTTAAAAAGCTGTTGTAAAAGTTATTCAAGTGGTAGGAGTGCACATCCGAATGCTCCCTTGAAAGGCACAAAAGAAGAGGAACTGAGATTCGCACACAGGGGTTGTGCTCAGATGGCAGGTCCTGGAAGCAGAGAGGAGTCACAATGGAGGCACTGAACATGGCCTGAGCTACTGCAAGAGTTTCACATTTCTATATGGCGCCTGGGGAGATTCACAAAGTGAAGCGGGTGAGGAACTGTTTACAAATATCCATCAGAAAATATAAAGCTTAATTACTCATTACATGTTAAGAACTAACCATCGGGGGGCGTGGCTTGGACGCCGACCGTGATGGCGGCGTGAGCGATCGGCTCCGCTCCAAGTCCCGCAATTACTCCTGAAATCATCAGGATTATCACCCCCTGAGTGGTAATCTTCGCTGCTCTGAGCGAGGCGAGACCGAGGGAGCCTGATCCCGACCCTGAGGGCGCTCGGACGCTGCATCCCTGGCAGGTCCCGTGCCCCGACGGAGCTGCACTCCAGCGAAGAAAGATGGCGGCGCCGGGATTCTGAAGAGGCCCAGACCGGGTGTACGGAGGCTCCAGACGGAGGCGGGCTGGAGAACGGAGCACGGAGCGGGAGATAGAGCGGGGGTGCCCCGGCAGACTGCTCCGGCACTGGTTAGGGCGGCTGAATAATTACTGCCGTCCGGGAGCCGAGCGGGCGCGGAGCCCATCCCCCCACCTCCCTGCACCACTGAACGGGTGGCGTGCGGTATCCCTGGAGCCCGGAGGGCTTGCCGAAGGTGGTAGCGGCCGCAGCGGAGACCCGCACCCGGGGCCCCACCACAGCCTCTGTGATCGGGTGAGCGGAGGGGGCGGACCAACGGCCCGACAGAGAGCACGGTGCGATTTTGTGGGGGGGCCGGTCTCCCGCTCCCGTTGGGACGCTGCTGGTTGTTGGCGAGGCGGAAGGACAGCAGGGGCCCGCTGTGTAACACTAATGCTGACCAGGGAGTACTGAACTCGGGAGATATCCCTTGCTGCATTGCGGTGCTGCCCGCTGTGGGGCTACGCCGGGCGCACCTGCGGGTTGTGTGAGGAAGGAGGTCCAGCCTGGGGCGAATCATCACCTGTGAATTGGGCACCTCCACTACTGGCCCGCGTTTACCCTGCGCGTCTCCTTGGAAGTTGGAGCACTTCTGGTGTGGCCTTGAACTGTGGGCAGCGCCCTACCGAGTGTTTTAGTGGTGCGTTGGCTTGGTAGACCCCCGAGGAACTTTGGCCTCAGGAGCTGGGCGACACTGGTGACCGGCTGGCCGCACACCGGGGGTGAGCGATCGATTTGGTGGCGATTTTGGAGCAGTGCTGTGGGAACCAAGATGGCCGCCACTGGTGGAACGCCCGAAGTGCTTGCACGGTCCCAAGATGGCGGGGCGCCTGCTCCATCTGACGCAACGACTCAGGAGCAGCGGCTGCATAAACGGCTGGACAGTATATTGGACGCGATCACTGCAACGAAAGACTCCCTGCATCAGGACATTGCGCAGGTTGCCATGGGGCTGGGACTCCTTAAGGCAGACCATGCGAAGCTCGCTGACAAGGTAAAGGACAATGAACAATTACTGCAGGAATTGAAACCGGCGGTGGTCACTGCTGAACACAAACTGGTTGATGTCCTACGCCGCTTGGAGACCCTGGAGAGACGCGCGGAAGACGCCGAAAGTCGCAATAGGAGAAACAATGTGAGGGTTGTAGGCCTTCCGGAGAAAATTGAGGGGGAGGATGCGGTGGCCTATATGGAGAACTGGTTTACCACGGTGGTGGCGCCGGAGGGCCTATCTCCCTTCTTCTCCCTTGAGCGTGCGCACAGGGTCCCGGCTCGTCCGCCTCAGCTGGGTAGACCTCCCAGACCAATGGTGATAAAGTTGCTACACTATAAGGATCGGGACTTCCTGATACAAAGGGCACGCTCGCAGGGCCCATTTCAGGTGGAAAACAGCAAGGTCACGATCTTCCCGGACTATACTCAGGAAGTCCAGAGGAGTCGGGCGTCCTTCCTGCCGGTGAAGAAGGAATTGAGGGACGAAGGGATCCAGTATTCGTTGCTTTTCCCGGCCAAGCTGAGAGTGATCCTGGACGGCACGACTCACTTCTTTCTAACTCCGGACGAGGCTTGGACGTGGCTTGAGCATTACCGTGCTGGGACTGACCGCGCTGGCAAAAGTGATAAGACCGCGCAGCAACCCCTCCGGATCAGGAAGTCTCAGCGCATACGAAAACGGAATAGACTTAAGATGGCGTTGCAGGCCGCCCAAATGGAAGCGGACCGGAAGGGAGCGCTGGCGGCGACTGCGATCATCACGGGATCGCAACAGGAGAGAACATCGGAGGGTACTGGTTCCGACGACGATGGAGCGAAAACGGGAGGTGATGAATCGGAGGTGGAGAGCACGAGGGGTCCGGAGGTTACTCCACAGACATCGGATGGACTATTTAACGAGTGAGGTACAGGGGCATAGCCCGACTGTGACTCTTGTGTGGACATGGTCTCTCTGGTCGCTAAGTGAACACTCAGGAGTGAGACTGAGGCCGCACTGTGGGACCTGGGGTGTGGGGTGGGGGCTCCGCTGTTTCTGGGTCAGGCGCTGAACCACCCTCTAGAGGCCCTTAAGGCCTTCTGTGGTAGAGTCCACAGAGTAGTGTGATGTGTGTCATGTTGCGAGTTTGGAACGGGGCTGAAGCTGGGTTATTAGGTCCTGTCCTGGGGAGAGGGGTTTGGGGGATTTTGTTGGGTGTTGGGGTTAGGGGATCCGACTGCTGCTGTGCGACGGGTATTGGGCTGGTGCTGATTCTGTATAGACGTGACTACTATGGGGACATTACCTGATTTAAAATGCATTTCATGGAATGTCCGTGGTCTCAGGACGATGGTGAGGCGCCACAAGGTGCATGCCCACTTAGTGCGGCGTGGAATACAGATTGCGATGCTGCAGGAAACCCACTTGACTGAAACAGAATGCGCTGCACTACAGAGGAGGTGGCGGGGGCAAGTGGTTGGGACCACGTATTCAGCGTTTGCCAGAGGTGTGTTGATTTGGATTAGAGCTGGGGTGCCGTTCCAGGTCATGTCTAAGCGGGTGGACCCAGAGGGCAGATATGTGGTGGTGGAGGGGAGGCTATATGGTAGAGAAGTGACACAGTGTAGTGTGTACGCCCCGAATATGGAACAGGCCTTATTTTTTGATAGATTGTCGAGCTCACTGGCGCATTACCTGGCGGGCCCCATCATTTTGGGTGGAGACTTTAATTCAATCACTGATGTGGACCTGGATAGATCCCATCCACCATTGACCGACTCGACGGTGCGCAGGTTAGCTACTCAGAGGAAGGAGTGGCAGGACAGTTGGGGGTTGCTAGATGTGTGGAGAAAACAACACCCTGCAATGAGAGACTATTCCTTTTTCTCTGCATTACATGCGCTACATGTGAGGATAGACTCGATACTCTGTAGTGATCGCCTGGCCGCCATGGTTAGACACACAGAATACTTGACTAGAACAATTTCAGATCATAATCCCTTACTGATGTCAGTGCAGTGGCAACAGGTGAGATCGGCGATTCCAACGTGGAGATTACAGCCCCACACACTGGAGGATCCGGTGTTCAGCGACGCTGTCCACCAGGGCATAGAACACTATTTCATGGAGAATGAGGGCACGGCGGCGACAAGGCTGGTGGAATGGGATGCGATGAAAGTGGTGGTGAGAGGAGTGTGCATGGGCAGGTTTGCAAATGTACGGAATTCGCTTTTGACTGACCTGGTGACGGCTGAGAGTGTGCTACGGGGCTTAGAGCAACGTAGACCGGAACGACCGGAATTGCAGGCGCAATTGCTTGAGGCCAAGGAATTGGTTGCGAAGGAAACTGAGCGGCTGCGGTGCTACGATTATAAGCTATATATTGTCAAGGTGCATGCGGAGAGGGACAAAGTGGGTACGCTCCTTGCCAGGCTCGCTGATCCAGAACCTCGTGGGTGCCCGGTAATGAGCATAAGAACGGAAACGGGGGATGTGGCTTATTCGCAGTCAGTGGTCCTATCGCGCTTCACGTCATATTACACTGATCTTTACGAGTGCCAACTAGCGGTGGACATGTCTGAGATACATGCGTATCTGGACTCTATTGCTTTGCCGGTGCTGGAGGCTGAGGATGCAGAGGGTATAGGGGGACCCATCACGCTGGCGGAGATTAAACTGGCTATTAAACAGATGGCCAGAAACAAAACACCAGGCGTCGATGGGTTGCCCATAGAATTCTATGTGAAATTTGTTGACATATTGGCACCTAGGCTATTAGCAGTGTACTCGGAGGCGGGACAGCAGGGTTGTCTGCCCGAAACGATGAGGGAGGCTCTAGTGGCTCCGTTACTGAAGCCTGGTAGGGAGGCGCTGGATGTAACGTCCTATCGACCCCTATCCATGCTGACGGTGGACTATAAGATCCTAAGTTGTATCTTGGCCGCCAGACTCCTGCCGCTCATGACCAGATTGGTGCATGTCGACCAGGCAGGGTTTATCCCTACCAGGAACACATCTATGAATGTGCGCCGTCTACTACAGATATTGGATGATGCTAGGGGCTCACCACATGATCCGGTGGTGTTGACTGTTGACATTGAAAAGGCTTTCTATAGCCTTGAGTGGCTGTACCTAGATGAGGTGCTGGCGAAATTTGGCCTAGGGGAGGGATTCCGGCGATGGACGAGGGTACTGTACTCATCAGCCACGGCAAGGGTGCGCCTGGGGTCCTCGATTTCTTCGGCTTACCCGGTGCGTAGGGGGACGAGGCAGGGATGCTCGCTCTCTCCTTTGCTGTTTGCATTGTCAATGGAACCTTTAGCAGCACTGGCACGAACGGGCGAACAGTTTCAGGGGGTGACGCAAAGGGCGAAGTCGCACTATATATCGCTGTACGCGGACAATCTACTACTGTACTTGGCCGACCCCGGACAAGCGCTAGAGGGAGCTGTAGCCATGCTGTCCAGGTTTGGTGAAGTGTCGGGCCTTAAAGTAAACTGGTCCAAGACCTGTGTTTTCCCACTACGGGAGGGCACGCGCAGCCCCCCCCCTTGAGCTGGAGGTGAACTGGGAACCTTCCTGCTTCACGTATCTGGGTGTCCGTATTTATCACGAGGCCTCGCAACTATTAGAAGGAAACGTGGGGCGATGCGTGCGCGCGTTGAGGGGTTGTGTAAACTTCTGGGCCTCTCTCCCCTTGTCTGTGCTGGGCCGTGTGGCGCTTTTGAAAATGGTAGCACTTCCGAGGCTACTTTACTACTTTCGGACATTACCGGTGTGGATACCGCGGCGCGTGTTTACGGACCTGCAGATGTTGGTGACCGGATTCCTGTGGGGACAGAAACGGCGTAGAGTGGCGTTGACGACCCTGACTAGGCCCAAGTTGGAGGGGGGGTTGGCGGTCCCTGATTTTGAACTGTATTATCTGGCAGCTCAACTGCAGGTCCTGACGCAACATGTGGCCAGGGAATTTAGAGGTCCGGACATTAATAGGGGGCAGGGTATCCAACGGCATGTTTTGTCGTACATTGTCATGCAACAGAAACTGGAGGTGAGGGACCTAACGCTGGAAGAAAGGACGCTCAGGCTCTGCTGGAACAGGAGCCTGAAGAGAGCGGCCAACTCCCGAGCGTACGCCCCTGAGATACCGCTAGGGATGCTGACCGCGCTACCACATGGGGGCGATTGGTCCCCGCTATCGGACTGGGAGGAACTGGGGCTGCAGGTGGTCGGTGACTTGTACGTTGAGGGGACGCTGGCCCCGTTCCGAGGGGTGCAGGACCGATTTGGTCTGCCAGATGGGGATTTCCTGCTGCATGCAGCAGTGCTCGCAGCGATGCAAAAACACTGGAAAGGGGGGCTGGTAGAACCGGAGACGACTCTGGCGTGTCAGTACGTGGTCATGGCTGCGGGCACTGCCAAGGCGGTTACCTGCCTCCATAATAGACTGCAGCGCGAGGGACTGGCACAGCTGGGGGCACTGAAAGCAAGATGGGAGACTAGTGTAGGTAGGCCCATCCCGGATGTAGTCTGGGGCCATGTCTTGGAGCGAACCTGGAAGGGAACGAGGAATGCCCGATTCCAGCAGATACATTTTTTCATTATTCACAGGGCTTACCTGACCCCGGAGAGGATAGCGAGATATTTTCGGGTACGGGACGCCGCATGCCCGAGGTGTTTGGCGCATGAGGCGGACTTGGATCATTTGCTGTGGGGGTGCCCGCAACTAGGGTCATACTGGCATGATGTGGGAGACCTCCTGAATACAGTTACTGACAGGGAAGTGGATTTCGACATGGCTGCATGCTTGCTACTATGGTTCCCTCACACAAAGCGGACGAAAATCACTAGCAAATTTATCGATCTGGGCCTTATGTTGGCTCAGAGGGAGATTACCTGGCACTGGAAATCTAAGGAAGGGCCATCGGTGGGAAGGTGGAGGCATGAGCTGTTGAAATGGGCGGGTTGTGAGAGTGTCATCAGGATGCGGCAGGCTACCAGGAGTGCCAATGATAAATGCATGGATATGGCGAGAGCATGGGAATTGATAGTACAGGCGCTGCGCGACTACATGATGGGAGATGAGGCTGATGATGGCGAGTGATAACTGACATTGACTCCATGGAGCAGTACCATACAGTAGATTTCACTGAGCGATGTTGTGATCTGGTTTTACTGTAATTTATACACACTCGCACTAGCAGCAGTTGGGTGAGGGGGGGGGGGGGGGGGGCAAGGGACAATCACCTCGGGGTAGTCAGGCTCACCATGCGGGCCATGGGGTATTCAGATACTGGGATCTAGTGGCAGGTTGTAGTTTAAGGGACCTAGACGACTATCCCTAGAGGACAGGGAGGCGCACGTGCTGTATTTTATAGATGGTCACCATTAACACATATGATAGGTTACCGTCACATTAGGCCCAACGCCAGGACTGGCCCCAGGACTATCTCGTTGTGTGTGGGTTGTAAGGGGAGTTGTTGTTAGGGGGGTTAAAAGCGGAAACTGTGTATCGTAGATGACTGTTTATCACTGCTGGGCGGGCACATTGGAGGTTTTCCTATATGTGAGACATTCCACGCCGCCTGACCTCTGGGTTGTGGGCTGAATGGCTGTGTATATTGTCCGAATCGGACTGAATATTCAATGATGCTCTGAGTGAACTGCCTGTCCAGATTTGAGATTTTTTCACTGACTCCGCAATAAAAACTTATTTAAAAAAAAAAAGAACTAACCATCTAGTCCACATTCAATAAGACAGAAGAGCAATTTTTATTGATGATAGAAAATGTATTGCTGAAGTATATTTATGCGGCAGGTACAATGCCATACATATATGTTTAGTAAACATTATACTATAAATATTCAGTTGTGACAGAAATAGGAGTTGGCAAAATGTTTTTGAAACATCTACTCGATCTTCACACTCACTATAGAAGGTAGATTGCTACACTGTTGATGCACATCATGGTAATCTAGAACAGGGTGAACCTGCGAAACAAGTTACTCACCTGTAACGATAGCTTTGCAGCTTGGGTCCATTCTAGATTTAATGTCTCCACAGTGAAGCCAAGCTTTAGGTGGAAGAAAAATATAAATGGCATAAATATAAAAACCTCGCACATCACTGACAACAGAAGAATAAGAAGTCTAAAAATGAGGGATACAAAATGGGGAAATATAGGCTCACAATTGTCATCAATGAGACCCTATGTTTGGAATTCTAAAGGGAAGGAACTTGGTATCCACGTTTGTGTGAACCAACAGATGGTAAAATAATACACAGGATGTGAAGTTAAAAAAGGTCCACATTGATAACATTTAATTCGAAGATATACAGTACACACTACAAAATGTATTTGTCTCCAATATTAAACATGTCTTCCTTTTAGACAAAGTGAAGTACTCCTTTTATAAACAGTCATAAGTAAATACTTTTTAATGAGCACAATCAGGATTTCAAACACTGCTCTGCAAGTTACCCACACATCTCAGCATAGGGCAATCAACATATTTGCTCCAACACAAATAGCGATGCAGACACCAGAACAAAAGAGGCAGTCTCAAAACAAAAGTGAAAGCAGAGAAGAATGTCGATAAGGTTAGAAAATGAACTGGTGGACACATGACAGGAAAATAAATGTGATTTGACTCCTAGTTCGTTTGAATGCAGACTTAAAACAGCCTAGTGAATATCAAAGGTAGTTAATCGAAGTTTGGATTAGTGCTATGTTTGCTATTTGGTTAAACTAGCAATAATCAGCCCATTTATCTGGAAGCAGAAACAGCTGAGGAGTTACTTCTGAAAATACAGAACTAATCCGAAGAAGGCCTGATCAGAAGTGAACCAATGAGTAAGGAGAGTTTAAGGATTGTCTGATTAGGGTAAGGAAATGATTAGCAACCGATGTGTAAAAGTCATTCGTACAAAAGATTTTTGGGGTTGAAAATAGATGCACTACATTAAAAAAAAAAACTGAGAGCAGCAATGACGAAACTAAGCATAAGCATGTTAACTTCAGCCTTTGGGGTCCTCCTTGATTTTGGTGCAAACTTGAACACCATATCGATAAAAAATATGTATTCGGCTATAGGAAAGGAAGGTCAGCACGATACACCAATGTATTAAGAAAGTTTATCGCACACTTCATACTTCAGTGATGGACGATCTACAAAACAGGTTCTCACAATCATTGCTCTGATAACATGCTGCCATTGGCTGTTATACTGTAGCTCGGCCTTGTGTCTTCTGGCTTACAGGATTAAAACAACCCTGGCAATGTACTATGTAAAATAGCAAAGAAACAATAGTGATAACTTCCAAAACACTTTAACAGAGTTGCGAAGTTTCTGGGATGCACTATGGCGCTTCTTAGAGGACTGAAGCATGTCAGAACTTGGAGGTTAACATCACTCACCATTTTTTTTGTAAACAAATTGTATTAATTTATCACAAGTACCTAAGTATCAGCACTCAGAGTACATAGTGCACTTAAAATTACATTCTTTAACATCTTGAGCAGATATTATGCCATATTACATACAAAAAATGAAGTGACCGCCCTAGACCTACTAGAACGCCGCAACGTTGCCAAAAACATTAACACTTACAGACACCTTGCAGGATTGTACAGACGTCTTTTGGCCAGCTGATAGAACATACCCAGTTGGTGCAATTTGTTGATGATCGGATGTTCCCGTCAGGATAAACTAGGAACATTTGTGGAGAAGTCATTTTGTGATATTGGGAAACTGTTTTGGGAATACGCAGCGGCATTCTGGCGAATCCAGCTCTGTACATACATAGCTCGTTTGATGATCTTGTAGGTCCAGTGAACATCGGGGCACCCAATACTAGTGCTCATGCCTTGAGAAAGTCTTAGAAAAAGACGAAACACGTGTCGGCAAACCGTGTGCTGGGAGTTTTTTACATTTTCTTTAAAAAAAAAATGTTTTTATTGGTATTTACAGGCTAGACATTACATATACTGACAGACGTTTTGATTGTTATTCGCCGCTGTTTGTACAAAAAGAGACCTACAAACATGAAACATAAACCATATAGTTGAGGCGGTTTGTTTGACAGGAATATATTCTGTGTTGGTGGTAGAGATGTGGCTATGGTGGTTTGAATGTGTCCATGTGTTCGTCTACTTTGGACCACATCGCTCTATCGTGATGCCTACCTGGCGTGTTTCTAAGGGTGGTAGTGTCCGCTCCTCTTAGGAAGATCACCCATTTGAGCCAGCCTTTGAATGTGGCCTTGGATGTGTCTTTCCAGTTTGTAAGTATTATTTTTGTTGCTGAGGAGAGTAGAAAGTCAAGGAGGTTTTTGTCTTCTTGCGTCCTGACTTCTTGTGAGATCTGTGCTGTGGCAAATGTCAGTTTGATGGTGCAGCCTAGTGTGTCGTTGGTGAAGGCTAAAACCTGTGTCCAGAAGTTTTTGACTTTAGTGCAGTTGAGGATGATATGTTCTAGATCTCCTCTTACTAGACCGCAGTTCCAGCAGATATCATTGTCTATTAGTCCAGTGGTTCCCAAAGTGTGCGCCGCGGCACCCCGGTGCGCCGTGATGAGAAGCCAGGGGCGCCGCGGGCGCAGGATGTGGGGGGTTTGAAAGAAATGCCACCTTCTACACGCATCACAATCGGGCCCTCCGTGGTACCTGTAAATCGATCGCCGCAGGCTATTTTATAGTGCAATGCAGTGCAAGAAACGTAGTTGCAGCACTGTGTTGTGCTGGGGGAGAAAGCAGGGCTTCATATCAGAAAAGATATTTGGTCTCATTCCCAGCACTGGCGCTGTTTGAGAATCAAAAACCCCCTGCACGATGTACAGCATACGTTTTATACTAGAAACGTTCCCATCCAGTAAAAATAAAATGCTTAAAAACATATCAAACTTTTCAAACAGGGGATGGGTGCTCTACAATATAGCAAAAATTTAAAGTTTTAATAGGAGAAATTAAAACATTTGTCCAACTTAATACCGGCCTCAAAGAGGCATTATTTGTTTAGGAGGAAGCAAGGTAGCATAAAGAGTTATTTGCATTACTATTTAGCAACTTTCCAAAACAAAAAGGTTTTGTGCTGGAAACAAAATAGTATGACACTTTGCGCTACTTTGCATCACTTTTTAAGATTTTACAACAGCACAGAGCCTTGATAAATCTGCAGCAAGACATTGCTTTAACAGTGGCCAGTGTTGGTCTGGAGAGCAAAACCAGGTAAAACTTTTCAAACCAGCCTCACACTGCAGGAGGCTGTGACTAGAATTGGACCAGGGGGCATCGATGGGTCATGACATCACATACTACTCTGAAAGCAGCTTCCTAGCCTTCAAACGTTCGGGCATTTGCCGGTGTTGCAAATGGACAATCCTGACAGTGACCCAAAGACTTGAACTTTTGAAAGAAAGGTTAAAATACTAGTCAGTTTGCACATAAAGTATTGCTCAAGAATTCTCGAGCAGGCAAAGAACAACAAAAGGAAGGAGTAGTTTCTGTCCTGTAACTCCAGTTCTGTAGTAGGGGTATCACTGTTATAGTCATAATCTAGTGAATAGTCCCGCCCATGTGCGTGGACCCCGGAGCAATCAAAAATAATCTCTTACAGTGTCAAAAAATGCAGAAATGCATAGACACTTAAGAGAGAATTTAAAGACAGATAATGCAGCCAAAAAAGGTTACACTGTCCAGTACTTCAACTAGAAATTCCACCACAAAATCCACAAAACAGCAAAGCCTGTACAGATTTCCCTTGCTTAACAGCAAAATCCCTCAGGAATGATAGAGAGAAGAACCTGGACAGACAAGCCCCATAGGCTGCCATTATGTGGCTTTAAGGAACCTTCCAGAACCTTCTCTCAGTATCCCAGAATGCATAGCAGGTCCAACTTAGTTTCAGTTCTTTTTGAAGGCGTAAAAAACGCCAGACCTGTAGCATTATGCACCTGAACAAATCTCCACCGGGGAGGCGGGAGGGCGCTTATGACTATAACAGAGATACCCCTACTACAGAACTGGAGTTACAGGACAGAAACTACTCCTTCTGTAGTAGGGGATCTCTGTGTATAGTCATAATCTAGTGAATAGAATGGCAAGCCAATCCCCACATCAAGCGGCGGTGGAGTGCATGAAATTGCGCCACTATTGTGCGGACAAATTCCGCAGCGAAGCGTGCCCAACCTGAGCGTCTGCCCTGGCATCAGTGTCCAGGCAGTAATGCTTAGCAAAGGTATGGACCGACTTCCAAGTGGCCGCCTTGCAGATCTCTGCAAAGGGAACATTACGAAGCATAGCTGTCGTGGCAGCTTTGCCTCTGGTGGAATGAGCCTTAGGTTTACCCCCTAAGGTCTTATTAGCTTTGCAGTAACACAATTGTATGCAGGACACAATCCACCTCGAGATGGACTGTTTAGAGGTAGCAAGACCTGTCCTGACTGAGCCATAATTAATGAACAATTGGTCTGACCTACGAATATCTTTAGTCTTATCAAGATAAAACTTCAGCACCCTCCTCACATCCAGGGAATGTAAAGACCTTTCCGCTGGAGATGACGGATTCTGAAAGAACGTAGGCAAAGTGATAGTCTGATTGATATGAAAATCAGAAACAACCTTGGGAAGAAACTTAGGGTGAGTACGCATAACAACCTTAGCAGCATGAAAAACAGTATAAGGTTCTTGGCAACACAACGCCTGAATTTCACTCACCCTGCGGGCCGATGTAATGGCCACGAGGAACGCCGCCTTCCAGGACAGGTGCTGCAACGAAGCCTTATGAATAGGTTCAAAAGGCTCCTTCATCAATCTGGACAGCACCACATTCAAGTCCCACGAAGGCGAAGGAAGCCTGACAGGAGGGAATACTTTCTTCAAGCCTTCCAAAAAATCTTTGTTCACAGGGATCTGGAAGAAGGAAGTCTGTGAAGGGCCTTTCCTGTAGGCAGTCAAAGCAGCCAGATGAACCTTAATGGAATGGACATTAAGGCCCGACTGCGCCAGATGCAGTAGATAAGGAAGGATGACATCTTCCTTGCATGTCGTAGGGTTAAAGTTCTTAGACTTGCACCAGATGCAAAACCTCTTCCACTTGTAAGCATAAGAAGTCCTAGTGGAAGGGCGTTTAGCCTCCTTCAGTATGTCCATACAATCCTCTGGGAGATTCAGATGGCCATATTGCACTATTTCAGGAGCCATGCCGCCAAACTCAAAGACGAGAGGTTGGGGTGCACCATCCGCCCCCCGAACTTCGTGAGAAGGTCCGGCCTGCACGGCAGCTTCATGTGAGGAAGGAGAGACCGGTGAAGCAGGTCCGTGAACCACCACTGTCTGGGCCATTCCGGGGCAATCAGAATCATTCTCGCCCTGGATTGGGACAGCTTGATGAGAACCGCCGGAATCAGGGGAATTGGTGGAAAAGCGTACAGAAAGCTGTTCGACCAGTTGATCCATAACGCGTTCCCCAGCGTCGCCGGCTGGTAGTACCTGGAGGCGAAGCCTCGGCATTTTCTGTTTTCGGCGGTGGCGAACAGATCTACGTCTGGAGTCCCCCACCTTGCGAAGACTTCTCCCAGAACTTCGTCGCTTATGACCCATTCGTGGTTTTCCTGAATGAGTCTGCTCAGTTCATCTGCCTGAACATTCTGCACACCTGGCAGGTGGGTGGCCGTTTTCGACCGTCCTTGAGCCAGAAGCCAGTGCCAGATCGCCTGCGCCTCCTGCGACAGAGTGCGCGATCTCGAGCCCCCCTGCTTGTTGAGGTAATACATCGTTGTCGTGTTGTCTGTCTGAACAAGCAGAGAGTCGGTCTGAAAGGACGGGTGAAAAGCCTTCAGCGCCAAGTGCACAGCCCTGAGTTCCAGGAAATGGATGTGGTACGTGGCCTCCGTCTGGGACCACGTCCCTTGAATCTGCAGGTCTCCGGAGTGCGCTCCCCAGCCCTGGAGAGAAGCATCCGTCACGATAGTCTGTGTGGGAATGTCCTTGTGGAAGGGAACCCCTCTGAGAAGATTCTCCTTCGAGCACCACCACTTCAGAGACTGAAGAGCATGTAGAGACAGTCGTATCTTGTCGTCCCAAGATCCTCTCCTCTGGTCCCATTGATCCTCCAAGCACTCCTGCAGCGGTCTCATGTGCAGCCGCGCATGTGGCGTCAGGAAGATACACAAGGCCATCGATCCCAGCAGAGAAGACACCGTCCTCACTGTCGTGGATGGAGTAGACACGAGAGCCTGAGCCTTCCGAAGGAGTGATAAACGTCGCTCCTCCGAAGGAGACACGCTTGCTGACAGCGTGTTGATGGAGGCTCCCAAGTACTGGATGCACTGGACCGGAGTCGGGACAGACTTGGACATGTTGATGTGCAACCCCAGCTTGTTCAAGAGAACGCACGTCCTCTGGAAGTGTGCTTGAGCTTCCGAGAAGGAGGAGGCCTTGATCAACCAATCGTCCAGGTACGGGTAGACAAACACCTTGTTCTTCCTCAGGTGTGCCGCTACCACTGCCATGCATTTCGAAAATGTCCTGGGTGCAGACTTCAGCCCGAAGGGAAGCACCGTGTACTGATAGTGATTGGTGCCGACTTGAAAGCGCAGAAACTTCCTGTGTTTGCATGCAATAGGCACATGGAAGTATGCATCCTGTAGATCTATGGCACACATCCAATCTCCTCGTTGCAGCTGAGGGTAGATCTGATGCAACGACAGCATGCGAAACTTTTCTCTGCGAATCCACTTGTTTGTCTGTCGCAAGTCCAGAATGGGCCTGAACTCATTCTTGTCCTTCTTGCGGACGAGAAAGAACCGAGAGTAAAGACCTCTTCCTCTTTGAGACAGAGGTACATCCTCTATCGCCCTTTTTCTCAGCAGGATGTCTGCCTCCGCCTGGAGCTCGCGCAGCTGGTACTGCGAGCTGACCGGAGGGATCGATGGAGGAGGGCTGATGAACCGAAGACTGTATCCATTGCAAACAATATTCAGCACCCACTTGTCCTGAGTAATTTTTCTCCACTCTGCCAGAAAAAATTGAACGCTTCCCCCCACCGGAGCGGGTAACGGACGAGGGGGAAGTAACCGCTCAGGGTTGAGACCCGGCCGGGCCCTTGGTCGCGGTAGAGGACTGCTGTCTACCTCTACCCCCCTGGCGTTTCTGGAAGGGCCTTCTGTACTGCTGCTGTTGCGGCTGATGCTGCCCAGAAGACTGTCCCCTTCCTCGGCCCTGCGACCCGAACCGTCGCTGGAACTGGCGGTAGGGTTTCTTCTCCTTGGGCTTCTCCAGGCCCACCGCCGTCAGGGTCTCAGCCTCGGCCTTCATCCTGGCCATTTCATCATCCGCGTGTTTCCCGAAGAGGGTATCTCCGGAAAACGGCAGATTCGCCACACGTTGTTGCGCTTCAGGCTTAAGGGACGTCAACCTGAGCCAAGCATGGCGCCTCTGGTTTATACCGTGGCAGTATCCATGCGCGGACAGGAGGGAGATATCTGCGGCGGCACTAATGGCCTGGTTAGAGACCAGCATCCCCTCCTGGACGATCTCCATGAAGTCCTCTCTGCGGTCGCGAGGAACGAGGTCCGCAAACTGCTCCATCGAGTCCCACAGCGAACGGTCATATCGTCCCAACAGAGCCGAGTCACTGGCGGCCTTCATCGTTGTGGAGGACGTCCCACACTCCTTCCGTCCAGCCGAGTCCATCCAGCGGCTCTCCTTATCAGGAGGCACAGTGGATGCAGGGGAGGTGGCATGGAGCTTCCGAGCCGCTGTCACGATCACCGAATCCGGTGTCGGGTCCTTTCTCAAGAAAGCTGGGTCCGACTCTGGAGCTCTGTATTTCTTGATGAGCCTGGAGGGCGCAGACTTCACCACCGCCGGTGTTAGGAAGAGCTGTTCCGCAGGCTCAAGGAGCCCTGGCACCAAAGGTAGTAGGGGGCGAGACAGGTGTTTCTTATGTAATGTCTCAAAGATGACAGAAGTTGAAGGCGTAGGAGCTGTAACCTTGATCCCCAACTTCGCCGCCCCATGCAGGAGAACCTCCTGAAACGTACCAATGTCATCTACTGGGGACACCCTAGTCTCCGGTGAATCAGATAACGTTGGCGAGTAGGAACGGGTCCCCGAGGTAGAACGGGACCGGGACCTATGCCTCCTATGGCGATGCCTGGATCTCGATGAAGACCCGCGACCACTCCTAGATCTGTCTCGTTTACCCGAGCGAGACCTAGATCTCTTGGGCCTGGGCCTATCCGTAGGCCTCCCCGGGTCAGACGCCTTAGGCTTCGGAAGAACCTTCGACTTAGGAGTCTTCTTCGGGGGTGTCGGGTACTTGGGTACCGACACCGATCTCGGCGTAACCGGTGGAGGAGGCGTAACCGGAACCGGGACCTTCGGAGCCGGCAGGGGAGGCAACGGGGGAGGGGTCGGAGCCCTCGGAGGCGGACCCCTGGGTAAAGGAGGCGGAGTAGGCTTCTTCGGGGTATACACCACGGAATACGCCGTTCCCGGCGAGCCACCACCATGTCCAGACTGTGGGGAGCCCCCCACAGTCCTGGGCCTGTCCTGACGACCTCCTGACGCCGAAGACCGGTGCCCAGACATCGAATGTGGGTCCTTCGACGGCGATCGGCCCTTCGGCGTCGACCGTTCCACACTCCTCGACGTCGACCGGTGTCTATGCCTCGACGTCGACCCCGACCAGATGGATGAACCGCGAAATCTCGACGACGAGCGATGGCGCCTCGACGGCGACCTCGATCTCTTAGATCGCCTCGACGTCGATCTCTTAGACCGTCTCGACGTCGACTTCCTCGGCGTCGGAGACCTCTTCCGTCTCGACAGCGACCCTGACGACGAGGATCCCCTCGACGACGATGACTTCGACGGCGAACGGCGGTGTCGCCTCGACGGCGAGCGCCGACGCCGGGTCCTCCGATGTCGTCCACTCGACGCCGAGGAAATCGACACCGGCTTCGACGGCGGCCTGAAAACGTCCCTCGACGTCGACGGGCGACGTTTTCTCAACCCAGAGCCCTGGGGAGACCGGGAACTGGCCGTGGACCTTCCTCTCGACGTCGTGGTCATAGCCACTGACCCAGACGGAGATTTTGGACAAGAGCCGGACTTCCTGCCCTTGGGGAGCCCCCCAGAGGCCTCAGCATGGGCAGAAGGAGCCCCTCCTGACCCACCTCGAGCCTTCAATCTTCTTTCTTCAAGTCCCTGAAGTCTGATTTTTCTCCTGTCCTTCAGGGTCCTTCCAGAGAAGCCTCTACAGATCACACACTCCTCAGGGATGTGGGAAGAGGGAAGGCAGAGGATACAGACCTCATGGGGGTCTGATTTGGCCTTCTTCCTGGAGCACTCCGGGCATTTATCAAATAATGCAGGCATTATTGACAACAAAAGAGTGCAGAAACCCAAGAAGAAAGTCACCAAAGTACTCTGAAAGCACAAAAATCGAATTTAGTGCAAAAAACACCAACAAAACCCTTGAAAAGGGAGAGCTCAATGCTCCAGGGTCCTGCTTGCAGGAGCCGGAAAAAAGAACTGAAACTAAGTTGGACCTGCTATGCATTCTGGGATACTGAGAGAAGGTTCTGGAAGGTTCCTTAAAGGCACAGTATCCTATTTAAGCCACATAATGGCAGCCTATGGGGCTTGTCTGTCCAGGTTCTTCTCTCTATCATTCCTGAGGGATTTTGCTGTTAAGCAAGGGAAATCTGTACAGGCTTTGCTGTTTTGTGGATTTTGTGGTGGAATTTCTAGTTGAAGTACTGGACAGTGTAGCCTTTTTTGGCTGCATTATCTGTCTTTAAATTCTCTCTTAAGTGTCTATGCATTTCTGCATTTTTTGACACTGTAAGAGATTATTTTTGATTGCTCCGGTGTCCACGCACATGGGCGGGACTATTCACTAGATTATGACTATACACAGAGATCCCCTACTACAGAAACGAAAAATTCAATTATCAGTAGCTAGAAAGTCAATGGACATTGTTCCCACACATGTTCATGTGTTCTAGTGTTAAGAAAAAAATAGCATATAGATAGAGACATCAGAAAATAATGTCACCCTTTTCCAACTGATATGAGCGAAAGAGCGACGCAAAACACTCTCTTTTGGCGCATATCGGAGATGTACATGCTGTTACACACCTTCCACCACAGTCAGTACTCAAAAGCGTTTGCCACGGATTGCTACTTCCAAACTAAAACCTTTTCCAGATAGATTTACGATCTCTTTTTGCTGCTACAACTCAAAAGGGTGTACAAGCACTTCAACGCCATGGCCACATCTCTGAAATGAGTGTCTCTGCTAGACTCTGTCTATATTTTGCATTACGAATTCTTTTGTAGGTTTGGGTGGTTCATACTACTTTCCAATATTTGGATTGGTAAAAAAAACGCATGTTTTGCCACAGAAGTGTAGAATGCCGGGGGGAAGTTAAACTCATAATTAACAATTTGAGGAAATGTAGAGTGCTGCCGTGTGTGTCCATTTAATAGTAAGTGAAGTTTTCGAAAGCGATTTGGTTAGTAACTTGTAAACAGTGATTCCTTACAGTATTTAGAGGAAAAAGACAAAAATCTTTAAATTTACAAAGAACAACAACTAAAACAGCTCAAAACTCTGTGCTCTTGTAATCACTAAGGAAATATAGAGTGCCCTGATTCCAAGACGAGAATGCACATTACACCTATATTATTTATGTAAATGCAGGGCTTTAAGTGGGATGAAAAAAACTGGGGGGGGGAATCTCAAAGGGGCGTGGCCGATGTAATAAAGGGCGTGGCTTAAAACACTTAAGCTAAAAATCTGTGCTTAGCATAGTGTGCTGCCTGACCCACCGGTAAAAAAATGGCGGGGAGCCACGGTCAACTGCCAATTTGGTCAAGGGAGCCATGGGTCAAAAAAGTTTGGGAACCACTGTATTAGTCCTATTGATGCCAGTCGTGCTGGTGTCCAATAGGCCAGGTGTAACAGACAGAATTTTGTTTGCGCTAGTTTTGGGGATATCATGCACTTAGATGGGGAAGCCCACAGGGTGTGTAGCTCTTGTTGTGGCAGTTTGTCCTTAGTTTGGGTTTCCCAGTAGGCCGTTTTTTTTGTCATTGAGCTTAGACGTGGATGGACAGAGCAGTGTGTACAGAAGCGAGACCTGGTGGCCTGTCTTGTTTATATTCTCCATTAGTTGGAAGATAGAGGGGGTTTGTCTGTGTGTTTTTGTTTTCGTTAGGGCTGTTTTAATGGCTAGGAAGTTATAGAGTTATATGTCTGGTAGGTTGTGTTCCTTCTTCAGGTTGTTGAAAGTGTATGGTGCTCCTTCTGGTTCCAGTTATATTGGAAATTGAATCCCCAGGCTTTTCCATGTACTCATATCTAAGGTTTTGCCTCTGTATTTAATCTTGTGGTTCCCCCCAGAGCATTTCCCACCTCGAATTTTTGATGCTGACCTCTAGTCTACGGTCTATCATCAGTAGAGCCTGTTTCGTGAGCTTTAGGATGGGGTTGTTGTTGAGTGCTTGCTTGTTCGCTGTTAGTAGAGTGAGTGGGGAAGAGTTGTTTAGCATCGCTCTCTCTATGGTTAGCCAGGTTGGTGTGTATTTTTGGGTGGGTAGCACCCAGTGCATTCCTTGTCTGGCTATGAATGCTAGTTGGAACGTTTTAGGGTCCGCTATGTTAAGCCCGCCTAGATTCTTTGCTAATCTGAGCTTGCGTAGGCCTATCCTCGCTTTTTTGCCTTGCCATATAAATTTGTTGATCATTAGGTCTAGCTTTTTGTGGAAGTCTTCTGTGAAGGGCAGTGGGAGCATGTCTGCTAGATAGTTGATTATTGGCGTGACCATCATTTTGATCGTTTCAATGCGGCCCCACCAAGTGATAAACTTGGGTGACCATGAGTCTAGTAGGTCTTTTACTTTGTTCAGCGTAACTGTTTCGTTCAGTTCTAGAGTGGTTCTTAGATTCCTTTTGAATTGGATACCTAGGTATTTGATGGCCTTTGGCTGCCAAGCTAGTCCTATATCTCCTAGTACTTCTCTGGTGGTGTGCACATTGAGTGGCATGCAGTCGGATTTGTCCTTGTTGAGTTTGTAGTCTGAGTGTTTGGCGTATGTTTTTATTGTGCTCATGAGTGTCGGTATGGCACCTGCGGGGTCGTTTGTCAAGATTAATAGGTAGTCTGCGTAGGCCGCGATCTTGGCTGTTGTGTTGTTTATCGTTATACCTGCTATTTGTCTGTTCGCTAGGGTGTCTGTGATCAGGGGTTCCAGCGCCAGTAGGAATAGTAGCGGGGATAAAGGGCATCCCTGTCTTGTGCCTCTTTCAAGTTCGAACGGGGCGGAGGATCCTCCGTTTAAGGCAATTTTTGCTATGGGTTTTTTATATAGCGCCATGACTTTCTTCGTATACTCACTTCCTACGTTGTATTCTTGCAGGCACTTCTCGAGGAAGTGCCAGGAGACTCTGTCAAACGCTTTTTTGGCATCTAGTGTGATAGCTACTGCCGGATGCATGGAGTTTGAGGAGTGTTCAATCATCTGACACAGTAGTCTGGTGTTGTCATGTGACATGCGGGATTTCATGTACCCTACTTGCGTGTTTCCAATTAGCTGGTGTAGGAATTTGTTGAGTCTGGTGGCTAGCACTTTTGCGTATAGTTTGCAGTCTAGGTTAATGAGCGAGATGGGGCGGTAGTTTTTGGGCCATTGTGTGTCTTTGCCTTCTTTTGGGATAACAATGATGTCAGCTTGTGACATGGTTTCTGTTATTGTGCCCTCATCTGCACAGTGGTTGAATGCATTTGTCAGGACTGGGGCAAGGAGATCTTTGAACTTTTTGTAGAAGGGTGCTGTGTAGCCGTCTGGCCCCGGTGCCTTGTTGTCTTTTAGTGAGTTTATGGCAATTACTATCTCGGATTCTTTGAAGACTTGGCCTAACGCTCTAGCTTCTTCATCTAGTAGTTTGGGAAGATTGAGTTTTTTTTAAGTAGTCTGTGGCGCCTGCTTCATCTATGTTGTTGTCTTTATTGTATAACTCTTTGTAGAAGTCCCTGAACGTTTGTAAGATTCCCGTATGGCTTGTGTGTGTTGTGTTTCGCTTGTCAGTAATATTTGAAATGGAGTGCTGTCTTTGTTTGCGTTTGAGGTATGACGCTAATATTTTCCCTGCTTTGTTGGCTTCGCATAGGTTGATCTGTTTGTACTTCCTGATCCACATTCCTGCCCTTTGGCTCAGGATTCTGTTATATTCGTATTTCTTACTTGTGAGGGTGAGGAGGAGGTCTGAGGGGGATTAAACATCACCCACCAGGTACAATTTTTATAAGAAAGAGCAGGGCTTTAAGTCAATCAATCAATCAGAGTACTTATAAAGCGCGCTACTTACCTGTGAGGGTCTCAAGGCGCTATGGGGAGGGGGGGGGGGGGTGCTGCTACTGCTAGAAGAGCCAGGTCTTGAGGAGTCTTTTGAAGGCGAGTAGGTCTTGGGTCTGCCGTATGTGGATAGGGAGGGTGTTCCAGGTCTTGGCGGCGAGGTAGGAGAAGGATCTACCGCTGGAGGTCGTTCGGTGGATGCGGGGGCCAGCGGCGAGGGCGAAGCTGGCGGATCGAAGCTGGCGGGTGGGGGTGTAGAAGCTGAGTTTGCGGTTCAGGTAGGCTGGCCTGGCGTTGAGGAGTGCTTTGTGTGAGGAGCTTGAAGGTGATCCTCTAGTCGACGGGGAGCCAGTGTAGGTCTCTCAGGCGGGGGGTGGTGTGGCTGCGGCGGGGGACGTTGACGATCAGTCGGGCGGAGGCGTTTTGGATGTGTTGTCATCCTAGGTGTTTGGGTGGGATTCCTGCGTAGAGTGCGTTGCCGTAGCCCAGTCTTGTGCTGATGAGGGCCTGTGTCACCGTTCTTCTTGCTTCGGTCGGGATCCACTTGTAGATCCTGCGGAGCATGCGGAGGGTGTTGTAGCAGGAGGAGGAGACGGCGTTGACTTGCTTAGACATGGAGAGGGAGGATTCGAGGATGAATCCTAGGTTGCGTGCATGGTCAGTGGGTGTTGGTGCTGTTCCCAGTGTGGTCGGCCACCAGGACTCATCCCAGGCTGAGGGGGTGGGTCGGAGGTTGAGGACCTCCGTCTTGTCCGAGTTCAGCTTCAGACAGCTGCTCCTCATCCAGTCGGCGACGGCCTTCATTCCCTCATGGAGGTTGGTTTTGGTGGTGTGTGAGTCCTTGGTGAGAGAGAGGATGAGCTGGGTGTCGTCGGCGTAGGAGATGATGTTGAGGTTGTGATGGCGGGCCACTTGTGCGAGGGGGGCCATGTAGACGTTGAACAGCGTCAGGCTGAGAGATGAGCCCTGGGGGACGCCGCAGATGATGTCGGTGGCTTCGGATCGGAAGGGTGGGAGGCGGACGCTCTGGGTTCTGCCGGAGAGGAAGGACGTGGTCCAGTCAAGGGCCTTCTCTTGGATTCCGGCTTCTAGGAGGCGAGTCTTTAGAGTGCGATGGCAGACTGTGTCAAAGGCGGCTGACTGGTCCAGGAGGATGATGGCTGATGTTTCGCCGTTGTCTAGTTGGCGCCTGATGTCGTCTGTGGCGGCGATGAGGGCTGTCTCGGTGCTGTGGTTTCGTCTGAACTCCGGACTGGGACGGGTCCAAGATGTTGTTGTCTTCCAGGTGGCGGGCCAATTGCATGTTGACGATTTTCTTGATGACCTTTGCTGGGAACGGGAGCAGGGAGATGGGCCGGAAGTTCTTGAGGTACTTGGGGTCCGCCTTGGGCTTCTTGAGGAGGGCGTTGATTTCGGCGTGCTTCCAGCTTTCCGGGAATGTCGCTGTTTCGAAGGAGATGTTGATGACCTTCCATAGTTGGGGTGCGATGGCTGCATCTGCTTTGTTGAATACGTGGTGTGGGCACGGGTCTGACGGAGATCCTGAGTGGATGGAGTTTATGACCTTGCGTGTCTCGTTGACGTTGGACCAGGAGGTCAGGCGGTTGGCGCTGGTAGTGTTCACAGGGGAGGTGGAGTCTGGCGTAGTCGGGGTGGTCATGGTGTGGAAGCTGTCGTGGATGTCAGCGATCTTGCGGTGGAAGAAGATGGCTAGTGAGTCGCACAGTTCTTGTGAGGGTGGGATGTCGTTGGCGTTGGTGCTGGGGTTGGAGAGTTCTTTTACGATGCTGAAGAGCCCCTTGCTGTCGTGTGCGTTGTTATCCAAGTGGTATTTGAAGGAGGATCTCTTGGCTAATCTGATGAGGTGGTGATGTCTGCGGGTGGCGTCCTTGTGGGCTGCGTGGTTGTCCGGTGTGCGTTCGTGGAGCCATATCTTCTCCAGTTTCCGGCATGCGCGTTTGGAGGTCTGGAGCTCGTCGGTGAACCAGGTGGCTCTCTTGCTGGCGTGGCTGTTGGAGGGTTTCTTGAGCGGGCGAGGGTGTTGGCGCAGTCGTCGATCAACTGCCTGAGGTTGCAGGCTGCGGCGTCTGGGTTGGTGGGGTCGGCGGGAGGGTTCTGGGCGAGGGTGGTGATCAGCTGGTCTTCGGTGACTTTGCTCCAGCAGCGGCGAGGCAGCTGTTGGGTGCGGTGGTGCGTGGTTGGTTTCTTTTTTTTTTAAATTTTTTTTTTTTTTATTTAAAACCTTTATTGGTCATTATCATAAAGTACATTGCCTACTACCCCCATCCTCCCCTGCGAGGCCAGAAGCTGTGTCGTGTCATATAATGATGCTTATGCGTATCTAGCAAGGGGTGGACAGTTAACACAGCATGTCGCCTACAACCCGTTCGGGCCGGCCGCGTTGCATCTAACCGTGGGCTATCTGGGAGTCTTTATTTAATCAACATAAATACATTGCAGTAGTGTAGGCAATAGAATCTTGAGGTTACTTTTTCACTTAACTTTCAACTTCATAACATCTAAGTCACATTAACTTCCCCTAATGGGCCCACCATACACAGTATGTGGTGTGATGGATCATACAGTATGGAGTACCAGTAAAGTACAATGCAGCAGTATAGAGTGCTAAGTTCTCATAATGGTATAGAGGCGCACTCCATAGACATTGTTTATTCTCAGGGAACGTGTAATCCTTGCCGTCCGAAGAGTTCAATGTCGTGTCGTGCCATAGGTATGTTGTAGGTAGTATGTCATGTAGTCATACAGGATGTGGAGAAGCAGAACTGGGGGGTGGCTAGGATCATCGCGGTCCATGTCTCCCTTGTAGGTTCTGGCCTTAGTGCATGGGTATCATGAAAGGTGTGCTATGTGCTCAGTCATGGGGGGTGGCGAGGCTCGCAGTGTCTGGGAGGGGGGGGGCAGGTTAGCGGGTATGCGCTGGAGTCAGTCTACCGCATTACGCAGGGAAGTGCGACCAAGGGGGGGGGGGGTGACGGCGCGGACATTATCACTTATTCCACCGTCACACTCCTCCTCGGATTCATCGGTGTTTCGTGTGTGGAGTAGATACGCAACAAGGGGGCCCCACAGGTCCTTGGGACGTGAGTTACGTGGTAGCAGCTCAGCGTAGTAATGGAGTTGTTCCTGCCACGTGCTCATGCTATGTAGCCAGTCCTTAAATTTAGGAGCTCTCCCCCTACCCCATCGACATGCCACCTGCCGTTTAGCCAACAGGAGGCTCAGTGCGAAAAATAGTTTATGTGTTTTTAATGTTGGGATAGTGTGTCCTAGCAGAGCTAATTTGGGACAAGGGTCTGTGGGTATGCCGATCATCTCAGAAATAGCCTCAAACACCTCTATCCAGTATAGGGCCACAGCTCGGCACCTCCACGCTAAGTGCATGAAGTCCGCACCAGGTCTACCACATCGGAGACAGCGATCATTGTCTCTGAGCCCCAGTCGGTGTAGCTTAGCAGGCGTGAAGTAGAGTCTATGCAGGAATTTATAGTGTACTAACCGAAGACGAGCGTTTCCCGTCACTGCTTGGGTATGAGAGCAGCTCAGCTCCCATTGTTCGTCTGTCATGGAGCAATCAAGATCCTCATCCCAGTCTCGTCTAGCCCTGAGCGGAGGAGGGGATGGAGCTATTTGAACATGTTTATACAGCATAGAGACCACATGCTTTGGGGTATCCGTCTGAAGTAGGGAATGAAGTGGGGCCATGGTTTCTGGTTCGTCCGGAAAGTTGGGTGTAATGGATTTAATGTTTTGCCGAAGCCGAACATATAGGAAGGTGTCCATTATTGCAGGGGTGTGAACTCCAAAGAACTGCTGTGCAGTGCGAAAGGTACCCTGGAGGTACAGTTCTCCCCAGGTATGGATAGCTAGTTTCGCCAGGAGCTTGCGCCCTATTTCTTCCTGCGCAATACTCACACGGGGGTCGTTTGCCAGTGCCATCAATGGTGAGTAGAAGAAGTGTACTTCCATATGTTTCGCTATACGATTCCAGGCCCTGACAGTGCAGTCTACAATAGTGGGGTCTTTTTCTCCAGTACTGACAGTCGTGTAAAGGTAACCTGAAGGCTGTTCCGGTCTCATGTAACCGTCTTCAACCGCCAGGTGGGCCATGAATGGTGGGGGGTGGAACCAATATGAAGCAAAGTGCCCTTGGGCACAGTCATAGTATTTGCGGAGGTCGGGGACCTCGAATCCCCCTTGGTGGTAGGGTAGCATCAGCGTCTTCAAACTGAGTCTGGCCTGTTTGCCGCCCCAGATGAGGCGTGACAGTTGTGAGTCGAGGGCGTGGAAAAAACATGAGCCAGGGTGATAGGGTATGTTGGTGAAGAGGTACAATAGTTTGGGGAGTACCACCATTTTAATCAGGGAAATGCGGCCCGCCATGGACAGTGGGAGGTGTATCCATTTAGTTATGGAATCTGTCAGTTTATCTAAGGTAGTTCCATAATTGGCCCTGATAAGAGCCTCGCGGTTTCGGGAGATGGTGATTCCTAAGTATTTGACTTCTTCAGATTCCCACACCAAAGGGTAGTCTAGGGGAAATTTCGTAGTCTTGTCAGTCAAGGGGAATAGGGCCGATTTCGCCCAGTTTATTTGCACTCCTGCTATTGCCCCAAACTTATTTATCTCCCGAAGCAAGGGATTTAGATTTTCCTGAGGTTTGTTGACATAAAGGGTTATGTCATCTGTGTATAACGCAATCAGCAGTTGTCGTGTCGGGTAAATAAGGGAGCGATGGTTGTGGTGCTGACGGAGTTTAGCAGCCAGGGGTTCGATGGCAATCGCAAAAAGTATTGGGGACAAAGGGCAGCCTTGCCTGGTTCCCCTACGAATCTCAAATGGAGCAGAACGGGCCCCATTAAGGAGCACCGTTGCTTGGGGTTTATGATACAATAACCGAATCCAGTCAATAAAGTTAAAAGGGACTCCCATCCGTGCGAGTAGTGCAAAAAGGTAATCCCATTCCAGGGAGTCAAACGCCTTTGTGGCGTCTAGGAATACGGCAGCTGCCTCGCAACGGGGGTTGATATCCTGCAACACTGCTTGGAGGGTGCGTAAGTTATGTGATGTGGAACGGTTAGGGACGAATCCTGCCTGATCTGGTAGTACAAGCCTTTCCATTAGGAGATTGAGACGCGTCGCAAGTATTTTTGCTAAGATCTTACAATCTGTGTTCAACAGGGAGAGGGGCCTGTAGGAATCGCAGTGTTCTGATGGTTTGCCTGGTTTCAGCAGTGATGTTATTAATGCTTCCCGCATTGTGTGCGGGAGTGAGCCGTCCGCCAGTGCTGCATAGAAGACTTGTTTCAGTATGGGCGCTAGTATGTGTATGAAGTGTTTATAAAATTCGATCGGCAGGCCATCCGATCCGGGCGCCTTACCAGACTTCATGGCCATGATCGCATCCCTAATCTCATCGAGTTCAAGCTCATGGTGGAGGAATTTTTGTTGGGATGGCCCTAACCAGGCAATGGCGGTATCTTCTAGGTAATCCTGGAGGTTAATCGTGCCAGTGCTGTGTGAGCTGTAGAGCGATGTGTAGTGGTCAGTTAACACTCGGAGCTGTTCCGGGAGGTCTCGTTGTGGTATGTCATGCCTGTCGAGTAACGAGGGGACATAGTTTTGGTACCGAGGGGTTCTAGTCGCAGCCGCCAGCGCTTTGCCAGGCCTGTCTCCTTCCCCAAACATCCTAGCAGTGAAGGGCCTCCCCAGGAATTTACATTCTTTCTCTGCCGCCTCTGAGTATTCATTCAGTTTTTCCCTAAGCTGGGCCTGGGTTGCGCCATCTCTATCCCCCTGCGCCAATTCCCGTTCTAGCAGTTTAATCTCAGTTTCCAGTGTGCGTATGTCTTGTCGCAGTGTCTTTAGAACTCCCCCCCCTTTGGCTATGCAGGTCCCCCTGATCGTCACCTTAAAGGCCTCCCAAACAGTAGTGAGACTAGAGACTGAGTTGATATTACGTTCGAATAACTCAGTGACCTCTTGCTCCAGTTCAGCAGCAAAGGCAGTATCAGTGAGGTGTGCGGGGTTAAGGCGCCAGTTTAGGTAAGGGGCTACAGTGATGGGCACCTGCAGGGAGAGAAGGACCGGCGAGTGGTCCGAAAATGTTCTCGCCAGGTGTTGTGCACTGATTAACCATGGGGCCAGTCCTACTGACAAGAATATATAGTCCAATCGGGCCCATGTGGAATGGAAAGCTGAGTGATGAGTACCTTGCCTGGCAGAGGGGTGCAGGTGTCGCCACGCGTCTACCAAGCGGTGATCTTTCACTATTCCCAACAGTGAACGTTGGGTATTCGTGTAATGAGAGGCCTGCGGACATGACCTATCCATCCCAGGAATTAAGGCAGTATTGAAGTCGCCTCCCAGCATCACGTGATCAATCCCCAAGGCCTGTATTTTCCCCCACATCGTGAGAAGAACATTAGGATCATCAATGTTAGGACCATAATAACATGCAATCAATATCGTATGTGCGTGAAGTTTCCCCCATATCATACAGTAACGACCCTCAGAATCTATCTCAGTCCCGGCAAGAGTAAAATTAGTCCCCCTCCGAACCAGAACCGCAACCCCTCTTGCATAGTTAGAATAGGATGAAAACACCTTGCACGAGGACCATTTTGAGGCGAATGAAGGGGAACCTTGCGGGAGTAGATGTGTCTCTTGTAGCATGGCAATGGCAATCCCATGTCTGTCCAAATATCCCAGAATCTGTCTTTTCTTCCTCGGGTTATTCAATCCACGTATATTCCAGGAGACTACATTGAACTGCGAGGTTGGTTGCGTTTCAGTTAAATCCCCCATGGTACAATCAGAAAATATATATACCTAGGGTCTACAACATCCATGTGTGTATAACGTACGGCAACGAGTGTGTGATACGATCCCGAACTTCTACCGTGACATGCCCAACATCTAGAATGACTGTCAATTAGCACGCTCAAGTATGCAACATGTTGAAACATTATCCCACCCACACCGGCATCCCCAACCCGCCGGGTATACAGAATCCCTCCCCCCATAGACATCCCTCCCTCTCCCCAACTTGGAAACAAAAGTAAAGACAAAGTCTCCCCTAGTCTGCAAGCAGAAGGGGTATTTGGGGGTTCGCCCATCGGGGATCAACTCTAGGGGGCGCCCAACCTGTCCTCCACCTCCCTACTTGCACCCACACGGAGCCAGGCATGCCCCCGGGCTCACTACGTGGGACGGAGGTGGGTGATCAAGCACCAAAAGTTGTTTAAACCGGTTCATGTAATTGCCTGAAAGTGTACCTCACCAGGTTACTGAAGTCTTGTTCGTTCATACTCATCTTGGATGTGGTAGACGCCACTGCAACAGTTCAGTCTTGGTGGTTCATAGGCGATGCGGATCTGGAGCGTTGTTTTTCAGCACTCCTCTTATCCTTGTCTTTCTTGTGCTGCTTGAGGAAATCTTCCACCTGCTGAGGATTGTGAAAAAAGAGTTGTTTGCCTTGGTAGGAGATTTTTAGTTTCGCCGGATAAAGCATAGCGTATGGCATCTCTTGTTCCTGAAGTTTTTTCTTCACTCCCGCGAACTTCTTTCTAGCCTCCTGTACTGCCGGGGTGAAGTCTGGGAAGAAGGAGAGCGTGGTATTGCAGTATCCTACAGTGCCGATCTCTCTTGCCCGTCTTAGCACCGCATCCCGGTCCCTATAGTTTAGGAATCTCGCGATGATGGGGCGTGGAGGGGCCCCCGTTGGACGGCGCGCGGCCAGGGACCTGTGGGCTCGCTCAACTATTAGGTGCGGGGAGAACGACTCCTTACCAAAGAGTTCGGTAACCAGATTCTCGATAAATACCTCCATTCTTCCTGTGTTTGTGGTCTCCGCCAGGCCCGTGATGCGAACGTTGTTTCGGCGGGACCTCGCTTCTAAATCCTCATTCTTCTCAGCAATGATTTTCAGGAGCTTGTCCATTTGGGACATATGTCTGCCCGCCGAGGTGGCCCCATCCTCCAGCACAGAGATCCTTTCCTCCGCTTCGTTGAGTCTGGAGTCGTGGCTTTCCAATTTTGAGACCACGCTATCCATGCGAGTGTTGATGTTGTCAATCTTGGAGTCAATCTTGGACAGACTCTGTTGCATGTTAATCAGCAAGGCTTTCCAGTCTTCGTCTGGGGGGCCACAGGCCCCAGGGCTACCCTCCGGGTCTTGTGTGTTTTTGGGGGGTCTTTTAGCCTCAAAAGGTATCTTGGATTGTTTGGCGTCGTTGCGCCCCATGTCGCGTGTTGGTGTCCGTGAGGTCGACGTGGCGGCTGGGGCCCGGGCGTTTGAAGGAAGCTGTTGGGCCAGTGGCCTTAAAGTTATTGGGACTGGGTGGTGTAGCGGCCTTTGTGTGTCACGCGAGGGTGGGCGCAGGCCTATTCTGCACGTGGACCTGAAGACGGAGCGCGAGTCTGTCAGTGGCAGCGGCAGTGAGCGCAGAGCAGCTTAGTCTTCTTCGTCACCAGTAATCCGGGCAGGGAAAGGCCGCATTCCAAAATATGGCGCGTGATGACACTGTGCGCTGTGAGTTAAGGTAGGGTGCGGGCCGCAGCAGCCAATGGTCCCAGAGGAGAAGGTAGTGACACAGCTGGCCTGTGGCGAAGTCTACTTGGGGAGAGAAGCAAGGCCGCCGGTCGTCGCAGTCACCGGCAGTCCGCGGTCTCAGCGACCACCCGGTAACCCCTCAGGCGGCTAGGGGCGACCAGTGCACCAGCTGTTCTTGTCCTGCGGGCGCCCCCCCGCAACACTCGTCCAGGCAGGTCTTACTTGCACCTCCTACCTCACAGGTGTAATCTCCTCGTCCGCAATCGCCGAGAGGCGGGAAGGCCGCAGCTGATGGGCAGGTAGGCCCCGCTGTCCGTAGGGTGATGCGCCGGCCTTCTCACAAGGGCAGCGAGCCGCGGGGGGCCGTGATCCAGCAGCGGGAGGGTCCAGCACCAAGGCGTAGGTCACTGGGGTGCTTGGGAACTATTTGGCAGGCAGTGCAGTTCGCTATGCGGTAGTGCGCCGGCCGGTATGCAGTCTCGTTGCCGGGCCGGACAGGCCCCGCAGCCGTTCCCGCCAAGGGATTCAAAAGACGCGCTGCAAAGTTGCCGCTTCCTCACAGGCAGGGCTCACCTCGTTCACGCAGGGGTCTGCCAGCTCCGCCGTCGTCTCCCCAGGATGTCCAGCTGCGCCGGCAGCCTCCGCAGAGCACAGGGAATGCCGCCTCGACCAGGCCTCAGAGCCCCGGAGTTTCCCGGCGCACCCAGCCGACCAGGCAGCAGGTCGCAGTCCAGCGCTGCAGTCCGGTCCCAGAAGATGGGTCGGTATCTCCTCTCCCGTTCAGGCGTTTCGTACGTGTGTACCACCGCTGAGATCAGGGGGCCGCAACAATCCCGGTTCCGAGGTGTCTGGGCAATATTTTCCGGTCAGGAAGGTCTGAAGGATGGACTAACGGCTCGATCCGACGAGAGCCTCACTACAGTGCGGCCATCTTGGTTTGGCGCAACCTAGCGCCCCCGTGGTTGGTTTCTTGAAGGTGAAATGGATGCAGCGGGGGTCGGTCCAGTGGAGTTCGGTGGTGTGGTCGAAGGCGACGTGGGTGCCTGTGGAGAAAACGGGGTCCAGCGTGTGGCCGGCGGCGTGGGTGGGTGCTGCAACGAGTTGTCTGAGGCCAAGGTTGGCGAGGTTGTCGATCAGGGTGGCGGAGTTGCCGTCGTTGTTGTTCTCGAGGTGGAATTTCAGGTCCCCAAGGAGGATGTAGTCCGTGGAGGCAAGTGCGTGGGTGCTGGCGAGGTCGGCGATGGAGTCGCTGAACTGAGCCCGGGGTCCGGGGGTCTGTAGATGAGTGTTCCTCTGAGGGTGGTGTTGGGGGTCGGTGTGGATCCGGAAGTGGAGGTGTTCGGCGTTGTTCAGGGTGTCGTCTGCTTGGGTAACGACCTTGAGGGTGGACTTGTGGACGATGGCTATTCCTCCTCCGATTCCGTTGGCGCGATCCCTGCCGGTGATCTTGTAGCCGTCCGGGATGGCTATGGCGATGTCGGGCGCCGAGGAGTCGTTCCACCAGGTCTCAGTCAGGAAGGCCACGTCTGGGGCGGAGGTGTTGAGCAGATACCAGAGGTCGACGGTATGTTTGCGTGCGGAGCGGGTGTTGAGGAGTATGCAGCGGAGGTGGTTGGGTCCAGTCCTTGGAGGTTTGGTGGCTCTGTCGCAGGTGAAGCTGCAGGTGCGGCAGGAGAAGGGTCCGAGGGTCCGTTTCGGGGCGGCCTGGAAGAAGGTGTGGTTTCGGCCGGCGTTGAGAGCGTGGAGGGTGCTGGCGTCGTAGTGGAGTCTGGTGCCGTGGCGTTCGCGGGGTCCAGGGGTTCTGGCGCTGGGCGCGGTCCAGGCGCGGACGGGCGCAAACGGGCTTGCCTTAGGCGGGCCTTCAGCATGCCAGGGGCACACCCGCTGCGCGGCTGTGCAGCGTCCGGCATATATGGGGAGGTGGGAGGGAGGTACAGCTGGGAGGCGGGAGCAGTGAGTGGGCAGGGGGCGGGGCACTGTGGTGGGGAAAAAGTGGTACAGAAAGCAAAATGGGGCACAAGGGGGGAAACGAGTGGCACAGAGCAGAAAACGAGGCACAAAGAGGGGGAAACAGTGGTACAGAAGGCAAATGGGGCACAAGGGGGGGGCGAGTGGCACAGAGCAGAAAACGAGGCACAAGAGGGGAAGACAGTGGCACAGAAAGCAAAAAGGACGGAGTACACTTACCAGCGGCAGTGGCAACAGGGGCACACAGTCGGAGCTGCGTGGAGGGGGAGCGACCTACCAGGAGGGTCAGGGGTCGCTTACCTCACCGCGCAGCGTCTGGCATATATGGGGAGGTGGGAGGGAGGAGCAGCTGGGAGGCGGGAGCAGCGATTGGGCAGTGGGCAGTCAGGGGGGCAGTGGGCGGTCAGGGGGGCAGGGCTGTAGGGGGCACAGCGGAGTGGGAAACCAGTGCAACAGAAGACAAGAGGGGCACAAAAAACGAGTGGAACAGAGGGCAGAAGGGCACAAAAAACGAGTGGAATAGAGGGCAGAAGGGCACATAAAACGAGTGGAACAGTGGGCAGAAGGGCACAAAAAACGAGGGCAAAACGGGTGGAACAGAGGGCAGAAAGGCACAAAAAACGAGGGAAAAACGGGTGGAACAGAGGGCAGAAAACGAGGCACAATAGGGGGAGACAGTGGCACAGAAAGCAAAAAGGACGGAGGACACTTACCAGTGGCAGTGGCAGCGGCAGCAGGAGCACACAGTCGGAGCTGAGTGGTGGGGGAGTGAACTACCAGGAGGGTATAATAAAACTGGGGGGATCTCTCAAAGGGGCGCAGCCAGTATAATTAGTGGCGCAGCTTAAAACACGTAGGCTAAAAACCGGTGCTTAGCATCGTGTGCCGCCACACTTGTATTTTGCTGTTTCTGTCATTGCATCCCGATATATGATACAACAAGTAACATTATACCTACAAGAAGTCAGGACTATTGACTTTGTCAATGGTGGTTAGTTGCATAAGATAAATAAGCATCAACTATGGCTTGTATATAATATTGAAAAAGCTTCTACTTACAGCCCTGGTGACACCACAACAATGCTGCTGCTCCTAAGTTTGAAAAATAGAAAGGGAAATTCAAAGAGAAAATTACACTCTTTAAAGGATTTCCCTTCCCCTACAACGCTCACCTGCATGAAGTCATGCCGTACCTTCTCCACTAGGAGAAGGGAGCAGTTTGAGCAGCGCATATCGATGTACCTGCTGTCACTGCAGTCCGGAAAAAAACGGACAACTCGTGTCAGGGCACAAAACAGAGCCCCAGAGACCCGTTTCGGGGCCCCTTTAAAGAACTGCCGGTGCTCAGCACCGGTGAGACCCGGCCCACGTAAAGGCCTGAGAAGGAGAGTATTAAATTGACCAGTTTTTCCACTTGAAATTCAGAGGGATTTGTGTTGGTTTAAAACCAAAATGTTCAATTGGGAGCTAGAACATGTAAGAGTTAGGGAGCCAGGAGAGGTACATTACAACATGAATGCAAGAGTTGTGAGGTAGGGTGTGAGGTAGGGTGTAAGGTAGGGTGTAAGTCCATATTCTCTTGTGCAGGCATTATGATAAAGCTCAAAATTTTACAATAATGGAAGGTGGTTATCCAATTTCCTCTTATTAAAGGGTAAAGATCAGGACCAGCTTGGGGAACTCAAAATTCATGATCAGGATAGGCTTGGGGAACTCAAATTTCTAGAGGGCCTAAAGATCTGCCATATAATGAGCACTAGGTAGAAGTTACCAAGCTAAGAAACCATTGGAGCCATGCAACTCCTGATATTATGGTAAAGACACACGAGGTGTGGTAGCGTTTATTTCCAATTGAAGGAGAATTTAATTAGATAAACAAGGAAAAGGATTAACTTACAACAAACCAGCAATACATTCTACATTTGTCAAACTTCTAAATTAAAGAATAAAGAAACACAGATCACAGAGGACTCAATCTGGGGCGAACTGAGAAAAACAGTTTAACTCACTGCTGTATCCGCTAACATATACATCCTAAATGCTAGAAAAAAGCACTAGCAAATTCTATGAACATTTACTTTAGTTTCCTGAAGACAACAATTCATATTTCTGATGTTAGTAGTTGGATATTGAAACACGTTCAGTACTGAATTGCAATGAAAGAAAAACTTTTCCTTTATTGCCAACACATACTATTGTTCATAAAGACTTTAAGTCCGGGAGAAGTAGAGCAATAGAAGTCTAGTGTACACTGCAAGTTGAAAAATTCAGATGTAGATAAAAACCCTGGGGATGTGCAAGAAGTATCATATAAAATAAATAGTCAAAGGATCAAGGGAGCCGAAAAGCGTCGGACATGCCTTCTCAATAAAGCAAATTTATTTTCACCCTGGAGAGTTTGTTTCTTTTGGGGTATCCTGGTCACCACTGGGTAGTTATAGTTATGCCAGCTGATCCATAGGAAAAGCATTTTTATGTTGCAAATGACTGTCACCATTTGACAAATCTCCACAATACTTTCCAAAAAGGTGCTACTTACTAACTAGTCTGTACATGGAAAGTTTTGAAGCAATCTGTTAAGCGGGGGCCAAGAAAAAGTGGGATTCACAAAATCCAAACCCCCCCATGCATTTTCCATAGACTTCTTTAAACAGGGCTAAAGCGAAAACTGATGAACAGAATTACAGCAAATGTGGCAGGAAGCAACATCTTGGTATGTAGATTGTGTATTTTATGATTTGGCATAAATCCGTTCAAGTGATATTTGAGAAATTAAGGTTAAAAAGAAATATCTAGATATCTAGATGTATGGGTTTGCGAGAGTCTCGATGGACTCTCACGGGAGCGCCAAATAAAAAATAGAGCATTCAGATAGGCCTAGGAAGCCTCATTTCCATTTGGACCTCCCGCTCTTGCGGGAGTTAGACTCTGCTTGTAGCCATTACAGACTTAGCTTAGACATAGGCCCAGATGCATCAAACCAAAATCCGCTCGCAAAGGGGCAGATTCTCAGAATCTGCCCCTTTACGACCGGTATTTTTGCATTTGGGATGCATCATCCCAAATGCAAAAATCGCAAATTGAGAATTCGCTAAATTGTGATTATTTGCATTTAAGGAATCTCAATTTGAGATTCCTTACATGCAATGCATGAAAGTTTTAAAAATAGCGAATTCGCTAATAGGGCACGCAAATTACCATGAAGTACAACTTCATGGTAATTTGAAAAAACTTTGAAAAATGCACTAAAGTGCATTTTTCAAAGTTTCATGTTGCGCACACACATGCCCTAACATATGTGCACAGATCAATTTCAGGGGGTGAAACAGGGTGTCCTTTGGACACCCCTGCACCCTTGAAATCGCAATCTCAATTTGCGATTCGCTGATTGCGATTCGCAAATTGATATTGTCTTCCCATTCATTCCTATGGGCCCCTAGGCCCATAGGAATGAATGGGGAGGTATTCCTAAATTGCGACTCGCAATTTGCGAGTCGCAATTAAGGAATTCTAAGAAATCGCTATTTTTTTTTTTACTGATTTCTTGATGCATTCCATTTTGCTATTCCTTAATAGCGAATCAGTATTTTTCGCTATTAAGGAATCGCAAAATGGGTTCTTGATGCATCTGGGGGTTAGTTCCCTGTCCTGAACATGTGAAAAATATATAATAGTGTAGGGATACCAGAACCCAAGTCCACATGGGGACCCAGAGGGGACACCCCATCCCCAGGGCCAATTAAAAAAAAAATCAGTTTCTGCTGCGATCCTGTGAGGAAAAAAAAGGATAACTTACTTACCTTCTGTAACGCCTTATCTGAGGGAGATGATCTAGCTGTATATTCCATACCTTAGAATATTCCAGGCATCAGGCCGGATCTGGAGGACTTTTGCTTGAGCAATACCCTTGTGCACTGGTAGGTGGTGTTGGTCGGTTCCACTTAACGTCGTTAGCGTCACCTATATAGGAGCCACCTCGGCGCACTAATGTCAGCTACTTCTCACAAGTTTCCACAGCAGGAGGGCGGAGCCATTGAGTGCACCAACTGTGGTGTGTTTTGATCAACTAGGGCCCTGAAAGGGATTAGCTCTGACCCTAAAAACCTGTCCGCAGTGCGGGAGGATGAGTGGGTCGGTAAGGAATCTACAGCTAGATGTCTCTACCAGATAAGGGATTACCGAAGGTAAGTAACTTGTCCATCTGATAGAGACATCTAGCAGCAGATCCATTACCTTAGAATAGATAGCCAAGTAATACCACCCCCAGAGGAGTGACTGCGGACAAGAAAGTCCTGCAGGACAGAACGGCCCAAAAAGCGGTCCCTGCGGACTTCACTGTCCAGTCAGCAGTGCTTAAAGAACGTGTGCAGGGATGCCCACGTTGCTGCCTGTCGAATGTCAAGCACTGGAACACCATGTTGCAATGCCATGGTCACAGCCTTAGCTATGGTGGAATGAGCTCTTAAGCCTTCAGGAGTCTGTTTCTTGGCCAGAGCTTAGCAAATTCTGATGCAGAGGATGACCCATCACAAGATGGTCCTCTTCTGCACCTTACAATCTTTCTTTGTTCCAACGTACCCCAAGAAGAGTTGGTTGTCCACCTGGAACTCTTTAGTATGGTCAAGGGAGAATGACAAAACTCTTCTTGGGTTCAGACGGTGGGGTTGCTCATCCTTTTTAGAGGGGTGAATAGAAAGCGGGTAAGGTGACCGATTGCACCACGTGGAATGGTGTTACCAAATTCTGTAAGAAAGAGGCCCTAGTGCGAAGCACCAACTTATCAGGGAAGATGGTCAGGTAAGGAGTATTGGATGACAGAGCCTGGAATTGGCTCACCCTCTGGGCAGAAGTTATTGCCACTAAAAAGGCTGTTTTGATGAAAGCAGCCGGAGGGGGGCAGCTGTGTAAAGGTTCGAACGAAGCGCACATCAGGAAGGTGAGAACCAAATTAAGGTCCCACTGAGGCATGATGAATGGGGCAGGTGGGAACATATGTAAGCCCCTTAAAAATCTGTTTACAATAAGGGATTTATAAAGAGGGTTGGTCTGGCAGCCTCAAGAAGGCAGACAAGGCCGAAAGGTTCCCTTTAAGCGTGTCCAGGACAGAGCCCTGCTGGGCAAGTGTCAAAATACAGAGAAGGACTTGAGACAGTAGCAGAAAGAGGCTCAATAGACCTTTCTGTAGAATATTTAAAAATGTCTGCCACCGGCAGATGTACACGATCTTGGTAGAGGGAAGGCTGGCTGCCAAAATCACAAAATTCAGGAGGAAGGTCGAATATTGCTAACTGCTGCCGCTCAATCCACATGCAAGAAGGCGTAGAGTTGACCGCTTCGGGTGGAGGATCCTCCCTTTCTGCTGTGAAAGAAGATCCTCCCAAAGAGGCAGCCTTATCAGAGGATCAATGCTCAGTTGGAGTTCCCTGATCTCCATCTCTCCCAGATGGCCGCCCCATGGTAGCGCCGATGGACGGGCAGGACGGGAATGTGAAGATAGGTGTCCTGAAAGTCCAAAGCTACCAGCCAGTCTCCGGGGTCTGGAGCAGGAAAGACCAGAGCAAACATTTTGAACTATTTCTTTCTGAGGAAGTAGTAGAAGGCTCACAGATCTAGACTAGGAAGAAGGCCCTTGTGCTTTTTCGAAACCAGAAAGTTACAGGAATAGCAACCACAGCCTACTTCTAGTGCCGGAACCCTCTATAGCTCCCTTGCCAAGAATGTCCTGACTTCCACCTGAAGCAAGTTCAGGTGGTCCTCCGTCAGAGAGTCATAATTTTGGAAGCATGGAGGGTGGGGTAGTCTCGAAGGGGAGGGAGAAGCCCTGTCGGACTATCTGAAGAATCCACTTGTCCGATGTGATGTTTTGCCAATGGTGGAGGTGACGGCTGACCCTGCCACCAACCGCCTACCCACGATCTTGAAGTGCCGGCCTAGCGAAGGATTAGAGGCTGCAGGAGAGGAGTGGACTGACTACCTCTAGACGCCTGTCCCACGGGGTCGAAAGGAGCCGCACCCACAGCCGCACTGAGGTCGTTGAACTTACACAGTCTTGTGGGTGGGATATGATTGGCTTGGCTGAGAGCCCTTTTGTTGCCACAAAAGGGGCAAAAAGCAGACAGGGGCTGGGCAGGCACCGAGAGGCCCAAGGACTAGGCCATAGCCCGTAAGTCCTTAAAACACTCCAGAGCAATGTCTGTCTGGTCTCCGAAGAGACTGGTGTCATCAAAAAGCCAGAAGTTCTGAGCCAGGAGTGGCATAGAACGGCCACTGATGGCATTATACTGCTCAGCGAGTCATTGGTGTCAAGACTACAACAATTAGTGAACTATGCTGCATCTCTCCCGTCTGATACCGCTTGGGAGAGAATGGCCCGGGCCTCCTCCGGGACCTGTGCCATCACCGGTGCAAACGTTTCCCACCGGATCCATTGGGGGCCATCGACACCAGTGCCGGAGCTGCTACAGTGGAACTCAATGGAGTCCCTTCTGAGCCTCCGGTCCCGAAGGCGTGCCGGGAAAGTCAGGCCACCAAATATGAAGCACATGGGGTCAGATAAACTTAACTGGGTAGGGCTCGCTAAGGTTTTTGGAAATGCAGGGAAGCGTGAATCCAACTCAGGCACAGGTTCCGCAGAACGAGGCCTAGGACGTCGAGGCTCCTCCGTCACGTTGCCCACGGACGGGGAGACGTTAAAGCATGCTTCAACTTCTTGTGCATCTTATGCCTCTAACCTGACCAACTCGATGACTTCAAGTAGTAGGATGAGGACTTAGGACACTCAGAGCAATGCCGGGACATGCCTCTTGAATGGGAACGAGAGCTCCGGGACAAACAGCGTGGAGTCGAACGCCGGGCCACAAGCAGCTTTAAAAACCGCTCCCTCAAAGCCTTCAGAGTCATGGCCCGGTGGTCTGAGCACGAATTTGAGTCATGGTCACACTCCAGGGACCAGATAAAAATAAAGTGTGGATCCGTCACCAACATGGCATGATGGTAGGCGCCACACAGTTTGAATCCAGAAGCCTTCTTCAACATTGAGGAAAAACCTACATATCAAACCTTTGACAAAATGTTGAAAAAAGCCTGTCAAAAAGTGACAGAGGTAGCTCTTTTCAAGGATCTGCGTTAGCTGGCGCGAAAAGAACCAACGTCAGCGTGCCGAGTTGGCGCCTACATAGATGACGCAGACCCTACGCGGATCCGGCCATAACCACCTACCAGAGTGCAAGGGTATCGCTTGAGCAAAAGTCTTCCGGATCCAGCCTGATGCCTGGGATATTCTAAGGTATGGAATCTGCAACTAGATGTCTCCATCAGATACAGCTGAGCTGTTTACCGCAATTAAAAAGGTGCAAACTTCCAGTCTTGTGGTGTCTCCTCATTGAGCAAAGCCTTGGTTTTTGAATGTTTAGCAGCCAGGCTCAGGTCGCGGGGACGCCCTGCCACGAGTGAGATGGACCTGTGGTTGAATCTCAATCACGAAGAAACGGGAGGGCCTACTTGGGTAATATCAACAAAGGAACAACAAGTACCAACATGCCAGGAGGCATACATCCACAGGGGCGGGACTTGTTCTATATAGGTCAAGCTCCTTTGAATCGTCCTACGCTGAGCTTCATAACGCCCGTGAAGAAGAGCACAGGAGTGCTTGAAACGCGTTGGGCTGTTGATCATTAAAGGAGAGACTGCTTTCCCGCTGAGCTGTTTACCGCAATTAAAAAGGTGCAAACTTCCTGTCTTGTGGCGTCTCCTCATTGGGTCAAACCTTGGCGCACAGTCTTATGGACTATGTAGTGTGTGTCCTTCATTTTAAATCCTGGATGGATGCACTTTGAGTATCCCAGTGTACAATTAAAGGTCCTAGATGGACCTCGGCGTGCTGCGTCATATATCCTTTGTCCCCTTCCCACATATGCGCTTGTCTGGATGGCAAGCACGTGGTATCCAGTCCTCACGGGGTGGTGCATCTCTTGCGGCGGGACTGAAGGACACACACTACATAGTCCATAAGACTGTGTGCCTTACTCATCTGAGGATCCCACTGGAGGGCATTTAAAAGTGGGTGTGTCGCAGCACAAGTTAATGCTGAGCCTCTGAGGAAAGAGTCAAGGGCTCTGAAACAAGTCAGACTGCAGACGGCATCCTGCTGTGTTCAAGACTGGTGTGCCGAGCAGTTTTACCTGAACAAACGCCTTTAACAGCGAGTCTCCTTCCGAGTGCGTCTCTAACTGGGGGCAGTTTGGAGCTTTGATTGAGATATATATATGTAAAAGATGTAATCAGTGAGGTTATCTATGATGTCATCAGTGATGTCATAAATGATGTCTTAGAACATGTCATGAGTGATGTAATATGTGAAGTCATAAGCAGTGCACGGCGGGGGAGCAAGTTATAGTTTACTCAGCTAACTATACCTGGTGAATTTTAGTGGGTTTTTTTTAGTTCAGAAATTTAAGGTTGCCACTGACCTATCCACCTAACAGACGTTACTTTAACCTTGTTTTTTTCAGTGAATATATATGTGGGTAAGTGTGTGTGCGATTGGCTTGTGGGCGTGAAAGTGGATGTGAGAGTGCATGTGTGAGGGTCTGTAAGTGGGAGTCTGAGTGTTTTGTGGGTGTGTGAGAGCTGTACAGGTGCGAGTAGGTCTGTGAGTGGTTGTGTGGGTTTGAGTAGGTGTGCAAGTGGTTTTGTAGGTCTGAGAAAGAATGTGTGAGAAAATGTGAGTGTATGTGTGGGTCTAAGTGGGTGTGTGAGTCGGCATGCAAGTGGTTTTGTGGGCCTGAGTGGGTGTATCAGTGTGTGAGTGCCTGTATGGGTGAGGGTATGTGTGTGATATCTTGTCAGTTGAAATAAAACCATAAGGCAGCCTATTGAGACCTATGGATGCTTGACATTGAAATAGTTCCTTGCCGCTAAGAGCAGTTTTGCAGCAGGAAGACTTTTCAGGAATCACATGCCGTGCACTATTCCGCCTGTCTTTTGTTTTGTTTTTGTTTGGCTTTGTCAACTACCACCATTTGGAGGGATGTCCATCCCCTTGTGACATCAGTCTTGTGTCCCGGAAGTTCCTGTCGGTGATCTCCAGCTTCAGACCTTCGTTTTCTATGCACCCTGTAGTTTTTAAAACTTCTTCTTACTGTGTTGCTTCCTCTGGTGTTTGCATGTTTTTCATCTTTCTTTCAGAAGAGGTGGGAGGGTCGCATTTGATTCCATAAAATTCTTTATGCTGCAAAACTACTCCTACAGGTAAATAATCATTTTGGTTTGTTATGTGGATATTTTCTGAATTCACATGCTGTGCATTGATTTTGTAGCAATATCAGTCTCCTTCAGGAGGCCGAGTAGAAATCAATTTGTACTTCTGAACAGGTGTTTTAGTACTTTTTTTTCCTATTGGAGCTTCTTTGTTTATTTAAATATTTACACAGCAATGTTTAGTAAAGGTGTATAAGGAGGACCAGGCAGCCTCCATATATATATGTAATTGGGTCATTTGCCAGAAAGGCTTTGGTTGCTCTCTTCTTTCTTGTGGAATGTGCCCTTGGTTTCTCCTCTGGTGTCATGCCTTCTTTTTTGTAACATATCGGAATTATTTGCACTATATATCAGACAATGGTCCCCGTGGATACTGGTGTCCTTTTACCAGTAGGTGCAAAGGAAACAAAGAACTGATTTGCTTTTCTTACATGCTTTATTTCCTGGAGGGAGTACATGACCACTCTCTGGACATACAGAGTGTGCAAGGCTCTTTCAGCATCTTTGGTAGTTGGAAGAACGCTGGCAGAGGAATAGGTTAACATGAAACTGTGACACCACCTCACGAAGGAATGTGAGTTTGTTCTCATGAGCACTGTTGTCCACATGTATATGTAAGTATGGTTCCCGAGTGGTGAGAACCTACGACTTGCTGACTATGCAGTCTATAGAATTAAATATTTTCTCTCAGTCTTGGCAATAGGTTTGGATGGTTCTTGCATCAGCTGAGTGCGAACTATGACAACTGAAAACTATGTTTAGATTCCCATGAGCGTTGGCATTGGGATTGCGCCTCCCCTTCTGATCCCACTAGGAATATTTTTAAGACTGGTGCGCTAACAAAGCTTTCCCCTGTGAATCCCCTAGTGTATGCTAAAATTGAGGCCAAGTGAATCTTGAGTGATGTTTAGGTTAAGTGTTCACCCAGCAATTGAGTTAGGTATGTGATGCATGTGGTGTTCCTTGTTCTATTATCCATGAGCCTCAGTTTCTTGCACCAATGGATTTATCTCTTCTACTTTGAATGGTAGCACCTCCACATACATACTCTCCTAGTCTCCCTGAGGATCTCCACAGTTCTTTGCAGGATTTTCAAGGCACCCAAATTCTAAGGATTCAGAAGCCAGGCCAGCAGTTTGAGCTGGTCAGTTCTAGTTGACAGATCTGTCCGTCCATCTGTGGGTCCTAAACTGATGTGAGGCTTATTATTGCTCCCCGAGAGATTTCAACTAGACTGAAGACAAAGTCTGTTTCACCCATTGCAGGGCTGTTAGGATCAACATCAAGGTTGAGTGGTCGAATGTGTCTATTACATCAGAATCAATGGTGCTGGGGTGGAGGAGCATATGCAATGCTCCTGACTAGACTATTGATATAGAGTGGTGGAGTGGTGTGGCTCACTGGTTAGAGGCGGCAGACCCAAAAGCAGAGAACGGCCCGGGACCAGGGTTCAATTCCCGACGCGGCAGGGTCGTGGACCAGCGTCAACGGACTCGATAATTCTCGCCTCGGTGCCTACTCTAACCAGGGATCACACTCGGCAACTCTGGGCATTAAGCTTGCCTCATCTCTACAACGGCCCCCCACAAGTCGCCGGGGATGCCTGGTTTCACCTTGGAGATACCCAGTAAGGGACCATCTCACAGGGAAAACCAGGACGGGTTCCCCAGCGGTCTCCAGCGCCACGATACTCCGGCAAGGAGTCGCAGTGCGCTTCACAAGTACACCCACATTTACATATGGCACTCCCTTTGGATAAGTGGCTTGAGTACCTGGATGTGAAGTTTTGGCATTTTTCATTTTCTGCGGCTGCGAACAGGTCTTGTCCTGTGTGGCGTGCCCCGATTGGGAACATTTGTATATAGAAATTGGCCCTTTAGCTCCCATTCATAGGATGAGTTTGCTTCTTTGCCTGTACATTTCATATGTCAAACAGGTATACTGTAATAGGGGTTGATCCCCTTTGGATGGCCCACTTCCATCTGTCCATGGTCAGTTTGGACTGAAGGTAAGATCTTCCCTTCCTGCTTGTTTAAGCAGAATATTATTGTATTGTCAGTTTGGATAAGTACCATTATTCCTTTTACCTGTGCATGAAGAGCATCCAGTACAGGGAAACAGTTTGATCTCCAACACATATGTGCTTGAATGCCTCTGTCGGACTGCTCTTGCCTATGACTGAGGCTTCCCATGCATGCCCTCCATTCAGTGTGGGACGCATCTGTAGTGATGGTCAAACTCCCTGTGGTCTGTGACCATTAAGTCTGCAACCATTCCTGGGTGCATGTGCAGTCTAGCGTGCTAGATTTATGATATGCAGGATGCCATTTTTTGCCACTCACTGTTATTAACGTGCTAAATTTCCTACATTGCCTTCTTCTGGAAGAGGCAAATTTGCACCTTCAATACAAAGATTATCTTGGTAACTGGATATGCTCTTGCCCTCTTTATTTAGTGTTTACCCGAAGAACACTTTCTTCTATTCTAGAACCGAAAATGACTTGTCTATCTTTACATTGCACACCAGTTTGTGCAGTGTTAGCATTACAATACGAATATTGGTGTCGCGATCTCGCATTCACCAACCAATCATCTAGATATGGGTTAACGTGCCTCCCATGTCTTAAGTGTGCCAACATTGCAACTAGGCATTTTGTGATAACCATTGGTGCTGACTTTATGCAGAAAGGTAACACACTGAACTGCTAATGTACCTTTGTTTATGACAAATCGGAGATACTTCTTGTGGCTAGGATTCACTGGTATATGCAGGTAAATATCTACCGTGGCCATGTAGACCCCTCTTTTTATGAGAGGTATGACCTCTAGCAGCATTGTTATTTTGAAAAGTTGAGCTCTTAAGCACCTTTTTAGTTGTCTGAGGTCTAATATAGGCGTTAAAGACTGATCAGGCTTTGACACAAGGAAGAAACCTAAGTAGACCCCTTGCTTTAGTTGATTCTTGGAGACTCTTTCTATTGCGATCTTCTGTAGGAGCTCCTTTACCTCCTGCTGTAGATGGAATAACTTCTCTGGAGAGTCTTATAATGGTGGTATTGTGGGTAGTTCTTTGATCAACTCGATGCAATACCTGCACTCTATTATATTCAGCATTCATTTGTCTAAGATGAATGACCTCCATTCGTGGAGGAATCCCCCCTCTGTCTTGAACCATACTAGTGTAATGTGCTAGCGGTGCTTGTGACGAAAATCACTTGGTTACAGCACCCAAGGTCTTCGGTGCTTGTCCTCTTCTCTTGCCTCTCCCACAACAGGGCTATCAGGGAAGGAATTGCCATTACACTGGTGTGCCTTGAGGGTCTCATGGCTGGATAAACGCTGATTCTGTGTTGAAATACTCTGACTGGTGACCTCCTGACTGTTATGGTCCCCTTTTTGAAAAATCCTCGAAAAAGAATGGACGCTTTGGTATTCACTGTATTTCTTTATTTGCTGTAGGACACTGTCCACTACCGAGCAAGAATGCATCAATTGTTAAAGGAATGTTGATGCAAGAGGTCTGCGCCTCTAGCTTGAAACTAGAGACTCGCAGCCAGGCCTTCTCAGGGCTGTTCCTGTGCACATTTATCTGTTGGCTGTATCCTGTGTCAAGGGATGACTTGAGGCAGGTTTTCCCCTCCAGCACAATTATTTTACCCTCTTCTTGTATTCCTCGTGAAGGTGCTGCATGATCGGCTCGATATCTTTCCGCTGATGACCACAGCAGTTGAGGAGCGCACTGAAACTGGTGATTATCCAATGGGTGGCCGCCGATCTTACCACATTCCTGACCACCATTTTCATTCATTTGCTTTCGTTTTCAGAAAGAGGTCCATTCATTTGATCAACATCTATCTATTAACACATGATTGGGAGTTTTTGAACACCACCAATAGACGAGTGAAATAACAAGCTCCTCTCAGAGTCACAGGGAAAAATTGCAAACTGGTTTCATTTATGCAGAGGTTCATTAGAGAAATCCATGCATATAAAAGTATATCTTGGCGGGTGATATTTAGGGTGTACTAGTTTAAATAGGCACTTGAGTGCCAACACCAGCTAGAACCATTTGGATGAAGCCTGCCATCCAGCAATACTGATTCCTCAAGCTTTTCATTGATGAGAGGTTGACCGAGCTAATATAATCTGAGGAGTGTAGTTTGTAAGGTCTGGTTGTTGCTTACAGTTGTCCTCGTTATTCAATCATCTGGAAGCTCTAAAGGGGAGGTTTCTTCTGCCACTTATCTACCTGGCAGTTCATAGTGTGGTCCTCTGGCAGGGTGCAGAAAGGGCAGTGGAGAGCCCAAGGGAGAATAGCAGCCAAGAGAAAAGCTGACAGCGAGCTCACAGCAAGGAGAGATGGTGACATGCTGATCAGAAAGATGAAGCAGCATAAAATAACACCTGCAAACTCTGTGGGTCACAGGCGATCTGTAAGAGTTTATAATTGGCTCATTGCGTCCCACCCCAGGTTGAACAACCTGTCCTTAAGATAACCGCAAGCCCCATCACAGCTGCCTGAAAAGGCAACCAACTTAGGGTCTAACCTGATTACACACTTATTTTCGAAGGACTAAGGTAATTACAGCCGAAAGCTTGTATGCATCCCAACGGGAGCAGGAGGATGAACCACTGTCGTTCGGAGGACCAGTATGTAGTCTGCAAAGCATTTAAGCCTGTAGAGAATGATCTGCCTATCCCAGGGGGGTTGTTACTAGACGAAGGATTGGAAGAGAAAGCTGGAAAAAGAACAGCTATTCCTAGTATCTCTCAATCCATACTAAGGAGCACACAAGGTACCAAGGTCTAGACTACCAAAACCTATGAGTTAAAAGTTCTTGCATGAAAAAGATTCCATAAGTGACCCTTCAAACGACCATCAGAATGTTTATCTCCCTCTGGCTAGCTCCTCAGTGGGGTTGGTTAACACAGTGCCTGATGTTTCAATTGTTTCCTTAAAAAACATGTCTGCTAAGGCACTGAAGGCGATGGTCCATATTGAGCCAATTACTCTGGCACATTTACTGCTGAAACCAAACTGTTCAACTCTACAGCCTTGCGATTCTGGGATTTTTTGGGGGGATTTTTTTTTAATTGCCCCGTCAAAGACAGTATGGCCAATTTCCACCCTCAGCGCAAGCAGGAATTAGTTATCTCAAGGCCTTAAACAGTGCATTCAATTCTATACTTTTGCTCCTGAAACATTGTTTGGGGAGTGGCAAAGCATATTATGTCACTACTTACAACTATATTACAAGCTCTGATCAAAGGCAACAGAGCAACAAATGATCATGCTTCACAAATAGTATTAGCTCACGCGCAGGGAAGGTCAGCTGCTCCACTAAGTTCACCCAATAAAAGAACTTGTTGAAAAGACTACTAAAAATATGTGACTGGCACAGAACCTGCAAGTTGCCAAAACAAGGAATCAGCCAATACAATTGTTAGGCATCCTGGCTCTAAGACAAAGCCCCGTCTTCATAACATCAGTAAAAGTGAGCCTGCTCATTCAAACACTATTGGTAGTCTGGGGATGGCTGAAAATACAAGTTCAGCGAAGAAAGCCACAAAAGTGAAGAAAACAAGAAATGAGGAAAGCAAGGGCACCATGGTATATTCCTCAAGAAAATATTTTTCTGTCAATCTATAGGATACAAAAGAACAAGTTACTTACCTTCAGTAACGATATATCTGTAAGAAACAGTAGTTAGTATTAGATTCCTTACCTTAGAATATCCCCAGGCGTCAGTCTGGATCCGGAAACTTTTGCGTAGCAGTACCCCTGCGCGTCGGTAGGCGTCGTCTGCAGGCGTCCCCTGCGGCTCCGCGTCGTCGGCGTCGTGCGCCGTGATGACGTCGCTGGAGTATATAGACGCCGCCTCCGCGCGCTGACGTCAGTTCTTTGCACACAGCTTTTCCGCGCCAGAACACGCAGAGCCATGTGAGAACTAACACTGGTGCCATTAGAAACTAGGGCCCTGAAAGGGATGTCCTTAACCCTAGGTATCAGTTCGCAGAACGGGGAGGATGGGTGGGGCGGTAAGGAATCTAATACTAACTACTGTTTCTTACAGATATATCGTTACCGAAGGTAAGTAACTTGTTCATCTGAAAGAAACAGGTTAGTATTAGATTCCTTACCTTAGAATAGATACCCCAGCAATACCAACCCCGGTGGTGGGTCTGCGAACCAATACAACCTACACCAGAAAGTCCTGGAGGACCGAACGGCCAAAGAAGCCGTCCCTCCGGACTTGACTGTCCAGGCAGTAGTGCCTCGCAAAGGTGTGCAGCGAGGCCCACGTGGCCGCCTGGCAAATGTCCTGCAAAGGGACACCCCGGCCCAGGGCAGTAGTAGCCGCCGTGGCCCGAGTGGAATGGGCCCTCAGCCCAACAGGAGGCTCCTTCCGAGCCAAAGAGTAGCATGCTTTGATGCACAGGACGACCCACCGAGAGATGGTCCGTTTCTGTACCGCCCTTCCCTTCTTCTCACCCACGTAGCCAACAAACAGTTGGTCATCCACCCGGAACTGGCAGGTGCGATCCATATAGAATGAAAGCGCACGTTTTGGGTCCAGACGATGGAGCCGCTCTTCATCCTTTGAAGGATGCGGAGGCGGGAAGAAGGAGGGCAAGGTGATGGACTGCCCAATGTGAAAAGCAGAGACTACCTTGGGCAGGAAAGAAGGCCGAGTCCGAAGAACCACCTTATCAGGATGAACAGACAAGAAAGGAGGTTGAATAGAAAGAGCCTGGAGCTCACTCACTCTCCTGGCAGAGGTGATGGCTACCAGGAAGGCCGTCTTTAAGGTGAGAAGACGGAGAGGACAGGAATGAAGGGGCTCAAAGGGAGCGCACATCAGGAAAGTCAAAACCAAGTTCAAGTCCCACTGAGGCATCACGAACGGAGTTGGAGGATACATGTGCGTGATGCCCTTCAAGAATCTTAACACAATAGGGGACTTGAACAAAGATGGCTGATCAGGTAGCCTCAAGAAGGCGGAAAGGGCAGAAAGATAGCCCTTGATAGTGCCCAGAGCAGAGCCCTGCTGGGCAAGGGAAAGGAGGAAGAGGAGAACCTCAGACAGAGGGGCAGAAAGGGGATCCACAGCCTTTGCTGTGCACCATGCCACAAATCTGTTCCACCGGCAGGCGTATACCGACTTTGTGGAGGGACGCCTGGCTGCCAGAATGACATCACAGACTTCAGGAGGCAAGTCAAATGGCCTCAACTGTCGCCGCTCAATCTCCACGCATGGAGGTGGAGACTGGACAGGTTCGGGTGGAGGACCGTCCCCTGCTGCTGCGACAGAAGGTCCTCCCGAAGGGGCAGGCGGATCGAGGGACCGACTGTCATGCTGAGTAGCTCGGGATACCAGTACCTTCGAGCCCAGTCCGGAGCCACAAGGATAACTTGGGCCCGGTCGCGCCTGATCTTCTTCAGCACTCTGGGCAGAAGTGGTATAGGCGGAAAGGCGTACAACAGACCGCAACTCCACTCGCGCCGAAAGGCGTCGCCGAGCGAGTGCCGTCTTGGAAACTCCAACGCGCAGAACTGATGACATTGCGCGTTCTCTTCTGTGGCGAATAGATCTAACCAAGGCTCTCCCCATTGCTGAAAGAGGCCTCTCGCCACATCCGAGTTCAGACGCCATTCGTGATCCACCGAGCACCGACGGCTGAGTTCGTCCGCCCTGGCGTTCAGAGAACCTGCCAGGTGTTGAACCGTCAGAGTCACGCCCTGACGTTCCAGCCATTGCCAGAGGCGCAGAGCCTCCTGGCAAAGGGTCCACGACCCCACACCGCCCTGTTTGTTGCAGTACCACATGGCGGTGGTGTTGTCCGTGAACACCTGCACCACACTCCCGTTGACAAAGGGGAGGAATGCCTTCAGTGCTAGGCGAATCGCCCGCAGCTCCAACATGTTGATATGGAGCCGGGATTCCGCCGGAGACCAGAGGCCTCTGATCTCCGCCTCTCCCAAGTGGCCACCCCAGCCTTGGAGGGACGCGTCCGTCACAACCACGTGCTCCGGTTGGGGAAGGGAGAGGGATCTGCCCCTGACCCAATCGCGGTCCGTAAGCCACCACTGCAACTGTCTCGCAGTGCCCTCCGAGATCAGGACATGGTCGGATAGGTTGCCCTGATGCTGGGCCCACTGAAACTTCAGGTCCCACTGCAGAGCCCGCATCCGCCACCTGGCGTGATGCACCAGAAGGATGCAGGAGGCCATCAGCCCCAGAAGCCGCAGCGTCAACCTGACCGAAACCCGGGATAACGGCTGAAAGATGGGAATCAGAGCCTGAATATCCCGGACCCGCCGTTCCGGAGGATAAACCCGAAACTGCGCCGAGTCGAGAACCGCTCCGATGAAAAGGAGCTTTTGAGAGGGACACAGGTGTGATTTCGGCACATTGATGGAAAACCCCAGCTCGTGCAGGAGGTCTGCCGTCATCTGAAGGTGGTGGACGACTGTCTGGGGCGAGCCCGCCTTCAACAGCCAGTCGTCGAGGTAGGGGAAGACTGAAACCCCTAACCGGCGCAGATGAGCTGCGACCACCGCCATCACTTTCGTGAACACCCGTGGGGCGCTGGTAAGGCCGAATGGGAGCACGATAAACTGAAAGTGCTCGTGGCCTACCGTGAACCGCAGGTAACGCCGGTGGGCCGGCAGGACGGGGATGTGAAAATACGCATCCTGCAAGTCCAACGCTACCATCCAGTCTTGTGGGTCTAGAGCAGCCAAGACCTGAGCCAAAGTCAACATCTTGAACTTCTCCTTCCGGAGGAAGCCGTTGACGTTCCGTAGATCCAAGATAGGACGCAGGCCTCCCTTGTCCTTCTTGGGTACCAGAAAGTAGTGGGAGTAGCAACCACACCCTACTTCTGGCCCAGGAACGCGCTCGATGGCCCCCTTGGCCAAGAGGGCCGTAACTTCCTCCCGCAGAAGTGTCAAGTGGTCCCCCGACACACGGTGGTTCTGCGGTGGCATGGCTGGAGGAGTGGACTCGAAGGGGAGGGCATAGCCCCTTCGGACAAGCTGCAGCACCCACCTGTCCGATGTTATCGCGCGCCAGCGGGAGTGGTGATGGCGAACCCTGCCACCCACTGGCGTCACGTGAGCCCGAAAGCTCGGACTAGGAAGGCTTGGATGCAGCAGCGGAGGGAGGCGTGGACTGACCACGCCGCTGGCCTCTACCGCCACCACGGCGGAAACCACGGCCGCCACCGCGCTGGGGAGCGTTCTGCGTCGCGTGGCTGGCAGCACGTGCGGGACCTCCCCTCCCTTGGCCACGAAAGGGCCGAAACGAACCCGTCTGCTGGCGCTGGGTCGAAAGACCCAAGGACTTGGCCGTGACCCTGGAGTCCTTGAAGCGCTCCAGCGCGTGGTCCGCTTTGTCACCAAACAGGCGACTGCCATCAAATGGCATGTCCATGAGCGTATTTTGGACGTCTGGCGAGAAGTTGGCAGATCTCAGCCAGGCATGGCGACGAATCGCCACCGTAGTGGACATGGCCCGTCCCAGTGAGTCTGTTGTGTCCAGACCACAACGGATCGAGTACCGCGCCGCATCCCGGCCTTCAACCAAGGCCCGGGTGAGCTTGTCCCGCACTTCCTGGGGGCATTGCGGCAAACACTCTTCGACCGTATCCCACAGGGAGTGGGTGTAGCGACCCAAGAGGCACGCGGTGTTACAAGACCGCAGCCCAGCGCTCAAAGAGGAAAACACTTTTTTACCAAATTGGTCGTACCTCTTTGATTCCCGGTCGGGCGGAGCCGACGGGAATGCGGACTGTGAAGTGGAGGCCTGGATCACCAGACTCTCCGGGGAGGGATGGGTGGAGAGGAAGGCAGGGTCGTCCGAACACGGACGGTGACGCCTGGCAACGTTCCGGTCAACCGGCGCACCAGAAGCGGGCCTGGACCAGGTGCCCAGAAGGACATCCGTCAGGGCCTCATTAAACGGCAGCAGAGGCTCCTGGGGGCATGACTGCGGTTTAAACACTTCCGTCAGAATATTCGGTTTGACCTTCGCGACGGGGAGCTCAAGGTGTAAGGCCTTGGCAGCCCTCATCAGGACCACCGAATAGGCAGCACCTGCCTCAGACGCCACAGGGGACGGAGAGACAAACCCAGGGTTGGGCGACTCGTCCAGGTCACTGGCATCACCCAGATCACCTACCCAGTCCACATCGTACTGGCAGGCACGGGATAGAGGGTCCTCAGACCCCTCCCAACCCTCTCCATACTCCTCCTCGTCATACCCATATTCTGGGTCGACGATATAGACATCGGGGTCAACGGGCCCCATCGGCGTCGGATCCGGCGCCGATCGACGCCGGTCCGGCTCCGCGTCCGGAGTCGGGGAGGAAAGGGGGGTGGCGCCGCGCGGCGTCGGCGCAGGTGACCCGACGCCGGCCGGAGCCGACGGCGGAGTCGCTGCACCACGCGGGGGCGGTACCACGGGTTGTCCCACAGGAACCGACGCCGGAGAGGCCGGGAGACCAGCCGGCGACGAACCAGAGGGAACCAGCGGCGCCGGGGCCGGAGCCACCGGCGGCGCCGGGGCAGGAGCACCCGAACCGCTCGGGCCCCCAGACGGGACCGACGGGCCCGCAGGCGCCGAAGGCCCCGCCGGAGAAGACCTCGCCCTCATAGCAATGAGGAAGGCCTCGATCTCCTCACGCGACGCGCCTTCCCCAGGGACCGACGGGTGTGGGGTAGACGGCGTCGGCGACCCATGCGGGACCGCGGGGGTGGGGTCACCCGAGCCCCCGGCCGCAGCACGCGGGCGTCGGGGGGAGTCGGGGGTGCGATGGCGACGCCCCGACTTCTTGTGCTTACCTGACGAGCCGGAGGAATGGTGGCGACTCCCGGAGCGCCCATGGCGGCTCCGCGATCGTTCCCTCGACCGCTCCCTCGACCTCCGACCGGACCGGGACCGCTCTCGACGCGGGGCCGACACCCGGAGCTCGAGAAGCTTGCGGGACCGCTCCCGCCTAGCTTTTCCAGTCAAGGCCCGACAGTCGACGCAGGACTCCACGTCGTGGTCCGCGCCCAGACACCGGAGGCAGAGTCGATGGTGGTCGGTGACCGACATCATGCGGTCGCACTCGTCGCAGCTCTTAAACCCAGGCATCCTACCGGCACCGTAGAAGATTAAGTTAAACAAACACTAGGTCAAAAGACCGGAGTACTGCTCTTCGGATCTGCGCTAACTGGCGCGGAAAAAAGAACCGACGTCAGCGCGCGGAGGCGGCGTCTATATACTCCAGCGACGTCATCACGGCGCACGACGCCGACGACGCGGAGCCGCAGGGGACGCCTGCAGACGACGCCTACCGACGCGCAGGGGTACTGCTACGCAAAAGTTTCCGGATCCAGACTGACGCCTGGGGATATTCTAAGGTAAGGAATCTAATACTAACCTGTTTCTTTCAGATACATGATGTCGCGATAATGGAAGAAGGCTGTGCGATGACAGCTGCCTCAACTAGCTCAGAAGAGATTGCAGGCAGTAACATTACTGATAGTATGCCAAGGCAGAGATTTCATATCTCCAAAAGTTTTGAAGGTGAGCGTGCCGAACATCACGCAAGCTGTTATTCTAGCCAAAGAAGCAAAAGAATTGCTTGCTCCAAGGAAAAGAAAGAGGAGAAACAAGTGTGCACACCAAAAAAGCTAACAACCATGGCTGACAAGGCAGCACCTACTAAGGGACCCAATGGGGATTCCATGCCTGGTAGCCCCATAGTGGGTAGAACCTCTCCGCCACACAGAACTCTTGTCAGTAGAAAGTACCTGTACAACCAAGGAGCCACTCCTAAAATCCCTTGGCCACACCCTTTGATGCTGTGCAGGCTGGCCAGGGGGCGGCAAAAGGAACACATACAACTCAATTCAATCTCCCCATGTGGGATGGCAGCTGTACCACTGTGTGCTATTAGGAGTTCACTGATCTATTCATTTGGATACCTTGTGCAAATCATTAAGACAGATCACAGCTTTTACGCTATACCACCATTACGCTTGGTGACTTCAAAGGACCTAAAACCTGTGAGCCCAAGGCATCTCACGCAGGATGGTGAATTCTTAATTTCGACAAAGGTGGAATTTGTTTTCCACAATACAAGCAGATTAATCCTTAGGCTGCTGGATGACCTGTACTCCATGGGGATCAATGTAATTCCACTTTATGATCCGCCAAGGAAATGTCAACACCACCAGGTGATCAGAGCTTCTGCAGGGAGGTTTGAGGGGGAAATAAATAGTTGCTTTATGCCCGGTCTCCAGAACCATCCAGTGTGGGATTTGGTGGTTGTGGAGCTAATTTTGGAAAATTGCAAATCATAATAGGGACTAAGAAGATTAGTGGTGCTACCTAGAGGAGGGTACATTACTTCTGGGCAGATAGGTGAGCATGAGTGCTGGTGGTTGTCTTCATCCTTGTCATTGAAGAGACTGTAACCCGTTCATGTAACGACTGATTTAATTTTTTTTTAATTTACCTGACATCATGCTAATGATCATCCTTGCTAGAGTTCCTTATTCTAAGGGGTAGCGCCCCCTTAATACGAGTTGCTTTTTATTTAATCACAGAGTATCACAGCTCTTAATTATAAATTAGGTGATGGAGATGAAACAGGACAACATCTGCTGTTTGCAGGAAACATGGTAGCTAAGAGAAAATCCCATGAACAGCTTCCTGGAATTTCGCAATCCAGCAGTAAGTCCTACATAGGGAAGACCTATTGGTAAGGGGGGTAGGGGTGTTTTGTCTCTTAATCTGGGTTTCTTGCAAGGTGAATTGGACGTATCTGAAAATTACTGTGGGGTGCTGTCATAACAGTTATTGACATGGGTGTCGGTAGTATAGACATTCTTAATGTTTACATTGCTCCACACTGCAGTCCAGATGTTTAGGCCATTTTGAAAGGGCTGGAGGATTATCGGAGAAACCTTAGAGCTATTTGGCAATTCTGCTGAATGAATTTGTTATTCAGATGTTGTGACTTTAACCTCTTCCCCAACCTGTGAGATAGCCAACAGTGAGGCACTGAAGAAGATGCATGTTATGGTATTTCACAACCCCTTATACAGTGCAAGTGGTTCTCAAAGAAAGGAGAAGTGTTTGTTTTATTTTGATAAACGATGGTTTGCGGTTTTTAAATGGCTCCATCCACTCAGATTCTCCAGCTAGCGGCAATTGAGGAACTTAGCCCTCACTGACTGTTTAGTGCATAACCAAAATCCAAGGTCAAGGTAAAATGATTGATATGGAAGCTCTATCGAGGGTCGAAAGCAACTGTGACCCAATCATAGCCTGTCTGTTTACAGGCAGTGGGTGGACCTAGTGCCAGATGAAGTGTCCACTGCAGTACCCATACAATTTAATACAGTCAAATGCCAGGAAGGAAGTTTGTTGGGACTGTGACAAACATCAAAAGGAAATGGATCCACCCAGTAATATACTAGCTAGTTTCTATGATTTTACTACAGCACAAACTGCTGTTAACAAAAGTAATACAACCAGTGACTCCTTTAAACAACGCTGGAGCAGATAGAAACAAGATGTCACACCCCTTTAGGAAACCACAATCCATGCCGCTTAAACGAGAATGCAATGGTTCGTTTGACCAGGAGTGCCTAAATGTTAAACATTAGGGTTTAAATACTCTAATTATACAGCACTTTTTCTAGACACAAAGTAGCATTTCACCAGCTTGGAAAAGATGTGTTATATAGGAGAGAAAAAACAGAGGCCAAACAAAACCTATGGTTAGAGTTGATGGAAGCAACTGATAGAAACCATTTGGAAAATAATGTTGAATGTTATTAAAGGAAGTGTTATCAGTGAGGACTGTCATAAACGTATTAAGGAATGTTGAGCCACTTTAGGCAAACATACACTAGTGAACACCATACAAATATAATCACTAGCGCTAACAGTGAGGTGTAAGAAGGTGATCAAAGTAAAGATTATTTCCTGTGAGGAGGAGAGAGCGATACTCAGTCTTAAACCAAGGAAAGCACGGGGTACGAACTTATGTCTGGTCTTACATTTTGCCCAAGCGTGAAATGCAGTCACTGCGGAGGATAGAATACCAGCCTTCTGGCAGTTGGCAATCCTGGTGCCAGAACACAAAAAAAGGAAGCAGGAAACATCCTTCCAACTACAGCCCCATTGCTCTTTTGGATGGTGCAGGGAAAATCTTGGGCAAGGTGCTTCTAAACAGACTACAGGGTTGAATGATAGCAAAGCTACATTGACAGAGGCGCAGGCAGCTTCAAGACCAAGATCAGTACGGTGGATCAAGCCATACACTTACATTTGATTAATTTTAAGTACAAAGCGGTTAAGAATGCTGCCCTGTAGCTGATCTTTGCAGACCTCAAGTTGGCCTTTGACCTCGTCAGTCGAGAGAAGCTATAATAATACTTGCGCAAGATGGGTGGCAACAGCTTCTTGTCGATTGTTATCATTGGGTTACATACCAATAACACGGCTAAGGTTCGTATGTGCCCTTTGGTGAGTGCTGTGCTTCTTTCCTGACTGAACAAGATGTCTGGGCAGGGTTGTGCGATGGCAATGGTTCTGCTTAGTCTATTTTTGATTGATGTGGTTGAAACATCTATTAACAGCAAACTTAGATGTACCTACTATTGCAGGGAGTAAAGTGCGGATTTTTACCTACTATTGCATGGAGTAAAGTGCAGATTTTACTCTTTGCAGATATTTTATTGGAAACAACAAACACATTGTACAAGTTACTTGATACATTTTTGGATTTCTGTTATAAGTACCTAACCATCAACTCTACAAACACAAAAGGTAATTCTTACTAAGCCAATTATCTGGCTTAAAAGGAAACTTAATGTGCATGGTGCTCCCTTGGAGACAGGGCAATGACCCGCCTATTACAAAATTCAAGAGCAATCCTGTGCATACAGTTAAATCAGTTCAAGTGGTACAGCCTTAAGCCAGTTGGGGACAAGCTAGAGCTCGTGTTTAGGCCATTACCCGATCTGGTAGCCTCTTTGGTTTCTATGGTTGAGAAAATGAATTATTCAGCAGACCCTGGTGGAATAAACCCTGCAAACTTTTCACTGGGGCCCTTTTTTCAAAAAGAAAATGCTGGAGATGAAATGTATTAAGAAAATACACATTCTGGTGGCTTTCGTAACCCTGAATTTCTCATGTGTTCAGTTCCTAGACAATACTGAGTAAGGGAGATCAATCGTACCTTTTGCCATACCAGTGCCTCAAACTCCTCAGGACTATATTATGACATGTCAGATTTAGTTTCAACCTGAGATGTTTCTCTTCCTTTGCAGTGATGGTGTTAAGGCAGGCCCTATTAAATATTGTTTACATGGCAACATCCTATTAAATATTGTTGGTAAACAAACAACTGTATTCACAAGGCTACTGCACACAAACACTGAACTGTACACTCGGTAACAATAAGAGACTGAGAAGGTGCAGGGACAGTAATTCACGACTACTGGGTGGGTTAATAAGTATAAGAAATTCTAGTGGAGTTCAGAACAATTCCACAGGTTGTACAGAAAAGTAGGTAAAGGGCTACTTATCTATAAGACTAGTTCACATACCTGGGTATTTTCACATGTGTTGGATCCTGGGATCTCTTTTAAACATTATTATTTTTTTATTTTTTTTTAGAAAACTCAGTATCAGAAAACATGCCTGAAAGAGGCAACATTTTCTGAGGTACTTTTTTTTAAAATGTACATTCAATTAGTCAAATCATTACCTCAATAAATTTGGTTGAAAACACCACCGTTGTAAACTCTTTTTATATATCAAACAAAGCCCATTGGCTGTGCACACTCAGTGTTATAGGACAATGCTCCTTTAAGAATTACTAAACCTGCCAGCCTTTCCAGGATGCAGAGGCAGTTTGCAACAAGGAATTACCGTAGTAGGCTCCCTAACTTTAAAATATTTCACCAGTGCATTTGGAAACAGACAGGCAGAAGGGTTGCTTATGGAATCGGAGAGAATACTCATGAGAGAGAACGAAGATTACAGACAAGCAACTTTTCTTTCTCTGCCATTGAATTCTAACCGATATTCATAAACGGTAGGACAGAAAAGCATACTAAAAAATGTACAACATTGGAGGAGGTATTCGAAAGGCAAAACAATAGAATGATGATTAAACAAGTAAAACAAGCAAAGCGTTCTGACCTACTTAGGTTATGGAGTCAGTAAATAGTGCATTGTTAATGTAAGAATGGACTTCTAGGTTACTTCTCTGCAAATATCCAGTATCAGGAATTTTTCAGGAAAGCAACATACATGTAATCAGGTGGTATGTACTGTAGGCCAAGCAAGTAAGGATCTATACTCCTGATGACATGTGATTACACATGAAAGAACCCAACTAGCTATCGTTTTCCTAAATGATACCACACCAGCATGGACCACTACATAGTTAACAAATACCTGGTCTTTGTCTCTATGTAGTATTAATCTGCCCGTTTTACATCTACAGAATGTAATGATCTTCCGCAAAAGTATGGTCTTTTACAAAAATTCGGATGGAAATAGTTTCGTTTAGGTGGAAATAAGAAATGACTTTGGGCAGGAAAGAAGGTTGAGTTCTTAAGGAAACTTTGCAGCAATGGAATGCCAAGAAAACATCTTCTGCTGGCCCATGGATCCAGCTCTCCCCCAAAAGGAGTGAAAGAATTGCTGCAGAGCAGCTGGAAGGCTGTTGCAGGCGAAAAGGATGGCTCTTCCAAAGGCAGAGTGATGGAGGTATTTTTAGCTGCGGAGCCAGTCTCATGGCATCTCCAGAAAATCCAGTAAGACGCATCCAAGAATATCTGCACACGGTAAATGGAACAGCCACAGAACGAGCAAGAATGTTTATGGAATATAGTTTGCATTTCAGAATTTGCTTGAAAGCATCATGGCTGCTTTTAACCAACTAACTGCCTGCAAATTTACCAAGAACACTAAAACGTTTATACAAGATACCATTAATCTGGAGCTAAAATCATTCTCCAACTGTAATTCAATAAAAGTGGTGTACTGCACTTGGTGCCCTTGTGACCTAATTTACATAGGGAAAACAACACAACAAGTAAAGCAACACATAGGCTAGCATTGAAGTAGAATAAAATGTAAGCTTGCCAATATCCCATTTCACCAAATACAACCGTCACTCTGCTGATGGCATAAGATTGCAGGTGATTGAACAAGCCTTCCTACTTGAGAGAAGAGGAAACCTCAGCGTAATTCTGCAACACTTGGAATGTCAATGGATTAATCGCTGTAACGCATACAATTCATCAGTGGAGACAGTGCACTGGTCTCTAAAATCCTCAAATGGACATTTTAGTTAGTATGAGGCATGCATGATTATACTACAGCGGAAATAATTATTTCTATTTAGCGGACAATACCCTTGTTACACTCGTCTCAGAGTTTAGAACCAGATATCGTTTTATTTATTTATTTAGTGTTTTCTATAGCGCAAACATGACTCTGCATAGGGTATCAGATGACTTTACAGAAGTATTTTAACATTCGAACCTTAAAGATTACAAGTCACTAAATCTTTACAACATTAAACTTCAGGAAAGAGTATAAACATATATATTTACCAGTCAACAGTTGAATTAGTATCAAAAAGCTTAAAACAATCGTTGTTAACTACAATTTATCCTGAAACCACTCGGTGGGAAAGTAAACCAATTAAACGGTCAACGCTAACTACCGCTAAAAAACTAAATATTAACCTAACAGATGGTTAGCTTTACAAGTTTCTGTATCTACTGAGTAGATATTTCACTTTGTTCACGTGTCACTGGAACTCACATGCTTTGATGAGTTTATAATGATTTGTTCCCAATGTCATCGGTCATCATATGCTACAATGCTCCGAATTCTTTTTATCATCAAGTCAACATGTATTACCAATCCTTTTAACAGGAAGACAATTTGATATTGCAAAAGCGTTTGAAACACTTTCAACACCAAAGAACACTAATTACTGCTGGACTAGAATGACCTGACATTATACTGTTTATTACGTGTGCAATCGAAAACACAAATTGAAAACTGTTGCCTGTATATAGAAATCGCTACTTGTTCACGTCTATGTTTTTCCACATTGTGACAGTGCATTTTCATGGTCTTGTTTGTTTATCATGTTCTTGAGGTGTTTAATGTACATATTCTATATATGATTTACGATTAACTAAACAACAAGTTATTTCCTTGTGGCTTAATAAAATCACGTATGAGGCTAGTGATGTATACTTAAAACGGCTTTCTTTCAATGAAAATTGAATGAATGAGTTCCAGGTGAACCACTGTTCCAATAATATAAAAAATGCAGTTTGGGAATATCAAGCATGTCTGAATCTGAACCAACGATATCGGACTAGGGGGTCAGCAAGAAACTGGTCCTTTAGGAAGCTTTTAACTTCGTTCTAGCCACCAGAATTCAAGGGCTGAGATGACACGGATCATGACTCAGAATTGCAACTGGAGAAAGACTGAAAACAGCATTGATGCCAGTCGTGGTGGCCTCTCAGATGTAAGCAGATGTTAAAGATGTTGCATATATACCAAAGCATGTGAAGTAATAGAATCGAGAACCATCAGAGCAGTAGCTGCTGGAATCACCAGGCCGAAGGCTCTGGCACACCCTTGTAAGCCAGAAGGGGCCTCCAGGTCGGAGGGGCAGCCTTAAAGAGATCCATCATGGCCTGCTGGAAAGCCTCAACCTCAGAAGGAACAGCGGAGGAGCAGGAAACTGTGTTCAAAGGTTTTTAGTAACTGGGATCAGCTTATAGGGAAGGGAAAAAGAAAAAAAAAGAGGAAAAAGCCAGCACTGGGGAACAGTGTCACAGACTCTCAAATGGTCCCGCGAGCTCAACCATTTCTTCGACAATGAAGACTATTACTCTTTACTATTGTGTTTCTTTGTGTCTTGTGTGAGGGTCCATCCTGGACATGCTTTGTAAGCAGACTTACCCGACGAGAGACAAGCACCAAATAACTTTGCATCCTGATCATTGATGACACTTAAGTGTATGGAAGCAAAAGGATCATCATTGTTCCCAAGGCGGAAATGCGTGTCATGAGCTTTGGACTAGAACATATGCTTGATGCAACTTCAACAGGATTTGAACATCAATACCTAAGAGGGTGGCCATTTGACCTAGTCTGCTGAACAAGCCTGGAATTAATTGGTGAAGAGCTCTGGACCAGTTCATTAAGATGGCTAAAAACAGGAATTTATGCCAGCAAGCAAAACACTGCCATATATAAGATCGTGACTGCTCAGGTGATCTAAGCCATGGCTAGAGGTGCGAGGCACAACCTTGTGGCACTGGAGAGCTTTTCTTTTTCAAGTAAAAGTTTTTACTTTACTAAAAAATATTTCAAAAGCAGTCATTTCAATTTTTGATTCTCCCCGATTTGCCTTTCTAGAGGACTCCAGAACAACCGGTATTATTTGCTAGGTTACAATTTATTACAGCCACTAACAAAAGATAGAGCTAACACAGCAAACCAAAACAAGGATGGTTTATAGAGGGAGGCAGTGTGACTGGCTTTTTATCAGGGATTCAATATGATGGCTTCAAAAGGCAATAACAGCTCATTCAGTTTCCAATTATACCATTATCATTAGAATCACCAGAATATGTCAGTCACAAGCAAATCCTACAGCTTTTCCTGCTAATTCTACACTTACAATTTTCCAACAGCAAGTACCTTTTGCTGACTTTGTACATGGAGCACTTCCTAAATCCCTTTCTATTTCAATTATCTTCATTCAGTTTTTCCAAGTCTGCTAGAGGGGCTTCTCTGGACCCCTTCTGTTAGCCATTTCTTTTCTTCCCTCCCTGACCACACTTAGTACGAGAACTGTTCGCTCAGTTCTCCATCTTTCTAAATTGTACTGACCTAATCTTTAACTTTCAATTAGGTTTCAATTAAAAACACTAGTTTCACATTCCATTAAGCAAGCTACACGAATTAAATGTAATTTATTGTAACATGTCAATATTGAATCTACAATGTCTGTGAGACTCTTGATAACAAAGGTTTTGCAGTTGATCGATTTTTATCTTACTTAGATTTGTGCCTATTTTCAGTCCCTATGTAACCCAAAAGTATTCCGAGTAATAAGACTATCTCTTAGGATCACTACTTTCTATAGACACTTTCTTTCTTCCAAGCCATATTCTTTTTAGCATTCAGTTCTATGCTAATGACATTCAGACCATTAAGTCCTTCTCCTCTTACACTGACTTCATGCAAGTGTTCACAGCTGGTCCATCGGCTGTGGAAACCTTTAAGAAATCCAAATAGTGCCAACCAAAAGCTTCTAAATCCAACATCTTGTTTCATGCCTTGATCATGCCAGGTGCCCAGAAGCAATGCTTTTAATATAAACAAATTTCTTCCGCAAAAAATGTTTCACCACACAAAGTTGTTGAATACAAACCTGTCAAGAAAGTTTTTTCATCTCACTTCACTTTAGACATTCAATATATTCTACACTCTGGCATCTCAACAGCGTGACACTCTTCTACAGCTCTATTGGATTCCGGTATTTCATCACTGTCAGTTTTTATTGTGTCTTCTTTGCATTTATATTGGCACACTTTCTCACATTTCTCTCTTCACTACCTCTCTCCAGTAAACAATTTATGTTCAGCATCTCATATCCTTATTTGCAAGGTATCAGATTCTGGTTAACAAATTGGATTTCCATATTGTATCATTTCATCCTTATGGCTCAATCACTTTAACGCTCTGCTTAATTTTCAACATCTGTTGCCCTCCTTCACACTGTCTTTTATGCACAAATTCTCATTCATAACCTAGGTATTCCCACAGACAACTGCCCGGTTTTCCCAAGACATTAATATTGTAAATGTTTTCCCCCCTAATAGGAGGTCTAGGCCTCCCCGGAAGCAGGATTTTAGCTTTCCAGTAACACATTCTCATACAAAATGCAATCCAGTGTGCCACAGAGTGTTTGAATGTTGCCAACCCTTGAAAGACAAGGCCATAAAAATGTCCCAATTGGTTCGATTTCTTGACATTTTCTTTGCTTTTTAACAGAGGCCACTCAGAGAAAAGGCAATGGAGAACAGCGGTGCCACGCTTTAAAAACTGATGGAGTTGACAGAGTTGAAGGAGGAGCCCTTAGCCACGATCAAGTCCTAGATCGAGATAGAGATCAAAAACAGGTAACCATTAACAAAGTTTGTAGGGTTCGGAAGGAGGACCCTATTATCAAAATGTTTGAAAATGGAAATAAAGCTGGCAAGCAAACGTTAGGAAACGTATTCATTGCAAATTTCCTGGAAGCATCGAGTCTCCCACTGGAACCATTCATAACGATTCTGACTCCCCTTCAATTAAAGCAAGAAGCAGAGGAGACGAATCCAGACACAACAGCAACAGCTTCCATCTTTGATACATCTTCAGAAGGTAAAAGGGATACTATTACAATAGCTGGACTATCGTCAACTGCTGAGAAAGTAATGGACCCCCAAAAGTCCCCAGGCAAATGATCTCTTTTTCATATTAGTTCGGATACGAAAACGCCGAACCGCCAGAATCAGGGAAACAAATCATTGGCCACTATCTCTGACGTCCGAGGGCCGGAAGGATATCAATCTATTTCCACGCCTAAGACTTCTAACCGCAGAACAGAGACGATCGGTGAGGAACAAGAAGAGACTCCTAGTCTCCAAAAAAGCAATCTATTTTCCCTTACAGCGGAAGAATGGGAAAAAATGGTTACTACATATTCCATGGGAAATGGTGACAAAATATCAAGATGTTGGGAACTCCACTAAGGATAAGACCAAGGACTCACCAACAGAAGAGAATAAATTATGGGAATCCCTATTTAAACACAATGCAACTATCAACAAATGCTACGGAATATCAGATGGATATCCAGTTATCCGTACTGCCTAGCTATGCACGTCACAAGTATTGACAATAAATTATCGGAATTGAACAATCTGATTAAGAGGGTTCAATCCGAAACGGCAATAAGCCCCCCCCCAAGCTGCACTTGTTTTTCAATTATAGACAAGCTAGCCACATTACTGGAAGTAATGGGAGCCCTCCTAATTGATATAAAGAAAACAAACTGCAATGAAAATAATGGATCTCAAAAATTTAAGGGCAAAGGAGATGGAGATAGTAGCTCATCCGAAAGGGAAGCTCATTCCAATTCAACAAAGGAAACTTCGCACCAAGATAAACCAAAAACACAAAGGAAAGTGCAAAATACACCACCCACCAAACAAGGAGTCACTTATGGGTCTGCACAACAAGAATCATTCTAGAATAATGGCAATCTTAGATGGGGCATGCCCATGGAGTCCGATCAAATAGGGCTCCTTGACAAATCTCAACAAGAAGAGCAGCATTCGTGCGGCCAAGCTGAGCAGCAATGCAATTCGGACGAAGGGGACATACAGTTCTTCAAAAAGCAAACATCGAAACAACGACGCAAAATGAAGAGAAAAGGGAGGAACACAACCTCCTCCATAAAATCCTTCTTCCAAATAGCAAGCAAAGGACCACCAGGGGGCCTAATAGAACAAAGCAAAATTAACACTACACCAACTTTACTAGAGAAGCTGATAACTAGCAAAGAACCCTGCCCGAGGGGAACCGAAGACGCAGGAAATCCATCCTCGTATGTAAATAAGACAACTTTGCGAAAAAGAGACCCCACAAGCTAAAAACCAGATAGTATCCTACTTAAGTAAAGTTAATAAAGGAAAAATGGGAGAAACTACCCGTAATGGAGATGCTGGTAAAAAAATCTTGACTGAAATCAAACTCTCAGTAAATAAAAGCCCAACAGAACAACTAGCGGAGCGTATGAAAACGTCAAAAATTAGGGAAACCGACACCCAGAAGTCCGCAGAAGAAACAGCATTAACAACGCCAGCAGAAGCGGACAATATCAACCATGAAATTGGTAAAGTAAATCAGGCGGGATACGCGTTCCAACTATGCCGAAAGTCGTAGAGGTATGAATTAGACTCTAGAATTGCATCAGCCCAGAATATTCTTCGGTGGAACGATTCAAAAACAGTCCTATTTATTCTGGAGTTTAAACAAAAGGGCGAAGAGACATTCTAAACAGAAGTAATATTCTCCAATTGCTAACCTCCATCAGTAATTTAGCAGGCATAGTTAGACAAGATCTGGACTCATACATCTATTGGAGCAAGAAATAACAAAAACTACTTGGACCACAGGAGAAATAGAGGGAAAAATATTAAAGGAGGTCCACCAGTTAGAAGTATGGGGGATTCGAATAAAACTCATTCACCAAACCGGTTACCCGGAGCCATTACTGCGAAATATACATGAGCATAGCGAAAACTTTGCAAGAAGAATAAGGGGGGGTGTGCCCACAAAATCTGTGCTAAAAGGTGCCCGAAATATCAGTGTGGAAAACATGGACAAAGTAATCCAGAGAGTTGGGGATAATTGCGAGATGGATACATCAAAAGACTGGTCTTGGGTAGCCAAAGCCATTAAGAACAATAAAAGCATGCCTCATATCTAAAGCTTTGCTCTTGTAATGTAAACGGCCTAGGATCAACATCTACGAACGTAGACCTATTGTTGTACTTCCAGCAGTTCGACTTAATCCTAGTCCAAGAAACTTGGCTAGCAGAGCCCTTCCATCTACAAGGCTATAAGTCATACCACCTTCCAGCCAGCAGAAGCTCGCAGTTCGGACACTTGAAAGGAGGCCGAACCATATATGCCTCAATAAAATCGGTTACTACAGCTAAAGAATTATTGAAGAAGAACGTATCAAATAATGGAATTAACGCAATGCAGATGGAGATAGCAGGCTCCAGACAAAACAAACAGTTAATTCTGGTTACCATCTATCTACACCCGAGTAGAACGAAAATCGGTGCAAAATTTAACATTTCTAGTGTCGGAACTAATGAGGCTCATTACTGAAGAGGCAACACCGAACTATATTGTCTCAGGAGACTTCAACATGTTACTTTCGGGAAAAGCTGGGAACGATCAGCTGGCTGATGATCAACTTCTTGAATGGGGAATCCCACCCCAAGAAGAGTGTAAATGGGGCAAACAAACCAAGGTATCTAAAGGCTTCCTGGCAGAGCTAACAAGTCTCGGCTCGACAGCATCAAATGGTAGATTTCCTGGAGATCATCCTCAATCAGCTACTTATCACAACTTAATGGCAAGTACAGCGATAGACCACACTTTCCTATCTCTGTCACTTCTTAAATCAGTTATCGGCTTTGAGATCGGGACACAAAGGAGCTTACACTTATGGCTTACGGAACAGCATTAACATTCCCAACTGAAGCTCAAAAATTAATAGTAACATCAAATTTCAAGAGGATTAAGTGCAAAACAGCTGACCCGGGAAAACTCTTGGAAGAGGCATAAATCTGCTGTGAATCTCACAAACAGCAAGATGGCGATAGTATTTATAATTGAGACAATTTTTAAAAAATATTAAGCTCCGCTAGCTCTAACTCAAGATCAACACAAGCAACACCTGCTAATAAAAACGGTGAAGAATCATCCTTCGGGCATATAAATGATCAAAGATTAAATCTTTCAACAAGTCAAAGCTGCAAATTAAAAGGTAAATTAATAGAGCAATCCGCAAAAATGCGCCAGACGGGCCCGGACGTCGGAACACAGACAGAACTGAGGGAGTTTAAGTGTAGAAAAAAAAATTTCGCTGGCAAGTGAAACCGTAATCTGCAGAGAAGATATGGGCCAAACTATTATATGATGTAAAAACTAACAACAGTGCCAGATTTTAGCACACAATGAATAACTTAGACAACTCAAGAGCTCATAAAATCAACTCGTATATAACAGAGGAATCCTGGGTAAAGTACCTGTCCCATCACTTTAACAAAGAAACAGGCGGAATTATTCAAAACACTGAAGTTATCAACTGTAGTCTGCAAGCCCAAAACAATCTAGATGTGGAGTCTCATCTTCCATGCACAACCAAACAGATCAAAAACCGAATTATAAAAGGCAGGAAAGAGGGGGCCCTGGCCCAACGGAATACCACCCATGTTATATAAGCAGGACCCGAATTTATGGGCAGGGTAACTATGAGCCCTCTTTAAAAACATTTCAAGAGTAGGAAAAATTCCAGATTCGTGGAAGGGATAAATTATTTCCTCTATTTATAAAAAAAGGCAGAAGGAATCAAGCAAAAAATTACAGGTTTATAGCATTCATTGATATAGACGCCAAATACTCTGCGGTCTCTTGCTGGAAGACCTTTTTGAATGGGCATCAAAGAAAGGCTTAATTCCGATCAACCAGTCCGGCATCCAAAAAAGTCAGGGACAGTGACAAACATCCTTGCTCTTTAACTGTTAATAGACGCTGCAATAAAAAATAAAAAATATACACTATTCATCTGTTTTATCGACTACTCGTCGGCCTTTGACAGTAAAGACAGGGGGAAACCTTGGGCCAAACTATACAATTATGATGTAGACCTGAAACTCTTGAACCAATTGATTTCACGGAGACATGGGTTCAAATAAAACATCAGGAAACTGTCTATCAAGAAAAATAAGGAGCACAAAGGGGGTGAAGCAGGGATGAATTCTTGCCCCGACTTTGTTCAACCTCTTTCTTTCGGACCTTTCGTCATCTGTAACCATTTGCCCCAAACATTGGAGGTTTAACATTGTCGAGCTTATTGTAACATATTATAAATACCACATGCAGTTTCTCAGACAAGAACGGGCTATCAATAAACTTAGAAAAATCCAAAGTAATGATACTCAACAGATCGGACCAAAAACACCATCTTCAATGGGAACTGCAAGGTCAACAGCTGGAGGTGGTCAAAGAATATTAATTCTTGGGAATAACCTTCGATAGAAGGAGATCGTTCTGACAACAAAAAGCACTGATTAAAACAAGAGGGATCGCACTGGCAGTGGCATTAAAAACCTCAAGCAAAACATAGCAGTTCTAAGTCTAACTCCTCTATCAGAAGTGCTTCAAGCAAAACTACTACCATCTACCACTTACGGTAGTGAAAGTATGAGAGGGAGAGACGAGGCAATCTTAGACAAGGTGGTGTCAAAAACAATACTTATAATATTTATTCTCCCACAGTACACATCTACAGCACAACTAAGGCTAGAGGTTGGCCTCCAAAAACAGCAATTAGCAACTAAAGGTGCCTACACCAAATGCTGGCACAATATAAAGGGAGCAGAGCAAGGCTCTCTGAAATCATATTTATTGAAGGAGCTGGAAAGGAAAAAAGATAGCCCCGCAATGATCTACCTCCAAAGGCAATAAGCTCTCTTGCCCTACAAGACCTCTGGGAACTTAATGGGACTCAAAATCTTTAAGAAGCTTGTAAATAAAACTATAAAGTTACTATCTTTGGACTATTGACAAATCTACACTGACTAAGAGGGCTCACGAGTGGCTCGTTATTCAGAGTTACACAAAGTCTTTGTCACAAGCTTATTTGGGAAAAGGGTTCTCAAGAAAAGTGAAGGAGTCCTATTTGAAATTGAAGATGGGAATCCTACCTGTAAATCAGCACCTGCCACCTTGGGTACGTATAGAAACAAAACTGTAGAATCTGTGGCAACTTTAAAGAGGACGTCCTACATATACTGTGTAGCCGCATTGCTCTAAACAATGAGCGAAGACTTTTATTAAAACCACTCTGGAACCAAAGAGGGATAAGAACACGTAGGCAAGCACTAATAGCCAGTTTTGAGGGAAACCATACTCAGCTAGCATGTAGGCTGGTACTATTCATGAACTTAGCAAAACCCAGGTTAAATATAGCTACTAAATGACGATTCAAGCATAGTAGGCTACAATCAAAAGATAGAATTAGCTGCATAACCTTTAATTCTCAAGCTCCGTCCAAGTTTATAAGCAGACTATTTGTACCGCTAGAGCAGACTTGTTATTTGCTTTAGGGTATACAGAGCGGAGTCCAACAACTGTTATTTCGGATGTTCAGTTTTCTTTTATTTTAAACCTTGCACAGAAATGAAATTTCATATGTATTTGTATTACTTTAAATCCAGTCTAATCGTAATTCAAGGGTATTTTCAACATAGACGGTTCTTAAATGTAGTTTTCCTACAGTAAAGATTTTAATTAATCATGCAATAAAGAATTTTTGTACCTTTTGTTTTGTACATTTGCTTTGTTTTTATGGCAGTGGAGGAGACACTGCATATAAAGGGTGTGAAGGCTCCGCGCTTGAAGATAAATTACCAGGAGGAACCTAGAAAAAGGATGCTAGTCAATTTTTTTTTATATAGCAGCCAGATATCACTTCACGTTATGAACACTTTACAAGAACATGGTCTACCATCTCAAATACACACTCTACATACTAAAATTCATGGTCTCAAGAACATTACTGTAAATCTGTTTATGCACTGGCTAAGGGGAGGGCATAATCCCCAAAACAACACTTTAATTCCAAAGTAGAAATACTCTCCAGATCGGGGCAAAAGACAATGGGCCTCATTAAGAGGTGGGTGAGTTCAGAAATAGGACCCCATTTTGTGTGGGGAAACAGATAAGTATCCGACAGCGCAGTCAAAGCCATCTCCAATACAGAACACAATGCCAGAGAAGAACCAGCAGCTCCACAATTTCAGAAGGCATACCATATACAAAATAACTTCTGATGCTAATTTTAACATCCTCAGACTGCCATGTTCACAGGAAGCAAAAACAGATGACTGCTGCCAAAATATGGATTTAAAAGAGAGGAACTTTTGTTTTTAACTAATAAACTCTTGTTTTGGGGATTGGTGTTTGAAAAACATTCATCATGTGGCCTTCAGCATTTTCACCCAAAGTGCTAAAGCCAACCTAGAGGCACATGTAAGAATGGAGGGAAGGCTGGTGCAAGAAGAACAGAGGGAGGGATTCGAGCAGCTTGGCTAGCGTCTAATTGAGTCCCCAGACACCAAGTCAACCGGTATATCAAAGAAGAACAAAAAACTATTTGCAAGCTACACGATGTAGGGTTACACCCTATATTAAGGCATGCCACAAAGCTGAAAGATTTTCCATGACTTACATACTATCTCTTCAGCCTGATTTTGTGTGATGTTCTGGTATTTGTTCCATTTAGAATGATTGTACAGTTCACGGACATATCGAAGTGTCAATACTCGAGGTATTCAGTAATCAGAGTACCAAACTCTGTTACAAAAGGTTCTGCAGCTTTTCTAGCGGTATGTCCTTCACTGGTGATAACTGTTCCAACTGAATACCTTTAAGAAACATTTAGGGTGACCGTAATTAGGATCACTTTTGCTTTATAATTTAGTTTCATCAGCATTTTTTAATTCTGAGGAATTGGTGTAAAAAGCAACAACATAAAAGTTAGCAAAAATTGCAACTTATAGCACAAATTTCACACGCATTTGCTAAAAATCCATATGCTATAAAAGGGCACTCATGAAAGAAAATATTGAAGAAGACTGTCGCCTTAGAGGAAAGGTTTCTTCAAACAGTCTAAAATATCTTGGGATTGAGTAAAGGAGCTTATGATTTGGGCCCTTTCTGTATTCAGTAACTGAAGTCAGTTGTACTTTAAAGGAGGAATACCGTAGATTTTAATTGGTCACCTGCAATAAGTAAGGTAAGAAATTTTATTTAACTATTTTAATGTTTTATATTTTTATGTCATGTTTTAATGCGCACGAAATGAACTGTACATTTATGGCTTTGTAAAACGAAACCCGAATAAAGATGATGAATTGAATTGACTATATCTTCTTGACAACACACTTGACAGTATTGGTTTCTCAAACACCATGTGGCATCTTTTCCATTTGAGATTATAAGACATTCTTGTGGAAGGACGTTTGGTTTCTTTAAGTATTGTTATACATTAATGGAAGTTTAGGTGATCATTTTGTACGACCTCAGGAGACATGCAGCCACATTTAATGATTGTATGCTATGACACCTGAGGCAAGATGGCGTTCGAGTAACATCCTTGCCGCAATGCTCAGCGGAGTGAAAATCCCTTTCACTGCTAAACCTGTCTTGAATGCCTTCTACGCTCCTACGATAAATATGCAGTATCCTGGAAATCTAATACAACGCACAGTTTGCAAGTTTTCATTGTTTGCGCGCAGAGACTCGCACTCTCACCTCCTCCCATCCTCGTGGACGCCTGCACGGCTCGGGCTTCTCGGATTACTCCTGACCTGCGTGATCTCCCATCGGTGCGATCGGAATGCAGGAGCTCAGCGAGGACATTCAGCGCTCTCTGCAAAACGTTAAGCCACAAAGATTTCACAGTGCTTGGGACAGGTCTGCAATCTTCGGAGAACTGAAATCGCAACAGTGATACTTTGTTGCATCATCTGGAACCACCACAAGTAAGGATGGCTGGCAGGGGGACTAAAAATATCAAAGGGAAAAATGTTTCCGCGCCCAGCGCTCAGTCACAAGCATCCTCACATCCAGTTACAGCACTGTCAGCTACCCGGAAAAAAAGGTTGGAAATACTGGGTGCCAGAATCAAAGCCGGGGGAGAGAAGGGGGAGTGCGTGGATAAAAGCAGCACATTTTAAAACAAGCCAGAAAATGCTGAGACTGCTAAAAAAAGGCCTAGCTAAACAACACAGAGAGGCCAGCTATTCTCAGATGATGATTACTAGCACCTTTGGTAAAACGGTGGGCCTGGCACTATGCTTAAGTCTGTAGAAGAAGCGCCAAGTCTGACAACAGAAAAACTGGGGCAGATCGAAGGAGCACTGACTGACTCAAGCTAGCCAGCTGCATTATATGTAATAGGGCCACCAGGTACCCCCTTCCCCATAGATCAGGGGGAAAAACAGTCCCTGAGGTCCATGCTACACCTATGAGCCACCCGGATGAGGGCTGCTTGGAGGGCAAAGCGACAAGATTTAGTGGTAAAAGCAGTAGCTCAAGTGATTGTGCGAATATCACTGGTGGAATTGTAGAACCCGCAGTAACCCCACAAGTTGCAAGCGGCTCTCTTCCAAGCCATTCATTCAAAAACACCGGAGAATCGAGACAAATACTATTCATTAACAGATGAATCAGTGTTGTCAGACACAAGCATCTCAGTGTCAAGCGAGGAGGACGGTCCCAAATGGTACAGCAGCTCTAACATGGATCCTCAGAAAAGCAAGTTTGGACCGAAAACGCTGCAAAAAAAGAAAAATGGGGAATCGCCAAAAAAATGAAACATGATATCCCAGACAAAAAGTGGTACAGATCTGAGGTGGGATTATTCTGATACTCAGCTTACAGTATTATCTGACTCTATGGTCGCCTCAGGTAGTAATAGAAATAGAACAGGTAGCCTAAACAGAGACAATGGAGGACCAAAGAGCGACCCCGCACTGGAGGTTGTTCTTCAATCTATCAAAAGCTTCCAAGAGGAAGCCAAGGCTGATAGCCGTAGAACACGCCTGGCCGCCAAGAAACTACAAGGGGCTGTCAGAAGGGTTGGCAAAACCGGCGCTGAAATTGCAGATCGGATGGCTTCATTGGAGGAAAAGAATGAGCATTTAGAGAAAAATTTAGCCACACTTAAAACCCAAAGAGACGAACACGAGAGTGTGGTCAAAGATCTCATGTGGAAGATGGGAGGAGCAGGAAAATAGGCAGCGGCGCAACAATCTCCGCTTCCTAGGGATCTGTAGTGACCGAGGTATTTTCAAATGATTGGGTCGGTTATGACCGTTGCCCACCACCATCTCAGCATATTTTGGCCTAATATAGTGATATTTAGGCCTGTTTCTGACTTTACCTTGTTTTATGGCAGTGCTGACTATTGCCTTTGACATGCTTTCATGTTATCTTGCTTTGCAATTCATATCATCACATAGACATAGTGATGTGTAGACCTGAAGGGGCTTGCCTATTGGCTTTGGCATGATCTTATGCCTTCTTGCGTACTAATTTTGGCTCTTTGCAAAAGTAGAGGCCTATGCTTGAGCAACTCCATATTCTAAACTGCAGCCATCTTCTGAGCCTCTTTAGGTGAGAGGTTATATTTTAGTTTCCATGTGTTGTTCACCAGCAGTGAACCAGAGAGGACCGGTTCTTATCGGAGGAATGTGCTTACTCAATGCCGGAGTCATAGCAAAACGCTTGGCCAGCTGCTTGTTGTGCTCTCTTGGTACGAGGTGGTACAGGAATCCAGTGAGAACTGTAGGCGGAGTTTGCTAGAAACTTCGATGGAGAGCTGGGGGTCCGAGAGAGGGTGAGATGCTGGTTTGGTGGTTTTGGCATTCTGGTGATACATCACGGTGCAGACGTGCAGTCGTGTTTGTGGAACAGAGAGTCCTGACCCAACCAGAGAGGGAAAGAGAGACCGACCCTTCTTCAAATGAAAAGATGCCTAAGATTATGGCGAGGTGTTCCATGTATATCTAACTTTATCTAACTATGCCTTTTATTTTCAGGTTTTATGTATATGTATGTGTTGGGGATTGCTATAAATGTTTACTGCGATATTTAGTTATTACTTCTTCCTTGTCATCCTATTATCATGTAATAAAGGATCCTTAGAGCATATAATTTGTCTTTATTTATTGTGAGGGAAGGTCGTGCCCCTTTTTTTACCAAGTACTTACAGAGGGATGGGCGATTCCCCTCTAATGGCTAATTGTTGATACGGGAGGGAAATCGGCTCCCAGCAGGGATGTCTAAATTCTAATTATTCTATCCAATACATTGCTAGGAGGAGCATGCTCTGTGTACCCTCTCGGATGGGGAGGAGTTGTGATTTGCTGCGTATCCTCTCAGATGGGGAGGTGTTGTGACTTGTTATTTGTGAGCTCCTCTGCAATGGTCTTATATGTGGTTAGTGTTTATTCCTTTCTTGGGTAAGTATTGTGAAATGTGGTGTCTTTCTGGATCCTGAGAAAGGATGTGGTAAGTAATGGCCTGGTGACTGACAGAAGCACCAAAATATACAGAAAAGCAGGTCATTACAGGATCCCTGAAGAAGTGGAAAAAGAGGACCCAAGAGGCTTCATGATCTCATTTTTAAAGGGGGTTTTCTAGAGCTACATTCCTGGGATTGTGACCAAGAAGTTCAGAAAGTGCACAGACTTCCTCTTTCTCTTGCCAAACAAACGTACCCCATCAGCGCAGCAACATCCTCGTGCCATGCTGCTGTTTTTTGGCAACTTTCACCCCTGTCAAGCTCTTTATGATCTGGAAAGGCCCACGAAACGAAGATCCTTTGATGGAATAACTTTTCACTAGACCTAACTTTGCGCATGCCACAGTGGAACGCAGATGGAGGCTCAGGCAGCTCTTTGCTCCTTTTCAAAAGCTGGGAGCCGATGATACCTTCAGAATCCTGCACATTTTTTGTGTGTTTTCTTTTCTGTTTTAAGCACATTTCAGGACAAATTTGGCTTTTTCTAGGTTGTTGATTATATAGGCATTAAGGTGCTTTTTATGGGGGTGAAGATCCAGCAGACACGCAGGCTTTGTTGCCTCGGATGTCAAACCCCTGGCCTCGGTTAGGCCAGGTAACCTCAAAAACAGGTGGGGGGGGTGGAAGGTGAAGGGGGGTGAATGGTGTCATGCAGGTAGTTGGGAAAAATGATATGCGCAACAATCGTTGTCTAAATTGGTTTGTAGTTATTAATACCAGGCTACTTGATATACGGGATGTGCAGAGCTCTGGGCATGGAGACTCATCTGGTGTTCAGTCTCTAGCCAGATGGGGGTGTTAAGGGTTTTGTCTGTGAATATCTGCGGGCTTAATGACATTAAAAAAAGGCAAAAACCAGTGGTCGGATTGCAGGCAATGGACGCCAACATCGTATGCTTGCAGGAAACGCACATCGAAAGCTCACAAACCTACATTTTAAAGACACTTGGGTATAGGTTGATATGGGCAACAACACAGGGTGCTAGGGTACGCTGGGTAGCCATTTTAGCCAAAGGGAACAGGCTTGTGTTTAGTCGATCTAAAGCTAATAAATTTGGCCGCTGGTCTGTCACCGAATGTCAATATGGGAGTGGGCAAATGCTTACACTGTCTGCAATATATGGCAGCTGATGATCCGACGGTCTTTGATGAGATTTCAAATGAACTTACGCACTGGCCACTTCCCTTAATGATTTGCACGGATTTTAACATTAATCTCCCTAAAGACTGGTCTCTGAAAGAGGATTGGTAATATGTTGGGCGTACACCAAATGTTTTTAGGGCCTTAAAGACTATGTGTCAGACACATGGGCTAGTGGATGGTTGGCAGAGCTTAAAACCCAATGACCAAGGGTATACTTTTTTTCCCAACCCCCATCTTACACATGTAAGAATTAATTATATACTAATCTCTAACTCATTGAAATCGAAATGCCAATTGGAGAAGTTACCACGTGTCCTATCGGATCACAATCCACTAATTTGCACTTTACAAATAAGTATGGGGAACCTACCACCAAGGTCCTGGGCATTCGAGAAATCCCTGCTATTAGATGATAAGTATTGTGCACACGAGAGTATGGATCCCAAACTTTTTAGTAGATAATCTAAGGAGTGCGTCAATTGAGGTTGTCTGGGATATCTTGAAAGCAGGAGTTCATGGGAAAACACTGAAATTCTCTTTAAATGCCAATAAACGAGCTAGGGAATCTTTGAAGCTACTTCTGGAGAACTTAAGGCTGGCTGAAGAAGAATTGGTAAAAGTGACAACAGGAAATGGGGAGAAGATGAACTGGCAAGAATACAAAGTCAAGTGGCTGTTGCTAAGGCAACAATTATTAACACCTTTACTGACAAAGCTGTTAAAAAAGCCATGTCACAGAAGGAAAAGATGTACGAGTTAAATGAACTAATAGGCCATCACTTAGCCGTACGTACAAGGCAACAGACCACTTTAAATCTGATACGAGAGGTATGTGATCCTCTGCTAGGTAAAATAACTGACCCCGAACTCATAAGAGATGCCTTCTGGCGTTTCTACCGAGACCTATATATGTCAGGGGTAGGGGGTGACCCATTAGATATCGAAAGGTATCTAGATAAGGTGGACAATGAAAAATTTGACGATGTAGACCAGGCAATCTTAGAGGAAACACCGGATACGGAAGCGGTTTTAACAATAATTAAAAAACTTGGCAAAAAGGAAAGCAACAGGAATGGATTGTATTGTATCCCATCTGAATTTTAGGTCACCTTTTTAGATCAAATTGGTTGTATTTTAACAGATTTTATTATACATATTTTTAAGAGTGGTCAGCCTCCAAGCTCTTGGTCCAGGGCTAAGATAGTAATTTTCCCCAAAACAATAAGCCTCCTGATCAATTAGGCTCATACCGACCAATTACTCTCATAAATGCTGACTCAAAGATTTATTCAAATATTCTGGCCAATAGAATTGCACCCATTATTCATAAAGAAGTAGTCAAGAGCCAACACGGTTTTGTCCCAGGGAGAATAACCATTAATCATATCCAGAGAGTGATTACATTGTTTGACTGTATGAAGGTGGCTAGAGACCCTATGGCATTGGTTCTTTTAGACGCCAAGAAGGCATTCGATAGGGTCTCCTGGCAATATCTGTGGGCCGCCATGGCTAGGGTGGGAATCAAGGATGTGTATATCAAGGCAGTGCAAAAAATGTATATAAAACCCTTGGCAGAAGTAATGGTGAATGGGATTGTAACTAAAGAATTTGCCATATCACGCAGACCACGGCAGGGGTGCCCATGCTCACCACTCTTATTCGAGAAAGTGGATATTGTGGAGAAACTAACTCACACCAAAACAAGCACCATTGGGGAAATATACTCTCTCGTTAATGCAGTATTCCCTGATGATTTGTAAAAAACTGCACAGAAGTGGCAGGAAAAAGTAGGGATGTCTAATGAAGAATTTAACTACACATACTCCATGTCCCAATCTATTCTGATATCAACGAAATTACAAGCATAGTTTTTTAAAACCGGTTACTCTCTATACGCCTGATAAAATTGCAAAGTGGGGGAGTTGTAAGGGTACCTGCTGCCCAAGATGTAACCTACATAACGCTGATAGCATACATATTTTTGCCAACTGTGTCGAACTAACATCTTTGAAGAAAACTGAAATAGTACTGTCTAGTGATGTTATATTATATGGGGCGGCAGATCCCAGTAATGCAAGGGTAGGGCATGAATTTATTTTCATTGCTATGGCAGTTTTAAGAATCTGTATTGCCTCTGCTTGGCTGGATCCTGTAGCCCCTTCCTTCCAGCAGTGGCTAGACAGGCTCTTAGCAATATCTAATATTGGAGTTGCTATCTATAAACAGAAGGGTAGAAGACAGCGTAGAAAAGGGGTGAAGATCTGCGCCTCCCCCCCTATTAGACTGGTGTCAGTCCCAAGATAACATATAATCGAAGGAAGACTATTTTTTCTTTTTTAGCTCGGATAATACTTTGCTAATTGGGATATCCCTTTTTTAAGAATGTAATTTGTAACAGTTATGAAAACTGTAATAATTGTACTCTGTAATAAGTTGACAGAGGAGCATATAATGTATGACGAAGCAAGGATTTGTATGTATTACTGTCTGACAGGGGAGGGTGGGGGCGGGCAAGGGAGGTGCTTTTTTTTGTTTGTTGAAAAGTTGAAGATATTTAATTTAATTTAAAAAAAAAAAAAAGGATTGCATGCTGAGTTGATGTATTCTTTCTTTCCAGAAAGAGAGGTTTGCATAGCAGTTTTTGGAGAGGTGCAGGAGTTTCAGGAAGCATCATTGCCTTGGCCATTCTGGAGCTATGAAGATCATTTTGGAACACCTCAGCTTCACAAGTATATGTAATCTGGGGTAATGGTGGAAACAGCACATATTTTTCAAACAATTCATAAAACAGCATTGGCCAGAGAATTTGGTTCCCATACTCATTACTCAAAGTAGAATCTATTGTGTTTAGGAGGATAGCAAAAAAAAAATGTATAAGTGGAAAATCCCACTGTTGGAATATATCTTGAAGGACGTCGCCACTTAGCTTCCACTTGTGATTTTCGTTGAAATGTCTCCTTAGTTCTGGAGACCAGGGTGGTATCTTGCCTGAATGAATAAATGTCTTGTGTGAGGAGACAGTGCCATATTGATTAAGTTTCAAGAGGGAAAGTTCAGGGCCTGGTCCTGAGCAGTTTTGTTAATTAATATTTTGTGATCATGTCGGTTTGAATCAACAATTGGTTTGTAGTTTTAAACAGATGGAGGAGATTTCAATGATAGCTGTACAGCTTTGAATTCTAGTGCTTTTAGATGATAGAGTTACTGTTCTCAGGGCACAATCCCTGTATTGAGATGGGCTACCCAACCTGTCAGAGCCACACCCATCACTATTGTTTGACAAGGAAGGATCAGGTGGAAAGGAGTTCCTTTTAACAGATTCATTTTCTGACACCACTACTTGATTGAATCTTTGGTTTGAAAAATGAGGATCAGCTCGTCTTCCCAGCTACTCTTGCGTTTGTTCCACTGATCTTCCATGCATTGTTGAAGAGATCTCACGTAGAGGCATGCATTTGGAACTAGAAAAATGCAAGAAGGCACCATTCCTAGCATGGAAGAAACATGTCTTGCCATAAGAGACAGTGTTCAGAAGTTGATCACATTTCTGCTTAATGAATAACACTTTCTCTTCCAATGGAGACACTTCTCTTTTTGTGTTTAAGGTTGCTTCGAGGTAATCAAGAATCTGAACTGGTTTATGAGTGACATGTAGTTCAAGACTGTGAAGTAACTGAATGGTGTAGTTATAATCTCGACTATCTGTTGTTTTCTTGTTTATGAGCCAACTGTCAAGCTATGGCTGAACATAAATCTTCCCGTTTGTGTAGGGAAGCTGCTACTACTGACATATATTTGGAAAACATTATTGGAGCAGATTTCAGGCCGAATAGGAGAAATGTGTAGTGGTGATGGTATGTTTCCTATAGTAAACCTCTAAAATTTTCTGTGTTTTTCCATTATTGGGAATTGAAAATAGGCATCTTTTAAAACAACCCAACACATCTCCTTTTATCAATTGGGGATACATTAAACCAACTTTACGAATTTGTTTCTTTATGAATTTGTTGACTGGTCTTGGGTCTACAATCTTGCAATATTTTTTTTGGGGGGGACCAAAAAAAAGTTGTGAATAGATACATTTTCCTCTTTGTGGCAGAGGAACAGGTTCTAAGACTTGTTTTTGTGTATAGCTTAATACATGCAGCTGATCTTTTGGTGCACCTTTGGTGGAATTGTGGGAGGAAGAGATCTGAATTAGATGGCATATCAGTGTTTCAATGATTAGCAAAATTATTTGTCCCATGTTATTTGGATTCACAGTTAGGTGCTTTAATTCACTTCCTCTCAATCAATACCTTTTGGATAGCAGCGTCAATTTTTTTATTTCACGTCTGGGGTGCCAGAATTTCGGGAGCAGATGCATGCTTTCTCACTACTGACAACAGAATCAGGCTTAGGTTCTTATCGTAAAAACATAGTCTTGATCCTATGGATTGTATTTTTTTTAAGTTGTCTCAGTGTTATCTCAATGGTTGTTGGTGAAGAAAAGGTTTCTTCTACCAGTTCTGTAACCCTGGGACCAGAGGAAGTATTTGTCTTGGAGAAGCTTTGGTTTAAAAAGTTTTCCTAGCGATAAAAATAGTGGTAAGTGGGCCCCCTATTTGAATGTTAAGCTTATTAACACCTCTGATCAAGACAACATCATGAAATGTGGTAATGTCATTTACGGGTGAAGTACGTAGGGGATAGGTGGATTATGAACCAGTAAATGTATGAGATGATGGAAAATCTGGAGAAGGTGGAAGCTTAATTGGTGTTTTTGCCGGTGGTCTTTCTGCTGGTTGAGGAATAGACTGAGGCGGGGCAATCAGTGAAAAAGTCTTACGGTGTAGAAATGAATGTGCTCCTTTGAATCATGACTGGCTTTGGTGGAATGTCCAAAGGAGGTAAAGGTAGTTCAAGAGGCTGTAGATGACATTCTAGGATTCTTCGTAAAGGAAACTCTATGGCCGAAAAAGAAAATTGCCCTTAAGGTGATCCCAACATGGGAGCGAGAACATTACAAGGAGTCAAATTTGTTGCAGGAGTATATATAGATGTCGATCCAGACTGCCTCTACGGTAATTTGCAAGATCCTGAATACTTACATGTAATGACTTTACTGACAACAAGGTTACCAGTCACGAAAGTATTAACGTTAAAGGTATAGTCATTTAAGGTCTTGCTGCTGAGGTCTCCACTGTCGTTAAGCGTCTTCGCTGTCGAAGATTTAGACAGTGAGCACATCAGTGCAGGCGGCTTGTCTCCCCTTAGTTTTATAGTTTTATATAGCCAAAACTTGACACGAAGGTATCAGAGCGCTTTACATGAGCACCAGTCACGTTACACAAGGACATATTGATTTTGTAAGGCACAGGGAGATTAAGTGTTTTGGCCAGAATCACAGGATATTAAGCGTCATTACGAGACTCAAACCCAGTTCCTCAGATTTGAGACCGACCGCCCTAGCTTGATAGGCTACATCCTCTCCCCAAAGAGAGTCTCGAAGTTGAGTGGTGGTCCAGTGATTGTCTAAAGTGTTTGGTGGGGTGGCAGCGAGGTTAGTGATGCCTTTTCTCCCTGGGTCTTCCTTCTCTGGAGTATTTTCTGGTAGAATGCAAAGGTACAGTAGAGCAAAACCCCTCTCTACATGGAAGTAGGCTATTTTGGACCTTATGAAATAAGAGGAAAAAACTTTGTGTTCCAGCATCCAGGCAACATGAAATGGAAAAAAGAACTGAGGCCGAAAGGCAAACCAGTACAAGATATGCTGGGAACTAAAAGCGGAGATGTCTTGAAGGGATTATCTCAGAGAGAGAGATAACATTTCAGTAAAGGCTACTTGTACTTTTAATATGGAAGAGGCATTTATTGGTCTTTTTCAAAATATCCACCTCCATAACAATGATCTATATATTGATATTTGACAGAACTGTTATAGGGACTCTGCACACTGATGGAAATTTGTCTACGTTTAGATCTTCAGTGAGGATTCCTACGACGCAGAATATTCTAGTACTTTTATGGTCTAACAAGGATGCATAGCAACCCCGACGCCCCAGGGAGTGTTGCAGGTAGTGACTCACCCCAAGAATATTTAACTACAATTGTGGCAAAATGTTGCATTTTTCAAAATAATTTCACCAAGTTATGTCTAAGAAGCTCTAGTTGATGAAGGCAGTCCAGAAAATGCAATTTCACATAGCCCATTATTTTTGAAAGCAACTACCTGCACTTCTAAAATTAATTTGCTTTCATTTTTCCATCCTGGCTCTTTCAAGCATGTTCTTTATTACATGTTACCACACACATTTCTGATTGGCGGAGTGGAAAAATAAACAGACAACTCAATCTCAGGAAATATGCAGTAGAACTAGATAAGTTTTACAGGCTCGTACAGCAAGTGCTTTCACATAGGTTACTGTACCATACAGAATGAGATACCGATTGGGTTACACCAATTTTATATACTACGATCTAGACAGCAGTAATCAATACCACTCAACTATCAACTTTATATGTATATCTTAAAACGCCCAAACTGATACCAAATGTCAGATTGTCACACAACAGACAAGAAATTGTGACCAATATGCCAGTATCTCCAATCAACCAGTGGACAGGGTTGATGGGACACCATCATACCAGGAATACTCACAACATGGTAAGGATTACCACCTCACCCAATATACTAGGAAGTATTCTTATCTTGCCAGGGTCGGCATTAAACCAGAGGTGGGTAATAGGTACCTACGATATGTCATTGTACAAACATTAAACCAAGGGCAGGGGGGCTGGGGTCGGATAACAGGCTAGTAGGACCATGAGATATCGATTTTACTAGTAACCCATCATTTTATAGCAAACTACTCTTAAGAGGGCACATTTCCTCACTGTTGATAACTCTGGGTGTGGAGAAAATACTGGCCCTATTCAAAGGCCACTAGTAATGATGACTTGAGTGTAAATAACAGCATTTCGTTGGCTCCAAACAGCTCACTGAGAGAACATTGTATGGCCCCACCTGTCTAACTGTGCATCAGCGCTTTTAACCAAACTGTCTGATGATCTGAAAATGCAACCCGGTCAAGAAGACACATAGTTAGAAAAAATGTGCGATATGTCAAAATATTTCTTGATGTGCACGCCTTGTTCAGAGCCTCAAACCGACCAAAGGGTTGGGTGGGTCAAAGGGAGAGAGCGGGAAGAAGAGTTTACAATATTGGAAAACTTTTTTTGCAATGAGAGCAGCTTCCATCACAGTGCAAGGTAAAGGCCTATACATCTATAGAGGAGGTTTCCAACCCTAAAGGTAAATCATATGCACACCTTTTGTCAACACCCCTATCAACTAACTTACCCACAGTACTAAGCTCCCACATCTACATTCTATCATCAGCAGGCCATCAAAAGAAAGTTGAAAATCAGTTTTGAGTCAATGAAAGATCAAGGAGACACTGACAGCACACTGGCAATGGCCACAAAACATTTAAATGCTACTGTAGGTGAAAAGAACTCACGTCATTACAATCCGTGAACCAGATCATCATCAGGCTGTTCGAGCGTGTACAACCTAGAATTTATCCAGAAGCCTCGTCTGAGGGAAGGATCAATAGACCCCCCATTCACATCTTTGTTTCTTGCAGAAGGAACTCATCCTGTTACAAAAAGGGGATACAGAGCTTTTCCTGATAAAGGATTTTTTTTTAATTTCAAATCCGGCAAGTGGGGGTTACGCTTCAAAACAAATGATTAACTCTAAAAGCAAACATTTTGCAAGGTAACTTAAAAGGAGGTTCTACACCTTCTCCAGAACAAGGATTGTATGACATCCTTAGATCTGCATGATACCTATTTTCATATCCCTCTTCACCATGCTAATTAAAAGTATTTAATTTGCCATTATGAGTTCAAAATTCCCTCTCTTTGTCCTCACATCTGCCTAAAAATATTCAAAATTGATGGCTCCTGTAACTGCCCATCACAGAAAACAAGGTCATCACGTTTTCCCTATTTAGGCAATTTGCTGGTCAAGGGAAATGCTTTCAATTCAGCTACATTAGCTTACAGCTCTTTGACAAGCTAGCACTCAAGCTAAACAAAGACAGATTCTTGATGGCCTCGAGGAAAGATCCACTTTTTTGGTGCCGTTCTGGACACAAATAAAGCAAGCATTCTTATCTAAGGAGGGAGTAACATGCTTCATTACTCTAGCCAAGAAACTGCAAAAAGAAATATCAACCATTTGACTCTGTCCTTTTTAGGGATGATGTCATCCTCCATCTCTTTGAGCCCACACTGCTGACTTCATATGAGGTAGTTTCAGGAACAGCTAGACTAGCAGTGGCTGCAAAAAAAGGTTCAGTCGACAATCGATTACAAGTAAAACATCAAACGAAACAGGCAATAACTTGGTGTGTTCATCAAAAAGTCACCATCGTCGGCTTGTCTTTTCTCCAGGAAAACCCATTTCATAATGACAATGCCTCGCCGGTGTTGGGGTGCACACTTGCAGTAGTTAGCAAGTCAAAGTCCTCAAACTGAGTTCAATTGCTCTACTACAAGACGTATGGGTCAAAACAAATTTGCACCTGTGTACTGAGCATAATTTACATCCTATAACTTCCCTTCCTCAACATACATTACAATATCTTCTACAACTAGCAAGATCAGGACTGAGTTGTGACTCAGTAAAAGTCCATTTGGCTGCAATCTAACGTTTCCGAAGGTCTTGCAACCAACCGCCTTCTTAGTCTAATAGACTCACTAAAGAATTTGTTACAGGTGTTTTTAGAGTCTTTCGGCTAAAAAGACAACTACCACCTTAAGAGCAGCCCAATATTGCAGCCTCTCAACTGATGAAGAGCTTCTTTCAAGCCAAAAAATAGGGTGGAACTGCAATCTCTCTCCTGGAAGGTAGCTCTCAGTTTGGCTTATTTTCTTTATCAGCAAGACGATTCAGTGATAATCACGTTTTACAGTCAAGGAACCATTCCTACAGAAATCACTATCATACCACCCAAGGTCCCATAATTCATTTTTATGAACCAATGGATTTGAACACATTTTCCAATCCCAAGCAGTGCAGCAGAAAAATCACTTTATACGGAGGGCGTTAACAGATGTTAGAACTTTTATACTTTACAACAACACAAGAGTGCCTATTATTATGGACTGTGAATATGCAAGTGACAGTGTCCCTACTTACTAAGAAACCACAATATGGAAACATATGTGCTAACAAATAAGGTCAACAGACTGGAAAAGAGGAAAAGAAAAAAACTCATTTCTTAAAAGAACCCTCACTCGCCCTAGTGACCACCCACACCAGGACACTGTGGTTCTAATAATAAACCATCATGTGGCCTCACTGTTTTTGATGTGAGCAACTGGTCCACTATTAAAGTTTTTTGGGGTCCAGCTGTGATCTTTTAACATTCACTCACATCACGAAACACCTTTCATTGAAACACTTTTTCAAAAATAACCCGCTGCATATTCACAGTCCATAATAATAGGCACTCTTGTGTTGTTGTAACGTGTTAAACAGGGGTTGAAGAGTGGCCTCTTATATCCTTACTCTCCCGTTGATTGTATAAAACTTTTATACTGACACAACCAAACTCTTCAGAGAATCTGTTCAGTTTTTAGGGGCGAACTGCCACCCAAGGAAAAGACTATCTCTGTCTAAACTAAGTATAGGTTACTAGGAGTCTACAGCCATATTCTCCTATCATACTGAAACAAGTCGTCCTCTCCAAGGCAGAGTGAGAGCATATTCAAGAAGGACTGTGTCCACCTCCAGAGCTCCTACAGTGGATTTTTTCAGGACAGTGACCTGGAAAAATAGATACACCTTTCCGCAACATTAGCATTTAGAGTCCACATTTCAAAGAGATGCGGTGGTGGGACACGCAGTTCTACATAATCTATTTCAATAAAGTAAGCTTCTTTATCCTTTGCTTCCTATCAACCACTAAATGATTTACTGCTTGCTACTTTGATTCAGGCATGTGAATCTATGAAAGATTTAATATTGGAGAACAACAAAGTTACTGGTTATTCTCCAGTACTGGTATGTTTCATAGATTCACACGCGATCCAAACCACCTCCCCGACTCAGGTACAACTACATATTTTATTTCAATACTAATGCTTCAAAATCTGAGCTAGCATTGCCTCCGTGGGGAAGGGTGAAGGCTGTACTGTATTCAGATTAGATGAGTTTTGGATTTTTTATAGTTATGCGACTAGCTACTACTGTGAACTTGTTAAAGCCTTGTACACTAAGGTTAACACTGTACTGCTCACTAGGTCTACTGTGGGACTGCCAACTTGACATCACAAGGATTCAGCCAAGTCAATCTATGAAAGATACCAATACTGGATAACTTTAGTTGCAGGTAAGTAACTTTTTTCTTACAGTTAATGTTCCATAATTGTAATTATGAACATATTCTGGATTTCAGGATGTGCCTCAACCTCAATAAAGTGTGGCATATATGGAGGCAGGGACTAACTGTGAGTAACACTAAAACATGCATTAAAATTGCCTATCCACTGTGGAATCTGCTATTCCTGCATATTGAAGCAGTTAGGTTTAGAAAATTCAGGAAAATGTGGCCAGGCTGCTCCCTTCAAGCGTTGATGAATGACAGTTCAAATAAATTCAACCTAAGCTGCTTTCCGTCTAGAAGAATGTGCTTTAAATGTTGAACATAATGTGTTAGGTAAAGAATAGCACAATGGTATAGCTTAAATAATATATGTTTCAACTGTTACATTTGCAACTGGCTGCTCTACTGCAGAGCACGAGAAATCAAGAGTTAGTGTGTCTTTAATATCAGTATGTTTGTCCATGTAATAAAGAAGCTCTGATAAAGTACATTTGAAAAGATCTGCCTGCTGTTTGCTGATTAACTAAAGCGGTGCAATGTTTGGGACAAATCTTGGATGTGTACACATCTTCACTTTATCCCACTTTACCTTCAGGTATGTTTATCACATGTTCAATGCGTGCATTGTTGCTTACTTATCTTGGTAAAGAAGCTCATAAGACCACATTAACCGCAAAGCCAAGTTTTAAGGGCCAAAGAATAATCACTATACTTAAAAGGTTATTGTACTAGCTATGTTGTGATTGTAATATGTAAAGGCAAATTAGAGGCTTTGAATCCATTCCACAGTGAAAACTAAAAAAAAGGTTTCATTTAGTCAGAAATGTTTTCAATTACTGAGATGACTGAATAAAGAGTAAAAGAAATCAAAAGCCAACAAGTGTTTTGTGACATGCACAACTAAACTGCTTCATCAGGACAAATTTTAAAATTCTGATAAATAGTGCTCAGTTTCAAAAGCCAACAAGGGTCACACATCATGGATTCTCAAATTCTGCATTTAAATGGTGATTTGCAATTAGGGTTATTTAAATGCTTCAAATTGGATACGTTTATTGGTAGCATCAATGGTGCATAACGCTGATTTCATAATCATGGTCTTCAAAGTAAAATCAATTTTGTTGGGTACATGATAACCCCGCAACAACAATAAGAAAACAGTGGATGGAGAACAGCAAAAAGTAGTATACCAACAGTATTTAAATTCCAAGTGAGGGAGGTGGGGCATGAAGTGGTGGGTAAAGACATGTTATGCCTTCTACAACTATAGGGAAAATTGTAACATGAAAAACTCACAGATAATTTGGACTTTATAATTGAGCAGACAGTAAAGATAAATGGATTTGAATTGATGAATACTGTAACTGATGTAGTAAGAATTGAAGGGTGTTGGGGAAAGATGTAGGAATAGATGGCAATTGCTACCTGTGAAACCATTTATTGAGACACCTAATCACTCACTTACAAGTCAGTCACGCAACCACTGATTCACCAATACACCTTGTTGTATAGATTTAACACTCAAACTTTTAAAAAAACATTCGCAGTCATTGGATGATGTCATCATTGATGTTATTTGAGATGTCATGAGTGATGTAATATATGAGGTCATAAGCAGTGCACTGCGGGTGTGAGTTATAGTTGGCTCAGCTAACTATAACGGCTGAATGTCTTCGGTTTTGTACGAGTGAAATTTCAGACTAACTATATCGTCCCTCCAACCTTTGTTTTTTCCGTACATTTCGAAGCTTTTTTTAAATGCTAATTTCTAACTATATCGTCCCTGAAACCTTTGTTTTTTTCAGTGAATTTCTAAGGTTTTTTAACTAGCAGTCGCGTTTGCAGAGTGGTGGAGAAAGGGGTCTGGGACTCCAACCAGCTCTCAGGAATACCGATGCGTAGGACTTACAGAAGGTACCAGGAGGACTTCTTGGCCCCCAAGGTCCCTCAAAGTGGACTTCATCCCCCAACCAAGAGCGCACCAGGAAGCGCGTTTGCAGAATGGTAGACAAAGGGGACATGGCCTGCTATCGGAACTCTGTAATCCTGCTGTGTGGGACTTACTGGAGTTAATAGGAGGGATAGTTGGCCCCCAAGGACGTCCTTGGGGGCCAGGAAAGACATTGCTTGGCAGTTCGGAATGGACTGTTCCCATGAGGCTCAGGGTCAGACTGATTTGCATATGGCCATGTCCGTACTGGGCTAAAGAATGATGATGGATTAAACCCTGATCATTTAACGAGGGTGGGGGGATGGGGGGGGGAGTGCTTGCATTGTTCAACACTCCGTCCATCATCCCCTTTGGTTCAGGAGCGGTATAGTTAGTTGGACATTTCACTTGTACAAAACCATAGAAATTTCCCCCGTTATAGTTAGCTCAGCTAACTATAACTCGCGCGCCCGCAAGGCACTGCTGATGACGTCACTTATTACATCACTCATGACATGGTCAGTGACATCACTCATGACATCATCCAGTGAATGTGTGTGTTTCTGAAAATTAAATATGTTTTATATATGTATATCTCAAGGTCGATGGAAAAATAATTGGGTATATAAGTGTCTAAATGGATGATTTTATTTGTAAAAATGATTGTGTAGCTGACTGATTAAGTGTATCTTAGTGAATACATGGGTTAGCAAGTCATGTGTAAATATGTACATATCTGTATCAGTCTCTCACTTTGTGTATAAGTGGCTGCATGGGTTGGTGAGTAGCTACATGAGTGTCTATATGGGTTATTAGTTGTGCTTTTGAATATCAGTATGAGTGTGTGTGTCTGTATGGCTAGGTGGGGGGTATTACTTAGAGCATAGATGCATGAATGAGACTCACTGTTTGTATGTGTTGAAGACAGCATGTTTGCAGGACTGTATGGGTGGATGAGTGTGTGTATGGGTGTGTTAGTGAGTGAATGACTGTTTCAATAGTGTATTTATGAGTAACTACATATGTTTTAAACTACCATATGTGAGTATTGGTGTATATAAGTGAGTATATGTGAGTGAGAGATTGGAACAGTTTCTGTATAAATAAGTATGTCTTTCTCTAAGTGATTGTTTAAGAGAGTAAGTATGTGTATGTTTCTGTAGAAGTAAGTGTGGTGTGTGTATAACTGTATATGCAAGTAAATGGATGTTTGATACTTTATTTGCATGTGTGATTATGTGTGTGAGTAACTCTAAGGATGAGTGGCAGTGTGTAACAGGATGCATAGGTGTATGAGTACATATGATGAGCGAGTACATGTATGAGTGACTGTATAGGACTGTTGCTGAATGAGTGGATGCGTGTGTAGATCTTCGAATTACTGAATAGGTGTGTTGTAACTGGTATTGGTATGTCCATTGTTTTAAAGATATTAGTTTCTATTTTTGAGTGTGTGTATCAAAGGTTATATTAGGGTGAGAGATCTGCCACTATCACAAGGATGATGTCATCAGTGATGTCATGAGTGATGTCACTGACCATGTCATGAGTGATGTAATATTTGACGTAATCAGCAGTGCATTGAGGGCGCGCGAGTTATAGTTAGCTGAACTAACTATAATGGGGGAATTTCTATGATTTTTTACGAGTGAAATGTCCAACTAACTGGAACGCCAGTGAAACCTATGGTTTTTTCAGTGAATTTCTAAGGATTTTTAAATGCTAATTTCTAACTATAACGTGCCTGAAACTATGCCTACAGAGGTAGGACATGTGAAGAAAGAAGAAAAAACGCACAGAAAGAAAAAAAAGAAATGCAGAAAGAAGCAACAGAAGTCCTCAAAGACGAAGAAAAGTGCAGGAAGAAGGAAGACGGAAGATGTGCAGAAAGAACAAACAAAGGAGCAGAAAGAGGCCTCGTTGCAAAATCATCCTGTACCCTCAACTTTTTCAGATGGGTACTTGTGGTAACTAACTATGACTAACCAGTCCTAGAGCCAGTGCTATGCTAAAAGACACTTCGAATACAGTGAAAACACCTACATTCACTAGGGAACACTATGCGTTGGGGTACCCTTGTGATTAGCATGACCTCCTCTGTAAGCCCCTAGTACATAATAGGACAGAGGGATTAAAACTACCTCTTAAAAAGCGTCATGGGGTGCGATTGCACACTGGTGAAGGGGGGCTGAGGTTATATGTGTTCAAACACGCCCTGTGGGCGTTTTAAGTTTGGGGATAAAGTCCCCTTGTATCCTGAGGGTCCCCGGGGGCCAACTAACCCACCAGGTACGTCCAGTAAGTGCCACAGAGTTGCATTGCAGAGAGGTGTAAAATGGGGCATGGCCTCGGACCACCACTCTGCAACGCAGCACAGTGGCGCTTACTGGAAGCACATGGTGGACTAGTTGGCCCCCAGGGGCCCTCAGGATTGAAGGGGAATGATTTCCTCAACAGAAAACGCGCCACAGGACGTGTTTCCACACGTCACCTCAGGCCCCGTCCCCTCATTTACCACTGTGTAAACATGCCCTGTGGCCATTTTAAGTTGGGAGATTAAGTCCCCTTCAATCCTGAGGGTCCCTAGGGTCCAACTATCCCACTAGGTACCTCCAGTAAGCACCACAGAGCTGCGTTTCAGAGAGTTGTAAAGAGGGGCACGGCCTGGACCACCTCTCTGCAATGCAGCACAGTGGCGCTTACTGGAAGCACCTGGTGGGCTAGTTGGCCCACAGGTTGACCTCATGATTGAACAGGAATTATTTCCCCAACTGAAAACGCAAGGCTCCCGCCCTGCCATAGCAAACAGCAGTGTCCCGGGGGTGGGCACCCTGGGACAATGCAGGAGCCGGAACTGGGGGATGGCTGTCCCCAGGGCCATCACAGACTCCAGGAGGGTGGACGTGCAGCCCCCCTCCCATCAGTGACATAGCCCCGGACCCCAAATTAGAATGTTAGTGCCCCGGGAAGGTGTCGGTCCCCGGGCATGTGGGGTGGGGGCGGCTCAAGCCCCCCTACAGGAATATATATATATATATTTTTTTTTTTAAAAGCCCCAGGGGTGGCAGTCCCGGGGGCTTGGCGGGGGGAGGGGGCTTGGATGTCCCGCCCCGGTTAAAAATTAAAGCCCCGGGGGTTGGCGGTCCCCAGGGCTGTGGGGGGGGCCTGGTGCCTCCCACAAATATTTGAGCAAAGCCCCGGGGGTTGGTGATACCCGGGGCAGTGTGGTGGGGATTCTCAGGAACTACTGAACAGATTTACACCATTTAATTAAAAAAGGTCTCTTTCTGAACCAAATGCTACCTTTTTGCCAAATATGGTGTAATGCCGTTCAGCAGTTCGGGCTGTAGCCGTGTCTAAAGGTTGCTATGAAAAATTGCATGGGGAAAACATGTTTTGGGACCATCCTTTTTTCTCGGCCCCCGCTTGCCAAATCACCCCGACACTTTCAAGATGGGAGCTGACCGGAGCACCCCACGAGTTATAGGCGCCAAAGTTATTGGGAATAGAATATTGCGATTTTCCTATGGATAATAGGTCTTAACTATAACTACCTACTGGCGACTTCCAGTAAAGAAGAGTGTGAGAGTGAGTGAGAGTGTGTGTGTGCGTGTGTGTGTGCGTGTGTGTGTGTTGCCACTACCAACAAACATTTTTTAACACCCTTCGTTTTGACTTTATTCCAAAAGACAGTACACAGAATTGATAATGTTTGGACCTACCAAAAAGTGGCGTTACTTGAGCAGTTTCATATACATTAGGATGTCATGCATTCGCGAGGTTCATGGTTGCAAGGGAGTCACCTGTGTCCTAGATTGGTATGAAGTCTTGTAAGTTGCCATCTTGAATCGGTTTGTTCAAAGTAGCGAGTCAGAGGATGTAGATTCGGTAACCTTTATAAGATAATATCTTCATATTCAATTAGGGAACAAATGAGCACATTTTCTAATCAAATTAGCCTATTACCATCCTTTTAAACAGGAAAGGCATGTTAACCAATGTATATATGATCGGTCTGGCAAATGCAGGGTTGCGCGTAGAAACAATGCAAAATCCATGCCAAACGACATACAGTGACGTGAGGTTATCTCTTCCTAGCCCCCTGTGAAACATTTCAGTCTGCCCCCCATTAGTGTGGAAAGGTCGGGGGAGCACATGGGTAGCTACCTGCTGGCAGCATTGATCTTGTGCAGTAGACTGGTGCTTCCAAATGTACTATCTTCTTCACGATGACAGGTTATTGATGCGTTTGGAGTATTCCTGCTACTGTAAGAACATATTTACAGTAGGACATGGATACAGTTATCAGCTCAATGTCCTTTACAATTTCTAGCATTTCTTGAACACAGGGGCCAAAAAAGATGCTAAGTGTGCTCTGGGCTAAAGCCCACCAAACCTGTGCCATGAGTGATGGCCTGAAACCGCTCGTCTATCCGCTACAATCAACATTTTAAATGGGGCCTCATCAACATGCTCTTCATATACATGATTTAATACACAATTACATAATTTATACCCGTCCTGGACCCATTAGGCTTTTGCCCCGGATCTTTCCTTGGCCAGCTCTCCTTAAGTATCTTGCTTCACCATCCTCATCTAAAAAGAAATGGGGCTAGGTTGGCATTTTCTGTAGACACTTATAGACACTCATTAGTAATCTCTTTAGTCCATCTGAATTAGTTACAAATGCGGAGCTTCTTGGACTTATAGTCGCTTTATCTCCTACCACCGTTTTGGTCTTTTGGTATATCTTCCGCTGGGCCTAGCAACCTGCTTTACATGAGATTTCTTTGAATACTTAGGACCCCTACTTTCATGGCATTCTGCTCCCTTATTATGTATTTTAATTTCGGGTTAGAGTCCGACATAGTATCTGGCAATCAATTTTGCTGAATCTTGCACCATCCTTTGCTTGTCTCAACCAGTAATTGGCCATGCCCATGCAACACAACAGGTGATATGATTATTATGATCTCTGCCCTACCTAATCCACCTCCTTTCTCTACGCCCGTCCCATTGCTTGGCCTAATCACTTTGCCATAGTATTCAATTGCATCGTGCAACCTCTCGATGCGTTGCATAGTTAAATACCCTGGTGTAAACTATATCACTGATTTTATAACCACACTTGAGAATAATTATTCTCTAGATACTTCTATTGAATTCAACTCCTGGCTTACCTGCACTCTCGACTCATTAATCTATTTTAAAACAGTTAACTTTTACTGACGCTTATCTACAGCTTGTTGGTGTTCTCGGTAACTTAGAGAGCTTCAGCTTCGACGTAAAAGGACTGAAAGGACCTGACGTAAAGACTGCTAAGTCTAGCGATATTGTTTACTGTGCCATTTTAATGGTCCTATCAAACTTCTATGGTAATAATTCTAAGGACATTTTTTAAATTGTCACTTCTCATGTAGATCCTCTAAGTTGAAAGAACTCGACAGACCCTCGACAGTTACTCTGTCATGTTTGATTCCATTTTTCTGTGGCAAGGTCAACAATATTTATTAGGGCTTTTTGATTCTGATGCCCCCATTCCACCCTCATATTCACCTCCTAAGGGACTTGTCCTGCTAGATCTTATATGGTTTTACACTCTTTTCTGTGAAAGCCACATCACAACTTCTCTTGTCCGAGCCCTCCCCCAGGGATATTTGATTCAGCATGTCAATAGAGTGGGTAGCAAAGGGGGAGGGATTGCCATTCTCTATAAAGATCACTTAGTCTGCCGCATTTTGGGCAGCCCCCTCGCAGACTGTGAAAATGCCCACTTTTCCATCGCTCTCACCCCCTCAACTACATTTTCTGGCATACGCCTATATCGCCCCCCCAGGAGCACTGGGTCAATTCTGCAGCTCAATGTTTGAAGCAGTGGTAAACCTACCCAGTGCCTCATCTAATTATAATCTCCTAGGTGATTTTAATTTACACTTTGATAACCTCCAGCATACAACAGTCAATGATCTTACTCATGACCTTACAGCTTAAGAAATGCTTCTAAAAGTCCATCAAGCCACTCACAACAAAGGCCACCTCCTGGACCCGATATTGTCAAATACTTTAGAACTAAAAGGAAATAAGCCCGTCCCTCTCCCCTGGTCGGATCATTTCCTAATCCCTTCTTCATAGCAGCCATCGTCCCCCCCCCACATGACTGTACCACCTACACGCATTCAAGCCCGCCACTGGCCCAAATTAAGTATAGAGGAATGGACTAAGGAACTGCAATCTAACACACCCTCATTTAACCCCGACCCAGTATTAGCTAGCGGTGAGTTCCACTCATGGATTGAGAAATCATTAGGCTCAGCACTCCCAAGGAGATCCATATTAAAAAAAGACAGCGCAAACAATGCACCGTGGTTCACACCCGAACTCCTAAAATTAAAACAGGGGTGCTAAAGATTAGAAAGAGAATGGAGGAAAGACTTCTCTAACGGAAAAAAATCCAACTACAGGGCATCCATGAACTCCTAGAAAGCCGCACTCAAAACTGAACAGGCAGCCTTTTATGAAGAAACAATATCATCCTCCTCCAATGCGCCCAAATAATTATTTAAGATCGTAAAAAAAAGTCATGAAAGTTCCAGATCCCCCTGCGGTCCCAGACTCCACTGGTCTCCGCTGTTAAGTGCTAGCGGACTTCTTCTCCACCAAAATTCAGCTTATACTTAAACTACTCTCACCAGCTAACAGTGAACAACTCCCCACGCAGTTCGAAGCAGAACTTCAGAATAATTCCCCCAAGATTGAATCCTTCGCCCCACTCACTGAGGAACTTTCTCCTATCCTTAATTGTTGAGAGTGGTTCTCCGCTGGACTCGGCCCCCTTCAACATCCTGATATCCGCCACGCCAGTCACTATCCCTCCCATTGTCAATGTGGTGAACTCTTCGCTTGAATCTGGCATAGTCCCCCAGGATTGGAAGACTGCAATGGTGAAAGCGCTTCTGAAAAAAACCCACTTGGATCCCGGAGAGTTGTCCAACTATCGCCCTATCTCTCTTCTCCCGGGTATCAGTAAAGTTGCAGAAAGATTTGTGAACTGCCAACTCTCTGCATATCTTGAAACCTTCAAACTACTCCACCACTCCCAGACAGGCTTTCACCCGGACCAGGGTACGGAGACTGCACTAGTGGCGGTGGAGTCCAGAAAGATCTTGGACTCCGGAGGATCTGTGTCCATCATCCTCCTAGACCTCAGTGCAGCCTTCGACACGGTGAATCACCGTACTCTTGTACACCGGCTCGAAAAACTGGGAGTAACAGGGAGGGTGCTTTCCTGGCTGGAATCGTTCCTCGAAGGAAGACATTTTCAGGTGTTTTTTTTTTTTTAAGGGTTTTATTGAAGAAAACAAGAGAAAATTACATATATCGGGTGTCATACATAGAATACAATTTTGCGATAGGTGAGCGAAGAAATCAATGTGGAAAATTCAATTCAGAGGAGCATGCAATGTCAACCTAGTTTGGTACATCAATAAGGAGAAGTACGATCAACAATCTATCAAAGTAGCAGCCATCAGGGCTCACCCACCCATAGTTCAGGATAATGAAGATCAAGTCAGACACCCCGATACATAAGAAATCAATACAGGATAAACGACCAGTCTCTCGTAAAAGAAAAAAGAAAGAAAAAAAAAGGCCATAGAACTAAACTAAGGCAAAATAACAAACCCCTCCCCGATCCCCCCACCCTGCACCCCTGCAATGGCTACGGCCCATCCCCACTAGCAGCGTGCCTGTCACCCCGGAACTAGACCTAAAAGAAGGAAAAAGAAAGAGAGAGTGGAGGAGGAAATATCAAACAGGCACCCGGTCTCCCTTACTCCCCGCCAGTAGCAACCCGCCCCTACACGTATCCAGAATAATACAATGCAACGATAAAAGTCAGACGGGGGGGGAGCTTGTAAGAACCACCCAACTCCGGCGTTAGTATAGGTTACAAATCCCGTATCAAATGAAGTCATTGTGCAAACCCATCCAGTCAAAGTCAACCCTGGCCACTGCGATTTTTCATGCAAGCCCTGTCCGCTCGATCCGCCATCCCAATGAGAGTATCAAAATGTTGAGAAAGTTCAAAGTCAGTACGAAAGGATTGAGACGAGGATAATAGTACACAAAGTCTAAGAGTCAAACGATGTCCGCTGTCCACCAGAGATAAAGCGCTAGAGCGTATTTGAACCATCCAGGAGAAAAAGGGTGAGGTAACAATCCCACAGTCACTGGAGAACTCATTCAGAAATATAAGATCATCCATGTCCATCTGGGGCGGCATCGGCATAGGGCAGGATGTGGATTCGATAGTCCGGGGCTTGCTAGCCGTCGTTCGGGGGTCGACCAAAGATACAAAGTCTGGCTTCAGCGCGGGGCCCACCGCTCCAGACGCTTCCTGCTCCGCGGGTAAAACAGCGTGTTCCAGAACCAACAAAGGGTGGGAGTCTGGTCTCCGGCAGATGATATCAGCCGCTACGACCATCCTCTGGATGAAGGCGGTGACCTGTGATTGGAGCTCCCTAATGGCGGCCATTACAGTATGTAGCGACGGTATACAGTCCACCCGCTCCATCGCCCCTCGCGAATCGACCAAGCAGGTCTCTGAACTCCGGAGGTCGACTACTCCGGGGCACCAGGCACAGGCAAATCCGATGACAACTGTGGGCACTTTCAAAAGCGCGATCTCAACACCGTCGCCGCCAGCGAGGAACCAAGCCCGTCGACCCCGGGAGCCCAACGGGGCCTCCGGGCAGCGGATCCCCGACCACAGCAACCGGTGCGTCACGCCGCCTTAGCTGCGAGATAAAACTGCCACCGATCCACCATCCGAAACGGACAAATAATACTCCACTTCGGGAGACCGGACGCCACTCACTTCCCCCGGCCGATGTTATTCAACTCCAACCCGGCTGGGTTAGAAATCAAGGCCCGGGCTTCAACTCTGGGTTAGGCCGAGAATGGAACACAGCGTATCTTCATTATTCCAGCAGCTAGAAATTCCGGGATCGCACCTTTAGAGTCAGGAACACCTTAGCTGAGCGGGAGTCCGGTGAGAAATCAGGATAATCGTCAGGATTTGTGAGCAACTGGCGGAGGTCGGCGGAGCCGGGAGCTTATGCGGCCATCTTGGTTGCTAGCGTGGCTCCTCCTCCCATTTTCAGGTGTTTGAAGGCAACACCCTGTCACGACCACTTCCTCTGCAGTGTGGGGTTCCTCAGGGCTCCTCCCTGAGTCCCACACTTTTTAACGTTATATGTCTCCATTGGCTGAGATAGTTGCACCCTTTGGAATTCAACTGATCAGCTATGCAGACGATACACAGCTTATTGTGGCATTAAACCAGTCAGAGCAGACCCCCACAAACATGAGCTCCTGTCTTGAAGATGCCAGCTGGATGAGTCAGTCACACCTTAAACTCAATGGCGACAAGACTGAGCTCATGCTGTTGTGGAATCAAGCAATCTTCAACCCATATACTTTGTGGCAGTCGTGTATGGGATCTGCCCCAATCCCTAAAAAGGAAATAAAGAGTCTGGGCGTCTGGCTTGACCATGAACTCACTTTCAGAGCACAGGCAAGAAAAACAGCCCCCACCGGTTTCGGCGTTCTAAGGTCAACGCGTAAAACACTGCCCCTCCTACCCGATCCCAAAAAATCCTAATTCAAGCCCTCATATTATCGAGGCTGGATTACGGAAACACCCTTTATCTAGGAGCCCCCACCTCAATCATTCACAAACTACAGGTAGTCCAGAACTCAGCCGCAAGGCTCCTTACTGGCACTAACCTCTGTTCCTCAGCTAAACTGGCCTTAAAAACACTTCATTGGCTCCCGATGAAAGAGCGAATACACTTCAAAGACCTCTGCATTGCACACAAAAATCTACAGGACACTTAACCCCTCCAGGCCCCCCCCCCATTTTTAATAACCTTATTAAACCATACACCTCAACCAGAAAGCTTCGCTCAAATGACCTTTTCCTAGGCGAGGTCAGAGGAATCAAGAGGGCCCACACACGCTCTGGAACTCCTTGCCTCTTCACATCCGCCACGAAACCAATCACCTCTCTTTCCGTAGGCAACTAAAAACATGGCTATTCCCACAATAACTCCATCTGCTCCGTACCGCACGTCCAAAGCGCTGGGATACTTTCGGGTAGCCATGCGCTATACAAGAACATATTCTATTCTGTAGTATTAAGTTTGGTTCTCCTCATGATCCCTGTCTAGATCAAATTTTACAGGCTTCCAGCTCAGTTAGTCCAGTTTTTAAGGCGCTCTATTACCAATGTCTCTCCAGTTCCTTAATTCCTCTTGTTTGAAGTCCAGCCCTTGTTCTCCCATCATTAAAAGAAAAAGTCTATTAAAATACTTGAGAAAGAAATCAGACAATTAAATTTTTTCACATATTTCATTCTCATAAATATAGTTTCCATCCCAGTCACAGCACTGAATCTGTTCTGGTCTCTACTCTCAAACTCCAGCCGATTGTGGACTAAGGTGGCACTGCTACACTGACACTTAGACCGCCTGGCTGCATACATCAAACTCTTGCATCAAACACTTTTGTCCAGACATTCTCAGAGATCATGGCACAAGTTCTGTTCTGTACATTAAGTTGGATAAATCGGTCACAAGCTATTAGTCTCTAGCTTTAAAAGTCTTTAGTTATGCCCCTCTGTCACTATACAGCTCAAGGTTCTTCCCTTAGCACAGTTAAAGTGTACGTTATATTACTAGCCACACTCATCCATTCAAATTGCAAGGGTTTTGTAACATATGCAGAAACTAAAAACCTACTCAGACTAGTTTGTTCTCAGCCTACGCCACACCATAGTGTCCTGCCTCTCATAGGTGGCAGAGTGGATGCTTAAGAAAGCACTGAAAATTATCACAGATAAAACAGGGATTGTTGTTGTCGTCAGCAAGGACACTTCAAGCTGGTCTGCTCACTGGTGGCCAGCTGAGCTGACTCCAGCCTCTTTCACAGTCCAGTTCCTTTCACCGTAGATCGTTAAAGTCTCCTCTTATTGTTTTCACCACTTGCGCCTATTTCACAAAATCATGTCTTCACTTAGACTTTTAGCCTGTCAAATTGTGGTACAGTCTGTTATTCTTTCATGACTTGACTACAGCAATACTCTTTCCCTTTGTCTTTCTGCTTCAACTCTTAGTAAGCTGTCCAGGATTAAAAATGTGGCAATCTGGGCCATCTTTCATTTCATTGGCATTCTCACCTAATTATTTGGCTCCCAGCAGAATTAAGTTCAAGCCCTTTTTCTGGTTCAACTGGCCTCGTTAATCACATGAACTATGATCCTTACATTAGAAGACTATTCGGTTACTTTGATCCTCCTCTCAATGATGGCTCCCCATTTCTGAAATAAACATGCATGTGTTCCTCATTTTAAGACCTCGTAGCCAAAGCCAGGACCACTCTCCCCACCATCACTAAGCCTGATAAATGATCATTGTTCCCTTTCGCAAGGCTAAAAAATCTTTTTGCTTCTTTATTACATTTTCATTAGTAGTTCATATCAGGATGTCCTTATTGAGTGACGTGTGCTTTACAAAAGAGCAAGGACTGGATGACAACTACTTGGAGTTTCACCTTCCTCTTTTAACCATCTTCCAAGATTTCTTGTTTCAAAAGATTACATAGATTTAGCTAGTAGCAAATCTTCTGTTTACAATATCACTTCTCATGAAATCAGATAACATCGAGGTTATTTGAAACCAGCAATAGCTGTGTCATGAGGCGCTTTCGTTAAATCCCAAATTTAGAATTTAAGATACAGAGCTCTACAGGTAAAAAGGAACTGTGGAAGAAATCTTATAGGCAGGGATGACAATCCAAAGTAGGAAGTTTATTACAAATAATAGAAACTCCAGCCACAGTGTAGCACCCCGCAATGGTCTCAGCCGCCCTCAGGCTTCTGAGTTCAAAACACAACAGTCCACATTCCCATTCCAGTATTCCCCAGAGAATATCCAATGGAACAGCAAAGAGTGATAGAAAGAATATACCACAACATTAACAATACCACATACCTCCTTCATAGAACACAGAAAAAACAAGTAATGTTGCAAGTTCAATAACAACCCTAAAATATCAAAAACATGACCCTTTCCTTCCCCCAATAGAACACCAAACATAAAAGCTTAATTATGGACGACAAATCTATTGAAATTCCTCATTTTCTCACTCTCCGGTTTCACAGCACCTTTAAATACTTTCACCACATGGTGTAGTTTAGTAAAATGAGAAAAACTGTTTGTTCCCTTGTACAGTTTGACCTTCACCAACTACCCCATGTGGACTATCACAGGTTTCAGTCCATTGCAACAGCCAAACTGACCTTTCCTTTTTTCCTGCAGTAAGAGTGTGTTTTTCCTCCCTTCCTCAGCAAGTTGATGTCACTTGAGCTGTATAAACCAACCTGGAGGGAGGGTTGGAGGGGACAGGTGATGGGGAAGGCGACTGTGCACACCATAATACAAGGTTTGCACTTCCTGAACAGTTAAAAAGGACAGATTTTAGTCATATGTGATGTGAACCTATACTCTTCCACTCTTCTCTTCACCGCTCCAACCCAGTTATTACTTGTAGCTAACGCGATCTGCATGGCTGCCATCAAAGTTCCATTGAACTTCTCAATTATCACATTCATCTTCGGATGATACAACAAACACTACTTGTGTTGAATGCCCCTTTCATTCAAGAATCTTTCAAACTCCTTGGAGGTCAATTGCAACCCATTATCAGTAAAGATACATTTGGGTCTTTCTTGCATAGAAAAGACTTCGTGTTAAAACTCGAACCACTGATGAAGGGTGATTGCTGCCCCACTCCAACTTCTGGCGATCTACGAACCATGACCATAAGAACAAACAGATACTTCGTAATACCACCAAAATTCATTGGCCCAAAACATCAAATGCCACCTCCTCCCATACATCCGAAGGAATCTCACAACAATTAGGACAAGACCTAACTTTTTGAGCATCCTCACTTGGCTTGCATTCTTAGCAATCTCTCCCCATTCTCTCAATACAAATATCCATCCCTAAACCCCAATAAGTTATGCTTAACCTCTCCTTGGTCTTACAGATGCCAATGTGACCATCATGAGCAAGTACAATCAATCGCTCTCAGTCCGCGCAGAGGAACCAACTTCTCACCTGCTAGCACCAAATGTTTACTGACCGACAACTCATTCCAGACCTTCCTAAACCCCATATGATTCATAGAAATACCAATTTCTTTTTCACCAGCAATGATGGATGTTCTTATTTATTATTTTTTTTAGATCGTCTCTCTCAATTTCTTTCAACCACTCATCCTCCAATAGACAACCACCAGAGACGACACACACCTTAATAACTTCTTCCAACAGGTGTCGTTATCCACTCATGTACTTTCAGAATCAGTGGCTAACCTAGACAGGCAATCTGCAAATGTATCAACATCAGGAATGTATTCCACTACAAAATGGTAGACTTGCAAAGCAATCATCCATTTACAGATAAGGCTAGAAACACAACCCAATACTTTTCTACCAATCACTTCTTGGAGAGGTTTGTGATCTGTGTTAACAATAAATTTCACACCCCACAGAAACTTCTTGGATTTACTTATAGTCTAAAACATGGCTAAAGCCTCTTTCTTGATAGTCAAATATCGTATTTCCGCACCAGTGAGCGTGATGCAATAGTCACTTCTGCTTCTGTCTCAAAACAGCACCTAATCCTTTCTCGCTGGCATCCGTGACAATAAAACAAAGTAAACCAGGAATGTAACTTCTTAAACATTGGGCTGAAGACAAAACTAGACCTACCCTTTGAAAACTCCTGCTGACAATCACTATCCCACACAAATTGGACTCCTTTCTTAAGCAGATTGGGAATTGCACTTGCATGTGCTGCAAAACTAGGCACAAATCTGCTGTGAAATTCAGTCATGTCTGAAAATACTTGAACTTCCTCCTTGCACGTGGGATGTGGCAGTCCTCTCAGTGTATTGACCAAGTCCTCTTTAGTCCTAATGCCATTCACAGTAATCATGTGCCCCAAATAGGTGATCTCAGGTTGATAAAACATTTACATCTTAATTTTCAATGTGAACCCTTTAAGACTTAAAATCCTCAAGACCTCCCTGGCTATGCCCAAATGTGAATCCAAAGAACTGGCAAATATCAATAAGTCATCTTGAAAAAACTTTACACCAGGAACCCCTCCCCCCAAGATTTAAGACATGTCTCTTTGTAACACAGATGCTGCTAAGCACAAGCCAAAAGGCATCCTAATTAAACGGAACCCCCAGACGCCGTAATAAAGGCTGTAAGGTCCTTCAAATCTTCAGCTAGCCTGATCTGATGGTTTGCGGAAGTCAAAACCAAAGGCGGTGAAAAAATTGGCATCACCCAATAAGCTAATCATTTCAGTGATGTTGGGAAGGAGAAAACTATCCTCAGGCACTTTATTTAAATTTCTAAGATCCATACAACAAAGCCTGATTTTACCTGAGCGTTTTGGGGCCACGACCACTGGTGCTACCCACTGTATTGTATAAGAACTTTATGTAGCGCTGTCACCCTACGGGTATCCTGGCGCTGAGACTTAAAATAGACCCCACAAACATCGAGCAGTTTATCAATGGGAAACAGAATGTTCAGCCTTTGGAAACAGCCAGGTTTTCAGACTTTTCCTAAATCATGTTAGAGACTCAGCCTGTCTGATGTTCTGGGGCAGCTCATTCCACAGGTGTGCACCACAACACCAAAAGCTCTGCCTCCCGTCCTGGACTTCTTCAATCTGGTAGTCACTACCAGATTTGCGCTGGAGGAGCGGAGCGGTCTCTTGGGCTTAAACCAAGTAAATTTCTCCTGCAGCGGTACTAGGCCCAATCCATGTACTGCTCTAAACACAATACAAAGATTTAAAGCAGACACTTTCCTTAATCGGCAACCAGTGAAGATCCCTCAAGACCTCTGCCGTAGGGGACCTGCGCTGTCTATTTAGCACCAGTTTTGCTGCTGTAGACTGGACTCTCTGCAACCCCTGCAGGATGTATTGTGGTGCTCCCAGATACAGGGAGTTGCAGTAATCTAGTCTAGGTCTAGTATCACAAGGCAGTAGCGGGAGAATCTGCCGAAGTACGTACATCAGGGAGAAACAGACACTGGCTGTTTTATTAGCCTGTGACTCCATCTGGAGGTTATCGCCTACCAAGACCCCCAGGTTATGCACCGTTTTGACCGGGCCCAAGGGTTCGTCCTCGGGGGTGAGTTTAAACTCCAATGAAAGATTTTGAGGCATTCTAGTTGTGGAGCAGTATATCACCTCTGTTTTCCCCCGTTGAATTGCAGGGATTTCTTCCTGAGCCAGCTGGAGGTCTGATGCATACATTCCTGGAACGTATCCATAGACATCGCTTGTTTCCCTTCCAGGGAAAACACCAATTGGGTGTCATCAGCATAGTTGACCACGTCAATTCCAAAGGACTTAACAGGAATCAAAGGACGCAGGTAGATATTAAACAAGACGGGGCTGATACCAGAGCCCTGAGGCACCCTGTTGCGCACCGGGGACTCACTGGAGGTGAATGATGTCAGTCACGACCTGTTGTCACCCTTTCACTCCCATATTTTCCAGTTTTCCCACCAGTACCTTATAGCTCACTGTGTCGAATGCGGCCCACATATCCATTAGCACTAACACAGAAGGATTTTTGTCGGCGCGCATTCGTTGATTGTCCATTAGGGTTGACAAAGCAGTTTCAGTACCATGGCCTGGATGAAAGCCAAACTGGTTCATAACCAGCAGATGGGTAACCTCAAGTTCGCAAGAAAAGTTTTGCTAACTGCTTTTTCTAGAATTTTAACCGGATACGGCAGGAGGGAGATGGGTCTAATATTTGCTGGAACTGTAGGGTCCAGAGATGATTTCTTAAGCGGGGGGGAGAGGAAGGGGTCACCACTGCTTGCTTCCATACCTCTGGAAGCACTCCTTCCAGGGACTGACAGCAAATCTGCTGCAGCCAGGGAAAGATTTCTTGCCTGAATGACTTCCAAATCCTGTGTGGAAGAGGGTCTAGGGGCAAGCCCTAAGGAACACTTTGGGCAATGTTATTAAAGAGGTCCACCGTTAGTGCTCCAGGGAAGTTTCTACCCTAAATTCTTCACCTAGCGACTGGGGTAAATAATCCTTAACGCTAATATTGCTTGAATCAAGACCTCCAACAATTTTGGAGATCTTTTCATTAAAATGAGTAGCAATCTCATCGCAAAGTTTTTGCCATGCGACCACCTTATTACTCGTACAGGCAGGACTGGACAGGTCCCTAAAGATATTAAAGAGTGCTTTCATACTGATAGGCGCTTGCAGAATAGACTTGGCACAGAAATCTGCTTTTGACCTGGAGATACTCCTTGTACCGGGCCTGTACCAACTTTAATTCTTTCCTATCCAGCTCTTCTCCATTTCCCTTCAGCCTTCTTACATGTAGGTCATATTAGTTTCAGCTCCTCACGATACCAAGGGGCTAAAACTTTCCTCCTACTTTTAAGTCTTTTTACTGGAGCTAACAGGTCCAGTGTTCCAGTTATGTAATTGCAGTATGTATGATAGTTATTTTCCACTGAGTCATTCAGGGCAAAGAGGTTCTGATTCAAGAATGTTGGGTCTGTTCTATTTCTTATTTCCTTGGTCCATTCTCTTCCCTTTCGGTAAGTCACTGACTGACTATTATTATTCATTGGACCAGGCAACATAATCCTAAAATGGATTAAAGAATGATGAGTCCAGCTTTGAGGCAGAATATCAACCACCTATGTCTCAGTCTGGTAGGCGAACAGGAGGTCTAAAACATGCCCTCCTTGATGGGTTGTCTGTTGCACCAATTGGTTCAGACTGAGATTCTCACATGTTTGCCTTAGATCTCTCAAATGGTTGCCTGAGTTCCCATTGTCCCAGAAGTTGAAATCCCCTAATAAAATCATTCTTGAATGTGTTGGGGTCAGGTTGGTGATAGTGTCAAATAATGCTTGATATTGGGTATCTAAACCTGGAGGCTTATAACAGACCATGCCAGTTAATGGCCTACCTTTGGCCTCTTGCAACAAGAAGTCCAGTAGTTCGATCCCCCCCAACATAGTCTACCCCTAGTGGTGCAAAATCCCATTTTTTCTTTGAAAATCACCCCAACCCCCCCTCCTCCTCTCCCTGCAGCCCTTGGTTTATGGAACATTTTATAACCGTTTGGGCAAGCAAAGCCCATTTGTACGGGGGAGTCAATGTTAATCCAGTTCTCTGTTAGAAAAAGGGCCTCCAAATCCATGATCTCTAACATATTAATTATCTCTTGATGGTGCTTTTAAAGTGTTTTTATCATGAACAAGAGCATCTTGATGTTTCCCCCATGCGTCCTTCTCACCTATATTAAGCAGTTCTTCCCTGGAGTATCTTATCCTGTCTTGACCTTGACTTGGACATTAGAATGGCTGGCGCTAGGCACGACCGGGGCGCAGACGGACTTGCCTCTAGCGCGCCTCCGGCGAGCCTGCACGCTGCGTGCTTGCATTGCCCGTCCTAAATAGGCAGACATATGCTAAGCAGCCCACAGCACTAGAGCGCTAACAAAGATGGAGCTGGAAGGGAGAACGAGAGCCCCAGATTCCCGCTAAAAGCAGCGAGATGTGGAGTAAATTTTAAAGTGCAGGTAAGAGAAATACAATTTTGGTAGTATTTAAAACTTTATAAACTTTGAAAACAATTATCAGCCCAATAAGCACTATTGTCAGCCCCCCTGCTTAAAACCAGTTACCAGCAGGATAACGGTATTGTCAACCCCCTCCTGTTCCCGATAGCATAGGGCGGCAATACTAGTGACTTTACAAAATGCTTTCCCTATTATCAAATGGTCAGAGCAGGAAGTGTAAGACAGACAGCACGTGATAAAGAGGATTAGAAGTCTAGGTTGGTGCGCGCTTGCATTACCCATTGTAAGGCTTCAACCATCTCGATTATTCCCGCCGCACAAACGATGAAGTTCTTTTTAAAATGCCTCTAGTACGCTGAAAGGTAAATTTCTTAATTTACTGGCAATTGGTACTGCTGCTCCGTTCAACCGAATGCGATGCAGATTACCCTTGACACAACCAATCTTTTCTGAAAAGAACTGAGGAAACTAATGCATAAATAATTCCGATGTGAAGTCAATCTTTCTATCTTGAACCTGGGAAAAGGAATTGGGATCAAAATAGATGCCGAAAATTCTTTTGATGGGTCCAGCTCAAAACCTGGTCGCCCTTCACCAGGACATAGATTCTCCCAAATGCAACGATACTGCGGAACTCTATTTTTACATAAAAGAACCCAATCAGCTCAATGGGGTTTTACCCATAACTGACTGGCAGAATGTCAGGATCCTGGAGTTTGACCATTACCCAAAAATATTCAGCATAATCTTTCTCCGAGACAAGAGAAAGTGTAGCCCACCGAATCCATCATTATGAACACTTCAATACCATTTAGACAAACACTGTCTGAGGGGTGTTCACAATCTATGCCGGGCACACAATTAGCATCATTGATTACCTGTAGCAACATACTAGTGTAACTGCAACACACCTCAAACAGTTTCTCCTTTGAGATGTTCGATTTGCAGCACTGTGCGAAGTGACCTTTATTAACAAATTTTTTAAAACCACATTCACGGCAGAACACATTTTTAGAATTAGCTAAATGGTTAAGATTACCACATCTAAAGCACACCTTCTTTACTAAGATGCTGGATTGTTTCTTCTGTTTAGACGTAACGGAATGCTCTTTTGGATTGGCATCTCCTCATATGCTTTCCATAGTTTGTGGACAGTATGGGGGTATCTAAAATTTACGACAATACAGTCACCTAGTATGTCTTTTGGTGAATCCCTCACCCACCCTACCCTTCTCACCATCAGGATTTCACTCTACTTATATGGACTAAACCTTTTATATTTCGAGAGCCATTCAACTACTTTGTTCTTTAAATTGTCCCAAGTTTCCCTCTGGTCTCTCCTTAGGGCAGGTACACCCGTTAATACAAGTATGTAGGGACATGCAGCTGGTGGTAGACTCAGAGTATCAGGATTGGGTATTAGGTCAGTCCCCTTTGGGCTGTGGATGACCACCCTTGCGCTATCGTTCCCCGCGTAGCTTGTTCGATTGTCAAATAGAGAAGGAGGGTTACTCTGGGGCGCACTGTCCCCTGACCCTTCAGGTCTACTCCCTGTACTGGTATAATTCACAGAAACAGGGCATGGTTGTTTAGGGCCTTTGGAGCCTTGTGCCATATCTTTAGTTTTCGCAATCTCCTTGTTTTCTGCCGTCAATTCCAATAGAAGGGAGGCCCCCCCTTCAATAATCCTGTTACCTTCTTCAATAACAGTGGACAGTTTAGTTATAGTAAGATTCAACTGATCGATTTTACTATCTAATACCATCAGTTTCGCTCTTAAACCTTCAGCTATTTGTGTCTGTATTAAATCTAAAGCATTTAAAAAAATTTCCACAACAGTACGATCTTCCCCTTCCTCCGTCACGTTTAACCTTCCCTGGTTTAAGGAATAATCAATATCCGTTTGTACCCCAATTGTTCTACATGAACCCTCCTCATGTGTCTGAGTTTGGGTCCCCTTTGTTAGTTTTTGCGGATGACCCAGACTTCCCTTTCTTGTCTCCAGTTTTTTTCTCCTTTGTTTTCCCCTTCGGCGCTTCTACTTGTTTTTGCGGTCTTGGTCTCAAAAATATCCCAGCAGTCCCCGATTAGTTTGCCCTTAACTGCCCCTCTTTAGTTTGAAGCAATTCTATCACAGAGTGATTTGGGGTAGCAGGGGAGGTTTGCAAACATCTACCATCGTTCTCATATGTAGTAACAACCGGTGACAGTACAGTAGATTGCCTGTAAGTTGGGAGGTTGGAGGGATCGAGTGATAATCTTCTCTGTGTCATTTCAATCTCGTAACAAAGTACTGATTCTGCTCTAGTTAGAAAGTCATCAAGTGTCCCAGCGGCACCTTTCCTTTTACTCATTGTGGGCCAAACACAGAATCCCAACAACGAAAACAGTACCAGTCACTATAACAATTAACAGTGCCTCCAGTAGTTAGACAACGAGTTTAACTTAACGGTACCTTTATCGATGTAAGTCAATGGGGGTGGCCCAGCCCAGCCTCCTCCGCGATGACAGCGCCTCCCCCTGCAGCAGCAGCAGCTGTGTTTAATTGGGCACTCAGGCGGCAGCAAGGGTAATGCGGTGCACCCTGGGACCACGAGTCCCACCAGGGCAGTAAGACGCGTGGGACGGGCGTCTTTGTCCACGCAGCACAACAGCAGATCCCCGGGAAAGATTTGCAGGTCACCAGGAAAGGTTTGAAAGGGCCCCCTTGAGATGTTCGATTTGCAGCACTGTGCGAAGTGACCTTTATTACCAAATTATTTTAAAACCACATCGCGGCAGAACACATTTTTAGAATTAGCTAAATGGTTAAGGTTACCACATCTAAAGCACACTGGAACTACATCTTGTCTTTTTGCAGCTCTTGTATACACAATAAAGAATGTTCCACCCTTTTGCAATTACAACAACTTCACCGAGTTTAGGATCACTTTTTGCCAAACTGTGCTTCTCTAGTATTGTCACATTTGCACTTCAACATGAACTGATCTCATCTTTTCCTCTGTATTGTCCCTAAAGTTACAGGTGGATGCCAATTTACCAACGTAAGGCAGTGACCTAGTCCTCAAAAGATTTGTTTTCTTCTTGCCTTCTCTTCTTAAAGTAGTAACACTGTAAGATGATAGATACTTTGAGTAGAAAGCAAAGATCGATGTGCCAAATCAACAGTTTGTGAAGCAACAACTTCTCCTTTATCAAATTTGAAATTAGTAAATTCTCAAAAAATTCTTGTCCTTTTGCCCCTAAACAATGTATTAATAGAGGTTTTCTTTTCCTGGAGAAAGGTTTGGACCAGAAACTTTCAAGTAATTTACAAAAACCGCCTTCCATTTTTGCCCAGGAAGGAACAGGTTCACCAGGTGAAGAAAAAAAGAAAATAAGAAAAAAAAAGAGAAATTTTGCATAAGGAGAATGTGCAAAAAGAATATGTAAAAGTGCAGAATAGGAAAAATAGGTAAGAACAGTAATGTAACGATAGTGGAGAAAACCCAAAAGGAAATAAGGAAGAAAAGTGGAGATAAAAGGGAAAAAAAAAAAAAAAATAGCAGCGAAAGAAGAAAATGCAAGAAGAATGTTCCACTGGTACTCTATCACGTACCCATAATCATCCTGAAAAAAACTTCGTGTTAAGTTGCAATATGAAACGAAGTACTGATATTAAATACGACAGTTCATTTTCTGAAATAGTCCTCCATCGAAGTCGGTCTTTTATTGTAATTGCAAGGCTGACAATCCAGACAGGAAGTGACTGGAAGCAGGTCGAGGGGAGGGACTACTTGTGTTTAGCAGGTAAGTTTAAAAATTGCTGTTGGCATTCACCAGAACGTGCGGTGGAATACGGCTGACTGTAGATGATACGAAGCGGCACAGAAGCACTAGGCTGCAGTGTGAGGCTGGATTCCAGCATGCAGAAAGGAGCATGAGTCCGAAGGAGCTGCACGGACACGAGCGCAGTGTGTGTGGCTCAGGGACAGGCGGAGACTGGAGTCGGGAGGCCACTAAGAAATGGTAACAGTATCTAATAAGCAACTTAATGAAGAAAGGATTAATGCCTCCAAGTCCCGCATCGTAGAGGGCCAATAGAAACACCTGATCGAGGTCTTTAAGAAACATAATGACAGTACCTTCAGGAGCCCTGCAATCTGAAGCAATGATGAGCTGAAGTGTACCACAACAATCAAATGGTGTCGAAGTTTCTCAGCAGTAGTAGAAGGGTTGTCCGCTTGCCGCCAATGAGGAAGGAATCTTGTGGGCAGGGATGACAATCCAAAGTAGGAAGCTTGTTACAAAGAAGATACACTCCCAACTACAGCATAACTCCCAGTAATGGTCTCTCAACCACCCTCCAGATTCTCAGTGCAAAGCAGAACATTCCACATTCCCTATCTAGTATTCCCCAGAGCATACCCAATGGAACAGCAAAGGGTGATAGAAAGAATATACCAAAATAACATTTACAACAATAACACAGGAAGATTATAAATATAGATTGTGTTTTACTGCCTCTGAATTTATTTTACTTTATTGTGCATTTCCAAATAACTGGATAGCCAACAACGTTTTTGGCTTAAATCTCTATTCCTAATAGTGGATAATCACACATGTCCGGATGCTATCAGGCATTGTTTTAACACTGATACACCAAATGCTTGATCTAGATTAGTACATTCTTTTTTAGCAATCAGTAAACGGCTTAAAGAGTTTAATTCAATGGTAACTCAGATTTATTATTTAGATAATTAGAGAGAATTACAAGTGATTCCCATTAAAGTCTATTTTGTGCATTAAGAGAAACAGATTTTTACATAAAATCTACTTACCTAATTAACTGCACCTTTTAGTTTCAGTATAATTGTTAGGTTTGGTAAAGCAGACTGTTGTCATTTATCAAATGATTTCATCTTTGCAACGTACATACAATTTTCCACACCAGCGATATTTAACAAATCTTTTATGACATGTTATGCAGGTTTTTTGATGTTGAGACTCAAAGGAAATAGCAGTTGACACCTCAGTCCCTAAATTACGGTTATCTTAAATCAGGGCAAAATGGTTTTTGAGTGTCTTTTTCCAATTTTCCTCTGTGTGTCTTGGCACCAATGTACTGGGATCGTTCGCCTATTTTCCGACAGATTTTCCCAGGTTTTGTACTATGATGGCTCAATGATACTGCGGGCGTAGCGTTCTTTTGCAATTATTTTTTATATATAACTTTGGGAACATAATTCAGAGTATCAAAAACAAGCAACACGTGGTCAATTTTCCATCACTGTTTTGGAATTGCTCTGCCTCTTTTTCAGTGCATTCTACGTATGAGGTTTCCTACCGATTGCTGAAGCCCAATCCGAAAGGCTCAAAGAGGACTGCTCGGTCCCTAAACTAAGGTGGTCTTCAAAGAATCTCGCTAGAGTACTATGATCTTTAGCCAATTTTGTGACTATGTTAAGTTTGCTATTTCAACATTCTGAATATCTTTAGTGAAAATTATTTTTCTGAGTTTTGCGCTAAGATGACTTACCTGCTCAGTGACAATGCAGGCCCATCATTTTTAAGCAAAGTCTTTATAACTTTGGGAAAGTAATTTGGAGATTTAATCACATGCAACACGTGGATCTGGACCCTGCATCACCGTATCAAACACCCAGCACTTTTGTTCTCTAGTTTTTAGCTTTTTCCAGAGTTGAACTACCGTATGCTGGGAACAGGGTCATGTTGAAAATAGACCAGCCACGCACAAAGTGGCGAACGTATCCATACATTTTGAAGATGACATTTCTTGCTGAAATAAAAAGGTTCTTATAACCAAAAAAGCATGTGAAAAGTACAGAAAACACAAAATTAAGCCAGAGCTTTTCTATATAATCTGTGGAGCTGATGTTTGAGGTTCCTAGCACCAGATAATCGAAAAAAAATCTTGATTCTAACAGCCACTTTCTCCAGTCATTCACACAGTTTTTCTTCTTGGCACTGAAAAAGCTGATATTTAAATACTACTCATTTCTGTGCTATCAAAAATGATGGAAAAATAGAAAATCTGACAATGCAATATGTTTTTGGCCATTACTGGCTATGTTATGAGGAACCATGCAGACTCCAGCCATGGCAGATGTCCCAAAACGATACTGAAGAAGCTGTTCCATGTCCAACAACTAGATGGTGCAGCACAATTACCTAGGACAGGTCCAAGCTTTTGCTCAGAGCTTTGGCAATATGTGCTTTCACAGTGCGCTCTAAAGGGAACAATGAGGAGTTGAATCTATAGGAACTGGTCAAACTTGAAGACTAGGATTGATCCTTCAATGTGATACTTTTCAACATACTGGTGAGAATGTTTTCCTTTGTCTTGAACTCACTTGACGAGTAGTGGAGTGAAAGAAGGCTGAGAAAACATGGAGATGAAGGCATCATTGCGGCTAGTCTTTTCAGGAAGCTGCAAACCCTCAGCAGGGTTATCAAGGAGTCCAAACCCCCTAGATCTCTTTTACATTATTGGTAAAAAACATTCTTTAACTGCAACACTGCCAAGCAGGTTTTGCATACAAACAGGAAGAGGATCCTTTTCATGTTTCTTCTTTGATCCGTTAGAAAGCAAAATAAATCTAATCCCCCATGTATACGATAAAGAAATAGAGCACTGAGAAATATGTGATATGGATTGAATAAAAAGAAACATGTCAAAGAGGAGTGAAAACAGGCAGGGCAGTGGATCAAAATTCTTATACCATTAAGCACAATTTTGAATAATCTTACAGCTGCCACTACGTTGTATGCAAAATTGGAGGATTCATTTTGCTCGCTTTTACTGACAATATGGTGTTTCGACTAAGAAACTGTTCTGTTCATCCGTATACTCAAGTATTCCTCTTTAAAAGAGGAACTTTAAAAGCTATGCTCAGATGCTGTAGCCTCTGGATTATAATGTTCAAGCTGAGAATAGCTAGGTTAAAAAATGCCTCGAAGGGCATTTCCCCTTGTAAAATAGTTCCAATATACCTTACACAAGCAGAGATATTGAAAGCGTATGAGTGAAGAATTCATCGAAATTTTCAGCATGGAATTCAGGATGGTGCAATCAATTTAAAATTAGCTAAGCAACAGGAAAAATGTTCTTGTTTACCTATGTTTAGAGATATGTTTTGCTCTTTATTACCAAGTATTTTACAAAAGCTTCAAAACATTACCATGACCTAAAACGTATGCACTAATGCCAAGTAAAACCAGCCCTCAGGACCCTCGGTTAACCCCTTTGGAGCTGATGACTAGCTCAGCTCGTCATGAGCGTAACCTGCCGTGCGCTCATGACGAGCTAAGCTCGTCATGTAACGCGGTAATTTCAAAATTACCGCGTACAGCGGGAAAAGCCGCCACATTGATGCGGTTAAACACATAGCAGCAATACAAGGGAAGTGGCTATAATTAGCTGCTGTTATGTTTTAGCAATTTGGTGCTGGAGCAGGCCAATGCATAGGCCTTTTGATTTCCAAGGTTTGAGAGAGAAGAGAATCAGCCATCTGCAGTCCGATACTTGCTGAAAAGAACATTTTTGAGATGATGCTTCTAGCTATAGTTACTCAACTAGTGTTTAAACAACGCTGCTTCAACAAAATTTGCCAGGTACAGTCACTAGTAAACTTTGTGATAAAATGAGTTCTAGGCACCAAAAAGGAGTCTTTTGAGTTTAATCTTCTTCAAATCCGTAAGATTAGCTAAGTCTACAAAGGAGAGCAGATTCTCTTTTCTAGAAATAGGACTGCCTAGAGGATCACTATAATAAAAAAAAAATTGCAACGCAATACTCCAAGTGATCGATCACAAACCGTTGTGAAATTGAGGCATGTTATTGTGTCACTGTAGCTCTCTCGCCACCCCGCCCCATTTTTAAACTTTTGGGTTCTAAAAACCCTTTCTGTTATTTGATTGGAGCCTTCGCCAAAGCACTTCTGTGCTCCCATAACCAGCAACATAAAAGTTATCCATAAGGAGAAAGATCTATCTCACCCTAAAGAAATAGCATGTGGCAGGCTGTTGTGCCACTATCTGTTCCATCAATTTCTTTTTTGGATTCATCTTCCTGGCCCTTGTAATTGCGTCTTGTCACAAAATAGCACTGAATAATTGGATTCAATGAGTAGAGTAGCCTCTAGTGTACACACACACAGGATTTATTAATGCTATTAAAAGCAACTTTTAAAAATGAAAACAAATGCACCAGATGAGCAAACACAACCACCACAATTATGCAATACCTTCTGCTTAAGTGTTGAAACATATCCGTTTTTTCCAAGCAGATCCAGTAGGCAGGATGTTGTACACTGAACTCCTAGGCAGAGGGTCAGGATTCACTGTGCTTCTTGCATAGCACTGGGAGTCCACTAAAAAAGCTTCATCTCACAAACAAGGACGCTAATGTTCTGGTAATTTCTTCCTTAAAATTCAGCTTCAATGGAGAAGGGGTCCATAGCACTTTTCCCCCACCCCACAAGGACCATTGAGAGTAAACCTTGGACCCAAGAACATTTCTCATGTCATTTAAGAATAAAGATCACACCAGTATTTTCTCAGTATATCCCCAATATCCCTAATCATTTCAGAAAATAAGGTTAATATTACACTGAGTCCAGGATCCTGCCTGTACACATAATAGTAAGTGACTACTTTAGCTCACAGAAGGTAGGACAGAAGGAAAACGCAATGAGTGAAGCTCTTGGAGTGAAGCTTTGGGAATGAGGTGGCAGGGATAAGTACCCCTAAGGCTGGGTATTGAGGTTCCATATAGGAGAACGAATAATGATACAGCTCCTACCAATCCCTTCCTCCTTCCATCTCACAGCTAGTGGCAAAGTAGAATTATATTCCTCTCTGCCTACCCATGTATCTCAAGCCTTTTCATAAGGAGTTCCTTTAGCTATTTATTTGACCGCATACAATATGTGCTAGGGTTTTCCTGCTACTGCAGCAGAACATTCAAGAAGCAATTATGTTTTCAGAAAACCAGTTAAAAGCACCAGAAACAGAACACCAAATGATGCTGAGAAGTTTGCAAGCTACTTCCACCAGCTTATATTCATTCTGACTTGTATAGTTACAACCTTACATTTTCTGGCAGATGTTACAGAAGTGACGAGCACCTTTTGCTCATTTCATCACAGAATCATTCTGCCATTAATTTGACTGCCACCTTCAGGTACAACTACACTCAGTCCTTTTTGGTCTCATACTTCCTCACTATCTCTGACCCGACAAATGTTATGTTTTGGGAAAGGAACCTTATGAGGGTATAATTTTTCAGCCTCTAAATAATGACCAGTAAATGCAACAGGCCATATGGTAGAGACAAACATATGAAAAACAGCACAAGTCTCTTGGAGGAGCATCATTGCAACCATCTTCATCTAGATCATAATAATCCATAAGTGAGTAAACTGGGACCTATTCAGGAATTTGAATAGAGTCTTCCGGACCTTTCAACCTCCGATGACGTTCAAAAGCCCAGTGTAGGGGGGTGTGACAGCCATTTAGTTAGGCTTGCCGCGCTGAAACCTGGTGCTCAGTGACAAATACATATATATAGCCATGTCCTATGAATAAGAAATGTGTATGGTACTTGGGGAACTTTTGTCTTTCATGTAAGGCTTCCGAAAAAGCATACATGACGATATGTGGCTAAGTTTCTAACAGCATCTAGAGAATTCCTTATGGGATCTGGGATACACAAGAAGGGATCGACAGAGAACTTCTTTGCACGAGGTACCAGAATAGGCAGCAGTAATTCATTTGGCTGCTAGATTTGTATGAAAAAGAAGGTTGTTGGGATCAACTAAGTCAAAAACACACAGAAATATCAACTCTTCTTATGTTGCCGTAAGAAAATAAAAAAAAATATTTCACTCGTGAGCAGGTTAAAGATAGCAGGATATTAAAGAGAAATTTAATAACTAGGATTAAGGACATTTGTATTATCAGCTGGAAAACGTCAACCATCAGGTTCTTTTCAATCCAAAAGATTTACTTCTACAGTACATCAAATGCACAGAAAAGCATATTACAAAAGTGGTACACCCCTTAAAAAACTTGCTTACCTACTTTTGGGCCGCCTACCCCAGACAGATCGCAGAGGCCCAGGCCATACTTCATTTAGGTTAAAGGTACCCTTGATCCCCCAGTCTCTGCATTACGGAATAAAAATGATCTAAAAGATTAAACAACCATAGCTAAATCTCTTGAAAAAAATATTAATTTCTGCAATCCACTTTGCTACACTATAAAATCTATAATATATGAATGTGAAAACTATACTCCATACCTCAGTGTTTCCAAAAGGGAGCCCTCCAGGTGAAATTTACTTGCACTTAAAAGGTTTTTCACATTTATTTTTGATGATCTGAATTCAGACCCCTTGGCATATTAATGAATAGGAAATTGAGTTGGCAATGTAAAGGACAACCTACTATTTCTGCAGAAATATCTGTTTCCACTTAAATGAATTTTGTTCATGAATTCAATCCCACATTTCTTCTTAAATCCTATGCAATAACAGAATATGTTTCTTTGGAGCTTTGCGGCTGCTAAAAACAAGGTAACTTTGATATGAACAAATACAAATCATGTGTCCATGTTTTTATAGCTTGGACTGAAAGTAGACCAATTATTGTGCCTCCATATAGGACAAGCTAACAAACTGCTAAACACATTCTCTCTACACAAAGAAACACCAGTTTTAATAAGTGCAAAGTGTCAGACAACTGCAAGGGATATTTTTGAATCAAATGCATCAGAAGTGAAATGATAAAATAAAACAAACAAGGGAATAATGGAAACAATAAAAAACAGCATATTGGTCCATACAGTAGCGGCTGTATAACAGAAAAACTTGTTGAAGGCCCTACTGGATGCACATTTCATAAATTACATTTACGACAAATCTAGTTACTCAACAGCTTAGCGAGCCATCCATGTTCCCAATAAGACAGATCACCAATCATAACAAGGGGAAATCAAAGAGCAATAAGCAGATAAAAATGTTGTTACGAACAAAATATCATATACCAGGGCAATAATACAAACGTTACTATGAAAAAGTAGGCGTAGACTAAAGCAGATGGAAACTAGAAGAGCTTAAAGCGACACTGGCTGAGCATCCATAAATCCTAGTTTTAACAAAAAACTGGATAATGCCAATTCACATGCCATGTATTAATCAGGTTACAGTTTTCAAAGTGGGTTAGGGAGTCATTAGGTTTCGTGGGTTTCCTGAGGGAAATCATTCAACAAAATGGCAGAGCCAAATATGGACCTCATTTATGTTCCTTTGTATCCCTACGTAATCCAGAAAGTCAGGGCTGAAAATCCATACAGTGAACATTTGTGATCATGCTGTGGCACCATATTAGTCAAAGTTAAGGCGTCGTGTATCTGCTGGCGGTATACTACTCCACACACTGATTATTTGCAGGAGATGCCGTCTGGTCTACTGCTGTTTATTCCATTTTGGAGGATAGATGACTTTGAAAGATCAGTCACACAGTTGATTACAAGATGGTCGAGTTTATTATGTCTTATCAAGATGAATAGGCTAGCATGATGATGGTTTAAGTCTTCCATAGTTCAAAACTTTTTGATGTACATTGCACTCCAAGAAGCCCATGGTAAATGTTGAAAATCCAGTTGCGGTATGTCACTACTGCTGCAGTTTGGAGAAATAAGAAAGTTCAGGGCAGGGACATTCAGGTGACTGATTTTAATTCCTGTTCCTGATATTTAAAACAACATCTTTGAAGCATATTTGCATTGTTTAGGTGGGTTCTTCTAGTGTGCCTATGGATGCAGATACTGCTTGGCAGGGAATTGGGGTGTCACAGTAATGATAGAGCTCATGCTTTAGGCTAATACACAATCAACCACACAAGACACATTTAAACTCCTTCAGATAAAGTCGCAATGATATATGTCAGATATCTATGTTATAAGGCACAAGTGCCAGCTCCTGGTGGGCAACCTTTTCTTCTAGTATTTGGGACTGTTAGAGGCGATGCTATTTTGAGGTGCAGAGGTAATACTGTCAAACATAGGCACCATAATAACTACATTGATGATCCCGTAACACTGGCCTAACAGCCCATGGCACAGATTAACCACATGCTACATCAGTCACTTGCAGACCCAGAGCAACAGGTGTGAGCATGGCACTCCAAGGGCCCACACAACAATAACTAGGCAGAGAGGCACCATGCCTGCAGGAGGCGGGGAGCTGTGAGGTTTCCTGCGCCAACACGTATTTTTATGATCATACCATCCCACACGGTTGATTCCCATTTCAAATATCTGATAACTCAAACCACTACCACAACTACAATCTATCCTCCTTCTTAGCTACTATATTAAATAATGAGCAGGAATTCTTATTTCTTAATTGACACATTCGAATATTTTATTAGCAAAATAGTTATTTCCTCCTAAACAATCTAATTAGTTCGCTTCCATTAAAGTCATTATTAAAGTAAACACAATATACACCTCAACTCGCAGTGATTGACCAAACCGTTTAAATAATGGTACTTACATTTAAACTGAAAGAAATGGCTTTATGTTCATTGACTTTGAAAGGATGATTAAAGAAAGGTCGCGCTTCGTCTTCTTCATCGGAAACATGAGGCTTGTTCACAACCTCATCATCTTCCTTGCTTTGAGCAATCTGTTTACATTTCTTTACAAAATAAAAAGAATGCAGATTAAGCATCTACATTGTACATGCAAGGATTATGCAACTGAAACTGTTAATTCTTTACAACAGTTGACATCTAAATGGAACGAAGAATGGTCCAGCTTGCTAAGGATATAAAATTAATACTATTTATACATGTACATGGGGCACGCAAACAGATTTTCTGTAGTCTAAGAAGCTCCTCGGACATTTTGAATAGGTTCCTTTAGGGAATTCTAGAGACCGGACGTTTTTTTAAAGAAGTCGTTCATTTGACAGAGAGTTCTACTAATGTCGCAGATTAAGGATGAGGAATATGGTTTATGAATTTAAAGAAGACCGAGCCGGCGGAGAAACAGTAGGTTTTCCTTCTCCATTATGGGCTCTTCTTTAATATTCATAAACAATAGCAAGCTACAAAGGTGAACGTGGAGACAAATGTAAGAGTCTAAATCTACTGATCTGTTTTAAACAGACATGTCTCATTCCTGGAGTAAGAGACGTCATTTAGCAAATGTGTGCCTCAATCTCAAGGCGGCTGCTATGCAAATCTTGGGTCATCGATCATTTCTCAAGTGTGCAGCAGAGGCTACTTTACCTTTTGTGGAATTAACCACAGTTTACCATTAAGACTGTCATTGGCTTTTTGATAACCGGTGAAAGCACAGGCTACAATCAACTGACTGTGGATCATTATAAAAACACAAAACCAGTTTTGATAGACCGGTTATTCACAACTAGTGTGTTTAGTGCTAATTTTATGCAGAAAATACTGCAGGGCTACTAAAGTTTAAAGTAATGTTTCACTCAGGTGCTCTTAAATAGGAAAAGGAAGCTAATGTGAAATGTACATTTATTTCTGGGTGGATGGGCAGGTTAGTTAATAAGAAAAATGTTAAGAGGTTTTCCAGTATTGGTATCTTTTATAGATTCACGTGTGTGTAATATCCCAGTTGTCAAAGAAGTCTCATGGTAGACACAGTTAGCAGAACATTGTCAAACATACAGAACAACTAATCAGAGCAAACCTCAGTCAGGTCACAAAGCTCAGATTTCATAGTACTAGTGTAGAATGATTTTATGTTAGAAGTGTGCCCGAGTTGCGGGGAACTATTTCAACTAGAAGGGGGTTTGCCCTCTTACTCCACATGCACCTAGGCAATATGAACAGCAAAGAACAAAAGATAGTTCGGCGGAATTAATCTAACTGAAAAAACAATTTTAGAACCAGCAGGAAACTTAAATTAATCCTTCAAGGGAGAACTTATTCTCTTTGAACCATTTATCTTGTTAAAGAAACACAGTTGGGGGGAACGGCGGGTCGCAAGTGAATTTATGAAAGATACCAATACTGGAAAACTTCAGTTACAGGAAGTAACTTTTTTCTCATATATTATTGGATCTTTAATAGATTCAGGTGGGTGAATCAGAATAGCGAGAAGTAAATGAACAATTATTAATATTCAGTGTTAGTAGGTTAAAGGAGAAAAAGCCCTTACCATACTTAAATAATGACACCGGACTGCTAGTCCCACAGCACATCTCTTTGCGACATTGGATCTAGGCAGTAGTGTTGCGTTATGTGTCTATTCTTCCAGGCTGCTGCTCTGCATATGTTCAGTATGGATACACCAGCAGAGGGGGCTGTAAACGTAGGTACACTTCTTGACAAATGGGCTTGAACAGTCCCTTGAAATGGCGGGCCTGCTTCTTTATGACAGAACACTATCGCCGAAGACACCCAATTGAGCTAAACTCTGTTTTGATTAAGGATGACCTATCTGTGGGTCAACATAAGCCAAGAGTAATTGGCCAGACTTCCTTATTTGTTTGGATATTAAAAGAGGTTTACAATTTTACATGGAAAAACTAGAGTATGGAATGTTCTCTCTGCTGCATTAAGGAAATTTGGAGAAAAAGTCTTTAGAACTCCTGGTTCATACTGCTAAAAGTCTGATGATACCTTCAGTGTAAATGCAGGTTAGTTGTTAGGATAACCTTATCTTATTAAAATTGGAGGAATTGTTCCTTAATAGTAAAAGCTTGAATTTCGCTAACCTAGCTGACATGAGGGCTAAAGGGAGGCCTACTTTCCATGAGATGTACTTCAGTTCCTCCCTATATCTTGGCTCAAAGGCCTTCTCAATTAGTGGAGAACAAAATATATTTAGTAGCCTTGATGGAGGCGGGTGTCTTCTCGGTGGTTGGACCCTGAAGAGGCCTTTAAGAAATTCCTAACTAAGCCTGTTAGACCAAAGGGATGGTTTGTTCCATGTTCTCTTGAAGCGAGAAATAAAGCCCAAATATACTCTGACTGAAGCATGAGTGAGGCCAGACTTTGACAGGTGCAGAAGATATGGTAATATTTGTTAAGGGAGAAAATCTATTAAATGTAATTTCTTTTGAGCACACATGCGCGCAAAATGCTTTCATTTTGCAGTCTACGTCTTATTGGTGGACCCTGATATTGCTCAAGGTAGTATTTCTCTACAAGCTTATGAAATGCCCAATAACTAGAATCCATTATATTTAGGAGCCATGATGACAAATTCAGAGAGCAAGGGTCTGAATGGAGAATTTGCTTGTTGGAGAGATACAGTAGGTTTGTCTTCCAATCACATTTGTTGCTTTTCTGAGAGAAGTAGCTCTGCAAACCAGTAGTCTTGGCAAACATTAATTACGAAGTCTAGTTCCCACAGCCTTTCCAGGGCTTCCTCTTCCTTTACGACAACACCCTTAGCATTAGTGGGATTGGGGGAAATTCATATGCAGAGGCCAGTGATCAATTTTTTATCAAAGTAAGCATTCTTTCATGTTCCTAGTAAGGGGTGTCGAGTTTAATATTGGCATTTCCAGTTCTTCTTCTCAGCTGTTTCTTCTCAGCTGATCTGAATTGGATAGGCCTGGAAGATGTGCCACTCTTATCTAGATTGGACATTAGAACACCACATCTCATTTTCTTGTGTTTCCTTGGATAATTTGAGGGACTGTGTTCCTCCTTGTCTGTTTACATAATACATGCATGCTGTATCGTCTGGATGTACTAAGATAGACAAATTGTGCATTTGTGGCCTAAAAGAGCGGTACCTTAGAGTCACGGCCCTCAACTCTAGGATGCCGATGTCCATTTGGGTCCTTTCTCTAAACATAATCTGTTAACTTGCAGCTCTTGCAAGTACTGAGGTGTCCCTTATGACAAAGTGAGCTTCTCCTTGGAACAAAAGACAGGCTGACCATGGTGTGATTGGGCTGAAGCCACCAGGTGAGAGCTCTTTTTATCTCGAACTACTCTTTAATTAAAACTCTTGAATCCATACCTCGGACTTGGCCTGACCATTAAGCTGTAATGTTTGATATCCTCCTCCAGCCAATACCTCAGGCCCAAAACACTGCCCCTAGGCCGCTCAAAGCTCGAGCCTGGAACAGAGTTAACTCAGATCAGCTAAAGCACCAACTCAGCACCTCACAGCTGGACTATCCAGAATATAGAGATGAAGCAGCTTCCATCTAACTAAGTGGCATTAGTCTGCCATATCATTTCTGGCTCTCTATGAGACTGATGCACTCCCAGCACCAAAAACGACATCCCGTTAGTACACAGACCACCTCAGAAAACAGAAACAGCTCTGTAAACATCAATGGCACCTATGGAGAAAAGATTACAGAGGTCGAGAAAAAATAAAATATAAACAGACCCTTGGTAATCATAGAGCCTTACTTGCTTGAGAAAAATCTTTGCATTACACCAAACACTTTGAAACTGCCAACAATTATTTGAAATAACTAATTGGGACAGTATTTAAACTGACAAAGGCCCCTTGCATGAATAAGGTCAGGATAGTATCTAAACTGACTGAGGCCCCTAGCATGAATAAGGTCACTAACAGGCAAGAGATGTGCGATTATAAACACAGGGCCCCACCTTATAGACGCTAATTTCCATTTAACGTGACGCATTAGTGTTCTTAATAATATTCCATTCCCTTATCTATATAAATTCAACTATTCATATAGGTCACAGTGTCGTATTTAGAAAGAAGAACAGCATGTCAACTACTATCTATAATCCCCAACTTTCATGTGCTAAAATGTGTGAAGGAAGAGAGAGAGTACCTCATGGTAGAACCGCCGAACGGGGTTGCTCGCTAACAATTACCAGTTTACCCTCTTATCATTGGTAACTCTCTCTCAATAGTGAAAAGAAGAAAAAGGAGAAAGGAAAAGAAGGTGAAACCAGTGTTTGTTCACCTTCTGAAGAGACACAAACAGTAATGCTCACTCGCGCACAAGTCAGCCAAAAAAACCCCAGTGAGAAATAATAAGTGTAATTCTCACCATTTAAAATTGAAAAGCTTGCTGGCCACTCCAATTTTATTCTGGGCTGCAAACTTTCCAAACTAAAATTGGTTCCTGTTATAACAAACCTAATGTTTCATTGCCAACATGTTTTGTTGCTTGGATTTTGTCGCAACTTCATCAGGGCTAACAGGGGTTCATCCTTTTACTCGTTCACTTTGTGTTTAAATTCAACAACTGGAGGTTGCGAAGTTACAACATACCCACACACCTCCCTTATGGGTCATCCGTGTCAGCTGATCACATTCCCCTGCGAAACCCATCCATACTCTGGAATTCGCTGTCGCATCCCACCGGCGTGGTTTAGGAGCTCCGACCAAAACCACGCCGGTGGGCCATCACGTTTGGTACTCTGATCTATTCAAATGTATTACTATTTTATACGCCATGCACTGATCGTGTATTGAAATTATAGTATGATCGTATTTTATGATTTTATAATATTTTACAGGTATCTTTTATGGTTATACTTATTTTAACAGAATAAAGAATTTTGAATGATTGACCATTCAATGAGCTATTCCTGCTTTGGAGAGAGCACGGTCCTTGCGTAGCTTAGCAAAGAAAACACATTGCTGCTGTGTCTTATGGAAGGGTTTTTCCCCATCAATGAAATACATGAGGCCTCTATTTAATTCATATTGTGAAAGAGTTCTCTCCGCCACAGAGTCTGGTTAGAGGGAAGAACATTTGGAGTTCAATAGTTTCATTGATGTGGAAAGAAGAGAAAACCTTGGGTAGAAGAACAAGTTACTTACCTTCGGTAACGCCTTATCTGATAGAAATGATCTAGTTGCAGATTCCTTACCCCAGAATAATCCCCAGGCATCAGACTGGATGCAGATTTCTTTTTTTCCCTGCACACCAGTAGGTAGCATCAGTGCTGGAAGTGATGAGGGCGTTGAATTCAGTTTCTTTTCAAAACTTCCCTTGCCAGAAGAGCAGAGCCACGAATAGCATGGGCCACTGGTGTGTGAAACTAGTGCACTTGAAAGGGGAACAGTACCATACTCTGTAATCCATTCGCAGAGCAGGGAGGATGGGTGTGTCAGTAAAGAATCTGCAGCTAGATCGATATCTACCAGATAAGGCATTAACAAAGGTAAGGAACTTGGATATCTGATAGAGATTTCTAGCCGCAGATTCCTTACCTTAGAAGTGCTACGTAAACATGTGCAGGGAGGCCTTGAGCTAACGCAGTGGTTGCAGCCTCGGCTTTGGTGGAGTGAGCACGAAAATCCTTCAGATTGTTGGTTTCTGGCCAATGCGTAGCAGATTTTGATGTAGAGCACTATCTATAAGCTTTTGTGGGGTCAGGGTAGAACAACATTGCTCTCTTTGGGTTTAGCCAATGGAGTTTGTTCTCTTCTTTAGAGGGGTGAGTCGGAGCGTAAAAGGTAAGCAAGGTGATGGATTAGTGTACATGAAAGGGAGTTACCACCTTTGGTAGGAAGGATGCTCCATAATATGAATGTCAGCAGCCCTACATGCCAAGAACAGATGCATACTGGTAAGTAGCATATTCCGTTTGAGGCATGTGGGCTGCTGAATTCATATCTGTGCATAGACTGTATAGCAGTATCTCCTCTAGAGGTGGTTACCTGTGCCAGCTGCAGCAATTTGAAAGAGTTTTGAGGACAGCCTGGCCTACAGCAGCTTGCTGTTTTGCTTGCACGTCTACACAGTAGTGTTTTGTGAAGGTGTGTATGGTAGTCTATGTGGCTGCTCTACATATGTCTTCAAGAGGAATATTTCCTAGGAAAGCCATGGATGCCCCCATTTTTCGCGTGGAGTGTGCTCTTGGGGGGACAGTTAAAGTGCGTTTAGCCTTTTGATAACATATCTGAATGCATTTAACTATCCATCTGGCTATTCCTGACTTTGATATGGGATTCCCTTTATGTTGTGGTGAAAAAGCAACAAATTGCTTTGTTTTTCTAAATGATTTTGTTCTATCCACATAATAAAGCAGAGCTCTCTTGACATCCAGTGTGTGTAGGGCTCTTTCCGCTATTGACTGGATTTTGGAAGAACACTGGCAGTTCTATTGATTGATTAATAAAGTAAAGTAAGTAAAGTAAAGTCCACATTTGTAAAGCGCACAATCACCCGTAAGGGTCTCTAGGCGCTGGGGGGCCGTCGGGAAGATTAAGCGAGCTATTGCCCAGAGTCACATGGTGCTGGGCTGACCTGCCGCCGGAGCCGGGGATCGAACCGTGGTCCCCAAATTCCAGCATCAGTCGCCCTGGCCGCGGCGCCACACCTCTTCCACCATATGGAAACTGGATACGACCTTTGGCATAAACTTAGGGTTTGTTTTAAGAACTACCCTGTTAGCATGTATTTGCATGAAAGGTTCTTGAATTGTTAGTGCTTGTAGCTCGCTAACTCGCTTGAGTGAGGTAATGGCAATCAAGAATGCCACCTTCCATGTTAGAAATTGCAAATCGCAGGAGTGTAGAGGTCCGAAAGGAGGTCCCATAAGTCTGGTAAGTACTATGTTTAGATTCCAGACTGGGGAAGGTGGGTGCCTTGGAGGAATCACCCTTTTAAGCCCCTCCATGAAAGCCTTGATTGCTGGTACTCTAAACAGTGAAAGGTGTTGCCTGTTTTGAAGGTATGCTGCTGTAGCAGCAAGGTGTAGTCTTATTGAAGAGTATGCTAGTTTGCATCTGTGAAGATGCAGTAGGTAACATATGATGTTCTGAATGGAAGCATCTAATGGGTTGATTTGATTATTGTTGCAGTAAATCACAAATCTTTTCCATTTAGCTGCACAGCATGCTCTAGTAGTTGGTCGTCTTGCCTCCTTAATGATGTTCATGCAGTCTGGAGGCAAGTTAAGGTATCCAAATTCTAAGATTTCAGGAGCCAGATCTCTAGGTTCATCTGATTGGGATCTGGGTGTCTGATTTCTCCATGGTTCTGAGTTAGAAGATGGGGTGCGAGGCGCAGCCTTTGATGAGGAACTACTGAGAGTTCCAGGAACGTTGTGTACCATGGCTGTCTCGCCCATGTGGGAGCAACTAGGATCAGTGTGAGTGACTGTTGCCACAGTTTGCGTGCCACCAGCGTAATCAGTGGTGCTGGGGGAAAAGCGTACGCAAATCTGCCTGACGAGTTCATCCATATCGCATGACGACTGATGTGGGAACCTGGCGGCAAAGTACCGGCATTTTGAGTTTTTGTTTGTGGCAAACAGGTCTATGTCTGGATGCCCCCACTGATCGAAGAATGGTTGGAGAACTTTGGGGTGAATCTTCCATTCGTGTAGTTGTTGGCTGTGTCTGCTGAGCAGACCCGCTATTTGATTGTCTTTCCCTGGGAGGTGTTCTGCCAGGAGAAAGATGTCTTATGGAATTGCCCACTTCCATATGCTCTGTGCCAAGTGGGACAGCTGTGGGGAGTGCGTTCCTCCCGGTTTCTGGATATAGTACATGGCTGTCATGTTGTTCGTCCGGATCAACACAGTCTTGCTGTACAGGTATTTTTGGAATGCTTTTAGAGCTAGGAATATTGCTAGCAACTCTAGTTGGTTGATATGCAGTTTCTTTTGTTTGATTGTACAGAGCCCTTGTACTGTGTATTGAATTAGGTGGGCTCCCCAACCTGTCAGTGATGAGTCTGTTGTTAGTACTAGTTGTGAAACTTGCTCTTGGAACAGTCGCCCCTTGGAAAGGTTTAGTGGGTTCCACCACTGCAGAGAGTTGTAAGTGCGACTGTCTACCAACACTAGGTCTATTAGTTGTCCTTGAGCTTGGTTCCACTGCCGTGCTAGACATTCTTGCAATGGACGCATTTGAAGTCGGGCATGGGGGACAATGAATATGCAGGACGCCATCATGCCTATGAGCTGCATTAAGACTCTAGCTGGCAAAGAGTGTTGTGGCAGAAATTTGCGAATGAGTATCTGCATGCTGGCTATCCTCGCTGTGTTTGGATATGCCTTTGCCACTGAGATAGTTGTATATGGGATGGTTGTAGAATGCGATTTTGGGTAGTTTATCAAAAACCCTAGGCTGTGTATCAGCTGAAGTGTTTGAGACGTGTCTCTTGCACACTGTTTGTAGGATTTTGCTTGTATTAGCCAATCGTCTAGATATGGGAACGCGTGGATGTGTTGCCTCCTGAGATGTGCAGCTACTGTCGCGAAGCATTTTGTAAACACTCTTGGAGCCGTGGTTACCCCGAAGGGGAGAATTTTGAATTGATAGTGTTGACCTTCTATTGTGAACTTAAGATATTTCCTGTGAGCTGGATAGATGGGTATGTGAAAATACGCATCCTTGAGGTCCAATGTAGCTAGGAAGTCTCCTTGCTGGAGCAGCGGGAGCACTTGCTGTAGTGGGATCATATGGAAGTGCTCCGAAAGTATGTATTGATTTAGGGGTCTGAGGTCCAATATTGGTCTGAGTGAACCGTCCTTCTTGGGAATAAGGAAGTATAATGAGTATACTCCTGTCCCTAGGTGTTGGAAAGGGACTGGCTCTATGGCCCCCTTTTCCAGCATGCATTTCACCTCTTGTTGTAACAGGGTGATGTGTTCATTGGACATAGGACGGTGTCTGGGTGGTATGTTTGGTGGAGTAGAAGTGAGTTCTAGGCAATAACCATACTGGATAATTTGTCTCACCCACCTGTCTGTGGTAATGGAGTTCCAGACAGGTAGGAACTGTTGAATCCTGCCTCCGACCGGTGTTAGGTGGTCTGGAGGTAGTGTGATGAAGTCACTGTTTTGTGGCAGTGGAGGCTCTGGTGTTATTGCCTCCACGTCCTCGTCCCTTATTGTTGCCCCTATAACCTCCTCTGTTGGAGTTCTTGTTAAAGGAACCTTGTGTGTTGCTTTTGTATGTAGATGAGGTTTGTGAAGTATTGCCTCGTGTAGCTGCTCTGTATGAGGAGCGTCGAAAGGAACCTCTGTGTTGTTGAAACTGCAATGCACCCATTGATTTTGCAGTTTCCATATCCTTCTTCATTTTGTCTAAAATGGTGTAAAGTGCAGGCCCGAAAAGGAAGTCTTGATTGACTGGTTGGTTAAGAATGGTGGATTGCACCTCGTTCTTAAAGCCAGAAAAGCGCAGCCATGCATGTCTTCGTAATAAGACGCTCGTGTTAATGGACCTGGCTGCAGTGTCTGCTGCGTCAAGCGCGCATTTAATGGAGGCGTTTGTAATACATTTTCCCTCCTGTATGAGGTCAGTAGGTTGTGCCTTGAAAGGCTCAGGCAGGTGTTGCATCAAACTTTCAAGCTGGTCGTAGTGTGCTCTGCCGTAACGAGCTAGTAGAGCTTGTGTATTTGCAATTCTCCATGAATTGGAGGCCTGGGATGCTACTCTTTTACCCGAGGCCTCTAGTATTTTGGACTCTTATCAGGAGGTGGAGCTTCTGCTGTGGTCTATGAGTTGGCCTGTTTGCGTGCGTTGGCCACCACTAGTAAATCTAATGGCAACTGTAATGTAATGTAATGTAATGTATGTAATGTAATGTATGTATACTTGTAAAGCGCACTGTTACCTCGTTACGTGGTGTCCTGGCGCTGTATACCGCTGGGGAACCCGTCCTGGCTTTCCCTGTGAGAGGGCACCCCAAGGTGAAGCCAGGCATCCCCGGCGTTGCTAGGGCCGTTGTGGAGATTAAGCAAGCTATTGCCCAGAGTTGCAGAGTGGGACCCATGGTTAGCGTAGGCACCTAAGCGAGAATTATCGAGTCCGCGAACATTGACCCAAGACCCTGCCGCGTCGGGAATTGAACCCTGGTCCCGGGCCGGCCTCTGCTTCAGGGTCTGCCGCTTCTAACCAGTGAGCCACACTTCTCCACTGACCTCTGATATAAGTAGGGTCTGTAGGGGCCGCTCTAGATTTCTTTTCAATCCTGGGATTGATTACACGTGCTCTGGCTGTATCTTTAAATATGTCTGGCGCGTGTTTTAGGACCCCTTTCAACATAGGAAGTGTTCTGACATTTTTCTCAGTAGTAGGGAATGTGTCAAATAAAAAGTCCTCTTCTATAGGTTCATTGCGCATGTCTACGTTGTGGTACTGCGCTGCCCTATCTATTAGCTGGTTGAAGACAATGGTGTCATCAAAAGGTGACGGCCTTGTTGGGTATGAGGAGGTGTCAGGGATGGGATGCGTGTCATATGGATCAGTGGGTTCTACCCATGGTTCAGTTTGAGGTTTTTTTTTTTGCAGAGTTTTATATAGCGCGAACTAGACCCGAACTGAACAGGATAGTTAATATCATATTGGGGATCTGTGTCGCCCTCATTGTCCCCAGAGTGAGTGGGAGAGTAAGGAGCAGAAGGCATAGTAGGCATAGTGGGATAGAAAGGAATGAAGGGTCTAGAGGGAGAAGTCCCAAAGTCCTTTTTCTTCAGAGGAATGGGGGAATGAGGCTCAGTGTCCAATGGCCTCTTTTTCCTGTGTAAAATAGTAACTTTACCAGTTTCAGGGTTAATGTATATTTTTGCCTGATCCTCTGATGGCTCTGGGTGGAAGAGTTCTTCTTCCACTGTCCGTGGCTGTGTCTTTGACTTTTTTGGCTCAGTCTTTTTTGGATCTACCGTTGCCTTCGGGTCGACAACCTTTTTTGGTTCAACGACTTTCGGTGCCTTATTGCTCTTCTTCGGCTCGGGCTGTTTGTCTGGCTTGACGATTTATTGCGGATCGACCGGATCTTTAGGTTCGGTGCGCTTTCTGTGCTCAACAGATTTTTTAGGTAGACTGTCTTTTGTCGAGTCGACGATTTTTCTCGGGTCGACTGTTTTTTTAGGAGCACTTGTTTTCGGGTCGGTGCCTTTGTTTGGCTTGATAACCTTTTCCGGCTGGGCCACAGGCTTCGGTACGACGCCCACTGTGTCGGCGACCTTCTTCGGTTCGACGACTTTTGGTGCAGCGGCCTTCTTTGGGTTGACGGCTTGCTTCGGGTCGGCGCCCTTCGGTTCGGCGGCCTTCTTTGGTTCTGCGCTTTTTAGCTCGACGGCCTTCTTCGGGTCGACGCCCTTGGGCTGTACGCCCTTCTTCGGTTCGACAACCTTTCTGGGTTGTTGAAACTTCTTCGGGTTAACGTTACTTGGACCTGGGGTGTCTGAAGGCTTATTCTTTGTTTTCGAAGCCGAGCCGGACGGCAGGGCTGCCGAATGGTGTTTTGGATCTTGGCTAAGGCCTTTAGGCGATGCCTCGATCGGAGCCTTCTGTGACGGGGTAATTTGTGTCGGGGGCAATGTACTCACGATTTGCCCCAGTGGGATTTCGTCATCGGAGTCCGAGTGGTCCTCGACGGTGACGATCTCTAGATCCGAATCTTCTCCTTCTGGAAGTTACTGTTCATCCTCGAAGATGTTGTCTGGTTCCGGTGCCTGACGCTGCATCTCTTGCCTAGCGGCCCGTCGAATCCGGATCGTTTTCTTCGAACGGAATTGGGCACAGGCTGGGCAGGTTTCTTCCTTGTGGTCTGGTGATAGACACTTGTTGCATACTGTGTGTGTCTGTCAGTATGCGGGAACTTGGAGTGGCATTGTGGGCACCTTTTGAACGGGCTCCTTTCCATCGACAGCAGGCCCACGTGGCGTCGAAAAGGCCCAACGGCCCGCGTCGACGATCGAGTCGAGATGGAAAGCTTGATCGAGTCAAGAAGTACCGAGTGAGAACAATACCGTCGAAGTCGAAGGCCTTTTGGCCTCTAGAAAAGTTTTGTTTCGATTCCGAAGTTGGAGTGTAGGAAAAACATCCGAACCCAATGGCGGGAAAAAACAATCTGAAGATGGAGAAGATGCTCATGCGCACTATTGTCCAGGGGAGGAGCCACCTATCGTGATATTTCGAAGACTCTTCCAGGACAACAAGGTGCAATCATCCGGACCCAACACTAGGCGGCGATCTATGCACAGATATGAATTCCGCAGCCCACATGCCTCCAACATAAAAGAACCTGGGAGACGGGTGCAGAAAGAGGGTCAACTTGTCTGTCTGTACACCATGCCACAAACTCAGACTTATACCATTTTGGTGGATGGGCACCTTGCTATCAAGAGAACATTACAGACTTCAGGTGGAAGGTAAAAAAAACGTCAACTGCTGCAGCTTAATCTCCACGTATAAAGTAGAGAACCCTGCCCTGTTGCTGTAACAGAAGATCATCCCGAAGAGGCAGCCTGATCAGAGGACCCCGTGCTCATGCTCAACAGCTCGGGATACCAGACTCTCCATGCCTAATCCAGTGCCACAAGGATTACTTGGACCCGGTTGATCCCTATCTTCTTGAGAACTCCGGGCAGGAGCGGTACTTTCGGAAAGGCATACAGGAGGTCTGAGCCCCATTCAAGACGAAACGCCCATCTGAACTAGAGCTACCTTGGAAATTCCAGTGTGCAAAACTGCCGACAATGCGCATTCTTGACAGAGGTGAACACATCCAACCAAGGCTCTGCCCATTATTCGAAGAGACCTTGTGCCACCTCAGGATGAAGATGCCATTTGTGAGCAGCTAGGTATCCACAAAGGAGTTGGTCTGCCCTGGAGTTCAGAGAGCCCGCCAAGTGTTTAAACGCCAGAGATTAGCCCCGACGTTCCAGGAATGTCCAAAGATGCAGAGCATCTGGACAAAGGGTCCACGACCCTACCCCACCCGGTTTGTTGCAATACCACATGGCAGTGGTGATGTCCGTGAACACTTGTACCAGCCTTCCTCTGATTGAAGGAAGGAAGGCCTTTAATGGCAGCCAGATCGCCTGGAGCACCAACAGGTTGATGTGGCGTCTGGATTCCGCTGGAGATCAGAGTCCTCTGAACTCCACCTCTCCCAGATTGCTGCCCTGTCCTAGAAGTGATGCATCTGTCACTACAGTCAGCTTCGCTTGGGGAAGGGAGAAGGGTCTGCCACTGTTGCAATTCATTAGCTACCAGTGCAGATCTTTTAAGGTTCTCTCCGAGATCTGGACCATGTTGGAGATTCCATTGATGCTGTGCCCACTGGAACTTTAAGTCCCCCTGCAGAGTCCTCACATGACAGCAGGCACTTGTCACAAGGAGGATGCAGGAGAACACGAGGCTCAATAGCCTCAGTCGTACCAAAATCCAGGATAATGGCTGAAACATTGGTATCATAGCCTGAATATCCTAAAGCTGCACTGTGTCCAGAACAGCTCTGATGAAAGGGAGCACCTGAGAGGGAGTCGATTGTGACTTTGGAATGTTGATAGTGAACCCCACCGAGTACAGGTGGTTTGTCGTAGTCTGAAGGTGGGGGATGACTGCCTGAAGCGAGCACACCTTCAACAGCCAATCGTCGAGGTAGGGAAAGACTGGAATCCCTAACATTTGTTGATTAGCTGCAACCACTTAAATCATATTTGTGCATACCCAGGAGTAACTGGCAAGGCCAAAGGGGAGAACTGCAAAGTTAAAGTGCTCTTGGCCGACAGTGAATCGCAGGTAAAGTCTATGAGCAAGCAGAACAGGAATATGGAATTATGAATCATGCAAGTCCAATGCTACCATTCAGTCTCCCAGGTCCAGGGAAGACAGGACTTGAGCGAACATGAGCATTTTGAATTCCTCCTTTTTCAGGAAGAAATTTAGATGGTGCAGGTAGAGGATAGGACAAAGGCCTCCATACTTTTTGGGGACCAGAAAAGTATAAGGAATAGCAACCACAAGCTACTTCTGGTGCTGGCACAGTCTCTACAGCCATCCTGGCCTAGAGAGCCAACACCGCCTGATGAAGCAAGGAGAGGAAGTCCTCTATCAGCTTGTCGCATGTAGGAGACATGGGTGGTGAAGTGGTTACAAAGGGGAGTGAGTAGCCCCTGTGTACTAGCTGCAAAACCAAACAGTGGGGATGTTATTGACCTCTAGTGGTGCAGGTGATGGCTTATCCTGCCTCCCACTGGATGCCCATGAGGGTCAGATGCCATACGGAAGGGGTTTGGAAGCTGCAGCTGCCAAGGGGGGTGGTTGACTGACTACCTCTGGCTGCCTGTCTCACGTGGTCCATAAAAACTGAGTCATCGCTACAGGGGTCGCTTCTGCTCCCGGAAACAAGGAAAAAAGCAGAGCCTGTCCAGGTGCTGGCAGATCTCAAATGTCAATGCTCCCACGTCTTGGACGAGGTGAAGTCGAAGACCTCCGACTTCTTTGCAGGACTTAACAGAGGGGCCCGATGACTTTGAGCGAACTAGGATCGTGGACTCCAAGATTGATCCAGGGACCTTACTCTCGAGCTGGACCGAGAGCATTGTGGCATCGCTCGTAGGGAGGCAAGGAATTTGAGGGATTGCGCCCTAAAGGCTGTGGGGGGCATGGCAATCGGCGCAGGTATTCGCATCGCGGTCACATTCAAAGAACAAGAGGTATACAATGTGCGGGTCCGTCACCGACATCTGTCAAGCGTAGGCGCTGCAGTGCTTGAATTTGGTCTTCCTAGTGCACATTGCTTCCAAACCAGGAGAAGAACTCTCAAAAAATCTTTTACAAAACGTTGCAAAAGCACAGTTAAAAAGAGACTGAAGAGATAGCTCTCTTTGTAACTGCTCTGTCGAGGAAAGAAAATAACTAATGTGAGGGCGCTGGGGTGGTGCCTATATAGACACTGCAAACGCCATGTCTGACATGGGTGCAGGCTAAGCCACATAGAGCTGATCGACGTCACCAACCGGCGCGCAGGGTTATTGCTTACAAAATAATTTCTGGATCCAGTCTGACGCCTGGGGAGAATTCTACGGTAAGGTTTATGCGGCTAGAAGTCTATCAGATGTAGACATCAAAACCAGGAGTTGCTTGTGATGAGACTTTATTCTGCATTGCCTAGTAGTGGAGTCATCTGAGATTAAGATATGAGCTGTAGGTGTAGGTATCCTTTCCTTCTCACTCTACTGACCTCCCAGAAGCTGATTCTTGGCAACTACACTCATTCCTGTGGATCATAAAGTTCAATGTTCTCTTTCCACCCTTGGTTTTCTTGGAAGATTTCACATGGTGTGTTCCTTGCCTGGGATTTGAGAATCAGAAAAGCACATGATACAGAGGTCATGTGGATCCTGATCGGGTTTCTTCTGCCAAAAGAAGGGAATAATACAAATCAAAATGTAATACATAAAATTATTTCCTTATCGAATTCACAGGAAAACACAGAAACCAAAGAAAAATGTTTCTATGAATGGTTTCATAGAAGAAAAAAGCCTAAAATGAAAAGCGCAGCACAATAAAAAAAGTTGATGCAACTGCCTCTGGCAAGGCATGGCATTGCAGGGTATTATTGGTATGAGCTTCGTTGAAGAATCACTATTCATTTTTCATTAAAGAAAAAAAACGTTTACGGACAAGTTTTTTTTTCTTTTCACTCATTAAAAGCAGACTTTTTGGCAGCGGTTCAGTCCCTGCAATCGGGTAAGGCTATGGGACCCAACGGGATCCCTATTGAATTATATAAGCGCGTATCTGAGCTAACAGTCCCACACCTCTTGGCGATGTTTTTACATAGCCCGAGTAGGGGGGAACTGCCACAGGATCAACGAATAGCCACAATCGTTGCAATACCGAAACATGGCAAACCCCCGGATGAGTGTACGTCATATCGTCCGATTTCCTTACTCAACGCGGAAGCCAAGATTTTAGCTAAAATGATTGCCAACCGGCTAACTGCGCATCTTGAAAATGTAATTCACCCAGATCAATCATGGATATCCTAGTCCCCCTAACTACTGCATCATTAGACTTGACAGGACCAGCAAGACAGGCGGTGGAATCGCATGCATTTACAAGAGCAACTTTTCAATTAATAAAGTCACCGCCCCCTCTCTTACCACCTGTGAATACATCTGCCTTGATGTCATCAGTGAAAACAAACTTGTATGTTCACTACACATCATCTACCACCCCCCCGGGGACAACCTCACCTTCTCCCAACAACTCATGGACACAATCTCAATCAACTCTGGACGGCAAAACACACATTTACCTTGGTGATTACAATCTTCACTGGAATGATTGCAATGACGCAGTGGTTAATAGCCTCAAAAATTTCCTTAACGCTTCTGACCCCACCCAAATTTGCAACAGCCCGACCCATGACAAAGGCTCCATCCTCGACCTTCTCATCTCCAAAGAAGGCACTATTCAACTTGATTCAATCCAACCCTGTGACTGGTCAGATCACCATATTGTCACATACTTCATCAATGAAAAAGTTAAACGTAACCCGGTCCAATCCTCCAAGCCCAAAGTTTGGAAAAGAGACCTGAAGAAACTCAATCCAAACTCTTTACCCCCTAACAGCTGCAATCTCCTACTCCCCCCCTACCGGCGCTACTGACGTTCAGTGCTTAACTGACCACTACCTCAACGCTATGACCTCAATAATCAATGAGGCTGCACCGATGCAACTAAAAAGAGTCTCCACCAAGATCTCCAACCCTTGGTACGACGGGAGTCTCAATGAAGACAGACGGGCCATGCGAATGGCAGAGCGCACCTGGAGATCTGTTCCCTCAGCACTGCACCTAAAAATTCTGAAGAAAAAGAGAAACGCATACTTCAGGAAAATAAGACGCTCAAAATCAGATTTCTTCAGACTCCAGCTCGACCAAGCAAAAAACCGTCCAAGAAAACTGTTCGAGCTAATCCGAGCACAATCCAAGGAACAACCCCAGGCAGTCGACATTATGGGCAATGCACCTTCCTGTGAAGATTTATCTGCTTTCTTTAACCAAAAAACTGACAACATAAGAAGCGATCTCCTCATTGACGCAAGCCTTTACTCCAAACCCAACTGCATAACGCCCAATGAGCCAAAAAAACAATGCGACATGGTCATCCTTTGGCACTTACTCTGAAGAAGAAATTGACAGACTACTCAGCACCCTGAAACCATCCAATCACCTTACTGACCCTCTTCCTGCTAACGCGGTAAAAGACTTCATCCCTTTGCTCCTCCCATTCTGGACTAAAATTATCAATAGCTCACTTCAACAAGGAACCATCCCTGACTCCCTCAAAGTTGGACAAGTTACACCTTTACTAAAGAAACCAACAGCCGACCCCACTGATCTAAACTACCGTCCTATTACCAACATTCCCACTCTCGCCAATCTGTTGGAAAAATGCGTGCAACTACAATTGACAAAGCACATAGAACAGTTTGATCTCCTCAACCCTCATCAATCAGGCTTCCGAGCAGGGCACAGTACCGAAACTGCTATGACTCACATAATTGACGACGCCCTCCAAATTCTAGATCAAAATGATACCTGCCTCCTCATCCTTCTTGATCTCTCGTCAGCATTCGACACTGTGAAACATGAGAACTTACTCGAAATCTTAAACACAAGAATGGGTCTTTCTGGGACTGTTCTTCAGTGGTTCACCTCCTTTCTACACAACAGGTCTCAGAAATTCAAGAGCAACAACTTGATGTCCTCTCCAGTTCCTGTATCGTTAGGTGTCCCCCAAGGATCCTGCCTATCCCCAACTTTGTTCAACCTAGTCATCGAACCTCTCACCACCTTGCTACAAGCATCCAATGTAAACTTTCACATGTACGCCGATGACACTCAACTATATCTCAAACTACAATCCCCCAATGACATTATGCGTCTGAACTCAACGATCAGAAGCACACAATCCTGGCTGGCCGATAACCACCTCAAACTCAATGCTATGAAAACTGAGTTCCTTCTGATCTCACCTCCTGCGAAAATCTCTAACTCAAACACCTAACTGCACTCAATGTCCAACCGACCATCGTGGATGCAGCAAAATCCTTAGGCATAACACTTGACGCCAATATCAACATGCAGCAGCATATCAGCAAGGCAACTAAGGGAGAAAACTTCCAAATAAATACCTTGAGGAAACTTAAACCCTTCCTCCCAGCCAAAGACTTCCAAAATGCAGTACAAGCACTTGTCATCCCTCGCATTGACTATGGCAGCATCGCCCTCTGCGGTCTCCCCCTAACCACCACTGCACCCCTAAGAGCTTCACTAAACGCAGCAGCGAGACTCATCACTGGATCTAAAAAACACTCTCATATCTCCCCTGACTTTAAATCCCTGAACTGGCTGCCTTTTGAAGCCAGAATACATCTGAAAATTGCCTGCATGACGCACACGGCTATACACCTGGACTCACCCGGCTACCTCACTCAGAAGCTGACAATTTCCAGCGGCTCCAGAACTACAAGAAGCACAAACAATCTTCAGTGGAGGAGATGACCCTGGGCCTCATGGGAACAGTCCAGCCCAGAACTGGGGTGGCAGAGTGGGCTAAAGAACGGTGATGGATTAAACCCAGATCTTTTGACTGGGTGTGAGTGTTTGATTGATTCAGATGCTCCGTCCATCACCACCCCCTTTTGTACCGCTTTTGGCCGCCATAAGTGTGGCAGGGTATGCTCAGACGTGAGTCCCTTGCTCACTTTGCCACTGGATTCAAGCAAGCCAGGCTGAAGACGGCTGGAATGCCAGAAACCGGTCCTCGGAAGCTTGTTTCCGGTCCAGGGAAGACATGGCTTGGCAGTTCGGGCTGGACTGTTCCCATGAAGCCCAGGGTCAGACTGATTTGCATATAGCCATGTCAGAACTGGGGTGGCAGAGTGGGCTAAAGAACGATGATGGATTAAACCCATATCTTTTGGCTGGGTGTGAGTGTTTGATTGATTCAGCTGCTCCGTCCATCACCACCCCCTTTTGTACCGCTTTAAATATTTGGGGATCTGGGTGACGCCTAATCAAGAAGCCTTTTTTCGCCGTAATTTGGAGCCCCGTCTTGAGCGTTTTCGTATTGATGTACAATACTGTCAACACCTTGCCCTTGACCCTCCTGGGAAAAGCGGCTTTATATAAAATGAAGACATTGCCTCGGCTTGTTTATTTTCTCGAGAATACCCCATTCTCCGTTTCTCCAAAATATTTCAGATCAATAGACGCACTGGTCTCAGGTCTCCTCTGGGGAGACAAACCGGCACGCATCTCCCGACACAAATTAGTTAGGGGCTGGTATGACGGCGGAGTTGCTCTCCCTGATATCCAGCTATACTACTGGGCGGCTCAGTTGAAGATCATAAACCAATGGCTGCACGCGCCCCAGACTGAGCCAGCGTTTAAAGCAGATAGGTACGACCTAGGTAGCGGTGGAGTGTTTGCTGCACTCTATGATAAAAGAGGCGTCTCGGCATTGCTTGGCCCTACGGCCCACACAGTTAAACTATGGTATGAGGCCCAGGCCCGCCTTAAATGTAAAGACGTCCTTACGCAGATGACGCCACTTTGGTCGTCGCGCCAACTGGACCGCTTGTGCAACAGTAAGGGCTTCCGGGCATGGGATCTGATCGGTATATCCACGGTGGGAGACCTCTGGAAGCGAGGTGCCATCTTAACATTTGAACAACTCATGGAACAATATGAACTGGCGCCCACAGAAAGGTTTAGATATCTGCAAATTCATCATGCTTAGGGATCACTTATCCAGCCTGGTGATAAGGTTCCTGACTCTACCCCATTAGAAGATAGGCTCCTCACAGAGCACATGCCCAAAAAGGCGACCTCATTCATTTATCGTAAACTCATTGATAACCTACCGGACCCGACTCTGAAACTAAAGGACAACAGGACTAAGGAGGTGGGAGAGTTTGGTAAGTCAGATTGGCAGACTGCACTTTCCTCCCCTCGGGAGGTTGCTATACCATCCAGACTTAGACTTGTACAATTAAAAATATTACACCGGGTATATTACACTAGGTCACCCTGCACACGATTGGGAGAGCCGCACATGAATACTGTGTACGAGGGTGCGGGGAGGAAGGGACGTTCTTTCACACTATCTGGGACTGCCTTCCCATTGCCGACTACTGGGCTACGGTTATGAGGACTATGTCACAGGTAGTGAAGGACTCAATAGTTCCGGACCCACGGTATTGCCTATTAAACATTTGGGAACCCAATGATCTCACCCACTCCACACTGGACTGGATGACGTTAGGCATAATGTATGCAAAAAGAAACATAGTTAGATTTTGGGGATCCCCGGAGGTACCGGCAGTCAAGGATTGGTGTTCTGACCTTGACTTTGCAATGTTGACTGAACAGACAGTGTATTTGAATCGAAAATGTCCACGGAAATGGGATATTTGTGTGACCCTCCGACGCTAGACAGTGAAAGTGACTGAGTAAGATGGAATGGGGGGAGGGATTGCTGAGGGGGGAGGGGTGTATCTAATTGCCATAAATGTACTGCTTCCTATCATGTGTTTTTGTATCTGGATCCTATATTTACCGCTCTCTATGTATGCAGACTGTGATTATTTTTTTGTATGCTCTACGTTTGCTTTGAATAATAATAAAAATTGTTTTAAAAAAAAAAAGAGCAGACTTTTTAAAATTAGAATGCTCTTTTTCAAGAAATGGAAATTAAATGTGGCAAATATTGCATAAAGAAAAGCTGCAAAGCTACATTAACTAATTTGTGTTTAACAAAATTGGCTTTGCTGAAGAAAAGTATTTAAAATATTGGAGAGAGTAATTTGGTATATCAGACATGAACAGGTCTCTAACTAGGACAATCGTAGAAGATCCCTTGAAGAAGAATAGACTATTAAAACAGCTAGTATAGTCGACCAAAAGTGCTGAAATGTTTGGAAGATACAGGTCAGTGCAGGTCACACTATTGACTAGCGATGGCGCGGTGCTCGTGCGCGGACAGCCGGGGGCTGTCCGATCTGCGCACGCGTAGTATTTTGCCGCACCGCAGCAAAATCCTGGCCGCGCCCAAGTGGTTAAAGCAGGTGTGCTCAATGACGGGTAAGTTGCTACTCAAACTACTACAAGGAAAAATGTTTGACTGGGGGTTTCTTAAACAATATGTTATGATGGGTGATACATAGGGATTGGGGACTCCTATTTCAGACGGTGACTGGCCAACTGTGTGGGAAATGGCACCCAAAATTTCCCTTACTTCACGTGTCAAATTAATCCATTATTATGTCCCCCATCGGGCGTACCTCACGCCATTAAAACTTAGAATGTATGCCCCCCCCCACCCACGGCTGCCTGTGTTGCCGCTTTACTAAGAGACATCCTGCATATGCTGTGGGGGTGCCCCCACCTTATCCATCATTGGTCCGAGTTGGTACACCTGTTGGTAGAAGCCACTGAACATGTTGCGACCCGTTCACCCTGATTTTGCCTCCTGGGTATTTGCCATCGCCCAGCCAAATACAAAGTCACTAACTGCTTCATTGATCTGGCTTTGGTGTTGGCTAAGCGTAAAATCACTGAGGTGAAACAATGCGGATACTCCTAGGATAGAGGGTTGGCAGGCTGACATATTACAACGAGCAACCTGGGAGGGTATTTCTCTACTCCATGAAGTGCACCGGGGCAGGCGCTCCTTGGAACACTTCCTTCATTGCACTGGAGCCCATGACACTGGCTACGTCCCTGAAAGCCAACCCGATTGATCGTACCAAGGTGCATGTCTAGTAGTGCTGCAATGCAAGAATGTATATTGAAGGGTAGAGTTTTTCAAAGAATTATAAAACATACATCATACAACGGGAGTTGGCCACAACTGAGAAATAGCAACAGATGAGCGGCTGGAGAGAAGAGAGGGCCAAGAAATTAGAAGGTGAAGCTTGGCTTTTTTTTTCTGAGCGCATAAATTAAGGTTGTGTCTTGTGGCAAATCGAAGCATTGACTCTGAATACAATAGTGTATTTTGTGTCTTTAAAAAAAGCACGTGTAAGATTATTGCAAACAATTTTTTACAGTATGAAAGTGTTTCGAGTTCAAGTACTAATTTTTGTGACTTTGTTAATATAGTTTGGAAGAACCAACCATTTTCACTGAAGAACTTGTTGCATCAACAACAATTGTAAAAAGAGTTGAATGGCAGTCGAAGTTGCCACCTTAGCTTAAGGCTTACCTGGAAGAAACACTAAAGAGAAGAGTCCATCTGAATGAAGAGGCGAGAGCATGTGTAGACCCTGCAGTTGAAAAATGCAGATGTGAAGTATTTGAACCTAAAAGGTTTTGTCTGAATGTCGGCAAGATGTGTATTTGTAATCTATCTGCTCCTTCCCCGATAACGATTGGAGTCCCCAAGGATCAACTCTTTCCCCAACTTACTTCAATCTCTAACTTGAACCGTTAGCTGAATTACCACGTACCACCAACATCTCCTTCCACATGTATGCCGATGATACCCCGATCTACATCAAAATCTCATCTCTAGAGGAGATCTACTCTTTGAATGATGCCCTAAAGCTAACTTCAATGGCTTGCCAGCAACCAGCTCAAACTAAATGCACAAAAAACAGAGTTCCTTCTAATCTCCCAACCCTTAAAAGTCACACTGACATCCGGGAATGGACCTAGTCAATCACAGCACTAAACTGCACACCGAATATATTGGCCTCTGCCAAATGTCCCAGAATAATCCTAGACAGCAACCTGAAAATGCGAGACCACATCAACTCGATGGCTAAAACTGCCAGGTTTCACCTGAGCTACCTGAGGAAACTAAAACCTTTACTTGATGCCTCAGACCTAAAAATGGCAGTCCAGGCATTAGTTATCTCCAGAATCAAATATGGATGCTGAACCCTTTCAGGCCCAAGATCCCCACTTACCCCTAAAAGCTTGCCTCAACGCCGCCACCAGGCTTCTAAAAGGCTAAAAAAAATGGACCACATCTGAAGGCACTGAACTGGCTTCCTCTTGAAGCTAGAATCCAACTCAAACTGGCATGTATCACCCACAAAGCTCTACACACAAAATACCTTGCATATCTCGCCCAGAAAATCATGGTTTCTGGAGGAGCCAGAAACTCTAGGTCCGCCAGAGACTTTATGCTCCAGCCACCCCGCTTCCGAAAGGAAAAAACATACAATTGTGCTTTCTCTGGGGCCGCAACAAGAATCTGGAACTCGCAGCCGTATTGCATCAGAAATATTCCCTCTGTAAATATTTAAAAAGAAAGCAAAAACCTTCCAAATGGGCAAGTTTCTCCCACAAATCATGCATTGTACGATCAGTGTGCTCAGTGGCTTTGCTTACTTTTGTTGCCCTTAGAGTTTGGACTGACTGGCTGCTAACCATCTTGGACTGACCTTGTACTCCCACAAATGTATTTGCTGGATTTCTCTGCATTATGATCTAAACATTGAATACACCCCGTTATTCCCCAAATGTTTCCCTTCCTTCTACTCCTACTTATGTGTTTTCTTTTTTCTTTGACTATTTCATACTGGTATACAACGTGTAATCCTGTAAAGCGCTCTGATACCCTAACGGGTCACATTTGCGCTCGAAAAACACCAATAGATAAATAAATGTGTAAATATGCAGGATTTTAAGTAACAATGTAAAAAGAAGATTGTTTTTTTATTGCTATAAAATAAAAAGTACAAAAGTGCAACTGAATTGTTTACGTAATGAATTTGTTGCAGACTGGCAAGTGACGGCAACAGATGGAGGCTGGAGAAAGAATGGAAGGGGCAAGAAATGGAAAGGTGGAGCGCAGCAGGAGGGGCTGAAAAACACAGGCACACTCATGGACTACTGTTGCATGATAAAGGCAAGCAGCCATGATTCAAAATGTAGAGCATGGAAAGATGAAAGTAGTGATGAAATTAAATTAGAAAGCATTAATAGCGAATTTGAGCATTAGGTACGTTGATATCGAAAATGTATGTGACAGGTGCATGGCATGTATTGCAGCAGTATTAAAATGGAGACAGAATTAGGCATGTGTTTTCAAATTACTGTAAAACACGAGATGAAAGGAAAATGCTACTTACCAGTATGCATCTGTTCTTGGCATGTAGAGCTGCAGAGTTACACACTATGCATAGATGGCCACCTAGTGTTGGGCCCGGATGTTTGCAGTTTGTTTTGTTGTAGAAAAGTCTTTGGAAGTCACGGGATAGGCGACTCCTCCTTTGGATGATACTGCGCATGGGCATCGGCTCCATCCCCAGATTTGTTTTCGCCATTAGGGAAGTGATGGAGCTGTACAAGAGGTAGTGATGTCCATGTGATTTGTATCTAATTAAGATAATACTGGAACAGATAAAGGTAGCCGGGGAGGCGTGTGTAACTCTGCAGCTTTACATGCCAAGAACAGATGCACAATGGTAAGTAGCATTTTCCGTTCGAGGCATATGAGCTGCAGATTACACACTATGCATAGATTGTATAACAGTACCCACCTTTAGCGGCAACCACTAGTATCTGTTGCATTTGTTTGAAACAGAGCTTTTAGTACAGCCTGGCCCACAGTGGCTTGTTGTTTGGTTTCCACATATACACAGTAATGCTTTGTGAATGTGTACTGTGTAGACCATGTGGCTGCTTTGCATATATCATCTAGGGGAATGTTCCCTAAGAATGCCATTGAAGCCCCTATTTTCCTTGTAGAGCGGGCTTTTGGAGGAATTGTTAATGTACGTTTGGCTTTGTGATAACATATTTGTATGCATTTAACAATCCACCTAGCGATCCCTGATTTTGATATGGGATTGCCTTTATGTGGCGGTGAAAAAGACACAAAAAGCTGTTTTGTTCTCCGAAAAGCTTGAGTCCTTTCGATATAGTATAGTAATGTTCTTTTGACATCTAAGGATGTAGAGCTCTTTCTACGACTGTTTGAGGCTGCGAGAAAAATACGGGCAGCTCAACAGATTGATTTAGGTGGAATGGTGAAATGACTTTAGGAAGGAACTTAGGGTTAGTACGATGAACCACTTTGTTATGATGCATTTGCAGAAAGGGTTCTTGAATAGTAAATGCTTGTAGTTCACTAACTCTTCTGAGATAAGTAATGGCTACTAGGAAACCTACTTTCCAGGTTTGGAAGTGCAATTCACATTTATGAAATGGTTCAAGGGAGGTCCCATTAATCTTGTGAGAACCACGTTTAAGTTCCAAACTGGTGCAGGTGGCGTCCTGGAGGAATTATTCTTTTGAGTCCTTCCATAAAAGCTTTAATAGCTGGGAATCTAAAAAGAGATAAATGTTGTCTATTTTGTAGGTATGCTGTGATGGCAGCGAGGTGTAGCCCGATAGATGTGTAGGCTACGTTACACTTTTGAAGGTGTAATAGATATCCTATGATGTGTTGAATAGACACGTCTAAAGGATTAATTTGGTTGTTTTGGCAGTATATGCCTAACCATTTCCATTTAGCGGCATAACATGCTCTAGTAGTGGGGCGTCTAGCTTCTTTGATAACATTCATACATTCTGGGGGAAGGTTGAGGTAACCAAACTCTGACATCAGGAGCCAGATCGCTAGGTTGAGCTGAGCTGGGTCCGGGTGTCTGATCTCTCCATAATTCTGTGTTAACAGGCGTGGAGATAGGTTTAATTTTTGGTGTGGTACTACAGACATCTGCAACAGCGTGGTGTACCACGGTTGCCTGGCCCAAGTTGGAGCGACTAGGATGAGCGTTAGGGAATGTTGCTGTAGTTTGCGTACCACTAACGGAAGTAGTGGGAGAGGAGGAAAAGCGTACGCAAATAGTTCTGACCAATTCATCCATATTGCATTGCCTTTGGACAATGGGTGTGGGTATCTGGCGGCAAAGTTTGGGCATTTTGCGTTTTCGTGGGTGGCGAAAAAGTCTATCTGAGGTTGTCCCCACATTTGAAAGAACGGATGAACTTGCGGATGAAATGCCCACTCGTGGATCTGCTGTGTTTGACGGCTTAGAAGATCTGCTATAGTGTTTGCACTCCTGGGACGTGTTGGGCTAAGAGAAAGATCTTTAGTGGTATAGCCCATCTCCATATCTGCTGTGCTAACAGAGAGCTGCAGAGAGTGTGTCCCTCCTGGTTTGTTTAGGTAGTACATAGCTGTCATATTGTCTGTGCGGACTAAGACAGCTTTGCCTGACACTTGAGTTTGAAATGCTTATAGGGCTAGAAACACAGCTAGCAACTCTAAGTGGTTGAAGTGGAGTAGCTTCTGTTGCGGTGTCCACCTGCCTTGCATGGTGTGATGCAGTAGGTGAGCTCCCCAGCCGGAGAGCGATGCGTCCGCTGTCCTGACTATTTGAGGAAATGGCTCCAGAAACGGTCGCCCTTTGGAAAGGTTTTTGGTGTTCCACCATTGCAGAGAACGAGGAGTCCGACCGTCTACCAACACTAGGTCTGTCAGTTGACCTTGAGCCTGGTTTCATTGGCGTGCTAGGCACTCTTGAAGTGGACGCATTTGCAGTCTTGCGTGAGGTACTACAAGTATGCAAGATGCCATCATCCCTATGAGCTTTTTTATAAAAAGAGAAATGCTGGCCCTGCGATTTTTGATAGCTATATTTTGAGCAACAAACCAAATCCTTGTTATGATTTGTATGGTCGAATTTATTTAAACCATTTACTTTTTCATATAAATCTCATTAAGTTAAAGCATTGATTGCATGAGAAAAACACTACGTACATACAATTTATACAAAAACATTTGACAAAGAATTTTAACAAAAATACATAAATACATATAACAAAATGACATCCAATCATTTAGTGTACATAAATATACAAATACGGTCATACGAGAAGCATCAGTCGTTATGTAGTATTAAGCAATGAAGCTATTTGCAGTAAGGAAAAGAAAACAAAATGAATTGTAACAAATACAAATTTTCAATTGTCTGATAAATAAACTTGAATTCTTTCTGCTATTGCCAATTCCTTTCTGCTATTGCCGACGCGTTTCGAACTCGCTCTGGCATTTGGCAAGTTCTCATCAGGGCTTTCTCGTATTATTCTTCTGAAAATTATGTACAAAGAAAATGAGTGAGATTTTGCAATCCTCATTTTCGTCCCCTATATACATTGCCCCCTACCAAGACTTTCTAGAAAACGTGTACCTTTATTTTCAAGTTGGCAGCGGGTTTTCAATTTTCAAGAGATCTTATTCAATCAATGTAGATTCGGTTCTAGAAAATTACAACGCACCAAATTACAATATAATAATGGTCAGGACAGCCTGCGCCTAGATGGCCAGAGGACAATCTTGGAAAATTACCTTCAAACCAGTAGTCTGCACTTCTGTTTGGTAAATATTTGAAACAGCCATGCGTGGGACAAAAATCAGCTCCCACCCGCCAGCCGGCGGTGGACACGTCTTATTGCACCTACAAGGAGAGTTTAAAGTCACTCAACTATTCCAATCGGTTTTACAAACAGCGGTTAGAACGAGTAGAACGGGTAACAGAACCGGGTGCCTACCTTATTGTTGGCGCTTGGGCTGTTTGAATGCAGTTCCCCTGTTTTTCTAACTTCTAGCCGGTTTCAGTTCGTTTTTATATTCGTTTTTATGTTCTAAAATGACAAACACGGACAGTGTGAGCCCGCTCCTGTGTCATGCGCGGTATCACTAAGCGTTACCTATCTTTGTGCTTACCTAAATGTTGGTGATCTTGAAGAAACACACGCTCCCAAGTGCACTCCAAACCAATCCAGGGAGTCACTCGTTTGACTAAGTCGCCATCTTAAAAAGCAGACATGTGATCGTCAATGCGTGTCACATGACTGTCACATGACTGTCAGGGCTATCCGGGCTTTATGGGAGTTGGAGTCCCATTTTGCATTCTGATGTTTTCCTAAGTGAAAGTCTACATAAAAGGTTCCACTTGAGCACTGTATTATATCAAAGCGGATTACAATCGTGAAATCTCAGACATCGAATTTAGTCCAGTTTGTAAACTATTGAAGCGCAGGATTAAATACGCTTCTTTCCTCAATAAGACATCGTCCACATCCTTAATACATTGGGCTCGAGTCACTGTGTACAAAACCGTCCACGTGAAATCTGTTTCAGTGTGTCCAGTGTCAACAAAATGTTGTACCATTGGAGCGGTTAGCACTTTTGTTTTTATTCGTGACCTATGCTGTGTTATTCGGGTATTAACCTGCTGGTTAGTCTTTCCTATATACAATTTTCCGCATCCGCAGACAATTGCATACACGACATTCCGTGTTTTGCAGTTTGAAAACCCTTGGTTCTTCCACCTGACATTTTTGTGTGTGAATTCACTTCCCTCGATTGTTGTGTCACAAGAGACACAGTTGCCGCATCTATGGTGTCCCTCGACCGGCTTGAATCCCCACATTGACAATAAGTCATGTTTAGGTTTTTCAATGGTGACGTCCGCACGCACCAGTTGCTGTCCAATGCTGCGGTTTTTTTAAAAAGCAAAAATCGGTTTGGGAAAGGGGCATTCTAAGCCCTCCAGCAGGTGCCAATTTTTAAGTATGGTCTGTCGAATTTTATGGGTATGTGGACCAAATGTTGTTACACAAACCAATTTGTCCATTTCGGGTTTCACTTTACTTTGTAATAGACATTCTCTCGGGGTATAGCGTGCTCGTTTGAAAGCATGTTTCAGCAGCTTCCTAGGGTAGCCCCTGCTTTTCATATCCTCACAAAATCTTCCTCCGTGTAAGTCATAGTCTGTGACATCAGAGCAGTTCCTTCTGATGCGGAGTAGCTGCCCGTATAAATTGTATGTACGTAGTGTTTTTCTCATGCAATCAATGCTTTAACTTAATGAGATTTATATGAAAAAGTAAATGGTTTAAATAAATTCGACCATACAAATCATAACAAGGATTTGGTTTGTTGCTCAAAATATAGCTATCAAAAATCGCAGGGCCAGCATTTCTCTTTTTATAAATTATTCTATGGTCCAGCTGACCCTGTGTCCCGGGACCTAACTCCTTATTTTCTGCAATCATCCCTATGAGCTGCATGAACACTCGAGCTGGTAGCGAGTGTTGCGGTTTGAAATTTGTTAGGAGAGCTTGTACACTTGTTATCCTTGCTGAAGAGGGATAAGCCAGTGTTAGTTGGGTGTTTATTGTAGGGCTGAGATACTGTTGTATGTGCGAGGGTTGAAGATGCGATTTGGTGTGATTTACTGTGAATCCCAAGTCGTGAAGCAGTCGAATAGTAGCGCGAGTGTGTTGCACACACTGGCTGTATGATCTGGCTTTTATGAGCCAGTCGTCTAGATAGGGGAAGACATGAATATGTTGTCTGCTTAAGTGTGCTGCTACTACTGCTAGGCATTTGGTAAACACCCTTGCCGCTGTTGTGCCTCCGAATGGGAGCACTTTGGACTGGTAGTGCTGCCCGTCTAGCACAAATGAGATATTTTCTGTGCGCTGTGTGGATGTGAATATGGAAGTAGGCGTCCTTAAGATCTAGAGGGCTCCCATAGATTTGGCGGTGTCTGTATCCTTTTTCATTTTTTCTAGTGATACGTCTACATTGGGTCCAAATAGGTGTTGCTTATCAAAGGGGTGATTAAGAATGTTACTTTGTACCTCAGGTTTGAACCCTGATATACGTAGCCAGTTGTGTCTGCGTAGTAAAACGCTGGTGTTAACTGCCCTAGAGGCAGTATCTGCTGCATCGAGTGCACACCGAATAGAGGTGTTTGTGATGTTTTTACCCTCTTGGATAAGCTTGTTTGCTCTATCCTTGTACTTGTCAGGGAGGTGCCTCATTAATGACTCTAGCTCGTCATAATGTGCCCTGTCATATCTGGCTAATAATGCCTGTGTATTGGCGATACGCCACATGTTTGCTGCTTGAGACACTGTTCTTTTCCCTGATGCGTCAAGTAGCTTAGACTCCTTATCTGGTGGTGCAGCCTCCCCTGATGACTGAGTTTGCTCTCTTGCGTGCATTGGAAACTACAAGTGAATCTAATGGTACTGGACCTTTAATATATGCTGGGTCTGAGGGAGCAGCTTTATATTTTTTCTCTATACGAGTGTTAATAACCAGAGTTCTGACTGGGTCCTTGAAGACTTCAGGGGCATGCTTGATCACTCCTTTGAGCATTGGTAAAATGGATGAGGACCTTTGTGCATTATCAAAGGTATCCATTAGGAAGTCTTCCTCAACAGGGTCTGTATGCATGTCCACTCCATGAAATTGTGTAGCCCTGTGAATTAATTCATTAAACCCTATAGTGTCTTCTGGTGGGGAACGCCTTGAGGGGTACAAGTCATCCTGAGGGACATTTGGGACATCTGGGGTGGTATAATCATCCCACGGGTCAGGGGATCCTCTAGGCGTGGCTGGATCAGGTATGTTACCCCCCCCCATATCATCAGAGCTATCATCCCTGTCTGGTATGATGGAGGATGCTGGGGAATGCTGTGGTATGAGAGGATGTGGTGATGGTACAGGTGAAAGAGAAGTGGAAGGCAGTCTTAGGGGAGAGGTAGCCATGTCCTTCTTTGAATGCAGAGCTGGTGTGTCCAGTGGTCGCTTTTTTTTAGCCAAAATTAAGTGTTCAGTGATTGGATCCTCAGCTAGAGTCTTTTGAGCAGGGTCTGGATAAGTTAAATCCTCTGCAGGAGGGTGAACTTTTGGTGCGGAGGAAGGCTTGGGCACCGAAATGGCTTGTTTTAGTTTCTTGACAATTTCTTTCACTGGGGAAGCAGGAGTCTTTTTCGGCTCTGAGGCTTTTTTCGGTTCAGAGGATTTTTTCGGTTCTGTTTTTGGATCCAATGGTTTTTTCGGTTCCGGTGTTTTTTTGGAATCCGAAGCGGGTTTGCTTAGTTCCGACCTGGGTTTCGGTGCCAAAGGAGTAGTGATAAGTTTCGGAGTCGATGGTTTGGATGTAGGTGTAGTCTGTGCCGTTGTCTTTCTCGGTGCCGATAGATGTGCTCCGGCACCGTGTGAAGGCCGACTCAAGCCCGAGTCGCCTGAAGGCTTAATTGGCTTCTTAGCTGGGCCCGAAGGTGGGGCAGTAGAAGCAGAGTCCCGGTGTGCACCCGAGCCCGAGGGTGTAACCGGGGCCTTCTGTGTCGAGGAAGGGTCGGGTCGACGGTCTTACGTACGACCCGCTGCACTGGAGTGATGTCCTCGACCTCGGAATCTTCTGCCTTGGAGCTGCTGTCGACATAGTGTTGTTCTGGAACGTTGACGCCTTCTTCGAAGATGTCGTCCAAAATCGGAGCTGAAGATCTTTGAGCCATTTTTCTCCTCGCTCTTCGGTCCCGTATAGTCTTTTTGGAGCAGAAAGAGGCACATGCTGAACAGTCCTTTGTCTCGTGCTCCGGAGAGAGGCAGAGGTTACACACCTCATGAAGGTCGGTGTGGGGAAACTTCGACCCACATTGAGGACACTTTTTAAATGGCGTCCTTTCCATAGGCTGGAGTCGAGGCCTAGCTAGGCCCGAAGGCCGTCGACCAGAATCGAGATCCTCGATGTTGAAGAGTAGCGTCGACTGGAAAGCGTTCAAAACTAAGTTTTGGAAGTTGGTGAAGATTGCACGCCGAAGGAAAACGGTTCCAACACGGAGCGCTGGAAACACATTCGAGCCCGGTGGCGGAAAAAAACAATCTGGGGATGGAGCCGATGCCCATGCGCAGTATTATCCAAAGGAGGAGTCACCTATCCCGTGACTTCCAAAGACTTTTCTACAACAAAACAAACTGCAAACATCCGGCCCAACACTAGGTGGCCATCTATGCATAGTGTGTAATCTGCAGCTCATATGCCTCAAACAAAGTTACAGATGTGCTAGACAAAGAAAATGGCAGATGCTTACAAATTAAACTTTGTGGGTTGTACATAACATTGCAGAGAGGCAAGAACAAGCACTGGCAAAGCCAAACCGGTCTGACCGTTCATATAGCTACGGAAACTTTATTTGTTATTTTTTTTTATTTATTTGTAAGGTTTTATATAGCGCTGGCTAGACCCAGAGGTATCAGAGCGCTTTACATGAGCAGGCGGAATGTACAGGAAACAACAGTTCTGGACAAAAATAACTAAAGTTACAAGCCAAATCTCACCATAAAGTCGGGAGAAGGCAGAACAGTGAGAGTTAACAGGGTTAATGCATTTCAAAGTTAAGATGGAGGTAAACTATTCGGGTCCCACAATAAATACAATGGAGGAGAAAAAAATTGTAGTGGTAGGGGGCAGAGGGTAGGTGAGGAGGGGTCCATAACAAATGGACAAAGCACAGGGGAGAGTGTCAACAAGCAGCAACCAATGTACAAGTTAGAGAGGAAAGGGTAACAAGAGAGACCAGGGAGAGTGAAGACCAGGAGAGTAAAGGGAGGAACAATAGGACAAACATGTAAGCAGAAAGATAACCAACACAGGAGATAAAAGGCCATGCAGGATCATATAAATTAAAGACACCAGTATTTGCTGAGGAGGTGACATTTAAGAACTCTTTTAGAGCCAATGTAGGCGGGGTTGCAGCGCAGGTCCCTCAGGAGTCAATTGCATATGCTCGGAGCATTACCTGAGAAGGAGCGTGGGATGGATGGATTTCTTTTGTAGTAACGGGGGAACGAGTATTAGAGCCATGGAGCTTCTCATCAGTCTGGAACAGCCCGCTTTTTTGAGTTTGTTCGTTAAGTCTGAGATTGAGCGTGAAAAATGCTGCTCCCTGCGTGAGCAATATTTTCATCTGTTTTCCTACCTGCTTCACTGGGAGCAGGGAAACAAATGAAAAGTCCACCCCCAGTGGGCGGGAACATTTTTAATACTCCCGCCCACTGGGAGCAGACTTCGTGATTGCTCTCGCTTGGTGAAAGCTTTAAAATTGCTCCTGCCAAGCAAGAGCAAAACCGCTATGCCCCTCGGGGCAAAGCAGGAGCCCGACCTTGGGAGATGGGCTCCAGGAAAGATTTGGATTGCATGGCCAGGCTCCACAGGGTCCACAGGTCTGAATGTGTCTGGGGAGCACTCCCCCCAGGTATTTAATGGCTGGCCCCAGGAATGAAAATGCTACTTACCAGTATGCATCTGTTCTTGGCATGTAGGGCTGCTAACATTCATATCTTTTGCATTAGATCGCCGCCTAGTGTTGGGTCCGGATGATCGCACATTGTTGTCCTGGAAGAGTCTTCGAAGTATCCTGAGATAGGTGGCTCCTCCCCTGGACTACAGTGCGCATGGGCATCGGCTCCATCCCCAGATTGTTTTTAGCCATTGTGGCAGAGATGGAGTGTAAAGTGTAAAGGATGTCCATGCTAATGATTGAATACAAGAGTATGTCTGCAGCTGCGACAGGCACCGGGGAGGAGGGTGGGCGATATGAATGTTAGCAGCCCTACATGCCAAGAACAGATGCATACTGGTAAGTAGCATTTTCAGTTCGAGGCATGTGGGCTGCTAAATTCATATCTTTTGCATAGAATATATAGCAGTCCCTCCATTAGCGGCGGTTGCCCGTGCCAGCTGCAGAAACCTGAAAAAGTGTTTTGAGAACAGCCTGTCCTACAGCTGCTTGCTGCTTGGAATGTACATCAACACAGTAGTGTTTTGTAAAGGTATGTGGAGTAACCCACGTGGCTGCTCTGCAAATGTCTTCTAAAGGAATGTTCCCCAGGAAAGCCATAGATGCCCCCAATTTGCTTGTGGAGTGCGCCCTTGGGGGTATTGTCAAGGTACGTTTTGCCTTTTGATAACTTATTTGGATGCACTTAACAATCCACCTGGCTATTCCTGCTTTGGAAATAGGGTTGCCCTTGTGCTGTGGCGAGAAGGCAACAAAAAGCTGTTTTGTTTTCCTAAAGTGTTGTGTCCTGTCAATGTAGTACATCAACGCCCTCCTGACATCTAAAGTATGAAGCATTCTTTCCGCCACCGTTTGTGGGTTTTGGAAGAATGCTGGCAAGTCAATAGTTTGGTTGAGATGAAACTGTGACACCACCTTTGGAAGGAATTTGGGGTTAGTACGTAGTACTACCCTATTTGGATGAATCTGAATGAAAGGCTCTTGGATTGTGAGCGCTTGTAGCTCACTAACACGCCTCAGTGACGGAATAGCTATTAGGAAAGCTACTTTCCACGTTAGGAACTGGAGTTCACACGAGTGTAGTGGCTCAAAAGGTGGTCCCATCAGTCTGGTGAGGACCACATTGAGGTTCCACACCGGAGCTGGCGGTGTTCTTGGGGGAATGACTCGTTTCAGGCCTTCAAGGAAAGCTTTAATGGCAGGCACCCTGAAGACAGAGAGATGCTGCCTATTCTGAAGATAAGCTGCTATGGCGGATAGATGTATCCGAATAGAAGCGTACGCTAGATTGCACTTGTAAAGATGTAACAAATAGCAAATGATGTTAGGGATAGACGCATCTAGCGGGTTGATGTTATTGGCTGTACAGTAAATGACAAAACGCTTCCATTTTGCAGCATAGCATGCTCTGGTAGTTGGCTTTCTTGCCTCCTTGATGATGTTCATGCATTCAGGAGGTAGGTGAAGGTATCCAAACTCTAGGACTTCAGGAGCCAGATCGCCAGGTTGAGCTGTTGCGGATCTGGATGCTGAATGTCTCCATGGTTCTGCGTCAAAAGTCTGGGCGTGAGGCGCAGCCTTTGATGCGGCACCACCGAGAGTTCGAGGAACGTGGTGTACCATGCTTGGCGTGCCCACGTTGGAGCAACCAGGATGAGAGTCATCGAGTGCTGCCTTAGCTTTCTTGCCACCAGCGGTATCAGAGGGGCTGGCGGAAAAGCGTACGCAAATCTGCCTGACCAGTTCATCCATATCGCATTCCCCTGCGACTGTGGGTGAGGGAACCTGGCGGCAAAGTGTTGGCATTTTGCGTTTTCGTTTGTGGCAAACAGGTCTATCTCCGGATGACCCCACTGCTGGAAGTACGGGTGGAGTACAGATGGGTGTAACTCCCACTCGTGCATTTGATGGCTGTATCTGCTGAGCAGATCCGCCATCTGATTGTCCTTGCCCGGGAGGTGTTCTGCCATGAGGAAAATGTTCCTCTGAATGGCCCACTTCCACATGCCCTGAGCCAGATGAGACAGCTGTGGCGAGTGGGTGCCCCCCTGCTTTTGAATGTAGTACATCGCGGTCATGTTGTCCGTCCGGACTAACACTACCTTGTTTCACAGATGTACAAGGAAGGACTTGAGCGCCATGAAGATTGCCATCAGTTCCAGATAGTTGATGTGCATCTTCTGCTGCTGCGTTGTCCATAGTCCCTGCACCGTGTAAGTGAGCAGATGAGCTCCCCATCCCTGGAGAGATGCGTCCGTTGTCAGGATAATCTGTGGCACTGGCTCCTGGAACAGTCGGCCCTTGCAAAGGTTGTGTGGAGTCCACCAATGCAGAGAGTCGTATGCCCGACTGGTAACCAACACTAGGTCTGTCAATTGTCCCTGAGCCTGCGTCCACTGATTTGCTAAGCACTCCTGGAGCGGACACATATGTAGACGTGCGTGAGGGACTATGAAGATGCAGGAGGCCATCATGCCAATCAACTGCATGAACACTCTCGCTGGAAGCGAGTGTTGCGGTCTGAACTTTTGGATTAGCGACTGCATGCTGTCTATCCTGACTTGGTTTGGCTGGGCCATGGCCGTCAGGGTATTGATTGTCGCACCTAGAAACTGCCGGACATGCGCCGGCTGAAGATGCGACTTTGGGTAGTTCAACGAGAAGCCCAGATCGTGAAGGAGGTGAATGGTAGTCGACATGTCCGCGGCGCACTGTTGTTCCGACTTGGCTTGAACGAGCCGGTCGTCTAGGTAGGGGTAGACCTGGATGTTCTGCCTCCTGAGGTGCGCCGCCACGGTCGCCAGACACTTGGTAAACACTCTTGGTGCTGTGGTCACTCCGAAGGGTAGGACCTTGAACTGATAATGGTTGCCCTGGATAGTGAATCTGAGGTATTTTCTGTGGGACGGGTGTAGTGGAATGTGGAAATAAGCATCCTTGAGGTCTAAGGTTGCTAAGAAGTCCCCTTGGTTTAACAAGGGAAGAATCTGTTGCAGTTTAAGCATATGGAAATGTTCTGACAGTATATACATGTTGAGGGGACGCAGATCCAGAATGGGTCTGAGAGATCCGTCCTTTTTTGGAATAAGGAAGTACAGGGAATATACCCCTGTGCCCTCCTCCTCCACCGGCACGAGCGCGCCTTTTTGCAGCATCACCACTACCTCCTGCTGCAATAAGTGCAAATGCTCTGCGGACATAGGCCGTTGCCTTGGTGGAATGTTGGGTGGAGTGGACTTTAACTCTAGACAATAACCGTACTGGACAAGTTGTTGCACCCACCTGTCTGTGGTGATGTTTCTCCAGACGGGCAGGAACTGCTGTAGTCTCCCCCCGACAGGTGTTAAGTGGTCGGGGGGCAGTGACAGAGAGTCACTGTTTGCTTGGGGCAGAGGAGCGGGAGTTGTTGTTTCCTCTGCCACGTCCTCTGGTGCTGTTTCCTCGGTAACCCCCTTTGTTCTGCTTGGGGTACGAGGATTGTGCTCCACCTCTAGAGAATTGTGATTGTTGACCCATCTGTCCTCTGGTGACTCCACGTGCACCTGAGCGACGAAAATTGTTGCCACGGAACTGTTGTGATTGTAGGGCCCCCATAGACTTAGCAGTTTCGTTGTCTTTCTTAATCTTTTCTAGGGTGGTGTCAACATCTGGACCAAACAGTCTATCAGGATTGACGGGCTGATTAAGTATGGTTGTTTGAATGTCAGGTTTAAACCCCGATATGCGGAGCCACGCCTGTCGTCTCAGCATGACGCTAGTGTTAATAGCCTTAGCTGCTGTGTCTGCGGCATCAAGTGCACACTTTATGGCTGCGTTGGAGATCAGTTTTCCCTCTTCTATAAGCAGTTTGGTGCCCTCTTGAAACTGCGGAGGCAGGTGTTCTAAAACGTGCTCTAGGGTGTCGTAATGCGCCCTATCATAACGTGCCAAGAGTGCCTGTGTATTTGCAATACGCCAAAAATTGGCAGCCTGTGCAGCTACTCTTTTGCCCCCTGCCTCTAGCACTTTCGACTCCTTATCCGGGGGAGGAGCTTCACCCGTTGTTTGGGAGTTCGCCCTTTTGCGGGCATTTGCGACCACAAGAGAGTCAAGCGGCAACTGTCCCCGAATGTATGCAGGGTCCGCAGGTGCTGGTCTGTACTTTTTTTCGATACGTGGATTGACCACTCTCGCCCTGGTAGGTTCTTTAAAGATGTCCGCAGCATGTTTAATGACCCCTTTGAGCATAGGCAGTGTCTTTACAGTCCTTTCAGAGACTGAAAAAGTGTCAAATAGAAAGTCCTCTTCTACCGGGTCAGCATGCATGTCCACATCATGATTAGCTGCTGCCCTTTCAATAAGTGCATGAAAACCTGCAGAGTCTTCTGTTGGGGATGCACGTGTACTGAAAGGCTGTGGGTCCTGCCCCACATTTTGTGTGCCTTGGTCACCTATGTCATCATAGGAATCCTGCTGTGCATCGGGTTTATTGATGGGGAAAGTGTATTGGTCATCTTCACCATATCCCTCACCCTCAGAGTGGTCTGGGGAAGGTGTTGGGCTCCTTCTAGGAGGAGGCTGGATAGGTTCCATCAGGGCTGAAGCGTCCTGAGCAAGCCTTTTCTTCTTCAGGGGGATAACATAGGAGTCCACTGGCTGTGAAGTGATTCTCCTCTTGTAAAGGGTCAATTTGCCTGTGTCCGCGTCGATAAAACGCTCAGATTCCTCTTCTGAGTGGAGTAGTTGACCAGAAAGTGCTCCAGACGTTGAAGAATCCGACTTCTTTGGCGTCGATTTTGTTGTAAAGGCCTTCGGCGCCTCTTTTGGCGGCAGAAGGAAGAGAAGTTTACTAGCAGGCTTTGCCGGAATGTCCATCGGCTTCTGTGGCGACGACATCGGAGCCGACGTAGCAGAGGCCTTCTCCCTGATTCTCTGTAGTGAAGCGGCGATGGGGGACGCGTCACTTACAGCGGCCTTTGGTGCCGACGAGGAGGTCTTGACCTTGCCCTCGGATCCGACGTCCTGTTGGCCCTTCTGAGTCTTGGACGATGATGCCGCAGCCGCCGACCCAGAGTCCTTGGACCGATGCGTTGACGTTCCAGCTTTCGACCCGTGTGATTTCGCCGGGTCCGTCTCCACCACGCGTCCGACTAACAAAGTCCCAGTCGGAACCGGAGCCTTGTCGCTGGCCTTGGCGGGCTTTGACGGCGTCGCAGCGGTTGACCCGTGCCGAACTCCCTTCTTAGAGGAAATCTCCTCTGGCGACGGTTTCGACACTGTGGAATCGACAGTTTTCTTCGACTTCTGTAGACCGGTGGCCGACGGAGTCGATGAGGCAGCCGGTTTAGGTGTTTTTGGTGTAACGGCCGCCATTTTAGGGATGCTCGAATCCGTAAGTTTCGGTTTCGATTTCGGCCGTAAAAAGCTAGTTTTTCTCGGTTCCGACAGAGAGACGTCGAGACCGCATCCGAACCCAATGGCGGAAAAAAACAATCTGGGGATGGAGCCGATGCCCATGCGCACTGTAGTCCAGGGGAGGAGCCACCTATCTCAGGATACTTCGAAGACTCTTCCAGGACAACAATGTGCGATCATCCGGACCCAACACTAGGCGGCGATCTAATGCAAAAGATATGAATTTAGCAGCCCACATGCCTCGAACATCAGGTCCCTGGAGTTGAAATCTGCTTGGGAGGGGGGCAATGCCTTCCCTATTTTGCATATCAGCCAGGCTGCAGAACTGAAATCGGCCCAGAAAGGGGGGCTGTGCGGCCCCTCTCCCCCAGTTTTGAAAATCAACTGAGTCCCCTCCTCCTCCAATTATATTAATGAACACACCCTTCGGGACATGGCGCACCCAGGGGGCAGAAAGGAAATAAGAACAGTAGCCAGAGTTATCTTTTAAAAAACACATTTTACCATGGATTTGCAGATCCTCTGCGACTTCGCTTTAAAATTACAAAAACTAAACAAAAATTTGGGACCCCCATCACCAGGCTTAAGGGGTCATGTTATTTCTACCCTGGACCTTTTATTTTTTTAGGTCTCTTCAAGACATTTAGTAAGTGGCTTTTAAAAGTGCCACCAGAGGTTTCTGCTTGCCTGACTGGCCTGAAGCTTGAGTGCACGTGAGCGTGCACACGCGCCGCCATCTGTCTTTGATCGCAATCACTTTCACGGGCAGTCGGGTGCGCGGCCACGTCACTTTTGCTTGTTCCTTATGGCTCTCAGTGCTTCACCTAGGGGTCTTTATGCCTTCGCGCTACTCTCTGTACCTCTTGATGCTTTGTGGCGCTCTGATTTTCCTCATGGCTCGCTGTACCTCCTTGAGGGTCTGTATCTTGTTGTGGCTCTCTGTACCCCCTTCTAACTCTGTGTGCCCTCTTAAAGCTTTCTTGGCCTCTTTGGGTAGTGTGCCTCCTTCCGGTTCTACATGCTTTCGTACACCGCCCTGTACATCTTTGTGTCTTTTTGTTCCACCCTCTACCTCTCTCTGCCTCACACGAACGGCCACCATAGCCTCCTTTCGATTTGTGCCTATTTTAGCCTCATTGCGGGATGGTTCTGCCTCATCATGTCACATTTTGCTAAATGTGTAATTCTTCTACCTCATTAATGATGTGCCTCATTGTGGATTCCACTGTTATTATGAGTTTTTCCCTAGAATGGCTTCTAAATCGGTATAGACTTTTTTTCATCCTTTCGCCCCTCCTTATTCTAAAGTTTGGACCCGGTTTCTGGACTCTCTCACTCGGCTGTTCCGAAATGTCCTTTTCGCTGTCCTAACAGTTTTATTGTATTCTCGCTTATTCTTATCTCAGTTCTTTCCCCTAAATCTTGCCTCTTTCCTGCTCCCTCCTGCGCCCACCAGACTGTCTCATTAGTTCGCCTCACTGTTCCCTCCTTCAGGCCCTCTTTACATCACCCCTCATTATATAATACCTCCTAGGTGCCCTTCCCACCTCCACCTTTCAGGGTGCATCCCTTTTTGTAGCACTATTTATTGGGATTAGGCACATGCGCTCAATGTGTAGGGCATCAAAGCGCTTTCTTCTCTTTGGCACCCTTTTGCCACGTTGCCCTTTTCGTCAGATTCAGCATTTCTGTTCAACCACACACACAACACCCCACACACACACACACAACAATCAATCAATCATAACATTTGTATAGCGCGCTACTCACCCGGAAGGGTCTCAAGGCGCTTGGGGGAAAGGGTCCGCTACTGCTCGAACAGCCAGGTCTTGAGTTGTCTCCTGAAGGCGAGATGGTCCTGGGTCAGTCGAAGGTGGATGGGGAGGGAGTTCCAAGTCTTGGCCGCCAGGTAGGAGAAGGATCTGCCTCCGGCGGTGGCTCTTCGGATGCGTGGAACGGCGGCGAGGGCGTGGTTGGTCGATCGTAGCTGGCGGGTGGGAGTGTAGAAGGTCAGGCGGTCGTTGAGGTACTTGGGGTGAGGAGCCTGAACGTGATCCTCTTGTTGACGGGGAGCCAGTGCAGGTCCCTCAGGTGGCCGGAGATGTGGCAGCGACGGGGGATGTCCAGGATGAGTCGGGCGGCGGCGTACTGGATGCGTTGGAGTCTTCTCTGTAGCTTGGCCGTGGTTCCGGCGTAGAGGGTGTTTCCGTAGTCCAGTCGGCTGGTGACGAGTGCCTGGGTGACCGTTTTCCTGGTTTCGGTCTGGATCCATCGGAAGATCTTGCGGAGCATGCGTACGGTGTGAAAGCAGGATGAGGAGACGGCGTTGACTTGTCTTGTCATCGAGAGGGAGGAGTCCAGGATGAAGCCCAGGTTGCGTGCGTGGTCTGTTGGCTTGGGAGCGGTGCCCAGGGCGGGGGGCCACCAGGAGTCGTCCCAGGCGGAGGGCGATGGTCCCAGGATGAGAACTTCCGTCTTGTCTGAGTTCAGTTTCAGGCGGCTGGTCTTCATCCACTCGGCAACGTCTTTCATCCCTTCGTGTAGGCTGGTTCTGGCGCTGTCGGGGTCCCTGGTGAGGGAGAGGATCAGCTGGGTGTCGTCGGCGTAGGAGATGATGTTGAGGTTGTGCTGGCGTGCGATGGCTGCGAGAGGTCTCATGTAGACGTTGAAGAGGGTGGGGCTGAGTGATGATCCTTGCGGGACGCCGCAGATGACTTCGGTGGCCTCGGATCGAAACGGGGGAGACGAACTCTCTGTGTTCTTCCGGCGAGGATGCCGATGTTGCTGAGGCGTTGAATTAGGGTGCGGTGGCAGACAGTGTCGAACGCTGCAGAGAGGTCCAGGAGGATGAGTGCCACTGTTTCCCCGTTGTCGAGCAGGGCTCGGATGTCGTCGGTGGCTGCGACACCACAACCACACACACACAACCACACACACACAACCACACACACACAACCACACACACAACCACACACACGTCATTGCACACTTTCACCAGGCACAGACACCATCAGTCGTAGTGCACGCTTTCACCGGGCACAAACACCACCAGCCGTCAGTGCACGCTTCCACCAGGCACACACCAGACGTCAGTGCACGCTATCACCAGGCGCGCACACACACCACCAGCCGTCAGTGCACGCTTTCACCAGGCACGCACACACATCACCAGTCGTCAGTGCACGCTTTCACCAGGCACTGACACCATCAGTGCACGCTTTCACAGGGCACAAACACTACCAGCCGTCAGTGCACACTTTCACCGGGCACACACCACCAGCCATCAGTGCACGCTTTCACCAGGCACACACCACCAGCCGTCAGTGTAGGCTTTCACCAGGCACAAACACCATCAGTCAGTGCACGCTTTCACCGGGCAAAAACACCAACAGACGTCAGTGCAAGCTTTCACCAGGCACCCACACACCATCAGTCGTCGGTGCACGCTTTCACCAGGCACACACCACCAGCCGTCCGTGCACGCTTTCACCAGGCACACACACCACCAGCCGTCCATGCACGCTTCCACCAACCAGCAGTGCACACTTCCACCAGGCACACACACCACCAGTGCACAATTTCTACAGGCACACACACCACCAGCCGTCAGTGCACGCTTCCACCAGGCACACACACCACCAGCCAGCAGTGCACACTTCCACCAGGCACACACACCACCAGCCATCAGTGCACAATTTCTACAGGCACACACACCACCAGCCATCAGTGCACACATCAATTGTTAACGCATCCACAATTAACTATTGTAGCAATCGCAGTATGGCGCACTTTACTTTTAAACATATTCATCTAAAGCGCAGCATGACACCATTACTACAAAAATAAAATACACTTTTTTTGGCCTACAATTTATAGACTTTTGTTGCAATTGGTGTTGCAATATTTAGCAATGCCAATAGCTCAAACTTAATTAATGCGAGACCTATTGCATTGCAAATGTTTGTTTTTATTTGATTTCTTGGGACTTGGCGGAGTCAGAGGCACAAGATGGTTGCCAACACTTCCTTGAAGTGTTGGCAGCCAATCAGATCTACCCATTGTAAGAATGTGGCTCTGTATATACTGGACCAAAGTAAGGTACAGTGTGTACAGAGCCCACAGTCCCCAGAGGTTTGGCAGAGGCTAAAGTTAGATATGACCTTACTCTCTAAAGTGATAGCTTGGTTGAGCAGTAAGGCAGTATCAGAGGACTGTGTAAAGCATTTGTTGTACACACTCGGTCAGCCAATGGTCTCACACACTCAAGAACTGAACTCTAGGCCAACTGTTTTATATCAAAATTTATAGTGGTTTTATTTTAGAACCAACAAGGTATCAAAATATACTTTCGCAGAATGAGTTACTTTAGTTTAAATACTTTTCAAATAGGCAATAGACTTTTAAGTACAGTAGTTACAGTTGTTGCAATGGGCAACACAATTTCAAACACAATGCAACATTGAGCTAAATGTGAATTTCTAGTTAAATGCAATTACATACTTTATGGATTACTTTTCTAACCACAGGACTGGATCCTAGATTCAGTCCTGGGACATCTCCTGTAAACAGTTGAGTAAAAGCGTGTTGGTTACAGTAGTGATTTTTAAGGAATATTATTGTATTTTAAAAGTTGACACAAAAACTTTTTCACATAGAATCACCAATGTTATCCTATGAGAGGAAATTCACTTAGCAGGTCACTTTCCAGGATCCAGCACTGGTGTATCTCCTGTAAACAATTGAAAGAATGCGTTTAAGTCATACAGGCGTTTTTTAAGGAATATTTGTAGTTTTTGAAAATCGACACTTAGAAACTTTTCTGGTGAAAACCAGATAATGGATTCCTATGGAAGGAAATTCAAGTTACTGGTAAGTATGGTTACAATTATTTCAGGTTCAGTGCTGGGCTAAAAGATGAGGCACTGGGTTCTCTCCTGATAACAGGCGAGTAATTCGGAATTCGTTGTTCGGCCGATTTTAGATTAATATTTTAAAGTTTCAAAACTCCACACTTCAAAGAAAATCTGAGTGAAACCAGTCAATGTTACCCTATGGAAGAAAAGAGTGTTATCGGCTTTTGGGTAAGTTCTCGACTGGCAGAGTTAAGGTTCTGGGCATAGACTCAGGGGTCTCCCAGGGTCAGGTAGGTACAGTTGGTACACCCTCAGCGGCACAGGGGCAGCGTGGTGCAGAGGTAGTTAGGCCCAATGTTATCCTATGAGAGGCAGGGGGGTCTTCGGTTGGTGGATGCTGGCAAGCAGGCCACGCGGCTGTGGGAGCTGGGCTCCTGGTCACTTGCTCAAGGCAAATGGGGAAGTAGATTAGGACAAAGGTTGCACTGCCAGGGGCACTCGGGCGGCTGGGTGCAGAGTGCTTTTGAGCCGTCGGGTACTCCATGTTATTCAATGGAAAACTTAGAAGATGAACAAAGGCTGCAGGCGCGGGGACGGAGATTCTTCAGGAGCGACCAACACTTCGAGGGGTAAGTTGGGATCTTCGAGGATAGGTAGGCACCCAGGAGTTGGGCAAAGGGGGCCGTGGGGTACCAGGTGCAGGGGTGTCTTGATGTCGAGATATCTTACCTCCTGCTGGTCGCGGTCCCTTGTTATGAGGCTGCAGGCGTCGTCTGGGTCATCGAGGAGGGTCCTTGGGCACTGGATTTCAGGTCACAATCGCAGGGGAGACGTCCTCAGGGTCTTTGTCCACTCAGGCACAGGTCAGGCTCGGCGGGTGCAGTGTGTTGGATTTGCGGTTCCTGGCTGGCACTAGGGGTTTTGAGCAGAACCACTGCTCGTGGGAGTCCCAGTCTAGGTAGAGTCTCAAGGCAGTCAGGTCCTTCGGGGTTTTTGAGGTTGCGGACCACAGAAGGCCCCAGAGTTTCCCAGGTGCAGGTTCAAGGATCAACAGGCTGGTAGGGCTGGGGCCAAGTTAGTTCTTGTAGTCCTTTTGTTAGCAGCTGCATGGCAGGACTTCAGGTTTCTTGCTCTTCTTGCTGGTTTCAAATCGGGATCTCTGGAAGGAAGGTTCAGTGTGCCCCTAAATACTAAATGTAGGGGCGTGACCTAGCACCTCGCCCAGGACGTGCATTGTTGCAGGCCCAGGAGAGCAGATGGCTCTCTACCCAGGGGTCCAGCAACATGTCTGCCGTGTGGCAGCCTAGGCAGCCTCTCAGACAAGACGTGGATTGTAGGTTAGGTTCAGGAGGCAACTCCAAGTTGCACACTGTAGTGCATTTGACATTAAATTCCACACTGGCATCAGTGTGGGTTTAATGTGCTGAGAAGTTTGATATCAAACTTCTCAGTCTTCAGTGTAGCCATCATAGTGCTGTAGATTTCGTAATGACAACCTCCCAGCACCATATACTCTTAATGGCATCACTGCACTTAGTGCCCAGGAATGGCCCTGGGTACTGTAGGGGCACAGGGCTCATGCACCTGTGCCCACACCACAGGGATGTGTGCCATGTCGTCTTTGTTTAGTTCTGCACCAGGACACTCAGACTGCAAAGGCAGTGTGTGGGTATCAGAGTACAGGGCTCCGAAGGGTGGCACAATAACTGTTGCAGCCCTTAGGGGTCTTCTCTGGTCACAATGCCCTGGGTACCGCGGGGGACCATTTACCAGGTGCTGACATGTGGCCAGAGATGCCAATTGGATTTAGGCTTTAGTACAGTTTTTAGGGAAGGAACACAGGCCCTGGGTACCCGATTGGCAGGGACCCAGGGACCACCAAGGAAAAGTGCATCAGTTAAAAAGTGGAGGGGTTACTGTAACAGAAACCCACTTCCTTACACCTATGAGGTCAGTCGGATCCACGGAGGCTCCATGTCCCTAGATATCTATAAGGAATATGCTACTTACAAAGGATGCATCTGTTCTTGGCACGTAGGGCTGTAGATTCACATGCTTTGCATAGCCTGCCATCTAGTTTTGATGTTTGCACTTTTTTTTTTTTCTTCGAAGAAGTCTTTTCCAGTCACGAGGTAGGTGACTCCTCCTTTCGGTGATAGTGCACATGGGAATCGACCCCATTGTTAGATTGTTTTCCCGCAGAGGGTGATAACAGAGTTTGTAAGAGTAGTAGTATAGAGATGTCCATGTGTATGTAAGATATCACTGCAACAGGTATAGGTGCCCTGGGAGGCGGGTGGGCGCATGTGAATCTACAGCTCTACATGCCAAGAACAGATGCATATTGGGTAAGTAGCAGTTTCCGTTTGAGGCATGTGAGCTGTAGATGTAAATGTAAATGTAAATGTAGTATACTTGTAAAGCGCACAGCTGCCCCAGCAACGGGGCGTCCCGGCGCTGTATAACTCTGGGGAACCCGTCCTGGCTTTCCCTGTGGGATGGTCCCTTGCTGGGAGTCCCCAAGGTGGAGCCAGGCATCCCCGGAATTGGTGGGGCCATTGTGGAGATTAGGCAAGCTAATGCCCAGAGTTGCCGAGTGGAACCCCTGATTAGAGTAAGCACCGAAGCGAGAATTATCGAGTCCGCTGACCAAGGTCCACGACCCTGCCGCGTCGGGAATTGAACCCTGGTCCCAGGCTGACTTCTGCTCTCAGGCCTGCCGCCTCTAACCAGTGAGCCACACTACTCCATCACATGCTTTGCATTGACTACATAGCAGTAATCTCTAAAAGCGGTGGCTCACCTGTAGCTTTTGCAGAGTTTTGCAAGAGTGTACGTAAACTGCCTGGCCCACACTAGCTTGCTGTCTTGCTAACACATCTATTCAATATTGTTTTGTGAATGCGTGAGGTGTAGACCATGTTGCAGCTTTGCAGAGGTTATCTATGGGGATGTTTGCTAAGAAAGCCATAGAAGCCCCTAGTTTGCGAGTAGAGTTGTGCGCTAGGTGGAATTGTTAAAGTCCTTTTTGCTTTTGCATAGCATGTCTGAATGCATTTGACTAACCACCGTGTAATACCCGATTTTGAGATGGGATTGCCTTTATAAGGTGGGACAAAAGCCACAAAGATTTGTTTGGTTTTACGGGAAGGTTTTGTCCTTTCTATGTAATTGAGTAATGCTCTTTTAACCTCTTAAGTGTGTAGAGCACGTTCTGCCACAGAATCTGGTTGAGGGAAGAACACTGGCACCTCAACAGATTGGTTGATATGGAAGGTAGAAATCACCTTGGGTAGAAATGTAGGATTATTCCTAAGAACCATTTTTGTGTTGGTGTACTTGTAAAAATGTTTCCTCTATGGTTTGTGCCTGAAGCTCACCTACCCTCCTCAGCGATGTAATAGATATGAGGAAAGCGCCTTTCCAAGTGAGAAATTGCAGCTCAAATTTGTGCAATGGCTCAAGGGTGGAAACATCAGTCTAGGACAATATTGATATTCCATAGTGGGGCAGGTGGAAGTCTTGGTGGAATGACTATAGTCCTTTAATAAATCCCTTAATAACAGGCACTTTGAAGAGAGACAGCTGTTGTCTATTTTAAAGGTATACACCTATTACAGGAAAATGTAAGAATATGGATGTGTACGCTAAATTTGAATGCTGTAAATGTGGTAAATAGATGATGTTTTGAACTGAAGCCTTGATTTGATTATTACAATAAATAACAAACCGCTTCCCCTTTGCTGCATAGCAAGCCAGTGTAGTAGGAGGTCTAGCCTCTTTGATAATGTTTATGCAGTCTGGCGGAAGATTAAGGTAGGCAAACTATATGACTTTAGGTGATAGATGGCAAGGTTGAGATGACTGGGATCTGGATGTCTCATCTCTCCACGGCTCTGTGTGAGGAGATTGGGCGCAAGATGTAGTTTTTGGTGAGGGACTACTGGGAGTTCCAACAGGGTGGTGAACCACGGTTGACGTGCCCATATGGGAGCAACTAGGATTAGTGTAAGTGATGCCTGCCTGGGCTTTAGAACCACTAGTGGAATGAGTGGGAGAGGTGGAAAATCGCAGGCAAATATCCCTGACCAATTTATCATTTGGGCATTGCCTCTTGACAATGGGTGTGGATACCTAGAGGCGAAGCTTGGGCATTTTTCGTTTTGGTGTGTGGCGAACAGTTCTATACCCTACATCTGCAAGAATGAGAGGAGAACTCTAAGGTGGAGTTCCCACTTATCGATCTGTTGTCTCTATCTGCTGAGCAGATCTGCGAATTGATTGTCTACTCTTGAAAGGTGTTCTGTGTGAAGATACATTTTGTGACGTATGGCCCACCTCTAGATGGTCTGTGGTAGTGGTGACAGCTGCAGAGAGTGTGTCCCCCCTGCTTCTGTATGTAATACATTGCTGTCATGTTGTCTGTTCGTATCTGGACAGCTTTGCCTACCAGGTGAACTTGAAAGGCTTTGAGCGCTAGAAATATCGTTTGAAGCTCTAGATGATTTATGTGAAGCTGCTTTTGCTGTAGGCTCTACATGCCCTGAATTGCGTGCGTTTGGAGATGAGCTCCCCAACCAGTGAGCGATGCGTCTGCTGTTAGAACAGTCTGTGGAATCTAGTCGATGAAGGGCCGCCCTTTGGAAAGGTTTTGTGGATTCCACCACTGCAGAGAGCGATGAGTGCAGCCGACTACCAACACTAGATCTGATAACTGACAGTGAGACTGATTCCAGTGACGTGCGAAGCATTCCTGAAGGGGACACAATTGAATCCTTGTGTAAGGGACTATTAGGATGCAAGAAGCCATCAGATAGGCGGATAGAAGGACAGTGGCAGTGTCCGAGTCCGCTTGTGGTACGGCTTAGTAAGCACCAACTCCTTTTAAATTGAAATATGTTTTAAACTCGTTGGGGGACTGTTTGTTTTAAAACAAAAAGTGTGAGGAGCTTTGGGTAAAATCTACATCCTACCTGCACTCTATCTCTGGTCTTCCTGCCTCGGTCCGGCGCGTTGTTTCACCGTTACGTGGAGAGCGGGGAAGACAGAGCCAGGTACTTCCGGCTGGAGCGGGAAGCGCTCTAGTTGTTGTGAGGGTTCGCATTTAAATTCAGCATGCCTCAGCGGCCGCGCCTTGGGCACGCCAAAGGCAAGACCGTCTGCGCCCGTCCGCGGCCGACTGGGCATAGGGGCAAGAACCCCTGCTGGATTTGATCTGGCATCCCATTACAGTGCTCAGATGCTTCGCGCACTCTGCCCAAACATGGAGGATAAGTGTAAGCAGAGCATTTATTTATTTGAAAAGTTTTATAGAGCGCGAACAAGACCCAAATGGGTATCAGAGTGCTGTACAGAGTAGTCTTCAGCCATTATACAAAACAAAAAGGAAATAAGCGAGAGTACAAACTGTGGGAGAACATTCAAGAGTAACGAGTAGTGTGTATTAGAGGCGCCATGTATCGCTCAGAGTAAAACATCATACAACAGAAGGAACCAAGATGTGCGATCAAGGAATATTAACAAAAGGGGATCAAGCAAAAATCAACAAAAGATGCAGTTAAAGGAGCACTAGTAGAGAACAGGGAGGGAGGCCCCTTACTTAGGTTATCTCTAATCAACTGTAGATCATTGAAGAAGCACAGAATTGAGATATGCGACCAACTGATGGAGGGTCAGATGTACTGTTTCTTACCGAGATCTGGTTGGATACGGACTCTGCACCTGAAATTTTGGAGGCACTCCCTAGTAGGTATGGGATTACGAGAGTGGACAGATTGTCTGGCAGAGGAGGGCGCAAAGCAATCATTTATAAACATGATATTCAGTGCTCTCTTGAGCCAGCTGACATAGCAGACAGCGAGGCAGGCCTCTACATGATCAGAACAGCCAATTATGTTATTAAAGGGCTACTGGTCTAAAGATCTCCGGGACCCCATTCGAGGTTCTCACCTAGCTTAATTGACTACCTCATTCAACCTGCACTACGGTACGAAAAACTAGTGGTGCTGGGCGACATAAACTTGCACCTGGATGATGCACTCAACTCTGGGGCACATGAGTTGCACCAGGAATTAGCAACACTGCAATTATTGTTGAAGTCTGAACTCCCCACTCATAAGTTGGGTCATTTACTGAACCCTATTTTTGCCAACTGGGATGCTCTGGAAGTGGAGCCTCCGCTTCAAGGTGCTGTGGTCAGATCATTTTCTGATCTAGTTTATGATAAAGCTACCTGTACCTAAGACACAGGAGAAAGTTAAGATTGGTATAAAAAGTAGGAAGTGGGCTGGCTTCTCTCAGCGGGCTTTTAAACAGGCCTATTAAGGGAAGGACCACAGTCTGGCCTGGATGTTAATCTGGCTTGTGAAGCCCTTGGGAGATGTATTCATGATGCCCTTGATTGCACTGCACTATGGTCTCATAAAATGTCCACTACAAGACGTAAATCAGCTCCCAAGTTTAGTTAAGAACTAAGAACTGCTAAATCAGCTTGTAAACGCCTAGAAAGGTGCTGAAGGAAAGATTTCTCAGTCCACCTGGAAGTGGAAGCCTTAAGACCTACCATTCGCTTATTAGAAAGGCGAAGGCAGCCTATTTCAAGGAAAGGATCCAAACAGCGGAGAACTCTACTAAAGAGCGGTTTAAGGTTTTTAAAGAAATATCCTCTCTAGCTTCTATTGCAGTGCCTATTGCTGGATCTGAGGAATCCTGCAATCGGGTTGCAGGGTACTTTGCGGCAAATGTGGAGAAGATTTAATCCTCCTTTCCAGACTCTGCTCGTGATGGCAAAAGAGTGGAGGGGGAACCTGGGGATGCTTTGAAAATACATTGTCTCCACGAATTTATCGTGCCCCCCGGATACTCTTAAACAGATAGCCTCCAGTATTAAATCAGGTTCACCAAGGGACCCAGCTACCCCTAAGGTGCTTAGAGGAAGTATGTACACACTACAGCTTTTTCTGAGCTATCTTTTAGAGCTGTCTTTTAGCTCAGGAGTGGTCCCTAATATATGGAAGGAGGCAGTGGTGCTCCCTTTACAAAAGAAACCTCATATTAGTGCTGATCAACTTGACAACTTGCGCCCCATCTCCCTGCTCCCTTATTTTGCTACGGAAGCGGAGAAGATTGCGAATACACAGCTTACAGCACATATCTGTAAAAACAACCTTCTCTATCCTTCTCAATCTGGCTTCCGAGCCCTTCATTCCACCAAATCTGCTCTGCTGTACTCCACCGAGACCATTCGGAAGTATGTGGACGAAGGTCAAACAGTTGCCTTAATTCTTTTAGACCTAAGTGCGCTTTCGACACTGCTGCCCATCGTACCCTGCTGCAGGACCTAGAAAGAGGTGGTGTAGCCGGCGGGCCTTGAAGTGGATGGAATCCTTTTTATCTGAGCGCAGCTTCCAAGTCAAGCAGGGTACCTATTACTCCAGGAACATCAAGCTGACTCAGGGGGTGCCTCAGGGCTCTACCCTGATCCCGACATTGTTCAATCTCTATGTCGCCCCATGCCTAAAATCTCGGATCAATTTGGGATCAATGCCCTGTCTTACGCTGATGACACCCAGCTGGTGGTCTCTGACTCAAGCTCGGGCTGGTGCTGCCTCCAACTTTGTGTCCTGCCTTCAAGAACTGGCTGGGTGGAAGGCAAATAATTGCCTGAAGCTGAACGATAGCAAGACCGAGGTGTTGGTGATAGGGAACGGTCTGTCAGTATGGTCATCGGCATGGTGGCCCCAGACCTCGGGCCCTACTCCCACACCTTGCGAACAAGCGAAGAACCTTGGGGTATGGGTGGACAACAAGTTGTCTTTTGATTACCATACCAGGCAGGTGGCAGGCGCCTGCTTTGGTATACTACGGGGTTTACGGAAAACCCTAGACGCCCTTCCCACTGCATCCAGGAAGATCATAGTGCACGCTTTGGTGACCTCTCGCCTGGACTATGGCAATCTCCTGTATCTGGGTGCAACTGCTAAATGCATACAGAGATTGCAGTGCATCCAGATCGAAGCAGGGATACTAGTTCTTATGCTACCGAAGAGAGCCTCAGCCACAAGAACGTTGGCCTCCCTACACTGGCTTCCCATTATGGAGAGAGTAAAGTTTAAGGCCCTGTGAGGAAGGGGCCCTCGTATTTGCATGACTTTCTAACTCCCTATGTACCGACCAGTCTACTAAGATCTAGTGGGAAAGGAAAAGTGCATGTTCCCAAAATTAAGAGAGCCAGGATGGGTGGCCGCTCCTTTCGACATCTGGCGGCCCAGCTGTGGAATACTTTTCCTCCGAGTCTCCGGCTGGAGGGCCCTGAATTTATCTTTCGGAAAGGTTTGAAGACCCATTTGTTCCCTGTGGTATAACTTGATCTGGTACTAGGCCCCTGTGGATGCTGTTTTCTTTTAGCTGGGGACACACTGGTCCCAGTGTAACCAGGCGCTTTACAAATGCAATTATTATTATCATTCCTAGTAATTGCATGAACACTCGAGCTGGCAAGGAGTGTTGAGGCTGGAACTGGCAAAGTCGAGTATGAATGTTGAGGATTCTGACCGGATTGTGATAGGCCAGAGCCTTTTGTGTATCTAGAGTGGCTCCCTAATATGCTTGCGTGTTGGAGGGTAGGAGATGGGACTTGGACAGATTTACTGTGAATCAAAGATCCTGGAGCAGCAGCACTGTTGTGTAAGTATGTTGTAGACTGTATGCTTGCGAGCTGGCTTTTATGAACCAGTCGTCTAAGTATGGGAAGACGTGAATGTGTTGTCTTCGCAGATGAGCTAAGACTACTGCCAGGCATTTGGAGAAAGCCCTGGGAGCAGTAGTGACTCTGAAATGGGAGTACTTTGAATTGGTAATGTTGGCCCGATACCACAAACCTGAGGTATTTGCAGTGAATGGGGTGTATCGGGATATGGAGTAGGGGTCCTTTAAATCCAAAGTGGACAGAAAGTCGCCTCGCTGAAGGAGCGGGAGTACTTGTTGGAGCGTCATCATATGAAAGTGATACGATTGGATGTATAGATTGGGGTCTCTGAGGTTTAGTATAGGCCTGAGAGAGCAGTCTTTTTTGGGGAATTAAAAGTACAGGGAGTATACACCGGGTCCTTGATATTGTAACGGGAATGGTTTTATAGCTCCATTTTGTAACGGAGAGAGACCTTCTTTTTTGAGAAGGCTGAGATGTTCTTGTGACTGTGTGTGATCTTGGATGAATGCTTGGGGGAGTGTCTGTAAGTTCCAGGCAATAGCCATATTGGATAATTTGTAGAAACCATCTGTCTGAGGTGATTGTATTCCAGACGGGCAGAAATTGGGAGAGACGTCCCCCAACAGGAGTGGAATGACATGAGGTAGAGGAGGGAAGTCGCTATTCAGTATTTGCAGGGGAAGTGTGTGTTGAGTTGAGTTGCCTCTGCCCTTGTGCCCTCTAAATCTTCCCCTACAGTAACCTTTTGACGAGGGGGATTGATTATTGCCCTTGTAAGAGGAGGAGGGAATCTCTGATTAAGTAGTTTTGGAGCCACCCCTGTAAAAGGAGCAGCGAAAGGATCCCCGATTGGAAGGGAGTTGCAAAGCCCCTATGGATTTTGCAACCTCTGTGTCTTTTTCCATCTTCTCTAGAGAAGTGTCCACTGTAGGACCGAAGAGGTGTTCTTTATCATAGTGTTGGGTCAAAATAGAGGCTTGGACGTCGGGTTTGATCCCTGAATTCTGAGCCAAGCATGTCTGCGTGGCAATACACTAGTGTTAACTGCGCGGGCTGCTGTGTCTGCTGCTTCGAAGGCGCACCTAATAGTAGTATTGGTAATTAATTTACCCTCCTGAATTAGGTCATTGGCTTTGGTTTTGTGCTCGTCGGGTAAAAACTGCAATAACTTTTATAGCTCATCATAATGAGCTCTATCATAGCGAGCTAAGAGAACTTGCACATTTGCAATTCGCCAGTGATTGGCTGCTTGGGATGCTATTCTTTTGCCTAGTGTGTTTTGCTGTTCACCCTATGTGGGAAGGGTATGCCCAGACATGGGTCCCGTGCTCACTAAGCCACTGGAGTTAAGCTATCCTGGCTGAAGACGGCTGATAGCCAGAAACCAGTCCTAGGATGCTTGATTCCGGTCGAGGGAAGACATGGCTTGGCAGTTCGGGCGGGACTGTTCCCATGAGGCACAGGGTCAAGACTGATTTGCATATGGCCATATCTGAACTGGGGTGGCTTGGTGAGCAAACAACGAGTGATTAAACCCAGATCTGTGACTGGGGGTGAAAGTTTTGCCATTGTGCAACATTCCGTCCATCATCTTGTGTGTATTGCTAATCTTTTGCCTGAGGCATCAATTAATTTAGACTCCTTGTCAGGAGGAGGGGCATCTCCTGTAGTTTGTGAGTTTGCTCTTTTGCGAGCGTTGGAGACTAGAAGGGAGTCTAATGGAAGTTAACCCTTGATGTAAGTGGGGTCAGTAGGTGCTGGCTTACATATTTTCTCAATTCTGGGAGTGATTATTCTTGCCTGCACTGGTTCTTTAAACATTTTGCGGGTATGTTTAAGCATTCCCTTAAGCAAAGGTAGTGTCTGTGTTGACCTCTGAGAGGAACTTAAGGTCTCAATTAGAAAACCCTCTTCAAGAGCCTCTTTGTGCAATTCTACTCTGTGTATTGAGCAGCCCTATTAAGAAGCTCTATATACCTTATGTTGTCATCAGGTGTTGAGGGTTTGGAAGGCTATAGATCCGGATCTTTGTCTAATCTGATCTGTATTATAGTCCTCCCAGGGGTCATTAATGTCCTGTGGCCTATCTTCATCGCCATCCCCTTCATCTTGTGGATTAGGTGATTGAGGTTGTGGGGAATTTGTGGGTGCGATTAGAAAATTTGGGTCAATGGGTGAAGAGGGTGTAATGGGAGGAGGAGAAGGGTTAGTACCCAGAGTCTTGCGTTTAAAAGGAATGTGGTAGTCCTCTTGGAAGCTTATTTTCCTTTTCTCTGGCAGTTTCACATGAATATGTCTAGTAGTTGGATGGATAACCAGTTCCTTTTGTTTGGGATCCGTATTTGCAGGCTTGGACTGATCATTTTTCGGTATCATTCTCATTTCAGTTACAGGGCAAAGCCGATCTCATCCGCCCAGCCCTAGTTCTTAAACGCCCCTGGCATAAGTTAAAAGTGGATCTCTTCTCTGCCTGGTTGTCTGGATATAGGCCCCAGTTACCTTCAGACGCGGATGCGGCGAATCTGTGTTTTCAAGATTGGCTGACGGCTGGTCTGGATAGCTGCATTCTGGCTAAATGGGGAGGGAAGGGGCGAGGGCCATTTAATCCTTGGTTTAACGACTCCCTAATAACTGCAAAGAAGGGCTGCAAGCAGCTTGAGCGCGTCTGGAGACTATCTTATGACGCGGTAGCCAAGTCAGAATATCGGGCGGCTGTTAAGCAGCATCACAAGAGCAACCGGAGAGCACGAGCAGAGTTCGTGGCCAATAAAATCCTGGCTAGCCTGAACCCAGCTAAAACCATCTTTTCTCTGCTCAAAGGCATGAAGAGTGCTGGTGTTACTAGGGCCTCTCCCATTGCCTCCAATCACCAGTGCGACGAGCTGGCACGGTATTTCATCAACAAAGTTGAGCAGATTTATTTGGGCCTACCAAAGGTGGCCCCTGCTATGGTGAGGGAGGCACCAGGTGTGGGGGATTCCTTTGGGGGGTTATAATTTGTCATCTTTTCCTCCCTTAGCACCCACGGAATTTGAGGCTCTCTGCTCAAAAATTAAATCTGGTTCTCTGGCCGACCTTTGACACCTGCCCATTTTCGCCAGTTTCACTCCCTGATTACTCCGGTAAGCTTGGATTTGGTTAATTTGTCTTTGATGTCAATTTCTTTTCATCGGGCGTGGAAACACGCCAAAGTCATCCCATTGTTAAAGAAACCGGCCCTAGACCCGGCCGAACCTGCAAACTACCAGCCTATCTCCCAGATGCCGTTTTTTGCCAAGCTGGTGAAATCACATTTGAATTCCACTCGGTCTCAATTCATCGAGTACAATGATATCTTGGATCCATCTCAGCATGGTTTTCGATCTCGGCATAGTACAGAGTCCGCGCTGTTGGTGGTGGCGGAAGACCTTCGAGGCAGCTTGGATGGTGGGGGACTCAGAGGCCCTGGTCCTTTTGGACCTAAGTGCCGCGTTTGATACTGTCTCCCATGAGCTACTTCTCAAACGCCTTCAGGAAATCGGGGTCAGGGATGTGGCCCTGGACTGGTTCCAGTCTTTCCTGGAGGAGAGGTCCTTCTAAGTGTCAGTTCCACCTTTCCATTCTCAGGAGGTTGCCTTGCACCAGGGGGTGCCGCAGGGCTCAATATTGAGCCCTCTTTTGTTCAACATCTATGTTAGACCCTTGGACGAGGTGGCAAAGGGCCGGGGGATGTCCTTGGTGTCGTATGCCGACAACACCCAGCTGGTGTTTGCCTTTTCGAAGAAATGCGACTCCAACTTGGGTAAATTCAAAGAGGAGCTCCTAGTAGTCTCCGACTGGATGGCAGCAAACTGTTTGCAGTTGAACGCCAGTAAATCGGAGATTCTTCTGTTTGGAAGGAACCGGGAGCTATGGTCCTCGCAGTACTGGCCGGACCGCCTCAAACCCGCCCCACTCCCAAAGGAAGTTGTGAAGAATCTGGGGGTGTTGTTTGACCATGGCTTGACCTTTGATAAACAATCGAAAGCTGTTGCTGGGGTCTGTTTCGGGCTTCTGCGTGGTCTGAAGCCTCTGCTTGGTTTCTCCCCCCCACCCCCCCCCCCCAAGGTGTGACAGACTATTGTTCAGGCATCCATTTTGTCCAGATTGGATTATGGCAATTCTCTATACTTGGGCACCAACAGGCCTGGCGTTAGGCGCCTGCAGAGGGTTCAGAACGTGGTTGCCCGGATGCTGGTTGCACTACCTAGATCTTGCTCAGTGGCACATGTGCTCCCTAAACTCCACTGGCTACCTGTTGAACAGCGCATCCAGTTTAAGGTGCTGTGTCTATCTCATAAGATCTTGTCTCACCAGGCTCCAGTGTGGCTATTACACCTGCTGGAGCCATATGTGCCTGGGTGTATGCTGAGATCGGCCAACTCAGCGTTGGTCTGCATTCCTCGAGTTCGGAGAGCAAGAGCTGGGAGTGGGGGGGGTCGTTCCTCTATATAGCGGCAAAACTGTGAAACGCGCTCCCGGTTACTATTAGAGCTATGCCGAACCATCTGGCATTTCTTAAGGCCCTGAAGACCTGGCTTTTACCTATTGCTGTTTAAACATCCTGCCACACGGTCAGGCTCTCATCTTCTGGTTGCGCTGGGAGGCCTCGTTGCTGAGGCAGCCATGCGCGGTATAAATATGAAATAAATAAAAAATTAAACGAGGATCTTTGGATGAAACAGTTGTTTTCCCTTTGGGCGCCGTACTTTTCTGCATCAAAAGTTTTGGCTCCAAAGATTTATTCTGTAAGCGTGGGAATTGTTACAACGAAGTGCTTCAATTTCGATGACTACGGTTTTGGTTCAGCATGGGGCTAACTCCATCCTGAGCCGGAAGGCTTTAATTTGTGTTTCGGTACCGGGTCGGAGGGCGGGGGATCAGAAATATTTTCTCTGCCCAATCTTGGCCAGAGGGCAGAGGAAAGACGAGAGCCTTTTTCTTCAAAAAGTGTTAGGGCAGGAGGGTGTCTGTACTCACGGTACAGTGACCCGGTGTCACTTGCTCTTGTTCTTCCATGTCTGAGTCGGCTACGAACACAGGGATGTGTTTCAGTTCTTCTTTGGCTCCTTCTGCGTGGAATTCTTCCTGGTTGGAATCTTCACCGAAGAGGTCTGTGCGGAGCTGCTTAGTTGGTGCATTTTGTGACATCGAGCCTGATGGTCATGGAGCAACATCTTGGATCGAAACGATCAGCACACAGTGCAGTCTTGTTAGTTGTGTTCTGGGGATAGACATTGCACACTTCGTGCAGGTCGGTGCGCGGAAACTTAGCACGACACCCAGGACAGAATTGGAATGGAGTCCACTCCATCGACTGCTAGCGAGCGCGACACAGGTAGGTCCAGCGGCCCTCCATGCATCTTCCGATCGAAGACTTTGAACCGATACGATATGCGGAGAATGGGAAACGCGATTGAGAAACAATACCGTCGAGGGTAGTGGATTGTGCGTCGAGGGGAACCAGAGAAATTAATAGTGTAGTTTTGCAGCTTGAAGATCTTTCTGGATTCACTATGCTGTGCATTATTCCACAGTCTAGTGGTTGGGTCCGGAATCGTAGTCTTTTCTTTCTTTTTTTTTTAGCCCAGGTGGGCGCGACGTCCCACCTTCTGGTGTACTTCCTGTGACGTCGGCACGCTTCCTGCGGAAGCTCCCACCTTTTGGCGCCATCTTCGAATTCTTTTTTTTCCTCTTGTTTTTGTGTTCTGTTCGTGAATCCTTGGCAATGTTTTCAAGTTCTTCCTTAAGTAAATGATTTTTCACTTTGTCTCTTAAGTGTCTGTTTGTATTTTATCCCTTGTATTTCCACCTTCTCCTGCCTCATCTTTCTGGCGGAGGTGGGTGGGTTCACTAGTGAATCCAGAAAGATCTTCAAGCTGCAAAACTACACAACAGGTAAAACTATTTGTTTCGCAGCGGGAATCTTTCTGGATTAACTATGCTGTGCATAGACTTTGTAGCTGTTTGTTACGTTTGTGCGGCTGGGTGGAAGATGAGCGTTGGTTGTTGAATAGATGTTGAAGCACTTTCTGTCCTACTTGTGCTTCCTTGTTCATTTGTATATTCATATATAGTAGTGCTTAGTGAACGTGTGCACTGAAGCCCATGTTGCCGCCAGCATGCGTCTTGGATGGGTGCGTTAGCCAGGAAGGCTATTGTTGTTCCCTTTTTCCCGGCAGAGTGGGCTTTTGCCCCCTCGGTTAGTTCTTGACTTGCCTGCTAGTGGAAGCATTGTATCGTTTGTGCGATCTATCGTGCAATGGTGCCCTTTGTTACTGGTCTACCCAGGAAACTGCTTGCGAAAGACACAAAGAACTGCTTTGTTTTGCTGTGCTCTTTAGTTCTTTCCATGTAATGCTTTACTGCCCTTCTAGCGTCCAGAGTGTGCAGTGCCCTCTATGCGCTTGTGGATGGTTTCTGAAAGAAACTTGGTATTTGTATTGTCTGGTTCACGTGAAACCGTGACACCACCTTTGGCATAAAGTGTGGGTCAGTTCTCATAACCACCCTATCATTGTGTATTTGAATGTAGGGTTCTTGCAGTGGTAGCGCTTGCAGTTCACTTACCCTGCTTAGCGAGGTGATTGCCACTAGAAAGGCTGTCTTCATTGTGAGCATTTGTAGTGATGCCTTAGGAATGGGTTGAACAGGTGCCTTCATAAGCTCTGTTAGGACTAAATTAAGGTTCCATGCCGGCGGTGGCATCCTTTTTGGTGGTGCTATTCTTTTAGCCCCTTCCAGGAATCTTTTTACTACTTGTGATGTAAAGAAGCTCTTTCCTGTCTCTCCTCTTGTGCAGGCTACTATCACTGCTAGGTGTACCCTCAGCGAGGTGGAACTTAGGTTTGATTTGAGTAGGTGCGTTAAATATTTTAGCACCGTTGATTCCCTTGTCATCTCCTTGTGCAATTTCTCCTTGATACACCATTGTGTGAATCTTTTATATTTTGCCACATAGCAGGTCCGTGTGGTAGGCCTTCTTGCCTCTCGTAGCACCCGCAGTGTGCTCTCCGGCAGTTTCAGATGTGCAAACTCTAGGTCTTCAGGAGCCATGCCGCTAGGCAGAGGCTCTCTGGCTCTGGGTGGAGTACCTCTACGTTTTGCATGGAGAGTAAGTCCTTTCTTTTCCCGAATTTGTGAGGCGGTCCCTGTGCCATCTCCACTATTTGTGAGTACCAGGACTGCCTGGCCCACTGTGGTGCCACCAGAATCAGCGTCATGTTGATGGTTCTGCATTTGCTGAGCACCCTGTGCATCAGTGGTATTGGGGGGAAAAGCGTAGGCAAATGTTTTCGACCAGCTTATCCATAGGGAATTCCCTTATGATTGTTCCCCTGGTTGCCTGGATGCGAAGTATCGGCATTTTGCATTCTGGTGTTTGCAAATAGGTCTATTGTCGGAGTCCCCCACTTCTTGAATAGCCTTTGTGTTTCTTGTGTCTGTCTGCTGAGCCAGTCTGCCTCCAAGTTGACCTTCCCTGGTAGGTGTATAGCTAGGAGGTCTATTTTGAGTGGGATGGCCCATCTCCATATGTCTTGCACTAGGTTGGATAGTGCGACTGATTGTGTTCCTCCCTGTTTGTTGATGTAGAACATTGTTGTCGTGTTGTCGGTCTGTATCAACACTCTTTGCCCATACAGTTGTTTCTGGAAGGCTTTTAGGGCTAGGAACATGGTCTTTAGTTCCAGGTAGTTGATGTGCCTGATCGCATCTGTTGGAGTCCACAGGCTCCGCACCTTGAGTTGGGTCATGTGTGCTCCCCATCCCTTCTGGGATGCGTCTGTGGTGATGGTCACTGTTAGGTTTCGTGGTGTCAAAGGCTTCCCCTCTGTTATATTCTCCTTGTTCCACCATGCTATCTTCTCCTGCACTGCGTGCGTTACAACCACTAGATCTTCCCAACTCCCTGTAGCTTGTGACCATTGTTGTTGCGGCCATTCCTGGAATGGTCTCATGTGTAGACGTATATTGGGGACTAGGTGTATGCAGGAAGCCATCATCCCCATGGTCTTGCTCGCTGTCCTCTCTGTCAGACCTCGCCCCTTCTGGTACTGACGTGTCTCCTTCAGCAGGGCAAGTGTTCTCTTGTCGCTGGGGAACACTTTGCTCTGTATGGTGTTGATCTGTGCGCCTAGGAAGATCTTCACTTGCTCTGGTTCCTTTGAGGATTTCCCCCAGTGTGTTGAGAACCCCAGTTCCGTTAGCGTTCTTGTGACCCGTTGTGCATGTTCTTTGCATTGTTTGTAGGAACTTGCTTTTATGAGCCAGTCGTCGAGGTAGGGGTATACATGGATCCCTTCCCTCCTCAGGTGCGCTGCAGCGAGGCACTTGGTGAAGACCCTTGGTGCGTATTTTAGTCCGAAGGCCAGGGCGGTGAACTGGTAGTGTGCTTTGTTGATCTCAGTAGATGTTTGTGCTGTCTGTTCATGGGAATGTGTAGGTAGGTGTCCTTTAAGTCTATGGTGGACATAAAGTCTCCGTCCCTTATCTGAGGAACGACTTCTTGAAGAGATGTCATCTTGAATTTTTGAGTTCTTATGTGTTGGTTTAGGAACCGTAGGTCCAGGATGGGTCTTAGTGTTTCGTCCACCTTTGGTACGAGGAAGTAGTTAGAGTACACTCCCTTGTTTCTTTCTTTGAATGGTACTGTTTCTATGGCTTCTCTGTGGAGGAGTTCTTGAGCTTCCTCTGTGAGTAGCGCTAGTTCCTTTGCTGAGTGCGTTTTTCATTTCGGTTTCCTGTTTGGTGGTTTCTTTTCCAGTTCTATGCAGTATCCAAACTGTATGATGTTCAGTATCCATCTGTCTGTTATTTTCTTCCATTCCTGGAAGAAGTGTTTTAGTCTTCCTCCTACTGGTGTTACATGTTTGCTGATCTTTTGTCCGTGTGACCCTTTTTTGCTGACTTTGTTGTGCCGCTCCCCTAGAGGTGTTGTGTGGGTGGGCAGGGTTGGTGGTGCGGATTCACTTTGAAGTGGGTTGCTGGCCCCCTTTCTTGTTTGCCCGCGTCCATTCGTCCTCCCGCGAAAGGACTGCCCCCGAGGCTGGTATTGCCAGGTTTGTTTTTACTGGCCCTGCTGTGCTTGGTTGTCGCCCTCGTAGCCCTGCTGGGATGTCTGATGTGACGTTCCCGGGTGGTTTCCCCCTCTTCCGTTTGGCCTCCGTGTCGGTGTGCCTCTCCTCATTCCTCTGAATTGCAAGGCCCCCCATGGACCTTGCAGTTTAATTTTCCTTTTTGAGTTGGGTGAGTTTCTCATCCACTGGTGCTCCGAACAGGGTTTCACCATTGAAAGGGGTGTTCAGGATGTTATTCTGTACTTCCGGCTTGAAGCCTGATATTCTCAGCCAGGCATGCCTTCTCTCTGTGACCCTCATCATCATGAGCCTGCTGGACGTGTCAGCCACATCCAGGGCTGATTTTAGGCATGAGTTGGCTATATTCTTGCCTTCCTCCACCAGGTGTATTGCCCTCTGTTGGTATTGCTCAGGGAGGTGTTTGAGCAGTTGTCCGACCTCGTCCCAATGCTGGTACATATGCCTGTTGAGTAGGGCATTTAAGTTGGCAATGCGCCAGTGTACTGCTGCATTCCTCTCTATCTTCCTTCCAGTAAGGTCTATCCTCTTACTCTGCTTGTGGAGAAGTGTGGCTCACTGGTTAGAAGCGTCAGACCCTGAAGCAGAGATCGGCCCGGGACCAGGGTTCAATTCCCAACGCGGCAGGGTCTTGGGTCAATGTCCGCGGACTCGATAATTCTCGCCGAGGTGCCTACGCTAACCATGGGTCCCACTCTGCAACTCTGGGCAATAGCTTGCTTAATCTCCACAACGGCCCCAGCAGCGCCGGGGATGCCTGGCTTCACCTTGGAGGTGCCCAGGAAGGACCATCTCACGGGGAAAGCCAGGACGGGTTCCCCAGCAGTATACAGCGCCAGGACACTCCGAGATGGAGTAACAGTGCGCTTTACAAGTATACTTACCTACCTCCCTTGTCGGGTGGTGGGCCTGAGTTTGTGGGAACGTTGGCCCTTTTTCTGGCTGTTGCTGCAATGATGGAGTCAGCTGTGACGGATCCCTGGATGTAGGGAGGATCCTTAGAGAAGTGTTTGTATTTTTTCTCTGTCCTGGGTGTGACAGACCTGCAGCTTGCTGGTTCTTTAAATGCCTCTCTCCTCTGGTCCAGGACGCTTGGTAGCATGGGGAGGAATTGACTCCTGGTTTGAGTGGGGAGCAGGGTCTCTGAGTGGGGAGCAGGGTCTCAAGGAGGAAGCAGGCTTTTGGTTTTTCTTCCTCCAGTTTCACTCCATAAGCTGTTGCTGTGTTCCTGATGACCATGTTGTAGATCCCAATGTCATCTGGCGGCGAAGGCCTAGAAGGGTACATCTCCATGGCCTCTTCCGGGATTTCGGCGTCGAGGTCCTGCCAATCCAGGTACTGCGCCACCGAGGATGCAGAGTCCAAACTTGTGAGCTGGTCTTCTTTGCTTTCCTCGAAAAAAGTATAGGCCCTCATCCTCTTGGTGTTCCTGGGGCTCTGGAGTTTTCAGCAGCTCTTCGGCGTCGAACTCCTCGTCTTTGCCGGCTTCAACGGGATGGTGAACCTCTTCATCCGCTCGTCGAATTCTCTTTTCCTTTGCAGGATGTTATCCATTTCGGCCTCGAGCCTTCTCCTTTTCCTTTCCATCTCGGCAGCCTGTTCAGCGTTGAGTGTTCGGACGATCTTTTCGACGTAGGCGTAGACTTCGAAGAAGCCTTCAGGTCCTTTTCCTTCGGCGTCTAGTGCTCCTTTTCGGGGCGTGCTTCGACAACCTAGGCTTCTCGTGTGTTTTCGCCACCTAGCAGTCCTTTTCAAAGGATCTGCTGGGCTGTTAGTCCATGGATGCAGCTGCGGCCGTCGAAATATTTGGCGCCAGTGCTCCTTTCGTGGACTTAGACTCTGTTTTTCGAGAGTCTGACTCAGGCTTTCGAGAGTCTGTTGGGGCTTTAGGGGTCGACGTCTCTCCTACCTCTTTTGTAGTTTTCTTATCGGTCTCTACGACCGTGAAGTCGCCTGGTCCCTCGGCGATGTTAGTCACTGGAGAAGCCCAAATCCCAAAGCGACGGAGGTTGGCCTTTTCCTTGCATGCTGTGGTTGGCTATCCTCTGCCTCTCTCTAATCCTGAGAGTCTTCGGCGTGAAGACTGAGAATGCGTTGCAATCCTTGCTTTCGTGGTCGGCCGGCAGGCAGAAGTTCCAAACCAGGTGCTGGTCCTTCTGCGCGTATTGTGGTGGCAGTTGCGGCAGAATTTTAACAGGGTCTTGTCCATTCCTGCGCTCAGAGGGCCCCCTGTGTGCGCATTCTCCGTTGGAGGTCGAAGTATTCGAAGTTCTCCTCCTTCTTCGTAGTCCCAGCGGTCTTGTTCCTGGATGTATTCTCCAAACTTTTTCGGTAGATTTCAGCTTTTTCGTTCTTCTTTTCTCCCAAAACTCTGGAACCTCTCGGTGACGATCCAGACCCAACGGCGGAAAAAAGAATCTGAAGATGGTGCCCAAAGGTGGGACCTTCAGCAGGAAGCGTGCTGACGTCACAGGAAGTACACCAGAAGGTGGGACGTCGATGCCCACCTGGGCTACAAAAAAAAAAAAAGAAAGAAAAGACTACGATTCCGGACCCAACCACTAGACCGCGGAATAATGCACAGAATTATGAATAAAGAAAGATTCACGCTGCAAAACTGTATCGCTGTAATTCACATCCGTACCCGATGGCGGGAAAAAACAATCTAACAATGGAGTCGATGCCCATGCGCACTATCACTGAAAGGAGGAGTCACCTACCTTGTGACTGAAAAAGACTTCTTCGAAGAAAACAAAGTGCAAACATCCAGACCCAACACTAGATGGCAGGCTATGCAAAGCTTGTGATCTACAGCGCACATGCCTCGAACATCTGTTTTCTTTAATAACTTCACAACTACTGAACGGATTTACACCAAATTACATAAAGGTCTCTTTCTGGAGCAAGAGCTAGCATTCTGCCAAATTTGGTGTAATTTCAAGATTTGGGACCACCCTTTATCTCGGCCCCCTGCTTTAGTGAGTGGGTTTCTCAAAGGGCATGGAGGGAGCGACCCCAGAACTTTTTCCTCTAACAATGGCTACAGCAGAGGCTCACGGATGCAGACTTTTCACAGGTCTTTGTGAATGTTCTGTGGCAGTCTGTTCACCGTCTGGGAGATGCCTCCTTTAAGAATCACACCATTAGAATTTTCCCAAATCATACGAAACATGTACAAATGCGGAAAACATCTGGGGGTGTAAAACAAACATTTAGAGCTATGGGGCTAAAATGCATGATGATGTTCCCTGCCAAATTAAAAGTCATCAATGAGGGATGGACTCACTTTGCAATGCCAGAGACGTCATGGGACTGGCTGGACATTAGGGGAAATGGCAGAATCCTGGTCCCTGGTGCAACTTCTGGTGGGTTGACTGGGTCTGGTCGTGGTGGGGGCACCTGGAGTGAAGCACGCTGAGAGACGCTCGTTCGGATGCCCATGCGGTAGAGTTAGGACGGCACGCTGATGTTTAACAGCGGCAGCTGGAGACAGAGGAGGATAGAGCACTAGTTGAAGCGGTTACATCAGCTACGTCAGTGGACAGTGGATGAAACATGGTTGAGGAAACACCTGAACTTTCTGGTCGGTAGCCCCATAGCCTGTGTGGTGACTCTGCGATTGATGCCTGGAGTAACCCACTGAGTCCTTAGGACATACAGACAACTGTGGGGGCCGACTGTACGGCCAATGCTTGGTCCTACTGGATTTGCTCCCCCACCTCTCCCCGATACGCTGTTCATGAGTCAATGGACTGCACGGCAGATAGCACTGTGGCACACTGTTTGGGCCACAGTGGAACTTTGTAGCTCTCCCCCCCAGTCTTTTTCCTGATATTTCTCTCTCTTTTCTTTCGTTCTACATTTAGTGTTCTATTATTTGTGTTTTGCCCTTTTGTGTTGTTGGTCAGTCTAGGGTGTTGGGGGACTTCTGCACACAGACATGGGCAGTGTGGATTCCTGGTTTGGCCTGAGTGCATTAGTCTCAACAGGTGTGTTTGGGGAAGTGTAGTAGGTCCCTTGTTTGAGATCAGAGTATGCCCATGTTTGTTCTGCGGGACTGGCCTTAGGCGCGACCGGCACCCATGATAGAGTTTGTCTTTAGTTAAGGGGCTTCATTACTTCCCATCGTGTTGTAGCACACACTTGAGATAGTGGGTTGTGGATGGGTTTGGCATGGGTAGGAGGCATGGTTAGCGTTTGTTTGCGTTTACCTGGGGTTAGGCGGGGAGGGAGGTTGTTTTGATTTTGCAGCGGGTTGCTATGCAGGAATGGACTCTGGGGAATGCGAGTGAGTTGGGACATCTGTGGTGCCCTGTGCTGGGGTTAGCGGTAGTCTGACGGGGACTCATGGTCAAGTGGCAGGAAGCAAACTGCCGTGGCAGGACAAGTCTGTGTGATCACCTGGAATGTTCGGGCCTGAACACTTATTAAACGTTTACAGGCGAATACCTTTTGAAGACAGTCAGGGATACACATAGCAATGCTTAAGGAAACACACTTGATGGATATGGAGATGCAAACATTATTGAAAAAGTGGCGAGAACAACGTTCTCAAGTAATGCCGGGGGGTTGATTTGGATGGCCCCTCAGGTCTCCTACCACCCCCTTGGGTCTCTGTCGGATATTGAGGGCAGGTATGTTTTGGTCCATGGGCAATTGAATGGCATAGAAGTATGTTTTATGAACATATATGCCCCGATCGTGGATGTTGAATTCTTTAGCACTCCAGAAACAGAGCTGATTCTGTATGTGGGGATGCCTATCATTTGGGCAGGAGATTATAACTGCATGCTCGATGGGCGTCTGGAAAGACAACCTGCCCGCTACGAGACAAAACCCATATGTGGGCAGGACTCAGGGAGTTGATGGACCGGTTATCCTGTAGGGACATATGTCAGGAACTCCACCCAGGTGTGGTGGAGTTCTCCTGTTTTACCCCCTGCCCATGGTGTATATAGGCGCTTGGATAGATTTCCGGTGTTGAGTGACTGCGTGGCTAATGTACTGGGAGTCCACTACACGGTGCGATTCCGGTCAGATCATTCACCAGTGTTCTGAGAGCATGGGGCGGGGCAGTGGCACACCAGGATCCCACTACGGCGACTACGCCCTGAGGCACTGAGAGATTACATCTAAAGGGAGGAGATCCAGCTGATGCTTAAGGGATATTTTGAGGACAAGTGGCATTATATCCAGCAGAGGGCCACAGAACTGGGTGTCTTGAAAGTAGTGGTGAGGAGCCCTTTCCTGAGTGTGTGGCTCTCTGCGATGCTTGGAAAGGGATCTAATGCAAGCGGAGTGATCGCTGACCGACCAGCAGAAATGACCGGGTCGGCTGGAAGAGCTAGATTCAGCGCGGATGGAGACTGTGCACAGTAGCTGACATTTAAGATAGACTGGACTGTTTCACCAGGCAGGAATACGGCCAACAGTTACAAATCAGGGCGCTTGTTGGTGTGGCTTTTTAAGCGAGAGCGACCCCCTCTTGCTCATTTTATCCTGGTCCTGGACGGACAGCACGTCCGTGGCCAGCCAGTTGGGCATCAATATTCTCCTGCGTGACGATCCAGCAGGAGTGTATGCTACTCCAGCACACGTGACACGCACAGGCCAGTGGGTGTCTTCCTGGACAGGGTGGAGCTGCCTCGACTCACCGACTAGCAGAAGGAAAGACTGGAGGGCGAGCTTCAAGCTTCAAGCGGAGGTACTCAGCATGGCGATACGTGACATGGCCCACGGTAAATGACCTGGTCCCGATGGTTTGCCAGTGGAATCCCACCAAACCTACTCCACTTTACTGGTTCCCAAACTCCGGGAGATGCTCCTAGAGACTAAACACCAGGGCACGCTACCCGTGTCTATGCACAAGAAGCTCAAAGTGATGCTCCCCAAGACTGACAAAGACCTGAGTTCTTATAGACAGCTATCCATGTTCAATGTGGATGTCAAGGTCCTCTCCAAAGTATTGGCCATGAGGCTACGGTGTCGTACCTCGTAGCAGACAATGAATGTGGGTTTATGCCAGGGAGGGGCACCCAAATGAATCTGTTGCACGTGATGCACTTGAGGCGGGGAACATCCCTGGAGATGGTGTTGGTCGCGCTAGATTTTGACAAGGCATTCAAACACAGTTGGTAGCACTTTTGGCAGGTCCTGCGGCGTCTGGAGTAGACCTGGAATTGTTGTCCTGGGTTCATCTCCTATATGCTGAGCCTACTGTGTGGGTGCAGATGGGTGGTGTAGTGCCTGAGATCTTTTCTGTGGAGAGAGGCACTAGACAGGGATGCGCAGTGTCCTTTTTAGGTCGAGCCTAGGCAGCGTATGCGCTGCGAGCCATTCTGTATTGGAGTAAGTACTTTAAGCCCCGTCCACTCTCCGCCCATATTTGTCATCGGCTTGTGTCATTGTCCTTCGTAAATGATGGTTTCTGGTTCGTTAAAAGTTGTTAGTCCCTCCTTAGTACTGCCTTGTCTTCATTTGTAATCTACCATCACGACTGGCCCTTTTACTTCGGTTATTACGCGGTATGTCTTCTTTAGTCTGTAAGCACTCTTTTTTTTTTTTAGTAATTTTTCTTGTTGCAGGAGGGCAAGAGGGTTTCTTGTGCCAGTTGTGAACACCTGCTTGTTTATTTAACTTGTAGGAAACTGGGAGCTCTTCAGGGGCCATGGGAGACAGAAGGGGGTATCTCAGCGATGCTTTCAAGCATTTGGAATACAATAGGTCTCGCATTTGCGTGTTTTGTGCTATTGCCATTGTAAATGACAATGCCTTTTATTTCGGTTTTAAAAAACAAAACATAAAAGGCAGCGTCATTTACAATGCCAATAGATCAAACTCATGTAAATGCAAGACCTACTGCATTGCAGATGCTGGTTGTCTTACAGTACTATACCTGTTAACGAGTCCGGTGGGGCGCCTGAGGGTGGAAATCCCAGAGGTTGGACTGCCCTGGGATCTAGTGAAGTCCCGGTACTTGGGCACGCAAATGGTTTACGCGGAGGAACTCCTATATGACCTAAATGTGAAAAAGGTGATAGCTTGTCTCTGTACATCAGCCCATTTTTCTAACATACATATGGTGTCGGCGATGGGTAGGGTAGCCCTGAGTAAGATATTGCTTCAACCCGCAGTCTGTCCAATTCTTTCAGTGATTTACCGAGGGCTAAGCTTATGGAACTCAACAGCCTTTTGGTAAGACAAGATATCTTAAAACTGGAACCCGACAAGTGCGGGCTGGATCTCCAGGTATGCAGCTCTATCATCTTGCGGGACTGCTGCAGTATGCTACTCTGTTGTGCGCCGAAGGCCCCAACTGGGAAAAGCACCTGCTGGCTTGGAGGAGGACGATACCCTCCCCAAGTTACTGATGAGTTGCACCGGTGTGCAGCGCGATTGCCCCCACACAGGCGGTTCGGAAGGTTTTAACGCACCTCCCCCTTTGCGCAATTGCTCCCTCTGTGGTGGTTGAAACCCTTCCAGCAGGTGCAGTCCTTGATGGATAGGACGCAGTGGCTGAAGGGCAGCTGCCGGACAGCAGGCGATCTGTATTTGAACAGCACCTTCATTATTTTGACAGATGCTGCCACGCTGTTTAGTGTGGCTCCAGGCCAATTCCCTCAGTTTGGTAAGCCCCCTTCGGACAGGGCTGCAGATCTGGTCGACCTTTCCCGAGCAGCCAGAGGAATAATGTACATTGAGATCATAGTGTACTCAGGCACAAGCAGGGGACTCCTCTCCAAACTATGCGCTGAAGGCTGACAGAAGGATAAAAGTGGGACATGTCCGAGCTATCTGTTTGGCGTATATGGGGGACCCTCTCACAGATGCCGAATGGAAGCGGGCCCGCTCCCAGGTAAAGGACACTGCAAGTAACGAGAGCTTCAAGCTCAATCAGTTTTATTATTTACACTGGTCATATTTCACGCCGCAGTGGTTGGACAGGATTTTTCCTGGGCGCCCTGCCGCATGTCCTGGGTGAGCAATATCCCCGGTAGGTTTTCTACACATGACTTGGAGTTGTACAGCTGAATGAATACTGGGTTAGGGTGTTGCGCACACTCTGTGGGGTAACAGGAAAGAGTCCGCCATTGCCAGCCTGGACTTTTGCCACTCACCAAAGCAGGGAGAAAATATAGATTCGCATTGCTGGGGCCCAGAGACGCATAGCAATACATTGGATAGCTGCAGCCCACGCTGCGGTGCAAATGGTTGTTGGAGCTGAATGATTTCATAGGAATGTAGGCTGCAGCGTGTAAGGATGGACAAGAACACGAAGAGAGATTTGGAACTCTTGGGAGAGATGGTGGAACGTTTGAGTGAAGCGACTGGGGTGATTGATGGTTCCCCTGGACCTTCTAGTGTGGTGTCCCCATCATCGCCTTAGACATGGATGAAAGCACACTGTGCATGGAGCTGGCTGTAGTGAGCACTGTCATAGAATTTGCTCGGTATAGTGAAATGGACTTGTTCTGCATCCCCACAATTTGTACTACTGTGCAGAGTGTTGTTAATGGGGTGGGCACCCCCCTCTGACTCTACGTCACATCTCATGTACAATGTGATTCTGGCCAGCTCTTTTGTTTAACTCTGCAGCAATGTTTAGTTGTTTTGGGAATTCATATTTTGAATATATAAAATACTAATACAGACAAGTTTAAATAAATAGAAAATCTTTTTTGAAAAAGGCCCTTGTTTTTGGGGGAACTTGGAGGGGCGGGGTGTAGGGGGTAAGATATATTGTTTGGAATAGCAGGGACTGTTCTTTGTTGTGCTGCAGACAGCTTTGCACAACAAAACATTCAGAACGCTGCCTTGAGTCCATACAAAGCAAACACAAGGAGATGAACGGAGCATTGAAACTTTTCAGACACTCACCCCCAGTCTCAGATCTGGGTTAAATCCATCATCGTTCTTTAGCTCACTTTGCCACCTCAGTTCAGACCCAGCTATATGCAAATCAGTTTTGACCCTGTGCTTCATGGAACAGTCCAGCCCGAACATGGCTGATGAAGGGTGTTACCCTGAAACCGGTCCCAGGATGCCTGTTTCCGGTCCAGGGAGGACCTGGCATGGCACTCTAGTGAGGATTTGTCAAACAAAGCGAAAGTTATTAGCAAAACAAAAATACTTTTCCTATGGAATTAGATCCTAACTATAACTACCAACACCCTTTTCGTATAGGTGGTCCTAAAAGGCCTTTAACGATAGGAAGACTGTCTTTAGTTCTAGATAGTTGATGTGTTTGACTGTGTCCTGGGGCTTCCACAATCCTCTCACTTTGAGGTTGTTCATGTGCGCTCCAGATCCCAGCTGGGATGCGTCCGATGGGATGGTCACTGATGGAGCTGGTTGTGTGAATGGTTTTCCCTGTGTTAGGTTTCTCTTGTTCCACCATGCCATCTCTTGATGTATTGTTTGCGTGACAACCACAAGGTCCTCCCAGCTCCCTGTAACCATTGCTGATCAATGACTTATGCCGGCTTATATTACTTGTTTACCTGACTGTATATTGATATGTTTTATGGATGTTATTATTATCCTTTCATGTTAGTGACTACTACATTGCTCCCATTACCTCTGTTCATTCCTACTGCCCCTACCCTGTCATTGTGAAGCGCTCTGATATCTGTAAGGATCTTGTTCGCGCTATATAAAACTTTGAATAAATAAATAAATAAATAAATAAGCCATTCCTGGAACGGTCTCATATGTAGTTGGATGTGGGGAATTAAGTGTATGCAAGATGCCATCACGCCCATCATTCTTCCCACCATCCTCACTATCAGAGCTTGCCCCTTGCGAAAGGTCTGTCTCCTTCAGGACTGCCAAGGTCCTCTTTGTGCTTGGGAACACTTTGCCCTGTAAGGTGTTGATCTCTGCTCCCAAGAAGACTTTCACCTGCTCTGGTTCGGCGGAGGATTTTCCCAGTGGGTAGAGAACCCCAATCTTGACAGCGTTTGTATCGTTATTTTCTTTGCAGGTGTGGTATGAGGTTGCCTTTACCAGCCAGTCATCGAGATACGGGTATATGTGTATCCCCTGTCTCCTCAAGTGTGCCGCCACTGCTGCCAGGCATTTTGTGAACACCCTTGGTGCGGATTTCAGACCAAAGGTTAGCACTGTGAACTGGTAGTGTGTATCCTTTACCACGAACCTTCGTGTATGTTTTCTGTTCAATGGTATGTGCAGGTATGCATCCTATAGATCTATTGTTGTCATGTAAACCCCTTGTTGTATCTGGGGAATTACTTCTTGTAGAGCTGTCATTTTGAATATTTGCATTTTTATGTACTTGTTTAGGTTCTTTAAGTCCAGGATAGGACGTAGAGTATCATCCACCTTTGGTACGAGAAAGTAAGTAGAGTAGACCTCCTTCCCTCTCTGATGTGCTGGTACCCTTTTTATGGCTCGTTTGTCTAGAAGTTCCATTGTTTCCTGTAACCGAGTTGTGATAGTTCTCTTCTTGAGTGAATCTTTCGGTTTGGCTTTCTGTGTGGGGGATGTCCTTGTAGTTCTATACAATAGCCATGTTTTACGATGTTTAGTATCCACTTGTCTGTGTTAATCTTCCTCCATTCCTGGAGGAAGTCAGTTATCCCGCCTCCTACTGGTGTTGCATGTTGGAGGAACTGGCAAACGTTTGGTTTTCTTGTTATATGAGACACCCCTGTAGATGTTGGCTGGGTGTATGTGTAAGTTTTTGTGGAGTCACTTGGAGGCGGGCTGTTGGCCTCCACTGGGTGTGATACCTCATCCTCTTGCGCGCCCATGAAAGAACTGGCCATTAGGCTGGCATTGCCATGTCTGCTGTTGCAGTCCCTGCTGTTGAACCTGGTTTCCCCCTTGGAAGCCTTGGTTAAAGGATTGGTGAGATGTGGCTGATTGGTTGTTACCCCTGCCTGCTGGCCTTCTTTGAGGTACTCCCCTTCTCATGCCCCTGAATTGTAGTGCTCCCATTGACCTTGCAGTCTCATTCTCCTTTTTCAGTTGGTTTAACTTTTCGTAGAATGTGCTGCCGAACATATGATCACCATTAAAGGGTGTGCTGAGGATGTTAATTGCACTTCTGCTTTGAAGCCAGAGATACGGAGTCAGGCATGTCTTCTCTCTGTTACCCCTATCATCATTTGTCTACTTGATGTTTCCGCTGTGTCTAGAGCCGATTTCAAACATGTATTAGCCATGTTTTCCCCTCCTCTATCAGGTGGCTGGCCCCTTCTGGTAATGGGCTGGTAGGTGCTCGAGTAGTTCTCCGACCTCCTCCCAGTGTTGATACACTTGTCTATTGATGAGGGCATTGGAGTTTGCGATACGCCACTGTATTGCCGCACTCCTTTCCATCTTCCTCCCTGTCAGGTCCATCCTCTTGCTTTCCTTGTCAGGAGGAGGTCCTATATTTGAGGGGATGTTGGCTCTCCTTCTGGCTGTGGCTGCGATAATGGAGTCAGGTGGTACTGACCCCCTGATGTGCATGGGGTCCTGTGAGGAGTGTTTGTATTTCTTTTCACACATTGAGGTACCAGATCTGCATATAGCTGGTACTTTGAACACCTCCCTTTCCTGGTCCAGCACACCAGGAAGCATTGGCAAGAACTGGCTCCTTGTCTGTGTGGGCAAGTGTGTGTCCAGCAGGAAACATGCCCAAGGTTTTTTCTCCTCCAGCTTCACCTTGTATGTCTCTGCCGCACTCTTTATGACTTGGCTATCATTCCAATGTCATCTGGCCTAGATGGGTAGGACTCTACGTCCTCTATAGGCGAATCGGCTTTGAGATCCTGCCATGGAAGATCTTGGGACTCTGAAAATGTCGAGGCCTGGTACGATTTTTCTTCCTCCTCGCCGTAGTAATACAGGTCTTCTTCTACCTGCTCTTCGGCGGGTTCTGGAGTGTTCGGCGGCTGGAGTTCCTCTGCGCTGCTCTCGGCTTCGACCTAGAGCACGGGTTTCGATGAGATCATGTACAGGCTCATTTTGTCATCTAAATCCTTCTTTCTCTGGAGAATAATCGCCATTTCGGCCTAGAGTCGTCTCCTTTTTCTGTCCATCCCGGACGCTTGTTCGGCGTCGAGATTCTCCTACATCCTTTTCGCGGTCAGACAATGTCGCAGTCGATGGGCCTTGCTTATGTGATTCTTGCCTCGACGTCGAGTGTTCCTTTTCTGGAACCGCTTTCGACTGCTTTGCCTTTTCCAGGCTTTTAGCCGGCTGGGAGTCCTTAGCCAAGGATCCGCTGGGCTGTTTTTCATTTGGTGCAGCTGCTAGTGTCAAGGACTTTGACAGCAGTGCCCCTTTTTGGGATGATTTGGAATCACTTCTTCGAGTGTCCGTCGAGAGTTTAGGGGTCGACTACTCTCTTACCTCCTACCTGTTTTGAACCTAGACGTCAGTCGAGTCTTCTGGCCCTTCGGCGATGTTATCCTCTTTACTGGAGAGACCCACGTCTCGGAGCGATGGAGGTGTCCCTTGTCCCTTGCATGACGTGCTTCGCCATCCGCTGTCTCTCTCACCCTAAGGGTCTTAGGCGTGAAGACCGCACAGGCGTTGCAGTCCTCGCTCCGGTGGTCAAGCGGAAGGCAGAGGTTGCAGACTTGATGCTGGTCCATCTGCCAGTACTTGTGTCTGCAGTGTTCGCAAAATTTGAACGGTGTCTTGTCCATCACGGTGCTCAGGGGCACCCTGTGAGCGCATAGTCATTGGCCGTTGAAGAATTGGTTCTTTTCCTTCTTCGTCGTCCCTGTTAATTGACTGGTTCTCTGGTCACTAAGTTTTCCTGGTGATTTTCGTAGATTTTCCAGTGATTCTGCCTCCAAAGTTCTGGAGCTCCTTTGTTGACAATCCAGACCCAACGGTAGAAAAAAGAATCTGAAGATGGCGACCACAGGAGGGAGCTTACGCCGGAAGCGTGCCGACGTCACAGAGGACACCAAATGATGGTACATCGATGCCCACCCTACCTGGGCTGAAAAAAAATAAAAAAAGAAAATACAACTATTCTGGACCCAACCACGAGATGGCGGAATAATGCACAGCATACTGAATCCAGAAAGATTCACGCTGCAAAAATATATATTTTCAGTTAAGAAACCAACGGTTAGAGGGACATTATAGAAAGATAGCTATAGATACACAAACATTGAAATTCTATCACTCAGCTGCAGTTCCAATAGTAGTTACTAGGGGTCGCTTTCTAGTCCAATCCAAAAGCCTTAAAATTATTACAAGAAGCTGCAGTTCCACTAGTCATTACTAGTCCTCCCTCCCAAGTCAAATACAAAAGAATTGAAATTCTTACTTCAAGCCGCAATTCCACTAGTCGTCACCAGGTGTCTCACAAAAGTTTGAATGCAAAAGCATGGAAAGTTCCACATAGGAGCTGGTGGCAGCCCTACGTTGGCATGGTATGCCCAAACGTGGGTCCCTTGCTCACTTTGCCACTGGATTCATGCTAGCCTGGCTGATGAGGGGTGTTACCCCGAAAAGAACGATGATTGATTCAACCCAGATCTAGTAGTGACTGGGGGTGAGTGTAAAAAGTCCATCATCTTAATGCGTTTGCTTGGTGGCAGTCTAGATGGCATGACTCTTAAGACCTTCAAGAAATGCTTTGGTGACTGCAATCCTGAATAGGGAAGTGTGTTGTTGGTTTTGTAGATGTGCAGCTACAGCCGCTAGGTGTAACAGCTAAACAAGAGGTATGCAAATGAGATAAGTAACAATGTCTTGAACCTCTGCGGCTAATGAATCAATGTGTCTGGAATGACAGTAGTGACTATAAAGAAGGGGGACCCCAAAGTATAGGCAGGTAGGCTGGGGAAATAATATACAACCAAGAAAGAGAGAGTTCCTGCCAGGAATTATTGACTTTGCTCCTGGATGCTCCTATGTCCATGTATATATTCTAGAATCCTCTCCTAGGGCCTTATTTTTATTTTCCTGGAAGGTACTCTCTCTTTCTTGGTGGAATGACCGTAGTGAACAAACTTTTTCCATTCAGCAGCATAACAGCCATGAAAAGAAGGCCTGCGTGCCTCTTTAAGAATGTCCACGCACTGTTGTGGAACATTCAGGTAGCCAAATGATAAGACTTAGTAGCCAGATCGCAAGGTTGGGGGATCAGGGTGTCTGATTTCTCTGTTTCTGCGTGAGAATGTCCTGCCTGTTCTGCAGTATTTCGTCGGGAACTACTGTGTTATAGGAGAGTGTTGAACCATGGTTGCCGCACCCATGTGGGAGCCACTGAGATGAGGTTGAGAGATGTCTGCTGAAGTTTGTAAACCACAAACGGAAACAGTGGGAGAGGTGGAAAAGAGTAAGCTAATATCCCAGACCAACTCCTCCATAGTGCATTGCCCCTGGATTGTGGGTGTAAGTACCTGGCATCGAAGTTTGGGCATTTGGCGTTTTCTGCTGTGGCTAAGAGATCGATTTGCGGTTTACCCCAATGTTGAAAGTATTGGTGGAAGACTTGTGGGTGTAGTTCCCACTTGTGGAGTTGTTGACACCTCCTGAGGAGATCTACATGGTGGTTATCCTCTGCAGGGAGTACTCCGCTAACCAGTGAATGTTGTACCAGAAGGACCACCTCCAATTGGTCTGGGCTAAATGAGAATGATGAGGGGGCCCTGGTACCACTTTGCTTTTGGAGATATTACATGGATGTCATGTTGTCGATTCTGATTAGGACTACCTTGCCAATCAGGTGAGGAAGGAAGTATCTCAGAGCTAAGTGAACAGCAAGCAACTCCAGGCGACTGATGTGTTGATGTGTAGATGTGTCTGACTGGGTGTCCAGTGTCCCAGGACAGTTAAATTTTAGGAATGCTTTCAGCATCCCATGAGGGAGGCATCCGTTGTTATATTTACTGTGGCAGCGGTTCTAGGAAAGGCTGAGCTCCTTTTAACAAGTTGTTGGAGTTCCACCACTGCAGAGAGTGGTAAGCTGGACGGCTGATCAACACTAGATCTTCCAATTGACCTTCACTTGAGTCTATTGGTGCGCTGAGCACTCCTGCATGTTGAGTCTGGCATGGGGTGCTATCATAGCGAGGAGATGCAGGACTGTCCTCACTGTTACCTGATGATGTGTCGGAAATTGGGGAATGTGTGCCTGGAAGGATTGTATCTTGACAGTATTGGGGGAAACCATCCACTGTTGTGAGTCAAGGATCACTCCTAGGTAGGGATATTTTTGAAAGGTGTAGAGGTGGGGTTTGACTGCGTTGATGGTAAAGCCTAGTTGATTTCGAGTTTTTTTTTGGTGGCCCGAGTGTGCTGGAAGCACTTTTGCTGAGTTGCACTTTTGCTGAGCCAGTCGTCCAGATATTGTAAAGACATGAATGTTTTACCGGCACAGGTGAGCAGCTACTACAGCGTGACATTTGTGAACACTCTAGGGGCAGTTGTGACCCGAAAGGAAGCACTTTGAATTGGAAGTGCTGACCATTTCTGACAAACTTGAGATAGTGTTGATGTCCCGGGGGAATAGGAATGTGGACATTGCCGTTCTTAAGGTCGAGAGCGACCATTCAGTTGCTTTGTTGTAATAAGGGGATGACATTTTGAAGAGTGACCATGTGAAAGGGCTCTAAGAGAATGTATACGTTTAGGGGTCTGAGGTCCAAGATTGGTCTCCGGGACCAATCTTTTTCAGGAATAAGGGAGTAAAGTGAATAAACTCCTGTGCCCTGCTGGTAGAGTGGCACTGGTTCTATAGCACCTTTTTTGAGGAGTGCCTGAACTGAGCAACTACTGATGTTTTTGATTGCGAGGTGGAATACTTGTAGGAATTGAAGTGAGCTCCAAACAATAACCATGCTGGATAATAACAAACACCCATTGGTCGGAGGTGAAATTCCGCTAGGCGGGAAAGAACCCTTGTATTTGACCCCTGGAAGGTGTTATGGGATCGATGGGGAATGGTTGGAAAATCAGGGTTAGGTGGTTGTGGCGGATGGCTTCGTCAATGCACCCTTGCCTCTACCTTTGGAGCAGTTATCCCGTAGGAGCCTCTAGTATCCCATGGGGGGAGTTCGTTTGTGCCTGAAGACGCTGGTAGGAGGTGCCAGTCTCAGGGGAGGTGCTCTGAGCCTCCACAGTAAGAGGAGCAGCAAAATGAGCCACGGTGGGATGGTGTCTGCAATGCCCCCATGGCCTTAGCTGTCTCATTATCCTTTTTGATTTTCTTAAGGAGTGTCGACTTGAGAACCAAAAAGATGTTCTCCATCGAATGGGAGGACCAAAAGGTAATGTTGGACCTCAGGTTTAAAACCTGAGACCCGAAGCTAGGCTTGTCTTCTGAGGAGAATGCTGGAATTTATGCATCTAGCTGCAGTGTCAGCAGCATTGGGGGCACAACAGACAGTAGTATTAGAGATGAGCCTATCCTCAAGGACAATCTGATAAGCTTTCTTTTTATGCTCCTCTGGGAGATGTTGGAGGACTTCCCCCATCTCATCCCAGTGAGAACTGTTGTAGCGCAAGAGGAGGCCAATGAATTGGCGATCCGCCAATGGTTGGCAAATTGGACAACCATCCTCATTCCTGTGGCATCAATTTTCTTACTTTCTTTATCTGGTGGGGGTGCATCACCAGTTGTTTGGGAGTTGGCCCTCTGGCAACTACTAGGCTATCAGGTGGAAGCTATCCTCTTATGTACATAGGGTCATTGGGTGACACCTTATATTTTCTGTCAACCCATGGCGCAATTACCCTAGACCTAAAAGGGCAGTTGAATATATTGGGAGTGTGTCCCAACATGACTTTTAGCATCAGTGGGTATTGTGGCATTGATTGATTGAAGGATAGGGTCTCAAACAAAAAATCATCCTCTAGTGGCTCAGTGTGTAACTGCCCCTTATGAAGGTGGCAGCTCTACCTATGAGATCATGGTAGGCGGTTGTGGTCTTCCGGGGAAGAGGGTTTAGCAGGATAAAGATCAGGGTCTTTATCAGCAGAAGGTTCTGCGTCGCAAGTGTCCCAAGGGACATCATGAGGTGGGAAAGAAAAATCATCCCCTTCTTTTCTCGTCCGGTGTAATAATGGAAGGAACTCTCTGGTGAGTATGGAGCATGGGCAGCAGGGGAAGCCGGTGGTGAATGTGTATGGTGCTCAGCAGGTGTTGGAAGTGGGCTGATTTGCACCGGACTTGTGACCTGCTCCAACTTCTTATTATACTTTGGTGGAGGTTATTTATCCAAAGCCTCTAGAAAGGACAGCAGTCTCTTTTATGGCTGTGCACCAGTGTGTTGAAGTCTTGTAATGATGTGTCCAGTACCTGGATGAATCATGATATGTTTCTGCCTGGAGTCCAACTTCTCCTGCAGACACTGAAGCACAGGTTCCACAGACTCCGAACGGTTTGCTTTTTTGCCGAATGCAAATGTTTTTAGCGCCAATGTTTACGGGTGAGAAACAGGTGGCGACATCGAACAGTGTTTCAACGCCGATCAGCGGCACGGCTCTGATGCAGAAGTAATCGGCTCGGAGGCATGCAGCCTGTGCATTTGTTTTCAGCGTCGAGCCGAAGATGGGCATGTCAGACACAGCCGATCGTGCCGAGGGCAGTGGTGGCCAAACAATGGATTTTTGTCATGTCTGGCATGGGTAGGTGACACTTTAGGTGGTGTTCTGTGGTCGGGGTTGAGGTGGAGGTAGAGGTGGAGGTGGAACTGCGCGAGATCCTACATTTCAACCTCTGATACGGATCTGTTGTTGGGGAAGAATGCAACTTTGTCTGCAGCATACGCCTGCTCCTCTTCTTGAAGATCCTCAGGTTCCAAGAGATCCTGTGTTTCTTTGAAGCTGCAGAGACACATTTTGAGTCTTCTTGGACAGAAATGATCTGCAGGACTAGCAGCTGGCCTCATGTACAGGGGAGAGGGACAGGTTTTACACCTGGATGGAGATCGTGCACAGGTACTAGGCGTGGCTTCGAGGACAGAAGCGGGAGGACATCCGTTCCATCACCAGGTGGACAAGGTGCAGAGTTTTAAGGTTCGCCTCGAAGAGCAAAGGACCATGAGGGCCTCAGCTAACTAGAGTTGCGCTGACAAAGTTGAAAGGAATGGAGGGGGAGAGAGAGGCAGCTGCTATTGACAAGCGCACACGTCCAAATCAGATGGCGGAAGAAAATCTAAAAATGGAGTTGATGACCATGCGCTTTACCATCAAGTGGAGTCACACTACCTGGTGACTGGAAAGACTGCCTTTGAAGCAAAAACAACTTGCACATATCCAAGCCCAACACTAGATGGCAGGATTATGCTAAGCATGTGTATCTACAGCCACACATGCATCGAACATATTTTCAAATAATTGATGTCCCACTTGTTAATAGAAGTCTAGCTCAAGTGAGAAACACCTGCTTAAACTGACCTGCATCAAGCTTTAGGGGTGTGGCTTTAGTATATACAGTTGCTTACAAACTTTTGCTATTGGATTATTTATTTGCCAAAGATAGCTCATTATAAGGAGTCAAAATGACTGATTCCAATACATATCTTGATTTTGTTGTTTTTATAAAGCTTCTGGTCACACCTAGTATTTATAGGATGTTTATTCACTGGTACAAGTACAATTAATAGCTTATTTTGGCTGTTTATGTTTTGGTGAGTGTAAGCTCTATCTGAGTTGAAATTATGGTTTTCTCCTTATTGATAGTGCTGGTACAACACTTCAATAGGGGAGACAGTTTCACAAGAAGTTACTAGAGGGCTCTCTCAAGTAGTTGAAAAGGTAATCACATACTTGGGGGTGGGGAGGGGGCTTTAACCTAAAAATCTGCATATACACTGTAGCTACTGTGACTTGTGCTCATTTTCAGTAAGATAAATAAACCATAGCTGTTTATAGTGAGGAATGAACATCGTAATTTACAATAAGTGTTGTAGGAGTTATGAAAATAGTCATGTAACCATACTATACATAGGGAGAGTCAGTCATTGGGAGGTGTCTAACAATTTCTATTTTTCAGAAACTAGTTTTTACAATTTACAATATGGCAAATACTGTAGCGTTTCTAAAACTCATGCACATCTTAAATTATTCTCAAGACCCTTCGGAACAACGATTACAATGTTCTACATATGCTTAATAGAAAAATGTCAACAATCACTGTCTGCTTACATCCATGAGCTCCTGTATTGTGGTTCCCCCAGATCTTTGTGAAATTTTGTCTTCCACTGTAGGTACAGCAGGCTTCAGGTTCTGCAGTAAAGGTATGCCGGTCTTAATAGACATGGCAGCTGCATTAGCTTTGGCTATTGAAAGAAGTTGTGCCTTTTCTGGAAAAAGGTAAGCACACAGTTTAGAATTACAGTTCTATTTAAATTTAAATTCTTGGATTACATTATTTAAATTTAGCTGTAACACAAAGTTCTTAAATGACATGTGTATGTCAAATGTGGAAAAATAACTATTAACAAAAGTACTTATCTAGTAATTTTTACATTACAACTAAAAAGAAAATAATAACACAACCTTATCATAATGATCTCTCCACAATTATACTGCGTCTAATGTACTTTCCACACCATCACTTTAGATACCAGGAGAACCCATAGCAAAAATATTTTGTGTTACGTACATGCCCCTTCAACAACTAATTGATGTCATTTCAATTCATTTTTTTTTTAATGTGCCAACCTGCCAAAATAACAGCCACTGGCAAAGTCAATATGCCGGCTTTATTAAAAAAATCTAAGTTCTTCCTTAACTGACCATTTTGTATGTGCTGGGGTGTGGATTCATGAGAGGATAAATAAGACTATGGATGAATAGATGAGCGTAGGAATGACAAGACTGGTAAGCAATTGGGTGCATGGTTAAGTGAATGTGTGCATGGTAAAGTGAATGACTGAATGGCCAAGTAAGTGCATGGATGGGTGAATGAAGGGGTCGGATACATGGATGAATGAGCAGATAAATAAGCGAGCCAGTGCTTGGACAGACAAAAAAGTGATGAATAAACATGTAGGGATTAATAGGTGAGGTGAGTGAGCAAGTGCACGTGTTATCAGTAAATATGATGTCTATGTACACCATGATATATTAATGCACAACAGCGGCAATACTAATAAATGCAATGTCGATGTACGCCATAAACTATGCATGCATAACTATGTCAATACCGGTAAAAGCAATGTCGATGTACACTACGACAACAGTATGCATAATAAGGGGAATGTCGGTAAATATGATATCAATGACCACCATGTTTTATGTACACGCAATAACTCGTATTGTTGCTGTTGAATTCACAAAAGGGCCCTCCCCTTCAACCCAGAGTCAGAAACACATAGCCAGACAAGCCCTGTGACCCAAACACAGCCAGATTGATAGGTCACAGGTGGAATTACCCTCAGCTCGAAGACAAACTCGCAACCAGGGAAAAATGTGGTACACCTCACACATAGGCAAACCACACCACAAACAGGTCGGAGTAAATTGGCCCCAATAAAAGAAGTTTGGCCAAAGGCACCCATTCCCAAAATATCACAAAGTGAGATAGTACATATAGTTAGGAACACTCAGGACACAGCATGCACAGCACACGTAGTGATCACAAGTTCCCCATGCCTGACATCTGGAAGTATATACACTGGCCTGCACTAGCTCTCCCCGAGCTGAAGAGCCACCTGTGATTCCCCCTTATCAAGTGGTTGCATTTATGATTTATGACTAGGCCGGGACCGACGTGCTCTCTAAGAATGTGAAATAGTTTCATTGTACCTCACAAACTATACATGATCGGTCAAAACTTCTGTACATTGAGACTTTCTTCAGATGCGATTCTGACAATGATCTTCCAGCCGCTGCGTTTAACTAAACCAACTTGTTACTATTTTGCTAAATGCCTCGCCTTTCCATTTTTTCAAGGTAAATTCATATCTGAGCAACATTTTGGCAAGCCAGATAGGAGAAATTGGTTTATCGAGCCAGAGTGCTGCTGAAGGACAAGGACCCCTGCCCAAACTGATTCACATCTGCGCAACAAAACCGGTGAGCAAACACCATAATTGATTAAAAGTTCTGCTGAATCCGCGAGGCGGAGGTCAATGCGGAGGTCGTCGTCACAAGGATAAGATCCGATACTTAGCCCCAGCATGTGGCTTGTGGTAAACTTGGACAAGTGTGTAGATCACTTATTCCCCTGGTCATCATGATAGAGAAGGTGAAGGTAGTTTGTAGTATATTTTGCAGGAACTGCTAAGCGTTACACAGCTGGTCTACCAAGGCCCTTGGTGTGCTATACAAGGCCACTTATTCTAGCTTGGGCCACTGAGCATTACACAACTGGTTACACCTAGGCCCTTGATGGGTTATAAAGGGCAACCACCTTGTTCTTATTCTTTAGTTAAAAGAGTTTTCTTAGGGGCTGTCTGTTTTTTAACACTGACCTAGTCTGAAAGAAGTGAAGAGTTGGATTTTTTTTCTTGGACCACTGGGTGTTACAAGAGAAGGTATGCACGACCCCTGGGGGTGACATAGGGTGTAATTTGGACGTTAGGGAAAAATTCGGACTTTGGTGAACAAGGTGTAGCTTGTGTCTGGCCACAGAGGGCCCATAGTTGTCAGGTTGTTTCTTTTTCTCTGCACAAATCGTTTCTATTTTTGTCCATAGCCGATACTGACAGACTATTAGGCCCACTTAGCTCCATGTATCCCCTCACCTCGGGCTGATTTTTTGACAAAATAAACTATTTTTTCTGTCGATCTTTCTCTTGTAGTTTCTTATAGGTTTTACATTTATGCATTATTGATGTAGCGCTGTTAAAATTTTGCAATTGTGCTTCATGTTTGAATGTTATGTCATGTTAGTACGTTTATTGTTTATAAAATATTAACTATTTCCCCCGCCCCACAAATCAGAATTCTACATTTGCTATTTTGCTGCTAAAAAACAACTTATACTGTTCTGAACCAACCATTGCACTTTGATACAGGTTGTTACTATTTCATTGCTTCTGTCTTTGTCAATTGTTAAGCACTTTTGTGATGAATCTTCTTTAAAGAGCTCGCAACCAGTAGATTGTTGCCAATACAGCCCCATGTACACAGTTACCCCACAATCAGAGTGCAATTTGTAAATATTTAAAACCTTGAAACAGTCAAAAGTTCATAAACACCTAACAAGTTTCCTAACCCATCATGGAGAAACCACAGGCAAACTATGTTTCCCACACAGGCTTGCAAACTAGAGGAAAACTGCAGTCAGTGGCACGCCCATACCAAGGCACACGCATTGAGGGGGGAATGCTCGATACCAACACCATAGAACACACAAGGACACATACAGACCAGGTATGGAGGTCAGAAGCGGGCTAAACGAAAGGCCCTACCAGAATTATTGGCCATCTTGGAGGTTGTCACCGTACTGCAAGACTATCCTCAGGCACGCACACAAGGCAGCCGCACCTCCCCACCATACACCGGCAGGGAAGTGCTCTGTTTGATGCCTGCCATCCCAGCCGCCCCTGTGCTGTGTTACACCAATCAACCAGTCGAGGGGGCTGGTGGGCCCCTCACAGGGCAGCACGCCACCAGACTCAGGGTAGTGAGACTACCAGTCCAATCAGGCCAGGCGTAGTCAGTCGCCTTCCAGTACGGTGCCAGACTGTCTCGAAGTTCAACCCCTCCAACCATGGGTCACGGCCCACCAAGCACCAGCGTGACAAGGAGCTCATGCTCCTCACCGCCCCTCAGAACGCCCTAGAGTCAGAGAGAGGTTCATAGCAGTTCTGGAGGAGGATACCACAAGTGGAGAGAAAGATAGGAGTCCAATCCCTCCAATGTCAGACGCTGATGGTAGTGCTGTAGGGTATGCTCTCCCAGGGTGTGCTCAGGCTGCAGAGGAAGCATCAGGTAGTGAGCTTGAGGTCAAAAAGCTGCCTAGAAGAGAAGCACACAGCAGTGAGCGGAGAAGGCAGCCCAGGTGAGATTTAGAAGAAAGGCACAAGCAAAGGTTAGCAAGAGAAAGAGCTCTCACCGGGGAAGCCCAATGGGAAGAGAGAACACCACACCCTCCCCGGAGACATTCAGAGCTAGGCCCTGGGCTCTCCTTGAGGATGAGCCTGGGACGAGTCAGAAGAGAGGCCACCAGCAGAATCCCACACAGCACCCAACCATCGGCATAGAAGAGGGGCTGACCAAGAATAAGAAATCAGTAAAGCCTAACAAACACAATTACGACATAAGAGGGGCAGAATGGCACCCTTACGCGCACACTAGGTAAGCAGCGACAAGGACGTCCGCCGCTCCCCCTGAACACGCAATCAGGCAAACTAACCACTAGAGAGAGTGTCCAGAGAAAAAGGAGAGGTCTTGGCACGACCATTTTCCCATCTATTGGCCCACTGGACCGAAAGTAAGGGCCAGTATGACAGACCTTGGCTGGAGGAGGGATACTTCAAACCAGTGGACATAGATGTTGAGGAAAACTGCATCCAGCACGGAGGGGGGGATCCGAGATGGAAGTGCTACGTCAAAGAGAAACAGACAGAGCAGCTCCACGCCAAAACATGTCCACCGCTACAGAAGGATGTGTCAGGGACCATCTGTGCCATGGGAACAGATGGACAAGGAAAGATTCAGGAACAAAATGTCCCCATTAATGGAAGGGGCAGGAAAGTGAATCTCATGTATTGAGAAAACCTCAGAGAATCAACTTAGCTATAGGTGACGTCAAATGTCTGCTCAGCAGCCTCATGGCGACACAGTGTTTACGAGGGGCCACATCCCCGCAGTCACGGTGTATCAACACAGAGCATGACGGGATGCATTCAACTCATTTGGACACCAGATATGGACGGCCCTGAGGGAGATATTACCCGTCTGCCCAGACATAGGAGGATTGATGGCAGAAAGCATGAAGCCTGTGGAGACCGTGACTGACTAGACAGAAAGAAGGAATGATCGGGACAACAGACAGGACAGCCCTCGACCGACACGGGTCCCCAGGTTGCATTCTTCAACATCCTCAAAAAAGAGCCTGCCTGCTGGATACACACGGGGCTAGACACCAAACCTTGGCGGGAAATACAGGCTGACACATTACATTGTTACCCGAAAAGACAGGAGAAGGACAGGGAAAAGAAGGAGCACGCCCAGGGAGACACAGCCAAATCGGTCCAACAGAAGTTGAAAAAGACTGACCTCTAGGGGGCTGCATTGGCTGCAAACGTACAAATGGCACTATTCTATAAAGGAGCTCTGCCTCAGGACCCCAGGGGATATCCACCCATGCTAGAGGCAGAGGTCAGTGAAGCTGGCTACAGTCCAGCCTCAAACAGTGACACTATTGTCACAGAATGGGTCACATGACCAAAAATGCCACCTAAAAGCATATCACCCGCAGAAAGGAATAGTACCAATACAACCCCCACAGAATATCCATCATCAAAACTAAACCCAGAGCAACGCAAATGCATTGAATAATCAGCCTCAAGGAAAAAAGGTTAGAGCCACCCCGCCACAACAAGAGCTGGGTGGTTGGCCGAACACATGGCAACCGCAGCAGGTAAGGAACCCAGCCCAGCAAGCACCGAGGCTACAGTAGAGAGGGGCAACAGTCAGGGGTGGTAATACCTTTAAGCAATCGCCTAATCCAAATACGCAGTAAATCTAAAACTCCAATATGAGAAATCCACTTCATACCCAATTCAGAAAACTCACAACAATAAAGAATAGTGACACAGAATTAGGAAAAAAACTCAAGCCTTTACTTGCGTTCAGGAAAAGTCAGGGCTGCCATATGTTCCGTAAATCAAAAACCCACGGTAAATCTGCCATTCTGGATGCCTGCAAGGGTCTAGGCCCCACTCTGCTGCTAGTCCCCCAGGGCGGATTGGCTGGCCATAACCTAGCGGGAGGGCAGTCTGTCGAGGGTCAGGGTGGCCCCCAACCAGGCCATTAAATACAGGCAACCAGGTCCCTTCGCTCAAGTCACTAGGGTGTGCCCCAGATTGAAATCAACCCAATCTTCAACATTTTAGGCCTCCAGCAAATAGAGGCTGCCTTTTCAGTTCCAAAACAAGGTGACGCTCCGGCGCCAGGAGCCAGTTTTTCCGTGCACTTGGGGTGTGGAGACGACACAGAACTTCGTAGTCCATGCACAAATTTGGCACCAAGTAAATAGGGAAATTCACCCGGGCAATAAGCCGTTTCAGTTTGTTACTCACAACAGGTCCCAGCAGCGCACCTGACTCCCATCGTAAGGACATTCTGAATCCTCCTCTCCCCAACCACATCCAAATTCTGTTCACAGGATCATGCCCCTCCAAAGCCGCGGGAGGAGCGCGTCACCAGGTAGAAGTCCTCAATTCCTGCCAAGGGCAGCAGACACTAAGCATCCTGGATCCGAGGGAGAGGGGTGGCGATGGGAGGGAAGGGGGTTTCCATAGAAGACCATCATAGTCCCTCACACAATGTGCATGAAGATTCACACCACCACATCCAGCTTGTGTCATAAGATACACTGGGACTCACGAACATCATCCAAGGCCTGATCCCAGTCATTGCTACTTACAAATCACGGGGCCACAGAGCAGCTTCTCAACCTACACTGGTATGCCACATTACAACCAGCCCTACATGAGACCTCCGGAGGGCGCCCAATGATCTACTGGACAAAGCCCAAAAGAAGCCCAAAAACCAAAGCTTCCAGAAATAGGGCATAGTCAAAACATCGAACTCCATTAGGGAGAACATAATTACATGCTACGTGCAGAGACCATAGGGACTTGAACATGACAACGGGAACAGCCATTACCCACAAAACCCATTAAAGAAAAAACTTCCCCTCACATCGTACGTATCCAAAGCACGTCACTAGCACACCCCAGCTCCGGTAAAGAAACACATACATTTAACAGAAGCAGCCCACTGAGGAAACTACTCCCCCCCGCCCCCCAAACTGAGAGTTGGGGGGCGGGGAGGGGGCAAAGTACTGACAAAATAACGCTACCCAAAATGGCAATTCTCTAAAAACACCACCAGCTCTTTCCAGTACCTCACTAGAAAGTCTTAAAAAAAAGTGAATACAGAGTGTATCCCAAAAAAGAAAAACACAGGAACGCTCCGAAAACTGCCTGTGTTTTTTCCAAGCTAACCTACAAGGCACAGTTCTTATCCCACAGGTCTGCAAACAGCCACACGTGCACCATCGTCACTGTGGCCCGCCGCCCATTCAATCGAAACTCTTGAAAGGACATCAACAAGGCCAACTGCTCAAGAACACAGACTGCAAATTGACTTGACAAACATTTTTGGGGGAAACGAAAAGACTCTTTTTTTGCACTACACCAAGACAAGGGACCATTGGGCGCCCAGACGACAGAAAACACGCCTGAAGCACATCCCAAAACCTGCAAATGTTTTACAAGTTATGTATTTTTATATTCTTGTAGAGTCGGTTTAGCATGGGTGCTCTTGCGTCTCTCAGAAGACAGAAATAAGCCTAGTTTCATTAAACCAAGTTCAACATTCTTGCAAAGCATGCCCAGAGATCGCTCCCACCTCACTAACACCTACGCTGAACCAATCACCAGCATTCCTCACGTACTACACAGCGCACACCTACACAACACCTGGTATCAGCACAGGACCACCGTGGGCACTCAAAGCACGAATAGGTCGTGCTACATATGTTCACTCATACCCCACGGAGTAGGCGCAGACAGGCTTTACTTATTCCAAGAGATAGCCCCCAAGAAAGAAAAATGTCTCACCCACCCGTACATATGTGGGATTAGGGCCAAGACTGAACTAAACAGAACCCTATAGAGCAGTAATAAACATCACAGAGTATGAGACCAAACCCACAGCACTGTACCTTTTTACCGGACCTAGCGTCATTCAAAAGGAACTAGACAGGATGCGTAAGAGGGGCGCTATAGGAGAGGACACTTTGGCCGCAGTACTTCGTAGAAAAGAGGTTCTTGTAGATAGCACGACAACCGCACCAGTGTATAAATAACTAACCTCCTGCCTCCGTCTGAAGTCCCGGAGTGGCACTTAAAATATTTAGAGACATCTTTTTTTAATGACAAGCGCACCCTGGATATGGAATTCCAGTGCAGAACCGCTCACCTTGACCATGCTAGGGGAAATAAGTCCCATGGGAGGATGGTCAAACAACAGCATAGACACCCCATGCCAAGAAATCTGGCATACAGAGACTAATAGAAACACATGGTTGGGGAGGAAGGGGCAATTCCTAATTGTATGGAAATTTACACTGTATTCTTTGAGTTTCAGAGGCAAAAGAACCATGCCGCTAGTTCCAATGAGAACTGTGAAGTAAGACTGCATTTAGCGGACATGCAATGGGACACCTCCACTTTGACGGATGTGTATAGGCAGTGCAGCGAGCTTGTCTACACCCAGCTTGTCCCCAGATGGTGGGGCCTCAGCTCACTCATGGCCACACACACCCAACAATGGTCATCCCTGGTGAAGATCTGTCTGAATTGTACCAATATCCACTACAGAAGGAAACAACTCTGTTGCATCAGGCTCAAATAAGAAAAACAGCTGACTATTTTGGCTAGGCTCCGTACAAGGACATTCCAGAAGAATTTAGACTGTTTTCTGAAACTCTGGTAAATGCAGGATTTGTTTTGATTCATAGATTTGTAAAGCGCACGATGCCCAAGGGCGTCTTGGCAATGGAATTGGCAGGATGTTGGGGTTTGGCAGTAACTAGTGATGCTGATACGATATTCGAGCAAAGCAGTTGGAGAATAACCAAGTTTTCAGCAATCTTCTAAACAACATGAGCGACGTGCTGCTCTTTATCGAGATTGGCAGGAGGTTCCACGTTTTCGCTGTCCCCAATAGGAAGCTTCTGCCCCTCCCCCAGTGAACCTGCTTAAACCGGGGTATTACTAGCAATTTTGAATGAGGTGATCTTAGGTTTCTAGCTGGCATATACCATTTCAAATGCATCCTCAAATACAGTGGTCCTTTACCCTGTGGGGCTTTATATGCTAGGCATTGTGATTTGAATTAAATTATTTAATCCACTGCAGTCTATGGGAGACTGATTCATATTTGGGGATGTCCAGTATTAATCTAGCTGCAGCAATCTGCATTTGCTGCAGCTTTAATAAATACTGTGATTGTATCCCCACATGTAGGGCATTGCCATAGACCAGTGTGGAAAGGGCCAACGTTGTGACCAGTATTTTTAATGCATCCGAGGGAATAAAAGGACAGATCTTCCTGATCATCTTTAAAATACCCCAGAAGGTGGAGGCAAGCTTGTTAATCTGATACTCAAATGTCAATCTGTCATCAAAGACAACACCTAGGTTCTTAACCTTAGGGACTGGAATTGGGCATTCACCCAAGTTGTCCGGCCACCATCTTGGCAACTAAAAGGAAGTGTTGGATCCTAGCAGCAGGACTTCAGTTTTTTCGCCATTCAATTTCAGGCATTTGGTCTGCATCCAGGTACTTACCTGCGACATGCAGTAATTAAAACGATCAGCTCTCTTCCACATTATTTGAGACTGATAACACCACCTGGGTGTCATCGGCACAGGAGACCACCGAAAAACCACACTGCCTAATAACCGATGCCAGAGGAGCCACAGAGATATTAAAAAGTGTGGAGCTTAAAGAGGAGCCTTGAGGCATCATACATGGCAGTTTGAAAGATTTGGACGCAGATCCACCCAACTCTACTGCAAAAGTTCTGTCCGTAGGATAGGATGACAGTAGAGTGAGGGCGGTGTCTTGAATCCCCAGCTCCGCAAGTCTGCCAGTGAAAACTTCATGAAGGCCGCCAATAGATCTAACAAAATCAAGGCGGCCTTCCCTCCTGCATCCAGTGTTCTTCCAAGTTCCTCTGCCACCATGACCAGAGCAGTCTCTGTACCGTGGCCCTCTCTAAAGCCATATTGTGAATGGTACAGGAGGTGTCCTGCAGAGATGAGTTGTAATCTGTATGTTAAGCAATTTCTCCAGCACCTTAGAAAGGAAACCTAGAGATCGGACAGTAGCTGATAGGTTACTTAGGGTCAAGGTTGAGCTTCTTTAACAGAGGCAGGACTGAGGCTGCCTTCCACGACTCAAGGAACAGGCCTGACTATATTATCTACGTGAATACTAATCTGAGTTGTTCACTGAATATTTCAGGGAACAGATGGAAAGCTTTAGGCGGGCAGGGGTCTGACGGGGCTCCTGACTTGGTTGTCTTCACCATTTGAATGATCGGTTCCACCATGGGAGAGGAAAAGGAGAAACCCATGCCGGGTGTGCAAGTATCTAGCCCTGGCTTAGTTATCTTAGAGGAGGAGTCATTGCTGTCTTTGAAGGTTTTATACACTGGCTCAACTTTGTTTATAAAAAAAACTGTCCCAGAGTATTACAACATTCTGGGCTACTAGCTATTTGCGATTTGGCTGGAAGATTGGCTAGTAAACAGCTCCCTGCTGGTGTTTTTCGCCTCCAGTATTTTTGTCGTAAAATATTTGCTATTTCCTCAATGATCAGTTTCTTGTATTCTGACAGTGTATGTGCATATTCAATTGTTCTCGCCTGATCGTAATTGACTCTCCACTTTCTTTCAGACCTTCTGCATGCTCTTTTTGTGCTGTAAGTTTGTTTGAGAACCAAGGTTCAGAGGGATTTTTCCTTCTGGCCAAAAAACTGTTTTTGGGGGCTACAGCATAGGAGGGTCGATACCCTTCATCATTTTGCAAACAAAAGCGAACGTCCGCTGGCTACAAATAACCAGGTAGGAAATGTTAAAAATTATCAACACTGAGCTGGGCCTAAACACTATCAACAAAGAAATGGAAGCCATCCTTCTTATGGTGATGAAACATTGGTATATGTTGGACTTTAGGAACGCGATGGAGGGTGGGGTGTGTGCCAAGACTGGAGTTTCCTGTTGTACTTTTATTCCTTGAAAAGATCTTGAAAACTGAACTTTTGCTCTTGCCATCCAAGCACTGCATCGTCTACAAGCGGACAAGGAGGGAGGTGCCCCTGAGCAAGGACTGGTTTCATAGTATTTTTTCTTGGATTCCCCTATGGGTGTCCAAACTATTCATGTAATTACTTCCAGTTTTAATTTTTTTACTTCTGTTGTGTGGTTTCCTACATATGGGGGTTTCCTGCTCTAAAAACGCAGTTCTCAAATTAGATAATATGCAAATAGCAAGGAAAAGAATAGCAGATACTACAGCAACACATACAGTTTCGAATAATGTGATTGTTATGATACACAAGGAAAATGATGTAGTTGAAAATTCAACTAGAGACGGAATTGCCTTTCTGTGCCCCAAACCCCTCCTGCATCGCTGCTTGTTTTAAATTAGCGAACAACACAGAGGCGGGCAGCTCACTGGTTCGGACATTCCTCCAGCTGTTGCTTCTCTTCCTGTCAGAGCTTAAAGTAGGGCATCCAGGCGGCACTTCTTTGAAGGCTGGCAACGATGCTATGTTTTCCACCACGTTTTGATGCTATGAAGTGCACCAGGCACACTTCCCTCACACCTACTGCTAGGGGGCTGTAGGAAACTGGCTCTGTATATACTATTCCAAAATGAGGTATAGTGTGCAAATAGTCTAGGGGAACCACAGAGGTAGGCAGAGGTAAAAGTAGATAGCACCTTACTCTCTATTTGTAGTAGTGTGGGCAATCAGTAAGGCTTAATAAGAGGGTAGTGTTAGGCATTTGTTGTACACACTCAGGCAGCAAATGATGTCACACACTCAAAGACTGAACTCAGACCAATTTTGTTTGTATCAAAAATAGTATTGTTATTTTATTTCTAGAACCAAGCCTGCACAGGTAAGTGAAATAAATGCTTTGCGAAATACTATGCAGTGTTTGCAAGTGAATACAAGTTCTAAATGCAGTTGTTTGAAATACAGGTAAATCAAGGTATTAAAATACTGTACAGATTACTTTTTCATCTCAAGGTATCACATTGGGACATTTCCTAGAGAAAATCAAGTAAAAACAGTTTTGCACAATTGTACTTTTTCAGGTTTCCATACAAATCAACTTCACACTTAGAAAATTTTTAAGAGAAAAACAGTCAATAGGTTCCTATGGAGCGAAATAAAGTTAACGGTTACCAGGTAAGTACTCTGTCTTTGGGGTTGAGTTTCTGGGGTTAGAACAAGTGTTCCCCCATGGTCAAGGATGCACTCTTGTTACACCCTCAGTGGCACTAGGGCGGCCAGGTGCAGAGTTTTGAGGCCCAATGTTATCCAAAGGGGGACTTGGGGCCTCCGGTTGGTGACTGCTTACGAGCAAGCCACAAGGTTGTGGGAGCAAAGCTCCTGGTGTTAGGCTCAGGGCAAGGTGAGGGGGGGATCTGGTTTAGCACAATAAGTGAACTCGCGGCTGGGTGCAGGCTGCGGTTTTGGCGCCGGGTGCCATGTTGTTTTCAATGAGGATTTTCATTTATGGTTTTTAGCTGCAGGCTCGGTCCAAAAGACTGGGCAGTTAAGTTGGGCAGTTAAGTTGGAGGGCTCAGGACGTAGGTGCACCTCAGGTTCTTTTCTCCATGGCGCAGAGCAGCTTGATGCAGGGGTGTCTTCAGGTCAGACTTCATCATACCGGGCCACTCGCGGGGGAGGGGGTGGGGGGTCTCCGAGCAGAGGCTGCAGGCAACGTCAGGGAGTCCTGGAGGGGTCAACCCACTGTGGACTAGGACCCTGGAGCGATGGAGGAACTCGCTGGGACCGGTGGGCCACTCTATCCGTAGGCCACGGGTGCAGTGGTCGTTCTAGGCATTCGGTTTCTTAGTCCTCAGCAGGCTCTGAGTCTGGCTTTGGAGATTCTTTTGAACTGAGCTGCTGTTCACAGGAGATCCGGTCTTTGTTGAAGGCAGATAGTCATCTCAGGGGTTCTGTAGGTTGCTGGCTGCAGGACAAGGTGACTTTTGGCGCAGGATCTCTGAAAACTGCAGACGGGCCGGTAGGGCTAGGGCTAAGTCAGTTGTTCTCTGCATTCTCCTCTGCTGGGCATCTTCTTTTGTCCTTCATAGGTTGCGGGAATCTGCTTCTTGGTTCAGGGTTGCCCCCTAAATACTGTATTTATGGGGCGTTTAAGGGGTCTCGAGGTCAGTAGCCAATAGGCTACTGACATTAGGGTGACTACACCCTTGGTGTGCACACCCCATGTGGGGGAATGAGCACAATCCCTAATCCTGATTGAGGAGTGCCGGTCATCTGCAAGAAGGTGGGCACTGAAGAGTCGGTTTCACTTCGCTAGCCCCACCTGAGGGATGGGGTTGGCAGAGGTGGGCACACCTTCTGGCCTGGCTAATTTTTCCCGATAGCTACTGATCGCAGGAGAGGCTGGGAGTAGCAATACAAAGGCTGCAAGGCCTTTGAAGCTCCTCTGCCACAGATGGCTCTTCCTGGCCTGGGGGAGGTGCAGGCAACGTCAGGGAGTCCTGGAGGGGTCAACCCACTGTGGACTAGGACTCTGGAGCGATGGAGGAACTCGCTGGGACCGGTGGGCCACTCTATCCGTAGGCCACGGGTGCAGTGGTCGTTCTAGGCATTCGGTTTCTTAGTCCTCAGCAGGCTCTGAGTCTGGCTTTGGAGATTCTTTTGAACTGAGCTGCTGTTCACAGGAGATCCGGTCTTTGTTGAAGGCAGATAGTCATCTCAGGGGTTCTGGAGGTTGCTGGCTGCAGGACAAGGTGACTTTTGGCGCAGGATCTCTGAAAACTGCAGACGGGCCGGTAGGGCTAGGGCTAAGTCAGTTGTTCTCTGCATTCTCCTCTGCTGGGCATCTTCTTTTGTCCTTCATAGGTTGCGGGAATATGCTTCTTGGTTCAGGGTTGCCCCCTAAATACTGTATTTATGGGGCGTTTTAGGGGTCTCGAGGTCAGTAGCCAATAGGCTACTGACATTAGGGTGACTACACCCTTGGTGTGCTCACCCCATGTGGGGGAATGAGCACAATCCCTAATCCTGATTGAGGAGTGCCGGTCATCTGCAAGAAGGTGGGCACTGAAGAGTGGGTTTCACTTCGCTAGCCCCACCTGAGGGATGGGTTTGGCAGAGGTGGGCACACCTTCTGGCCTGGCTAATTTTTCCCGCTAGCGCCTGATCGCAGGAGAGGCTGGGAGTAGCAATACAAAGGCTGCAAGGCCTTTGAAGCTCCTCTGCCACAGATGGCTCTTCCTGGCCTGGGGGAGGTGTAAACACCTCCGCCCAGGAAAGGCTTTCTTTCTGGGCTCAGGGAGCAAAGGATCCCATCCCAGGGGTCTAGAAACATGTCTTGTGGTGGCAGGCTTGTGTGTACCAGTCAGGGAACCCAACAGAGGCTGGTCGTTTTTCCAAGGGGCATCACTAAGATGCCCTCTGAGTGCATTTTTCATTAAATTCCACACTGGAAACAGTGTGGGTTTAATGAGATGAGAAGTTGGATACTAAACCTCTCAGTTTTCAGTAAAGCTATTATGGTGCTGTGGAGTTCGTAATGACAAACTCCCAGCACCATATACTCTTAATGGCATTACTGCACTTACAAAGAATTGGCTTAGATACTGCAGGGGTACAGGGCCTCTAAGGGTGGCGCAATAAGTGCTGCAGCCCTTAGAGGCCTTCCCTTGCCACAGTGCCCTTGGTACCTTTTACAACGGTCTGACATGTGGCCCATGAGGTGGCAATTGGGGGTACAAGATACAGTTTTGGGAAAGAACACAGGCCCTGGGATCCTGATTGGCAGGGACCCAGGGCACATAAAGGCATCAGTAGTCTGGCAAAAAGTGTGTGGGGTGTGGCTTGCGGGTATCAGAGCGCTTTACAAGGTATGTGTCAGATACATAGGTACATGGTAATTAACATAAAGTTCCATGATAGTCAATGATAGTGTAAACACCCTATCATAGATACATAGGTGAACGGTGCATAACAAAAACGTTGTACGTATAATCAACCATAATATAGATACAATATCTAGGATACATGGATGGACAGTAAATACTTTATAGTTCCATGTAGAACATACGTTGATTTACATAATAACTGTAGCCCATGCTCAAGTGAATTTAGCCAGGAGAAGTGATTTCACTTCTTTTTTTAAAGATGCAGTAGAGAGATTAAGTCTAGTTTCTGGGGGCAGAGCATTCCAAATTCTGGGCGCCATCCCTGAAAAGGTTTGGTTGTATATTTCTTGTTGAATCTTGACGGTTTTCTTTAAGAGATTTTTGCCACTTCTTGAAGATCTGATCCCACGTGAGGGCGCCAGTTTCTGTGCCAGATAGCTGGGTGCGTTGTGATGAATGGCTTTATGCGTTCTACTTGCTATTTTTAGATGAATTCTGGCTTCAAAAAGGTAGCCAATTAAGGGATTTTAGGTCCGGGATATGTGGGAGCTTCTTTTGGAGCCAGTGATAAGTCTCGCTGTGGCGTTGATTGAGACTCTTAAAGGGGCAGTTGAAGCTCTAGCAAGGCCACAGAGACACTCCTGTATTCCACTCTTGGGATGACTAGAGCTTGTACTACCAGCTTTAAGTCCTTTTCAGGCAGGAAAGGTTTCTGTTTTCTCAAATTATTTATCTGAAAGTTTGCTCCTTTTGTTGCGTTGTTGATGTGTTTCTGCATTTTGATGTTTCTGTCCAGCGTTATTTCCAGCGATTTTGCTGAGTCAACGATGAGGTTGGCAGTTTAGTGCTGTTAGGTGTTTGATCCAGTCTTGCATTATGGGTACTGAGGCAGGAGGAGCGATTAGAAGGAATTTGTCTTTGAGGGCATTCAGTTTTAGATGGTTTTCTGCCAGTCAGATCTGAGTTTTTCGGAGAGTTGTGTTGAGCGATTTGATGACTTCTAGAGTATGTATCTTAAGGTATAGTTGTGTGTCGTCAGCGTACAAGTGATATTGAATGTTAGACGAGTAGAGAATTTCAGTGAGTGGTTCCATGAATAGGTTGAACAGTGTCGGAGATAGTGAAGATCCTTGTGGGACTCCTAAAGTGACTGAGACTAGTTTGGACAGGGAGTGGTTGACCTTGAATCGTTGCGATCTGTTTTGGAGGAACGAAGTGAACCAGTTTAGAACTGATCCAGATAATCCCATTCTGTGCTGCAGAAGGAATATCAGGTTATCGTGTTTGACGGTATCAAAGGCAGAGGAAAGGTCTAGCAAGCTGAGTAAGCAGGCTCAGTTCTGATCTAGGATTTGTAGAGCATCGTCAATTATATGGGTCATGGTTGCTTCAGTGCTGTGACCTGCACGGAAACCTGATTGGTATTTGTTGAGTAGGTTGAAATGGTCTATATGTCTTACAAGCTGGAGGTGTACACATTTTTCTAAGAGTTTCGCCAGAGTAGGGATGTTGGATATAGGGTGGTAATTGTTTAAGTCCGCAGGGTTTCTTTAGAATGGGGGATACCTGCACGGCTTTGAGGGTGTCTGGGATGCATCCTTGGGTTAAAGAGTTATTTATGATCTTGGTCCAGAAGGCAGCAGCAATGGGGTAAAGTCTTTTATGAAGTTTGCTGGGAGAGGGTCAGTGAAGTGATTGGCAGGGTTCAGGGCAATAAGCATTTTGAGAATAGATTCTTCATTGTAGGTATTGAAGGATGACCAAGATGCATTATTTTTTAGGTCGAACTTTGATGGATTTCGATGTGGGGCATCTAGAAGGGATGGCGAGGGGTTTGTATGCGAGACGGTATGTGTGATTAGATCATTGAGAAGGTCCTTCTTTATGCCAGCGGTATTCCGAGTGAAGAATGAAGCAAATTCTTCACAATTGGGTTGTGGGCATACGTTATCTTGGGGGCGGTGAGGTGCATCCTTAGATTGAGTTTTGATTAGCTCGAAAAGTTTTTGGGGACGATTTTTGGCCTGGTCTACTTGGTGGCTGAAGAAGTCTGCTTTAGTGCGCATGATCTTTCTGTATTATGCGTTTCTCTTCTTTCTTAGTATCTTGAGGTGATTGGCGGATGGAGCTGATCTCCATCTGCGTTCAGTTATTCTTAAGGATCGTCTGTTCTCATTGAGTCTTCCATCATACCAAGGCTTAGAGTCTTTTGTGGAGACTCTTTTAGTTGAAGGGGGGGCTGCCTCGTTTAGTATCATGTTCATGGAATTGAAGTAGCGGTTGGTGAGATCATGAACATCGGATATCTCTTCAAGGAGAAGTAGTAAGTTGGAGCTGGAAGTTGTGATTATGTTAGGATCAATGTTTTTCAGATCCCTCTTCCATACTTTAGGTCTTGTGGGTTGAGCCAAATTAAGTATTACTCTTTCATTGATGAAGAAGGTGATAAAATGATGATCAGACCAATCACATGGCTGGATTGTATCGAGCTGGATGGAATCAACTTTAGAGATTACTAAATCAAAGATTGATCCTTTATCATGTGTAGAGCTGTTGCAAATTTGGGTGAGTTTGAGGTCAGAGAGGAGGTTTTTGAGACTATTGGCCACTGGATCATTGGGGTCATTCCAGTGGAGATTGAGGTTCCTGAGAAATATTTGGGTATTTTGATGTCCGGCAATAGTAGAGACTATGTCCATGAAATGTTCGGCAAAGGTGAGGTTATCACCTAGTGGATGATGGAGGGTGTGTAGGAAGCAAACTGGTTTGCCATCGCTATTGATGTCGAGGCATATGTATTCACAAGATGGGAATACAGGAGATTGGGATCGGTTTACTGAGAGATTAATCCGTTATATGCAAGCGATACCACCCACTGTCTTAACAATTCTTTCCAGTCTGATGATGTCAGTTTGGAGGTATGAGTAGGTCAATGATGGGAGTAGAGGATTCCTTTAACCAAGTTTGTCAAAATTAACAAATCCAGTTATTGTGTAAGAATGAGGTCAGCTATGTGGGCTGCATGTCGTGAGGCAGAGCTACAGTTTAGTAGTATACACTTAAGACGGGGTGTGATGTGGGATGTATTGGCTTCCTGAAAGAGGGGAACTTGTCTAAGGTTGTTTTCTATGATACTTCTCGGTTTGTGTTTAGTGGGCCTGTGAGTGTTGGGAGAAATAGTTGGGATTAGAGCCATTTTGGGCGGGTAATCTGGAGGCATAGTGTTGTGAATCAGGTGTGGGGGCTCATAGCAATGGAGTATTTATTTATTTATTTTAAAGGTTTTATAGAGCACAAACAAGATCCTTGCGGATATCAGAGCGCTTTACATTGGATACATCTAGTTAAAGAGACAAATAGAAGCAAGTAAAATAAATATACATAAGAGAGAGTAAGTCTTTCTCTGATAACTGATTAGTCCTGCGGATTGGGCGCGTTGATTTAATGTGTCAAGGAACTGTTTTCCATATAAAGGAGTTAATTCAGAAAACAACTCTTTCAGGAAGAAGTTTGTTGAAGGACACTGACTTAGCCATCCCAGACACAATTAGTGTCACATTAGGTCCTCAGCACATATTCAAATGATGACAAAAGGAATAAACACTGTATAAACACTTCCTCGGCTGTTCATTGTTGGTAATATCTGAAGGCCGTGAATAGGTATTACTTTATTCCTGCATTTGTTAAAATGTACCTGGAGAACATCACATTCACAAAAAGAGGTGCAGTACTTTTATTGTATTTACTTTTATTATTTTCATTTATAAAGAACATGGTTACACCCTCCGCGCTGTAGATCTAATCTCCCAGCAATAGGGAGAAAGAAAAGGGGGGGCTGAGCAGACCTTACACATAGCATGCTGGAGACTTGAATGCCAGGTTTTAAGTCCTTTACGAAAAGCCCTTTCCATTGGTTCTGCTCTCAAGTTCAGCAGTAAAGAGTTCCATACCTTGGCCGCCAGATAACTGAAGGCCCTCTTCACTCGAGCCTGGCCCTCTTCACTCGAGGATCCTTCACTAGATTAGCCCCAGCGGATCTTAAGTTCTGTGAGGGGGTATAGGGTATTACTATAGAGTGCAGCTAACTCAGGCCTTTGTCCGTCAGAATTTTGTGACAAAAGCACATCGCTTTGTACATAATTATTTTCTCTACTGGAAGCCATTGTAGAGTGATCAAGGCATTTGAGATGGATCCTTCTGGGAAGATTTACAACCAAGCGGACTGCCTCATTTTGAATCAGATGTACGTTTTTCAGAATGCCCTTGGTAGTACCAAGGCAAAGGATGTTACAATATTCTATTTGTGAAGTTACTAAAGCATGTACAAAGGTTTTACTGTTCATTAATGGCAATAGGTCCAGGGTTTTTCTAAAGATTTTGAGAATACCACAGCACTTCCCGGCTACGCTACTTATTTGACTCTCAAACGAAGGTTTGGAGTCAAACCATACACCCCGATTTTTAGTTTTGGATTTAGGGATGGGGGTTTGGCCCAAGACCTCAGGCCACCAGGCTGATGACCAGATAGAAGGTACTTGACCCACTATCATTTCCTCAGTTGTGTTGCTGTTTAATTTAAGGCAATTGTTGGTAATTCGGGAGGCTGGTTCTTATAGACAGAGATGATTGGGCCTCAGCAGCATCCACATCTTGCGATAAGGTGACTAGAAGCGGAGTATCATCCACATATGATACAATTTTCACATTGTGCCTTCCCACAGTTTCTGCTAAGGGGCAGATGTATAAGTTGAATAAAGTGGACTCAAATTTGAGCCCTGTGATACCCCTTGAGATAGCGAAATGCTATCCGACATGTGCGAGCTTAGGACAACTTGGAAGCTACGGGATTGGAAGTATGAAGTCATCCAATGCAGCGCTGTACCACCAACACTGCACAGTCTAAGCCTCTGAAGGAGTAGGCTGTGCGATATGGTGCCAAAATCTGCACTTAGATCTATTAACTCCAGAGCCGCTATATGCCCTTCACCCGCACACCATTTCAGTGGCAAGAAGGAGCGCAGACTCAATGGAGTAGGAGGCTCTAAAAGCAGATTGTGTAGGGTGAAGCAGATCATTTGAGTCGATAAAACTTGTGGGCTGGCTATTCAGTTTTCTCTGTTATTTTTGCAAAAAAGGCAGAAGAGAGATAGAGCGCAAATTATCTAGTTGCATGGGATCGGCTGAAGGATTTTTTTCATATGGGGAGCACCAACGCATGCTTCCACTTTTGCGGAATTACACCCGAATAGAAGGACAATGCAATCAGCTGGGGAAGAATAACCTCCATTCCTTGCACCAAAAATGTTAGTGATGCAGGGTCCAAAGGAGCACCGAGTCATTTGATATACGCCAGCCTCATGAATAATTCTGTTGACATAATCTGCATTTATGTTTAGAACTGCAGGGAGGTGGATGAGTTGAGATGATGATTTCTGGCAATTAGCCAATTCCACATTGCCTGTGCTTCGAGAGCCAGAACTCTGGCGAGAGTTGCTCCCTGTTTCGGTACTGCACTGTGGATATGTTGTCCATCTGAATTAACAGGAACTTTCATTTGTCAGCTGAAAAGAACGACTTGAGAGCAGCAGGAGAACTATTCTCAACTTCAGATTGACATGGTAGGTGCGTTCTTTCTCCAATCAGGTCCCTTGCACCTGGGGTTGATCCTTGTTTTGTTTGTTTTTCCCCTTATCTTTTAAGGTCTTTCTCCAGTTTTAATCCCTTTCCTCTGGTCTCATCTTTCTGGAGGAGGAGGGTGGGTTCGCTAGTGAATCCAGAAAGTCTTCAAGCTGCAAAACGACACCGACCGGTAAAACTATACATTTTGCAGCGTGAATCTTTCTGGATTCACTATGCTGTGCATAGACTTTGTAGTGGTTTGTCCTTATTGTGGTGGTTGGGTGGAAGATGAGCTCTTGTTACAGGATATGTGTTGTAAGACCTTCTGTCCCACTTGCGCTTCTTTGTATATTTGCTTTCTGCACTCCATTGTCCTTTCTATATAGTGCATTACAGCCCTCCTGGCGCCCTTTCTGTGCTTGTGGTTGTTTTTGGGAAAAAACTAGGTATTTCGATTGTTTTGTTTATGTGAAACCGAGACACCACCTTTGGCATGAAGTGTGGGTCTGTTCACATTACAATCCTATCATTGTGTATTTGCAGGTAGGGCTCTTGAAGTGTTAGCGCTTGCAACTCACTTACTCTTCGTAGTGATGTGATAGCGATTAAGAAGGCTTTCTTTAGCGTGAGCATGTCAGGTGTAGCCTTGTGAATAGGCTCAAATGGTGCCTTCATCAATTGAATTAGCACTACGTTGAGGTTCCATGTTGGTGCTGGCATTCTGTTGGAGGTGCGATTTTCTTTGCTCCTTCTACAAATCTTTTTACTACTTGGGAGGTGAAGATGAGCTCTCCAACCAGTGAGCAATGCGTCTGCTGTTAGGACTGTCTGTGGAACCGGGTCGATAAAGGGACACCTTTTTGATAGGTATTGTGGATTCCACCACTGTAGAGAGCGATGGGTGCAGTCGTCTACCAACACTAGATCTGACAATTGACCCTGAGATTGATTCCACTGACGTGCTAAGCATTCCTGTAGGGGACGCATTTGAAGTCTTGCATAAGAAATAATTATGATGCAAGACGCCATCATTCCTAGTAACTGCATATATACTCAGGCTGGTAATGAGTGGTTGTGCTGAAACCGTGAAACTAGAGCCTGAATATTGCAGATCCTGGCTGCATTGGGATAGGCTATAGCTTTTTGAGTATTGAGAGTGGCTCCCAAGTATGTTTGCGTGTTGGAGGGTTGGAGATGGGACTTCAACACGTTTACTGTGAACCCCAGATCGTGCAGTAATTGTACTGTTATCTGAGTGTGCTGCAGACACTGTGGGTCAGAGCTGGCTTTGATGAGCCAATCGTCCAAGTATGGGAAGTCATGAATAGGTTGTCTTCGCAGATGAGCAGCGACTACTGCCAGGGATTTGGTGAATACTCTGGGTGCAGTGGTGATCTGAATGGAAGCACTTTGAACTGGTAGTGTTGTCCAGCTACCACAAACCTGAGATATTAGCGATGAGCGGGATGTATTAGAATATAAAAGTATGCGTCCTTTAAGTCTAGGGTAGACAAAGTCGCCCTGCCGTAGAAGTGAGAGCACTTGTTGAAGTGTCACCATCTGAAAGTGATCAGAGTGAATATATTGATTTTGCTCTCGGAAGTCCAGTAGAGGTGTGAGCCCCGTCCCTTTTGGGTATGAGAAAATATAGGGAGTACATGTCGGATCCTTGATATCACAATAGTACGGGCTTTATAGCTCACCTTTGCAGAAGAGAGTGAACCTCCTGCTTGAGGAGGTGTAGATGCCCTGGTGACATTGTGTGTGAACGTGGAGGAGTGTTTGAGGGTTTGTTGGTAAAGTCCAGGCAATAACCAGATTGGATAAGTCCTAGGACCCATCAGTCTGAAGTTATTGTATGCCAGACGGGGAGGAATTGAGAGAGATGTCCCCAGACAGGTGTGGAATGATGGGGGTGGAAGGGAGGGGGGTTTTATTTGTTGCAGGGGTGGAACCTTTACCTCTTCCCTTACCATTGTTGTCTCTAAATTGGCCTTAGAGTAACCTCTTGAAGAGGGTGACAGATTGTTGCCTCTATAGGATGTTGAGGTGTTGTCTAAGGATACGTTCTTGAAGCCCCCTCCACCCACGTAGAAGGAGCGTCGAAAAGAACCCGACTGGATGGGGACTGTAGGATTTTGCGACATCTGTGTCCTTTTTCATCTTCTCTAAGGAAGTGTCTACCACAGGATCAAAGATGTTCTTTATCAAAAGGTACATTTAAAATAGAAGCCTGGACTTCGGGTTTAAAACCTGAAATTCGAAGCCAGGCATGCCTTCTTAGCAAGGCACTACTGTTGATTGCTCGAGTTGCAGTATCAGCTGCATCCAAAGCACATCTAACTGAAGTGTTTAAAAATTAGTTTCCCAGCCGGAGCTAGATCCTGTGCCTTAGCTTTATGCTCATCAGGTAGAAATTGTAGCAATTATTTCAATTCATCATAGTGCGCTCTATCGTTTCTAGCTCAAAGAGCCTGGGCATTGGCAATACGCCAGTGATAATCTGCCTGTGCAGCAACTATTTTTCCTGAGGCATATATTAGTTTAGATTCCTTGTCTGGAGGAGGGGCATCCCCGAGGTTTGTGAGTTTGCCCGTTTAAGGAAATTAGAAACAAATAGGGAATCTAATGGTAATTGACCCTTGATATAAACTGGATAGGTTGGTACAGATTTATACTTTTTATCTACCCTAGGATAAGTATTTGTGCACGAACGGGACCCTTTAAAAATATCATCCGCAGGCTTTAGCATACCCTTCAGCATAGGCAGTAAATGAGAGGATCTCCGGGAAGAGCTTAGTGTTTCAAAGAGAAAATCCTGCTTAAGTGATTTTTTATGCAGCTGAACTCCATGATACTCAGCAGCCCTATTGCACAAGTTACTACTTGTGTAACGATATATCTGTAAGAGACATTAGTTAGTGATAGATTCCTTACCTTAGAATATCCCCAGGCGTCAGACTGGATCCGGAAAATTTTGCGTAACAATACCCCTGCGCGCCGGCAGGCGTCGTCCGCGGCTCTGCGTCCGTCGTCGTTAGCGCCGGAATGACGTCGGAATAGTTAGACGCCGCCCATGCGCGCTGACGTCAGTTCTGATACACAGCTTTTCTGCGCCAGATACGCAGAGCCATGATAGAACCAACACGGGTGCCATGAAACTAGGGCCCTGAAAGGGGATGACCTTAACCCTAGATATCGGTTCGCAGAACGGGGAGGATTGGTGGGTTGGTAAGGAATCTATCACTAACTAATGTCTCTTACAGATATATCGTTACACAAGTAGTAACTTGTGCATCTGAAAGAGACACGTTGGTGATAGATTCCTTACCTTAGAATAGATAGCCCAGCAATACCAACCCCGGTGGTGGGTCTGCGAATCAATAATCACACCAGAAAGTCCTGGAGGACAGAACGGCCAAAGAAGCCATCCCTCCGGACTTGACTGTCCAGGCAGTAGTGTCTTGCAAACGTGTGCAGCGAGGCCCACGTAGCTGCCTGGCAAATGTCCTGCAAGGGCACTCCCCGGCCCAGGGCAGTTGTAGTCGCCTGCCCGGTTGGAATGAGCCCGCAATCCAACAGGGGGCTCCTTTTTAGCCAAGGAGTAACATGCCTGGATATACAAGATGATCCACCGCGAGATGGTCCGCTTGTGCCCCGCTTTTCCCTTCTTAGCGCCCACGTAACCAACAAAGAGTTGGTCATCCACCCGGAACTGGCGTGTGCGATCCAAGTAGAATGAAAGCGCACGTTTTGGGTCCAGACGTTGGAGCCGCTCTTCCTCTTTTGAGGGATGCGGTGGCGGAAAGAAGGTGGGCAAGGTGATAGACTGCCCGATATGGAAGGCCGTGACAACCTTGAGCAGGAAAGATGGCTTAGTACGCAACACAACCTTGTCCGGATGGACAGAAAGGAAAGGGGGTGTACAGGAAAGAGCCTGGAGCTCCTTCACCCTCCTGGCAGAGGTGATGGCAACCAGGAAGGCAGTCTTCAAAGTAAGAAGACGGAGAGGACAGTTGTGAAGTGGCTCAAAGGGAGCGCACATCAGAAACGTAAGAACAATGTTCAAGTCCCACTGAGGCATCACAAACGGAACAGGAGGGAATGTGTGTGTGATGCCCTTCAGAAATCGAGTTACAATAGGGGACTTGAACAAAGAAGGTTGATCAGGCAGCCTTAGAAAGGCTGAAAGGCCGGAAAGGTAGCCCTTGATAGTGCCCAGACCAGAGCCCTGCTGGGCAAGAGAAAGAAGGAAGAGAAGAACCTCAGAAAGAGGGGCAGCAAGAGGATCCACAGCCTTTGCCTGTGCACCATGCCACAAATCTGTTCCACCTGCAGGCGTATACCGACTTTGTGGAGGGACGCCTGGCTGCCAGAATGACATTACAGACTTCAGGAGGCAGGTCAAATGGCCTCAACTGTCGCCGCTCAATCTCCAAGCATGGAGGTGGAGACTGGACAGGTTCGGGTGGAGGACCGTCCCCTGTTGCTGCGACAGAAGGTCCTCCTGAAGAGGCAGACGAACCGGGGGACCGACTGACATACTGAGTAGCTCTGGATACCAGTACCTTCGTGCCTAGTCCGGAGCCACAAGGATGACTTGTGCCCGGTCGCGCTTGATCTTCTTCAGCACTCTGGGCAGAAGTGGTATAGGCGGAAAGGCGTACAACAGAACGCAACTCCACACGCTACGAAAAGCGTCGTCGAGCGAGTGCCGCCTTGGAAATTCCAACGCGCAGAACTGATGACATTGCGCGTTCTCTTCGGTGGTGCTCTCCCCATCGCTGAAAGAGGCCTTGCGCCACGTCCGAGTTCAGACGCCATTCGTTATCCATCATGCACCGACGGCTGAGTTCGTCCGCCCTGGCGTTCAGAGAACCTGCCAGGTGTTGAACCACCAGGGTCACGCCCTGCTGTTCCAGCCACTGCCAGAGGCACAGAGCCTCCTGGCAAAGGGTCCACAGCCCCACCCCTGTTTGTTGCAGTACCACATGGCGGTGGTGTTGTCCGTGAACACCTGCACTACACACCCCCGGACAGAGGGGAGGAATGCCTTCAGTGCTAGACGAATCGCCAGCAGCTCCAAAAGGTGGATATGGAGCTGGGACTCCGCCGGAGACCAGAGGCCTCTGATCTTCGCCTCTCCCATGGGGTCTCCCCAGCCCTGGAGGGACGCGTCAGTCACAACTACATGCTCCGGTTGGGGAAGGGAGAGGGATCTGCCGCTGACCCAACAGCGGTCCGTGAGCCACCACTGCAGCCGTCTCGCAGTGCCCCCGAGATCAGGACATGGTCGGAAAGGTTGCCCTGATGCTGGGCCCACTGAAACTTCAGGTCCCACTGCAGAGCCCGCATCCGCCACCGAGCGTGATGCACCAGAAGGATGCAGGAGGCCATCAGCCCCAGAAGCCGCAGCGTCAACCTGACCGAGACCCGGGATAAAGGTTGAAAAAGTGGAATAAGAGCCTGAATATCCCGGACCCGCTGTTCGGGAGGATAAACCCAAAACTGCGCTGAGTCGAGAACCGCTCCGATGAAGAGGAGCTTCTGAGAGGGGCACAGGTGTGACTTTGGCACATTGATGGAGAACCCCAGCTGATGCAGGAGGTCTGCCGTCGTCTGGAGATGGTTGACGACTGTCTGGGGCGAGCCCGCCTTCAACAACCAGTCTTCGAGGTAGGGGGAAGACTGAAACCCCTAACCTGCGCAGATGAGCTGCGACCACCACCTTTGTGAACACCAGTGGGGCGCTGGTAAGGCCGAAGGGGAGCACAGTAAACTGAAAGTGCTCGTGGCCAACGGTGAACCGCAGGTAGCGCCGGTGGGCCGGCAGGACGGGGATGTGGAAATAAGCGTCCTGCAAGTCCAACGCTACCATCCAGTCTACTGGGTCCAGGGCAGCTAGGACCTGAGCTAGTGTCAGCATTTTGAACTTCTCCTTCCGGAGGAAGCCGTTGACGTTCCGTAGGTCCAAGATAGGGCGTAGGCCCCCTTTGCCCTTCTTGGGTACCAGAAAGTAGTGGGAGTAACAACCACACCCTACTTCTGGCCCAGGAACGCGCTCGATGGCCCCCTTGGCCAAGAGGGCCGTAACTTCCTCCTGCAGAAGTCGCAAATGATCCCCCGATACTCAGTGGCGTTAGGTGACATGGCTGGAGGGGACGCCTCGAAGGGGAGGGAGTAGCCCCTTCGGACGATTTGCAGCACCCACCCGTCCGACGTGACATTGCGCCAGTGGAAGAGGTGATGGCGAACCCTGCACCCACCGGCGTCACATGGACCTGAAAACACGGACTAGGAAGGTTTTGAGGCAGGTGCTGCGGAGGGAGGTGTGGACTGGCCTCGCCGTTGTCCCCGACCGCCGTTACGGCGGTTACCACGGCCGCCACCGCGCTGTTGAACATTCTGCGGTGCGTGGCTGGCAGCTTGTGTGGGGGCGCCCCTTCCGTGGCCACGAAAGGAGCGAAAGGCACCCGATTGCTGGCGTGGGGCTGAGAGGCCCAAGGACTTAAAACGCTCAAGCGCATGGTCTGCCTTGTCGCCAAAGAGGCGACGGCCATCGAACGGCATGTCCAGAAGAGTGGACTGGACATCGGCCGAAAAGTTGGCGGTCCTCAACCAGGCGTGGCGTCGAACTGCCACCATCGTTGCGATCGCCCTGCCCAGTGAGTCCGTGGTATCCAGCCCACACCGGATGGAATATTGCGCTGCATCTCGACCCTCCGCAAGGGCTTGGGCGAATTTAGCCCGGACCTCCTCCGGGCATTGTTGCAGCACGTACGCGACCGTGTCCCACAGGGTGTGGGTGTAGCGGCCCAAGAGGCATGCGGTATTGACAGACCGCAGTCCCAAACTCAGGGACGAGAACACCTTCTTCCCGAACTGCTCGTAACTCTTGGATTCCGATCGGGCGGGGCCGTCGGGAATGCGGTCGGGGAAGTAGAGGCCTGGATGACCAGGCTCTCGGGGGTGGGATGGGTGGACAAAAAGCAAGGGTCGCCCGGAGCCTCTCGGTTGCGTCTGGCCACGTTCCTATCCACAGGCGGACCTGAGGCGGGCTTGGACCAAGTGCCCACAAGAACGTCACACAAGGCCTCATTAAATGGCAGCTGAGGCTCACTGGAGCTTGCCTGCGGTTTAAGGACCTCAGTGAGGATGTTAGTACTCACGGCCGCGACGGGGAGCTCAAGGTTTAAGGCCTTGGCTGCCCTCGTCAACACTACACTGCAAGCAGCCCCCTCCTCCGTAGCCACGGTTGGAGGGAAGACAAATCCAGTGTCTGGCGAAGTGTCAATACCACTGGCCTCCCCAAGCTCATATGTCCAGTCCTCTTGAGACTGGCACTCCTCTGCTAGAGGGTCCGCAGACCCCTCCCAATCACCCTCGTCACCCATCTCCTGTAGAACAGGGTTAACAGACAGGGCCTCCTCATGGAAATAAAAATCTCCAAAGGCCGTCGGAAGCGGCGCCGCTCCGGCGCCAGAGTCGGACCGAAGGAACATTGGGGACGGCGTCCAAAAGGGGCACCGGGGGCGACACCTGCGGGGCCGGCGCCGGTGAGGTCGTGAGGTCGACCGGCAACGACCCGGATCCGGAAGCGGATCCGGTGAGGTCCTGCGGCGCCGGGGCACCCGACGGCGTCGGTGCCAAAGCACCCGACCTGCTAGGGTCTCCAGCCGGGGCCGCTGGGCCCGAAGGCGCTACGGGACCCGGCTGAGGAGGAAGGGACCTCATGGCCATGAGGTACCGCTCGACCTCCTCTGGCGTCGCGCCATGCCCAGGGACCCGAAGGTGTGGGGCAGGCGGCGACGCCGTCTGAGCCGCGTGGGTGGTGTCACCCGAACCCCTGGCCGCATCGTGCGAGCGTCGGGGTGGGTCGGAGGAACGATGACGCCTCTCCGACCTCTCATGCCTCTCACCTGAGGACTTGGATCCCGATGACCGATGTCCACTCCTGGAGCTGCGAGGACTCCGACCCCGCGACCGGTCCCTCGACCTCCCGTGGGACCGGGACCTTGAGCAGCGCGGGGCCGACTGTCGGAGCTCGAGCCGCTTGAGGGACCGCGCCCGCCTAGCTTTCGACGTCAGGGCCCAGCAGTCGGAGCAGGTACGGTCGTCGTCGTGGTGGTTGAGGCCTAAACACTTCAGGAACCGGCGATGGGGGGTCGGTAACCGACATCAGTCGGTCGCACTTGGAACAGGGTTTGAACCCGGGCATCCCTACCGGCAACGGCACGGTCGTCTTTGGAGGCCCATAAATGAAGGGGAAGAGCATTCCAGCTAGAGCCAGCAAGGGCCAAGAAAAAAGAGCCGCCCCATTTCTTCCTCCTGGTTTTTGGCTCAGCAGCCAGCACTGTGTGAAAGGAGCACAGAGCTCTCGTTGGAAGGTAGTGATTGAATCTGTTGGCCAAATAGCAGCGGTTAGTCTTTTAGAAAGCTCTGTGAGCCATCACAAGGTCCTTGAAATGAACTCTTGAGCAGATTGGCAGCTAACACCAATCTTTAAGGCGCAGACGAATAGGGTTATGTTTCAGGATATTTAAGAGAAGTTGGGCTGTAGCATTCTGCACCAACTGGAGTGTCTTAAGTTGGTACGCCGGGAGGCCCCAGTACAGCGCACTGGCATAAGCGGCTTTGAGGTTATAAGCGTTTGAATAACTGTTTTCTGGCAGTGTGAAGGGAGCAAGAATAAAAATCTTTTTGGGGATCTTAGAAGAACAAAGCATGCTCCGACCACACTGTCCCCCGGAGAGTGACGGATAGTTTATTGTCAAATTTTACCCCCAGGTTACGAGCAACTGTGACGGGGCCGCCAAAGAAAAACTTTGGTTTTGTGGGTGCTGCAATGAACATTGCTCTGGCCCATCCGGTGAATTACCGCTGACAGACCCACGTGATGAGGATTTGCGTGTTTACAGCGTAGAACACAACCTGTACCCCAAACGATTAAACCAGAACTTCCAAGGGAGTCATGTATGCATTAAATAGTGTAGAGAACAAGGCAGAGCCCATAGAAATGCAGAATCTTAAAAGTTTAGGGTCAGATGTAAAAGGTGGCATCCAAAATAACTGACTTCTGTCAGATAGAAAAGACCCAAACCAGGCCAATGCGGTCCCACCTATCCCGATGTTGCTCAGTCATTGAAAGAGAATAGGGTGGGAGACTGTATTGAACACCGCCAAACGATTCAGAAACAGTAGGGCCACCTGCTTCCCGGGGTCCACTGCTAGCTTGAAGGTATTGGATACTTCACCCAGAGTTGCCTCGCTACTGAATTCAGGACGGAAGCCCAACTGATCAGAATGCAGCAACTGATAGAGTTCAAATATTTTGACAGCTGGGTATTGATCAGTTTCTTTAGAATTTTAGAGAAGGCTGGCAATAATGAAATAGACCTACAGTGGGCCAGGATGGACTTGTCAGCAGCAGGCTTTTTCAAGAGTGGGAAAAGCTTAGCTTTTTTTCCAGCAGCTGGGCACAGTAGATTGATGTAGGGAGGTGTTTAGGAGGGAGTTAAGCGTAGATTTGCAGGATTTTAGGGCTTTAGCAGAGTCCTCCAAAGAGATGCTGTCAAATTCAGTCTAGGAGCACAATCATGTATTCCTATCAATCGTTAGCAGGTTCTCTTACCACAAGGTGTTAAAGGCGCCTGAAACATTTAAGGTGTCAACAATCATTACCTTTGGTCTTTTTGTCACAGACATTTGCAAGTTGCTCGCAAAGTTTAGAGGAGGATTCCAGGGCATATGCTGAGGAGCTGGGATTAGAAAACTTCTTCGCTATCGTAAAAGATGTCTCTAGGTTTATTGGTAGCCATTATAATTTCGCTGGCAAAAAAAATAGATTGGGCCCTCTTTAGTTCATGGTGGTAGACATTCAGCTCCTTTTCATAGAGATCCTTCTTTGTAGGTAGAACTTTCTCCAGGACCTTTTTAAGTATTTCACAATGTTATTCCTCGGCTCCTTGTTAAATCAAGGAGCATGTTAGAAGGCAGGACCCTGCCTTCATGGCCACTGTGGTGTCCGCCATATATTTTAACCAGGTATTAACGGCCTGTGTATTCAGTTCAATGGCTCCATTTAGAGGGGGAACACTTTTAGTAGGTATGGCAGAGATCTCTGAAGAGGTCTTAGCCCAACTTCAATGTGGCACAAATGGAGTCGATCTTCTGCCCTTCAAGCCCTGCTCCAATTTCCAACTGAAAAGTACTGTTGTGTGGTTAGTCTACATATTACACTTGACATCTGCTATTTCCATTTCACAATTTGAAAAAATGGGGTCCAAAATGTGGCCAACTAGATGAGAGAAATGATTGATAAACTGCTTAAAGTTCCACGGAGACATATTGTTAAGGAGGAGACACATGTGGATCAGCAGCCGTATCCACATAAAGATGCAGATCTCCCAAAATTGAGAAATTGAAGAATTTTAGGAGATATTTAGATAGACAGTAGTCAAGTGAGGGTTTAAGTACACCAGCATACCCGGGAGGGTGGTAAATTAAAGCACCCACCACCGTTTTACTCACCAAAGGTGAGAGGCAGAAAACCAGGCACTAAGCCCACCGAAGTTCAGTGATTTTGAAAGGAGATGCACTTGAGGTTTTGTCTGAAAATCATGGCCACACCTTCACCTCCTTTTCTTGTTCCATCACGTTGAGAAACGGGATAACCTTCGAGAATTTCTAATGCAATATTTGGTGCAGAGTTCATTCATCCATGATTCAGTGAGGAAAAGAACATCCTGTTGACAATCACGGAGTATATAATGGATGTGTAATGCTTTCTTGTTTAGGGAGCACACATTGACCAGAGCTGCCTGAACCAATAGGTGTTTGTGGCTTCATAGTAAATTTCAGCGGTGGTTGTGTAGTACTCTCAGGGGTAGTACAACAAAGCAGTATGGAAGAACAGGACAAGAAGTAAGATGGAAGGGGTATTAGACTCGAGAGATCATATGTAAGTGGACATGGACCGCCTTGCTTATAAAAAGTCAAGCTTCTCAGACAAATACTCTAAGCGCTGTCCTAATCCGCAAGAAAATTAGGCAGCGTGGCTGGCATGGAGCGCTGGCAGAACCCGGACGGGCACAGACGGGCTGGCCTTAGGCACAATAGCAGCATGCATATGTGAGTGAGTGAGTGAGTGAGTGAGTGAGTGAGTGAGTGAGAGAGAGAGAGAGAGAGAGAGAGAGAGAGAGAGAGAGAGAGAGAGAGAGAAAGAGAGAGAGAGAAAAAAACACCTGTGGAGGAAGGAATATGCTACTTACCAGTATGCATCTGTTCTTGGCATGTATAGCTGCAGAGTTGTACACTTAGCAATAGATCGCCACCTGGTGTTGGGCTCGGATGATTGTAGGTTGTTGTCTTCTTGGAAGAAGTCTTTGTAGTCACGAGATAGGTGACTCCTCCCTTGGACAATACTGCGCATGGTCATCGACTCCATCCTCAGATTGTTTTTGGCCATGATGGGAAATAGAGTTAATAGAAGTAAAGAGAAAAGATGTCCATGCGTGTGCATCTAAGTAAGACGAGTACTGGAACGGATACAAGTCCCGGGGAGGCGGGAGCGCATGTACAACTCTGCAGCTCTGCATGCCAAGAACAGATGCATACTGGTAAGTAGCATATTCCGTTCGAGGCATATGAGCTGCAGATTGTACACTTAGCAACGATTGTGCAGCAGTGTCTCCCCTAGCTGTGGTCGCTTGTATCCGTTGCAGCATACTGAAATAGTGTTTTAAGGACAGCTTGGCCTACTGCAGCTTGCTGCTTGGCTTGCATGTCAACACAATAGTGTTTAGTGAAGGTGTGTATGGTAGACCATGTTGCTGCCTTGCATATGTCCTCTAGTGGTATGTTTCCTAAGAAAGCCATAGAGGCTCCTAGTTTGCGAGTGGAGTGCGCTCTAGGAGGAACTGTTAGTGTACGTTTAGCTTTTTGATAGCATATTTGAATACACTTTACAATCCATCTGGCAATTCCTCCTTTAGAGATGGGATTGCCTTTGTGTGGAGGAGAGAAATATACAAATAGTTGTTTTGTCTTTCTGAAGGATTTAGTCCTGTCTGTATAGTATAAAAAAGCTCTTCTAACATCTAATGTGTGTAAAGCCCTTTCCGCAACAGTCTGTTTTTTGAAAAAACACTGGTAACTCTACTGATTGGTTAAGGTGAAAAGGAGTAATCACTTTTGTCAGGAATTCAGGATTAGGTCTAAGAACCACTTTGTTAGGGTGTATTTGAAAAAAATGGTTCTTCTATTGTGAATGCTTGTATTTCACCGACTCTTCTGAGAGAGGTGATGGCAACAAGGAAGGCAGTTTTCCATGTTAGGAATTGCAGTTCACACTTGTGTAAAGGCTCAAAAGGGGGGCCCATAAGCCTTGTAAGGACAGGGCTCGAAAATTCCACTCGACCACTCGCATAGTCGAGCTAAATTTAACAAGGTCGAGCTGTTTTTAGGTCCTACTCGCCCTTTCTGGCGAGTAGGAAAACAAACCAACTTTTGTCCTCTGTCTGTGAAAACGTAACAAATGTGTCAAGATAACAAGATTTAAAGGCATTTTTATTGCTCACAAAGTTAATGAACAATAAAGATGCCTTTAAATCGTGTTATCTTGTCACATTGGCTCGTGTTCAGAGACAGAGGTCAAGTAGGTTGCTGTTAGGTCGAGGAAATTTTTTAAGGTACTAGTCCTGCAAGACTAGTACCATTTTTTGGATTTTTCGAGCCCTGAAGGACCACGTTTAGGTTCCATACTGGTGCAGGTGGTAACCTAGGTGGGATTATTCTTTTTAATCCTTCCATAAAAGCTTTTATTGCAGGTACTCTAAAGAGAGATAGATGCTGTCTATTTTGAAAATATGCTGCAATTGCTGCTAGATGCAGTCGTATGGAAGAATAAGCCAAGTTGGACCTTTGTAGGTGTAGAAGGTAGCAATTAATATTTTGGATGGAAACATCCAATGGGTCAATGTGATTGTTATTACAGTATATTGCAAATCTTTTCCACTTATCAGCATAGCATGCTCTAATGGTGGGTCTTCTAGCATCTTTAATTATATTCATACAGTCTGGTGGTAAGTTTAAGAAGCCAAACTCTAAGACCTCAGGAGCCAGATCGCTAAATTCAGTTGGCTTGGTTCTGGGTGTCTTATTACTCCATGGTTCTGTGTTAACAGGGATGGCGTGAGCCGTAATTTCTGATGTGGAACCAGTGAGAGATCTAGTAGCGTGGTGAACCATGGCTGTCGTGCCCATGTGGGGGCCACTCGTATTAGTTTTAGAGACTGTTGTCTGAGCTTGCGTACTACTAGTGGAATGAGTGGGAGAGGCGGAAAGGCGTACGCAAATCTGCCTGACCAGTTCATCCATATTGCATTCCCCTCCGACCGTGGGTGTGGAAACCTGGCGGCGAAGGTTGGGCATTTCGCGTTTTCGTGGGTGGCAAACTGATCTATCTGTGGATGCCCCCACTTTTGGAAGAATGGTTGGAGAACTTGTGGGTGCAGCTCTCATTCGTGAATCTGTTGTGACTGAAGACTCAACAGATCTGCTATCTGATTGTGAATTCCTGGGAGGTGTTCTACAGTCAGGTGTATGTTTTGAGGGATGGCCCATCTCCAAATGTTCTGTGCAAGCTGGGACAGTTGCAGAGAGTGTGTCCCCCCCTGTTTTTGTATATAGTACATAGCGGTCATATTGTTCGTCCGGATTAGAACAGCTTTGCTTTGTACTAGTACTTGAAAAGTTTTGAGTGCTAGGAAAATCGCTAGCAACTCCAGATGATTGATGTGGAACAGTTTTTGTTGGCTGTTCCATTGTCCTTGAGTGGTATAGTGCAGGAGATGGGCTCCCCATCCTGTGAGGGATGCATCTGTTGTGAGCACTACTTGTGGAACAGGTTCTAGGAACGGCCGTCCCTTTGTCAAGTTTTTGGTGTTCCACCATTGCAGAGAGCGATATGTACGGCTGTCTACCAACACCAGGTCTGTGAGCTGACCTTGAGCCTGATTCCACTGTTGTGCTAGACATTCTTGTAGTGGGCGCATTTGCAGTCTTGCGTGAGGAACTATGAAGATGCAAGACGCCATCATGCCTATTAGTTTCATGAACACTCTGGCTTGAAGAGAGTGCTGGCATTGAAAAAGGGAGACTAAGCTCGGAATGCTTTGAATCCTGGCTTGACTGGGATAGGCTAGAGCTGCCGATGTGTCTATGGTAGCTCCTAGATATTGGTGAACGTGCGAAGGCTCTTGGTGCGACTTGGTGTAGTTTATTGTAAACCCTAAGTCGTGTAATGTTTGTATTGTTTGTTTTGTGTGTTGTACACACTGGTTGAACGATCTTTCTTTTATGAGCCAGTCGTCGAGGTAAGGGAAGACATGTATTTGTTGTCTTCTGAGATGTGCTGGTATTACTGCTAAGCACTTTGTAAACACTTGTGGTGCTGTTGTGACCCCGAATGGAAGGACTTTGAACTGATAGTCTTGTCCTTGTATGACAAATCTTAGATACTTCCTGTGCGCAGGATGTATAGGAACATGAAAATAGGCGTCCTTTAGGTCTAGTGTTATAAGAAAGTCTCCCTGTTGTAGTAATGGGAGTACTTGTTGTAAAGTGATCATGTGAAAATGATCTGATTGAATGTAGTGGTTTAGGGGCCTGAGGTCAAGGATCGATCTTAATGTCCCATCCTTTTTGGGTATTAGGAAATACAGGGAGTAGACTCCTGTTCCTTGTTCCTGTAAGGGGACCACTTGAATAGCATCTTTTTGTAGAAGTGCTAGAACTTCCTGTTGAAGCAGAGTTATGTGTTCATTGGACGGTGCCTGGGTGGTATGTTTGGGGGAGTTGCTGTTCTAGGCAGTAACCATGTTGGATAATTTGTCTTACCCACTTGTCTGTTGTAATGGAATTCCAGACAGGTAGGAACTGTGATAATGTGCCCCCCACAGGAGTGGAATGCTGTAGGGGAGGCAGAGGGAAGTCACTATTTGGGAGTGGAAGAGGAGCGGTTGTTGTTATTACCTCTACCTCTTCCCTTATTGTTGTTGCCTCTGTACCCTCCTCTAAAGTAACCCTTATTAGAGGGGGTTTGTGTATGAGTTTTAAAAGATGATGTGTTATCTGCGCCGGATTGCTTGGAGCCTCCTCTATAAGAGGAGCGACAAAAAGAACTTTTAGTCTGGGTGGATTGTAATGCACCCATAGACTTAGCAGTGTCTGTGTCCTTTTTCATCTTCTCTAGTGTATTATCTACCTCTGCCCCGAACAACTGGTTCTGATTGAAGGGTTGGTTGAGGATGGTAGTTTGTACCTCTGGCTTGAAACCGGAAATGCGTAACCATGCATGACGTCTGAGGATAACATTAGTGTTAACTGCTCTGGATGCTGTGTCAGCTACATCTATTGCGTATTTAATTGAGGCATTAGATATTAATTTGCGTTCCTGTAAGAGCTCTGCTGCCTGATCTTTGTATTGATCTGGTGGGTGTTCCATTAATTTTTCTAGTTGGTCGTAGTGAACCCTATTGTATCGTGAGAGTAAGGCTTGTGTGTTTGCTATGCGCCATATGTTTGTTGCCTGTGCAGCAATCCGTTTCCCTGACGCATCAATGATTTTTGATTCCTTGCCAGGCGGGGGTGTGTCACCAGAAGGTCTGGGAATTGGCTCTTTTACGTGCATTTGACACTACTAAAGAGTCCAATGGCATATGTCCCTTAATGTAGACTGGATCAGCTGGTTCTGGTCTATACTTTTTCTCTATTCTGGGGTTTAGTACCCTACACCTTACTGGATCTTTAAAAATCTCTGGAGCATGTTTTATGACCCCTTTGATCATAGGTAGTATTTGAGTAGATCTTTGTGACTGCTCAAAAGTGTCTAATAAGAAATCCTCCTCAATGGCATCAGAGTGCATTGGAACTCCGTGGTAAAGTGCAGCTCTGTTTAATAGATGATTGAACCCAATACTATCCTCTGGAGGGGAAGGTTTTGTTGGGTAGTATTGAGGGTCAGGGATGTCTGGTGCATTATTTGGTTGGAAATTATATGCATCATCCTCTTTGGGATATTCTGGGTTGACATCCTCATCCTCATTTAAAGGGTATGTATGTGGCTCTGGTACATCATCCCCCCCACCCAAGTCATACTCGTGGTGTGATGATGCAGGAGATTGAGCAGGAGAAGTTATAGGCTCAATATATGGAGTGATAGGAGAGGAAGAAGGTGAAGGAGAGGAAGGGTGCATTGGAGAAGTTGCACAATCCAATCCTTTTTGGCAGGAACCACAGTTGGAAGTGGTGTGTCTGCTGGTCTCTTTTTGTGAGGAATTGCTTCCACATGTCCAGTTTATGGATTGATATAGACCTTTTTCCGTTTTGGATCTGGTGTAAATAGATCTTCCTCTTGTATAATCCTTTCGGCGCAGATTTCTTAGGTGCCTATAGTGGTTGTTTAGTGTTTTTTACCTTAGGAGGAGTGGTGGAGTCCTGTGGCAATTTCTTCGGTGCCGAAGGTGGTTTAGGCTTGTCTGTACCAGGCCTTGTAGTCTTTGGTACCACTATTGAAGATTTCAGCGTGGAGACAGGTTTTTTTTTTTCAGAACAAAATTTTATTGTTGGTTTGAAAGTAAGATTGCACGAAATTCACAGTACTCCGCACACCGGAGGGACTGTGAGAAGAAAAGGCAAGATGCAAAGTGTTGCAATCAGTACAGTAATCAAAATGTACCAGTATAAGCAGAAAAATACCCACCCCCCTACCCTGTAAGAACTACCCCCCCCTCCCGGTTCCCACCCTAACCCCGTACATGACGTCCACTCAGGTCTGCAAACAAAAGAGCCATTTTGAATTGGTGATGCACTCCATCCCCACCCCGGTTCTCAAAGCGTTTGTTGATCAGCGACATCCCGCTGTAGCGGCGGCTCAAGCCACAACCCTCTGTACTCCGCCCATCTCTTCCATATTTTATAGTGCTTTCTGGGGCAGCCCCGGGCCTCATATACTGGACGTTCCAAGCCCATACAATAATCCAATCCTTGTTTCCACACCTCTATCGGGGGGCCCTGGGGTCCTTCCAAGCACGGGCCACATCCCTCTTGGCTACCGTGAGCCCTAGAAGTAGTAAGTGTCGTTTGTAGATGTTACCAGCCACCTGCTCCATGACGTGAAGAAGGCCCAACTTTGATGTACGGTGGAGTCTCCAACCCAAAACCTCGTCCAGGCAATCCCACACCCGCATCCAGAATCTCTCCAAAGCCCCACACGACCACACCGTATGCAGGAAAGTACCCACCTCTCGGCCACACCTCAGGCAATCGGGGGAAGCAATCAAACCGGCCCGCCACAACCTCTCTCTCGTAAAATAGGCTCTATGTAAGTATTTAAATTGGATAAAGCGCAATCGTACGGCAATAGCCGCTTCCCTCGGAGCAGCAAGAGCCTCCCTCCAATCCTCTTCATCAAAGACTCCCACGTCTATCTCCCAGGTGGTCCGTAGTTTGTCCAGAGAAGGGGAGCAATGAGTAACCAGTGACTGGTAGATGCGGGATATTTTCTTCTCCTCCAGATCCCCCATAAATAACTTAGCTTCCAATGGACTGAACTCCGGAAGGGAGTCCAATCCCTCCAGGGCAGGAGAGATGGCATGTCTGAACTGTAAGTATTTGAAAAATTGAGTGTGAGGCATGTTATATTCGTCTCTCAGGTCCTGAAATGATTTAAGGGTCGTGCCCTTCATGACATGGCCCAGCGCCGAGATCCCTATCGCATCCCAGCCACTGAACCCCTGCAGAGCCGCCAAAGCCGGCAATCGGCCATTCCGCCACAACGGGGTCTCCTCTGTTAACCTGTTCCACCATCCCATGCGGCGAAGCGCTCCACGCCAGATCCGAAAGACCACGCGGGTAACCACCGGGAGCCTCTTCCTCTTCCCCGCCGAGTACAAGAGGGTATGGATAGTGTCTGGTTCTATCAAATATCTCTCCAGGGCATACGCCGGGTCACCCCGGTCCCCGTACCACCACTCATTCAGTACTAACAAGTGGGATGCTTGATAATAGGATAGGATATCCGACGACGCTAGGCCACCACAATAGGTAGATAGGAAGCAGGTGCGCAGTGCCACTTGGGCGGCGCCCCCGGCCCAAAGAAAGCATCCCAGTGCCGAATTCACCTGACGAAACCACTGCGGCGAGACCGGGTAGGGGTGGTTCTGCAACTGAGAGCAGACAAGGGAGGGCCACCATCTTGAAGATGGCCGAGCGGCCATAGAGATTTAAGGGCATACGGGACCACGTTTTTATGTCAGACCGGACTCGGCCCCATACTGGAACAACATTGCGTTCCCATGAAACTCCCGGTATGTCTGTCAGGAAAACCCCGAGGTATTTAATACCCCCGGTGGCCCTCTGTAAAACCGACGGCGAGTCCCCTAGTTCCACACTACCTCCCAGGGTCCATAGAGTGGATTTCCGCACGTTAAGATGGAGCCCCGAAACCTCCCCAAAAACTCGCATAATTTCAAGGACTCTCGGTCCCGATCTATTTAGATTTGTGAGAAAGAAGAGCACGTCGTCAGCATTGTGTGCGATCCTATCAGACGGTCCAGCCTCCCATTCAAAACCTTTCATCTGCGCATCAATACGTACCACACCGCTAACGGTTCCATTGCAAGGGCGAACAGGTACGGCGAGAGGGGGCACCCCTGTCGGGTGCCGCGTCCAAAAAGGAAAGGCGCCTGAGACCGCGCCGGCCACCCTCACAGACGCTGTCAAGTCTGTATAAAGCAGTCGTATGTAAGAGAGGAAGTGGGGACCCAGATTCAAGCGAGGTAGTAGCGCGTGCAGGTATACCCAGCTCAGCGAGTCGAAGGCTCTATCAATATCAGCCAGCAACAGCGCTGCCGGAGTTCCAGTGGCACGCATCATTTCTAGTGCCACCTGGGCCCGCCTAATATTGTGTCTTGTAGCTCTGTGTGGCATAAAACCGGCCTGGTCCGGATGGACCAGGTTAGTGATCAGTGGGAGAAGGCGGTTGGCGAGGGCCTTGGCCAGTATTTTCGCCTCGATATTCAGTAGCGAAATGGGCCGATACGATTCGGGACGGTCGGGGGGTCTCCCGGGCTTGCAAAAGACCACTATCTCGGCGTGTCTCCAATCCCCCGGTAGGTGACCCAACTCCCTAGCAGCGTCCAGTGCCTTTTTATAACGTGCCCCTAACTGGAGATGATATTTCCGAAAAAACTCGCACGGGAACCCGTTGGGTCCCGGGGCCTTCCCTGCATTCCGCTGACAGTGGAAGCTCAAGGCGACCGCGCTCCTCATCCGAGATCCCCTGCGGCGGGAGATCCACAAAAATGTATCGATGTCCTCTGCTGGGAGGAGTTCCCGAGGGGCATACTGTGTCGCATAGTAGCTCGCAAAACTGTCAGCAATTACCTTCGGACCTGACATAGAAGCTGCGGCCGCATCTCGAAGCCCCGGCAACATCTGTGTTTGAAACGTGCTCTGGCAAAGTCTATACAGCATCGTGCTGGACTTATCCCCCCACTGGTAGATTCTGCTTTGTGTGGCAAGCCACCCCTGACGTGACTCCTCCAGGTGCAGGGACGCGGAGTCCTGCTGCGCCTGTAGCAGCCGCCTTACATCTCCCTCATCCCCGCCTCAGTGCATTGTTCCTCCAGGGTGCGGACCCGAGCCGCCGCACTTTCTAGGCCCTCCCTACGCTTCCTACGAGCTGACGCACACAAGGCTATGTCTACTCCATTGAGTGTGGGCTTCATAGCCTCCCAGAGGGTCACAGCATCCAATCCCGACGTCTCATTATCGTTCCAGTAGTGGGCTATGGCCTCCCGCATATGGGACTGGTAGTCGTCCTGTTGCAGGTGCCAGGTTGAGAGGCGCCATCGAAATGGCTGCCGCCTTCTATCCAGAAGTAGGTTAAGTACAATGGGGGAGTGGTCAGAGAGCCCGCGTGGTAAGATAGCTGTTGATTCCACCCTCCCCATCCTGGTACAAGGGACAAACAGGTAATCCAATCTGGAGAAGGATTTATGAACCGCCGAAACATACGTGTACTCCCGGCTATATGTATGTTGGTAACGCCATGCATCCGTCCAGCCCATGCCTCTCACCATGTCATTCAATCTTGTAGGGGCAGTTATCTGCTGCCCACCACCCGGTCTGTAGCGATCTACATTACAATCCATAACGTCGTTCCAATCACCTCCAATCACAGCCATCACGTCCGGAATCGCAGCCCAGACGGTGAACAGTTTCTCCACAAGAGGCCATTGCAGCGGGGGGGGAGCATACACACTGCCAAAGACCACTGGCTCGCCATCAATCATCCCCTTAACAAACACGTATCTGCCCTGGGTATCTACCCACTGTGTGGAGTGCTCATAAGACACCCTACGGTGAATCAATATCGCCACACCCCGGGACCCTCTAACAAAACCGGCATGGAACACCTGTTGATATCCGTATCGCTGCAAACTAAGGGTCTTGGTACCCAGAAGGTGTGTTTCTTGCAACAATAGGACATCTGCCTTCTCTCTTTTCCCTTGTCGCAGAACAGCGCCCCTTTTAATTTTGTCGAGCATGCCCCGTACATTCCAGCTCACTATTCGCAACGCCGCCCTGGGGGCTCCAAAGCAAGGCCTCTAGCCACCATCAACCTGGTAAATGTCCAAATGCCTGGGTGCAGGGAGCAGCATCCGTATACAAAACCGCAATAGAACCTGGTGTACCATCGTGCTGCAAAAAGCTACCCCTAGTGGACCCCAACTTCCATGTACCCCCACCCCCCCAACCAAACCCCACCTCAACTCCTCAAATCCTGGCCTCCCCCCCACCCCTATACCTCAGCAACATTGAAGTACCTGTCGCGGTGCAGGAGCGGCCCAACCCCCAACGGGAGGTCGGGGGCCACCCACTTCAATGGATCCCCATAGACCACACCCTCAACTCCCAACTAGCCCCGTAGGGGGGCACGCAACCCCTGTGGTAGACCCTAAGGCAAATGTCCGCCTTACTGTCTGCTCCCCCCCACCCTTCCTCATCCCGCATCCCATAGTTAACAGCAGAAGGCTGTAAAACAGTAGTTCGTGCTTCTACAAGGCATATACCATCGCCAGCTGGGTCGGTGTCACCGCTTACAGGTCCCATATCGCTGCATAACTCAAAAGTGGTAGCATACGGTCCATTGCCATTCACGGGTCGACTGTCTGAGTGTCCAGAGGATCAACCATCTCCGTATCTCCCTTCCTGGCGGGGGACCTCCTGGTGGAGCGGGACCTCCAGTTGCTCCTGCTGCGAGAACGTCGGTGGTTCCGCCGCGGCGCCGTCGAGGAGGACGAATCAGAGTCCCTAGCCGGCGAGGTTCGCGGCCGAGCTCCCACCGTCTCATCAGTCCATGTGAAGACTTCCTCTGGAGTATTAAAGAACAGAGTACGTGACTGATACACCACCCGCAGACGGGCCGGGTATAGTAGGGCATATTGGATTTTGAGGCTTCTCAGGCGAGCTTTGGCTGCTGTGAAGGATTGCCGCTGTCGCTGCACCTGCCTTGTATAGTCCGGAAAGATCATAATCGCAGATTGTCACACATGAGGGGTTCTTTCAAGCGGGCTGGTCTCAGGATAGTGTCCCGATCATGGTAGTTAAGTAGTTTGGCTATCACCGGTCGTGGGCGCTTCCCCACGGCGGCTTCGGAGCGGCACTCTGAGAGCCCGCTCAATGACAAAACAGCGAGAGAGGGTGTCCGGTGGCAGCCAGCCCTCCAGCCACTGAGTGAGGAAGGCCTCCATATTCCCTTTTTCACAATCCTCCGGAAAGCTGACAAATCGCAGGTTATTGCGCCGAGCCCGTCCTTCGGCATCCTCCGCCCTGAGCGCCAGGCCCTTCTGAATCCCTTCCATGGTGGCCACTTTCTTCTTCAGTATTGCCACATCGTCCTCTACTCCGGTGATCCTCGCCTCGGCTTCAGTAATGCGGGTCACCGCATTTCGCAAATCTTGGCGCAATAAAGTCAGCCCCAACGGCCCCTATCTTGGCATCCAGGGTGTCTCTAGACTGGGTGATCGCCGCCAGGAGCGCCGCATTATCCGGCCCCTGGAGCGGAGGACTCCCGGAGGACCCGGCCGACCCACCGGAGCCGGTGAATTTGTCAAGAATACCTTGTTTTGAGGCTCCGCCGCCACTCCCGCCTCTGGTCATGTTCCGTGGCCGGTGAGTCGGACCTGCGGGGAGACCTGCCTGAGCACCTCGGGGCACCACTGCCTCACCCCCAAGGGCCGTCTCCGTCAGCAGGCCGCTCGCAGGCCCAGCAGCTCGCTCTCTGCGGGGCACCGGGTTCCAACGGTCAACAGCACAGGCCGCACCTCATGGTTCCCCAGACTCCAATGGCGGCTCCACGGGCCCCCACCACTTCCTCAGCGCACATCAAAGCGTCCCGCTACAGCTCTCACTCCCGGACGGGACACGGTCGTGTGATCCCGGGGACACCCCAAGGCAGTTGGCTCAGATTATGTATAGCTGGCTGGGCGGTCGAGAGGAGGGGGGAGTGAGTCGCAAATGTTCCTGGCACCCAGAGGATCTCCGTGCCACTGCTAGGGCCTCCCCAGGAGCTCGCCGCGGCCGGAATCCACCACCGAGTCTTAGGCGACTCCCAGCCAAAATGGACGTCGTCCTTTGCTCTCCACCCCAAGGTCGGTCGCGGCCCGAAATGGCCGCCGGGCTCTCAGTGTCGTCTCCCTTGCTCCACCGCCTCCCAGGGCCGCCACCGCGCACCCCTGTGTTCACCCACCGTAAGGGTCACGTCTCCGGGTCCGGGGGTCCGTCAGGGCTCCCACCGCCGCCTCCGGTCAGTCAGTCCGTGTTCCGCCGGTCACGGTGATCCAGTGGCCAGTCAGGTCTCTCTGTGCCGCACCAGGGCCGACCCTCCGCCCCAGCAAGGCGCGCTCGCCAGTGTTTCACCCCATGAAGGGTGTGCAGCTCCCGCCGCCGCGTCGGACTGCCCGCCGACGGTTGGCACACACCTCCGGATGCCTCCAAACTCGAGACCCCGGCGCTGCTCCCCACCGTAGGCCGCTCCGCCTCCGGAAGCGATAGCTCACGACCAGCGTCACCGATGTGGTGCAGAGCCTCCCTGTGCCTGCCGGACACCTTCCGCTACAATCCCCCGCTGCGGGACACGGTCAGGCAAGGGGGGAACCAGGATAATTGTACGGGTAGTCAACCGGCGGGACGGAGCTCACCTAAGCCGCGTCCACCATACTGGCTGCCTTAACCACGCCCCACGTTGAGACAGGTTTTGTTGGGCCTGTAGCGCCGGAGTCTATATTCCCGTCTTTGTTTTTGGCACCGGATGGTTTCGGAGTGGAAGCTTTCGGGTCCGTTACTGTTTTTGTATTCGGCACCAATGTCTGTTTAGGTTTGGGTGCCGAAGAGTCTTTGGGCGCCGAAGGGCGTGTTAGCTTCGGTGTCTAAGGATGTTTCGTGCCAATGAAGGAGGTGGAATTGGCACATGTGTTTTTTTCGGTGCCGAGGCACCGGAAGGCGTAGTCTTTTTCCTCGGAGCCGAGCTTGAAGGCAGGGCGTCGGAGGGTAAATTTCGGTCTCGACTGGGCCCCATGGGCGGAGTGCTGACCGTTGCCTTTGGTTTGGGCAGTGTCTGTTGTGCAGGGGCAGAGGTACTAACGGGTTGTCGAGATGGAATCGAATCGTCAGAGTCCTCTGCTCCCGATATGATCTGGAGATCAGGCGAGTCTTCCTCGGCGACGAGTGGAGCCTCGTCCTCTGAGAAGTCTTCTTCGACGATCTCCTCCTCAAAGATGGCCTCCTATCCCGAATGGTCTTTTTCGATCGGAAGGAGGCACAGGCTGTGCAGGTCGACTCGTCGTGTTCTGGCGAGAGACAGAGGTTGCAAACCTCATGATGGTCGCTATGAGGGAATTTTGCTTGACATACCGGGCATCTCTTGAATGGAGTTCTGTCCATGAGGTGTAGGCCGTACGGCACAGATAGGCCCAACGGCCCCCGTCGACACACCGGGATGTAGCTGTGATGTCGAAAGGTTTATTAGATGTCGAAAGTTGTTATCTAAAGTTTTCGCTTCGAAAATGTCGAAAAGTGTCTTTTCTAGCCGGAGCGGAAAAATAGGCAGGTACTGTATCTATCAGAAAAAGCGTTACCAAAGGTAAGTAACTTGTTCTTCTAATAGATACATCTGCCAGTGCATTCCTCACCTTGTGAATAGAGTCCCACAGCAGTCCTCACTCCCGGAGGAGGGTGTACACTCTCCTATACCAGAAAATCCTGGAGGACAGAACGCGCAAAGCGGCCATCCCTCCTCACCTCGGTATCCACGCAGTAATGCTTTGCGAAAGTGTGGTGGGAGGACCAAGTCGCGGCTCTGCAAATATCCTCAACAGGTACACCTCTAGATAAAGCAGAAGTAGCAGACTTTGCTCTAGTAGAGTGAGCTCTTATACCCTCAGGAGGGTCCTTACCCGCCAGGGAGTAGCAGATCTTGATGCATAATATTATCCATCTTGAAAGAGTGCGCTTGTGCACCGATCTACCTTTCCTGCAGCTAGCAAATCCAACGAACAGCTGGTCATCCAACCTGAACTCCTTTGTCCTGTCCAGGTAGAAATTCACCGCCCTCTTAGGGTCCAAGCGATGAAGCCTCTCCTCCTCCTTGGAAGGGCGAGGGGGAGGATAAAAGGTAGGGAGGGTAACGGACTGTCCTAAATGGAAAGGAGTAACCACCTTAGGCAGAAAAGTAGCCCTGGTCCCGAGAACCATTCTTTCAGCATGAATGGTCAAGAATGGGGGCTTTGAGAGGGGCGTGGCCAGCAGCATGGCCGGTTAGGAAGTGCTTTGCCGGAGCTCCCGGCGCGCTGCCATCTAATCCGACGTTTATGGGACCCCAGGGCACCCGAAATCCAGACAAACTTGAGCCTAATATACACAGATGCTGAGGAGCTGACTTACTGGTGTGGGAACTGCCTCCAGCCAGAAGAAATCGTCCTGCGAGGAGAGCCGGCGTGTGTGCCCCTGGCAAGCAAGATGGCGGACGCGACATCGGGGCTCTGCCGTTGAGCCGGAGCCTGGGCGGAGTGCCGCTGTAGACCAGTGGAAGCGGGCAATGATCCAGATCGGCATAGCAGGGGGCCCAGTGACGCGACAGGGAGCTCCGCTGATCGCCTGGTCCCTGCCGCACTTGGCGGCTGTGGCAGGGAGCTAACGACGAGGACGACAGACGCCGTGCAGGAGGGTTGCCCGGTGCCGCCGCGCGGGAGCTCTTGGAGCAACAACTAGGAGGAACGGCCGTACCCGGTGGCTCGAACGGGGTGGTGGACTGCCACCCAGCCAACTGAACGAGGTTTGGTTGCCCGCAGGCCGTTGCGGTGGCGCGGGTGGAAGCATAGCCGGGCGGACAACGGCTCCACGGTCCATTGCCATACGAAGGGACGCACCTCACGAGGCCATTGGCGCCGGGCAGGTGAGCTGAAGAGCTCTGGGACACCGGGCAGCGGCGGATGTGGGACCCCGGGACGCGACTGGCAATGGGGAAGAAGGATCCGCTTCCCAGGCCGCCGAAGCAGGGGCCCATGGACAACTTTGCGGCGCCCAAACAACTGCTAGAGGCCCTCCCTGCGCCCTCGGGGGTGCGGACTGACACCAGCCTCCTGCTGGAGGCCATTCAGGCGTCCAGGGCGTACATCCAGGAGTCACGGGCGGCGTTGGAGGTGAAAATCGTGGAAGTTGGATCTGAGGTGACACTGCTCCGACAGGACTTCCGAAAACTGTCAGATAGGGTGACGGCGACCGAAACCAGGATTGCCGAAAATGACGACACCATAACCACCCTGAAGAAAGACATGGCGGAGCTGCAGGAGTCACACCGACAACTGATGTGGAAGGTGGACGATGCCGAAAACAGGGCGAGACGTAACAACCTGCGCTTCGTAGGTTTTAGAGAAGGAATCGAAGAAGGGAGCATGACCGCGTTCCTACGCACCTGGCTGAAGGAGACCTTCCCCACTGCCCAGTTCTCTCCGTGCTTCATCATCGAGAGGGCGCATAGGGCCCTCCTGGCAAAACCACACGAAAGAGCAAGACCGAGACCGGTTATTGCGCGTTTTCTAAATTTTGCGGACAGAGACTTAATCCTGCGGGAGGCGAGAAAAAAGGGTGAGATCCGCCTGGAGAACACGACGATAATGATCTTCCCGGACTACAGCCAGGAGGTTCAGAGACAACGCCGCTCCTTCGACGCTGTGAAAGCAAAGCTGAGGACACTGAACATTTCCTACATGCTCCTCTTCCCGGCGAAGCTCAAAGTGCTCTATAAGGACAAGTCTATCTTTTTCACTCACCCAGAGGACGCCTGGTAATGGCTCGAAGAGCGCCCTATCCTTAACAGTAGGGAGGCCGCGGGGCGAGAGGAATTGGACAAAGAAATACGGCAAAGATCTCAGTGGGAACTGCCGAAACCACGAAGGCGGAGGTAGAGTAGGGTGAAGAAGCACACACCGGCGAAGCCATACAGAAGTCGTGACTTGGGTCGGGTGCGGAGAGGACGCTCGGAGTCGCCAGGATCACCCTCAGGAGCAGGATCCAGGTTCAGCTGCCTCCGGAACAACATCAGGTCGGAGGGCGACGACGAAGAGGAGCTGGGGAGTCGAGCATCTGGGGGGGGGGGGGGGGGAAAGAACACAGGACTCTGCCCATCCGCTGGCAGTGGCAATCCGCCATCTGGAACAGGATGCTCCGGAGATGAACAATGCTCCAGTGACTGATACACAAGACTCGCATTCATGATCGGGGGTGCACCTGGTCTTTAGTGATGGCAGGCCGACACGGAGAAGCACGCAAGTTGACACGCCCTCTTGTTTTAACACGTTCTATTGTGTGTTTTTCCTGTTGGTTCTCTGAAGGGAGGGATGGGTGGGTGGGCGACAGGCCTACTCCTGCGGACAGTTCTGTCCTGTGTTAGGATGCGACTGGATGGGGAGGGAGGTGGGGAGTGAGGTGGGGAGGGGGGCGGGGCAAGGGGCTACCACGTTGATCCAAGTTGGGGAATGGGGGGGCGAAAGTCGGGAGGGGGACAGTAGTTGGGGAGAGGCAGCGAAATACTTTGAACCTCCACACCTCACAAGCATGCCAGAGATTCAATGCAGTTGGTTGCCGCTTTGTCGAATGGCGAGTACCGTAGGCACTCCACAGGAGGGGGGTAGGGGAATAACCTAGAACTCTGAAAACTCCTCTGAGGCGGAAAGCCGGAGGACGGTACTCTGACGCCATTTTAAAAATTCACTTGTATTTTGTGTATAATACTTTTAAACGCACCTGCACTAAAGCGCTGCCTCACGCGCCAGCAGACCTTCTTGCACTCCTGAGACAGCGGCAACTCAGCGCTGAGACAGGAATCTGAAATCACCCGCCATCGCGGTTCGAAGGCGAGCCACGCCCCCTGCGAGGCCACGCCCACCAAGGAGCTTATATAAACGCTGCCTGCAGCGCAACTAAACCTTACTCTGAAAACTCCTCTGAGGCGGAAAGCCGGAGGACGGTACTCTGACGCCATTTTAAAAATTCACTTGTATTTTGTGTATAATACTTTTAAACGCACCTGCACTAAAGCGCTGCCTCACGCGCCAGCAGACCTTCTTGCACTCCTGAGACAGCGGCAACTCAGCGCTGAGACAGGAATCTGAAATCACCCGCCATCGCGGTTCGAAGGCGAGCCACGCCCCCTGCGAGGCCACGCCCACCAAGGAGCTTATATAAACGCTGCCTGCAGCGCAACTAAACCTTACTCTGAAAACTCCTCTGAGGCGGAAAGCCGGAGGACGGTACTCTGACGCCATTTTAAAAATTCACTTGTATTTTGTGTATAATACTTTTAAACGCACCTGCACTAAAGCGCTGCCTCACGCGCCAGCAGACCTTCTTGCACTCCTGAGACAGCGGCAACTCAGCGCTGAGACAGGAATCTGAAATCACCCGCCATCGCGGTTCGAAGGCGAGCCACGCCCCCTGCGAGGCCACGCCCACAACATCGCCATAAATGTGTCGGCCACACAAGCGCAGCGGTCGAGCGCAGCGGGAGCGCCGTTTGCGCGCCGAAGGCGCGCTTAAGGCAAGCTCGTCTGCGCTCGTCCGCGCCTCGGCAGCGCCTGGTGAGCCACTTATGGCCCTGATATCCCCGTCCACCAGCAACACACCTCACTTGACGCGCGAGGCCCTACTCCTCCGTAGAGACTTTGCCCATGAGGGGCACTTGACCTTCCAAGACACCGCCTATCCTCTGCACGACTTCGCGCGCAAGGGCCTAATCACAGCCGGCCTGCTGAATGTAAGGTCCTTGCCCAAACACTCCCACGAAATCGCCCTGCTCATAGACAATCATCATCTTGACGTCCTATTCCTCACGGAAACATGGACCCACTCCGACTGCAACATAGATCTGGACTGGGCCTGTCCACAAGACTTCAAGATCCTGCATCTCCCTCGACCCAAAGGGCGGGGCGGTGGTGTCGGCGCTATCTACAGAGCATCTTGGTCAGTCAAAACTATTGCCATGGACCCAGTGGTCGGGACCGAAATATTCGGCCTCTCAATGGACTGTCATCTTGGTACTACCTTCACAGCGGTGATCTGCTACCGTCCGCCGGGAACGTTTAACGCTACTCAGCAGCAGTCGCTTCTCACCACCATCACCAATATGGCTACTTCCCACAACAACTTGATTGTCCTAGGCGATTTTAACCTTTGGCCCAACGGCAGCCTAGTTTCCGCCCTCAACAATCTGCTAGTGTCTTGCGAAGGACTGAAACTCTCCCAGTTAGTGGACAAACCCACTCACATAGCAGGGCACCAGTTAGATTTAATTTTCTCCTCCCCACAACTGGCTATTCTGAGTGACATTCTACCAATGTGTTGGACTGATCATGCCCTGATCAAATTTCACATAGTAGGCAGCAGGTATGGCAAACCGGTTTTCCACGGTCACATACCTCCTTACAGAGACTGGAAGGTCCTAGACAAACTTAGGCTGAATGGCCCTGTGTTTGAGGTAGAGGACACTTTCTCTACTACTCAATCGGTGGAGGCTAACTATCTATCCCTATGTTCTAGGATTTCCAGTACTACGGATCACCTCGTCCCACTGAAAAAGGGTAAACCCCAGAGACGAGCTCCCGCCCCCTGGTTTGATGACTCCTTAAGAGCTCTCAAACTAGTTTGTAGGCATGCTGAGAGAAAATGGAGGCAGGATTATTCTGACACTCATAAGACCATCTGGAAAACACACCTCCGGAAGTATAAAACTGCCATTGCCCTTAACAAAACTAAACACTATTGCTCCATTATCTCCAATGCCACAAACAGCTCAAAGAGTATTTTTCAAATACTCAAAAATCTGTCCAACCCGGATTGTGTTACCACCACACAGCCTCCCACCCAAGCCCTCTGCGATGACCTTGCAGAGTTCTTTATTAATAAAATAAAGACCATTATCCATAACCTGGAATTACCCCCCGCATTTGAAACCAATGAATTGCCGAGACCAGACAACAGCCCTCGGAACCTGTCGCTCCCTGGCTCTGGCCCTCTGGCAAGAATGGAGGCATTCCCCCCGATCCCGGCTGTCGAGTTTGAAAGACTTGCGCTTGGTATCACTTCAGGCTCCCCACTTGACCCCCTACCTCCAAAAATATGGAAAAACCTCGGCATGGATCTTTTTGACACCATGCGCCTAATCTGCAATCAGTCCCTGCAGAGTGGCCTTGTTCCCACCCCTTGGAAACAGGCACTAGTCACTCCCCTTTTAAAGAAACCCTCCCTGAACCCAGATTGCCTTTCCAATTATCGTCCCATTTCCCTGCTGCCATTTCCAGCAAAGGTCGCTGAGCGTTGGGTCAGTTCATGTCTGTCTACCCACCTGGAACAAAACAACCTCCTTGACGACTACCAGTTTGGTTTTCGTCCCGCTCACGGCACAGAAACAGCAGTTTTGACTGCCATGGAAGACCTTCGAATGCGAGCGGACAGGAACCAGCCAGTGGCTCTGATACTGCTGGACCTGTCTGCCGCATTCGACACGGTCAACCACGCCAGGCTGACGCAGAGACTTATGGAAGTGGGAGTGGAAGGCACCGCTTTGCTTTGGCTTCACTCCTATCTTCGGGACAGAAGACAGGCTGTCTCTCTCCCCCCTTTCCGGTCTGCCTTTGCAGCAGTGCCCCAGGGAGTCCCCCAGGGCTCCTCCATCAGCCCTATCCTCTTCAATGTGTACCTATTACCGCTAATTAAACTGATCCAATCATTTGGGGTCAAAACAATCAATTACGCGGATGATACACAGCTCATTCTCTCGTGGGAAGGCGAAGGTGCCATTCCGTTCTCAACATTCCACGACTGCTTAAGAGAGACGGCCAGATGGCTACATAGTAACTCCCTTCAGTTCAACGCCGCGAAAACGGAGGTTCTGTTCTGCTCCGGCACTAAGATACCCCGTCAGTTCCCACATGAATTCTGGCCCCCGGAGTTCAGTGTCAAACCTCTACCAGTGCCTTCTGTGCGCAACCTGGGAGCCATGTTGAACAACAACCTAAGCATGGAAACCCAGGTGACAAAAACTGTGGGGATATGCACTGCCCTGCTCCGATCACTGCGGAAAATCTTGCCTCTTCTCCCGGCACAAGCCAGGGCATCGATAGTCAGGTGCACGATACTCAGTCGCCTGGATTATTGTAACGCCCTGCTCCTGGAGTCTCCAGTTACGATGCTGGATCGACTTCAGCGAATCCAATCTGCCGCCGCCAAGCTGGCTCTTGGCTGGACGAGGAGGGCCTCAGCCACAGCTGCTCTGACAGAGCTTCATTGGCTGCCCCTGAAACAAAGAGTGGCATTCAAGTCCCTCTGCATTGTCTTCAAGGCTCTGCATGGACTTGGACCCAAACCTCTGCAAACCCTGTTCCAATGGTACATACCTGCGAGAAACTTACGTTCTTCTTCTGCTTGCCTGGTAAAGGTACCCAGATTTAACAGAACTAGAACAGGGGGCCGATCTTTCAGCGTAGCCGCGGCCAAGCTTTGGAACACCCTACCCGCTGACATTCGTCAGACTCCACAGCTTCTCCCTTTTAGGAGACGCATCAAAACTTGGCTCTTCCCCAAATAAACTGTCAGCCCAACTGTTCCCCCGGTCTACCGTCCACAGAGTATTTTCCAGCGCCAGGAAGCCTGCAAGGTGTCAGTTCGCGCTTTACAAATTCTCTAAATAAATAAAAATAAACATCCTGACATGGAACGTTAATGGTCTGGGCTCCAAAGTTAAGAGGGGTTTGGTAAATGCCTACATTAAAAGGGTAGACCCAGATATCACCTTCCTGCAGGAAACCCATCTCAGGGGAACCCAGTGTGCCTTCATTGCTAGGGGCAGACAGAGTTCTGGCTCATGCGGGATACACCTCCGACTCCAGAGGGGTGGCGGTCATCATCAAAAAACCTCCCCATTCTGCGTTACACGTACCTGGTTAGATGCACAGGGGACATATGCTGGGGTGCAGGGGGACCTGGAATAGGAACACATACACGCTACTTTCGATATATGCACCGCCCAAGTTACAGGCACGAACGCTTACAGCGTTGGCTACTATCCTACTAGACACTGCAGACACAATACAGGTGGTGGGAGGCGATTTCAATGATGTTATGAGTGTAGCTCAGGATCGTTCAGGGGAGTCAGATAGGGAGGGGCATCAGACCGCACTATCCCGTCAGATGGCTACTTTGGGCCTCACTGATGTCTGGAGATGGCTACACCCAACACAACAGGTCTTTTCATACTATTCTGGGGCACACAGGGTGTTCTCCCGCCTAGACTATATTTTCATGTCCCGACAATACCTGAAGGTGGATGACACCGCGGACTATAAGGCCAGGGGTATATCGGACCACTCGCCGTTGCTTGCCAAGGTAGGGCGTGCACGGGGCACTAGGGGAGGCTCCTGGCGCCTAGCAGCCTGGGAACTGCAAAACGCAGCCATACTACGAGGTATTAGGGCGGACATCAAGGTCTATGTTGCCGAAAACGAAGGTTCGGTGGAGTCTAGTGTCACCTTCTGGGAAGCCATGAAGCCGGTTCTGCGCGATAGAATACAGGGTAGACTGGGAGACGAAAGGCGTAGACTCCAGGCTGAGGTCTCGGCCTTGGAGCGGACGGTCCTAGGGTGGGAGAGCGAGTATCAGGCCTCTAAACAGGTCGGGACACTCAGAAAACTCCTTGACGCCCAGAGGCAATACCGAGAGTTGGTAACTAACGAGGCGAAGACCCAAGCCCTTGCCACACTCCGTCGTCTTTATGACGTGGGAGACAAGTCTGGCAAACTCTTAGCGTGGCTCAGTAAAAAGGAGCGGGCGGCTCGGTGGGTAGATAGTGTACACGGAGCGGACGGGACACTAGCCACTACGGACACGGGAATAGCTGAAGCGTTTGCGACCCATTATGAGCAGTTCTACACAGCTAGAGACCTGGCATCCTGCGAGGAAGCGCTACAGTACATGGAACAGATAGACCTGCCGGTGCCGAGTTTTTTAAGCGTTCTTCAGACCTCTTAACGCGACACCTTAAGGCCCTCTTTATCGGTGCGTACCAAGAGGGGGGAACTCCGCCCGGACCTCGCCCAGGCGACAATTGTCCCGATCTATAAGGAGGGCAAGCCGAGGGACGACTGTGCCTCCTACCGCCCAATTTCCCTCCTTAACACGGAGGTGAAGTTGTTAGCAACCATCTTGGCGGCCCGCCTCAGGGCGGTTATTCCAGATCTCATACATTCAGACCAATCTGGTTTCCTGCCGGATAGGGCGAATAAATTGAATCTCAGACGCACTCATAATTGGCTACAGGAAGTGCGGGGGCGAGATGAACATCACTGGTTCCTTTCCTTGGACGCCGAAAAAGCTTTCGACGCGGTGCATTGGCCATTCCTTACTGCAGTCCTCCACAGGTTTAGTTTTGGACCGAACTTTGTGAAATGGGTCCAACTGTTATGTTATGTTAATATTATTTATTGTGCGCACAGCTGCTCCAGCAAAGGAGCGTCCTGGCGCCCGACAAGGTAAAACATAACACTACCAACAGAAAAGCAAAAAAAGGACAACTAGGGGGCAAAGCTAAAACAGAAAAGTTTTGATGGCTTTTCGAAACTGCAAGAGATCCTCCAATAACCGAATCTCAACCGGGAGAGAGTTCCAGATAGCCACGGTTTTTACACGAAAAGATCGGCCACCGGCACGACAAAGCTTAAACCGGGGGACCACAGCGAAAGCCTGGCCCAGTGATCGGAGAGAGCGTGTCGGGACATAAAAAGACAAGAGATTAGACAAGATCTGAGGGGCGGTACCATTCAAGATTTTGAAGGCCAAACATAGAACCTTAAAATGGATTCTCATCCTCACCGGCAACCAATGCAAGGAGCGAAGAACATTGGAGACGGGGCAGAATCTAGGCAAACCAACTATCGCTCTGGCTGCAGCGTTTTGAACCCGCTGCAGGCGGGTGATTTCTGCCTGGTTGGCCCCCACCAGGAGGGAGCTGGCGTAATCAAGCCGGGAAATTACCGTCGCCTGAATCACCAGCTGCCTGGTCGGGGCATCAAAAAATGTAAGTACAGGTCTTAGGCCCCGGAGAACACCAAAACAACTGGCCGCGTTTTTTATAGTGTGGCCAACAAAGTAGAGGCTAGAGTCCAGCCAGACTCCCAAGTTTTTTAATTCTGAGACCGGAGTCGGAGATGGTCCCAACTCCGAGGGCCACCACCTGTCCCCCCAGAGCTCCGCTCTCTTTCCGACAATCATAATCTCTGTCTTTGTTGCGTTAAGCTGGAGACAGTTCGCCGTCATCCAGTTGGCCACCGCCTTCAGTCCATTCTGAACTCCTATACTCCGCCCCGAAAGCTAGAGTGCGGGTGAACCAGACGCTCTCCCGCGAGTTTCAGATCCAGAGAGGCACCCGCCAGGGTTGCCCCCTGTCCCCCCTCCTCTTTACACTCACTATAGAAATACTAGCAGCACGGATCCGACAGACCGCGGACATCTCTGGTTTCACAAGCACTGACACCAATCCGACACAAGAAAAGATCTCACTCTACGCAGACTATGTCTTGCTATATATCACAAAACCAGAGACCACCATCCCGGCGCTATTCCGGGAACTAGAGCATTATGGGCGACAGGCGGGCCATAGCATTAACTGGCACAAATCAATTCTTTTTGACCCGGGGGGACGGGACCGGTGGGGGAGACTAACGGACAGGCTGTTGACGACAGCTGATGATTTCCAATACCTAGGGATTTACATAACCCTGGATAAGACCGTATCCTTCCAAAGGAACCTGGAACGGATCATGCGGAATGCAGTGGCGGATATGGACCGCTGGAGACAGCTCCCACTCACACTCCTTGGCCGAGCGGTCATGTATAAAATGATAACTCTACCAAAATTTCTCTACGCTTTACAGAACGAATACTACCCACTCCCGACGGGGACATTCGCGAAGATCCATGCCGACTTACGCTCCTTTCTGTGGCTAGGAAAACATCCCAGGGTAGCCTTGGCTACACTCCAGAGACACCAGTACAGCGGGGGGATCTCACTACCTAATCTGGAGGCCTATTATTGGGCGGAACACCTGGTACCCATTAACGAATGGCTGCACGCCCCGGCGGACCACCCGACGAACGCCCTGGAGAGAGTCAAACTGTCATCACAGCACTTAATGTGCTATCTTTATGGTGGAGTTAGAGGAGCCCCAGTCCTCCCGGCGACGTCCCTCACGCTCGCCGCATGGAGCAAGGCCACTAAACGTATGGGGTGGGACAAGAAGCCCACGCGACAGACCCCGTTGTGGCACTGCCGATGGCTGACTGAACTGAACAAATTACGCGGCTTTCAAAGGTGGGACGACATCGGCATCTCCACCATAGGTGATGTGATAGCCAAGGGTGAGATGAAGTCCTTCCAGGCTCTTAAAACTGAGTTTGGTCTCCACAACACACAGCATTTCAAGTACATTCAACTTAGACATGCATGGCGAGCCCAAAATATCACGCTTGTTGACATCCCAGAATATGCCCCGTTAGAGGGACGGCTACTCCAGGAGCAGATTCCGGGGCAGGCGGTTTCCTTAACATACAAAACCTTGACGAACAATATGCTGGGGGACCTGGCGACACTTAGAGAGAGGTGGGAGGCGGAGGTGGGTGAGATGGGGGATCTGGATTGGGAAATTGTACCGACACATCCCAGGGAGGTGGCGATTAAATCGAGATTGCGTCTTATTCAATTTAACGTGCTCCATAGAACTTACTATGATAGACTGCGACTTAGTAAAATGGGGAAGGTAGATGACCCGCGGTGTCTCAGATGCCGCCAAGGGGATGGGGATTTCTTCCACACGATCTGGGCATGTGACGTAATCCAAACCTATTGGACACAGGTCTTCAGGGAGTTGGAAGACGTTTTGGGGGCACCGATCCCCCGGGACCCCAAGCTGGCACTGCTAGGCATGACCACGGAGGTGGATCTGACACGCCCAGTCACCATTTTCCTTGTCCTAGCCCTGGTGGTCGCGAAAAGGGACATCGCTAAGTATTGGGGGGCTTTGGTACCCCCGGGTCTAGAGGAATGGCGAAGGGGATTGGACTTGTATATGGCAGCCGAGAGGGTGACTTACAAGGCGAGGGGGTGCCCCAAGAAGTTTCGAAAAGTTTGGTCCAAGTGGCGACACCATCACGGGTTGGAGGGAGGGGTGTAGGGGAAAGGGATCTAGGTACGGGTCACGGCGCACATTTTGGCACTAATGGTATGGATGAGATGCAATATGATGGACAAGATGGGTGCCACCGGGCACGGGGTATTCGAATCTCTGCATTATGAAGTAATCTTTGGACTTTAGGGAGGTGGGGGTGGGGGGGCAGGGAAGAAGTGAAATTGCTGCTGTCTTCTTGCCTGTAATGTTGAGTTTGAAAAATGCAAATAAAAAAACCAAAAAAAAAAAAAATAAGAATGGGGGCTTTGAGCTAAGAGCTTGAAGCTCACTAACCCTCCTTGCCGAGGTAATTGCCACCAGAAAAATTGTCTTAAAAGACAAAAGTCTCAAGGGACATGAGTGTAAGGCTTCAAAAGGCGAACCCATCAAGAACGTAAGAACAAGGTTCAAGTCCCATTGAGGTACAATAAAAGGTGTAGGAGGAAATTTATTGGTAAGGCCCTTAATGAAACGCAAAACAATAGGTGATTTAAATAAAGAAGCCTGGTCTGTCAAACAAAGGAAAGCCGATAAGGCCGACAAATAACCTTTGATAGTTGCCACCGCAAAACCTTGCTGGGCCAAGGAAAGTGCAAATTGTAGTATATTGGACAAACGAGCCCTTAAAGGGTCAACGGACTTCTCCCCGCACCAAGCAACAAATTTCGACCATCTATAAGAATAAATGGACTTGGTGGAGTCACGCCTGGCTGACAAGATGACATCCACCACATCGTTCGGGAGAGAAAAGGAACTCCGGTTGCCCCGTTCAATCTCCAGGCATGAAGGTGCAAGGTCTGGAGGTGGGGGGTGTATAACCTGCCCCTCCATCTGGGAGAGGAGATCTGCCCTGTGAGGGAGACGGAGCGGCAGGCACGAGGAGAGGTGGAGAAGATCTGTATACCACACCCTTCTGGGCCAATCCGGGGCGATCAATATAACTTGGGCCCGGTCTTGGCGAATCTTCCTCAGAACCCGAAGAATCAAGGGTATGGGAGGAAACGCGTAAAGAAGTTGCGAATCCCAACTCAACTGAAACGCGTCCCCCAGTGTTCCTTGCATCGGAAACTGAAGGCTGCAGAATGACGGGCAGTGAGCATTCTCGTGAGTGGCAAACAGGTCCACCTGAGGAGTTCCCCACGTCCGGAAGACGTGACGAACCACCTCTGGATGAAGCCTCCAATCGTGGTCGGCCGAGAACTGCAGACGGAGATTGTCTGCACATATGTTCAGAACCCCTGCCAGATGATTTGCCATCAGACAAATCTAATGATCCTGAACCCAGGACCAGAGACTCTCTGCAGGACCCTACTCCTCCCTGCTTGTTGACATACCACATCGCGGTGGTGTTGTCCGTCAGGACTTGAACCGACCGACCGCGAAGGGAAGGGAGGAAGGCCTTGAGTGCCAAACGTATGGCCCGCAATGCCAGAAGGTTGATGTGAAGCAACCTTTCCTCTGGAGACCAAAGACCCTTGACCTCCAGATCCCCAGATGAGCACCCCACCCTAGAGTGGATGCATCCGTGATCACTGTGGCCACCGATGGAGGCAGTTGAAAAGGCTTTCCTTGAGACAGATTGCCATCCACGCTCCACCAAGACAGATCCGCCGCAGTTTCTCTGGAGATCCTCACTGACTCCCTGAGATCTCCGTTGTGCTGATACCACGGCCTGCGGAGGCACCACTGGAGTGCCCTCATGTGCCAGCGTGCATGGTTGACCAACATAATGCAAGAAGCCATAAGATCGAGCAGACAAAGGACCTTCAGGACTGGAACGACCGCTCCATTGTGAAACAAAGGTATCATTTCCTGTATGTCGCGAATCCTTTGAGGAGGAGGGAATGCACGACACACAGTTGTGTCCAGTACCGCATCTATGAACAGGTTGCGCTGGGAGGGCACCAGGTGAGACTTGGGTACATTTATCGAAAAACCCAACCTGTGCAACAACTAAGTTGTCTCTTGCAGATGATGGAGCACCTTCTCTGTCGACTCTGCTTTGATCAGCCAGTCGTCCAGATAGGGGAACACTGGAATCCCCGACCTTCTGAGATGCGCAGCCACCACTGCCATCACCTTGGTGAAGACTCGAGGCGCAGTAGTAAGTCCAAACGGAAGGACCGCAAACTGGTAGTGTTGCGAACCCACCGTAAAACGGAGATACTTCCTGTGCGACTTCAGGATTGGGATGTGGAAATAGGCATCCTGCAAGTCGATCAACACCATCCAGTCTTCTTTCAACCGGGCCTGAAAAACCTGCGCAAGAGTGAACATCTTGAACTTCTCCTGTTTGAGAAAGAGGTTCAAAACCCTGAGGTCCAGGATTGGACGAAGCCTGCCATCCTTCTTGGGGATCAGGAAATACCGGGAGTAGCAACCCTGACCCCTTTCCTGCTCCGGAACCACCTCTATTGCACCCTTTCTGAAAAGTGCCAGGACTTCTTCCTGCAAGAGAAGCAGGTGGTCCTCCGAACAATAACCTTGGCAAGGAGGGTAATTGGGGGGAAATTCCCGAAAGGGAAGAGCATACCCATTCTCCACGAGATTGAGAACCCAAAGATCGGATGTAGCCGATTCCCAATCTCGTAGAAAATAGGTAAGCCGACCCCCGACAGGACCCGCATGATCCAGAATGGTGGATCTAGGGCTGCTTTGCTGAAGTAGGTGGGGGGTGTGTATTAGAGGAGGAAGTTTAGGAGGAGGAGGCTTGACTACTACAGGCACGACCCCTTTGTCCACCTCTATAGGACTTGTACAAAGGATTCTGCCGTTGCTGCTGCTGTTGGCTCTGCTTATAGGTTCGAAAAGTAGACCTTCCAAAACCCCTGCATTTCCTGGTGGCAGAGCCTCTAGTCTGTAGGCCAAAGAACTTGCAGTTGCCTTGCTATCCTTGAATCTTTCTAAGGCAGCGTCAGCCTTCTTTCAAAAAAGACCAGTGCCATCAAAAGGCAAATCCAACAGAGCAGCCTGGACATCAGCCGAAAATTCGGATGATTTTAACCAAGCGGCCCTTCTAGTGGCGACTGAAGATCCCATTATTCTAGCCATAGAGTCCGCAGTGTCCATGCCACTCTGAATCACCAGGCGAGCCGCAGCCTACGTGTCAGACACTACCTCATTGAAGTTCTTCCTATCCTCCTCCGGAAGCTTAGATGACAACTGCTTGACCGTGTCCATTAAAGCATGTACATATCTACCCAGCAGACAAGTAGCATTTGTCGATTTCAAGGCCATGCTACTGGACGAGAACACCTTCTTAGCTTTTTAGAGTCCTTATCCCCTGCAACCTGGGGAAAAGCACCTGCCGTCCTTTTTGAGCAAGCCGCCTGAACAACCAGACTTTCTGGCGAAGGATGACAAGTTAAGAACTCAGGGTCACCAGGTGCCACCCTATAGCGTCTCGCCACTGTTCTAGACACTGTAGGAGCAGTTAAAGGCTTTTTCCAGACTTCCAAAATCGGTTCAGTGAGAGCCTCAGTAAACGGGAGAGTCGGCTCCACAACAGAAGAAGGTGAATGCAGAACCTCAGTAAGGATGTTCGATTTAAACTCCACAGAAGGCAAAGTTAAGTTCTGCAAATCTGCAGCCTTTTTAATCACAACATGGTATGGAGCAACATCCCTAGACGGTGCATCAGAAACTGCAGGCAACCCCCATTCAGGCAAAAATTCCAAACCACTTGCACGATGTAGCTCCTCAAAATAATCTTCCTGATCCTGAAGTTCACCTTCCTCCACTTCTGGATCCTCATATTCCTTCTCTTCCAAGAGACGCTGAGCTCTACGCCTCGATCACTCCAACCGAACCGAAGTCGTCGGATCCTGTAGCAACTCCGACAGAGTCGGGGCCGGCATCGAGTGAGGAGCTGGAACAGCCGGAGAATGGGAAGCTGGAACCGGCGTCGAGTCTCAAACCCGATCCAGAGGTCGCTCCGGAGCCGGCGAAGCCGTGTGCAGAGTCGATGACCTCGGCGGCGCCGAACCAAGCCAAGGTGGATATGGCGTCGGCATGAATGGCAGAAAAGGCGCCGGAGCGTAAGCTTGAGGGACACCCAAGTTGTACGACAATGGACCCATGGGACCAGCCGGAGCACCAGTGGGGTACATTGTTTCGCATACACGACATACATAGCATTAAGGAAATGCGAGGGGTCCTGGTCAGGACCAGGAAACGGAGGGTACAAACCCACTGGCTGCTCCGTAGAAAGCTGCACTGGAACCGGTTCTTCTTGATCCTCCTGTTCCTCTCAATGATACACCGGAGTCGCTGAAGCCTGAGGCTCTTCAACGTCTTCTTCCTCATGCGCAGAAGACAGACACGGATCCGGTTCCGGAGATGGCGCTCTAGACTGAAAAGGCGAGGCTTCACCTTCAGGCTCACGAGATGGCGAGGGAGACAAAGTCCTTATGATGCTTACGAGATGGAGACCTCTTCTTTGAGTCCGACTCCCTGCCGGAATGGTGCCTAGAGCTATGCTTCTTCCTCTTAGGTGTTTTCTTCGAGAAACTCAAAGCATGTCCTGAAGCCGACTTCGACGCCGACTCCGATCGAGACCTTGATCGAGACCTCGTCTTCGATTTCGGCTAGGACCTCGAGCGTCTGGATCTGGACCTCGAAGACCTCTTGGCATCCTTCCCTTTTACCTTGGCCAGAAGGAGTTTAACCTCTCGTTCGCGCAAAGCCTTCGGGTTCATCTTAGAACAGGATCGACAGCCTCCGACATCGTGGTCCGAGCCCAGATACCACAAGCAATCATCATGTGGATCGGTAATGGACATCATCCTGGCACACGATCCGCACTGCTTAAATCCGGTCTTCTTCGACGACATCTTCGACGAAAGACAACAGCTCGAAAAAGAAACAGAAACACAAATAGCAACAAAGTTACTATCCGCAACACAAGAGATCCCAAGAAACCGTTAGCGTCGACGACGCGGAAAAAAGGGAACTGATGTCATCACGCCGATGTAAGGGGTCGGTGACGTCAGCCGGAGTCGCGCGCGATGCCGTGCTCCTGTGACGTCGTCCACGCCCGGCGTGCTACAAGAGTGTTCCGAACGTTGCTGACGCATGGGGATATTCACAAGGTGAGGAATCCACTGGCAGATGTATCTATCAGAAGGTAAAATGGTAAAAGGGGCGCAAAAGTGGGCAAGAAAGACAGCAAGCAATGTCATAGTCAATAGGTCTCGCCCAACCTTAAAGGTGTTTAGCCATGCAGCACATTATCCTTGGCACTGTGCTCTCTGGGATTGAAGAGCTATAAAACTACACACTGGGTCATGCAGTGAGACTCAGGAATACATATTTGCCTCAGGAAACATTTATAGATACATTCCAAGGGTTTTTAATGCACAGACAGAAAGACAAGTGCTTCGATCCAAGTCAACATCACTTTAATATTGTGTGTGCAAAAGCATCACTTGAACAGCCTTTGAAAAAGCAGCGACGTACTTTCCAATGGTAGAGACGTCATATTCCTCCTCCTTTTATGCCTGTATTCATCAGGCTCCCTTCTCCAGAATTTTTCATTCAAAACACTGCTCGCATCATCCACTTACTAGCAAGTCCCCGGCCCGCCCTCTGTCGCCGGACCCTGGGTGTAGGAGCCACTTCTCATGGTAACAACAAAATGCTCCCATTGGTCAGGTAGACAGGAAATAATGAATAAACTGGGATGACGTCCGCAACAGAATCTCCGTGCATCTTAAAACAGATAAATTAACCTGACCATGTGTAATGTAACTGCTGCTTTCGTAAAGCGCTCCAATAGCCTTTGGGTCAATCGAGTTCCCTCTCTATAAAAATGCCCTAAAAAAATCAATCTGACCTTGTGTAATGTATCTAGCGCTTGTGTAATGTGCTCCAAAACCTTTGGGTTGCTAGAGTTCACATTATTTAATAAAAAAATGCCTCGCAGTCCCTGGGGAGGTGCCATGAATGTGATTTGAAATGAGAGCTCTGAGAGAAGGGGGGGGGGGGAGGACAACAGGAAATGGCAGTGTGGCGGGCAAGCAGCGACATGGGAGGGAGTGGGACGGACAAATGCTGCTCCCATTTGTCAGGTAGAGGAGAAACAATGAATAAACAGGCGGGTTGGAATCACTTAATCTCCACACACCTAAAAGCAAAACAATTTACCTGACTTTCTGTAATGTAACTGGTGCTTTTGTAAAGCGCTTAAATATCTTTGGGTCAGTTGAGTTTGCTTTCTATTAAAATGGCCCCCAAAAATGTATCTGACATTGTGTAATAACAATAGCGCTCATGGAGAGTGCTCCAACACCCTAGGGTTGCTCGAGTTCACATTATATAAACAAGCATCAGAGAAAATGCGACAGGAGCTGCCCAAGCCTTGCCCTTAACTGTGCTGCAAGGTTGGGCTGATGAAGGTGCGGTGACCGAGGCTCGCTAAAGCAACAAGCGGCGATGCGGGAGGGGTTTGGGGGAAATCAGCGAAAATTAAGAAAGCAACTTCGAAAACAGCGTCTGACATTTTATCTCAGTATTTGAACGGGATAGGGAGATTAATTGACAACAACCGAAAATGAAAGAGGCGCTTTTAAAAACAGCAGCCGGGAAGATTAAGCAACAGGAGCCGAAGTTGAACCACCGAAGATGGGCAAACAATGACATGGGCAGAAATCAAAACAAATTGTCTCCCAAATGAACACATACACAGAAGTGAAATGTTACCAGTAATTGGGCAGTGCTCTCTGGGAGGTAATCCCGTTCTCTCGAAGGGGAATATCCATTATAGTCATGATCTCTGAATAGTCCTGCTCATGTGCGGGGACCCCGGAGCAGTTGTTCAATATACCTTCTTAAGTGTAGAGTTTGCCTTTCTTCAGGAAGGCCTGCACAGACACTTATGAAAGAGACAGGTTATGCAGCCTATATATCTAGCCTACAATGGCCAGACTATTCATCATGCAGACAAAAAGGGTCCAGAATAAATAATTGTAGGATAATTTGAGATGATTTGCAAACAGCATAAATATCCCTCACAAACATTTTTATGGTAGAGAAGAAAAACAGCAGGACAGAGTAATTTCATAAGCTGGCATATGTCTAAAAAGAAGACACTGTGCCTTTAAAAACTTCGATACCACCAGTGTCCCATCATGCACAGCAGGTGGTAGTTACATCAGTTCTTTCTTTGAGGCAAATTGTGAACAGATATATATTATACGAATAACTATCTATTCCACCGGGGAGGAGGGAAGGTCACTTATGACTATAAAGGAAATTCCCCTACGAGAGAAGAGGAGTTACAGGTAAGAAACTATTCCTTCTCCCATGGGGGTTTCCATTTATAGTCATAAGCGCTGAATAAAGTAGCAAGCCCACCCCCAATTAGCTTGCAGGAGGAGACAGGATAAACTGGTAAATTCATGCAAAGAGATTTGAGGGAAGCCTGCCTCTACTCTAGTGTCAGAATCTAGGCAGTAGTGCTTGGTGAATGAATGTATTGATTCCCAGGTAGCTGCTTTTTATACATTTCAGGAATAGGGATATTGCGTAGTAAAGCAGCCGTAGCAATTTTACCTTTAGTGGAGTGGGCTTTCGGCTTAGCTGAAAAAGTTTTGTAAGCAAAATAAAATACTGGACACTAACCATTGTGAAATGGATTGCTTGGCGGTAGCTAACCCTGTACGGACCGGATCGTAGTTTATAAACAATAGGTCCGAATTGCGGATGGCTAGTGTTTTGTCTAGACAGAATGTTAGAACCATCCTCAAATACAGGGGATGAAGAGTTCTTTCCGTTGGAGTGAAGGGATTCTGAAAGAATGTAGGCAATGAGATTGTCTGGTTGGCATGGAAGTCCAAAACAACCCTAGGGAGGAACTTTGGTTGAGTTCTCATAACCACTTTTCTAGAATGACAGAGTGTATTGTTCATGAGAGCAGAGCACTTGGATTCCGCTAACCCTGCGTGAAGATGTTATCGCCACAAGGAAAGAAGTTCCAAAACAACTGTTGGAGAAATGCCTTGTGTATGGGTTTGATGGGGTCCTGTATATAGCATGAAAGGACTGCTTTAAGCTCCCATGTAGGGGAAGGGCGCCTGATGGAAAGAAAACCCTTATTCAAACCCTCTAGGAAATCCTTGGTGATGGGGACTCTGAAAAAAGAGGTTTGTGAAGGACTTTTTCTGTAGGCAGTAGAAGCTGCCAGGTGAACCTTTAAAGAAGGGAATTGCAAGCCAGATTTTGCCAAATGGAGTAAGTATGGAAGAATTTCTGGCAAGTGGTAGGGTCCTCATTCTTAGATGTATACCATATGCAAAATCTCTCCCATTTGAAGGCATATGTGGCACGTGTGGAAGGCCACTCAGATTCTTTGATCTCCATGCCGTAATGCAGCAGATTAAAATATCCATACTGCCATAGCTTAGAGTCAGGGGCCATGCTGCCTGGCCTCTGAATTTCGTCAGTAGGTCTGCATGGCAGCTTTAGATGTGGACGGATGGACCGGTAAAGGAAGTCCGTGAACCATCATTGATGTGGCCATTTCGGTGCTATGAGGTTCATCTTGGCTGTGGATTGGGACAACTTGATCAGGACTGTCGGAATCAGTGTAAAAGCGTAGACACATTTACTTGAACAGCTGATATATAGGGCATTCCCCACAGTCCCTGGCTCAAAAAACCGTAATGCAAAGCTTTGGCATTTGATGTTTTCTGCAGTAGCGAACAAATCAATGGCTGGAGTTCCTCACTGTTTGAAGATGTTTTGGACGTCATTTAAGACCCATTTGTGGATTTCTTGCAGGAGGAGTCTGCCAAGGACATTTGCTTGAGCATTTTGGACTTCTGGAAGGCGAGTTGCCATGATTGTGGCACCCATTTCCCTCCCGGCTTGTTGAGGTAGTACATGGTTATGGTGTTGTCAGTCTAAACACGCAGGGAGTGGGATCGGAACAACGGATGAAACGCATAAAGTGCCAGATGGGTTGCACGCAGCTCGATATTATATGTGGATTCTCTGAGACCATTTGCCCTGGGTTTGGTGGTGATCCAGGCAGGCTCCGCACACCAGTAGTTCGGCATCTGTGACTATGGTTTGAGGAGGAATCTCCAGATGAAATGGGGTACCTTGAAGGAGATTGGTTGGAAAACACCATGCAAAGCAGCCCCAGAAATGGTGAAGGGATAGTTGTATCCTGTCTTCCCAATTGCCTGCCAGTTGGTATCACTGGTCCTCAAGACATTCCTGACATTCCTGTAGAGGTCGCATGAGGAGATGGGCATTCGGTATGAGAAAGATCCAGGAAGCCATGGAACTGAGAAGGGACGATACTGTTCGCACCATTGGATGAGAAGCTTTCATGACAGCTTCCGAAGGATTGATAAGCATCTAGTTTTGAAGGACACACTTTTCCCCTTGTAGTGTCAATGGAGGCTGCTAGATAGTGTAAGGTTTGAACTGGGACAGAGGTCGACTTGCTGTGGTTGACCTGAAGTCCTAGCCTCTGAAGGAGATCACAAGTCCAATTGTAATGAAGATGAGCTTCCTGAGACGTGAATGCCTTGATTGAGTTGCCATATTTGTTTGAATCAAGCTGAGGGAGTGCTGCCAATGCCCCGGACTATTGACTCTTGGTGAAGCTGTTTTTTGGATCACATCACACCTCTCGCGGCCCCCGCTCCGCGGGCGCCGCTCGTGCCTGCATTGCTGAGGGAGTGCTGCCTGTAATACAAACTGGACCCGTAGGAGCGTGGAACCTTGCTCCTGGACACCAACTCACAGGCTGAGGACGGGACTGCGAGGACCAGCGTGCAGTGCGGCGCTGATCGGCCGCAGCTGGTCCTCTTCCCGCCCCTCCTTGCAGAACAAAATCCCTGCGGTGACCGTACCTGTTGGTTGCCATATTTGTTTGAATCAAGCTGAGGGAATGCTGCCAATGCCCCGGACTATTGACTCTTGGTGAAGCCGTTTTTTGGATCACATCCCACCTCTCGCGGCGCGGGTGCCGCTCGTGCCTGCATTGCTGAGGGAGTGCTGCCTGTAATACAAACTGGACCCGTAGGAGCGTGGAACCTTGCTCCTGGACACCAACTCACAGGCTAAGGACGGGACTGCGAGGACCAGCATGCAGTGCGGCGCTGATCGGCCGCAGCTGGTCCTCTTCCCGCCCCTCTTTCACCTTTCCCTACTTTGCTGGCAATCTTCCCGCGCACGCGGGACGTGCCCGCGCTTCGGGCGGGCCCGTTGTAGCCCGTTCGAGACCAATTGAGATCGGACCGGGCCCCCTCTCTTGGCTGTTGCATTGAGAAATTCATCTAGCTACTGTATAGGGGTAATATTTGACTTTGAATCCGAACAGGGACTGTGACCACTTGAACATAAGATGGCGGGGCGAGAAACCAGGAGCAAAGTGGCAAATTCTGCTGCACATACAGTTGGTGCAATGGGCAATTTTATCATCAGAGCCAATACTCTTCTGACTCATGAAATTGCCACCCTGGAGAGCAGACTTTTGCCAGGGGATTGAGAACGCTAAGCGGTCATCCCTAGGCCACATAGCCAAAGCCCTAACTCCTACTAGACAGGAACTTCCGGTGGAGATAAATGTATCAATTAGCACTCCATCGAACCAGGGAAGTACCGTGGCTCAACTGAGGGATCCCCCATTGAACACTTCCGTTAGTTCGGAGTTAGTCCCATCGTCAAGCAATGTAGATGCACCACCTGTAAATGAGATCGATGGGTCACATAACCGCCCCCTCCAAAGGCATAGGGAAGGAGAAATCCCCAAAAGGAAGCGCGGGCCACATACTTTGGGGGCCAAAAAGGCGAAGGTCCCTAAACATTATAACCCTATAGATAAGAAGGGGAGGAACGATGGTGAGCCCTTACCTCTACATACCTATACCCAAGCTAATACACAGGTTCATAATCAGCAGTACTCTCAGTTAGCTTAACATCAGCCAATGGTTTCCGAGGGGTGGGTGAAGACTCAGCAGAGTATAACAATCGGAGCAGTTTGCTTGAGTCTTTAATTCACCTGCTTGAAGTTAGACTTTCACAAATGGAGGTCAGGCTCACAAGAATAGAAGAAGCAACAGGGGCCACTATAGATTATCTTAAGGCAGTTAATCACCAACAGGGGAAGTTGGCTAATAATCATGCGGCTGAAACCGTAGTGGGGCCAGTCCTTTCTGTAGTCCCCCCCTCCCCCGAGTATCCCACCTCCATCTTCCCAACCCCCTCCTCCTGTTATCCCTTCTAATAATCCATCCTTGGGCACAACTAGGACTATGGTGTTAGAGGGGCAAATTGACTCAGAGGGCAAGTCTCATAGTAATAAGCGAGCTATTCATCTTCCCCCTGAGGCAGCTCAGTTTGTGGTTATCCTAAGCGGAGTCCCTGAGCTTGCTACTTCTGTTAATGAAACTTTCGCATCTCTGAAAAATAAAGTCCTCAGTTGGTTAAATAAATTTAGACCTCTCCCCCCTGGGCTTAATAGTGAAATTATGCTAGTCAGGCGAGTACCGTGGGTGGGTTCGACAATAAAAAATACCGCTTGTGATTGTGTCCTGATAAATTTTAGGGACCCGAGAACGGTGGCCCATATCTGCAACTGGTCTGTGGTTTCCCCAGATACCTCTATACAAACTCTGCCACTCTCAGCCTTTTATCCTGACAAATTCGAGCGGTTTGGGGATGAGATGGATGAGGGTTGGTCATGGGTAATACCCAGAAGACCACGCAGGAGCGACTGGTCAAGGCCGCTACCAAGAGCTCGCGGGAGAGGTGGCTGGAACTCGCCTTACCATCGCGGTCCATATAGTCAATTCTCACACCCCAACAGATTCAGTTGCCTGGATATGGTTGACTGATATTGCATCAGGGGTGGGGCTGAACAACAGCGGCGCACTAGCTTAGCTGGGTCTAGCTGTATTGGCAACTTGAGTAAAGATGGGGCCCGAGATGTTGATAATGGACCACTTATTCTAGCCAGGGTATGCGAGAAATCTTTCCCCAGTCCCAATGACAGGAGCACTATCCCTTGTGGCCGGAACCGCTTGAAGGTCACTTGGGACTTACCTGACCCAGATGCAAACGGGCCAAACAATCGCACCAATAAAGATATGGGTGATTTGGGACCTATCTCTATTGTTTCCTGGAATTTGGCAGGATTAGCTAATAAACTTGACTCGCCCGAATGGGGGTCTTTTATAGATGCACATGACGTCTGCCTTTTCCAGGAGACATGGGCTAGGGAGGACCACTGGCGCACGGGATTTGCCACATTCTCAATCTTGGCGAAATGGGGGGGGGGGAAAGAACGCCCGTCTGGCGGATTACTTATCTGGGTGGGCTCCCATCTAGGGTGCAAGGCGAGGTCCCTCGAAACCAACTCCGTGGACGTCCAATGCGTACTCCTGGAGTGGCCAAATGCCGTCAAACTGAAATTGGTCAACGTTTATTCAAGGCCAGTGGGTATAGCAAATGTCTCTTGTGCAATTGAGGAATTAGCCTTGTTTCTGAGTTCCATTCCGCAAGGTACCTCGTACGTGGTAGGGGGAGACTTCAACTGCCAATTTGAGCCGCTGCCATCATTTCTGGATGGTGCAACCATGGAGGAGGATGACCAATGGGGAATCCCCCCTTTGGTGGGCCCCCCAGTGAAATCTTGGACACCATTAGCTACCCAAATTATGTGCTTGACCCTAGTATACTCTTTAAGGGCCTGCAATGGCCGGGTCAACTGAGATATCCCTCCTAAACCGACTTTTAATAAACCAGGGCACAACTCTCGCCTGGACTATATATTAGTGGAAACGTGTGACTGGGTTAGAGTTGTGGATTTCAAGGTAACCCCCCCCCCCCCCCGAGATGAAAGTGACCACAATGCGCTGATCTTAAAATTTGTGGTGCCGGGTGTTACTATTGTCACCCAGGGGGGTGATGATCTCACGGAGCCTAGTATGATCCTATCCAGCAATCGGCGTAGAGTTAGATGGCCCAAACTTACAAAAAAAAACAAAGATATCCAGAGGCTGTATGCCAAGACTGTCCCAGTTTTACAAAAAGTTGAAAATCTTATCCTGCAACTCCCATCTGTGGAGAGTTATAGAGAACTGGGGGACATTCATTTGGAGTTATGTGGTACCTTAGCCGAAGTATTGAACCCAGTACTGAGGGTAAAGAAAGGCAAGGGGATGCGTGCTTCGTGGTATAACGCTGCTTGCAGGAAGGCCAAAGCGGACTTATTGGAGGCCATGAAGCAACATGGTAATACTGAACTGATCAGGGCTAAGAGGAAGGAGTATAAATATCTTATCAAGAACGCCAAGATCGAATGGGATAACGACAACTGGACGGACATGATGGGTTCTCTCAAATCCAGAGACCCCCGGAAATTCTGGCAAATCGTCAAATGCGGCTCGGTTGACCCAACTCCAGCAGTCGAGGCTAACATTGCACCCAGTGTGTGGGAGGCCCACTTTCGATCTTTGTATGTGCAGGCCGATGTAGATCAGTCCGGGGACCAAGTAGATCTAGTTGCAGGTTCCACCCTCACCCCATCTCTGGAGTGGGATAAATTTACCACGGAGGAGGTTTATTTATTTTATTATTTATTTATTCAAAGTTTTATATAGCGCGAACAAGATCTTTACAGATATCAGAGCGCTTCACAGAGACAGGGGTAGGGGCAACAGGACTGAACAGAACTAATGGGAACAGTATAATAGTCACTAAACATAATAGGAAAACAGTAGTGTACAGAGAACATACCAATATACATCTAGGTAACAAGTAGTATAAGACGGCGCAAAAACATTGATCACACTACAACAGAGTTCAGGTAAACTTTGGATGTAGGGATGGCTTATACCAAATACTAAGGATAGAGCGAACAAGGGGTGGGGGCAACGTGAGGGTGATTCAACAAACTAAAGTGTATCATATAGTGGTCGGTAGTAGGAGAGTAGCATAATAGTGTCACAATCAAATAAGAGTATAGTGTCAGGAGGCAATCAGGAGATCAAAAGTTCAAAAATACACAGCGATGCAGAGACTCTGATCCATCACCTATAAAGTTCAGGTGAACTTGGCCATGAGGATGGTTTTCACCTCTTTCTTGAAGAATGCAGTGGAGGGGATAAGCCTGGTTTCAGGAGGGAGTGCATTCCAGATCCTGGGTGCCATTCCTGAAAAGGAGCGCTTGTATGTTTTTTCCTTCCGGAATCTACGAGGTTTCAGGAGTAGGTTTTTTGTACTTCTATTGGATCTCGAGCCACCTGATATAGATAACTTTTGAGCGAGGTAGTTGGACGCCTTGTGGTGCACGGCCGAGTGTGTCATAACGGCAATTTTTAGCTGTATTCTGGCTTCTAAAGGTAGCCATTTTAGAGATTTTAAGTCTGGGGATATATGCGAATGTTTACGTGAGCCAGTGATGAGTCTCGCGGCAGCGTTCAGGGAGGCTCTTAGGGGTGCTGTTGTGGCTAACGGGAGTCCGCTGAGGGCCACAATTCCATAGTCTATGCGAGGGATGACTAACGCTTGTACAGCCGTTTGGAAGTCCTTGGCTGGGAGGAAGGGTTTAAGTTTCCTCAGTGTGTTGATTTGGAAATTAGCTCCTTTTGTTGCTTTGCTAACGTGCTGTTGCATGTTGAGCTTGGCGTCGAGTGTGATGCCTAGGGATTTCGCAGAGTTCACGATGGTAGGTTGGACATGGAGTGCTGTTAGGTTATTGAGCCAGGTTTGGGTGGTGGTAATTTTCGCCGGAGGTGAGATGAGTAGAAACTCAGTTTTCAGGGCATTTAGTTTGAGGTGATTAACGGCCAACCAGGATTGAGTGTTACTAAGTGTAGAATTCAGAAGTTTGATATCTTCCGGGGATCGTAGCTTTAGGTAAAGTTGTGTGTCATCGGCGTACATATGGAATTGAACATTGGATGCTTGGAGCAAGGTGACGAGCGGTTCCATGACGAGGTTGAACAGTGTGGGGGAGAGGGATGATCCTTGTGGGACACCTAGATCTGCTGGCACAGGTGTAGATAGCACATTGTCAATCTTGAACTTCTGAGTCCGGTTATAAAGGAAGGAAGTAAACCATTTGAGAACAGTTCCCGATAGACCCATTCTAGTGCTTAGCAGCTCCAGTAAGTTCTCGTGTTTGACCGTGTCAAATGCTGAAGAGAGGTCAAGAAGGATGAGGAGGCAGGATTCATTGCGATCTAGAATTTGGAGGGCGTCATCAATTATGTGCGTCATAGCAGTTTCCGTGCTATGATTCGCTCGGAAGCCTGATTGATGAGCGTTGAGGAGGTCATATTGGTCAATGTGTTTTGTTAGTTGGACACATTTTTCCAGCAGTTTGGCCAGGGTGGGGATATTAGTAATAGGGCGATAATTGTTCAGGTCAGACGGGTCAGCTGTAGGCTTCTTGAGTATAGGCGTGACTTGCCCCACCTTGAGGGAGTCTGGGATGAGACCTTGTTGAAGGGAGCTGTTAATGATTTTGGTCCAGAGTGGGAGGAGCAGGGGGATGAAGTCTTTTACAGCATTGGCAGGTAGGGGGTCTATGAGGTGGTTAGAGGGCTTTAGGGTGCCGAGCAGTTTGTGTATTGCTTCTTCCGAGTAGGTGTCGAAGGACGACCATGATGCATTATTTTTAGGTTGAGTGTTAGTCATTCTGGTGTGACTGGGGAATCGGCTTACATCCATGATGAGGTCATTTCTTATGTTGTCGGTCTTTAGCTTAAAGAAAGCAGAAAAGGCTTCACAGTGTGGTTCTCTGGGCAGCTATTTCTAGTTGGGGCAGCTATTTCTAGACTTTCTGCAGAAAAAGTCCCAGGGTTGGACAAACACCCAGGCGATTTATTTAAACACGAACCAATAGTTTGGGCCCCATACTTACAGGTGGTATTTAATGCAATCCTTGGAGGGATGTCGGTCCCTACTACCTGGCTGGGGGTGGAGATTGTCCCCATCTTTAAGAAGGGTTCCCCTCTGCTCCCAGCCAATTATAGGCCCATCAGCTTAATCGACGTCCCACAAAAGATTTTTGCGAGGCTGATCTTGGATCGCCTATTAGAATGGATGCTAGACCACTCTGTCCTGAGCCATTACCAAACCGGGTTCAGGAATAAAGGATCTACTATAGATCAAGTTTTCCGTCTGGCCCTCTTATATTGGAAAACGGTACAGTTGGAGGGTGGCAGCCTCTATACTGTATTCGTTGACCTACGAGCGGCCTTCGTCTTGTACCCCGTAGGAAACTCTGGTCCGTGCTTTCAAACCTGGGGGTTCCGCAACATCTCCTAAATATAGTCATTCGACTCCACACAGATAACTTTGCGCAGGTCAGATGTGGCAGGGAGGGAACTCTATCCAACAGATTCCCCGTTGACAGGGGGGTAAGACAGGGCTGTGTGTTAGCACCGACCCTGTTCTGCCTCTATGTCAACGGGTTCATTGCCCATCTGAATGGGGTTGAAAATAGAGACGCCCCCAAGCTCGCCGGCAGCAGGGTGCCGGCGATTATGTTCGCAGACGACACCCTGCTGCTGTCCAAGTCGCCCATGGGGATACAGCGAGTCCTCGATGGTTTCGAGGCATTTTGCCAAGAACATGGCCTTGAAATCAATGCACTGAAAACCAAATGTATGTTTTTCAATCCACCATCCAAAACTCGCCCTAATCCGCATATTGGTGCTAATAGGCTAGAAATGGTCCGAACCTTTGAGTATTTTGGGGCAACCTAAATGAAAAGATGCGTGGGGGCACCACCAGGAGAAATCTCAATTAAAACTGGCCCAAATAGCAGGAGGAATCATTAGGCTCATAAGCAAAAACAAATCTCCCTCCAAGCCGGTTGGACCACCGTTAGAGATCTATAGAGCACAGGCCAGGGGTCCGGCTATGTATGGAAGCGAACTCTGGGGCTACGTGTGTAAACGTGACTTAGTAGCAACAGAGAACCAATTTATTAGACAACTTTTATCACTTCCTTCTAGCACCCCTTTGTTGCCAATGAGGCTTGATTTGGGTCTGAGACCTCTTGATGAAGATCTGGGCCTACGGCCTTTAACCTTTTGGCGTAGGCTATGGTCTGTACCAGAGCTATTCAACTATAGGTCAGAATTGCAGGAAATCCTTATCCTCCCAAATGCGGGGAAAATCCCCTGGTTAACTTACATAAAAAATGAACTAGGGCGAATAGGACTACCCACCTTATGGTCCGATCCTCTGTCATCATGCTCTAGGGTCTCACGGAAGCGGCTTGTCATACTGTATCATGAAAGCCAACTTGCTGCATACTCACAAAGTACAGGTCTGGGTACTTTAACGGAATCATTTCTAATGGCTAAGGACATCTACAGGTTCGAACCTGTCTTAGATGTTATATTTCCAATCACCATTAGGAAATTGTACCTACAATGGAGATACGGCAGTTTGCCGATACGAGCATATACCAGTAAACGGTCTGAGTCCTCGCCGAGCCACTGCCCAGGGTGCAAACCGGTCCTCGGAAGCTTGTTTCCGGTCCAGGGAAGGCATGGCTTGGCAGTTCGGACTGGACTGTTCCCATGAGGCACAGGGTCAGACTGATTTGCATATAGCCATGTCTGAACTGGGGTGGCAGAGTGGGCTAAAGAACGGTGATGGATCAAACCCAGATCTTTTGACTGGGTGTGAGTGTTTGATTGGTTCAGATGCTCCGTCCATCACCAGCCCCTTTTGTACCGCTTTGGCCGCCATAAGTGTGGCAGGGTATGCTCAGACGTGAGTCCCTTGCTCACTTTGCCACTGGATTCAAGCAAGCCGGGCTGAGGACGGCTGTAATGCCAGAAACCGGTCCTCGGAAGCTTGTTTCCGGTCCAGGGAAGGCATGGCTTGGCTGTTCGGGCTGGACTGTTCCCATGAGGCACAGGGTCAGACTGATTTGCATATAGCCATGTCTGAACTGGGGTGGCAGAGTGGGCTAAAGAACGGTGATGGATCAAACCCAGATCTTTTGACTGGGTGTGAGTGTTTGATTGGTTCAGATGCTCCGTCCATCACCACCCCCTTTTGTACCGCAGGGTGCAAACTAGAGCATGAAACTGAGTTGCACATACTGTTCTTTTGCAACGCTTATGTGCAGGCTAGGAGGCAATGGATTGTTCCGGTGTGTAAAAACCTGGGGTTTTCCCAGTGTCGGCATGCATATAGGGTTTTTAAATCTGACTTATCTAGGGTTATAGTTTTTGCTATAGCCAAATATCTGGGAATAGTCTGGCATAAGAAAAGACACTTATTAATTGGGGATGTATGATAACAGTTAAATTGCAAATCTATTATAGTAACAATGTTTGTATTTATGAGGTCGGCCCTCGTTTTATAAATTGGTCTTATGTTCTTACCCTTCTATTTTTAGCGGTCTTTAATGTAATGTTTTTTATTGTATCTTTTATGGCAATATGTTGCCGAAATAAAGACGGTGATGATGATTAGTCAATCGTCTAGTATGGGCAGACAAATATCTGGTCTCCCGAGATGGGCAGACACTACTGCCAGGCACTTGGAGAATGTCCTAGGCACTGACTTCAGGCCAAACGGAAGAACTTGGTATTGAAAATGATTCTGCCCCACTATGAACCTCAAGAACTTTTGATGCTGTTTGGTGACTGGTAGATGAAATATCGCGTCTTGAAGGTTGATGGAAAAGAGACACTCCCCTGGTGTGATTGAGAAATGCCAACATCCGGAACTTTGCTCGCCTGATTCATTTGCTGGCTGTTTTGAGGTTGAGAAGGAATCGGAATTCATTCTGGTTTTTCTTTTTTTCTTTTTGACAAGAAAGTACCTGGAATAAATGCCTGCCCTGCTCATAAGAGTGGGAATTGGAAACTGGATGGTTTTGGGGAACATTGTTTAGAAGCCAGGTTTTTTGCGTTATGTTTTGCCACACTGCCACATAATGTTGGAATCTTCACTCCACCTGAATGGGCAACAGATTGATTCTGGGATTGGACACAGAAGGCTGCTTGCCCCCTAGCGCAGGCTGCTGGGTAAATCTCCCTCTAGGCTGCCTTCACTGGTAGGGCAGTTGGTGCTGTTGTGGAGCACCACTTTGCTGGCGGTACTGATACGAATGAGGGGCTTGAACACTCCGGAAATAGAAGCGGCATTGGTATGGTCGGTAAAAGATTCTCAGTCCCTAGGTCTCTCTAAACCGAATGCCTTGTGTGCCCATTTCAGTCGTCATCCGTGCCATTACATCGTAGGCATGGCTTCCAAATAGAGTGGTGCCAGAGAATGGCAGATGCAATATTCTTTGCTGCAATTCTGGATTCAGGGATGCTAGGCTAACACTGGAGTGCCTTCGAAGAGCGACGCACTGGTAATACTTGTGAGATGCTAATAAGTCTGCTGCAGCACTAATAACCTGATTTGGGACCATTAATCCCTCATTCAGGATTTCCATGAAGTCTTCCCTTTTATATCTAGGGAGATGTTCAGCAAACTGGTTCATATTCATTCCCACAGGTTCATTCCCACAGTGCCCTGTCGTATCTGCCTAGAAGGGCAGTGGCGCTGGCTGCTTTAATAGTGGTTGCTGCTGTGCCACAGACTTTACAGCCCTCACAGTCCAACTTCTGATTCTCGTTATCAGGAGGTACTGTAAAGTGGGGGTAGTGGCATGCTGTTTCTGTGCCGCCACCACAATCACGGAGTCTGGTGTAGGATCCGTGCGGAGGAAAGCTGGATACTACTATGGAGGTTTGTATTTCTTTTGAAGCCTGGATGGTGCCATCCTAACGGAGGCTGGTGTGAGTAAGAGATCCATAGCAGGTTCAAGGAGACGGACACTAGAGGCAGCAAAGGTCTTGATGCTGCTCTGTGTTGTAAAGTCTCAAAAATGACATGTCATATGATGATGATGTTGTATGATGACTATGCCCGGTGAGGACGATGCCCGGTGGCGGCGGTGAGGACGATGGACGATGCCCGGTGGCGAGGACGATGACCGGTGGCGATGACTATGCCCGGTGGCGGCGGTGAGGACGATGTCCGGTGGCGGCGGTGAGGACGATGTCCGGTGCCGCCGGTGGGGACGATGTCCGGTGCCGCCGGTGGGGACGATGTCCGGTGCCGCCGGTGGGGACGATGTCCGGTGCCGCCGGTGGGGACGATGTCCGGTGCCGCCGGTGGGGACGATGTCCGGTGCCGCCGGAGAGGACGATGTCCGGTGCCGCCGGTGAGGACGATGTCTGGTGGCGATGATATCTGGCGGTAGTGATAATAGTTCATGGTAGCGATGATATCTAGCGCTAGTGATGATGATGATATCTAGCGCTAGTGATGATGATGATATCTAGCGCTAGTGATGATGATATCTAGCGCTAGTGATGATGATATCTAGCGGTAGTGATGATATCTAGCGGTAGTGATGATGATATCTGGTTGCAGTGATTATGATGATGATATCTGGTTGCAGTGATTATGATGATATTTGGTTGTAGTGATTATGATGATATTTGGTTGTAGTGATGATGATATCTGGTGGTAGTGGTGATGATATCTGGTGGTAGTGGTGATGATATCTGGTGATAGTCATGATGACGATATCTAGTGGTAGTGATGATTATATCTGATGGTAGGGCCTAAAAGATGTAGAAAAGCAGCTTGAGCTGTGACAATGGCGTCTGGAATGATGGGGCGACGTGGAACAAGCTTTGGGTCTTGGAGTGACCAGTGCCAGTGCAGCTGAAGGCGGTGGAGTAGGTGGTGTTGGTGTCCGTGGTGGTGGTGAAGATTGTTGGTCCCCTTAAGATGGGGAATATGCCCTAGAGTACTCTGAATCTGGGGAGGTGTAGATGAGTCGTCTTTTTTCTAGCCTCCTGTAACCTGGACAATGTCGAAAGAGTTCTTGACATCGACAAACTGCGATGCCTCAACGTCAACCTGCTTGTCGATGGTGAGCGCCGTTGACACCTCGACATTGGAGTATGTCTCGATGTCGACATGGATCTCAGCTGTGACCTCGATGGACTCGGATGTCGAGCGAGACCTGTAGAGCCATGGAGCAGTTCTCACCATCTACAGTCCGGGCCTCTACGCTGATCTATGGCATTTGCTCAATGTCAAACCGTGGATAGACAGCAAACCCAAAAATGCGGTACCTCTTCTCGACGTTGATGCTCTCAACCTCCTCCAGGACCGATGGCGTTTTTGTCCAGTTTTCTTCCTGGTACGCCCTGCGGAGACAGATGACAGAGCCCTGGGAGAGGTCTGACCATCACCTCACCCTGAGATCCCACCTTTCAGACTGTGATTGTAGCCTTCTTCCGTCCTTGGTCGCATGAAGGCAAATCTTCTCTCGGTCTCTCATGGTACATCTTGAAAAATTCCTGCAATGATGGGAAGACTCAGGAACATGCTCTTTGTGAGGCAGATTATACACAACTCCTGAGGATCTGTCTTTGGCTTTTTCCTCCAATAGGATGCGCACTAGTGAAAAGATGGAATTTTTCCGTAAAGCTGCCTCTAATTTCAGTCACAAAAATACAAATAAAAGCCAGCAAGAGACCAAAGACGTTGAATGAAAAGGTTGTCGCCTAAATTCAGCTAGGAATTTACAAGAAAAAAGCCAAAATGTGTCCGAGCTCATTGCTCCAGGGTCCCGTCAGCAGGAGCCGGAAAAAAAAGTGCTGTGCATGATGGGATACTGGTGGTATCAGAGTTCTTACAGGAACAGTGTTTTTAGTAAACATATAATGAAAAGCTATGAGACTTTGTCCTGGTCTCCATCACAAACAAGGGTTTGTGAGGGATATTTATGCTGTTTGCAAATCATCAGAAATTATCCTAAATTTCTTTACTCCTCTGGCACTTATTTTGTCTTCATGACAACTAATCTGGCCATTGTAGCCTAGGTATATAGGCTGCATAATCTGTCTCTTTCTTATTTGTCTTTGTAGGCCTTCCTGAAGAAAGGCGAACTCCACACTTCAGAAGTTATATTGAAAAACTGCTCCGGGGTCCCCTCACGTGAGCGGGACTATTCAGCGCTTATAAGTATAATTGAAATCCCTTTTGAGAGAATGGAGGGTATGAAGGTCGGGGGGGTCTAACATAACAGTAAGCAGTTCAGCACTGCTTTATTGTAGCTATGCTTCTATCCCCAACTATATTAACAAATAAGCTAGGACTGCTCGACAACAGTCAACACTATAGAGTGTAGAAAGCGTAGGTAGCCCAGGTACACCTTTGCAAAAGTGCTTTCTTCCAATTGTCCTGAATATCCTGGTTTGCAAATACAGAAACTACCTAGCCTTCTTAACCTGATGCAATACCTGGAGAAAAGCTTGACAACATGAGAGGAGATGCATCATTAAATCACTATATTTGAAAAAAGCTCACTTGTGACAAGGCTTTTATAAAAACTCAGTGTTTCTTTAAAATACTGTTAGGTTGTGATGTAGGAGTCCTTAGGCTCAGCCCCCTGTCTCCCACACTCTAGCATTTGAATATGTCCACTAGATAAGCTCATAAAGGCACTGAACATCCAAGGTTTACAGCCATTTCTGCATTCAAAGTTTAGGTTCAACTCAGTTCCACTGAGTTTTTTTTAATAATCTGCAAAGGATAAGGGTGAAAGGTCTCTTCCTAAAACAAGTAACACTGAATTGACATGCATCTCCATCACATGAGGGTATTGAATACTTTATGCAAAGAACAGAGAAATGAGCAAGTGTGTAACTATTACACTTGCTTAAAGTGGATACAGCTAATCCACACCCATACTTCTTCTGCTAAATGAAAATGATTGATGCAGTTAATTTCCTAGCTTCCAGGAAAAGGACAGAAGACCAATTTGCTCCAACTGATGTAAAAACCCTAAGGCCAAACTCTATTATGAGCAGGTCAAGACTCAATTTTTTGCCTGATCATTGGCATGTCTACCTAGGACATAGATGCCATCTGTCTTTATCTTTCAAAGAACCTGTAAAAGTGTCAAATCATTCAGACAGGGAAATCAACAAGACACCTAATGCGACATCAGTCTAGGACATGTGCCTTGTTATCTATGTTTTACGGTCAGATAATTAAAATAAACAACGTAGTCTGAATTGACGTATTTTTACCATACTTGTGTATATTAGTACATACTAAGACTAGCATATTGATTGATGCATGCAGGTTCTCAGAAATTCCTCAAAATTCCCCATACAAAATCAGTTGTCAACAGAATAAAAGGCTCATCCAGTGGCCACTTAGGGAGAGAGGTCGTTCACCCAGGATATTGCACAAGATACTGCGAGAGATCCTGCCAGAGACCCTTAGATTGCCCTACTGTTACTGCATCCAGCCCAACACAGAGAGCTGATGCCCAGTCTGGAATGACCTGAGCCCAGCTGATGTTTGTTTCCCTTTCCTCTCTCGAGGCTACTGGGAATTACCGCTTCTTGCAGTAAACAGGTGGAGGTGTACAATGTGCTAAATCTAAAACTCTAGATGCAAATTAAACTATGCCATGCTCTCACAGTATAGCATATAGAAATAGTTTTTAGGGTGTTAGGTTGCTAAATGATTAACTATTTTACAAATGATAATTTTATTCTCTTTGTTAGTCCCATGCAACAGTGCAGTTTTAATAATATTCTGTTTTTTTGTATGTGCTAAGCAACACGATCAGACTGTTGAAATAAAACGCATTTAAATATTAAGTGTCTTTTCTCTTAGTGCAAAACTTGTGTATGATATTCTAAAGAAGGAAACGGAGTTTGAATTACCATTATGTTCCAGACTCCTTTTTTTAAGGGACTGTTAATAACTGAGAAAGCCTGAACACCACATCAACTATGTATCGAGTGGGATAGTGTGGGATACAACAAACTGTACTTTCATGCTCAAGCGTTGTGCACTAAACTATGCTCAGGCTTCCATGGGTGGGAAAGTCAAACCATGTAGAGCTAAGACAAAGCTTAGTTTATGCAACACCAGCACTTATTTTTTTTGAAAGATGGCATACTTCTTGGCAATTAAATAGTTTTAAACCAACTTACCAATTTCGGTTAGACGCTTTTGTGGTGATCTACTTGGTCCCACAATTTTTTCCAATGATCTTGATCGATTTCGTCGATCAGGTGATCTGCTAAAGCTCTTCTTTCGCACTGGCGATCTCCTTGCGGGCGACCTCGATCTCCTTACGGGTGACCTCGATCTCCTGCGCCGAACTGGAGATTTGCAACTGCCACGTCCTATGGAGCTTGACCTTCTACGGCGAGCAGGCGAGCGGCTCCTAGGTCGTGATTTTAGTGTTGTACTGTGCCCGTCTCTAGAGCTAGACCTTTTCCTTCTTCGATCAATTGATCTGGATTGGTTAACTGGAGACCTTTTTGTTCTATCCCTTGATGGAGAACGCCGCCTTCGCGACCTTGATCGCGACCTGGTTTTCCTTCTGTGTCTAGAATATGAAGGACTACGAGAACGTTGAGCAGACTTTGACCTTGACCTGCTTCTTCTCCTATGTCTTGATCGGGAGCGACTTCGAGACCTTTGAGAAGACTTTGATCTAGATCTCCTCTTGCGTAGTGGCGATTTAGATCTGGACCGGCGTAATCTAGAGTAAAGTTTTGTTGTACGCTTTGGTGAACGAGACCTAGAGCGTCTACTTTTAGATTTTGGTGGAGACTGTGCATCTTTTCTCTTTTCAGCAGATCTGGATCTTGATCTGTGTCGGGAACGTGAACGAGAATGTTTTCTCCTGGAGTCAGAGTGCTTTTTATTCTTAGATGAATTTTTTTTGGAAGGAGAGTGCCTTGAGGTAGAATGAGAACCTGAAGACTGTTTTTGCTTTTTAGATCGTGATACAGACCTTGAGCGACTCCTTTTAGATTTCTTATCTTCCTTTTCTTTTTTATCATTCTTTTCGCACCCTTTTTTACTCTTTTCATTTTCTTTTTTACTATCTTCTACAGAACCTTTGCCATCAAGCAAATCCTGACATTTTGATGCAAGCTCCTCATTTTGTTCAGAGCTTTTTATTGCTGCTAGATCAGTGTCTCTTGTGACTCCAACTGGATCAGAGTCCTTGTTTTGAACTACAGTTACATCAGGGTCTGGGGGATTAAATACACTGAGATCAGAGTCTGTGGGGTTAATAATATTTACACTGGAGTCTACATTTTTATCTTCAATTAGCTCAGAGGAAGCATTTTTAATTTCACTTAAATTAGAGTCAGCCCTAACTACTGTAAGATCTGTGTCCACACTTTTAACAACTAGATTATGGACTATATGCTCAACTACTGTGACAATGGGTTCAACAGGATCACTTACAGTCAAATGTGGGTCTGCACTTTTATCAATCATCAATGCAATGTCTGCATTTCTGATATCAGTAACATCAGAATCAGTATTCTTAGATTTAGCTAGACCAGAGTCCATATTTGTAACTACTGACAGTGCAGAGTTCTTATTTGTCACTATAAATTGTTCATATTCTATATTTTCATCTACAGCTGAATCAGAATATATGTTTTTAGTTACACTGGCATCAGGGTCTCTAGATGTAATTGCAATTAGACCAGAGTCTGCACTGCTAACTGAGAGTAATTCAGAGTCTACATTTCTGCCCATAGCTACTTCAGAGCCCATTTTTAATACTACAGTTAGATCAGCATCTGTGGGTTGAACTACTGGTAGCACAGAATCTGTAATTTTAATTCCAGTTAGATCACTATCTGCAGGTTTAAACAGAGTTAAATGAGAGTCCGCACTTTCTACAACAGGTACCTCAGAGTCAACACATTTGACAGTAGTTACATCAGAATCTGCATTTTTAGCTGTAGGTAATGTATACTCTGCATTTTCAACTATAGTTAAATCAGAATGAGTATTAGCCACCATAGGCAAAGCAGAGTCTGTTCTTTCGGCTACAGGTATCTCCGAGACTACACTTTTAAATGCAGCTACATCACAGCTGGCATTTCTAACTGTAGTTCCATCATATTGTTGATCTGTAATGACAGTTAGATTAGGGTCTGCACTTTTAACTATAGTTTGTTCAGAGTCTATATTTGTAACTGTGGTTAGAGCAGACCCTACATTTTTATCTATCATCAGTTCAGAGGCAACATTCTGAAGTGCAAAGCTTGTCGCAGTAAGTACCATCTCCGGCTCACGATCCATGGCAGGTAATAGTTCCCTTACTCTTAAATTAGTCTCACATGGTTCACATAAACCTAAATTGAGATCTTTTGAGGTAACATTAGAAGGACCAAATTCTAATGCAGTCTCAGGTGGGATGTCAAGATTAAATGTTTTTACTGAAGATGATGAAACAATTGCCCCATGAATAACCAATTTGCTTGTCTCTGAAACAACGGTTAGTGGGTCCAACAAAATTCCACATGTTTCTCGCTGTTCCTGTATTTCTGCAGGCCGCTCTGAAGGGGACTTTGTATGAAGCTTCGTTTCAACATCCGAACTTCCCCGATCTTCAGAAACTGAAGATTTTCGTCGTTCCTTTTTTTCCTTTTTCCTCTTTTTCTTTTTCTTGCTTTTGTGTTTTTTGTGCTTTTTACTTTTCTTCCTCGGTGATTCATTTGTGACTTCTTCATTAACTATGGCTGTTTCTGTAATGTTCCTCAGTTTGAGATCTAAAACAAAAAAAGTTTCTTTAGGCACTCACTTTGAACAGTAATGTTTGAAAACATCAGTAACAAATATTAAGCCTTAACGAGCTTGTGAAAGAATGTAAATTTGAAAGGCCGTTTTACACCTTTCTTTTTTTTCTGGTAACATTTTTTGTTGGTTCTATTTAAGCATATGCACAAGCATGGACTATTTTTTCATTAAAAATCTGACAAAAGAAATAGGAAGATGTATTGAAGATAAATGATCTGACTGTATGAGAATGATCAGTATAAAGTAAAAAAAGATTATGTTCACATTATATTTTGGCTGTAACAAATTGTCATTTTAGACATCAAATGGAAAACTTGTTTAGTGGAAAACTTGTAAAGTCCGAACCCCAATTTCGAAATGAGAATTCAGAGGACGCTCAGTGCTTAAAAATGACATTTTGTTTTAAATAAATTGCTTGTGTGGTCTTCAGTGCCATACTAACAGCTGAAAGCACTTTACAAATGTGGAGAACATAAAACCCAGGAAGGACATGCTGTCTAGGTTCTGTGCTGGCTATTTCTCTATGGTCTCATATCTGGGAGGCAAGGATACACAGGCCAAGCATTCAACTAGATCTTCATAGGAACACACCCATGTGGAACATTCAGTCATGGGCCCAGATTCAATGTTACTGTATGTAAAATGGCAGATACAGAAAGGTAAACTTGACCTTGGATTATATTCATCACTATCTTTACAGACTTACAGGTTAGCCCAATAGCACACATAAAACACAACACATTCACTTAAAATAGCTCATATATGCCATTAAACCCTATCATGGAGCAAGCAAGAACAGCACCCAGCACCAACACAATACCCAACAGAACATTTTATTTGGATGTTGGTATCAACTCACAACACAGTGTTCACCTTTTGTTGTGGATGTCTGTGGTGCAGTGTTCAGCACTAATCCCACTGCGAGGGTTTGAAAACAGTTGTAAAGTTAGTAGCCTTCAACTGTATGACTCCTAGACTTTTCCAAAAGACCTTCTGGAGCCCATGCCCCAGGGTAATATCAGTCAGATTGCGCAACAGCACATTTTCTTTTTGTCCAAGTACTGTAAAAATACTCAGGGCCTTGGTGGAGGTAGTTTTTTTTTGGATTTTTTATAAATCATTTTATATTGGATTCCCTGCTAGTTGAATAGGAGACCAACATCTATTAAGCCATTGTAGCGGATGTACTTAAAGGAGAGCCACTAATCGCCAGGTGCTCCAAACTGGAAGTACACTGGCATTATGCCTTGATTCTGAATGCTTGTAGGTGGGCACCCTGGATCAGTTTTTGAGGAAGTGCCATAGCGAAAAGACGTCAAACGCAACAAAGAGAATGATAAAGTATGCGAGAAAGTCCAATGTATTCGCATACAAGAACATTTTTCGATTGAGCATGGTTTCCAAAACAAAGTATGGTCAGTTAAGGAACTTGTAAACATTTAAGGATAATAATGTTAAAGGTGAAAAACAACACTGCACAATTAATAAGTCGGGGTGGGGGGGAGGGGGAGACTACATCAGACCCCAAACCAAGCCTTAATAGCCCAGGAAAAATCATTAAAACGAACAAGTGATTGCAGGGTTTATATTAAGATATTCCATGACAAAACATACATAGAAATGTTACAAGATTTACATAATTCAAAAAGCAAACCACCAAAATGGGTAGGCCCTGATGAAATCACAATTCCTGGTAAGTGCATTGAGTGACCCTCACAGACAGGGTATAAAGTAAACTACTGAACCAGATCTCACTTAGAGAAGTTCAATATGCAATGCAATGGGTAAGGGGAGATATGCAATAATACGAATTAAAAATAAATTAATTAGTAAATATCGTCCTGCTAAACTATGCAACCAGGTAAGACCAATGTAAACTCACTACGCCAATTATTAACTGAAATATAAAGCAAAGTATGGAAAGGCATGCATTAACGACCAATTCTAAATCATAAACAATGTTGCAGTGTTTAGAGATTAAGATTGAACGATTATTATATGATGGTCCACTGAATGTTAAAGAAGCATAACTTCAACTGCTCAAGAGAACGACTAAGCAGAAGTGAAACAACCAGAGAACTTATTCATTAAATAATTCTCTATTTAATGAAACAATCCTTACTTTGTTAACATTCCATCAATGTTGAGAAAGCATTCAGCATTCCATTTTTTTTAAATGAGTAACTAGCTACCTCTACTCTACTTTCCTTTCCCGAGGATTTTTACATTTCACATCAATGGAATGATTCAAAGAAAACAAATTGGTAAACGTTACCTGAACTAAGCTGTGGTTCTGTATCCACAATTTCAGAAAGCGTGCCCTCTATTTTCTGTAAATTCTGCTCATTCTGTACACTTTGGACACATACAACTGCGTCATCTTTAGGAATCTCGGTAACCATCATTTGGCTTTCTCCACCATTCATTTGGGGTTCGCACTTCTCGCTAACAAAGAAAAAAGGTCACAGCTGTAAAATCCCTTTCAGATTGACATCAATAACTTAAAAAATATAAAATCATGAAAAGCATTCATAAAAAAAAACATTTTATGGTTGACATTCAGGGATGTACAATTACATAATTGCCTCAAGTGGAAATACCATGTGAGCATCTGCCTAAAGTATTCATCCACCCCGCTTCCAGCAATAAACCAAAAGCAGGTGGCATTTTTAAAGAATCGCTCTTGAAATCAATTTTTCACAAATTAGCATTCTCTGAAACTGAGACTAGACCGAACAACATGTAGTATACCTAAACAAGACCCACAAGCACAGTTCTCATGGAGCCTGGCCATCACACCAAGGTGCCTTAGCGTCTCTTCAAGTCATAACAAGGAATCCTTTAAGGCCATATCCTTAGTCTGTCCCCAAATCTGAAATCCCTCAATCCATGGCCAAAGCGCCACATCTATTACATACATTTATGGTTTCTAAATAGGACAGCACACAGCAATAACGGAAAACAAACACTGCCGACTAATGTTCCCTCTAATTATTTTCCTTGGTGTACGACAAAGCAGTGTCTGTCTGCAAACGTTTGAGTCATGCGTGCAACAGAAATGTAGCAAGTGAGTAATACACGCAACAGAAATGTAGCAAGAGTCACCTTGGGACTTCTCGTGCTACCTTATAGAGTAATCAAGCGGCAACACCAATTACATTTTTTGACGAAATGGACAAAAACTCAAATCTGAAACATTATTTCAACCGCATACGGTAATAGATGTTAGAAAAAGTTCTAGAGGCGAGAGCGGTGCTGGGTGTGCAGTGCTGGCAGATGGTTGTTGAAACTTATTGTTGCAAGAAAGAGGTGCTACTTGTAGCCCAAAGACTTGTGTCAGAGAAAGGAGACTACTCCAACTCTAATGACAGCTGATGACGGACATACTTCATCGCTTAGGACTCAATTAGCTTGGGAGCTCTTTCTTTTATATTAGTGTCAGCAACGTGAGTAGGCATTAGTAGGTGGAGCCGAAACCCTGGGATGAATTCAAGGAATGACAGGCCGAGAAGCTGTGACCAGGTTGCAGTCCAGGACCATGCATCACTCGTGGGGCTTCTAGCCAGCAGAGCTCATACTCAACGAAGCTCCAGAGCTCCACTGGATGAGGGCAGTTCTTATCTAAGCATTGAGCATTGCCCTCGTCACACAGGCGGCTGGTATGCTCATGCCTGGGTTCAACGGATCCACTAGCCATAACGCTGCTGAGTGCCACAACAAACTTTGTCTGGGGAGTCTCCCGCAGCTCATTTGAGGAGTTGGGAGGTCATTAGAAAGGGTGACGGGTCTCACAGTAGTGGTTGTAGCAGTGTCTTTGCAGGCCCGGCTGGCATTATTACGGCTTGTGGCCAGTGGTTCAGCCTGTGCTTTGCTTGCCAAGCTTTATTTATTTATTTATTTTATTAAACTTATAATGCGCACAGCTACCCACAATGGGTTTCCCGGCGCTAGGGACAGACTGAAGAAGAACTAGCAGAGTGACATTTCAATAAGAGGAACCTCCGACATTACTGCTGAAAAAGCCAGGTTTTAAGACCCTTACGAAAACGGAGAAGCTTACATTCCGTTTTCAGGGTCACGGGTAGGGCATTCCACATCTTAGGACCCAAATGTGAGAAAGAACGACCTCCCATTTTAGCCAGCCTGAATCTGGGAATGGCAAAATCTCCATTTCCAGAGGAACGTAATTCTCGGCTAGGTTTATAAGCCTGAACTAAGCCTTGTAGATATTTGGGAGCTAAGCCATGTTTAATTTTAAAAAGATGACACAGGGCTTTAAATTTAATTCGGCTAGGGATTTTAAGCCAGTGAAGGTCGTGGAGTGCTGGTAGAGCAGAAACTCTCCTTGGAACATTTCGGAGAAGCCGAACAGCCGCGTTCTGAACAACTTGGAGTTTTTTAGTTGTTTTCTGGTCGGCTCCAAGATAAAGAACGTTACCGTAGTCCAGGCGTGAGATCACAAGTGCCTGGACCACGGTTCTCTGTGTCGAAGAAGGTAGCATCCACAAAATCTCCTGAAGCCATTTCAAGATGACAAAACACATTGAGGCCACCTTCACGGCCTGTTGTCTCATAGTAAGATTCTCATCAATGAGAAACCCGAGGTTGCGTACTACAGCCACGGGCAAAGGGATGGAACCCATATCAGTAGGCCCATGATGGGGGCCCCATAGGTCCTTACCCTTGCCCAATATCACAACCTCGGTCTTGTCACCGTTAAGCTTCAAAAAATTTCTCTTCATCCATTCAGAGACTCGAGTCAGACCCACTTTCAGTGCTGAGATGTCATTGCCCTCCTTGTTGGAAAGGGAGAAAATAATTTGGGTATCATCGGCATAGGAATATAAAGTGAGACCAGCTTCTTCAATGATGGTTGCTAAAGGTCTGACATAGATATTAAATAATAGGGGACTAAGTATTGACCCCTGAGGAACTCCATACGCCGATGAAAATTTTTAGAGGAGGCAGAGACAGAAAAGACCTGGAAAGTGCGACCACTTAGGAAGGAGGCTAGCCAGGCAAGAGCAGAACCCTCCACTCCCAGGGACCGTAGAGTTTCAATGAGGATGGAATGCGACACAGTGTCAAACGCTGCACTTAGATCAAGTAAAATAAGGGCAGATGTTTCACCATGATCGACACTGTCGCAAACTCTCGGTCACCCCCAGTAGAGTGGTTTCAGTAGAATGATGTGCTCTAAAACCTGACTGGGATGGATGTAGAAATCCCGAGCTCTCCACCAAATGGGTTAGTTGAGTGTTAATATGCCTCTCCAGGATTTTAGAAAGAATAGGGAGCAATGAGATAGGCCTGAAGTTGGAAAATATGGCTACATCTGCTCCAGCCTTCTTCAACAAAGGGACAATCATGGCATGCTTCCATACCTGCGGAACAGTGGATTCCAATAGCGACAGATTAAGAAGTTGCATTAATACACGGCGTGGGCCGAGGTCCAATTGTTTTAGGAGTTTGGCCGGTAATGGGTCGCGAGGAGAGCCAGATTTAATGCTATTAAGGCAGGAAGAGAAGGAGATGTCATCAAACAACAGCCAGTTAGTGAGTTTGATCGAAGAAGAAGGCAGAATCACAGAAGTCAATGCGGGTCCAGATGACAATGTATCATCAGAATCCAAACGGTTAAGTGATTCATGAATGCGTTCTACTTTCTCTGTGAAAAATTCTGCAATAGAATTGCATTGAGCCTTGTCTAAAACAGGAGGAGCAGGCGCCTGATCCGCACCCGTTAGTTTTTTCACCACCATAAAAAGAGTACGGGGACAATTCTGGGCAATTGTGACCGTATTAACGACATGTGCGGCTCTAGCCAATTTACAATGATGGTAGTTTTTAAGACCTTCCTTATAGGCTGCTTTACGGAAAGGGGAGTAAAAACGTCTCCACTTCCTTTCAAAAGTCTTACAATTAGATCTCATACGTTTTAGATCGTCAGAGAACCAGGGCGCCGGAAAACGATGAGAAGAGGAAGTCTTAAGGGTCAGAGGGAGAGACTCAACAATAGCTGAGTTTAACCAGGTGGAAACTGCGGTGTTAGATACAGATACAGGTAGCTCAATGTCGGGAAGGGTACTCATCAAACGCCGATTAAAACTAGGTATGTCAAGCTTACTCCATCGGCGAATATACTCCTTCTTATTGCTGTTATAACAGGACGGTAAATTAGTTCGAAAAAGGGAAAAATAAACAGCAAAATGATCTGACCATTCTAGAGGGCGAGCAGAAGAAGGACATTCATATGGAAGGTTGGAAAGGACGTGATCTAATAAATGCCCAGCAACATGAGTAGGCCCCGTGTTACACAAGTGAATGTTGAGAGCTTCCAGCTCCGACAGGCACTGTTTGCTAACATTGCATTGACCATCTTCAAAATGAAGGTTTAAGTCGCCAAGAATAGTAAAATTGGCGGCTTTCAGAAGTATAGGAACGATGGTTTCTGCAAAAGATGAAGCCCAGGTGTTAGAATTGCCAGGGGGGCGGTATATCAGGAGGCCTGACAGAGTAAACTGGGGACTAATAGCTAGTTTAAAAAGTCCAGCTTTACAATCTGGTAAAAGGAGGGCCTCAAATTTGCATATATAATTAGATTTAAATATTATAGCAATGCCACCCCCTTTACCAGTATCTCTGTCCTTCCTGACTATAGCATATCCGTCAAGAATGGCCATAGCAATATCCGGGCCGGAGCTTTTATGAAGCCAAGTTTCAGTAAGAAACAAGGCGTCAGGTTTCTCTTCAGCTATAAAATCGTAGATATTCGCTTTGTGTTTAGGGATTGACCTACAATTGATACTCCAAAAATGGAGTTTCTGACAGAAGATGGTAGGCTTAAATACATCAGATCGTCCTCTAGATTTTCCGCGTTTATGTAAACGTTTCATGGAGTTACATAGTAACATCTTGCCAGTAGTAAAACCACAGTATGTACAACTAAAGTTATTCATAGGCAGAATGCAGGTAGAGCAGCGTCTCTGTGTAGTATGTCGAAGAGCTTTCAACTACTCTCTTGTATAGATGATAGTAGAGCCGGTAGAAGCGATGGCAGACGTAAAGGAAGCAGAGTAGGTAGCCCCTACGCCCGTCCTGGCATGGACAGGCATAGACAAGCTTACCTCTGGCGCATCTCCGGCGCGCCATGGGCGCGCACGCTGCGCGCTGACGCTGCGCGCTTGCATACCAGCTCTTAAATAGTGTGTGGTGAATGTCTAACCCAAACACTAGCACGCTCCCCAAGATAGCGTCTTGGGAGCGTCACGAGCCCTGGTCCCACACCTAGGTCCCACACCTAGATTGCTAAAATCAAAAACAAGGTGTGGGAGTGGAAACTCCATGATTAATTTCGTAGTAGGCAATTTAAAATAGACTGTCATCAGAACACATCTACAAGACAGGAGGCGGTAAGGCTAAAAAGTTATCAAGGTGCTTAAGATAGGCCATTGTAAAATGTGTTGAGAGATAAAGTGTCAGATTTAATAACAGTCTGACAGCAATAAGGTAAAATACATTCATTCCATATGACTTGAGAAAAAATATCCAAGCATGATCAGCTTGATGAGCTTGACAACATTCGATAAATCACAACACTGCCTGTACACAAATAAGAAAAAGAGGATTGTGACACCAGCAACAAACCCTCCCCATAAACGGACCTCCGATGTTGAAGGTGAGGAAAACAAAACAAAAATGCATGTTGATACCCACAACGAGCCCTTGGGTCTGAGGGTAAACTGAGACCACAGATAATGCATCATGAGAATACACCCAGGATAGACCAAGTGGGAGCATTCAGCTTACTAAATCAGATTATATGACACTAATAACTAAAAGGATAGATACTATAAATATATATTTGAAGGAAACCCGGACCTAAACCAGGTGCCCACCCCAGCTGCACGTTAAAAACTTCCAATTGGAAAGAATGGCAAGAGGCAGAGAAAGTCCGCTGTAATAGAACCTATGGGCCTGACTGTTGTGATTTATGTAATTCAACACTTGGGTCCTAGGTGAACAAGATATGTAAAGTCTCTTATATTGTGAATAATATATGCCTTTTGGGTTTCTCTGTGTATCCCCCACCCTTGTTACTTCCCCTGCCTCCCTGTGTTCATATACCTGTGGAAACTTCCATGCCATTGTCCAAGCTGTCTGGTGTTTTGACAGTTGGCAAAGGCGCCCTATTCGAGGTTGTGTAACAATGTGAATACAAATTCTTCCTGAGGAGATACGCTTTGTCTTTATTACACCATTGGCGACGATTATTTGAACCCTGCTGTGTAGGGGGCAGCGACACAACCTCCGTCCTTTGTTGTTGACATCTTGGCATCTCCTTGATTACATCTATACCTTCAGAACTCCTGTGGAGATCAAGTAGTCGAACAGTGAATTCGGGCGCAGCAACAGTATAAACGTGCACACTCCGTGTTTTCCTGAGGTATGTCTATCTGCATGTCGAGTAACTTACAACACTGATGCTTAAAGACTGTGAGCAGTGTCAACGACTGGAAGATGGAGAAAGGGTATTCTTCTTGTGGATTGGTCGTTAATGTGGGCTGGTATGTGGGACGAAGTGCACCATTTTCGGCACGACTGAGGCTGTTGAGTGCATATCGTTTTATAGCTTGCTAATAAAACGCAGCTTCTGCATTGTGTTTCTGCCGAATGGTCATCCGTTTGGAGATTGTAAGTCCCAACCTAACGGACTGTGCCATCCTGGGTAGAAAAGCGCCTTCCTTTGAGAAGAACATCCACTTGAATGTGCCTTTGGTGGAGCGAATCAGCATATCTATGTATCGCTAACATTTGGGGTTTATTCAGAAAACGATCTTAAATGTTTAGGTAGAGACTGTTCCTCGGGGCCCGGACTCCGCTTGTTTGGGGCGCCGGTGCTGGTGCTGGCGGAGGCCCGTTTTGGGCGGACATCCTTTTGCCATCGAGGCCGCCCTTGCTGGGACCCCCGGCGCTTGTAAAGTCCTACATTTGAGAACTGTTATTTCCGGGGGTCCTCGTGGGCGACGATTGGGCTGATTCACGAAATGGCTGCCGGCCCTCCGGAACGAGAGTCGCCCTGTGGCGGCGGGCTCGAGGTGCCTAATTGTGTGGGGATCGGATCTGGTGGGCGTGAGCCGACAGTCAGAGATATCCTGGAAGCCCTGAGATCCCTGCACGCTTCCCTGGCCCTGGGCGTCTCGATGGGTCCGCCACGATCTGCCGCCATTTTGGGCGGCCGTTTCTTCTTGTCGCCCTCTTGTTTCGATGACTTCATTGCCTCACCCCCCTCGATTGACCTGAGTGTCTCTGCCACTGATCGAGGATCGTGTAGTGTGCTGGTGACTTTGGGGCGCCCTGCTTTTCAAGGTTCGGGCCCCGGGGACTTGGATGCTGTACTGCGACCCTGTTCGACATTGTTGCCTGAAACTATGGGTGGACTTCCTCCTGTGCCTGCTTCGATGACTTTGCCTGTGTCTATAATTGGGACCACCTCGCCCGCACCAGTGGCGCAATTGAACTCCTGTTTTTCATGGCTCGTGCTTCGATTGTTGATGCATCGATACTTTCAGTTTGGACTACTGCTCACTTGTGGATCTATCTACCCCCCATGTAGCTATGCTAGTCACCATTCCACTCGATTATATGCTGATTTCGAATTTAGTATGTGGTTATACGTTGCCATGTGGTGGGTGGGGTTTGTTGCTCGAAAGGGTTGGGGGTGAAATGTCCGACTTCTGCTTGATTCCCGGTATATGATTTCGTTGCACAATTGTTTATGATCGTAGGAGGGTGGGAGGTCCCCTTCTCCTAATATTTTGTGTTGCTTGATGGGGTGTCGTCCTGGTCTGTTTTTGATTGTGCTTGTCGGGTTGGGCGGGGGGCTGCGGCCGACCGTTAGGATTATAGTTATTATGCTCCTCCCTCCTGTCCTCCCGTTTTTTTTTTCCTCCGCTTTTGTTGCCTTTTTGTCTTGTTTTTCTTTCTTTCTTCTCGCTATATTTCGGGTTCTGGTTTAGGGCGACAGGCACGCTGTTTGAAGGGTAGGCCATAGCCTTCTACAGGGGTGCAGGGTGGGACGGGTGGGTTGGGTTCTATTTTTTGTTTGTCTTCTGGTTCTATGGCCCTTTTGTATCTCTTTTTCGTGAGGCCGCGTCTGTCCCGACCTCCTATGGTGTGTTTCGGGTGGGGGTATGGCGTCGTTACTCATCCTGCTATATTTCGGCTGTCTTTCTTCCCGATCGCCATGCCCCCACTTGGGCCGCTAATCCTTTTTGTCTCCTTTCTTCCCGTCGTGGGGGGCCTGTGTCGGCGTGTCTTCTGCCTTTCTTTTTCATATTTCCTTATTCCCCTTTTATTGTTTTGTTTTTCTTCCCTCCATTTTCCTTTCCCTTCCTCTCTCCCCCCCTCCCTGCTTAGTCCCCCCCCCTTTTTTTCCTTTCTGTGTCCCAGACGGGTACTATGACGGGCGGGGTTTGCTGCATTATCTTTCCGATCCCTCTGTTCTGGCTTGGTAGTGTCTCGGGTGGCGGGCGTGTTACGAGGATAATGCTCAGGGGCTGACTGTGTCTCACATATCCTGATTTCTTGACTGCATTGTGTTGTCCCCCTGATATTTTGCCCCATGCCCCCTTCTTAATGTTGAGGTTGGTTACGGGATGTCGGATGCCTCCGTATTGCAAGTGAGCCTGTCATACGTCCTCTCCCCATATTATAAAATTAAGCCTTATTTACTCCTGTGTTTTAGCCCTTTAGTTTCTGTATCTCTTCTCCCCTATTGCGATTGTACGGCCTCTGCTTGTGCTGATTGATTATGTAATATTTGCCTGTTGACTCCTGATTGTTTTGTACACTGCGGCCGGCCGGCTTGGTTGTGGGCCTCGACCTGTCTTCTTTTGATATCAATAAAGGTTTTCAAAAAAAAAAAAAAAAAAAAAGCTCTTTAGCCAAATTTTTTGCTAAGTCAATTCGATTTGTGTAGACTTATGTTTTGCATGGAATAGGAGTGGTTTATAAATCAGGAGGCTGTGTTTGTATAACTTTTTCTCAGTTCCTTCGCAATCTTTCCTCCAGTTCCGCTCAAGGCATTTGCTTATAAGTTTTTGATTCCCAAGTTCCTCCGTGTACCATGGGGCGGAGGGTTGTGCTCTTTTAGGAAACACAATTTTTACTGGGGCTAGTTTATTACAGGCTAACTCCACCCAGTTTGTGTATCGGTGGTAGACTCCTCCAGTCCTGATGGCATTCGGCAAGCCGTTGTGGTAAGTATTTCTTCCAACACTGTGCCCTCTAAGAGGGTTGGCCAGTTTGTGTGATTTTGATGAACTGAGTGACTTTCTGATCGGGGATCAGTTAGTAAGATGCACAAACAATCCACGGGCACAAGAGAAACTACTCGCACACAATCCAGACTTGAAGGTAGCAATTGATCTAGCTACAGGCATGGAACACACTGCTGAGTGTATTAAGGAAATGAGGAAGAGTAGCCTTTCCGAGACGGTAAATGTGGTGAAAAAGTCAGCTGGTATAGATGAAAAATTTAAGAAAGCTGATTCAGTGAGAAGGGACCCTCAAGCCACTCAAGTTAAGTATAATTCGGAGAGTAGCAAGGAGAAGGAAAGGTTTAGGTGTTTCTGCTGTGGTAGCTATAGTCAGCTGGCTAACAGCTCTTTCTGCCCTGCTAGGTCAATTGTCTGTAGGAAATGCAAAAAAAGAGGGCACTACCCACGCACGTGCAGGTCAAGTGAATCAGATCACAAACCCTTACATATGGTTGAAGAGATGGGTCCAAGTACCAACAAATTTGTGTCACAAGTCATGCCATTGGGAATGGATTAGTGTAATGACTATCCCACTTGTGAGATCCTTTTGGATGGATTTGGGGAGATGGTATATGCTGACTCTTGTTCTCCTTTTATCGATGCAGATATCAAGCCTGGTTGGTGCAATAAAGACCCTATTCCCTTGATGGGGATGCTTAACACAAGTATTGATTTCAAGGACAGAACTATCCAAGGGGCGGTTTATGTGGAGGAGAAAGGTTCCAATTTACCGGGGTGGAAACACCAAAGGGACTTAGGCATCAAACAAGATCCCAATAGCAGCAAACCTGTTAGTGGTAGAACCAAGGGGCCAGTGTAAAATTGCTGAAGAATTTCCAGAAGTGTTTCCAGAAAGGTTGGGACTAATGATTAATGTCCAACACAATATAAGACTTAAACAGAATACTGTAGCTGTGGTACATAAGGCACGCCCCATCCCTAATTTAATGAGAACACCTCTGGAGAAAGAGTTGGACATTTTAATAAATCAGGGTATCATTGAGCCTATTGAAAGCTCACTCTGGTTGGCTCCCATTGTTGTTGCCCAAAAACAAAGGGGTAGAAGTATAATTTTATGTGTAGACCTTAGAGATCTTAGCCACAACATATGGGTTGAGCAGTTCCCCTTACCTAAAATTGGTGATATGATCAGTATGATTGTTGATGCTAGACCTCTCATTGGCTTATCACCAAATTGATTTCTACCCCGATTCTAAATCCTTGATTTCAATTCATCCCCCCTTTTGGTGCTTTCCGGTTCTGCAGGATGCCATTTGGGTTGGCATCGGCAGCAGTCGTGTTCCAAAGAGTGATGCATCAATTATTGAAGGACACAGCCAATGTTATGTATTATCAAGGTGATTTGCTAATTTATGGTAATTCTGCTTACAACCACAATGTTCACACATTCTGAAAGATGCTGGTCTGACTATTATGTCACATAAATGTGAATTTTGTGGTGAGTCCGTAAATTCCTCCTTTGTCTAAGGATGAAATAAAATCCTTCATGGGTCTGGCGGAGTATATGGCTAAATTCATGAAGAACTTGGCTTGTTTCCCTGAACCCATAAGGCACCTTTTTTAAAAAACGGTGCCCGGTTCGAGTGGGATGAAGCGTGCGGTGAAGCTTTTAAAAATTTAAAAAGAGCCATAATTGAAGCACCTACCCTTGGGAATTTTGATACCTCTCGTAAAACCGAATTGTATACTGATGCCAGTACCAAAGGGTGCTGAGGCTAATTACTCTGTGGAAAGGGAGGCTTTAGCAGGTTTTTGGGTCATCACGCATTTCAGGTTTTTTTTGTAGGGTTTACCCTTCACCTTAAAAATAGATTGCAATGGGAATGGCCCAGCGGTCCAACATGGTGGACTTGCTCCAGACGAGCTCCCGCAGCCCCACAATAATCCGAAAAATATCCTGCCGTCTTTGGTTTCATGCAGACCCATCTTTTAAAGTAACGCTCCTGAAATATAGCGGCGCCCGGTGAGCCGTATCTGACCCATCTGCCCTGCCCGGAGATGCCCGGGCAGCCTGCTGATCCCCACCCTTGCACGAGGGGCGTTGCTGTGGAGGCACAGTGTTGTGTCGCGGTGAGTGCCGCACTGCCTTGCTTCCCATCGATGGCGGCTTATCAATGGCGGGGGAGCAACAACTGGGCGAGACCCGAACGAAAGCAGGCGGCTGTACTGAGCCGCGAAGTACCACGTGCCCGCAGCGATCGAGGGCACAAGAGGAGATTGGGCGGCCATGATGGGCCATGGCAAGCTCTCTCCCACCCTGTGAGGCCGCGATACCGGCTGGTCGGCGGACATCGGCGTTTGCAGCGAGCCACTGCCTCACCCCAGCAGACTTGATTTTGTGCAGAGGTGGGTGGCCCCGGCGACACACTCATCTATTGGATTGTCGGTGGTAGCATTATTCAGATTGCGGGCAGGTGTGCACGGTCGGCAGGGTCCTGGCGATCCTTATCCCACATGAGTGCGAGCCAAAGTTGTGGCGACATGTCCCTGGACAGCCGCCGCTGGGAGTGTTGAGCGGGCGGCTGTGTGTGGCCTAGCGAGACTCGGCAGCTATATAATGCCACGGCGTGCCTGCGTCTGCTCCGCGCGGCCTAGTGCGACGTTGTAGCCGACAGCTCCTCTTCCCTGGGCAGCACACATTATCGGCCCACGGACACAACTGAAGAGAACACAAGAGGGTCGCAGGTGACATCGGGCCCCCGCACTGCGTTTGCAGATGTACCTCATATTGGGAGATCGATTCGCAGATGAGAGGGAGACACCATACACATACCTACCTTCTGCGCCTGCACAGCTGGCCTGGGCCCTGGGGTGCCCTTAAACTGATCCGATTCCTCGCCTGGGAGGGGATACGCTGATTGTGTCTGTACAGCACTGACTGTTCCCATGAGGCACAGGGTCAAGACTTATTTGCATATGGCTGGGTCTTAAACTGGGGTGGCATGGTGATCAAAAGAACGATGGATTTAACTCAGAACTCTTGACTGGGGTTGAATGTATGATTTATTTAGCATTCTGCCCATCATTTGGTTGTGTAGCACTTTTCACCCAAAGTGGGATGGGTATGCCCAGTCGTGGGTCCCTTGCTCACTGTGCCACTGGATTCAAGCTAGCCTGGCTGATTAAGGGTAATACCCAGAAACCGGTCCTAGGATGCTTGTTTCCGGTCCAGGGAGGACCTGTGCTTGGCAGGTTGGGCTGGATTGCTCCCATGAGGCACAGGGTCCAGGCTAATTTGCATATGGCCAGGTCTAAACTGGGGTGGCACGGTGAGCAAGAGAATGATGGATTTAACCCAGATCTCTTGACTGGGGGTGAATGTTTTGATTTGTTCAGCATTCCGTCCATCAATTGTGTGTCTTTTGCCAACACAATTTGGGTTTGTGTAAGTCTTCCATTCCGGATTCTCTAGAGGCTCATGAGGTATGGAGATACTAATCCACCTTAGAATCCCCTTTCGACATGAGAAAACATGGACCAATCCCCAGGGTAGATATGTGATAGTCACGGGTTCGATGTATGGCGAGCCGCTTGCCCTGGGATCTATATATGCCCCCATCGCCCCTCACATGGAACTTGACGGAACGAATGATGCAACTTTGTGTAGAGATCCCCAGGTGTTGTCCCTAGTCAGGGTGATTGGAAAGACACCATATGCTCTTTTATAGACAGGTGGCATAGTGCAGGGAATACAGCTGAGCCTGTAAGTCAAAACTGAGGTCTATGATGCAGGGACTAGATTGGGTGGACACTTGGAGAGGACTTCATCCCACTGAACAGGGATAAACTTATTTTTCTAGAGCTCATGGGTCCTTCTTCCGTCTAGATTAAATTTTCTTGCCAGCAGCACACCTATATAGACTTGTGGGGGAGGAGATACTGCCCCGTGGCCTTTCAGACCATTCCCCGTTGCAACTAGACTTGCGAATTGATTCTGGACGCACCCTTTCCATTGGCGCTTATCATCGTGGCTACTACTAGATGATAAATATAGGTCACATATGCAGAACGCCCTAACAGAATATTTTTTGCATTATACTGGGTCGGTTGGATCGCCTGCTGTTGTGCGGAGGCAATGAAGCCCACACTGCAGGGGATAGATATTGCATAGTGCAACTGGAGGCCCAGCTGCTGGCTCAGGAGAGTGCCGGCTTTGGTGCACACTGGCTTGACTCGCGTAGACAATTACTCCATACTCAACAGATTTTCGCCAGTGAGCTGCTGGATGAAGCTCGAGTGGACTGCTGGGCTACCCGTAGCAGAATATATCAGTGGGGTGACAAATCAAGTGCTTTACTGCACTGTTTGTGTTAAAGAGCACTCTGCCCCATATCCATCCCGAGCCTGCGCAATCCTGATTGGAGGGTTCTCACTGATCCCTTACAAATACCCGTAAGCTACGCTGATTATTATGCAGAGCTGTACGCCCCCCCCGGAGACAATATCACCGCAACTAGTTCAGAAGTTTGATGACCTGCCTCCGCGTGCCCTCACAGACCCGGTACGGGATGACCTCAATGCCCCAATAACGACAGAGGAGATTCGGGAAGCACTGTCTGGGATGCGCCCGTGCAAGGCCCCCAGACCAAATGGCTTACCATGCGAATTCCAGAAGAAGTATCAATCCATGCTTACTGCCCCCTACCTTCATGGCGCTCTTGACGACCGATCTCTTCCAACGGATTGGTGCCACGCTGAGCTAGTGGTATTCTTAAAACCGGGCCGACCCCCCGAACTTCACTATATATATCGCTAGATATCACTCCTCAACATTGAGGCAAAGTTACTTGCCAAGATCATAGCCAATCGTATAGTCCCACACATCTCCGATCTGGTCCATTCTGACCAGGCAGCCACATCAGACGAGCCCACAATGCCATTGTCTCAGTGGACAGTCTGGGCGAGCCAGCAGCTCTATTGTTGGCAGACAGGTAGGGCCTTTGACTCCTTGAGCTGGACATATCTCTTTGCGCTCCCTAGTAGTCTTAATTTTGGTCCTCGTCTTCTGAAATATATTCAACTTTTCAATACTGATATTACTGCCTCCTTTCGAGTGGCAGATACAGTCTCACAAACCTTTCCTATCGGACAGGGCACCGGCAGGGCTGCCCCCTCTCTACATATCTTTTTGCGCTCGCTATGGAGCCGCTTGCAGCTTGAGTGCAGGCATATGCACAGTTCAGCGGGTTTGAATGGATGGGGCGTCGTCTGATCGCATAGCTTTATGCATGGACATACTATTTTTCCTTACGCGACAGGACCAATCAGGACCAGACTCCTCCGGATCATGCAGATCTTTGGTGACACATCTGGGCTTATATATTAACCCCCGTAAATCCGACCTATGGCCCATGCGCAATGCAGACCCTCTGAGCCAATGGTCTGAGGAGGTAACGGTGGTGCAGGGCGGTTTTAAATATCTGGGGTTCTTCCTGGAAGGTTCGCAGCCCCCATCATGGGAAAGAAACCTAGCCCCTCTGTGGGTGCAAATCAAGGAGCAGACTCACTCCTTGTCATATCTACCACTCACTCTTTTCGGTAGATCTGCCATTTTCAAGATGGTCTCCTTACTCCGTTTATAACTCCAAAATCACCCATATCTGATACTAGTTGGTTTCCACAACTACACTCGAGTGGCATTGAAGACATGCTTTCAATTAACCTATTGCGGTGGACTGACAACGCCAGATGTCCAGGCATATTATGCGGCATCGCATCTTCTCATATTAAACGACTGGTGGTATAGAGATAGGTCGAAACCTGCATATGCACTCGAGCGATGGCGTATGGGCACTGCACCCCTTTCATACACTCCTCTATGCAGGCCCGATCTGAAAAGCTTTGCCTCTGGTGACCATGCCGGTCTTTTAACTGTGGAAACGCACTTTCCAGCAGCTGGGATGGTGGGGCAGAATAACCAAAGAGGCTCCCCTTTGGCATACTGGCCTTATGCCGCAGCTAGCTGGACTCCCTGGCTTCTCGGGATGGGAGGCTATAGGAATCTCTACTGTGGGGAATGTCCTTCATGGACAGACCCTGAAGTCCTTTCAGGAATTACAGCAAGAATATGCGATGCCTCATCGCAATTCTACAAATATCCCGAGTTCCGCCATGCCTTCTCTCCATATCTCGCACCCCAGAAAACTATACATGACTTCAGTCCTTTTGAGGCAAAAGTATTCATTAGGGCGCTGGGGGGGAAAAAGATCACCCAAATGTACCGCACACTCGTCACAAATAGACACACGATGTTGTCTAAAACACGGGAGTCCTGGCAGACAGACCTGGGCCCTCTGAACGATGAGGACTGGACCAAGGCGCTGGCATCCCCACGAGGTGCCACCATAGCGACTCGATTACGATACATACATTTTAAGTTTTTACATAGGGTATATTATATTAGACATTGACTCTGGCGGCCTGGATGTATTGCATCTCCACTTTGCTTGTGATGCCAAGCGGCCGAGGGTACCCTCGTCCAGTGTTTGAAATACTTTTATTTGATTTGTTAACGACCATGTGGAAAACAACATCATAAAGTGATACATGTACTGGGCAACATTGATCAAATGTTAATAAATAAAACAGAAAAAGACGATAAATAAGGCTAAACATTCCCTCCTGTGCTGGGCAACATTACGCAAGTGTGCATGCTGAATAAAACCAGAAAAGCGATTTTTAGAAGGGGTAGGATAGCCCTTACATAAGAAAATGTATTTATTTATTTTTATTTTGAATGTTTTATCAGAGCGCTTTACAAACAGAGGTTACTTATACAAACAAATAAAGCAGATAGATCAGGTAAAACATAACATTTTGTGCAACGATGAGCCAAACGGTGCAAGAGAATGATGACCCGTAGAGTCAGGCAAAGGCAACTATAGTACCTAGGTGATCTGATAGACCTTTGTCATAGAAGGAATACTGGTGACGGTGCGAGTGTTCACAGGATTTCATTAGTCTATATTCATTCATGTAAATTTTGCCATGAGAATCGATTTTACTTCCTTTTTGAAGGATGCAGTGGAGGAAATAAGTCTGGTTTCTGGAGGTAGTGCATTCCAGATCCTGGGCGCCATCCCTGAGAAGGATCGTTTATATGTTTTGTTCTTGTTGAATCTTTGTGGATTCAATAGTAGGCTTTCTGCACTTCTTGTGGATCTGGTACCACCAGAGATTGTCAGTTTCTGTGTGAGGTATCTGGGTGCATTGTGATGTATGCATCATGCACGCAATTTTCCGGTGAATTCTGGCTTCAAATGGTAGCCAGTTCAAGGATTTTAAGTCTAGGGAGATGTGGGAGCTTCTTTTAGAGCCAGTGAGGAGTCTCGCTGCAGCGTTAATGGAGGCTCTTAGGGGTGCAGTTGTCGTTTTAGGGAGGCCACAGAGAGCGACACTTCCGTAATCTACCCGAGGGATAACTAGAGCTTGAACTGCCATCTTGGAAGTCATTGGCGGGCAGGAAGGGTTTCAGCTTCCTCAGTGTATTAATCTGGAAGTTTGTTCCCTTAGTTGCATTACTAATGCGTTTCTGCATATTGAGGTTGCAGTTGAGGGTTATACCCAATGATTTTGCTGAGTCCACAATGGTTGGTTGAACGTTGAATGCAGTAAGATGTTTCAGCCAATCCTGCATGATGGGGACTTTGGCGGGTGGGGTTATTAGGAGGAATTCAGTTTTTAAGGCGTTCAATTTGAGATGGTTCTCTGCCAGCTATGTCTGTGTGTTCCCAAGCGTTGCGTTGAGCAGTTTAAGGTCTTCAGGGGTGTGTATCTTAAGGTATAGTTGGGTATCGTCTGCGTACATGTGATATTGCATGTTGGATGCTTGTAACAGAACGGTGAGTGGTTCCATGAATAAAATGAACAATGTCTGGGATAGGGAGGATCCTTGCGGGACTCCTAACACTACTGCAACGGGTTTGGACAGGATGTGGTTGACCTTGAATTTTTGCTTCCGGGTTTGAAGAAAAGAGGTAAACCAGTTCATCACTGACCCTGATATACCCATTCTGTGATTCAACAGATCTATCAAGTTCTCGTGTTTGACCGTATCAAAGGCTGAGGAGAGGTCTAGTAGGATGAGTAGGCATATGCCGTTCTGATCAAGTATTTGTAACGCATCATCAATTATATGTGTCATATCTGATTCCGTGCTGTGGCTTGCTCGGGAGCTTGATTGGTGAAAGTTCAGAAGGTCAAAGTGATCGATGTCATTTTGTCAGTTGATTGGAACCCCAGAAGATTGTTAGAACAATGATGCGGTACATGTTAAAACTTGTGCTTGAATAAGCAGGACTATCCCCCCTGTCTCAAATAAAGTGCTTAAAATGACAGAATAAAAGGGGAGAGGGGGGGAGAGAAAGCTACAAAGAGTATCAAGGAAGCTCAGGGTCAGCGTGCAATATGTCCATGCTTCCCAGTTCCCGTTTTGCTGCAAATGTCAGGAATTTGATTGTTTTGCAGGAAAGTTGGATTGAAGAGCCGCGGAGACATTTTATCACGGCCTCTCTGCAGGTCCTGACTTGTGTTTCTCTTAGCATTGGCCTCAGAAGGATCTTCCTTAAATTGTATAAGGCCAGGCAGATACATTACGGATGTAATAGAGACTCTTCTCCCTTATCACTGAGGCGACAATCCAGAGATGGCCCAGTCCGTAACCATTTTGGGGTCAGGTATTTCATCGGAAACCACTCCAATCTTAGGAAACATAGTTTCCTCTTATAGTGATCTCTGAAGCATTCTTGTAAATAGGGTTGTTGTTTAAATTATTTGTATCTTCATCTATACCGTATGGCTGTGCACATCCCTCTCAAGATTCTTACATGGAGTTATTGCATTTTCGTAGCTGGTTTTGGGCTGGGACATTCCTCATTCACCCAGACTAATCCTTTTGCACATAACTGATGACATTGGGGGAAATATCTATAAACGTCACTTGCTTCTATTGGGCTTAACACTTGCGAAGCGTGACAATGCGAGAGCCTGGATGGACACCTCACCGCCTTCTCTTGGGGTTTAGAAGAGGGTTCTGGATTTTTGTATGGGGAGATACCAATATTTGCTGCGCTGGGCTGCCCCCAGAAACATCCCAAGATATGGAAGAGATGGGCAGACTACCGGGGAATTTGTTTAGAACCTATTCCAGACCGCACAATAGATTGACATTATTCACAATTACCACTAGATGGGGTGAACATGGTATCAGTGATTTAACTCTTTGCTTCGGGGCTGACTCAACATGTATCATATCACATAACGGATACAGGACACTTAAGTTTATTGTTAATGTAATATGTTGTTAAATATTTTTTGCACAGCTTGATACAAAACGTCGACATCAATATTTGTATTCTGTATATTTTGCTGCTGTGGTGTATAGCCCTAACGGGCGTATTTTGGCTGTTGACAAAATGTCGCTGTGAAGAAAAAAAATTGGATCACAAACCTCTCACATATCTTTTTTCCCTACTAAAGGTAGAGAACATTTCACCCCTCTTATATCCAAGTGGTTCCTGGGTTTGGAGGGTACAATTTCAAGATTGACTTTATTCAAGATGATAAAAATCGGGTTGCAGACTGTCTTTCGCAGTTGCCACTACATGAGGATGGGGTGGAGGTTGTGGCTTGTGTAGATGAACCTGTTTTGATTTCATGGCATGGTATCTCAAAGGAAGAATGGTGTAAATGCACAAATGAAGACACCATTCTTCAATTTTGAAGGACAGAATCACTCATGGGTGGCCTCCCAAGTCTAATGGATTACATTACTGGGAAGTAAGGCATGAACTACACATGTACAATGAAATGGTCATGAGAGGTGAGAAAATGGTTTCCCCCGAAGGATTGTGGATTTGGCTCATGAGGGGCACTTGGGACACAGTATCACAAAAGGCCCAGGTTTGTACTACCTATTGGTTTCCTGGCATGGACAGATTAGTTTAGCAAAGGGTAAAAGAGTATATCATTTGCTCTTTGAGTGATAAGAGAAAGCACATAAGCGAGAGTGCCAGTCTCCTGCGAGTGTGCCTTGTAAACCGTGGGACAAACTGGGGTTAGACATTATGGGACCTATCGATAGTAACTTGTTGTCAGGCAAGTTTCTCATTGTCCTAGTAGAATAATTCTACCATTGGATTGTACTCAATCTCATTACCACTAAGAACATGATTGACCTTTTGCCTGATACCTTCATGGTGGAAGGAATTCCAGGGTCTATTGTGACTGACAATGGTGTACAGTTCACCGCTGATAACATGAAAGAATTTTACGGATTTGTCCATTGTCCACCTTAGAACGGCGCTAAATTGTCCTAAAGCTACCGGAATGGTGGAAAGAGTAAATCACATGTTGAAAGAATGTATTCAAGCAGCACAAATCCCTGTTGTTGTTGCTGTCAAAAAGGTGTTGTTTTCATACCACACTGCCCCTTACTCAGTTACTGGCATTCCTCCATTCCAAAATGCTAAAGGGTAGATTTCCGGGAACTAAAATGTTACCTTATTGGATGGGAGGGGGAGAACCGCAGAGTGGATTGTGACAGTATGAGCGAGTCTACAGGCAGTTCGGAGGAGGGTAGGTATGATGGAGCGAGATAAAAAAAAAATAGAAATCTGTTTAAACTCGTGAAGTCACACTTCCATAACATAAAATAATAATATTAATAATTTGTGATGTGTTATGCTAACACAACCTAGATTAAACTTTACACACGGGGACATTAACATGTGTGCTCATAAACGTGCATAATTGTTGCATCTTTTGTTCGTGCAAAAATAATAAATTAATTTTGTTGTTTTCGTTTTGTCATTACTAACTGCAGCAGATTTAAAAGAGGCATGTGCTTATTTTGCTTTTCTTGTCTATGTGGTGTCATTTCTACTATTCTAGGTGCATATAAGGTTTAATGGTTTCATGAAGACTGGTAAATATAAAATGCTGCTTTATTTGTTTGCTTCTTGCTAGGTAACAGACTAATTGGGAGGGTTAATAAATTAGTAAACAAAGGGTGGAAACAGAATAAATAATATTTCTTACATTAATACTTTTCTTGTGTTTGTTTTATACTAGAAAAATAAGTTGCCTGCTTTTGGGCCTAGTTTGCTCGAGTTTGCTAAAAGATGAATTTAATTTCTGCAAGGAGCACGAGATGTCCATTTTAAAAGTTTCCATCAAAATTACATTCACTGAACAATGAAGAAGCGTTGTCATTATTTTTGTCGGACGTGGCCAAGGTCAGAAACCGGTAGAAAGAACATTTGATAACTTGGCATCCGAGGAAGTGTAATGAAACCAGTGAGAACTCTAGCTCAAATTTGTTGCAAATCAAGGAAGCTTTGGAACACGTACAAGAAAGACAATGGTCCCAAAGAATATGACCGAATGGAAGTTTTGAAATGTGGGTGACATGTCACTTGTCACTCTTGGACCAATGAGACATCGACTTTTGCAGAAAATTTTCCTTTACTTAGATTAGCTAGCATAGTAAGGTATAAAAAACCCATGCCCTAGGGATGGGCTGGCTGCTGCTTTTCAACTTTCAGATGAGGGTGTCGTGCTGTCGGACTTTGTGTGGAGCACGTAAGAATCCTTAAAGAACTTTACTTTATTTTCATTTATTTAGCTTAGTTAGGGACTTAAAATTTTAGAAATGCTAAACTTATAATTCCTTGCTTAAAACTGTATTTTTCTTATGATATTTTTCAAACATGCTTGCTATGATTCTAATAAAATTTGCATTTATAAAATTATATTCCTAATAATTTAAAATTAGTTAATAAAATCTTACTCTTGAAAACAAGCTGGTCTTGGTTATTCAGAAGTACAGGTTACTATTAGCTAGATGCCATCGCCATGGTGGTCATTTAAATAGTTAGGATTTGTTCAAATGATGTCATCGTTTACCGCGGATGTATATAATTGTATATAATTTGTAAATAAGTTGTATAGGTTTAATTTGGCCACCTGATTCAGTAGGTCAAAATATGTCATGTTTGGTTAATGGGTCCATGAGTTAGAGTAGTATTTTATGAAGTAGGTTATAGAGTTAGGTAGCATTGCTTATGGCATATTTCCTATAGGCCGCTGGATCAGGTAGAGCGGCAATGTCCCAGACCCCACTAAGTGTCCCGTAGTTTCACCAGGACCCTCCGCCTTGCCTAAGGGGCTATTTGCTGCTCACCTTGGGGTGATATTATTGTGCTGCAACGATCCAGGAGCAGTATTGTACTCATTGAGTAGCCACCCTTTATTAGAAAGGGGGTCCCTTGCCCCTCATGGGGTAATATTCTATTGTTATTTTTTGGTCCTCATGAAATGCCGATTGACCCTTTGGGCGACTAAGGCATGAAACATGTCCACCTCACTTCATTGATCGCTGTACATTGTGACTAGCACCACTTTTTTTTTTATTTAGTCCTGTACCCGAGTCTATTTTAGACACTTTACTTTACACCAGAAACACATCTGCGCTTTCCCTCTCATGCATTCATCCAAACGGCATATTCAGATCAAAAGATCTCAGACAAGGAGCCCCCAGGCCCATCAGGCATTGCAGCACTGACCAGATGAGGAGTGCCCAATGATGAAGCATGACACCCCAACAGATGTATGAGGGCATTCAGATCTGACCTTCTGGCCCCCTTGCGATGATATTTGCCAGCCTTGAGACTTCACAACCTTTTGATCCCTTTGCTTACGAGTTACTACTCCTACTTTGATGGTTAGCGAGTCTATCTGGAGACACCAATCGGACTATAAAAACAGGTATTATATCAAACATTAGGTTAAGAAAGGCAAGTTTATGGTGGGCGAGTGGGTAGTGGCGAGAAATTCGGAATCGGGGTGCGGAAGGTCTGGTAAATTTTTAAAACCCCTCAAGACTATCAAAGTCCACACCAATGCGGTTACTTTAGATGATGGAAGGGTGTGGAGTATGGATAGAATTTCCAAATGCTCAGACTCGTGTTGGAGGTCCATGACAAGATGCTTCTCCTTTGTCCACTTTTGATTCTCAAAAAGTGTTCCCCTCCAAGTTCCACAATCACTTTGCTCCTGTTTGGCACAAAAATTATAGCTTCTAGTAAATCTTTATAGGAAGGAGATGTGTTGTTATTTATGTAATTCTACACTTGGGTCCGAGGTGTACAAGATATGTAAAGTCCCTTATATTTTGAATAATATATGCCTTTTGGGTTTCTCTGTGTATCTCCACCCTTGTTACTTCCCCTGCCTCCCCACACCCTATACTTATTTACCTGTGGAATATTCCATGCCATTGTCTAAGTTGTCTGAAGTTTTGTGAATAAAAATAAGCTTTGTCTTTATTACAACACTGACAATTTTAAAATCAAACAACGTTGACAGTGAAGAGTCTGAAGCGGCCAAAACGGATATTGCACCAAGTATGGTAGACTCCGAAATAGATTCTGAGAACATTTCCCAAGTCATGGTTCATATGGAAATCCATCTACAAATTACAGACTTGTGGTCATCTCCATTAGGATTCTCCAACCTTTAGCGCAACCAGGAATTTGATGGTAATATGGTTGAGGAAGGTAAAAGAGAAAGAATATTAAATAAAATCTGGAAGTTCCATGTCCAATCTGCGTCGTGGCATAATACAAGGCGAAAAAGGCCGCAAGGAAATAGAAGGAGCCCTAAATAACATGCTGATAACCGTGAGCGATTAATCAATTCTGGAAACATTTCCAAGCGAACTTCTAATATAAGATCAGATGGACTTGTCACTAGCTCAAGATCAAATAGTAGTGAATGTCTACATCACACAAAATGAACACTAAAATAAACTATTAAAAAATCTTGTCCTCCTAATTGTTCAAAAAGAATGTCAATTTCCTTCAGTACCTATACTACTGCTGTGTGATTTGAACACAAATATATCGTTCTCTGAAGTGTATGACTAGTTCCAATTATAGAAGGAAAACGGGTAGGGTATACCAGGCCACATAATTGCTCAAAAAAGTTTTAAAAAACATCTCTGCGAAAAACAAAGACAACCTGAATAGGAATATAAAACAGGCCTTTAATTTAGAACAAACATCAAGAGACACATTAATTAAACATAGGTAACAATACCGAATGGAGCTCAAAAAGTGCAATATCATTGGAAAAACAAAAGAAATGAACAGAAATCATTTTGCCCTACGTGAAAATAGATCACAAGTTTACTTAGATATTATCGGGCAGAGACTGGGACGTACGAAAAAGATGGAATCATGTTTGAGTTAAGTATATTTTGAAGATGTATGCAAATAAATATCTGAAAATATTAGAGACTTGCCTAGGGGGTACATGAAATTATAGTTAATATTGCACAGGATGCACAAAGAATCTTAAAAAAAAAAAAAAAAAGAAATCAATGGCTGGATGGACTATCAGCAAATATATTAAAGACCAGCCCCACTCTATGGACTCATGTTCTTACTCCAGTGTATGAAAATGAGGAGTGGAGTGGGGCGGCGCAGAGTGGGGAGGCGCAGAGTGGGGAGGCGCAGAGTGGGGAGGCGCAGAGTGGGGAGGCGCAGAGTGGGGAGGCGCAGAGTGGGGAGGCGCAGAGTGGGGAGGCGCAGAGTGGGGAGGCGCAGAGTGGGGAGGCGCAGAGTGGAGAGGCGCAGAGTGGAGAGGCGCAGAGTGGAGAGGCGCAGAGTGGAGAGGCGCAGAGTGGAGAGGAAGTTACAATTTGGGTCAGTGCTAACTATTATATGGAAGCGGAATCTCTCCTTCTGAACACCTGGGAATGTTACGATCTTACATTGGATTGTATTTTGCGCCTACTTTTTAACCGAGAGAAGGAGATTCATACTCCCGATTTAGAGAACACTGCAGATCCGGAAAGTAGATTATGATCATTTATGATGAAATGGGATAACGTTCAATTACGTTTTATACTGGGAACATTTTTTAGACATTGTAAACCACAGAACTGATCCTAGATTAGCAATTTCCTAGTCTTTCTTGCTCAACTTAACATAAACCAAAACACAATTTCTATTTTAATATGCTATTAATAATCATTGAGCAAATCAGTGTACCAAAGCAGCGTTCCTAGTATAATTGGACCATTTAAGGAATTTTAGACAATGTGAATAAGATCGTTTTTTAGAATGAATTGTGAATCATTTATATCTTTCTATAGCACTCTCTTGCACATTTATGCAGAACTTACTTTACATTTGATATGCTTTTTATTTGGCACAGTCGATTGACTTAAAATACAGTCAGGAACTTCTTAGGACGTATATAATACTGCCTTTTAATTTTTATTGGGAACTGTGGAGATGTTGTGACTCTTACTTTTAAATTAGAGTACGGGAATAATAGACGGTAGTATGTGATTGTTTTTGTTGGTTTTGCCCAAAAGAGCAAACAAATAAACTAAAAGAAATTATTATATATATATATATATATATATAAAATTTTAGTTACACTTTGGTTCCGAGAACATAACCCTGAAATAGAATTAGTCCAATAAAGAGGATTTTTTTTCAAAGGACAGCAAGGAAAATTCTATTCTTAAGAATTATGCACAGAAGGCAAGGAATCAGGAATTCAAACAACTTCTGCCAGAATATCAAGAGGTTAGGTGCTAGAACAAATACCCATGTATCAATCTTATAACTGTGCAATAGATTTACTTCTTGGCTCAACCATTCAACATGTTCAAGCCCAAAATAAAGAGGCTGAACATACATACATAGTAAAGGGAATAGACAGGAAGGTTGGGTTTGAAGGTCGCGTGATTGCCGTGGGGTGGTGAGAGAGAGGCTAGCAGGCATTGGAATAATGAAGATTTACATGCTGCATGCAAAAGCTTGTCAAAGAAAGGAAAGTTCATAAGCGCGGCGCAGAGGAAGAACTGTTAGCAGAGAAAGTTGTGCACACGTGAATGGGGAGAAGGAGGGGTTGAACCTGTGGGTAGTAAAGGAGAGTACAGCTGAATGAATAATGGAGTGTAGTATTCATACTGTATAACGTGCTGGTAGAAAACCGAATATATCTTTTTTATCACAAAGTTATTGATCTGGCAGTGTACAGATTTGATCACTGGATTTAAAAAAAAAGAAAAATGCAATGTTATGGCATGTATAAACACGACTGTATACATATAGTGATTGAATTTTAATACATTTATATTTGTTAATTTCAGTTATCCCTGACGAAGGGCCATTATGGGTCCGAAATGCATTGGGCATAAATAAACTGCTTTGATGAAATTGGCATTTGTCGTGTTCTTGCTAAGAGGTTCGGAGGGCCCAGCTTGAACATCAGAAACCCAGGAAATAGCTTTTCCTTGCTGGCGGAGTGGAATACCCTTAAGAGTGACAGTGGATGATTTAAGCAACAGAAAGGAGTTAAAACAGAAAGAAAAAGAAAGTAATTGGATAAACTAACGCTGTAAATGCATTTTCAAAGCAAGCTGTGCCATCGGGTTTGGGGCGAAAAGTAGTCCCAGTATAATGTTGTTCATACATACATACACACATATATATGCGGGTCCAAAAATAAAGATTTTGTGCCAGAAGTATTGGGATTTGTGTTGTCCTTTGGTTCGCCGGAAAGAGGTGCCGAGATAGACAGATAGACAGACAGACAGATAGACAGATAGACAGATAGATATATCCAACAGAACAAGTTCGCTTCGGATCCCTGCCACTTCCAGTGGTGGGCCTCGGACGGGGTAGCGAATCCCAAATGTTACAGCCAAACACTCTCTTACGTGTAAAAGAAAGAAATCCGGGCCACTTTGAGTTTGCAAAGCGTCTTTTAATTCACAAACGGCTTGTCTCGACGCGTTTCGCAGGTGAAACCTGCTTTCTCACAAGAACGAGCAAACTGAATGGCATAAAATATATAGTCACATGGTATTAACGTCATACCAGGGGTAATAAACAACAGACTTGGTGGTTTACACTCGGGCTGTGATCAAACAATATAATGCATTTGTTAAATAAACATTAGTTTTTTTGAGGCATGACTGGATAATAAGTTCGTTTTAAAAGCGTATAATTCACCATGTAAAAATAAATGCTCTACATTCAAACGTACGCTGCCTGCGCGCTTTAGTGGTCTGATGTCAAGGTAAACAAAGTAACATCATCAGCCCAGTGGCCTATGACCCTATCGTTTGCAGTACTCCTTTCTTGATAGGTCGTGCACTCAGTGAACGGGAAGCAGCTATTCCCAACTGGGGAAACAATATTAACCAAATGTTCATTACAAGCCGTTATCCCGCAAACAGTCCAGGCAAGCATATTAAATCATACGGTAATGCCCAAGTGGGCATTACCGTATGATTAAATGGTGAATTATACGCTTTTAAAACGAACTGTTATTATCCAGTCATGCTTCAAAAAAACTAATGTTTATTTAACGAATGCATTATATTGTTTGATCACAGCCCGAGTGTAAACCACCAAGTCTGTTGTTTATTACCCCTGGTATGACGTTAATACCATGTGACTATATATTTTACGTCATTCAGTTTGCTCGTTCTCGTGAGAAAGCAGGTTTCACCTGCGAAACGCGTCGAGACAAGCCGTTTGTGAATTAAAACACGCTTTGCAAACTCGAAGTGGCCCGGATTTCTTTCTTTTACACGTAAGAGAGTGTTTGGCTGTAATATATGTATATATATCAAAGGGATCCAACAGATTACTGGGGTTTCCAATCACTATAGGCAATATATTCCGTCATTTTCTATAATTATTGCTCTTATCACTTGACTAACCAAATAAGAGGTGCTATTTTATTGTCATCAGGGGTAAGAAAATCTTTCCAAACCTTAAAGAATGCCTTTTAAGCTCCAGCTCAGATGCTGCGTCACCCATATGTGAACCAAAATTTTATTGTGGAAAGAGAAGTCTCAACTTCAGCCATTGGAGCCATTTTGTCTCCACTAGATCAATTCACCAAAGGTCTGCATCCTATTATTCCAGGAAACATACAATGTTATCTTAGGTTATCAGGATTTGTAAAGCACAACTCATCACCCAAGGGGTATCCTGGTGCTGGAGCAGGTTCGATTTCATCTGCTGGGTATTCGTAGAAGAGCCAGATCATCAGCTTCTTGCAGAATTTCCGCAGTGAGGAGGAGGACCTTATGTGTAGAGGGAGCTTCTTCGACATTTTGGGTGCGAGGTAGAAGGAGGCTAGTCCTCCTGTTCTGCTTTTGCAGGTGCAAATATGTTTGCTAGACAACAATATACTATCTATAATAGAGAGCCATTAAGGATGTATTTGCAGAATTGAAGACACTATCTTGAAATGTCTAATGGCAGAGTTTTGGTCCATACTGATAGTAAAATAAAAAGTGGGAGTATTTAGTTCATGGACTGTAAAAATCATTGCCAGGTGTGTTATCTTACTCCAGGTTTAACTTTCATTAATTAGCAACCAAATGCAAAACATAGGAAGGCAGGAGCTTTATCCAGAATTCTAGAAAATGAAAAGACAACTCAGGCAGCTCCAAATATACTTTGAAAAGTTGCAGCAAGTGTGCCTCCAAATGATTTATTCTTGAGGCAAGGTGAAGCACAGTGATCAATAAAGCAAAATAATGGTCTTGAAGAAAATCCTGATAGACACCAATGTATTCATGGTCTTCCACATGGAGACTAAACACTTCCTATACTGTCCACATATCTTTAATGAAACTGTTGAGTGGAGTCATGAAGCTCCAACAACTAGACAGCTACAGCAACAGAATTTCACGGACTTAGTTACTCGGAATTTGTGGTGGTCAAATCTTAAAGACGTACATAACTACGTACAAACATGTGGTGCATCTACAAGCCAATGTTATTTCATTCTTTTCCTGATCTATCAGACCCAAGGTCAACCATCTCTATGGGTTTTGAGGTACATTTCCTTTTGTCTTCCTCACACATAAGTTTAGTGGTATTCGCTTCTTTCACAAAGTTGCTTCACTTCCTACCCTAGAAGAGGTAGAAGATTCCATTGGAGACTTAGGTGGCAAAGTATTTGTGAGAATTTCTTTTTACAATTGCATGGGTTGGGTTACCTTCTATGATCACAACAGATCAAGAACCTCACAGCACCAGAGGGACAACCAATTGCAAGGCAGAGAAACTTTTCGCTACCTCCAAGCCTGTAGTGCGTTACAGAGAGCCATACCAAAGGTAACTGACCAGCCGGTCTACTCGCCCTAGGAAGATAGACTTTTAGAGGACTACCTCTAAGAAAAAGCCATTTCATGGACATATCGCAAAATACCTAACACACCTGATACCCAGGGTGAAACTCGTGCAAAATGGGTAGACGACGTAGGGGATATTAGTGACGAAGACTGGCGGGAGGCCCTGGCTTCTCCCCGTGCGGTGGCGATCCGGTCTCCATTCAAACTCAATCAACTTAAAGTATTACACCGAGCCTTAAACACTAGCTTAGTGCTCGTCAAGATGGGGGTTCTGGGTTCCCCAGCCTGTCCCAGAGGATGCGGTCATACTGGCACTTACCTGGCACTTACCTACACCAATGGTGGGATTGCCCGATCCTTCAGAAGTACTGGGGAAATGTCTTATCAGCATTGTCTCGAATTTGTCACAAACCCAATCGATGTTTCCCCCCAGCTTTGTCTTCTTAAAATCTGGGTGGTTACTGACTTGTCAAGAACTGAGAGGATGTGGGTCTCTGGGCTGTATGGTGGCAAAACACAAAAAAGCCAGAACATGGAAAAGAGTGGCCAGGCCAAGGTTCAATGACTGGGAATCAGACATGGATTGGTGCATGCAAGCAGAGAGGGTTATATAGGAGAGCAGGGGGTGCCCACTCAAATGGACTCAATGGATCGAAGGTTAGAAGCTTGGGGCTCCTCCCCAGATAGCGGCCTACTACTGACGCTGATTCGGATACACTCCGCACCACTCCGGACATCCCTTTGTACTGAACACGATGGGGGATGACAACTTAACGGGTGTAGATCACCAATTGCCCAAATTGCCACCCCCACCACTATCAATTATTTCCTGGAATGTGAACGGCCTGGGGCATAAAATTAAACGGGGATTGGTCCTGCAATATCTAAAACGAAAGGCCCCCACGCTTATCCTCCTACAAGAAACGCACCTCGCAGGCAACGCCAGCCAAGCAATGAACCGCTGGGGGTTCAAAATGGTCATACATGCAGAGTTTTCCTCCGGATCCCGGGGAGTCGGGATCTTAGTAAGTAAGAAGGCACCACTAATAATCAAACACACGTGGGCAGATGACCAAGGGCGCTTTGCGGGGATTACATGTCAATGGGAGGGAAGGATATACAATGTACTGACGGTTTATATTCCCCCATCACTACACCAAGGGACACTTGAGGATCTAGGGAAACTACTTAAACTCCCTGAGGGACACCTGATCATCGGGGGTGACTTTAACGCGGTGCTTAACACAGATATAGACTGCCAGCCTCCCCGAGACCCGAACAGATCGAGCCACCTCTTCAAAGAATTCCAAGACGCAATAGGGCTTGTAGATATGTGGCGGATTAAACACCCTAATGAACACGGCTACACATTCCACTCGGGAGCACACAACAGTCTCTCGAATAGATTACATTTTTACCTTAGAAATACCCCCGGAAACGGTAACATCCCTAGAGCACCTACCGAGAGGGATATCAGATCACTCCCCAATCCATCTCACCTATACCACACACCCCACTAGGCGACAAAGAATCTACCCAATTTACCCAGGGTACCTGAAGAACCCCAAAATTGCGAAAGCCCTAGACACTGCAACCATGCACTACTTTGAAGAAAACCTACCGTCGGTAAACTCACCATCCATACTATGGGAAGCGTATAAAACGGTTCTCAGAGGACAGGCAATTTCCACTATTACAAGGCACAAAAAGGAACAAAGGGAGGCCATAGAACGACTAGAATCCGCAGTCCTTCGGGCAGAATCTGCCCATACCTCAGATCCTACTGACGCCACGACACAAACACTTGCCCTGACCTCCCACGCATACAGAGCATATGCGGAGGAGATGGCCAAAGGTAGACACACTGCCACCCTACATAGAATTTATGAGTTAGGTGATAAAACGGGGAAAATGCTCGCATGGCTGGATAAATAGGAAAGAGCAGACAGGTGGATAACCCAACTGAAACTGACCGAGGGTACGCACACTACCTCTCCCCAAAAAATAGTTGAAGGACTAGCCACATACTATGAACAAGTATACACTGCACGCAGCGGTATGACGGAAGACGCCAGCACACATTTCCTCAATGACATACCACTTGCCTCTCTGTCACGGGAAGACGCACAAACACTGGAAGATGACTTAATGATAGATGAATTGGGGAGGCACTAACAGCATTACACACAGGCAAAGCGATGGGGCCCAACGGCCTGCCGGTAGAATTATACAAAACAATGGCCAAACGTCTCCTTCCACACATGCTACCCATGTATAACGACTGTCTCACGAGAGGTAGACTGACAGAAGAACAACGCTTGGCCACTATTGTGGCCATACATAAACCCGGCAAACCGACTGACCTACCGTCCTCCTACCGACCCATTTCACTGATGAACGCTGATGCCAAAATCCTGGCGAAGCTCCTGGCGTTACGCCTACAACCACACCTCACGACATTAGTACACCCGGACCAATCGGGATTCATGCCCGGGAGAAATAAATCCCTCAACCTGCGACGTCTTAATGGTGTATTACACCGTATTCCGATGCTGCGTGAAGAGGCGGCCATTCTATCCTTAGACGCAACTATGGCATTTGACCTAGTGGAGTGGCCCTTTCTTTTTGCGGTGCTTCAGAAGATGGGATTTGGCCCCAAGTTCTGTGGCTGGGTTAAGCTACTATACACAGCCCCCCTGGCGCAGGTGGTGGCGAATGGCCATATTTCGCGTACATTCACGCTAGGTCGTGGTACAAGACAAGGGTGCCCACTATCCCCACTCCTTTCGCACTCATACTAGAACCACTGGCGGTGATCGTAAGAACGGAACCACGGATCTGGGGGATCACATGGGAACCGGGTTGGGAAGACCGTATCTCGGAATCTACGTCACGCCACAACATTCTGTTTTTATGGAGGAAAATCTACTAAAACCACTACAGAGGCTCAAATCGGATGTAAAACACTGGCGCTCCCTCCCACTGACACTATTAGGAAGAGCAGCACTCTTCAAAATGCTTTCGCTCCCCAAATTCCTATACGCACTACAAAACACTCCATTTCCGATCCCGCTCACTTACTTCAAAGCGATAGATGCTGAAATCTCCTCTCTGCTGTGGGACGGCCAACCGGCACGCATAGCACATTCCAAACTTGTCCGTAGCTGGTATGATGGAGGGATCGCACTCCCGAGTGTCAAGCTGTATTATTGGGCCTCACAACTGACGATCGTTAACCAATGGCTGCATGCTCCACAGAACGATCCAGCATACAGCCTAGACAGAGCTATACTCCCCACAGACAGGCTACTGAAAGCTCTCTACACCAACAAACGACGGCATACACTCACTGGCCCAACGGCACACACAATCAGGATCTGGCATACAGCTCAAAGGACCTTGGGATGGGAGGGAGTCTTTACACTTGCTACCCCACTCTGGGATACACGACGTCTAGGCACCCTGGCCAACACTAAGGGCTTCAGACAATGGGACCTAATAGGCATTTCAAAGATAGGGGACATGTGGCATCAGGGAGCAATTATCACGTTTGAGGCCCTGAAGGAAGAGTACGGAATGGCGGACACCGAATTATACCGCTATACACAAATCAGACATGCCTTACAGGGCGCCATTCCTCCAGGGACCACGCTAGCAGACTCCTCCCCACTGGAAGATAGCCTTTTTTTCCAGGTGATCAGTAAGGAGTCTCTCGCTTACATACCGTAAACTCATCAATAATTTTCCAGATCCCATGGTGGTACTCCGAAGCAAGTGGGAGGTGGAACTAGGAGATATAGACGGCGAGGACTGGTTATATGTGCTGGCCTCGGCTAGAGACGCCTCCATACCATCCCGGTTGAAACTTATACAACTAAAGGTACTACACAGGGTATACTATACACGCAATCTTTTGCACAAACTGGGACGCATACCGCAGCCCGACAGCCTAAGAGGTTGTGGAATGCGGGGTACATACTACCAAACGATATGGGAATGTCCTGCCATACAAACATACTGGATATCGGTCATGTCGGATATATCCGAAGCGAGTGAAGTAGAACTACCACCAGAGCCCAGGTGCTGTCTCCTAAATATATGGTCCCCCACGGACCTTAACCGGGGGCTGCAAACATGGGCCACGCTGGGCATGACTTTAGCAAAGCGGAATATCGCTAGGAAATGGGGGTCTAACACTACACCATCGCGAACGCAATGGGGGAATGATATGGATGCGGCAATGGTGGCGGAAAAGGCCGTTTATATGAATAGGGGGTGCCCGAAAAAATGGTCCCGGATATGGGAGAAATGGAATGTGTACCGCGGTAACTTATGCGAACCTCCACAGGAAATGTTGGGCCCTGACACGAGCCTATAGGGTGAGATAACAGATGTGCTGTAGATACGATGCTGTCATGTGCAAGAATGATGAGGGAACCATAAGGAATGTGCGTATTAATTGGATGATGTAACTATTTTTTGTAAGACCCAATCTCGAATCTGTGATGCACAATGTTTATGTAACGGAATTAGAGCATTTATCGTAAGACCACATTGACCACATTGTATGTTATGGAATAATAATGTAAACTACTGATCCGGGAAGCGATCACACTTTAATGTAAGCACTTCACGACAGAGATGACAAATTGTAACTGTATTACGGCAATGCTAAAAAAGCCAATAAAATTGTTTAAAAAAAAAAAAAAAAAAAAAGGTTACCCTTCACATTGCAGCTTTCCTTGAACTGACCGCCGGTGAGTCGTCCAGACAGTAACAATGCAGGGAAGGGGTGCGGAAGAGAGAACCGTACCCTGCACCTGCACATTAAATGCATTCCACATAGGATTGAGAGAAAAGCGTGGCACCAGCTATAGGGCATTTAACTACATATGAATCAATACAATGTTGGGATATAACACTTACAGGTTGCGTGTTCTGGAACCACAGTTATACCCTCTATATTTATTAATCTCTGAACGATGAACTGTTATAAAACGCGCCTCTCCCATAATTCAGTAGAAGTCAAGTCAAGAAAGCTTTATTCGGTTGCTTCATTAAACAATCATAAAAGCACAAAGACAATAAAATACATGATTACATAATTTACATTTTTTTTAAAGAAAAATGTACTTATCGTGTCAGGTTAAGAAATACATCAATTCATAATCTAGGATGATAAAAAGTATCTATACAGTACAAGTCAAAATAACCACCTTAACTCCACAGAACACAAAAAAACGTTCAGATATAATTTATATATATCTATATCCAGGGCACGTGTTGCTGTCTTGCAGTTTTTAAATCCACAATTAATAACTATTCTAAATGTCAAACATTTACAACATGTTTCACTTCCAAAACATATCGCAAAACATTAAATAATGCCGCACAAACATTATCGTTTTACTAGTGAACGGCATGTGCACTTTATTCTCTACTCCTCTAAGGTTACCTCCACGTCACTATTAATTCAAAACAATAGATTTAAAAAAAAATCAATTGATTACAGTCCAAATGCATAATATTACCAATTACAAAAGTCAGAGAGGACTGAACTGATAGCACAGAACTCAAATATAACATAGGACTTCACCCTTCGTCACCCACTTAATAAACAATCGATTGATTAGTTAAACAAGGGGGTTCCTCAATTAGACGGGCAGACTATTTTGTTTTTATTTCGTCAAGAGCTGCTGTAAGCATAACTGTACGAAACAGAACGATGTTACTAGTAATACCGTTTTCGCCCATCATGAAGTATACTCGAGAAATAATAATGAAATTGCAAAATGAAGCAAACGACACCAGTCATTTTTTTTCATTTGTTTGTGATAAGCTTTTCAGTCTGTCTGGACTTTTGTAATAAGGTTCCATACCATAGTTAAGCTTTTCAGCATTGCTTCCTGTGTTGTAAGTATTTTGTTGTAACTCCTTCCGCAATTCTTTGAATTGCGCCGCTCTCTAACCAAAAGGATGCAATCCAGGCTTATTCCTTAAAGCAAATTTTGGTGGATATTCTCTGTAAACCAGTGTGGCAGTCCTAACTAGTTCAAGCATCATGGAAGCTACTTCTTCCACAGAGTAGTCTTTTTAACCATTTTGCTCATCTTTTTTAGAAAATGGAATTGTCTCTTGGTATATATTTTTCCAAACAACGTTTCATACTTTTCCTGATTCTGGTGTTTGATTCCGATTAGTTCTCAACTAAAATTCTTTAGTTCCCTTCACCCTCTTCCTGGTAACCCATTAGCTTACTTCCAGATTCCTAAACACTGAACAGAAAAACTGAATTTAAAAATGGATTATTGCCAATCTATAAATCATTCAAGAGTATGGGAGAAATGATTCAAGAAGAAGATTAGAAAAAGAGCCCTACTTTGGAAACAAGTTATTTTTAGCAATGGAAGTCTTTTAGTGTAGCAGGCTCTTTTTTGCTTTAGAAGATAATGAGATGGGGGTGCATTGGCAAATCTTTAGGAAATAATTAAATCCCCAAAGCAGTAGCAGTATTGGATAATACGCCAGTTGCATGGCACAATGGCCACTGGAAGAATCATACATAGCAAAATGCCCTATGCATCAAGACTCCCTAAACTGTAATTTTCTACAAAGCACATCGGGATCCTCAAAAAGGGTCTTTACATAGCCGCTGTGATGTAGGGCAATTCCATTACCTATTCATAAACAAATTGATCCTTTTTTTGGATTATTCGTGCCAGACATAAAAAGGGTAAGATGTACACGCTAAAATAGGCCCTATGAACAGCCTTGGACATGTAGCAGGTTTGTTATACTGCAAATAATAGATGCATTTTCATTTTTTTAGTTCTATTTAGGCCAAACTGTGTCTTTATAACAGAAGCATACACAGAAGATAATTTTAGATATTTCTATAAGAACCAGCATATACTTACAGTTTGGAGAGCTGGTCATAAGTACGTACAAGTCTTTTTACTTCCCATTGACAATTAGGTCAGAAAGTAGGCATAGAAAGTCATGGCCAAAGTATTGTCTGACAAAAATGTAGTGTCCTACAAATATTTTTATAATAACATCGTTTTTCTGGAGGTAGTAATAGAGAATCGATATGCTGTAGGGCAATAGTTTTGTAAATTATATTTAGGCCACCATATTCATATCAGATTATATTTTTGTCATCAGTATTCTAACATACAACCCATAAAGGAACTTCAATGTCGAATTGTGCAAAGCCAATCTCCCAGCAGATTCCGAATGTCATCATTCTACAACAGAAGATCAGGATATGGCCAAAGGTGAAGTCACTTATTAAATGAGAATGAAGGAATATGTGCTTACAATCTGGAGCGTTTAGTCCATTCTTCCTTTCTAAGGCCTCCTGCAACCCCTACCATTCCTCACCTGCCTACTGGGCCCTCCTGCAGTTTCCACACACTTGTTCCATTTTGTGAATTCTCTACTTGGCAGCCTGGGTGGACATCCAAGCTTTCTTCCCTCGTTCAGCATCCCTTTGCAATGTAAGTGGACCAGAAAACAGGTCTAAAAACTTTTACTGAAGAAAGAACTCCATCCATTGAACATGCAGACCATAGCTATCGGCAGTAATTATATAAGAGTGTAGTCTTCGGGGTAACCCCACCAAGTGATAATTTGTGCCCATCTTTTCTAGGACCACCCACAGCATTGGCCTGTTGGAGTTATCAAAGCTGAAGGCTGATCCCTAAAAAGCATAATAAACAGTGTGTCTCTTACATTCGTTGTGTGACTATATTTTCAGTAAAAAGCAGACCAAAGAAAAATCAGAATAAAGCTTTATTTATGCACCCTTATTGAATCATAAGGCAGACATGCATCAAAGTAGTGTTATCTTGGATCCCAAATAAAGAGGTCCTTGCAACTATGCATGCTGTGCTGTTGAACTCAGAAGTCTATAACCATTGCTATCTCTAAAAGGGAAAAGACTCAAAATCAGGCCACAAACATGACTTGAGCACTGAATCGGTTACCCCATTAAATCAAACTATTTGACTTCACCAAACAACAGGATAAACATTTTAGATAGTCACTAGTCTAAAATCCAGTATTTGAAAAGTAGCCAATTTTACTGTTTCTGTATTAAATAGCTCAAATGAGATTTTAAAATCAACTGTCAATCTAGAACTCTAAACACCCAATGCATTGTAGATTTTCCAAGAAAAGCAGCAGCTAAGCGTCACGATTATGAGCTTAAGAATACAGCCCAATATCTGTGGTAAGAGTAGAGTGTAGGGGAATGCTAGGCTTATGTGTAATAACATCTTAAGCGATTTAAAAAGAATTACATTCTGGAATGCTCTATTAATGTTAACATCCCCCAGGAAAATGTTCCTTCTCAACAACTTTAGATTGTGGGAAAAATACTACGATAATTCATCATTGAACCGGCTTTGAGATTGGGCAGGGTAATGACAAATGAGAATGGTTATGCTGGACAGGGAGAGACAATACTTTAAAATATAGAGAATTAGGTGTGGGGACTATTTACAGAACATTATGCATAACAGCGGCACCATCATCTTTGTTTTGCTCATCAAAGTCCCTGGGTGGAAGGCAAGAACAAAATAGGAGACTGCTTATTGATCCTATACGTGGTATGCAAGTTTATGACAGTGGAAATGTGAGCATGGTATATAGTACCAAATCTAACGTTGTGCAGTTTGCAACCATGGTATCTGAAGGCATCTCCGATAAAGATTTGCGGCCATGTCTAGGTATGAATGAAATTGCAAGATTAGCATTTCTGAGGTGGTGTGTTCCTTGAGTGAGTAAAGTATCAAATGAACATCAATATGGTATTATGTAATGTAAAGGCATATTTTTTTGTGGATAAGAGGCTGTCGATTAGGTCAATTTGTAGTTCTTATTTGGAAAGATTTTTAAGCAGTGATGAAGTGGAATTCAAGCAGAATCAGGAATTCAAGCAGGCTTGGGTATAATTCAAAACTGCATACTTTCCAATGATGACCTCATTACTGCACCTACATCACCAACATGTTTCATTAGTAACTCAATTTCCCTACCATACCCTTCCGCAACAAACTCGAGACTCAGCAGCAGACCTCTAATACATTATTTGTACTCTTCTTGTTGCTGCTCCACCTCCACAAATCATCCCAAGCATCCCCCACTAACTTCACTCCACCACCTATTCACACATCTGTCCTACTTCTCCCATGGAACTCATGCAGATTCTCAAATAAGCTGAATGAAGGCAAACTGCCTGAAGCTCAACGCGGACAAGATGGAAGAATGGATTATTGGGAACACCACCTCCCTGTAGAACGACACCTCGTCTTCATCCTGGACAGCAAAATCTGTTAAGTAACAAATCAACGCAGTCTCCTTCACCTGCTTCCACACCCTCCGCATGCTTCGAAAGATATTTAGATGGCTCCCGTCAACACCAGGAAAACCGTCACTCAAGCCATAGTCACCAGTGGCTGAACTACGGCAACACACTAAGCAGGAATCACCACCTATCTCCTGAAGAGACTCCGGATGATACAGAACTCAGCTGCCAGACTCCTCCTAAGCCTCCCGTGACATCACACACCCTCCCCCCACCTCAGGAACCTCCACTGGCTCCCCATCCAGAAAAGATGCCAAGTCAAGATGCTGACACACCCACAAGGCCCTCCACGACCAAGGCCCAGCATACATAAAACACTGCCTTAAGTTTCACTGAACCCTCCAGACACCTGACTCCCACATCCTCACTCCGCGCATCCGCAGAAGCCACAGTGGAGAACATTCCTTCTCCTACCTCACCGGCAAGCCCTGAAACTACCTTTCCCTCCACCTCCGTACATCATCCTTGCTCCTGGAACTCATAAAGACCTGGCTCTTCAACTGATCCCAGCACCTGGATACCCTTTCGGGTGATTAGCCGCGCTCTACACATTCACGGTTGATTGATTGAATCCATGTTATGCCACATCTGAACCTTTCCGTCCTAAACCATCTGAAAACCTCAGCTCTTTTCTCTAAAGTAGTTTTTTGATTAACTTCACTTTTAAATCACCCCCTCCTAACTGGCACTTGCCAATATTGTTTTAAATCAGCTGTGGTTTTACTGCTGAAAAAACTCATGCTGTCACTTCCTCCCCATGCAGGTTTCACCACTTTCATGCCATTCTTATCTCAAATACGAGAGAAACCAAGTCACTATAGATCTCTCATACAACAACCTTCTCAACTTCATCCAATCTCGCATCCATTCCCTTCATTTGCTTAGCTAACACCTTCCCGCATCTCCAATTTGACTTCCTCTTCTCACCACAATCACCATCTGCATCTTTTGACACTGGAAATCACTCCTTCTCATTCTCCTCCCTCACAAACAATGTTAACAATAAAGTTTCTCTATATACATCTTCTTACTTATATGAATGCTCATTCTCAAAAGCAGAGGACTCTAAAAGATCCATCCACACTTACGTTCCCATTGAAATCCCTCAAGGATCATTTCTAGGTCCTCTCCTATTCGCTCTCTTCACAACCACATTTGATTACATCACCTCTTATCTCAATACCAATGACACGTAGATCTTCTCTTTCAGCATCTTCACAACCCAATCACAATCTCTAATCAAACACATCACAGCAATTAAAAACTGGATCCCTAAGGTGCAGTCTTCCAAAACACCAAAACAAAGATCTCCAATTCCATCCTCCTTGATATACCAACACCTCTTAAACTTCTAGCCACTTCCCCGCTGACCGCATGACCAGGCATACTTCTTCAACCCTACCATGTGCATCCAAGAGTTCATTTTTACCACCGCTACAGCAGCACAGGGTCACGTTATGAACATACAAAGAGATACGTGCCTCCCAATAATTTATGCTAAAGCACCTATCAATTCTAGTTCCGGACCGGAGGCAAGGATTATGCTTTACTTTCTTCACTTTTATTCAACAGCAGCCATATTTAAGACTTATGAAAAAACTTAAAATCCTATGAATTATAAACAAACAGGAACCATTAGTCCATCCGATCAGCATGTAAGAGCCCCTTCATAGCCCCTTGTTGGCTCTCCTTCGCCCTCTTTCTTCGCGGCTCCAAAAAACTTTACATAAACGTTCATGGTCGTCGGGTTGACTTTTTTTTTCTCTAAATTCCGCTGCATTTAATCAGCAGTACTGGTATTTTTCCTTTCTATATGCTGCGCAGCCACGGGAACGTTACTTCGCATCTCATTCCCCGGCTCATTTGCCTTTTGTGGCTGTTTGAGCAATGTCAGGGCTGTGCGGTGATGTCTTCCAACCACTAGAGGGTGCCCGCACGACTTCTATCGCATCCTCACACTGAAGCGCGTCTTATACTGCACGACCAGCATGCTCGCTCCGATCGATTTTCCGACCTCGTAGCAGCGCAACCGGCCATATTGGATACGAAAAGCCCCGCTCGCCTGGAGTTGTGCGCCCAACACAATTTAGTGATTTTCTCTCATCGCTTTACCAATGTCACAGCACGGGGTCTGTATCAGGCGCCTCGTCTGCTACTGAAAGCAGATTATTTGATTGAGCGCTTCCAGGGCGTTTCATATTCTTTGGGGCACTGACCCACAGCTCCTTACCATTCACATGGATTTGGAATTAGGCGCCTTGACGCCCATTGGGCTAAGTTTGCGCATGACAAAACCCCCTTTATTTATTTATTTACATAGTTGACAAAGGCTCTATTAACAAACAGAGGGCATCTTGTGTCCCCGGGCTCTGACCCTTGTCCAGCCTTTCGGCTATACATACCTGGGAAATCCCCAGTTACAATTGCCCCTAACATGCACGAGTCACAGGTCTTGTATATGGAGGAGGAAAGTGTTGCCTGCCTACCAACCCACTGACTACTATTTTTGCGAGGTGATTGATGCCTCCATTTTTAAAGCGGTCTCTGAGGCAGTGGCACAGAGATGTCAAACCCCTCAACCAGAAGAAAGAACACCAAGAGCCTTCGGGCCCTTTATCTCCAGAACAGCCAAACGCAGGACAGAAGTCAAAATGGAAGCGCCTCCGCAACCCAGGGGGACAACCTAGATGTTTTTGATAGGCTCAAACGTGCATTTCTTGACCACGCCACCCACACCTTCAACCCGGCGAACACTCACGCCTCCCTGGAGCCACTAGATAGCAACAACTCTCCATGGGCTCCAAAGGCAATATCTAGATAGACCCTGGAGCCCATCCTCAGACACCAACATGTCAGCTGACAGCAAAGATACAGGGGTCAGGGGTCAGACATGTTGAATCCAGATCTGCTGCACCCGCGATCATCACACTGGGCGCCAGCAGGGAAGGTGCCCCCCTACGTGGCCGTGAGGTTACGCAAACCTCTGGATAAAGAGGTAAGTAACTGCCTCCGTCCCTGGAGGGCAATGTGGAGCGGACTCTTCGATTTCCTCGTCTACTTTGTACTCCGGTTACTTCCGGTCCTGGGAGTATCACGTATTTAAAGTTACCACGCTGGTGGAGGCACGTCCTTTGTAGCGGTACAGATGGGATAAGATTACTACAACGTGTGGTCGGTTAAATAATGAGGTCAGTCTATACTCTATACTGTATTTCAGCAGTCCGTTTTCTGCGTTATGCCCCTTTTTGTAGATCTCTTCTTATACAAATAAGTTGGGACTCTATGCCCTAGTCTATCGATTCAATCTGAGGGTAGCGGTCATTGGTAAATCGAATGTTTCCGTTTTTCTATTCAACCTGAATATTATTCTTGTTTACAGGGACTTCTAGTCCTGTTGAAGCCGTGTAGAATCGGAATTACGGCTGTCTACCTCTTCACAAAACTTTATAGATGTAAGTTACCCCATTAACCAGTTGACAACGGAATGTTAAACCCGATCTAAAGCATCCGGTGTTCTTTTTCAGATGCTACATAGGACTGTGTGCATGCTTGACTTTATTTTTTTGCTGTTATACCTAAATATTTGCTACGTAACTATCAGCAACTGCTTTCTAACCGCTACTGAATCAAATACGAAGAGTGGCCAAGATACGACTTGTGTAAGCATATTGTAATTGTGTAGATTATCACACCAGTACAAATATATAGAATCGTTCTCCTGAACATTTGCAATTCTTATGTTTCAGCCATTAAAAAGTCGATTCCTACTAAATTACTGCTAAATCCACTGACTATCACTACCGGCGAGCTTTTAACTTCTAGAAATACGTCCAATTTGAAGGTCAGATCTCAGCCTGTTAATTGATTATAGATCCCCATTGGATTATACCTCTGGTGTCACCGGTATATTTACTTCACTTTCATTTTTGTTTGTTTTTTGCACAAAGCGGTTCAGACTCCCTCTTAACTCTATATTTTTCTACACCATTTTTTAATTGGGACTATAATCACTTTTCTCGAATATTCCTATTTTCACATTGGACTATCCTTTTTCTCACGGTTTTGGACCTTCTTTTCTTAATATCCCGTTTATAAACTGTCCAGTCTAAAGTGGATACGATGTATTATACAGCGTAAGGATAAACTAAATGTATATACATGTTTTTATTAGGTCTCGTGACCTATCAATGCGCGCAAGCGCATTGAGGGAGCGAGAATTCAAGTGCTCAAAAAACTCGTGAAACCAAGGGTTTTGTAAGTGCGGTTTTCATTAAGTTCACGTGAATCACGTGAGCAAACAAGCACGCGCATTCACGGCCGCACAGCACATCAAAGGGCTTCTCCCAGCGTGCGCTCTGCGGCTTCTCCTCCCCTAATTAGCAGCTTCTCCCATGTCTCTCCGGCTTCCCTCCGGCCATTTGCCACACTCCTTGCCTCTGTCTTGCCTCCCCCCCCATTCTCCTCCCCTCGCTCGCATTCCCGCCCCCCACCAGGCTCTGCTCACAACAGGCAATCCCCCTTGTTTTTAATTGTTTCCTGCTTTCTTTGGCGCTTGTTTAAATGTCTATGTATGATCCACCCATCTGACATTTCTCCTATCCTTCGTTCTGGTGTTACTCTTTCCCTTCCCTTTGGTTGCTTTCTTCCTTGTTTTGTTAATGTTGCACTTTTGTAATGTTATGTTTTCGTGTCTGGTACATTAGTAAAGAAAATATGGTTTATGGTGCACTTGTGCTGTCCGCTACATTGGAAGTGCACAGACACATCCTGTGAGGCAGATGAGTTCTTTAAGTGTCCGACTGGCATGCTGCTGAGGCTTCCTGCTTGATAGTACAGAGATGCACAACGCTGCACGTGGTTGCTTTGCTCGTGCAGGAACATCAACGGGTAACAAGCTGCCGTGTTGGGTAAATTGGACGCCACACAATCCTTCACCATTCATTTTTGAAACCCTGAGTATTTCATCATTTGCGGTCCGGATGCCAAAAAGTGTAGTGGAGAGACTAGAATCAAAACGTCGCGGAAGCAAATCAGGTTTATTAGGGAAGAAAACAAGCACTGGCGTTGCCAATAGGTCTCGCATTAGGAAAGTTTAACCTGTTGGTATTGTAAATGACAAAATATCCTAATGCGAGACCTATTGGCAACGCCAGTGCTTGTTATTATTCTTACAGCCTTCAAAAAGTTACGGTTGTGACGAAGCACGCGGTTTCGTGTTTTCTGCATCAATGACTGGATCACTATTTTATTATTGTTGTGACTTTAACTTTGATTGTATCACTTGGATTTAAGTGTTTCAGTCCCTGTACATTTTGTAACACTTCTGCGTTAGTTTGATACCAACCAGGTCAAATCAATGAAATACATTAGTTAATGTCCTGGCAAACAACACTTCCTATGTTTCCTGTGTTTACAGTATTCTTTATTTTTCTTTCCCTGACTTAACAGTGACACTAATGGAGTTACAAATGTTATGAGTGCCAGGGTATATCTAGTTTTTGAAAGCTAATTCGCAAGTCACTGCTTGTTACTTGTGTTTTCTGCACCCAAGGTAGTGGGGTGTTTTTTTACCCTGAATGGCACCAATTCATTTTCATGTTATTTGATTAAACTTTATACTTTGTAGCCCATTCATAATTGATCTTGATATTGATGTGTGACCCCCTCTATCCATCACTACCTTCTTTAGATTTGTACATACGCTGGGAGTGTCCCGGGTGGCTCCAAGCACACACATGCTGCACAGAGTAAGGGCTTCTCACCACTTCACGAGCACCCGAAGTCATGGCTCACACTGGACCAAGAGAAGATACAGTGCATGAACAGAAGCCGTTGAAGACAGGTTAGCACTCAAATAAAAAAAAATATTAAAAAAATTTTAAATTAAAAAAAACAGAAGCGCAGTTGTCTATTGTTTCCTTAGTAGAACTGCACCTTAAAAATGACTCTTGGGAGGGTGTCAACTTCCACTTCCTTGTCTGATCCCCCCCCCCCCCCACCCCCAACACGAAATCCGAGCATTTAGCTGAACACACAGCACCACTTTCTGTCACAGACAGACCAAGATGACAATTAGCAAGGTGTCAACTTCCCCTTCTTTGTCGCTCCTCACAACAGGGACTATGAGGAAGTCACAAAAATAGCTGTGTATTTGGTTCACACAACTCTCATGGATGCAGACCAGTATCTCCTGTGCTGCAAACTCAGTCAGCATGCTGGTCACAATGTAATGACCAAAATCCACACATAGGGCTGGCAACACAGCATCACTGGAAACGGTGAAATACTACGGGACTCACACACAGCTGGCTTAATATGTTGCAGCAAGTCCTCCCACACCACGGTTGTGGCAGACCAATCCAATGGATAAAGGTGGGACAGGACGCTGCTACACTAGCTTAATTCACCGCAGTTCCACTCTACAAGTCCAGGAAGACACAGAAAGCTCTAGCACACTCGGGTTGGGGCCGACCCGTCTGAAGGGGCTCAGGGCTGCAAGCTTGTTGTTACATACGTTGCGCTTAGTCTCCAGAGGGTTTCTTCATTAAGAAGTTACTTCAGGCTTCAAATTACAGTAGGTTTTGCTTCACTTAGTCTCAGCTTGCATCCAGTTCTACTACTCAGATTCTTTTAAAAACTGTCCATACAATGTTGTAAATGAATGAATATCCAACTTCCAGGGTAGCTTAAGTAGTATTTGTTATGATGGTAAGATCAAGAGTAGAAGTACAGAGAGCCACACCAGGAGCAGCCTTCCTGCTGCTCAGCCCATACACCAACTGACACACTCACTGGCTGAGCAGCAAGTGAAAGGATAAGCCATGTGACGGGGATTAAATTGTATGACTTTAAACCTGGCGTTTGAAGACACTGTGGAAGGGTAGGCCAAACTTCTTGTTGTGCAATGCCATATCCATTTCCGTTTCCCACCTACCAAGGAGGACTGCTCCAGAGATGTTCTCCAAGAGCCCAGGCCAACTGGTTAACAAGTTTGCGTCCATATGCCATGATGTGAAGATAATGTATATTATCACAGGTTTTGTGGTTTCGTCCAACACACTATTACAGTAGGTGCAATGAGTCAGTGTTTTAAACAATAGGAATTGATACTTGTGGATGCTTAAGGGTCCAGTAAGACTGATAAGGTTAATTTTCTCCACGTGCTATGAAAGTATTGAAAGATACAAACATAAGGGAAAAGCGCTAAACCTTTTGACTCATTTTCTTAATTGGTTAATTTACACAAAAGATTTACAGGTAGAGTTACATAAAAAAAATAAAGGTTTAAAGAAAACAAAGGATGTAGTTAAACAGGGGTACTATGAGTCGAGAAGTAAAGACTTTAAATGGTCAAGGCCCTTCCTGAGATGCCCGACATTTTGAAAAAACCCACTTATAATTAAATAAGTTTGATAAAAAAACCTGAACAGAAAGATACTGCTACATACATAAAACCTTTGATGTACGTCTTGCACAGTATATCAGATGCACTTTGAGAAACCAGATCCTTATGCCATAACATACTTTGCCATATTTAACTGGCTCCAGCGTCGCTGCGGCTGTCTGCCGGGCCTGTCCTTTTGACTCTCCTCTGTTGGCTGGCCACACCTAGAGTGCATTGGTCTCCTCCTCCTACCTGCGGCCTCGCCCCCGTTGCCAGGCTGCTTTACTCACCTGCGATACCTGGCAATGGGACGGACCGACCCCAAGCAGCCCAAGATCACCTTTGATCAGCGCCGCCCGACGCGGCAGGAGGGTGCTGGTGCGGACGGAGGTGACCCCTTAGCTCCGTCTGAAATGGCGCAATCCTGCAAGGACGATCTAAAGGCCATCATGCTGGACGTTAAATCCATGGTCACCAATATAGTGGCACAGCTTGATCAGCGGTTGGCCTGCCTGGACACAGTGAAAGCCCGGGATGACTCCCACGATGCCAGACTCCTTCATGTTGAGACCCGGGTGTCTGACGCAGAGGACGCCGCTACCCAGGACCGCCAGAAACTGCTAAAGATGGACAAGATACTAGCTGTTATCCGCGACAAAAACAAAGATTCGGAAGCGTGCTCACAAAGGAGCAACCTTTGTATCACCGCAGTGCCAGAGTCCAACAACCTCTCTCGAATGGAGAACTATGTGGAGCAAATGGCACGCGAGTTCTCTGGCGATGTTCTCTCATCGGTTTTTATTGTTGAGCGGGCTCATCCCTCCCTCGGCCCCCGCCCGAGCCCTGGCCTGCCGGCTTGCCCATTATAGCCAAAACATTGAACTTCAGGGAGCGCAACGCCATCCTCCGGGCGGCCAGGGAAAAAGGGGACATTTGCCACCAGGGTAACTACCTCTCTTTCTACTCAGATTACACCACAGCAGTTCAGGCGGCATGCTGCGAGTTCCTACCGGCCAAACGGATCCTCCAAAAGCACGAGATCTCCTACTCACTGGTGTATCCGGCCAAACTGCGTGTTAAACAAGGCACAAAGATTCTCACCTTCCTGGATCCAAGAGAGGCGCTGGCATTTGCTAAAAAACTTGACAAGTCCCACTGTTCTTCGTCTGCCAACTCCCAAGCTGCTGCCGATAATAACCTCAGTGACAATGACTGACCTCTTCTTCAAACCCTGTTTTTGCATCCTTCACATTGTTTGTTCTTCAGGCCTGTAACTCTTATTTAGACCACCCCCCCACCCCCCCCCAGAGGCAATGCCGCTAGCTTATTTGTTTCTGATGTGAAGTTCCTACACTCCTTGGTGTTTATTCCTAATGTCTGCTGACGCTAACGGCCTGGCCACCCTGTCTCTTTGGCAGGGGTGTATGCTGAGCATCGCCATGCCCCCATGTTATAATTCCCACCATGGACGCAGATTCTTCCCTTCCAAGTTGTAGGTCCCTGGTGTGGGTTTGGGTGGTACCTAAGCCTGATTGAGGGGTTGGTGTGGGTGCAGGGTTGGGGGTTTCAAAGTGACTGTCCACCGCCTTGGACCGGTCTGGTTCCCATGTCTCTCACCCTTACGCGCAGCCTCATTCCTTAACTCCATCCTCCTGGACAACTCCCTGAACGACGTGTGGGGTCATGCTCACCCTGAGGCGCAGGAGGGCAAGCATTTCACTGGTTCTCGGGGCTGTTGGTCCCGACTGGACTTATGGATCACCACCCCGGACGCATTAGTCTAGAAAACCTCAGTAGACCATATAGCGCGCACGCTTTCTGAACATGCTCCCGTCAGCCTTTCCCTCAGTCTCCCTCACTCTCCTTGCCGCGCCTTCTCATGGCGACTCCCTCCGAACGCACTTCGTGATTCGGTCTTCTGCTACGAGATACAGACTGTAATCGTAAATTATTTTGAGCTCAACAAGGGATCTGTGGACTCCCATCCATGCTCTGGGAGGGCTTCAAGACAGTAATCGGTGGGGCATGCATCTCCAAGCAATCCGGTGTTTTGCGCTCCATATGTGGCACTTTCGATAGGATTGAAAGGGAGAGCAAAGTGCTGGACACTTCTCAGGCCCGCACCCAAATGCTGATAAACTTGCTCAGATACGCGAGAAGCGGACCGAATTTTCCGAAAAGGCGAATAGGGAACTGGCCTTTCTCGTTAGGGAGGTGCAGGCACGTCGTTTCAGTGAGGGCGATCGCCCAGGTAAAACTCTGGCTAATCTCCTTAGTCTACTGCACAGCTTCCTCCACTGGAGGAAGACTCTCCGGTGCACTGCACGAAAATGACTGACAAAGTCTAAAGTTTTTGCATGTAGTTCGACCAAAAGTTAAATCCACAAGTTTTAGAGGTTCCTCATATTTTTAATCCACACTCATTGTTTTCATGAATGATTCATCAATGCTTGAAGATGCATAAATCAAATATAATCCAAATGAAATGTCATCCAACAATTAATAGTCCCAATGCATTTCGGGCTGATGACAAGCCCTTCCTCAGGGGTCAGCTCTACAAACAAAGGAAAATATCATAGGGTCACTCAATTATTCCAGTATCAAGCTGTAATTACACCAATACTGCAGACTCCATGCAGTGCATTAAACATCAAATGGTGTTAAATGATACCAAGTCAACATGCTCAAGACGTAACCAAGTGTAAAGAAATCGAAACGGAGAAGCCCTACACCAAGGGGTAAGGTGAGTAAATGAAAAAAGATCGTGTGTACCAGGAAGCTCCAAAACGCTAGAAGTGGAAATGGGCAAAAGAATGCTTAACTGTGCCCAAGTGCTCAATGATTTAAGAAAAGTGCATGAATGTGCCAAACAATCCAAAAATAAACCGCCACGAGGCTCAATACTCACGGGATGATTACATCCGTGAACCGGTAACAACAGTCTGCCAAAACATAAAACCCGGTTAAAAAAACACACAGTGAACCTGCCTAAACGCGAGCACGGTTGCAAATGTCCTCAGTAGAGGTACTCACAATTCAAGAAGTCAACGGACTCCCTCAGTCTGCAACCAACAGGATACCTCTCGCCGACCGAGTCTCGGAGGGATTAGTAAACACGCAAAGGGTGATAGTAGCCATAAACAAAGGACTAAAGGATGATGTAAAAACCAGCACCATCTTGGAAAGGAGTAAAACAGTGAAAAGCCACGAAACAAACTAACAAGGGGCATGATAAAACCAATCAACAGAAACGACATCGTGTTAAACAGAAACTTAATCCCACCCATGTTAAACCACCATGCAGTGTGCAACTCATCATGCTAAAAAACAGGTTATTAAGCATGTACACATGATATAACAAGTGAAACAATTACATGACAAGTAATGCCAGTATTAAAGGTAACACAGAAATTCCATCCTATCATTTAATCCGTGTGGCTGCATCGTCGCCATGAAGCGGATCCAAAAGTTCTCTCTTTTCAACAAAGTGTTTTTGTTGTTATGCGTGGGTGTTATTTGCAAAATCTCTTTTAAATTGCGTCCCCTGGTATAGGCAAACAGCGGTGGTTGTGTGAAGGCTCCCTGAAAATCAGGTTCCAAGCTGAGTAGAGACCAATGATTGGCAATGATATGTCTGAATTGATTGCTCATAACAGAATACTTGGAGACGACTACCATCCGGGTATTCTCAGTTTTAGACCGGACTTGCAAGAGGTCATCACGGTTCATATTCCCACATCGGGTAACTGCCTTGACCAATGTCTGTTGAGGGTAGCCACGAGCTTTGAACCTTTCAACCATGTTGGACATTTCTTGTTGGCACAGATTATCAGATGAAACAATGCGTTTAACACGCATCAACTGCGAGAGAGGTAAATTTTGTTTCAACCCAGATTGATGAAAACTCTGGTAATGTAAAAGTGAATTGCGGTCGGTAGGTTTACGAAATATAGTGGTAGTGACCTTTCCTGCGTGTCGTTCAACCTTAACATCTAGGAAATGAATGCATTCTTTGTCGAAGCTCCAGGTGAACTGTACTCGATCGTTGATTTCATTCCAGCAGCTCTTGACGAAATAAAAACAAAATAGTCTGCCCGTCTAATTGAGGAACCCCCTTGTTTAACTAATCTATAGATTGTTTATTAAGTGGGTGACAAAGGGTGAAGTCCTATGTTATATTTGAGTTCTGTGCTATCAGTTCAGTCCTCTCTGACTTTTGTAATTGGTAATATTATACATTTGGACTGTAATCAATTGATTTTTAAAAAAATCTATTGTTTTGAATTAATAGTGACGTGGAGGTAACCTTAGAGGAGTAGAGAATAAAGTGCACATGCCGTTCACTAGTAAAACGATAATGTTTGTGCGGCATTATTTAATGTTTTGCGATTTGTTTTGGTAGTGAAACATGTTGTAAATGTTTGTCGTTTAGAATAGTTATTAATTGTAGATTTAAAAGCTGCAAGACAGCAACACGTGCCCTGGATATAGATATAATATATCTGAACTTTTTTTGTGTTCTGTGGAGTTAAGGTGGTTATTTTGACTTGTACTGTATAGATACTTTTTATCATCCTAGATTATGAATTGATGTATTTCTTAACCTGACACGATAAGTACATTTTTCTTTAAAAAAAAATGTAAATTATGTAATCATGTATTTTATTGTCTTTGTGTTTTTATGATTGTTTAATGAAGCAACCGAATAAAGCTTTCTTGACTTGACTTCTACTGAATTATGGGAGAGGCGCGTTTTATAACAGTTCATCGTTCAGAGATTAATAAATATAGAGGGTATAACTGTGGTTCCAGAACACGCAACCTGTAAGTGTTATATCCCAACATTGTATTGATTCATATGTAGTTAAATGCCCTATAGCTGGTGCCACGCTTTTCTCTCAATCATATGTGGAATGCATTTAATGTGCAGGTGCAGGGTACGGTTCTCTCTTCCGCACCCCTTCCCTGCATTGTTACTGTCTGGACGACTCACCGGCGGTCAGTTCAAGGAAAGCTGCAATGTGAAGGGTAACCATGTTTTTTTTTTTTTTAAACAATTTTATTGGCTTTTTTAGCATTGCCGTAATACAGTTACAATTTGTCATCTCTGTCGTGAAGTGCTTACATTAAAGTGTGATCGCTTCCCGGATCAGTAGTTTACATTATTATTCCATAACATACAATGTGGTCAATGTGGTCTTACGATAAATGCTCTAATTCCGTTACATAAACATTGTGCATCACAGATTCGAGATTGGGTCTTACAAAAAATAGTTACATCATCCAATTAATACGCACATTCCTTATGGTTCCCTCATCATTCTTGCACATGACAGCATCATATCTACAGCACATCTGTTATCTCACCCTATAGGCTCGTGTCAGGGCCCAACATTTCCTGTGGGGGTTCGCATAAGTTACTGCGGTACACATTCCATTTCTCCCATATCCGGGACCATTTTTTCGGGCACCCCCTATTCATATAAACGGCCTTTTCCGCCACCATTGCCGCATCCATATCATTCCCCCATTGCGTTCGCGATGGTGTAGTGTTAGACCCCCATTTCCTAGCGATATTCCGCTTTGCTAAAGTCATGCCCAGCGTGGCCCATGTTTGCAGCCCCCGGTTAAGGTCCGTGGGGGACCATATATTTAGGAGACAGCACCTGGGCTCTGGTGGTAGTTCGATACTCTTCAACTCCTTTGGCTCGGTAATTCCCATCGGGAATTCCTGGATGAGCCCTTCTCCAAGAAGGAGATTTTAGCTGCTATAAACACTATGCCTGGTGTCCAGGCCCCTGGCTCTGACAGCCTGCCGCCTCCTTTTATAAAGCCTTCGAATCGGGCCAGTTCCCCCAGACGCTGCATGAGGCACTCTTAACCCTACTTCTCAAGCCGAACAAGCCTCCCCCGAGCAGTGAGATCGCTACCGCCCCCTCTCCCTCATCAACACGGACAGCAAAATCTTAGCCAAGCTGCTTGACTTCAGTCTACTTCCGCTCATGCCACTCATTGCCCTCCCAGACCAATCCGGTTTTATTCCCAGTCGCGCCACCTCTCACAACCTCCAGACCATTTTCTCCGTCCTTCATCAAATCAATCCGTCGCTTCCGGCAGTGGCGGCTTTACTCAATGCCGCCAAGGCCTTTGACACCTTGGATTGGCCCTTTTCGTTTTACCACCTTCCTCGCCTGGGCTTTAGCCAGGTCTTCATACGAAAGGTGTTACTCTTATATACTCTTTCCACTGCTCGTTTCCGTATCAACTGACAGATTTCCGAGCCCATTCCTATCGGGCACAGTACCTGGCAGGCTGACCACTCTCCCCCCATGCTCTTCGCTGTCGCTATGGAACCTCTCGCAGCTCGCCTCCACCAGCACCATACTCAGAGAGGCATCGGTTTCGCGGCTCGGGCTCTTCTGGTTTCCATGTACGCGGACGACAACTCTTTATGTTAGTCACCCTCAGGAGAATCTCAGTCCTCTAGTCCGTGAGTGGATATGTTTCGGTGGCTATTCCGGCATTCAGATTAACTGGAACAAATCTGTATTATTTCCTCTCACGGACGCCACAACTCTCTGATTCGGATTACCCATTCGTGTGGGCTTCGGAGCCCACTGGGTATCTGGGGGTTTGGTTGAGCAGAGACGTGGATGAACTCTGGAGAGCCAACTTTGGCACGCAGTAGACTGGTTAGAGTCCAAGATCCCTCTTTGGAACCGGCTGCCGCTCTCATTGGCCGGGCGCATAGCCATTGCCAAAATGGTAGTGCTCCCGAAGTTCATATAGCTCTTCGTTAACATCCCCATCCCTCTCACCACTCATTGTTTTCGCAAGATTCGCTTTTTGCTTATTAACCTGGTCTGGGCTGGATGGCAACACAGGATCCCTTACAACACCCTTACTCTTCTGATGTCGCGTGGCGGGCTGGGAGCCCCGGACTTTAAGCTCTATGCTCTCAGCGCTCAGACCAGCTTTCTCCATTTCTGGCTCCACCCTACTCTGTTTCAAACCCATGTGGCGGTGGAGGCCGACCTCGCCGCCCCCGTGGCAGCTGACAACTGCACTGTTCTCCCCGGCAAACTTCAACGCACTGAAATTGATACGGTCGAAACCTTGCGCTGGGCCTGGGACGGAATTCGTAAGATTTCTGGCTTTGATATGTTCTCTGCACACACTATGCCCATCGCTCACCACCCTGCCTTTCCTCCACTCCAGTCATCGGGATGGTTAAACACGCCGCTCGTCTAGGCCTCTCCACAATAGTGGACCTGTATCCCAGGAAGCTCTACTCAACCTTTCCTAAACCTTCTCCCTCGTTGGCGACTCTGGATCTGCTCTATGCCTCTTCCAAGAAATTGGTTACTAAAATGTACGCTTACACGCTTGCAGCGTCCTCTATATCTACTGACCGGGCGCACATTGCATGGGGTGAGTACCTGGGAATCAAGATTTTTCAAGATGAAACGCCTCTCCCCCAACTATCGTTTGCGCCTTATACACTTCAAATACATACACAGGCTGTATCGTACCCTGCCCAACTTCACAGATTAGGTCTGGTGGCAAGTGACAGATGATTGCGCTGCTCTGCGTCGTATTTCGCTCACCTCGCCTGGATGTGTCCCTGGGTCTCGGCATACTGGTGGGAGGTTTGTGCAATTATTTCCGAAATCACCTCGTCACCACTCCAACCTGACCCCGTGATCTGACTCTTAGGCTTTGTTAAATTGTGCCCGGTTGCCTCTCGCCGCTTGACTGCCATGCTGTTAGTCCTCGCGCAAAACAACAGTTGATGGACAGAATGCAGAACAATGTCATACATTCACCCCAGTACAGAGATCTGGGCCTAAATCCATCTTTTTTTGCACTCCACACCACCCCAGTTCAGACATGGCCACATGCAAATCAGCCATGACCATGTGCCTCATGGGAACAGTCCAGCCCGAACTGCTAAGCCATGTCTTTCCTGGACCGGAATAAAGCATCCTAGGACTGGTTTCTGGATATCAGCCGTCTTAGCCAGGATAGCGCAGCGTAGGATCTCAATGTGTTGGGGTCGCAGGCCTGCACCCAAGGAGGCCCTTTGGCTCGAAGATTCGTCCCGCTGCCAAACCCTCCTGTCTGAGTTCTGGGACCTCTTGCCAGCAAAGTCTCGTCCACTGGACATATGGGGCCCCCTCATTATCTACCCTTCAAGCCATGACCACCCGCAATCTGCAACTCCTCCCACACTCCTTGCCAGCTCCCGCCCACGGCGGCCGCCGGTGCTAGTCCATGAACTGCTCACTCCTCGTTCACGGCCCTCCCACTGTCCCTGCCTCTCCCCTCCATGCTTAGTGCCTCCGCTCGTCGTCTACTTTCACCCCTCACAGGGATTTAGGATAACTCTCCATGGCATGGTCTCCTCGAACGTGACACAAATATGTGACTTTTCTGCTGTAGTACAATGTATTGATAAGCTTACTCTTCTGCTATTGTGAAACTCTAATTGTGCGGTGCAATTTTTTTCAATTAAAGGTTTTTGAAAAAAAAACATACAGTACTTGTTTTAGTACTTGTCCTACTAAGGTATAGATTGAATACATATATAGGTTGGGGCAGTACACTCTTACCGAATACATTCCACTTTCCCACTAATAACTGTCAGTTGGAAACTTGCGTATGCTGTGTGCTCCTCAAAGAATTGTTCAAAACTGCAGTGGAATTGAATCATTCCCAACTATACGTTGGGAAAAATAAAAGATTTTAATACACATCCATAATAGTGGTAATGTCCCACGGTTCATAAAAATATTACCGAAACAATATTAGTATTTCCCTTCTTTAGCAGAGAAAATAATCACAAGCCGTAAGGTTCACAAGTCACAGCAATAGACGGTGAGCATACATGCCCAACAATAGGTAGCCACATGCACCATACCAACCTAAAAGAGCAGTCAGTTTTTGGCAAATCCTTCTGTACCATTTTCCCTCCGTAGGTTTCAAGAGACCTGGTAGCCAGGGTCCGAAACACTACCACAAAGCAGCAACACAAGGGCAGAAAAAGAAAGATCGCAGAAGATTCACTGCAGTGTCCGTAGGGGGGAAAAACAAATGAAGCCATCAGGGTAACAAACCATAAAGTTGTGTGCTTTCGCACAATAACTGCAGGTGAAGAGTGACCTCCAGGGGCAGATGCTATGCTGCTGCACGTGAGGAATCCAACCGTGACCAGCTTCTGGGAGGGGTGTAAACGCAGGGGAGCACGGAAACACTAGACTGCATTGCCTGTTTCTGCCCCCTCCTCTACTTCCAGGTTATTGGTCACACCCCGTGCAAGGATGCAGGGCCTGCCCTGACAACAACAGAGGATGTTCTGGACAACAGAGGATGTTCTGGACAACAACAGAGCATGTTCTGGACAACAACAGAGCATGTTCTGGAAAATGATCCTTGAAAAGACAAGTGCACTGTTATCCATTACAGATAAGGACTCTGGTTTATAGGTCTATTTTACAAACGGGCACTCAAACACAACAGTACATAGAGAGACAGAAACATAGACAATTCAATTTGTCATTCTACGACACATCGGGGTAACTACTATTTCAAACCAATCCCATTAGCGTATGTCCTTAGCTTATATTTAGGAATTGATCGCAGTCACAAACCATTATATATGCAATTGGAATAAAACGAGTAGACTCAATGGCGTATTTATTGTAATTGAAGAAGTTTGTGAATAATTTGAAAATTGTGATGTGAGACAAAGTTGATTTTTTTTAATAGAAAATACATGATACAAAACTAACACGATGTATCGCAAACAGGAGAAATACCAGCAGGCAACCAACCAGTGCCAAAAAAAAAAAAAAAAAAAAAGACATATTTTGTCTTTGTCTTGAAAAAGATTCATCAATAAAAGAAAGCCATCGAAACGCGTCAACGCCAGTGTTTGAAATATTACAGTTACCCTGTTGTGTCGTAGAATGACAAATTGAATTGTCTATGTTTCTGTCTCTCTATGTACTGTTGTGTTTGAGTTAGGTAGCAAGGGCATTAGTGAGCTTTATTTTCTCAAAAAGTTTTGTTGAATTATGTACCCGGCGCGGGCTCTGCTGCCGTCCCGGAGATGGTTGGCGGACTTTGTGGAGACTACTGGTCTGATTGATGGATGGAGATTCAAAAATCCCAGTGAATCTCAATACACTCACGCTTCGGCTGCACACAAGTCCATTTCCAGGATAGACTATGTATTGGTGACGGCGGCACAGGCGGCTTGGGTCAGGGAGGTAAGGCACTTGGCGAGGGGGGGTCTTGGATCACTCGCCGGTCTGAATCGGTTTAAACCTTGGAGGTCACGACGTGGCTAGGGTGGCACCTATTAGCGCCTGGCGGTTGCGAGACCCTGCAGCAAAAAAGGAGATTGTGCGTGTTGCGGACAGTTATTTTCAGGAAAACGTCGGAACGGTGGACTCTAAATGCTCCCTATGGGAAGCCTACAAAACGGTTGTGACGTGGGGGACCCGGATGAGGGGCCCCCTGGTATGCCTATTAATGTTTCTACCCTTTTTGTCCAGGATACAGAGGCATGGAATACACCTGATGTCATACGTAGACGGCCCGATGCGGAGAACCGGCAAGCTTACACCTTTAAGGGGGCGGATCTGGAATGGCGGCACGCCCTCCCCGAAGAGGTAAAACCCATCCCGGAGTCGATCCAGGTGTGCGAGACACCCGGAGGCGGAGTAGGAGACTGGTGGCGTGAGTGGAGAGACAGCGGAGCGGAGTGGACGGAAGAGGACGGCGATCGGAGGGCGGAGGAAGGTCAGAGAACAGAGGACGAGGAGGAAGGAGAACGTAGTACGGAGGCGGAGGAAGTGGAGGAACATCGTAGGACACAAGAGGGAATACCAGCGCGACCTCGGAGGAGGACGGGGAGAGAATCAGAGGCGGAGCGGAGCTACGAGGAGACTCCAGGAGAGAAGGCGACGACAGGACCGGAGGACGAAGCTGAGGGCGGCTACCGCTATAAGCCAGGAGGCTCTGTGGAACGCGCATCGCCCAGCCACACTAACACGGAAGTGTGGCTCGACCAGGTACGGTCCAAGTTCACAGGGTGGGCAGGCATCAGGCGAGGGAAGCCCCCTTAATAGCACGAAACCCCCTCTGCACACCCTTGTTGTTGTTTTATGAGCACAAGGGGTCACGTCACTGAGCAGGGGTATTAGTGTGCACGTGTGTTTTCCTCACCCCCTTTCCCCTACAAGAAGTGTCTTACTGAACACTTGTACTGAGACGGATTTTCTTTTCTTTATCTTATACCGGCACGACGAGGATATCGAGACGGCGGGGAAAAGGCCTACCACTCCCAGGAGTCCTTGGGATCGACGCTCCGGAGGGGGAAGAACCACGACTGAGGAGGCAGAACAACCCCTACCCTTTTACCGTGTGCCTGTACAGAAACGCAGACTGTATAAAATAATAAAACCTGCACTACCCCGACAACCCGTGTGTGCGAATCTATTTGAGACCCCCCCTGAAGTCCCACAAGTGGTGGAGAATGCGGGCAACCAGCCAGTGATAGACATCGAGGACACAACGATGGACGCGATCCTGCAGGCCCTCGTGAAGGGCCAAGAGCAACTAGCGTGGGCGGTAGAGCAGCAACTCGCCGCCGCCCAACTGGACAGAGACACGTTTCGGAGCACAGTGGTCCAGCAACTGGAAGGAATGAGGGGTACCGGCGACCCAGCCAGTCTCCCAGTCCGTGAGACCCGGACCCCCCCTACACCCGCAGGGATCTCCTTGCAGAAATACGTCAGTGGGGAGGACCCAGACGCCTTCCTAACCAACTTCGAAAGGGTGGCTCTGGCGTGTGGCTGGCCTTTGGACAAGTGGCCCTTTTTCCTAGCACCATTACTGAACGGAGAGGCCCAGGCAGCATACCAGGTAGCCAACAGCAATGGCACCACCCCATATGCCCAGATCAAGACAATAATTTTAGATCACCTAGGCTTGGACTCTGAAGCCTATAGGGTACGGTTCCGTAAGGAGAGGGGGCAAGCCGGCGACAATCCCAAAACATTATTCTTTAGACTGAAAACCGCCGCGGATAAGTGGCTTACCCCAACAGCGAGCTCCAAAGAACAAATCATGGATAAAATATACCTGGAGCAATATCTGGAAGCCCTTCCCTATGGCACACAGCGGTGGCTACGCCAACATTCCAACTCGTCTACCGCCCAGGCCATGGAGATGGCCTCCACCTATGCCAGAGCCCAGCCCCGTCTTCACAACGTGGAACCAGACAGACCAGCAAAGGGACCGACCAGACCCGAACGCAGAGTAAGGGCTCCGCCTGGACCCCTCCCTCCCCCTCCACGACCATCGGCTGCGGAACCTACTCCATTTCGGGGTCCGCAGTGCTTCGACTGTGGACAGTGGGGCCATATAGCTCGCCTATGCCCCCAGAAACGAACCCAGGAAGAACCGATGGACATCAACTATCTTCCCAAGGCGGTGCTTTATTCAGCAGAATTAGGAGGCTCCTTCCACGTGAGTGTTTCGGTCAATGGGGTGGTGGTCAGGGCCCTCCTTGATTCCGGGTGTAAGCAGTCCGTCATACAAGGGTCTTATGTGAATCCTCTACAACTGCTCCCTGAGACCAGTGTGTTCATAAAATGCGTACACGGGGATGTAAAGGAATACCCGGTAGCACACCTCCCCATTGGGTTGGAGGGTATGGAAACGATGGTAGTAAAAGTGGGAGTAATGGACGCCCTGCCTGAAACATTGATCCTGGGTACCGATAACCCCCATTTCCTGAACCTGTTCAAAGCCCATTTAAGCCAGGACAGTGACAAGGAGGTAGCGGTACCGAACCTCTTGTCTACGCGTCCATGGGAAGGAGATAGGTCGTTTCGCTTCGCCCAAGCTAACGACGACACCCTCCTCAACGCTTGGGAACAAGCCCATGTCGGGCTAACCAACCCTTCCCACACCTACCCCTGTTTTCTGATCAAGGATGATCTACTGTACCGACAGGCCTCTCGGGATGAGCCAATGCAACTGTTGGTGCCCGCCTGCTTTCGAGAGCAGATTATGTTCTATGCGCATACCCACCTGTTGGCTGGACACATAGGGAGTGAGAAAACGACACAAAATGTACTCAGGAACTTCTACTGACCAGGCATCTATAGCGATATAAAAAAGCACTGCCAGACCTGTGATCTTTGCCAAAAGAAAAATACCCAGCGACCTCCGGCCGTCCCGTTGCAACCCCTTCCAGTCATCGGAACCCCCTTTGAGAGGGTGGGTATGGACCTGATAGGCCCCTTAACCACTAAAAGAGGCTTCAGGTACGCTCTCGTGATTGTGGACTACGCCACCAGGTTCCCCGAGGCGTTTCCTCTAAAAACCCCCACCTCCAGGAACATAGCCGACAAATTTCTTGAACTATTTTCTCGAGTGGGGTTCCCTAAAGAGATCCTCACGGACCAAGGGACCCCATTCATGTCCAAAGTTATGCAGGAAGTGTGCCAGCTATTAGGATTGCACCAGATTAAGACTTCCGTGTACCACCCGCAAACTGACGGGTTAGTAGAACGGTATAACCGGACATTAAAGACGGTCCTAAAGAAAATGGTTGAGGTGAATCATACAGACTGGGACTCCTTGTTACCACTTGCCCTGTATGTGATCAGGGGCCAGAGACAAAGTAGTCTTGGGTGTTCGTCATTCGAGATGCTCTATGGGAGACAACCCAGGAGCTTGCTGGATATGACAAAGGAAATGTGGGAAACAGAACGAGGAGGAGAGACCAGAGCTCTTCTCGAATACAGCACAAACTTAAGGAACAAGTTGGGGAAAATCAGGGAACTTGCATTTACCCACTTAGAAGAAAGTCAGAAGCAACAACAGACACACTATAACAGGGGAAAAAAATGGAGAAGCCTGAACATTGGAGAATGGGCCCTGGTACTGCTGCCGTCGACGGCTAAAAAGTTCCATACTGAATGGCAGGGCCCCTATGAAGTTATAGATAAGATAGGCAAGACGACGTATCGACTACGCCTCACAGCAAGGAAGTCCCAGATTTTCCACATTAATCTGCTGAAAAAATGGCTAGGGACAACTCCAGTGGCAGCCCACCTGGTAACGACCCCCAAGACGGTACCCTCAACCACTATGGATGATTTGGTTGTCAACGAGGAGTTGTTTAAAGACGAGCAGGAGGGACTCCGACTAGTTCTGAAGAAATACGCACATGTATTCTCCGACCTTCCCGGAAAAACCAGCTTGGCAGAGCACAAGATTGATACGCCTGCTGGTACCATAGTAAAGCAGCGTCCCTACAGGATCCCGGCGGCCAAAAGGGAAGCCATAGCCAAAGAGGTTGCGGAAATGCTCAGGTTAGGCGTGATACGGCCATCCAGGAGTGAGTGGTCATCCCCCATTGTTATGGTGCCCAAACCTGATGGCAGTAGCCGTTTTTGTATGGACTTCCGTGCTTTGAACGAAGTATCAGCGTTCGATTCGTACCCGATTCCCAGGATCGATGAACTCATCGAGAAACTCGGGGAAGCAAAATATATAAGTACGCTGGACCTGACCAAGGGGTATTGGCAGGTGCCCCTTCGTGAAGAGGACAGGAAAAAAACAGCATTCGCTACATCTGAGGGACTGTTCGAATTTACGGTTCTGCCCTTTGGACTGCACGGAGCCCCCGCCACATTTCAGAGACTCATGAATACGGTCCTACGGGGACACCATCGGTATTGCTCTGCATACCTAGATGACATTATCATTTTCAGTCCCTCATGGGACGCTCACCTGCACCATCTCGAGGTTGTACTGCAACTGCTTGCCTCCGCGGGTCTACACGTAAACTCCAGGAAATCCAGAGTAGGATACCAAAAGGTCAAGTATTTGGGTTACCTTCTGGGACATGGGGTCATTGAACCGCAAATCGAGAAGGTGAGGGCCATCGCGGACACCCCATTCCCCAAAACCCTGAAGGATATGCGCGCCTTTTTGGGCCTGGTGGGCTACTACCGGCGGTTCATACCAGCTTTCTCTGAGGTGGCGGCACCCCTGACCGATACCCTCAGGAAAACGAGGACCGGCCCAGACTTCCACAACCCTACGCCGGCCATGTGGACAGCCTTCCAAACCCTTAAGAAGGCTATCACCACCAGGCCAGTACTAACGTCTCCGGATTTCAACAAAACCTTTGTCCTGCATACAGATGCTTCTGACTTCGGCATCGGGGCTGTGTTGTCCCAGGACACTGGTGAGGGGGGCCTTCGGCCCGTCCTCTACATCAGCCGGAAGTTGTTTCCCCGGGAGGTCAGGTATCCAACTATAGAGAAGTAGTGCCTTGCCATCCGGTGGGCGGTGGACAAGCTGCGCTACTACTTGGAGGGGCGTTCATTCCTGCTGTATACGGACCATGCCCCTCTATTGTGGATGGCGAGGAACATTTCGAATAACCCTCGTGTCATGCGGTGGTTTTTGGCCTTGCAGCCCTTCAGGTTCCAGGTCCGGCACCAGAAGGGGTCCGAGAATGTCAATGCGGACTTCCTGTCTCGGTACCCTCTCCCCGATCGGGAGAATCCTGGGGGGGAGGTGTGTGACGTGGGGGACCCGGATGAGGGGCCCCCTGGTATGCCTATTAATGTTTCTACCCTTTTTGTCCAGCATACAGAGGCATGGAATACACCTGATGTCATACGTAGACGGCCCGATGCGGAGAACCGGCAAGCTTACACCTTTAAGGGGGCGGATCTGGAATGGCGGCACGCCCTCCCCGAAGAGGTAAAACCCATCCCGGAGTCGATCCAGGTGTGCGAGACACCCGGAGGCGGAGTAGGAGACTGGTGGCGTGAGTGGAGAGACAGCGGAGCGGAGTGGACGGAAGAGGACGGCGATCGGAGGGCGGAGGAAGGTCAGAGAACAGAGGACGAGGAGGAAGGAGAACGTAGTACGGAGGCGGAGGAAGTGGAGGAACATCGTAGGACACAAGAGGGAATACCAGCGCGACCTCGGAGGAGGACGGGGAGAGAATCAGAGGCGGAGCGGAGCTACGAGGAGACTCCAGGAGAGAAGGCGACGACAGGACCGGAGGACGAAGCTGAGGGCGGCTACCGCTATAAGCCAGGAGGCTCTGTGGAACGCGCATCGCCCAGCCACACTAACACGGAAGTGTGGCTCGACCAGGTACGGTCCAAGTTCACAGGGTGGGCAGGCATCAGGCGAGGGAAGCCCCCTTAATAGCACGAAACCCCCTCTGCACACCCTTGTTGTTGTTTTATGAGCACAAGGGGTCACGTCACTGAGCAGGGGTATTAGTGTGCACGTGTGTTTTCCTCACCCCCTTTCCCCTACAAGAAGTGTCTTACTGAACACTTGTACTGAGACGGATTTTCTTTTCTTTATCTTATACCGGCACGACGAGGATATCGAGACGGCGGGGAAAAGGCCTACCACTCCCAGGAGTCCTTGGGATCGACGCTCCGGAGGGGGAAGAACCACGACTGAGGAGGCAGAACAACCCCTACCCTTTTACCGTGTGCCTGTACAGAAACGCAGACTGTATAAAATAATAAAACCTGCACTACCCCGACAACCCGTGTGTGCGAATCTATTTGAGACCCCCCCTGAAGTCCCACAACGGTTCTTAGAGGTGAATTGCTATTGTTTATCTCCGGGAAGAAAAGGAAGGGCCGTGCGGAGATGGATAGAGTGGAATCTAATCTGCAGGTGTTGGAACAGGAGGTGTCGCTGGACTCCACCCCGGAGGGAATACACCGCCTGAGCATCCTTAGGGAGGAGTATAGGAGCTTGGCGCGTGATGGAGCGAGAGCGCAGCTGGCAGATACCCAGAGCAGGGTGTACGAGCATGGAGATAAGGCTGGGAAATTGATCGCCGGGTTAGAAAAGGAGGAGTGGGCGTCGCGGTTAGTACCGGTGCTGCACCCCGACAGCTCGGAAAAAATAACGGATCCGCAGGATATTGCAGACACGTTCGCTGGTTACTACGCGGCGGTGTATACTGCAGAGTCCGAAAACGCAGACATGATCCGGGATATTCCGATGCCCACCCTCTCGGATGAAGAGAGGGACTACCTGGACGCGCCATTTGTGGCCCAGGCTATTAGGGGGGTTCGCTCAGGAAAGGCCTCCGGCCCCAACTGGCTCCCCATTGAACTCTTTAAAGTAAATGCAAATAAATTGGCTCCTTTGTCAAGGATATGTTTAGTCAAAGCAGGGAGCGGGGCCAGCTTCCTTACGACCAGCGTGTCGCGAATATTGTAGTTATATACAAGGAGGGCAAACTGAAAATGGAATGTTCTTCGTACCGGCCGATCTCCTTATTGAACGCTGAGCCGAAGGTCTTGGCGAAGCTGCTTGCGACACGTCTGGTCAAGGTCATCACGACACGGATTCACCCGGATCAGTCCGGTTTTATGCCCCACCGGAACACGGCCCTTAATTTACGCAGATTACACGAGGTTCTGGGCGGGGCTTCTCAGATACATGAGCAGACGGTTTTGCTGTCGCTGGATGCCACTATGGCATTTGATCGAGTGGAGTGGCCTTATCTCTTTGCCTTCTTGAATAAGTTTGGCTTCGGTCCGGAGTTCGCTTCTTGGGTCCGCCTCTTGTACTCCTGCCCTCTGGCCCGTGTGGTTGTAAATAAACATAGGTCAGCTGATTTTGCTTTAGGGAGGGGCACCCGGCAGGGTTGTCCCCTCTCCCCACTGTTATTTGCTTTGGCGCTGGAACCCCTGGCGGCGTGGGTTCGTTGGGACAGATCGATCAGGGGCCTCAGGTGGACGTCCGAGTGGGAGGATAAGATATCTCTTTATGCGGACGACATATTATTGTATTTGACCTCCCCCCGGACTTCACTCTCTGTGTTTTTAGACGTACTGGCGGTGTTCGGTAGATACTCCGGATTTGCCATTAATTGGGCGAAATCGGTCCTTTTTGTCTTAAGTAGTGATCCTCCGGCTATTCCTGCGGGCTGCCCGGTTAGGCTGGAGGCGGAGGGGTTCAAGTATCTCGGCATCTTTGTGCTCCTGGATCCGCAGTGTAGGTACACTAATAATTTGTTGCCGCCTCTGGCCAGGCTCCGGAGGGAAGTTGGGCGGTGGAAGTCTCTTCCACTCTCCATGCTGGGGCGTTCGGTTTTAGATGATGGCGCTTCCCCGCTTCCTGTACGTACTCCAGAATTCCATGGACACGGTTCCCCTGTCGTACTTCGAGGAGATCGAGTCTCTCCAGAGACAACTCCTCTGGGAGGGTAGGCCCCAAATCGCGTTTGCTAAACTGACATTGCCCTGGTATGACGGGGGAGATCGGCTTACCGAATATCCATAAGTATTACTGGGCGTCTCAGCTGGCGGCAATTAACCATGCCACCTATGGCTCGCCGCATGATCCTGGATACGCCATGGACCGTGGCCAGATACCCGGTGGTGAGTTCTCTAGGGCACTGCATGCCAGAATGGGGCGTTTTCCCTTGGTAGGGCCTGCGGCGGTGGCTGTACAGGTGTGGCATGATGCTACTCGCTCCATTAATTGGGAAGGGAAGATAACTATGGCTACACCACTATGGAATGCTGAATGCTTGGGTAGCCTATGGAAGACCAAAGGCTTTGATAAGTGGGACCTTATTGGGATCTCCCGAGTAGGTGATATGTGGGGTAAGGATGGGATCCTCACATTTGAGACTTTGCAGGAGAGGTATCAACTGCAGGGGAGTGAGTGGTTTTGCTACTTGCAGATCAGAAACGCGTTGCTAGCCAGTATTCCCCGGGAGGTGACCCCCCGGAAGCCTCTCTGCTGGAGGATCGGGTGCTGGATGGTCATCTTCAGACTAAAACGATCTCCCTGATTTATAAAAAACTTGTTAACCATATGGGGGACCCTCTAGCGGCTCTTAGAGATCAATGGGCAGCTGATGGGCTGATCCCTGATGATGCGGATTGGAGGGAGGCAGTGGCTTCGCCTAGAGTCATTGCTATCCAGATGAGACTCAGGTTGGTGCAATTGAAGATCCTTCACGATGCTATGTCACTGGTCCACGTTTGGTGCGCATGGGTTTGGCTGCCAGTGGTGAGTGCAGAAGGGGATGTGGTGAGGCTGGGACATTCCTGCATGTGCTGTGGGATTGTACCCTTATCCGGGAGTTTTGGTCCGCTGTATACGGTAAAATACGAGAGGTGTGGGGAGTTGACTTTGAGTTGGAGGCACGGCGTTGTCTCTTGAATGTTTGGGAACCAACTGATCTCACGTCTCACGGAAAGGTGTGGGCCACGCTAGCATGTGCGATTGCCAAGCGTAACATTGCTCAATTATGGGGGGCGCTCAACCGCCCTCTCTCGGGAAATGGATGGAGGACCTGGACTGGTGTATGTTTAGAGAGCGTGCTGTGTATGTGGCCACGGGGAGACCCAGGAAGTGGGGGAAAATTTGTGGGGTTTGGAATGTTTATAGAGGGGTTATTTGTGCTCCCCCGCTGTGTCAGACGACTCGCCTATGTCGGAGGATCCCTGAACCTGTAGGTCATTATTTGTATTGAAATGTTTTGTGATTAAGAGGATGTGACATCATTTAGTAAATTGCTTTACCGGAACCCAGTGTATTTTATGGTTTGTATTTATGATTTATTTTTGTGTGTTTTAATAAAAAGATAAAAAAATATATATATATGATTTTACAGAGACTATCAACGTTACACTTCATGATGGACAGCCACATTCCCCTTCTATACTCAGTTTTTCTCTTTTCTTTTCATTCCACTTTTTTATTTTCCTGTTAAGTGTAGCTATTGTTATTTGATTTTCTATTAATTCAGACTCCAAGGATGTGTTGTTTCTTGAAATGCCTGCAATACTTCAGGAGATCAATTTCAATACTAAAGCATTAGTAGTCGTTTTGGACAGGGTTGACAGGATTGACTAACATAAATCCAGTTCCAAATATATTTTTCCGTTTTTTCCAGCCATTTCTTTTGTGTAAACTAATCGCTCCAATTGCGTTCTCCACACATGTATTCTTGGCTCAATACATTCTTTAAAACATAGGTTTAAAAATGTGTAGATTATCTTTCCTTGCCTATCCTTGTCCTATTTTCACTACAAAGGCTATCATACCCAAATTTGAGTTCTCTTCTCAACACGAGGCCTTTCATATAGATCTTATCACCGGCACCTTATTGCGTCACCAGCCTTTAACATTTTGTCAATCGTACTAGACTAAAAATCAACGACTGCATTGTTCCAATATGGACCATATTCCACACACGTAGGTAGCGATACTAAGCGAATATCTTTATTCTGCATTTTCCTCAACACGGGTACAGAGTGTAGAACGGAGAGAATTTTACAACAGTTTTATAGGAACCCCCTGTCACAATCAGCAAACATATCTACTAACTGTAATGTTTATTAATGTAGGGTCTTTTCATAAGTCAGAGTATTTTTGTACCTTCTTCAGCTCCACTTACTAATGTGATTATATCTTCACCATACTGTTAATGCGGAACATTTATTCTAGCTTGTCGACCTTTACAGATTTCAGGTGCTTTTATGCATAAATTCTCTCTCTCCAAGTCTGCTCCTTTTGTTTTATACCTGGGATGCTGGGTATTTAGGAATGTACAGGAAGAATGGTGCTCAAACTAAAATGCATTTCAGGGTTAGTGTGCAGTTGAATGTAAACGGTGCCGCCAGGTCGGGGGAACTACCCATTAACCCCCGTTGTTTTGTGAGTCAGGTACCCACAATGCTTAAATTGGCACTCTCCTGGGCACACGTGGTGATCGGATGTAGATTCCTGCTTCTGGAAGCAGGAATCGACATCCGATCGTCCAACCGACCGCAGCACCACAGAAAGGTGCACCCGCCCTTGTGCTCCAGACTAGTGTCCTAATTCGCCAAAATTCCTCACTTTGGTATCATGCACCAGACTGATCCATGACCCCGGTCACACTCCGCCCGACCTCGTTCATTACTGCATCCCGCAACCAAGCTCATGTTTAAGACCGATGGGACTCTCTGAATTGGCGTACCCGCCATCGTTCCTGCACACTCAACAACAGTTTCCCCTCCACGCACCGAGGCTGGCGCTTCGTCCTTCTCCGCTCATCGCATCACCCCAGGCCGGATAGACTTTTCACCGGTACTGAGGGCCCACACTCCCGGACCTCGATCTACGCAGCAGCCCTTAAGAGTCACAAGCTTACACGTTGTGACGAAACACGTGACGGCTGATTGTTTGTGTTTGATTCCACATTACTTTTTTCTGATTAAAATTGCTTAAGAAAAATGCTGGTGTCGACCTCAGTATACTTCACCAATAGAGACTACCGCTTCGGAGTAAGTTCCAAAGAGATTTTGATGATTAAGGTTTTACTGAATATTCCTTGTGCCAAGGAAAAAACATTGTGCTTGTGGATTAAGTTGCAACTTTTAACATTGTCTCTACGTTGGGTGTGATCAGAAGAGTTGTATACAAAACGCAAGACTCTTGTGCCCGTTTTTTTTAGTTTCCTCCTCTTTCCTTTGAATTTTTTTTACTAAAAGACAGAGAATAATTTTGTAGTATCCATACAATATTTGTAATTATTCAGCCTCAAGATGGTCACACGTTACCATATCCATTTACTATTCCAATGCCTCTTTATTCTTTATTGAATCCCCCTGCATACGAAGAACCATATTCAGTGGTGGACCAACCTGCCCCTACACATCAGAGCCTCCTCCTCGGCTCTCGAATTCCACAAGAAACTGAAGACCTGGCTATTCACCTAGCACAAACCTTGGATCAGCTCATACAATCCTGCTTCAGTACCAGGATACCCTCTTGTGTGAATTAAGCGTTATATAAATACATGTAATATAACATGACAAAGCATTGCATCTGGGGAGTTTTCCCAGTGTCATGTATTGCTAAGTTCTGAGCTTCATCAATACCACTTACTGATGCTTCCGTTTGGCACTGTCATTTTGATCTTTGTTTTTGTGTCAATCTTTTCTGTATTTATGGATTTTGCAGCTTTTGATCTGATAGTTGCGGCATATTTCTGCTGCCAATTCAAAATGATCTGAGTTAATTACTATCCTTCTTGAAAGTTTCAAAATAGAGTCCAATATTTTTTGAATCGCCAACATCGCTGAAGAAATTGATCAATTAACTATAGACACTGGCTGGTCACAGTTACATTGGTGAAGCAGAGCCTGTAGCAGCAGTCTGTGGGCCGGCAACAAGCACTGTCCGCACAACAGTGAATCCCAAGGTCACGTGGGCCCATCGGTCCTGGCCGCCAAGATGGCAGCACACGTCTGCCAAGAGGGATCTCGAGGAGCGTTCTTGTAGCTATGTGAATAACATTGCAGGCCCCTGCACCCATGACGCTGGGTGTGTGCCTGGCACCTTCCTTCTTGGCCCTAGAGGTGCGGTGCACACCTTCGATCTATTGTGAGGCTGGTGGTGAGGCCCAGGAGACAAGTAGAGTAGTCTAGATGCCTTCCCTCTCCCCCAAAGATTACCTCTGGCGACAGAATACCAAGCGGGCACCTAACATAGTGGGTGAAACCCTGCCTGAGGTGACTGGGCTGCAGTACTCCCCGGACATAGGCCCACTGAGCCTACTTGCGTGCCGCTGCCTACATTGATGAGCCCTGGGAGAAACGCTGCCTGCGCAGTGGTGTCAATAGAGGGGGAGTGAACCCCTCTGCAGGACGGGGTGTAGAGCATGGAGCCATGCTCAACAATCGCCTGGTGAGTGAGACAAAGGAGGTGGCCCGCTTAAGTACTTGCTGCGGGCGGGACTTCAGGGAACTAGATCGGGGCACAGGACGGGCGCCATTTAGAGAACAAAGCGGCGGCTGAGGTGCCTGGCTTCCCTTACCCCCTCTTCACTTCCAGAGAACCTGGACGTTCTGAGGGGGATGGGGGTGTCAAACACAGGCGGTGCTGGGTGTGCAATTTTTCCATAAGTGAAGTAGTAGCAGAGTCCTAGCTGGTCCTTGTGGCTCCCTCTGTAGGGGCAGGAGCTCTCGTACGGTCTAATTCGCTAACCTAGAAAATGGTGTTACTGCTTAAAATACCAGGATCCCTGGCGCTGCGCGGTTTCCCTGTGGTTGTTTATTGAGCGCGTGGTGCACCCTGTCCCCCTCCCCCCAGACCTTGAGATGGAGGCTTTGCTGGGGCAGGGGAGGCTGCGTCAGGGGTGGCCAGGTGAACACCACCGCCTTGGCTTGCCCAGTTGGAAAAGATACCTCACAATCCTTTGACAACTCTGCATTGCAGCTCACTGCTCTACACTAGTGACCGGAAGGAGGCACCGGTCCCTTTGGTGACTGTGTACGAGAACAACTGCACACCCACCAGTTACTCTACAGTGATTAGTGCATCCCTGGGCACCATGGGAGAGAAATGTCTTGGGGTGCCTATTCCTCTGTTCACCTTGTAGTTCCTGAACCCTCGGACTGCCTCCTTCTCTTTATTCCAGCTGGACCCCAGTGTTCCCCAATTAGTCCTTAAAACTCCTAGCACTGGGGAGACTGTATCCTAACATTAGGGCGAACGATACCATCACAATGGGGGAAGCCAAAGACCAGGTCACCAGGAGCTCAGCCCAGTACTCTGGAACACTCTCCACCACTGACTGGAGACACAGAAGGGCCGTAACACTCAGAGGGCTCCCTGCACTTACATCTTGATAAGGTCCCTGCAGCTATAGCAGACACCAAAGCCACTCTCCAGCAAGACATTAGTGCAGTGTCGGGGGAGGAGGGTCTACTGCGGGCTGAGCACCGTAAACTACCTGAACGAGTCACAGAGTTTTAAACTTGGATGGGTGAAATACAATCAGAGCAAAAAGCCGTGGCCCAAAGGTTAGAGGATCTATTGGAAAGAGTGAGCATCCTGGAAAGGCATGTAGAGGATGTAAAGGAACGCAACCACAGCAATATCAGTGGTGGGGCTCCCAGAGCGCGTAGAGGGGACCGACATGGTGAAGTACTTGGGAAATTGTCTCCGGACAGAAGTGGCCCCAAATCACCTTACCCCCCCTTCTTTTTCCCAGAGAGGTCCCATAGGATTCCAGCTCATCGCTAGCACCGGGCCGCCCACCCCTCCCCGTGGTGGCTAGACCGCTCCACTATAGAGATAGACATTATCCTACAGAGAGTGCAGACGGATGGCCCCTTCACGGTAGACAATTTCAAAGTCTCGGTCTACCCCCGACTTTACAGCATCAGTCCAGGCACAGAAAGCTTTGTTCCCAGAACTTAAAACGGCCCTCAAAGATAAATGATGCAATACTCCCTGATGTTTAGGATTATCCTGGATGGCACAACTCTCTTTTGCGCAGATGTGGAAGCAGCTTGGAACTGGCTGGAGGCCTACTAAACTGGATCAACACTCCCCAAGGCCGCAAACTAAGCAAAGATTGAGAAAACGCACACGGGGGGCCATTTGTGGAAGATCCCAGAAGAAACCGTTCCCATCTCAAACTAAGCATGAGTGGGCAGCGGCCATGCTCGCAGAAACTGAGATAGACATGACACAGAAGACAGACGCTGAAACTGGCACCCAAGAGCGCAAATGGCTGGCCTCAGACTCAGACACTTGCTCAAGTACTGGGAAGCACCTGCCTCAAGTACCTCCACAATCTGCTCAGCTGACAACCTGATCTGAGAGTGGGGCACCAGAGGGGGTGCGGTTTGTTATTGTTTTTGCATTTATCCTTGGGTCCTGGATCCGACCTCCCATGCAGCTAAAGGTGACCTAAGAGGGGGTTATTGTTATCGCTATTGTCTTCGTTCTCTGTCAATGACCCCTGCTTGTGACTGTGGATCAGGCCACGGGCCCTCACTAGGCAGCCCTTGGCGTTGACATGCTGCTGGCCTATGCATCCAGAGGCATTTTGAGGACTAGGCAGGCACAGTATGGGTACCACTCATCTAGCTTAGCCCGTCCCAGCCAGATTAGCTCCTGCCTGGGTACTGGAGGTGGCATTCTAAAAACAATGTTTTTGCTTTTCAGGTTTGGGTGGCCGGCCGTTGCTGGGCTACTCATGGGAGAGGGTGTTTGTTGTTTTGTTTCTCTGTCTCGCAGGTTCTATGTTTGCTGTTGGCGGGTGGGATGGATCAGGGACTACCCTGAGTGCTTTTACACCACTCAATAACATGACAGGCTCTAAAGCTACATTAACCTTTATATCCTGAAACATCAGAGGGATCGGGTCGGCTTCTGAACGCCAATACATCCACTGATATCTGAAGATCGGTGTGTATAGGTGGCTATATTACAAGAGACTCATCTTACGGGGGAGAAGTTGACCGATTTCTCTGTAGCTGGAAGGGGCAACTGTTCACAACCTATTACTCAGCAGAGGAGCTCTTTAATGGATTAGGGCGGGGACACCCTTTGAGCTCACTCACTCAACACAAGTCCTGATCACGGGTAAACTCTTAGGCAAATATATCACATTGGAGAGCGGGTGTGCCCCAAATCAAGACCATGTGGCCTTCCTCCAAACGTTATCAACCTCACTGGCCCCTTTTGTAACCGTCAACCTCCTTCTTGGAGCGGATTTTAATTATGTGGCTGATACTACACTTGCCCGCTCCTCTCCCCCACACCTGGGGTTTTGGCACATGCATTTTAGAGACTGGAAAAGACACTGGGAGGCATCGGATATTTGGGGAGTTCAGCATGGGCAGACAAGAGACTAATCTTACTTCTCCAACATATATCAGCTGCATACCAGGCTGGATATGTTTTTATGCTCCAACAGGTTTATCCAATATGTGACATATACAGAGTACCTGGATCAGATGCTATCTGAGCATTGCCCTCTATTTCTGAAATTCTGCCCAGTAGAAGATCGCTTTGAGGTACCCACGTGCCGGCTTAACCCCCAGCCCCTTGAAGAGACGTGCTATCGGGAATCCCTAGGTACTGCTACTACTGATTATTTTGCACACAATCAAGGCAATGCATCAACTGGACTCTTTGAATGGGAGGCATTCAAAGTAATGGTTAATAGCCACTGCCTGGGACAATCAGTTGGAGTAAGGAGGGACCTCAATGAAGAACTTCGCACATTGGATGGTACGATAATCAAACTAGATAACGCCCTGGGGTAGGACAAGGGCGCATGGGTAGGTCTACGGGAGGCTAGGGAACAATGCAATGCCATACTTGAACGCCTGTGTTGCCATGACTATAAAGATTACATTGCTTGGACACATGACGAGGAGGGCAGACCATGCAGATTACTGGCCTGGCTCATCAGGCCTGAAACAAGGTGGGTTTCATCACACAGATCTCGTCAAGCAACGAAACACTGCTCTACTCGCCCAAGGCGATTAATAGGACATGTCGAGAATACTACGAATCTCTCTATAAACGACCTGGGAGCCCCTCGCCTCGGAGGCCCTGAAAGCCTTCTTGGCCTGCACCCTGCAGCGGGTCCAATGACCATGAAACCCAGGAAGCCCTAGGGGGCCTTGTCTCGTTCAGGAAATCAAATCCGCAATTAAGGATATGGCAGCTGTGTTTGCTGGCACCCTGGCTCCCCGGCTGGAGGCCTTGTAAGCAGAGTCGTTGCGACTGGGGTCCCTGCCTGCTTCCACCAGGGACGCCATGGTGATTCGACTTCCTGAATTCAAGGACCTGAGCGCCTTTACGTCTGCATTTAGCCCGTTATCCATGGTAAACATGGATTTAAAAATCCTAAGTAAGACCTTGGCCCTCAGACTACTCCTGCATATACAGACACTAATACACAGCAACCAAAACTGGTTAACCGAGAGCAGAGCACGTCCCTCAACCCCTAAAGATATCATAGCCTCTATCACCTGGATGTACTGCTCCGCCCCCGCACTACTATAATGTCAGTGGACCTTGAAAAGGTCTTTGCAGCGGTGAGCGGAGACTTCCTTTTAGAGGTCATGCACATGATGGAACTGGGAGAGGCTGGATTAAATGGATTATGCTACTATACTAAGCCCCCGCCGCACGGGTCAAAGCAAGCCACATCGTTTCCACACAATACAATGTATATAGGGCACTAGACAGGAGTGTCCATTATACGCCCTCCGGTTTGCCCTACCCACAGTGCTGTTGGCAGAGCTTTTCTGGTGAGTGGTAGCGGGCTCCAGGTTGACGGTATCATCTCCTTGTACGCAAACGATCTACTGCTTTATCTGGATGATGGTCCAACAGGAGCTACTTCTGCGATGAACATACTGGGTGATTTTGCGTAGGTCTTTGCCTCCAGGTCACTAATTCCAAGACATATTTATTACCCCTGGTAGCCCATGCCCGCAAGCAGGGAAATATACCATAGGGCCTGATCTGGTCTCCTTCAACCATCTGATACCTGGGTATTCGTGTTTTCCATACCCTGGAGGTTCTCCTGGAGAGAAACTTGGGGAACGCTCTTAGATCCCTTTAACCTGCATCCCCCTTTTGGTGACTTTTTTAATTGCCCACTAAGGCTCGGGTCTGCCTCTCTATCCAAAATGGCCATGTTGCCAAGATTATATTTCACTAACCTTCCAGTCAAGTTACCAGGTTCCTGGTTCAGGCAGTTGGATACCTTACCGAGACAACTGATATGGTTCTCAGTAGCTCCCCTGGGAAGGGAGGCTTGGGGGCCCCAGATGCAGTGGGTCACTCATTGGCTTGACGGAGCCTATCAGGAAGGACTAGGCCCAGTGGGATTGGCCAACCATCAGGGTACATTGCTTGCAAAACTACTCTGCCCAGTGGATGAGGTACCCAGCCAGGTGTATTATCAACAGTGGCCTTAAAGTGCTAGAAAGTGTGCGTACAAAAGGATGGAGGGAATTCCACTATATGCCACTGTATTACCCCTGGTAGGACTCCCTTATGGCGATCCGCTTGCTTTTTTCCCCAGATGCCCAACTGGCAGCCTGTACAGACGCCAGTCTAATAACAGTGGGTGACTGCTATCAGGATAGGAACGCAGATACTGCTAGACGTTTTAATGAGCGAGCATGACTTACCTCACGTCAATTTTTAACATGTGAAGCACTAGTGAGATCCTTTTGGGGCCTGTGGTCAGGCAGTCGGGACGAACCTGAGACACATGCAGTACAACAACTACAACTACTGGTGACCATGGGTTCTGGGAAACACCTGATAAAATAGTTCTTTATGTCATTGGCAGGCATGGTCAGGAAACTTCTAGTGGCAAAAAGTTGGTGGGACACTTCTGGGGCAGGAGGTCAAGAACCCTGAGTGAGGCATGGTCTTGGCATACCCATAGAGAATCTCTAGCAATATGAGGCCCAAGTATACCCAAATTAACAATGTCCAAATTACATATTAGACTCCTCACAGACTACAGATCATCTATTGTGGGGACCATGGGCACCTTATTGGACGGAGACTTTTGCCATATGACCTGGAACTACCCTCACTTGTGGCCATTCTGAGAGATGTTACGTACACTCAATATGACACTGGGTGGCATGCTTACCTGCACCGTAGAAACCTGCTTGCTGGAATTGTTCCCCAGACCACGGGCGCGAAAAGTGGGCACTAAATTCTTGGCTTTAGCTCTGAACATGGAAAAAAGACATATAGCCATGATGTGGAAATCCAGGACAGACAAGGTCATTGAGACTTGAGAGCCAGCTGAAGAGAGAGCCCTACTTCGAGAAGACATCTGTGGTATACATGGACATCCAATAGCAGGGTTGTGGCTGGATGTACTAGAGACTTGGGAGCACCCGGAGGAGGATGCAGGCGATGGGGCGGCAAGTCAGGGTATGCCAACCGAAAGATCTGGAGCTGACCCCATGGCAATTCTGATGAAGAAGATGCCAGGCTCTAGTGAAAGTTGTGTGTCACTGTGCCTGTGGGGATGCACGCTTCAACATGTGGATGCGAAAGTGTTACCCTCCTCCTACCTTTAACTTCATCCCTCCTTCTGCACTTCTCCTCGCCACGCATTCCCTTCCCTCGCCCATGCATCAGTATTTCCTCCCAAACTATCATCTTGGCTGAGCCCTTTTCCCCTCTACCTCCCAGTCCCATCCTCACCTACCGGCCACCAAAGGGACCCTATATCTCCTTCCTACATCACACCTGGCTGAGAGGACGGATGGGCCCCCGAGACAGCATAGTTGGATTGTTTTTTGTGTTTAAATGTATAGGTCTCGACAAACATTTTTTTTTAATACAGATTTTATTGGGCGTTACAAGATACAGTAAGTAGCGCATAATAAAGTACATATAAAATGCAAGAGCATATTTGGCAACATTCGTATACATAACCAGCACATTAGGAAAGGTCACTGTCTAGTACAACAGTTGGGACACTCTTATAGGCAATAGATTCGTACATTCATAGTTGCATTTAATTTCAACCCAGCTTAAAAAGATAACTGTGAGTAATGCAAACTGAAGAGCTCCCTCCCTCATCCACTGACGGCACAACAAGGAATCTCCGACTCCGACGTATCTCAGTAGCAATAATTTAGACAAGTAACAATAGTAAAAATAATAAGAAAACATAAAACAAAGTAAGAACCCACTGTTATTTAATCACACGGTGTCAAGTATATTCTTTGCAGTTTTAGTCAAACATCATTAGTGCCCCTAAGAAGTGAACGAGGGATGACGTGTAAGTGAAAGAGGGGTTTGTGCAACGTTCTCAAAATTGGTGACAAATGGAAGAACAAAATCAGTAAAATCACAGTATTAGTTGATCACAGCTTCAGAAAGAGCCGAAGAATAACAATTAATGTTGAATCAATTTCATGATACCAAGCCAAATGTACAGAGAATAATGTCCATGAATTATGTAACGCTGGCTGGTTGTAATGCGGGATAAAGTAGACGTTTCGACCCCAAAGGATTGTAGGTGTCGATGAAACCTTAAAGCGGGGTCTTCCTCAGGACAGGGTGAAGTGTAGGAAGGTGGTGGACGGGGCCAGGCTTATCTAAAACAATGTGGAGGTGAGGCTAGATTTGCGGACCCGACACTAGTTCTGGCCAAATTCACCAGGAGGTTGAAATCGGGTGCTCAACCTAGGGTTTTGACATGGAGAGAAGTAGTAGAACACTGGGGTCTAGCAGAGTGTGCTGCTCTCCACAGGGAAGAGAATGGTGGCTTACGGAAAAGACCCATAGCGATGAGCTGGGACCTCTTATTGGAGTCTTTAAAGGCTTTGGACAGCTTTTCCACCCTGTGACATGTCACTATTATACCTTTTATAGCTCTTTACCATGATGGACTGTGATTTGGTCACTCCGTTATGCCTACTGATTTTGCCCGTCATTCTCATTGCCAGCATGTATGACGTTTCGAATCTGACCGGTTGTAGTAACATCTTCTCAATGGATACCATCCCACGAAACGATAAGCTGGGTTCCTATGTAAGCTCCCAATGTTTGGGGGGACATTGTCCAAACAGATACGTCGGGGACACTACAGTAAGAGGGTATACCCATAAGTCACTGGGACCTGGGTGCACTATGGTACAGAAGAAAGGGGTCCCCGTAGCAATAATTTAGACAAGTAACAATAATACAAATAATAAGAAAACATAAAACAAAGTAAGAACACACTGTTATTTAATCACACGGTGTCAAGTATATTCTTTGCAGTTTTAGTCAAACATCATTAGTGCCCCTAAGAAGTGAACGAGGGATGACGTGTAAGTGAAAGAGGGGTTTGTGCAACGTTCTCAAAATTGGTAACAAATGGAAGAAGAAAATCAGTAAGATCACAGTATTAGTTGATCCCTGCTTCAGAAAGAGCCGAAGAATAACAATCAATGTTCAATCAATTTTATGATACCATGCCAAATGTACAGAGAATAATGTCCATGAATTATGTAACGCTGGCTGGTTGTAATGCGGGATAAAGTAGACGTTTCGACCCCAAAGGATGGTAGGTGTCGATGAAACCTTAAAGCGGGGTCTTCCTCAGGACAGGGTGAAGTGTAGGAAGGTGGTGGACGGGGCCAGGCTCATCTAAAACAATGTGGAGGTGTACGTAATCAAAGTCGGGTAATTGCAACAAATGAAATATACAGGGAAGACAACCAAGTCAAAATGGCTTGGCATACTTTATTCTATGTCGGGCCAACAGGCTCCAAATCGGGTGGAGAGCGGGATACTCATAACAATTTACTTAGAAGAGCTAGTGGGTTCAAAGAGCATAAGTTAAGGAATGAAACTTAGTCTAAGCGTGTGTCAAGCCACCAATGACTAGATTCTGAACTTACGAATGGAGGTTATGACTTCTAGGATCCGCGTTGCCGGGTAAATCTTGCCGCCAGATCCGTTTGGTCCATCAATTACACTGCAGAAGATTAAAAACATACAGCGGAGGTAGCAGCAATGTTATCCGAATGCGGATAGCCGCTGTGTATGTACCAGTGACTTATGGATATACCCTCTTACTGTAGTGTATTCTGAGCAGGTGCATGCCTGCGAGGTATTTTCTTGCTTGATTTAGTCTACCACTATGGTGGAGAGCGAGCTCCTATCATACACGGAGGAACATATCAATCAACTAATACAAAATCCATCGAACACTTTCCTTTCGGCAACAACACCCAACATTGACTTTACCCTAAATGACAAGATTGCTCGGCTTGAACGCCTAGAAAAGAAATTACTCCGCACTCGCCTGCATTGTCATTTATTAACGAAATATCTGCAGGAGAACATAATTCCTGTGGGCTTACAAATTAACATAGAGCCTGCTATCTTCGTGGATGTCCCCAAATTCCAAGAGGGTTTTAGTTTTGTTGCTAACAACTGCTCCCAGCACTGGATGGTGCTGGGAGTAGAGACGGCGGAAGAACAGATCCAAGTCCTCACCCGGGAGATCGCTGCTCTCAAAGCTGAAATTGCAGGTGATACTACACTCACCAATGCCAAGGACGCCCTTACAAACCTACAGGCCACATTGAAGGATTTTGAGACAACTACACAGAAAAAAAATTGGAAAAACTGGCAAGAGACGTACGCCTTTTTGACAATACACAGGTATACCCATACCTGCATGCTGACTACTACAAGCAGGACAACCAGTGCCGGTTCTCGAATAGGGGAGGCTACAGAGGACGACAAAACTTCACAACTTTTTCAGATTCCTCCTATAGCTCTGGTAGCGAGAACGAGCAACCAGGCACCAGCACGATATCCAGTACAACAACCCTTTCCCCTTTTTTTAGGCCAGGGTCAATGGAGACCCCCGAGAGGTCGGGCAACAACTGGCAGAGAGGACCTCCACGCGGACAACAACAAGGGGCAATATGAACTGGAACGAGGACGCAGCTCGAAACAAGTCACATTCAGACCGGAGAGCCACGGGGAGATATCAACCAGACGCAAAGTTTACCGGTGGGAGCGAACCCAGTGGTGAATATATGAACATACACTTTGAAAGAAGAAGAGTTGAAAGTCTTGAGCAAAGGTCTATCATACGTCCCCACTGCTCCTCCAAATAAGTTTGCTCTGAAGACAGAACTCTACAGTTTTTCGAAAAATGTGCTTAAGATACTATTTCAAGAATTCCACCACGCAACAACGAACCTCGGAAACGGGGTTACGGATACCCTCTACATTCTTTCCACCTACCTATGCCATGACTAGTAAGATACATGCATTTGAGAACATGGTATCCAGAGATGTGGACAAAATATTGAATGAATTCAAATATATCAGGTTCAAAATCAGCAATATTGAAAAGGCCGCCCTCACAGCCCTAAGTAACAACAAGAATCTGGTTATTAAGCCTGCGGACAAGGGAGGAGCCATTGTTTTGCAAGATGTGGAGACCTACAGGAAGGAAATTTACAGACAATTGACAGATGGGGTCAGCTACAAGAAGCTACCCACGGATCCCTCAAAGAATTTGGCTCAAGAGATCCTGCAGATCACCCAGAGAGGTAAAGATCAAGGTTTCCTTTCACATCAGGAATTTCAATTTTTGAACCCCAAACATCCCAGACTTCCCACCATATATACTTTACCCAAGATTCACAAAAACATGGCTAATCAACCTGGCCAGCCAATTATATCTGGCTGTGGGTCCATCTTGGAACCCTTATGTAAATATATTGATCGTTTTTTTAAGCCCATTGCCGAGAACACCAAGGCATATCTACGGGATACTATGCAAACTATCAATATAGTGGATACTCTCCCATTTGACCCCTCCATCCAGCTCCTAGTGACAATGGACATCGTGTCCTTTTATACAAGCATCCCACAACTAAGCGCACTGGAGGGGACAGAACAGGTCCTGAATCGAAGAGTGGCAACAGTATCGGTACCCACAGACTTTATCATCGACCTCCTCAGAGTAGCAATGATGCAGAATTTCTTTGTGTTTCAAAATGACTTCTTAGTGCAGACTAAGGGAGTTGCGATGGGTGCATCTTTTGCCCCAGATCTCGCAATTATATTCATGGACAACTACGAGAGCAAATACATCTTCTGCAACCAGAACCCTTTCCACATAAATGTAACCCTATGGGTCCGCTACATAGACTATGTCCTTTTGATCTGGACAGGAACCCCAGAGGTCCTAGCAAGTTTAAATACATGGCTGAATGACCAAGATCCGGGCATCCAATTCAGTGTACAATCAAATGCCAACCAGATTGACTTCCTGGATATAACTATCTTCAACAAGAACGGCGTTTTACAAACCACTTTGTTCAGGAATCCGGCCGAACGTAACTCCCTCCTACAATATAACAGCCACCATCCAAGGGGACTTAGGGACAATCTACCTTTTGGGCAATTCCTGTGGGTCCGCAGAAATTGTTCCTCCAAAGCCAATTACATGATGGAGTCTGAGGTACTAGCTGACCGCCTCCGTGAAACAGGATACCCGGGGAGAATAATTAAACAGGCTTGCAAGCGGGCATGGTACAGCCCCAGGGAAGAACTACTACAACCCCGCATCAGAAATGACACCGCCAATCAAAGAATGATCTGCGTGACCACATTCTCCACCAAGAGCAATGCTATTAAAAAGGTTGTCAACAAACATTGGACGCTTATAGCGGACGACATTGAGCAAAAGGATTTACCCCTACATTCCTTTAGGAGGGCCAAAAACATCAGAGACCGGGTAGTCCATTCATTCCTGGACCCCCCTACAAAGGCCACTGTGCTCTCAATGTGGAACCTGCCACCGTTAGTAGGTCACCACAGATGTGGAGCCTGCAAAGCATGCCAACTACAATACAATGTAAGGTGTTCAAATATAACCAGCAACAAGTGGAGCTGAAATCTTATACCAATTGCAACACTACTTGCGTAATCTATGTGATCCAATGCCCTTGCAACTTGCTATACATAGGACAAACCCAGCAAAAAATTAAAGCACGAATCCTACAACATGGGAGCCGCATCCGCTGCGAAGTTACAGGTGCACCCCTGGTTGAACATTGCAAAAAGACAGGCCATACTCTGGACTCTTTTAAATGGACTGTGCTTGAAAAGGTAGTCCTGGGAGCCAGAGGGGGTGATATCACCAGGATCTTGAACATGCGAGAAGCTAAATGGATGTCTTTCTTTGATTCGATAAAAAACAAACTCAACAAAACAGACAGCAGCCATGTGCAACTCACTGCATTATCTAACTAGGGGCGCTATCCTTTGGCTCCAATTTCCACCCAAGCTGTAGATCTACTGCAGAATAGCCAGCATGGATATTGCTCCGTAACATTCTCTACAGGGCGTATGTATATCTGATTTTTGTTCCTTAAAATATTCTGCAAGGCGGATGTATGAACCCCCCTATTTGAAAGATTTTTGATGTTAAACATGTGGGGATTTTTGATAATTTTTAAAAATCTGTCAATTAACATACGATAGGACGCCTCACCCTCATGTACGAGAGGTGTGCGCCCGTCTAACGATTTTCCCTTCTTGTTTCCAATATTCTATGTATATTGCCATGTGATTGCGGCGCCTCACTCATGTTTTGAGAAGTGCGCGCCACTAGATTTAACCTTCAACCTTTATGTGAATATTAGAATTGTGACATTGCTCAATCGTGAACCTGCTATACACACGAGCCTGCACTGTCATCCTAGACACGTTGATGCTGCCGCCCGACAGTCTTTTCTCCATTGACATAACCACGCATCCTGCGGTAGTAGTACGTGCACGCCGGCGAAGGGCGTCTGTACTTAATAAGCTTCCACAACCCTCTGCGCTGTTGCTGATCTGGACGGCAGACACACGAAACCTCTCGAGAAGCTGGAGGTTCCCCCCCCTTCAGGTATTTGACGACCGATCCACCCAGGGCAGTGTTAGCTGACACTCCTTTCACTCCCTAGACATCAGATTAAGTTATGGCCCTCGGCATCACGGACCGCGGCTGCGGCTGTCTCACGATGCCATTGTTTTGACACGAACAATCTTGACTAAGCTGTGAGTACCGATGGTTTTGTTTTAAGTACAGACATAAACAGCAGCCATCCGCATTCGGATAACATTGCTGCTACCTCCGCTGTATGTTTTTAATCTTCTGCAGTGTAATTGATGGACCAAACGGATCTAGCGGCAAGAATTACCCGGCAACGCGGATCCTAGAAGTCATAACCTCCATTCATAAGTTCAGATCTAGCCATTGGTGGCTTGACACACGCTTAGACTAAGTTTCATTCCTTAACTTATGCTCTTTGAACCCACTAGCTCTTCTAAGAAAATTGTTATGAGCATCCCGCTCTCCACCCGATTTGGAGCCTGTTGGTCCGACATAGTATAAAGTATGCCAAGCCATTTTGACCTGGTTGTCTTCCCTGTATATTTCATTTGTTGCAATTACCCGACGTTGATTACGTACACCTCCACATTGTTTTAGATAAGCCTGGCCCCGTCCACCACCTTCCTACACTTCACACCCTGTCCTGAGGAAGACCCCGCTTTAAGGTTTCATCGACACCTACAATCCTTTGGGGTCGAAACGTCTACTTTATCCCGCATTACAACCAGCCAGCGTTACATAATTCATGGACATTATTCTCTGTACATTTGGCATGGTATCATAAAATTGATTCAACATTGATTGTTATTCTTCGGCTCTTTCTGAAGCCGGGATCAACTAATACTGTGATCTTACTGATTTTCTTCTTCCATTTGTTACCAATTTTGAGAACGTTGCACAAACCCCTCTTTCACTTACACGTCATCCCTCGTTCACTTCTTAGGGGCACTAATGATGTTTGACTAAAACTGCAAAGAATATACTTGACACCGTGTGATTAAATAACAGTGTGTTCTTACTTTGTTTTATGTTTTCTTATTATTTGTATTATTGTTACTTGTCTAAATTATTGCTAGGGGGACCCCTTTCTTCTGTACCATAGTGCACCCAGGTCCCAGTGACTTATGGGTATACCCTCTTACTGTAGTGTCCCCGACGTATCTGTTTGGACGATGTCCCCCAAAACATTGGGAGCTTACATAGGAACCCATCTTATCGTTTCGTGGGATGGTATACATTGAGAAGATGTTACTACAACCGGTCAGATTCGAAACGTCATACATGCTGGCAATGAGAATGACGCGCAAAATCGGTAGGCATAACAGAGTGACCAAATCACAGTCCATCATGGTAAAGAGCTATAAAAGGTATAATAGTGACATGTCACAGGGTGGAAAAGGTGTCCAAAGCCTTTAAAGACTCCAATAAGATGTCCCAGCTCATCGCTATGGGTCTTTTCCGTAAGCCAAAATGCTCTTCCCTGTGGAGAGCAGCACACTCTGCTAGACCCCAGTGTTCTACTACTTCTCTCCATGTCAAAACCCTAGGTGGAGCACCCGATTTCAACCTCCTGGTGAATTTGGCCAGAACTAGTGTCAGGTCCGCAAATTTCCAGTAAGTAAGTGCAATCTTGAGTAGTACCGGGGTCGATGTTGGGACTGGCACCAATGGACACAACAGTCTGTGAAGTATCCCCCGATGAATCATCCGGGGTATATTTCTCGTGCCCCTTTATAGATTATAGGCCTGCAAGATATAGGCCTCAGTGCATGCTGTGGCTGTAGGGGGAAGGGAAGTGTACAATAATTTAACCCACTGGATAAACTTAGATGGGCATCCCAAACATCCTGAGGGTGGCCAGCATGCATTTCGAGCTCAGTGTATGGTAGGCCTGTCAAAGGTCCTACGAAAGGCACCCTGCTCTCTGGAAAATCTCCGAACAGGCAGCCATGATGGGGGAAAAGCCTGTGAATATTTAGTGAGGTACTTCTGGTCGAAACAGTACCCACATTGATCTGGGTGTATTAATCTCGGTAAAAGGGGGAGGAGGCGATTAGGAAGTATTTTGCCAAGTATTTTGTATTCTGAACTAAGCAGTGATAGAGGCCTATATGCGATATCTGTATGGTCTCTACCATGTTTAGGCAGCGAGGTCAGTAGTACCTGCAATGTTGTGAGAGGCAGTGACCCTGCTAGTAAAGATTCCAGATATAGCCCCTCAATTCAAAGAGCCAGCAGTAGGGTGAAAGCAGCATAAAACTCCACCAGGATGCCATCTAAACCTGGGGTCTTGTTACAGTGGAGTTCCCTAATAGCAGTACGGATTTCAGCCACTGATATTGGCACTGCAAACGACACCTTACATCTGCCGTCGCTTGGAGTAGGCGCAACATGTCTAAGAAGCTGAGGTTGTTCGTTGTCGTAAAAGGTCACATTGATTTAGTTCCAAGTAGTTACACAGGTTTACACCGGGGTGACAATCTCAAGCATAGGTCTGAGGGAGGAGCATTTCTAATCAGCCGTTCTAATAGTGTCTGCCTTGGGATGTACACGCTGAAACCTATGATATGCAACTGTTCAAGGAATTCCGCATATTCAATGCAAGAGTCACAGAGCTCTTTAGTCCGTGCTCTGAGCCGCTTCACGCTCAAGCGTGCCCAAGCCCTTCTCCACCAGGCTTCAAGTTCCGGCTTACAGTCTGACATGCTCTCCCACAATAGAACTAATAACTGTCCCATGCAAGACCACTTTGAATCGTTTCCATTCTATCATTATAGAGGAGGCTGTATCAGTGTTGTTTAGGAGATAAGTGTTGATGGTTGAGAACACAGTGTCACGGAAAACACAGTCTTTTAGGAGGCGAGAATCAAGTCTCCATGTGGGAATTAGGTGGGAACTCGTCCCCCAGGAGAAAATCACTTGCAATTAATTGTGATAGGAAAATGTTTACCGATATAGGGTGTGTGTGTGTGTGTGTGTGATTCGCGTAAAAATGACAGAGTGCAGAATATACGATCTATTCATGTGTGTAACTTGTGTGTCGAAGAATAATAAGAATATTCAAGCATGCCCATGTTGCGACTACGCCATGCATCCCACAGTGACCACCCCTCGGCCCAGTTCAGAAGAGCTCTGGCCTGATGAATTGAAGTTGCACCAGGCAGGGGTGAACAACCCAAATTAGTGTCCAAGACTGCGTTAAAGTCCCCACCTGATATCCAGAGATATATATAGTCCAGTCTGCAAGTACCATTCCCACCTGGGTAAAAAAAGGTGTCTCGATTTGTGTTCGGGCATAGAGGCTTCCAAACACTAATGGTATACCATCCAGAGAGCCTCGGATCAGGGTGTACTGGCCATTAGTATCTATTCGGTTGTCTTGAGGAACAAAAGGGACCCCCTTCCTGATCCGAATCGTTGTTCCTCATGCGAACGCTGAGTATGTTGTGTGGAATAATTGTCCCCTCAATTTCCTTTGGAGTTTGAGGCATACAGATGGGTTTCCTGTAGGAATACTGTATGTGCCTTTCACCTAGTCAACTGCGCATGTTATCTATGACATTTATGAATAGACACCATCCCTCGAACGTTCCAAGTGGTGAAGTTATAGCGCTGAGTCGCTGTCATGGGCACCTCCTATGCGTGTTATAGTATCTGTGCATACTCCAGAATCAGGCCTATTGTATTGTATCAATAGCAATCTGGCACCCATCACAAACCCCCAGGAATTTCCCAATACAAGGTCCAAAATGAAGGAACATAGTTCGACCAAACAAGTATAGCAGCATAACATAACCACTGTGCTGTGTAACGTGCAGCTGCAAATGGGGCCATTTATGCACAACAGCCAACGTTGACACCTGGGAGGACCTAGTGTACCCATCCAAAAAAACATTGCGTCCTGGCCCCAGGGCCCAGCCAAGCCAAACACAAACCCCAATGTAATACAAAGTAGTTACACCCACCCATTTCACCCCCATCAACAACATATATACCTACTTGAATGTAGTATATGGAACCAATCGGCAATTATTCACGCCTTGGGATAATACCCCAGCACATACCTCAGCTACCCCGCCAACACTGTGGCAGAGTAGAGACAATAAAATACAGTAGGATCCAATGCCCATCCAATGTATTCAAGCTACAACCCATCAGCCTAGTAAGTCATTTGCCATCTGCAGCGTCATGGAGGGGAAAAGCGTCGGACTGTTGTCCGATTCGGAGTGAACCGTGTCGCCCCATGAAGATTCTTCATCTGTAAATTGGCGTGCCAACCGAAGTGTAGCTGCTGATATGATGGCTGCTTATTGGCCCTCCAACAGCTGCTCAGGGGTGTAGAAGAAATGATCCTTGCAGCGTTTGTCTTCTGCGCCGGAACTTTGCCTGTGGTCGCCGTGTGATATACGTGGCGGTATGTTTGAGGTTTTCAGCTACAGGGAGATCGGGGAATGCATGTTCTAACCATTCCCATGCTTCTGCTGGAGTATCAAAGAAGGTATTCTCTTGTTTGTGTATGATTTTCAGCCAGGCAGGGCACAGTGGAGCATATTTTAAATTTGGGGATTGGAGGTGTTGCTTGATCCCATGGTAAGAGCCACTCTGGTTCTGAACGTGTAGGGTGTAGTTAGGAAACAAAAAGACATGTGCGTTGTCTTGTTTGATCAGTACTTTTCACATGCAATTTGGATGCGTGTACCACGATCCTTGAAACAGAGTATTCGGGCTACTATGGGTTGAGGGGGTGCCACTGGTGCCCTCCTCTTTGCAGGAACCCTATGCACCCATTCTACACAGAACAGCTCTGAAAGCCCTTCCGGGGCCACCACCATACGTAGTCAAGTCACTATAAATTGGGTTGCATTAGGGCCCTCGCTATTTTCCGGCATTCCAATTATTCTGACATTATTTCAACATGAGCGCCCTTCAGCGTCTTCGAGCCTGTCCTGCAACACAGAGATCTGATGTTGGAGCCTTTCCATGATTTCAGACTGTTCCTTCCGCCAAGGGGCTAGGTCCTGTAGCGGCATCGTATTAGTATTCACTTTGTCCATGAGCTTCCTGTGGTCCGCTCCAAGGAGATTAACATCTGTAGCGAGGGACCTAAATTGCTGTTGCGAGACTCCCTAATTTACTTCAAAAGTAAATCCAGGTTATCCTGAGGAGTGCCCAATGAGGTGGGGAGTATCAGTTCTTCTTCCATGCCCACCGTGGAGGTGTCTGCGTCGGTGTGCCTGAATTCCTTGCATCAGTCTGCTTTCCTTTGGTGCATCCCAAGACTCCATAAGTAGCACCCCAGACGGGGGGCATGGGGGTTGAGGACGTAGTAAGCACTTTGGTGCGAGGTGGGTTCTTGCTGCTCCGTGTCTCTGGCCTGTCACCTCTATTCTTGCATGTCCACAAGTGGGTTTTGTAGGGCCACCTCCAATCAAGCCGGTTAGCACAGATGCCTGAACCTGGGCGACTGTGAGGGCCAGTCTGGGCTACAGGTTGGTGCTGTACACATAGATAAGGGGGACACCTCGGGCAGCTTGCATCTTACGCCTCTTCACTGTCCACACTGTGAGGCACTGCTATATTTGTAGGGCTGTTAGTATCCACACGGGCTAGGCAGATCTGCATCCAACAGGGACCAGGCTTTGCATACCGAGATCACCCCGCCGCTTCTCCTCCACAGTGTGACCTCCCCACGTGGCCACCAGACCAGCGCTTCTTATATGAGGGGAATGCATCCAGGAAAGGGGCGTGCAGATGGACCAGGGAACAAAACGCAATGTGGTTCAGTCGTAGCCCTGCCAAGGGCCAGGGTGCCCTGTCCCTTTACCTGCTGTGCAGCCCAAAAGTCTTCAGACCAACAGTTTTGCGTCTTCTGGGCCCATCACGTTCACGGCTCCACACAGTCTGGCCCAGCCCTCCTCCGTCGCAGGTTCCTCGACTCACACGGCCACAGGCCCAGTAGTGCTCCATGAGCCACATTAACTCTCTGCACCACAGCCATCGGAAACTTTGGAGACCGCTTTAGTCTGGCCTCTCCTCCGTGTGGCCTGGGGTCAACAACAGGCCCAACCGCGTCAGGAGCCACAAATCTACAGGAGCGGCGGGGTCAGTGATGGCCCGGTTCCTCGTCTCCCCGAGGAGGCAGGTCGCAGAGATCCACAAGCCTTTACAACATCTACAGGCACCACACAGTGTTAAAAAGTTATTCAGCACGGTCTCCGGTCCAGGTGGGTCCAAACAGGCCCGGCAGCAACCAACAGCATGCAATCTGGGATAGTGTACACCCAGACCCGGCCTGGGCGGCTTTCACCAGTCACTGTATGGTCAGGGATCAGCTTCTGGGTGTCATGCGGGCTGATGCTGTAGGCACCACCAGATCATGCAACCTGGAAGCAAGCATTGTGGGGATGGTGCGCCACCATTTTCCGCCAGACCCGGGAATTGTACCACCTTGCAGCAATGATGTGGCGCCAGAATGGGGCTATAACATGCCACCGATGTCCAAGTGGGCTTCCATCTCACATATCCGCCATCTTTGGCGGTTGGCCACGGCCCAGGTCTCTACAAACACCCTTGAAAGTATCATTGAACTGTCAACCTGTGAATAAGCCTGGTTTGGTAGATGCAGTCCAAACACCCTTGGAGCCAAACAAATGATGAGGTTGGCTAAAACGGGAGTGCACAGTTAGGGGGGTTTCATGTACAGAAAGATTATGTACAGCAAAGTGCCTTGTAGGGCTTCCCGGTGATACCAGATCAGATGCTTCTATGCTTGAATGGAACCTACTGTATTAACACACATGGTTTACTTTTTGTTGCCCCAAAACCCTAAGAGAACAGTATATATGTCTGTTGGAGGAAGAACAAGTAACATCTTTGTCTATCATTCTTCACTTTGGAACTGCCAAGAACAGACTAAACAATTCTTCTCCTTATCTTTAGGTGAATGACATATTTTACCGGGCTGGGGCTTACTTTTTCTCCAAAGATTTCTAGTTTCCCCAACAGCACTGAGTAGAAGGGCATCTCAATCAAATCCTTTTGTGAAACCTCTGGTGGACTGATTTCTAAGACTGACCTATCACTAAGTGTATTAGATTTTAAACTTATTTCAAGAATCCTACCACCAATTTCCCATTGGCTTAGCTCAATATTTGTTACCTCCAAGCATACAGACCTTGTTGATTCCATTTCTTCTTTAAAGGGGAAAATGTTTCCACTTTGCTGTATTGAGTTATTGTTAAAAGGAACTATGTAATAATCTTTATATACTTGTATCTCTGCTTGAACAGTCATACTCATTTAGGAGTAGCTCTGGTAATCATCTAATTTATTTCCCTCATTTGGCATTTATTGTCACAATCTGTTACCTCTTGCTTACCTACTTGCAACTTTCTTGTATCTTCAAACGATCTGATTTTCATAAAATTCTCATTCATACCTTATTCACGGATATAGTTTTTCCCATTAGTGCCTGTACGGCTTTTACAAAATATCAGGTGAAAAAGCTCTCAGTACTTCTTTTACTATTACAGACAGTAACTTGTTGAACCAATTCAACAAACTGAGGATTTCCAAGTTACTAATTATTTCCTCGGATGTGTTCCTTAGTGCATTCTTAGTAGTTGACACACCTACCCCGTTTATTTATTTATTTATTAAATCGGCTCTCATCCCTTGAATGAAATTTTTTGTCACTTTTCCTCTCTGTTTGCACCACACATCTGTGAGATATTTGTTTAAGCACTGCTCACGGATGTTCCTTTTCTTCTTCGCACCTTTATCTGATAGCTAAGACCGCCTCTGCGGACCTCCCTGACTGCACTCATGCGGCACCGCAGTCCATTTAAACGCCCAAGCAGTCCCTTCAGGTGTGTGGTCTTTTGCTGCACTTCAAAAATCAACTTTCAACTAATTTGAGACTATGAAACAGGCGATTCCTCTTTCACAGTTCCAATTTGCTCAGGGAAAACATCACATCAAAGGACATATTGGACTGTTATTAACGCCCACAAATTGGAAGAACTATTCAGTGGATAAGTGCCAGTGTGTAGCTATTCACAAAATATGTATTTTTTGTATTCAAACATTTAATTGATTGTTTGTTCCGAGTGAAGTGTGTGGAAGTAATATTAAAGGCATCAAGTTACCACACCCAGGTCATCCTGTCGTGTTACCTTTTCAGTGGTAATTGAGCTCCAGTATGTTGCCAAAATAATTGTAATAACATTAATATTCCGATTCAATATTGCCCCGATTATCAATGCCACTAGAAATTAGCAATTAAAATAATTGGCATCAAACTTCTCATTACCAACAATGCCATCAACATACAATATAAAAAGCAAAATGATCTATTTTAAAGCGTGCACGCACACACACACACACACACACACACACACACACACAGAGAAGGACAAACACGGTCGCTCTAAACACCACATATCTCACAGCAACTAGATGACATAGTAAACTCCTGCCATAGTCATATCCACTAAATGACTTGCACAGTTAAAAACAATATTTATTCACACCTGACTAAAAATAAGTGTTTCAGCATCTGTGCTCTTTATCAACAGTAAAGATTTTCATAGTCACAAAGGTTTGACCCGCAGGAGTTCAACAACGTTCCCAAAAGTACAAAACGAGATGGACTGCAGAGGTCTCTTCAAATTAGGTCATGTTCATGAGCATTTTGATCAACAACATCAATCCAAAAACTGCATCAGCTTACTTCATCACAAATCATGTCTCAATATACCAACCATATGCCCAGATGCCCAATAATTAGCACCAATCATAAGCTTCAACTGTGGCAACCAACAAATATTAAATGAAAAAAAGGAAAATACTATAATACAAAACAAGCATTGGCAACGCCAATAGGGCTGGCCATGCCAAGCTTATCTGGTGGTTAATTTTTTTGCATTCTTATTGTACAAAACATTTTTATTGCACAAACATATCATACAACGAAACTGAACGCACGCAGTCTCCTAAATGGCACCGTAAGAGTGGTTTGCCATAAAAATGTTACAATAACAAAAATAACGATCAAGTATCATCTTAATTGACATGTTCTGATTTTGATGGGCATGTGTCCTTACAACAACTATAGAAACCCTTTTAGTTTAATGCACATCACAGAAAATGATGGTCTTACAGATGCAAAAAAAGGAAATATTGGCTGAGAATTATTGTAACATGAAGACATCTTAAACACGCAAGTATAAGTACAAAACATAAGGAAATAAATAAAAAATAATACACAGACTAGGAATAATAAAAAGCATTGGCAAACTAAGGGACTAACTTACAAGAATGACACTGAAGTTCTCTCGTGATCAGGCATAATTATGTTGCTGTCGGCTGAAGCAAAATGACAGCTAGACACACCAAAATTGAATGAGGCTGACCCATATATATGTACGTAAATGTCATGAGCCGTTCAACGTATAAGCCTGTCTCTATGCCAGACAGAAAGAGGACCGGGTACACTTCCTATGTGGCAAGCTACAGAATGCTGATCAAAATATCTATTCACTTTAACATGGGAATTCATCATTACAGCACTTGCCACCAGACCTTACACATTCATGCTAATGACTCTCAAAGATATATTACATTTATACAGAGGCACATGCCACTGATTTCCTCTCCAGTGCAATTATACAGCAGCTATACACAATTTCATCAGAGGGGTATCAAATTAATAGATGAATGCACTCAATGTGGCAGATTCTGGACGCCAGTCTTACAAATGTAATCAGCCTAGAGACAACGGGGTTATTCTTATGGTATTCATTTTAACCTATTGTTCAAAATAACAAGGCATGTTATTCCACGCTAGCTTGGTTTTTCTTCACTGCCACAGACGATGGAAAAATGTTATCCAGAAGACACAGTAGACTGACATTTCGGTTGTTGATAAGCAATATAGATATTGATAATCAGGTAGGACTGATGTCGTGTGCATCAGAAAAGGAGCTGTTTTGTGTTACGACTCGTGGAGTTTTATAATTTCTTAGTTCATATGAACCACGGACGTTGGTAAAATGACAATAAAAAGCTAAAATGGTTATGAACTCTCCTTTGAGAACAAGTGACTTTAATTATGGCAGACTGTAAAAACGAAACCATGCCACAGCACACAGTGAGCTGCCACACTCTATGAGAGGAAGGGTTATAGTACTACGGTCAACAGCGAATGTGCACCGTGTTTTGGTTCTATTTTCCGCTTGGTTTGTTTTCATGGAAATGCACTCACTGTTGTGTTTTTTAAAGCCCGAAGGAAGTACCACTCCTCGGGGAGTCATCCTATCAGAATAAGAGGGGCGGGCACGCTCAACCTCATACGTTAAGTGGGCCCAAAGTTAAAATGCAGCATTTCCCGATGATGCGAACACACACGAATGGCCGCCATTCCCTGAGCCTCACGGCAACACTCTCCGTCCAAGATAACTATAACTGGTAATCGGCTCAACCCATGAACCACCCCCACAGCTGCCTCAAAACCCCTCTCCCCTGGATCTTTGCTCCCCACCGAGCTCCATCTTCCTCCCAGAGATCCGAGCAACATTTACGTACCCCAACTGACTACCACCTCGTTAACAACCCCATGCTGCTCTCTAACACCCTCTCTCTCCGGATACCTGCTCATTGTCTCCTCCTGTATCTCCTTGAATTTACTGACAACGAAGGACCTGAAGATCTCTTCGAAGTTGGCCGCCATAACTCGGCCGCGATCTACTCCGCGGCCGCAGCAGATCCATCCCACAATGCAACGCTCCGGAAACGAGCAGCGGTCCAAACGCGAGCGACAGCCGGTCCTGTCACGGGCGCAGCCAACATAAAAGAGGGAACGTGCCCTGTGACGAGTCAGTCTGCGCCCCATCTCTAGCAACGCGGCCATCTTACAATTGTAGCGCAGAGAAAACATATAGAACACTTTGAGAAATGTTAACGTATTCCAAATTTTTTCATTCTTTAAAATTAAGAAACGAATTGAGCTTTTTATAGACACGTATACAGAAATATAGCATTTGGATAAAATGTTGTGTTACTCTTTATATTGTTTGGTGGTTGTAGTCTAACATTAAAACTGTAATTTGAGTCCCTTGCTAAGACATAGTTGCCTTTCATATGTTGATTCGCTTAACTCTAGCGCTAAAAAACTGTTTTCGTGATTAGATGACCCGGCCAACGCTTCGTGTGTATTAGGGCAGTCCACCTTTTGGCTCTTCAAAGGAATGTGTGCCAGCGAGTTCATTTTATAAAGTCAAACGATTGCTAGCAGCTGAAAAGTGATATGTCAACAAACTGCCCAATGTACAAATGTGTCCCTTTTTCTTTGTTTAGGAGTTTATCTTAGCCCGGATTTTTATATTGCCCTTTTTTTGCATACTTGGCAAATTTTTAAAATTAGAAAGTGGGAGATTTTAAAAAAAATATGGCAGACCTGTCAAGTATCACGCATCAGGGCGTTAGGCTAAAGCATATTAGTGTGGTGGTCTTAGTAGTGAGCCATCCCGGTTTTATGGTATTTATATTTTTGTCATTTCCGTCTCTATTTATCGATATTTATTTTTTTGCTAATTTTACCTGTATTTATCCATATTTATTTTAGGTTTTGTCAAAAAAAGCTGAAATGTATATATTTTTACATTTATTAAACCAGTTAATGTACACTCATGCCTGACCGGTTTCAAAGATATATACACACTTAGCAGATAAAATACGCACTTATAAGAAAACGTGCACATTTTAGTATCAAGGTTGTGCAAATCTAGTGCTGTTTGATGGTTCTTTACTAAAGCTCCTTAATTTTTAATCACTTGCCTGTCAATCCACATAGCTTTTGGCCTGGCAGTTATGGTTGATAGAGAATCATTCAAAAACAAGCCAATTTCCATTTTTATCCACATTTAAAAATAAATACAGGCAAGAAAATAAATGGTATTCTGTCTGTATTTATCTGTAAAAATCTGTAAAAACGGAAAACAGGGAGCCTTAGATGTAATGTATCCACATGCATCCGAGGGGCCGGGCGCAGATCGAGGATATAAATAGACGAGGGAGGATCTATCGTGGTCAGACTACAGATCCACGAGCACTGTGTGTGTGTAAGTTTTGTCAACTGCACCACTGAGGCCTTTACACATAAGTACATGCTGGGGGTCGTAATCACCACAGTCTACATGACACCAGCGCAAGCCTGACAGACAAGAGGAGATGTAGCAGTGCAAGCCTCATGCTGATGGCAGAGTGCACACTGTGCTGCCGGAGAGTGAGCCTGGATGCTAGCCTCCGTCTCTGTTTATTTATTTTATTATTTATTTATTTGGCACATTTATAAAGCGCAATGGTTACACTAAAGACAGTGTGTCCCCGCCCTGTGGCACAATTGCCGAGGTAGTGCTGCCCAACACCACTACACTACATATCTCGTGGTAAAAGGTACGTTTTAAAGTTTTTCCAGAAACAGCCTCCTGGACCTCCATCCGGAAGCCCACCGGGAGCGCATTCCATTGTTCAGCAGCCAGTATGCGGAAGGACCGTCCCCCCATCCTCGCTCTCTTGACGGCGGGTACACACACCAGACCCACTCCACCCGATCTTAGCTGACGTGTAGGGACACAGGGGGTCAATAGCTCCGACAGATATGATGGAGCACTCCCCTGCAGGATCCGATGACAGACACAAAGTGCCTTAAATATGACTCACTCTCTTATCGGGAGCCAGTGTAGTGCCGCCCGAGTGGCCCTCGCAGATGACCTTCTAGGGCGCTTCAGGATTAAGCGGGCTGCCGCATTCTGTGCTCCCAGCAGACGGAGCATACTTTTAGTCGTCGCACCTAGATAAAGAATGTTACCATGATCCAGGCACGACGTCACCAAGGCATGGACCATGGTCTTCCTAGCTACCGTGGGTAGAAGGTCCAGCGTTTTCCGCAGGACCTTCAGAACCCCAAAACAGGCGACTGCCACCCGCCTGGTGTGATAGTCAAAAGAGAGGTTCGAGTCTAACCAAACTCCCAATTTTTTTGCCTGCACACAGGGCGTTGATGTCATCCCCAGATTCTGGGGCCATGTTGGACCCGGCCTCGTGGCGTGGTCCTACCCTTCCCGCATGGCGGGCCCTGGACGACATCGGCCCTCCATCGACCCGCTGTCGCCCCCCCCGGACACCACCCTCAACGAACTCCCGACGAGAGCAGCCCCCCTGGCATCCCCCGGCTCTCCCCCCTGGAACCCGGCGAACCCGGCTCGCCCCAACTCTCCAGGTCCGGTCACCACCCCAGGCCACCATTTCAGGCCCGACTCCATCTTGGGCCCATCACGTCCCGAGCACGTGGCCTCGGCCCGACCCCGGCCGCGGCCCCAGCGAAGCCCCGACATCGAGGCACCAAGATCAGCCCAGGTGGTAGAGCGGCCACTTGACGGATCAAGGAGGAGGGGAGTTTCGATGGCCCTCCCAGCCGTCCCCGGACGCCTGGTATCGATCGCCCTCCGGCCTCCCTGGGCGCTGGCTCCACCCCCCTGCTGGGTGTCTGGACACCTTCATCCCGGCCCCTCTGCCCCCCAGGCGCGAGGGTCCGGACATCAAAGGACTCAAGTCCTATATCTGGGCCAGCCCTGGATCAGGACGCCAGTTGTATCTTGGAATCGAAGCTCTGCTGACCTCGTCGCGGCTGATCCTGATAAGAACTCTTGTGCCTGGAACCTGGAACCTCTGAGCCCTGCTGACGCTGTCGCGGCTCGACCAAGCTGAACCACCTTCGGAGCCCTGCTGATGCTGTCGCGGCTCGACCAAGCTGAACCACCTTCGGAGCCCTGCTGACGCTGTCGCGGCTCGACCAAGCTGAACCACCTTCGGAGCCCTGCTGACGCTGTCGCGGCTCGACCAAGCTGAATCACCTTCGGAGCCCTGCTGACGCTGTCGCGGCTCGACCCAGCTGAACCACCTTCGGAGCCCTGCTGACGCTGTCGCGGCTCGACCAAGCTGAACCACCTTCGGAGCCCTGCTGACGATGTCGCGGCCCGACCAAGCTGAACCACCCTCAGAGCCCTGCTGACGACGTCGCGGCTCCTTGCACCCCCCCCAGCTCGAGGATTGAGAGCTGGGCGCAGGTATCCTAGTACCGGTTGGTACCAAGACGGTCCCGCTACCCCCTTCCCCCTGATACTGAGACTTTTGAGGATCCTCTGATCCCCCTGTACATATTGCTGCGAGAACTTGCCTTTATTCTTGATATAAAGACTCTTAAATCTACTCTCGTGTGGTGTCCCTCTGTAGTGGTGTGATTGCTCGGCTGTTACGATTGTAGGAGAGGAGCCTCGCCGAGGAGGCTTCTCGACAGCGCTCGGCCTACTCCCTAAAGAGAGGTGGGTCTCGGGGTGGTCAGTCAGACATCTTCTGTCTCCCCTGGGATCGCCTTTCTAACAGGCCACCATGCCGAGGACCACACTGTCGGTGCCCTACCCACCACAAGTACCTCCGTCTTGCTGCAGTTCAACTTCAGGCAATTCATTGCCATCCATGCAGCCAGTTCTTGCAGGCATGCCGTGAAGTTGGATGCAGCCATCTCCGGAGCCTGGGTCAGGGAGACCACCAGCTGAGTATCGTCAGCATAGGATACGACCCTGATCCCAAACCCATCAGCAATCCCCGCTACTGGAGCTACGTAGAGATTGAACAAGTTTGGGGACAGGGTCGATCCCTGCGGCACTCCCTGCCTCAGCTCGATGACTCTAGAGTAGTGAACCCCTGTCTCACCTGGAAGCAGCGCCCAGACAAAAAAGATTTTAACCAGCTGAGGGCATTGCCCGACACCCCTCCATTTCTCAGGCGTTGCACCAGCGTGTGATGGGCCACCGTGTCAAAGGCGGCACTTAGATCCAACAGGATCAAGGCCGCCGTTTGACCTGCGTCCACCAATTGCCTGATGGATTCGGTGGCAAAGAGCAGCGCAGATTCAGTGGAATACCGTGCTCGAAACCCAGACTGGGTTGGATGAAGGAGACCGCATTGCTCAGTTGGTCATTCACGACTTTTTCTGCCACCTTCGCAAAGTACGGCAAAAGTGAGATTGGTCGTAAATTGTCTAGTTAGTCCAGACCAATATGCGGTTTCTTAGGGAGCAGCAGGACCACAGCTTCCTTCCAGCAGCTGGGTACTCTGCAAGTCCTAAAATATATCTCCACCAGATGTCTTATGTAGGGCTCCAGACACTCCAAACTCCCTCTCAGCCTTTTCGGTGGTGCCGGGTCCCTGGGAGAACCGGACTTAATGCTGCGGCAGATTTTAATTAGGTGCTCCGGGAGGGGCATCAAAAATTTCTTCAGCCCTTCTCCCTCCTCCTCAAGTTCACGCTCCTCAGTCCCTTCGTCTCCTATTCTGGCCGATACAGGGAAGGTGGCGTGTACTTTCTCTACTTTATCAGAAAAAAACTCAGCTATCCGATTGCAAAACTCCTCTGAGCCCACTGCTGGTGCCATTAAAGTAGTAAGGGAGAATATCTCCTTATAGACCTTAAATAGCTCCCGAGTAGAGTTGCTGGCTAAATCGATTCTCTTCAGGTAGTGAGCAGCTTTGGCCCTTTTAATTAGTCTGTGGTATTTCCTAAGTGCTGCTTTGTAACGCTCTTTCCCCTGTTCTGAGAAGTCTGCCCGCCACTGCCTTTCCAGTCGTTTACACCCAGCTTTCGCTACTCTCAAGGCGTCTGAGTACCACGGGGCAGATTTCTGAGCTCTGCTGGCGGTAGCAGAAAACAAAGACAAGCCACAGAGAAATCGAGCCTGGAAGGGCTAACTGGGCTTGAACTGGGGTTTCCCTTGAACCCGTGTTGAGTTTGCAGATGACACAACTTAACAATTAGCACAACTCTACGCACCGCAGCAACTTTATATATACAGAGTTAACATATCTGCTCTGTCCGTCTGCTGTGCGGGTATCCATGCATACCCCATTAATGGTGCTTGCATTGCTTCATTTGCCCACGCTAGTCTTGTGCCTGAGGGAAGCTTGTCTGCATTTTGGAAGAATCTGGTGCAATCCAGTCTGCGTTTTGCTTGTTGCCGCCTGAGAAGCGGTTGTACCTGAGTCCGAGTGCAGCTACCGGAGGCGTTCTCCCGGTCCCCAGCCGCCCGGTACCACAGCCGTAATAGCCCAGCTACCGGAGCACAGCTACCGGAGACGCTTTCCCGGCCCACAGCCGCCCGGTACCACAGCCGTGACAGCGCAGCAACCATACCGCAACCCCACCCATAGCGCAGTTTGGAACCCGCGGTTTTCCGACACCAGCACCCGTGCCGGTTTCCTGAATGGTGAGCTCTGGCGACAGACCGGAGCAGAGTCTTTAGAGCGGTTCAGCAGCAGACCTTCCACGCTGTGAGTCTGGCATTCGGCGTCTGGGTGTCCTGAGCGGCAGCTACAGCTGCCATTGCACTCTCCAAGTTGGGCGAGTCAGGAGAGCCGGGAGCGCCCGGAGGAGAGCACGGGGAGTTGCGGAGCTCTGCCCCCTGCCAGTGCCCGAGGTCAGCATCGCCCGTTGCAGCCATCGGCTGAGCCACGGAGGTCCCAGCAGGCTTCTCCAGTCTCCAGTCTTCAGTCACCAGGCTGCCAGGACCAACCCCCAACCCCCCACAGGTGAGAGCGCTCAGGGGGGGTTCCAAGCACCGTGTTTTGCTCTGCGTACCTCCGCCTACCGCTTAAGAAGAGGACTGGTCAGAGTCCGGTTCGGTCAGTGTCCGAGTCACCTGGAAGTGTACGGTGAAGGGAGCTTTGGGAGCAGTGATCACTTTCTCCCCCACCCCCACCCCCCAACTATCAACAATCATTAACCAACAACGCTGCCCATATTCTCTGCCCTGTATCCTGGTTTTAGCCTGCATGTCCAGGCTGCAATTTTATTAGGTTGAAGCGGTCCTTGGAGCCGGACCATAACCATAATAGCTACAATAGCTACAATAGCTGGACAGTCCAAATATACTTTCAGCTAGTGATACTACTGGGTATCACTATTTACTTTACAAAACAAATCAAATCAAAATTAAAATGTACAACTCGACCGAATAAAAGAATCAAAATAATTCAGGCGGTCACTCAGACTAAACTGACAAAAAAATAAAACTATAAATACAAGATAATCAACAACCATGAGATCTGGCAAAGAAAGGCGTTCTGTCACAAAAGTGATTACCAGCAGGAAAACGAAAAGCGCGATCTTAAAAGAACCAACTAAAACTCAAGCCATAACAACAACAATACTGGGCATCGAAATGATTCAAACCCACAAGGATTCTGACATATTGGTGGACATTGGGGAAGTACCAAGTACATCAACATCAAACCAAAAATGTCAAGAAAAGAATTACTTACAACCCAAAATATATTCTATATTTTCCTTTGTTAAAGACGCCGGAGCAGTGCTAAATCTCAGCATCAGCAATCGGTTGGGCCTCCCCTCCCCTCTACATCCGGCAATCGATACAGTGTCAGCCCCACAAATGACCACCTTAACTTCAGCAATTACAATCCCTGCCGAAACAAGGGGTGGTATAAATCCTGGATGCAATACTTATCTTGGCAATAACATCAATGATAATAAAGGTAGAGATCAAGGGACCGAATGTGCTGACTGGAAAAACGGAAAAAGCTCTTTAAGCAACTGTGGGAAACAGACCAAAGAAACTACCATCTCTCCCCTTTCCGATAGGACCATCCACAAAACCTTTACAACAATTCCATTAGAGCCGGAAATAAAAATACGGTCCCAACCATGTCCAGATTTTTTCCCATCCATAGCTTCTATATCACCCACTGGATCTCAAACCGACCAAGTTAACCCCGAGACCATTTCTATTAGAACTATTGTTCCAGACCTTTGTTCAACTAATTCAGCTGAGGTCTCCCATCCACAATCAAACTTGGGAGCCTGTCATGACCTTCAAGGAAACTTAAACGTAAGTCCCTTCATAGTCTGCAAGGTCAATGAGACCCTGGACTCAGCTCCAGGATCCACCAGCTCCAGCAATTCCGCCGACACGAATACTAATCTCAAGCCGGAATTGTAAACACCGCCGATCAGCAGCCCACCCCTAGTCCTGGGGACTCCAGTAGCCGTCGGTAGGCCAGGAGTGCCCAGGGGAATCGAAGCAGAGGACCTAGCTCTCGCATTTGACAATGCACCTGTTCTTTCTAGCGATGAATGGGAAAATCTCGTCACCACATACACTTCCGCGATCAAAGGCGAAATAGGGGATCAACAACCAACCCAATCTACAGGGAAGTCGAAAGAGGAACCCCCATCAGCGGAGAACGCACTCTGGGCTCCCCTGCTCAACACGATGCAACTAACAACAAAAGCTATGGAGTACCACTCTGATAAGATGGACATACAGCCATCTCTACTCAACTGTCTAGCCCTTCATGTTACTAGTATTGACAGGAAGTTATCTGACTTGAACAATTTCACTTCAAAAGCTCAAGCCGAAACATCGATAATTCCATCAAGCTTTCCGTGTTATCTAATCATTGATAAACTTGCATCATTACCTACGGTGATGGGCGACCTTCTAATGGATTTTAAAAAAAACATCAATACAACAGAGCCAACTGTTCCATACAAACTAAATCTTAAACAAACAGGAACTCCTAAAAGTACCATGGACCTAATCGATGAGGGAAAGGATAAGCTACCTCTATCAGATACGAATAGATCACTCCAGGCTTCTTTTTCAGCTGAGGCCAGAACCGACCCTCATGCGAGAGAGGCAGTTATAATTAATCAGGCTCTTCAAGACGACCTAGGAAGCCACTGCAGGGGTGGTGCGAGTATTCAATCAAGTCCTATCCACATCAGCAAAACGCACTTTCCAGAACTATCTCGAGCGGTACAGGGATGTAATATCTACAAAAAACTTCCAAGTCAAACAACTGAAGGAGACATCTCGCCAATCAAACCCCAAAACTCTAAACAACGGCGGAAACAGAGGAGGAAAGGGAGGAATAATACTCCTCCAATCAACACATTCTTCCAAGCTGTCAACGAAGTTCAGAGTGTACTGAAATTAGATCAAAGAGCACGGAACGACCCACCAACTCGTCAGCCCAATGCTACTGCCATCTCATCATCAGATTCAACAGTTCAAGGTAACGCAGGAACTACACATTCAATGAAACTGAAACAACCCGCTAACTCCAACACTGCAGATCTGGCCACAAAAATCCTGTCTCCCCGACTAAAAGCGAATTTTCCACTGCCTCAGACGCAGTCTCAATGTCTCCCGACAAGTTAGGAGGTCCGGTAAAGCCTAACTTAATAATGGAAATAGCAACAGGGGGAGCCTCAGCTGGCCCAAGCACGATCAATATAGAGTGGCGGAATAAAGGGCTAAGCGTCGATTCAGGAAACAGAGACGGCCCTGTATTACAGCCATCCTGCTCCCTTGAGGGGACAAAAGCGCTTCCGCACCTCGTCACCTCCGCAGACAGCCTACGACGGGCCCCTACCCAGTCAATACTCTTCATCCCTGAATATAAATCTAAAGGTCAGGGAGACACCCTCAACAGAGGGAACATTCTTCGAATATTAACCGCCATTAGTAATCTGACAGGGATTCGATCGCAAGACTTAGTTACCATTCAATGTGAAACCTTTAAAAACCTCTCGGAACAGGAAGTAACTAAAACTATCTTGGTCAACCAGGAAATAACAGCGAAAATTCTTAAGGAGAAACCCCAAATGCAGGCTTGGGGGATTCGATTATACGCTCATGACGAAGTGGAATATCCAGAACCCCTTCTTGGACAGGTTCACGAATCTAAAGTCGACAAGATAAAAAACAAAGTCGATCCCGGTCCCTGTAATTCCGTGCTCAAAGGAGGACGAAGTTCCTCCATTGAGGTTACACAAAACAGCAGAGCAACCGCTCTGACGAGTTGGGACGAAAGAGGTACTGAACTTTCAATCGACTGGTCTTGGATCTCGAGAACAATAAATAGCAGGCCTGAGGCTCATTGACAGATGGAAAAAAATACAATAAACACCTCAATGTTAAAATTTTGCTCCTGGAACATAAACGGCTCTGGTGCAAAAACTTCCAATAAAGGATTATTATTGTATCTGCAGCAATTCGATATAATCCTATTACAGGAAACATGGCTGGAAGAGCCTTTTCACTTACAAGGCTTCAAATCATACCATCTCTCAGGGACTAGAAACTCAAAATTTTGACATTTGAAAGGCGGGCTCATAACCTACGCTTTAATTAAATCGATAAACTCAGTGAAGGAGCTATCAAGCATAAATACCGCAACAAATGGAATAAAAACAATACAGTTTCAAATTTTAAGCCGCAGAAACAAAGAAGTCTTAACAATTGTTAATTCTTATATTCATCCTCATAATAAAAGATCCGGTGTAAATACCTTAGTAACTGAATGGACAAATCTCATCACTGCGGAACGATCTTCAAATTTTATCGTCTCGGGGGACTTTAACATGTTCCTTACAGGAGTGACTGACCTGGATAGTCCTGCAGCAGAATACCACGTAGCATGGGGTATCCCAAACCAGGACGCCTGCAGATGGGGCAAGTCATCTAAAATCTCGAGGGGCCTCCTAACCGAGCTGACAAATTTATCTTTGGTTGCATTAAATGGTCGTTTCGCAGGAGACCGACCACCGGCTCCCACTTTCCACACTGCCCAATGTAATACTGCAATCGACTACACTTTCACGTCTTTATCGACTTTTGGCCTAATAAAAGGGTTTACGATCGGAAATCAGGACTGCAGCGACCACCAGCCCCAAGAGTTCACCCTTGATGCTCATGGAACAGCAACCATTTACCCAATGGAGGTCACAAATTTAATGACAACAGCGAAACACCGGAGAATCAAATGTAACACCCGCGACCCAGAACAACTCCAGGCCCTAGTGAAAAAAAGATGGGAGGAAAGTAAGCTGTCAAGCACCAGCCATTTAAAAGCATGGGAGAACTTCATGGACAGCTTCATTCCAACCAACCCTGAAAACAAGTCAAGAGATGGACTAGTAAGACCAAAAAAACCTGGGGTCGCCTCGTGCAATCCGGCACAAAACAAAACACTCCACCTCTCACGACACCAGGATGCCGAATTAAGGGAGTTAAAAACCAACATCAACAGGGCAATGCGCAGTCTCCGTACAAACGGCCCAGTTGAGAACATCCAGTCTGAATTAAGGAGCCTTATAGCACGCAAGAAGAAAATAATTTGGCTCGCCAAAATAGAAAGGGACGAATCAACATGGGCTAAACTGACATACGACGCCAAAAACAACAACAGCGCCAGGTTTTGGCAGACCATCCGAATCGTAGAGAATCCATCCACTCTAGGAACCAGCTCGTATATAATTTAGGACATCTGGGCAAAGTTCCTACTGAATCATTTCAACTCAGAAGCTGCCGAATCCGCGGAAGCCCTACTGGAGCTCCAAAGGGACCAACAACAATCCAGTCTTGAAGGACCGGTCCTTCCCATCGTCTTCACAACTAAGCAGCTCGGGGGTAGAATCAAGAAAGGACGCAATGACGGAGCTCCAGGCCCCAATGGTCTTCCGCCAATCATCTTTAAACAGGATTCGATCTACTGGGTCAAAGCACTCTTCCCCCTTTATAATAACATCCTAGAAAGTGAGAGAATTCCTGACTCCTGGAAAGGATCAATCATTTTTCCTATCCACAAAAAGGGCGCCACGTGAGACCCTAAAAACTATAAGCTCATCGCTTTAATCGACATGGAAGCCAAATTCTATGCAGGGCTCTTACTAAACAAACTTACAGTTTGGGCTCAGGAAAAAAACCTAATTCCCATCAATCAAACTGTTTTTCAGGAAGGTCTGGGGACTTCAACAAATATTCTCGCCCTTTCTCTTCTGTCTGACGCCGCCCAAAAAATCAATAAATCGCTATTCGTCTGCTTTATCGACTACAAGGCAGCTTTTGACAGCATCGACAGGGGGATACTTTGGGCCAAACTAGCGAGGTGGGGAATTCCTACAAATCTTCTCAACCAGCTAATCCTGCTTCACTCTGAAACTTGGGTCCAGATTAAAATTGGAGCGGGAGATAACCTGTCTAGAAAAATTCCTACTACCAAAGGATTGAAGCAGGGTTGTGTCCTGGCCCCAACCTTGTTCAACCTCTTTGTTTCCGACCTTTCCACCGAGCTGGACAACTGCAACCATCATGCCCCGAACCTGGGGGGCTTAACTCTATCGAACCTCTTGTACGCAGATGACCTTCTCCTAATCAGCCGTACTCCAATCGGCCTCCAGAATCTGATTAACGTCACAAGTACCTTTGCTGAAAAAAATGGGCTAACCATAAACCTGGAAAAATCTAAAGTAATGGTACTAAACCAAGGTCCTAACAAAACCTATCCACGATGGTCAATGAACAATCGGCTGCTGGTCCCTACAGAAGATTACAAGTACTTGGGAATCATATTTGAGAGAAATGGCTCATTCTCCAAACAGAAAGCGTCCATCAAAGGCAGAGGGACTGTATTGGCAGTCGCTTTAAAAAACATCAAGCAAAAAATAACCGGCCCTAGCCTTCTCCCTTTGCTAGAAGTGCTTCGAGCACGGCTCCTACCCTCCATAACTTATGGAAGTGAAGCAATGAGAGGAAGAGATGAGGTCACCCTGGACATAGTGGTTGCTAAGGCCCTAATAATAATATTCAATCTTCCGCACTTTACCTCACCAGCACAAATAAGATTAGAATTTGGACTGCTAAAACAGGAAATCTCACGGAAAGGGGCCTACGCCAAATGCTGGTTCAAAATAAAGGGGGCCGAGCCGGGCACACTGAATTCACACCTGTGGTTGGAAATCTCAAAGAGAAAAGATAGCCCAGCGATGAATTACCTTCATTCAGCAATCAATCTGCTAGCTTTACAGGACCTATGGGACTCTCGCTTATCCCAGAAAAGCTTTAATGTCCTGGTAAACAAATCAGTAAAGATTGTATCTCTCGCAGAAGATAAAGCTGCCCTTAGCAGGAGGGCCCACGGCTGGTTCGTAATTCAGAGCTACATGTCAACAAAGCCCCAACTTTACTTAGGAGCTGGTTTTGCAAGAACAACAAAAGAACGGTTCCTTCATCTGAGGTTGGGAATCTTACCAGCAAAGCCCCACCTTCCTCCATGGAAACGTACAATCTCCTCTAATTGCTGCAGACTGTGTGGAGATCTTAACAAAGACATAATACATCTACTATGCATCTGCAATGGTTTGAGAGCGGAAAGGAGACAGTTTTTAAAACAGCTCCTGATTGCAAGTCAGGTTCGATCTTGTAGGGAGGCGGTAAAGGCCTGTTTCGAGGGCAGCAACATCCGCCTGTCTTGCAGCCTTGTGCGGTTTATGAGGGAAGCAAACGCAAAGTTAAGTCTGGAAGACCCACAAGTTATCAGTCTTCTTGCTATACCAGCGGGCCTATGAGTCAAGTACAACAACTACCTCTATTAGTGCTCTGATTATGACCTACGAATACTTCCTTGGTTGACAATCTGCCAGCAGACAGTACGGGCTGACTTCGAGCTCAACGACTTTGTATTCTCTACAAACAGCAATTCATGGGGTGCATCCATCCACGAGTACAAGCTTTATGATGACTTATCCTTTTAGTCATGAAGAACTATCTTATTTATTAGTTTTTATTCCTTTGTAACTTTATTGAATTACAACACATTTGTAATCTTTTAGCATCTTTTAAAGGTGAAGCTGTATCTTGCGAATTAATGTTTTACTTGTTTGCGAAGGTTTTAATTAATCATGCAATAAAGTCATTATCTTATCTTATCCCTGTGCCCAGGGGGCAGTACAGTCCAAGGCCTGCGTAATCCGTCTCTTCAAGTTCTTACATGCCGCTTCGGCATCTGTGCCACCAGGATGGCCCCCCTGAACTAGGGCATTACTAAAAAGTCCCTGCGAAAAGCCCCCTCATCTCTGGCTAACCATAGTCTTATTATCAAATTAATTTTTTTGTTTATTCACAAATTGAGTTTGATAGGACTGTGTTTACAACTCACAGGACTGTGTTTACAACTCACTTAATTACATTTGCACTGCCGCAGCCTGGGGGCTTGCTGCATTCAGTCAAGCTGAAACTCAGCCCAACAGCTTCGGATATCACATGGCCTATCACAGCAGCACGTCACTGCAATCACAAACACTACTACCTATCCGGAGTATGATGATTATCCGGCAGTGATGCCTCACATTAACCCTGTACTACCCCACTGTGAGTGTCACCAAGTGAAGTGTGTTGTGATTGGCCAATGATCCTGTGGGCGTGGGAGAAGGTATGACCAAGGCACCAGGTTTAGAGGGCAAAGAAGGCATTATTTTTAATGAGCTTTTGAACACAAATGTCTTTCTCCTCCTTTGTGTCAAGCGGTCTCGGGGGAATGCGCAGGGATCCGTGGCTGTTGTCTTTTCCTCGGTCTGTTTCCGCTCGTTGGTGGAGGCGCTTCGAGGGACCCAGGCCAGCTCAGTCACATAGAAGAGACCAGAAAAAGGATGCCGTTAGTGCAGGCTCTATCCAAGTGATGCACCTTTAAGGACCGGGGTAGTGAGGAAATACCCTAGTGTACAGTGCTCATAACTCCGTGCACGGTGAGCGAGGTGTTGGGGTAGGAGGTGAGATACAGGGTCGGAAAGGGGAAATGGAGGAGGGTACGGTAATACAATGGGGAGGAAACAAACAAGGGCTTTTTACACTAAATCACACGTGAGCACTCCGGCTCCCCACCCAGGCTGCCCAACGCCGCCGTACCTGTGACAGCCACACTCCTCCCTCGGGAGTGTGGCACGGCGGATCACGGGGTCGTTGGCCTCCTGGCTCTCCGTCTTTCTCCGTCTTCACGACACCTCCTCGATGTTCCCTCGGGTCCTTCTCCTCTTCGTCTCCGTCCTTTTCTCCGCTCTCTACCATCGCGTCTCCCTCCTTCCGCTCTCCCGGGGTGTAAACACCCCCTCCGTACATCACTTCCCGACATTTGGCCAGTCCGGCAGGGCTGACGTCATCAGGGGGTGGTACCTCCTCCTCGGGAGCGAATGCCCAGTTAAAGGGGCCGCTGTATTCTTCGTGTACTTCTCTGTCGTACTGCTCGTTTCTCCACGGGTCAGTCTGGAAGGGAGAAGGGGGTGCAGGGTCAGCGGGGCACGGACTCCACCATTCCCCGTGGGTAAGCCTTCCTCCCTCTCCCATGTTACAGATCCTTACGCACTTACTCAAGTGATGAGTAAAACTTTTTTTTTTGGCACCCACTGGAAGACAGTGGGGTTGGAGCCTCTAGTCCAGGTGGCCGGATCCCGTATCACTATAAGTGTCACACATTTGTTCATTGAATGTCACTCGTAAGTTCACTGAAACCAAGAAAATGTCACACATAAGCAATCTGAAAACATGGCAGTTATGATAGTGGGGGGATGTAATTTTTCCCACTGATATGTATTGAAGTAAAGGCAATTTTAGACAGGAGACAGCTAAAATAAAGCCATTATTGTCTTAAAAAATGAGTCTCTCGCCTGAATCGGATCTTTTGGTATTTATGCTTGTGTTCTCACCCTAGAGGGCTTACAAGAAAGAAGTGAGTAAACTGTCCACTTTTAAGTCGCTTCTAGCAGACACCGGTTGCAATGCACTCCTACCACTGGTTATGTATATTTACCGCTTACTTTATGGGTTAACTTAACTCTGAATTTTTGTGTTATGGGTAAATATTACTCTATTTTTTATGTCAGTCCTGAAGAAAACCACAACACCTTTACGGAGGGTATGAGGCTGAAACATGTCGACCCACACGCTCTATGACAGGTTGAAAACTACCCTGTCACAGTCTTGTTTTTTAATCATAACCTTTGTACACCCCAATAAAGTTCTTGGTGTACCTTGGAGTTAGTTTTAGCTCACACACACTTTCTCTTTTCTATCCTTCATCCCTCCCTGCTCATCTACAGGTTTTAGGATACCTCTTTACTTTCAACTAAAACATCCCTGAGCTCCTTCCCCTCAGAGAGGGGGTTGTAGCCCACACTGTGACTAGGTTTGCAATGCGAGGAGGTTACCCTATGATGAAGCATACCACCTCAGGGAGGGTGAGGGAAAACCGTCCTGTAAAAGGTACACCACAACAATGTTCTGTATGTACTGAGACCCAGATGCCCATTTTGTGTTTTTTGTTGTGGTATAGGGGAGTTGTACACTGCTGGTCTTTAAACCTCCTCAGGCCCTATTTGTGTGTTACTTGTACAGTCTCATTATTCATGTTCTTCGACTTCTTTCTTTTCAGGCACTACTTCTTCTTGGTTAGTCACTGTGAGAAGGTGGCTCTATATATACTGGACAATAGGGCAGTACAGTGTGTATAGAGTCCACAAACCCCAAAGGTTTAACAGAGGTTAAAGTCAGAACTGACCTTACTCTCCAAAGTGGTAGCTTGGTCGAGCAGTAAGGCAGTACCAGAGGACAGTGTAAAGCATTTGTTGTACACACTCAGTCAGCAAAAGGTTTCACACACTCAAGAACTAAACTCCAGGCCAATTGTTATTATGTCCATAGACATTGTTGTTTTATTTTTAGAACTGAGTTATTAAAATATACTTTTCGAGATACAAGTACTCTCAGGTAAATACTTTGCAGAGGAGCAATACGTTTGTACACACAATAATTACAGGTTAGCTAATAGCAATACAGTTCTGAAACACACTCTAGCATTGAGCTCAATGGGTTTTCATAGGAAAGTACAGTGGATTACTTTATGGATTACTTTGGTAGCTCCAGGACTAGATCTTGGATTCAGTCCTGGGGTCTAGGCTGAAACCAGATTAGCAAAAACGTTTTAGTTACAGTGATGATTTTTCCTGAATATAAAGCTGTTTTAAAAGTTCACACTTAGAAACTTTTCGAGGTGATTCTCACAATGTTATTCAATGGGAGGAAATTCAGGTTACAGGTAAAGTATGATCGCGTTACTTTTGTAACCCAGCACTAGTCTCCTAGGGCCAGCACTGGGAGCTTAACTTAAAACAGGTAGGTAATTGCTTTTCAGTATTTCGTACGATTTTTGAAGAATATTTGCAGTTTTCAAAAGTAGACACTTAGAAGAAATTTCATAGAAAAGCAGACAATGGGTTCCTATGGAGAAAAATACAGGTTACTAGTAAACCCGCTAGGGATTACTTTGGCGGTTCGGTACTGGGCTAAAAGGTACAGTACTGGCTTCTCCCCTGATCACAGGTGAGTATTTTTGAATTCGGACTTTGGCTGATTTTATAGGAATATTTTCAGTTTTCAAAACTTCACACTTAGAAAATTTTTGAGTCAAAATGGGTCAATGTTATCCAATGGCAGGTAAGTGAATTACCGGTCTCCAGGTGAGTACTTGGTTGGTGAAGGTAAGGTTCTGGGCACAGACTCAGGGGTCCCCCAGGATCAGGTAGGTACAGTAAGTACACCCTCAGCGGCACAGGGGCGGCCGGGTGCAGAGGTAGTTAGGCCCAATGTTAGTCAATGAGAGGCAGGGGAGCCTTCGGTTGGTGGCGGCTGGCTAGCAGGCCACGTGGCTGTGGGAGCTGGGCTCCGGGTCACTTGCTATGGGCAAGGGGGGAAGTAGATTAGGACAGAGAGGTCACAACCAGCGGCACTCGGGCGGCTGGGTGCAGGGTGCTTTTGAGCCGTCGGGCGCTCAATGTTATCCAATAAGGATCTTGACAAAGGAACAAAGGCTGCAGGCTCGGGGAAGGTGACTCTCCGGGGGCGACCAGCACTTCGAGAAGTAAGTTGGGGTGTTGGAGCACAGGTAGGTACCCCAAAGGGAGGCACAGGGGGCTGCAGGGCGCCGGGTGCAGGGGTGTCTTTGGGTGCCGGAAAAGCGTACCCTCGGCTGGTCGCGGTTGGGGTGGCCCCTGGTTCTGAGTCTGCAGGCGTCGACTGGTTCGTCGAGGAAGGTCTTTGGGCACTGGACTTCGGGTCCCAGTCGCCGTGGGGACGTCCTCGTGGTCTTGGTTCGGGTTGGCCCGGCCCGGGCTCAGCTGGTGCAGAGTGGGCTGGTCCGGAGCTTCCTGGTGGGCACCAGGTGGGTTGTTGCAGCAGAGCCTCTGCTGATGGGAGTCCCAATCTTCGAGAGGGTCAAGGCAGGCAGGTCCTCTGGGTGTCCCAAGGTTGCTGTCCACGGAGGTCGCCGGGATTAGGCAGGAGCAGGTTCCAGGATCAACAGGCCGGTAGGGCAGGGGCCAAGTCAGTTGTTGTTGTCATGTTGTTAGCAGCTGCGCGGCGGGTCTTCTTCTTCTTGATCTTCTTTCTTCTTGTTGGTATCGGTATCTAAGGAAGGAAGGTTCAGGGAGCCCCTAAATACTGAATTTAGGGGCGTTACAGGTAGGGCAAGGGCAGGGACCAATGGGTCCCTGTCCTGGGGTGAGTACACCCCATAGCCTGCTCCTCTCATGTGGGAGGGGGGCAGGAGCCTGGCTGGGATTGGGCAGGACTCCCCATCTACAAGATGGCCGGGGTCCGGGGTCGTGCTTCACCTCGCCTCCTCCACCTGAGGGGTGGAGTTGGCACAGGTTGGCACCCCCCCCCTTCCTGACGTAGTTTTTCCCGCCAGTCTTCCCGCCAGGGTGGGGGTAGGCCTGGTGGGGGGCTGGTTGCTGGGTACAGCAAATGGTCTGGAGAAGCTCTCAGAGGCGGTACGCCCTTGAAGCTTCCCCCTGTCCATCCTGGGGGAGGAGACATATCACCTCGCCCAGGATGTGCATTGTTGCAGGCCCAGGAGAGCGAGGGGCTCTCCACCCAGGGGTCCAACAACATGTCTGCTGGGTGGCAGCCTCTGCAGCCACTCAGCCCAGACGTGGATTGTAGGATCGGGTTTTGGAGGGCATCTCTAAGATGCCCTCTCGTGCATTTTACATGAAATCCCACATCCCTGGCATCAGTGCGGGTTTAATGTGCTGAGAAGTTTGGTACCAAACTTGTCAGTCTTCAGTGTAGCCATTATGGTGCTGTGGAGTTCGTAATGACGTCCTCCCAGCACCATATACTCTTAAATGACATCACTGCACTTACAGTGCCCAGGAATGGCCCTGGGTACTGTAGGGGCACAGGGCTCATGCCCATGTGCCCTCACATCTGGCATAGGGCACCCAGCTAGAGGGGTGACTGAAGTATGCCAGGGCAGTGGGTTCTGTGGCATGGCACACAGGGATGTGTGCCATGTCGACTCTTACTTTAGTTCTGTTCTTAGGCACTCAGCCTGCAAAGGCAGTGTGCGGGTGCCAGGGTACAGGGTCCCTGAGGGTGGCACAATAAGTGCTGCAGCCCTCAGAGGTCTTCTCTGGTCCCCATGCACTGGGTACCTAGGGTACCATTTACTAGGGGCTGACAGGTGATCAGAGATGCCAATTGGGTGTTTTGTTTCAGCATAGCTGTTCTTTGTAGGGAAGGAACACAGGCCCTGGGTACCTGGTTGGCAGGGACACAGGGCACACTCAGTCAAAGTACATCAGCAGTTCAGAAAAAAGTGGGGGCATACCAAGGCACGAAAGATGGCACTTTCTCACACAACCCCCCCCCCAAACAAAAGGTGATGAGACTAACTTTGCCCTGGGGAGTCTTCATTGTCTAAGTGGAAGAACCTGGAAAGTCCATCTGCATTGGCATGGGCAGTCCCTGGTCAGTGTTCCACTTCAAAGTCCATACCCTGTAGGGAGATGGACCATCTCAGTAGTTTTGGATTTTCCCCTTTCATCTGCATTAGCCATCTGAGAGGTCTGTGGTCAGTTTGAACCAGGAAGTGAGTCCCAAACAGGTAGGGCCTCAACTTCTTCAGGGACCAAATCACAGCAAAGGCCTCCCTCTCAATGGCACTCCAACGCTGCTCTCTGGGGAGTAGCATCCGGCTTATAAAAGCAACAGGTTGGTCTTGGCCTTCCTCATTGTTCTGGGAGAGGACTGCTCCTATCCCCAGCTCTGAGGCATCCGTCTGCACTATAAACTGCTTGGAGTAGTCTGGTGCTTTTAGAATGGGTGCTGAGCACATTGCTTCTTTCAGGGTGTCAAAAGCCTTTTGGCAGCTAATAGTCCAGTTCACTTTCTCGGGCATTTTCTTGGAGGTAAGTTCTGTGAGGGGAGTCACAATAGACCCATATGCCTTCACAAACTTTCTGTAATATCCAGTCAAGCCAAGGAATGCCCTGACTTGAGTCTGGGTGGTTAGAGCTGCCCAGTCCAGGTTGCTCTGGATCTTGGCCTGTAAGGGTTGGACCTGGCCTCCACCAACAAGGTGGCCCAAGTACACCACAGTGCCCTGCCCTATCTGGCATTTGGATGCCTTGATAGTCAGTCCTGCAGATTGGAGGGCTTGCAGAACCTTCCCAAGGTGGATCAGGTGATCCTGCCAGGTGGAGCTAAAGACAGCAATATCATCAAGATAGGCTGCACTGAAGGATTCCAACCCAGTCAGGACTTGGTTCACCAACCTCTGGAAGGGGCATTCTTTAACCCAAAAGGCATCACAGTAAACTGATAGTGCCCATCAGGGGTGGAGAATGCTGTTTTCTCTTTGGCTCCTGGGGCCATGCCAATTTGCCAGTCCCCTGCAGTCAAGTCAAAGGTGCTTAGAAATTTGGCTGCCCCTAGTTTGTCTATCAACTCATCTGCTCTTGGAATGGGGTGAGCATCTGTATTGGTGACAGAGTCGAGCCCTCTATAGTCCACACAGAACCTCATCTCTCTCTTTCCACCCTGTTGATGAGGTTTGGGGACTAGAACCACTGGGCTGGCCCAGGGCCTCTCAGAGGGTTCAATCACCCCTAGCTCCAGCATCTTGCTGACTTCAGCTTTGATGCTTTCCTTGACTTGGTCTGATTGTCGATACATTTTGTTTTTGACAGGGTTACTGTCACCAGTGTCCACGTCATGGGTACACCAGCTGGTTAGACCAGGGGTCAAGGAAAAGATGCTAGCAAACTGCTGCACGACTTACCTGCAGTCAGCCTGCTGTTGGGGAATGAGGATGTCTGAAAAGACTACTCCATCCACTGACCCATCTTTTGGGCTGGTAGAGAGGAGATCAGGGAGAGGTTCACTCTCTGCTTCCTGTTCCTCATCAGTCACCATCAGCATGGTGAGGTCAGCCCTGTCATGGTAGAGCTTGAGGTGGTTCACATGGATAACCCTTTTGGGTGTCCTGCTGGTGCCCAGGTCCACTAAGTAAGTGACCTCGCTCTTTTTCTCCAGGATAGGGTAAGGGCCACTCCATCTGTCTTGGAGAGCCAAAACCCACACCTGTTGCCCAGGTTGAAATTCAACCATGGCAGCTTTTTGGTCATACCAGTGCTTCTGCAGCTCCTGGTTGGCCCCAAGATTTTTGGATACCTTATCCATGTACTCAGCCATTCTGGACCTTAGGCCAAGCACATAGTCCACAATGTCCTGGTTGGGTTCTTAGAGAGGCCTCTCCCAACTCTCCTTTACAAGACAGAGTGGTCCCCTTATAGGATGACCAAACAGAAGTTCAAAGGGTGAAAACCCCACTCCCTTCTGTGGCACTTCCCTATAAGCGAAAAGCAGGCATGGCAACAGGACATTCCATCTCCTTTTGAGTTTTTCAGGGAGCCCCATGATCATACCTTTCAATATCTTGTTGAACCTTTCTACAAGACCATTGGTTTGTGGGTGGTATGGGGTAGTGAACTTGTACTGCACCCCACACTCCTTCCACATGTGTTTCAGGTAAGCAGACATGAAGTTGGTACCTCTGTCTGAAACCTCCTCCCTAGGAAACCCTACCCTGGTGAAGATACCTAGGAGGGCTTTGGCTACTGCAGGAGCTGTAGTCACCCTAAGGGGAATTGCCTCAGGGTACCTAGTAGCATGATCCACTACTACTAGAATGAATTTGTTCCTGAGGCTGTGGGAGGTTCCAGTGGACCCACAATGTCCACGCCTACCCTTTCAAAGGGCACCCCCACCACTCGTAGTGGTATCAGGGGGGCCTTTGGCTTGCCATCTGTCTTGCCACTGGCCCAACAGGTAACATAAGTGCTCAAAAACTCCTTCACTTTTTGGTTCATCTGGGGCCAGTAAAAGTGGCTAACCAACCTTTCCCAAGTTTTGGTTTGCCCCAGGTGTCCAGCTAGGGGGATGTCATGAGCCAAAGTTAGGAGGAACTCCCTGTACTTCTGTGGCACTACCACTCTCCTGGTAGCTCCGGGATTGGGGTTTCTTGCCTCAGCATACAGTAATCCCTCTTCCCAATAAGCTCTATGGGTACCACTGACATCTCCCTTTGCTTCTGCAGCTGCTTGCTGCCTCAGGCATTCAAGAGTGGGGCAGTCTCGCTGGCCCTGGCACAGCTCTTCCCTAGTGGGTCCCGCTGGAACCAGGAGTCCAGCCTGGTAAGGCTCAAGCTCCATAGGCTCAGTTCCCTCTAGGATCTCCAAGTCCTCTCCCTGAGGAGAGGGGTCCTGAGAGGCTGGCTGTGTAGAAGCTGGTTCCCCAGTCTCCTTGCTTTTTCTCTTGGTTGGTTGGGCCATACTTTCAGGCTCCAACCCCACTTGTTCACCCTTCTTTTTGCTCTGTGCTCTTGTTTGGACACACACCAATCTAGGGATACCCAGCATGGCTGCATGGGTTACTTGCTCAACTTCAGCCCAGGCTGAGGTCTCCAGGTCATTCCCAAGCAGACAGTCAGCTGGCAATTGTGGTGAGACCACTACCAGTTTCAGGCCAGTAACCTCCCCCATCCTAATGTTACCATAGCTAGGGGGCGTTGGGTGGTAATGCTGTCAACATTGGTGACTGGGTAGGTTTTCCCAATCAGGTATTGCTCTGGGGAAACCAGCTTTTCCCTTACCATAGTGATGCTGGCACCTGTATCCCTCAGGGCTTCTACTCTGGTTCCATTGATGGAGGGGTATTGCATATATTTGTTACAGTTGGTTGGCCACCCAGCCACACTGGCAACCTCCATGTTCCCCCAGCAGACTAGACTAGCCTGAGTGTATTCCCAGATTTGCTCTGGGCAGTCCTCTGATCCCATCTGTAGATTTACTGTCCCTGGAGTAGCTGGAATGGGTGCCTTAGGGGCTTTGTTGTAGGGGCAGTTCTTGTCTACAGTTAAATGTCCCAACTTCTTACAGTTGTTACAATAAGCCTTGTTAGGATCAACGTTTCTTCCCCTATAGGGCTGAGGCACATAGGGAGTAGATTGGGATCCACCCACCTGAACAGGTTTTTAGGGCCCTTTGGAAGACTCAGACTTTTTATCTGGGGGATTCTCACCACGTTTCCCCTGGGGGGGTTTTGTGACCACCTTCTTTTGGTCACGCCCAGTGGTTCTTGTTACCCTAGTTTTGACTCAGTGCTCTGCCTTCTTTCCCAATTCTTGGGGAGAAATTAGATCTAGGTCTACCAAATGCTGATGTAACTTTTCATTTGAGCAATTACTTAAAGTGTGTTCCTTCATAAACAAATTATACAGTCCAGTAAAGTCATGCACATTGTGTCCAGTTAACCAACCATCTAGTGTCTTTACTGAGTAGTCTACAAAATCTATCCAGGATTGGGTCTGGGTTTTGTGAGCCCCCCTGAACCTAATTCTGTACTCCTCAGTGGTGAGTCCAAATCCCTCAATCAGAATCTTCTTCATGAGATCATAGGACCCTGCATCTGGCCCAGAGAGGGTCAGAAGTCTGTCTCTGCAGTTACTAGAGAACAGTTCCCACAGGAGTGCCCCCCAGAGAGGTTTCTTTAGCTGTCTGATATCACAAACCCTCTCAAAGGCTGTGAACCACTTGGTGATGTCATCACCTTCCTCACATTTAGGGACAATCCCTTTGGGGATTTTAGGGTCATAAGATTGCTCTTTCCCCTTGTTATGGGTATTGCTGCCACCAGAGATGGGGGCTAGGCCCATCTCTTTCCTTTCTTTTTCTAGAGCCAGGAGCCTGGTCTCTAGGTCTAACCTCTTGGCCAACTTTGCTAGGAAGCTGTCCTCTTCACTGGGGCTTCCCTAATGTGTTCCCTGGGGACTAGTCCACCTGTGTGGTCCCTAGGTTCCCAGTGGTTGATTCTTGGAGTCAGGGGTACAGGGACCCCCTCCTCCCTAGGAATGGTGGGGGGATTATCAGTGTCCTCCTCCTCATCCACTCCTTCTTCCTGTAGCTGGGTGTCACCATGCTCAGAGGAGTGGTCTTTTGCATACTCAGCCAGGACCTCTTGTAGCGTTTGTTTGGTTGGATGCAGACCTACAGTTATTTTCTTTACTTTGCATAGAGCCCTCAATTCCTTGAAGTCCATGTGCAAGTAGGGTGTGAGGTCGAGTTCCTCCACCATGTTTGTATTATCCTCACTAACAGATGGGTTCTGTTGAGACATTCTAACCTGATAGTTCTAACCCTCTACCCTAGCTTATAGTGACTTTTATTTTCATAAAATTCTAATGGGACTTAAGCAAGGCCCTATCAGATTTTTAGTATTTTTGGAAAAGACCAATTTCAGAATTCTAAAGGCAATTTATGAGTTCTGTCATGAGATCAGATGGTAACCAAGTAGTCCAACAAATGCAAGTTTGTATCCCACCGCTGATCCACCAATGTGAGAAGGTGGCTCTATATATACTGGACAATACGGCAGTACAGTGTGTATAGAGTCCACAAACCCCAAAGGGTTAACAGAGGTTAAAGTCAGAACTGACCTTACTCTCCAAAGTGGTAGCTTGGTCGAGCAGTAAGGCAGTACCAGAGGACAGTGTAAAGCATTTGTTGTACACACTCAGTCAGCAAAAGGTTTCACACACTCAAGAACTGAACTCCAGGCCAATTGTTATTATGTCCATAGACATTGTTGTTTTATTTTTAGAAACAACAGTTATAAAAAAATATTTTTCGAGATACGAGTACTCTCAGGTAAATACTTTGCAGAGGAGCAATAAGTTTGTACAAACAATAATTACAGGTTAGCTAATAGCAATACAGTTCTGAAACACACTCTAGCATTGAGCTCAATGGGTTTTCATAGGAAAGTACAGTGGATTACTTTATGGATTACTTTGGTAGCTCCAGGACTAGATCTTGGATTCAGTCCTGGGGTCTAAGCTGAAACCAGATTAGCAAAAACGTTTTAGTTACAGTGATGATTTTTCCTGAATATAAAGCTGTTTTAAAAGTTCACACTTAGAAACTTTTCGAGGTGATTCTCACAATGTTATTCAATGGGAGGAAATTCAGGTTACAGGTAAAGTACGATCGCGTTACTTTTGTAACCCAGCACTAGTCTCCTAGGGCCAGCACTGGGAGCTTAACTTAAAACAGGTAGGTAATTGCGTTTTAGTATTTCGTACGATTTTTGAAGAATATTTGCAGTTTTCAAAAGTAGACACTTGGAAGAAATTTCATAGAAAAGCAGACAATGGGTTCCTATGGAGAAAAATACAGGTTACTAGTAAACCCGCTAAGGATTACTTTGGCGGTTCGGTAGTGGGCTGAAAGGTACAGTACTGGCTTCTGATCACAGGTGAGTATTTTCGAATTCGGACTATGGCTGATTTTATAGGAATATTTTCAGTATTCAAAACTTCACACTTAGAAAATTTTTGAGTCAAAATGGGTCAATGTTATCCAATGGCAGGTAAGTGAATTACCGGTCTCCAGGTGAGTACTTGGTTGGTGAAGGTAAGGTTCTGGGCACAGACTCAGGGGTCCCCCGGGATCAGGTAGGTACAGTTAGTACACCCTCAGCGGCACAGGGGCGGCCGGGTGCAGAGGTAGTTAGGCCCAATGTTAGTCAATGAGAGGCGGGGGCCTTCGGTTGGTGGCGGCTGGCTAGCAGGCCAAGCTGC